>NC_086153.1:176599572-177848322 GCF_035149785.1 Candoia aspera | reverse complement strand
AGCTATAGTGCCTGGCTAGGGGAATGTTTCCCTTCAGTCCCAGAAGAGAAATCAAGGAGAGGGGAGAGACACTTTCTGACAGCAGCAAGAGGCATGTCAAGATCAGGCTGAGCCTGGAGCCCACCAGATGTTCAGACCTCCATTTCCAGATATGGGCATCCACAGTAGGGGCAAAGCAAGGCAACCCAATGATGACATTTGGGTTGATATATCATGATGCGCGTTTTGTTATTCTGATGAAACCTCTGAATTCAGCAGATGCTTCTGTACATTCTTTACTCACGGAAGGCACAATTCGTAGTGACGTAGAAGCATGGCCACTTGTAACAGCAGCAGTACAAGTAGGAACTCACCAGCATCCACTCAGTTATGGATATGCAAACAAATTAAAATCGTATCCATTTCATTCCATGACAGTAGAGCAGCATTCTAGTCTGATTTTTCCTATACTTCCAAAAACAACAAAAAAGGAATTTTATAACTGTTTGTATTCACAATGCTCTGTAGCATACAAAAGGCTTTTTATGCATGTTCCCCTAATTTAGGTACCACTAATGTAAATTGCCCAGGATTTTTTTTTAAATGCACATTACCCTGCTTTCATTCTTTGACTCGTATATTCCCCTGTGTAGGCTTTTAAATGTAATTTCCCTCAATGGGAATTCTTTTTAACTGTAACTATTACTATTGGCAGACAACTTTCAGTAGTATACTACACACACACACACACACACACACACAGAGCTTTGTGAATTTTGCTTGAAGAAAGACAAATACAAAATGCTAGTATTAGCTCTACTGCAGATAGGAGTAGAAAATCCAAATTAGCCTCCAGCGTCATTTGTGGTAGGATTCTTCTACGGACTGAATTGCAGCATGGTAAAAACTTCCCTTTTGACATACACACATCCACCAACCTGCCAATGAACTTGCCCACCACCATTTTGCTAAAAAGGTAGGGCTGGGAAAACCAGTACCAGAATCCAGAGAATCATTTAATTATTTTCAAGTGAATAACAGGACAGAACAACAGGGCCATAACTTATGAATGCATGTTCAGAAGAGAGAAAGCCCAGTTTCATTCCCTGTTTTGTTTTGAAAAAAGACACTTGCAAACTACAGGCTTGAGAAAGGGACTTCTGCCTGAAACCGCTTTTCTTAACAGAACACGCTGTTGGTCCTAATTCAGCCTTTCCCAGCCTGAGAAGACTCCAGCTGTGTGATCCAACTTCCAGAATTCCTAGCCACTATGGCCAAAGTCTTGGAATTCTAGGAGTTACAGTCCCCACCCACCTGGGGAAGTGAATGTTCCGGAATGCAGCTATCCATAATCAGCAGTCAAAGGCCTGGCTACGCTGGTTCATGCCTGAGGCAGAAAATCCCAAGAGGAAATTATGATAAACAAAATAAGAGGCCACTTGTTTTACAACAACCCAAACTCTGATCTTTCATACTGTCCAATGTTAGGGCTGGCTCAATTATTATTATTATTATTTGATGACTTATTTGATGACTTACTATTACTTTATGACCTTTCTGCTCCAAAGGCCTAGCTTCTCCTCGGCAAATTTGAATAATATAAGGAGGCAGAGAACAAGTTAGGGACAGAGAGCAGAAATATGACAAGCTCTGTATTTCCTTCAGTGCTTTCCAAAGAAATGTGAAGTTAAAAATCAGGGCATCTTGCCTGAAAGGGGGAGGGAGAGTGGAAGAGTGATCCGAGAGGGGAGGTTTGGGCCCTCTGTTTTTAAATACAACATAATTTTTGCTGCAAACACTCTTGTCAAAGGGTTGATGTAAAAATTAGCATTTGACAGAAATGTGTCACTCGAGTTCTCATTAGCACAATCAACATCCTCTCTCCTTCACCCCTTTCCCTTCCAACCCACAATGTAAATAAGAACAATGTTTAGCAGCTTTTAAAATTATGCAGATAGCTTTTAATGACTTTGAAGCATTCAGATACTTTCACTCATATGTCACAAAACAGATTTGATTCATGGGAATGACATTTGGCGGAGCAATTAATCCATACTATCTTCTAATCACATTTAGTGTGAGGAATATGTATATCTGCCTCTCTCTCGCTGTCTCTTTCCTTATATGTAGAGAAAGAGGGAGGGAGAGAAAGAGAACTTGCGCATTTAATCCCAAGCATTTCTGCTTTGCATGCACATGCATGTGCGTGCACACACATATGCACACACACTTTTAAGAAAGCAGAGAACAAAACCTGGAAACTAATTGACAACCATCCTGAGTTAGTAACAATATTACAATATAATGAAAAATCTCATGACATGCAAAATGTTTGTGAGAAAAAAACAGATCTTTTTATTAATTACATCTAACGCAACATAAGCAGACATTCATTTAGGAATGGTCCTCTCAGTCCCTCTTCTCCCCTGTGCAACCATCACCAAATCTATTTCAGGGGGCAGATGGTATCATAGGTGCCTTCATCAAATAGTTGCCGGGATAACGCCGTAGTGATGACACATGCATGATGACATCACCACACAAATGCCACCCATGTTGTACTTGTGCCCAATGTCTAATACAAGTGGCATAAGTCGCAGCCTGTGTGTGATGATATCACACATTTCATCATTTCCTCCTCCTTGCCCCCTTCCCCTTTGATGCCCTGGCTAGATGTGGCTGGTCACATAACATCCATTGCGCACAAAAAAGTATACTGCTGAGGCTAAAGGAGAAAAAACTTGCCAGTGAATTTGACTACAAAGCGGGGGGGGGGGGTGTCACATCTTTGCCATAGAATGCTATTTCTTGAAACCCAGTGTTCTGTGCTTTTCTGGTTTTCAACTATCAATCAGTCAAAGAAACAAACAAACATAGAAAAGCAAACAATTGAGGCTATAAGGTCACAAATCTGTGACAAAGAGTTCCCAGAATACAAGGCCACAAATCTGAGGTCAGTTGTTGCCTTGCCAGAATTACATAGAAAGGCAAGCTGGGGAGGTTAGAATAAGCAATCTGTCCAGTAAGTGAAATAAAATACAGAAGTGAAATCTGAACCACAAACCACAAGCTCACTTCTTTGAACCCCCAGTTGTTTCTTAATTGGGATCACTGATTACGGACCTCAAATCCCCTCATCCACGTAACTCCTTTCTTTTGCCCCTTCTGGATTACCTCCACCCCAATTAATTCTCCTGATGCTCTCAAAACAGAGACCACCTTCTTGTTTTTTCCTGTCTCTCCATCAGATTGTCTAATAGCCCTCCTGTTATTTTGTATAGCATCATCATCCCAAGGCCCATCTCCTCACTTTCCACCTGTTGGGTTGTAACCAGTCCTACTGTGTATATTTTCCATCTTCATTGGATCACCCTCCCCAGTCTCTCCCCTCACTTGCCCTCCTGACACTGAGACGGCTACTTTCTTTGGAGATGTGTAATGGAGTAACTAGACATACTGGCCTCCACTTGCTCACCGTCTAGTTCCACCTGGGGTCCAGGAGCATTCTGGGGAATCAGGATGATAGGCAACAGGACTTTGAGAGAGAGCAAAGCACTGGACTTGCACATCAATAGCAAGCAACTGGGCAGTAGAGTGAGCAGATGGCACATAGGCCACCTGGACAGTCTTCCCCTTTATGGTAATATACATTTAATTCTTTTGAAACCATAGTCATTCTTCCTATGGTTGTGTCTATCCATATCAATTAGTGCATTTCTCTTTTATTTATTTATTTATTTATTTTTAACATTTATATGGCCACAGACTTTGTGTTATGCAAATATGTGACCTTTGGTAAGCTATCACACTATCCAAAGATGTTTTTGCTCCTTTGCCTTTTATCTTATGGAGGAGTCTACCTATGTAATTATTGCCTATCCTAAAACGCCATCAGACTCATGAACAGGTTCATAAAGACATCTGATTTATTAAAGAATAGTATGCAGGATCACAAAGAAAGCTGAGAATGGAAAAAGCATGCCAAATGCAAACTAAAAAACCCTTGGTACAAACAACATCCCTCCCCCCATAGAATCTTCCCAGGCTCACAATCCCAGGTGCTCCTAATGGTTCCTGATGGTCCGCGGGAAAAGTTCTTGAGTAGACCACATAACCCAAAGACATTCCACAGATACAGAGCTTGGCACAATGTTTCACAGCAGCTCCCTCCCACCAGAAATGCGCGTCAGCACCATGGCATGTGAAAAGTTACGATGTACAGTGCACATTGAAACAGTGGACATGACATACTGCCCCCCCAAAAGAAAGAAAAGTCTAAGCGGCAGGCTTCAAAGGGTAAGCTAAGTGGAAATGGTTAACTAAATCAGGATCATTAACATGGCGAGCAGGCACCCATTCAGGATGAGGAAAGTGTTTCCAGCGAATCAGGTACTGGAGGGACCCTCGAAGCCTGCAAGAATCAACGACCTCCTTGACTTCAAAGTGTTGTTGCCCGTCAATCATGATCGGAGCAGGAGGTGGTGGTTGGGGATGCCATTGGGAAGATTGGTGGACAGGCTTGAGCAGGCTGCAATGGCAAACAGGGTGCAAACGTTTCAAATTGTGAGGCAAATCCAACTTAACAGTAACCAGATTGACAATGCCACCAATAGGGAAAGGACCAATGAATTTGGGAGCAAGTTTTTTCTATGACTGTGGGGACTTTATAAATTTGGTAGAGAGATAAACCTGATCCCCAATATTGAAATCATGTTGCATAGAACGGCGTTTATCAGCCTGGAATTTGTAAGCAGACTGGGCATCAGCCAAAGCCTGCTGAATTACCGGCCAGGAATCAGCCAGCTGAGCAGCCCAGTCAGAGGCAGAACAGGACTGGGGAGTTGTTTGTGGCAGCTCAGGGATGGGAACAAAGTCATGACCAGAAACCACATGAAAAAGGGTATGCCTAGTGCTCTGATGGACAGCATTGTTGTAAGCCACCTCCGCAAAGGGCAACAAGTCAACCCAGTTGTCTTGATGGTAATTTATGTATGCCCTTAGGAATTGTTCAAGGGTAGAGTTCAAAACCTCCGTAGATCCGTCAGTCTCTGGATGCGATGATGTGGACAATGCCTGTTTGGTGCCAATCAATTTTAAAAATGATCTCCAAAACTGGGAAGTGAATTGTGTCCCACGGTCACTGACCAAATGGGAGGGGCTACCGTGGAGATGGTAGATGTGGATGAGGAAGAGGTGGGCCAATTGTGGGGCCGACGGGATGGACGCACACAGAATGAAATGGGCTTGTTTGGAGAAAAAATCCTTTACGACCCAAATGACAGTTTTTGTCCTAACAGCCAGGAACCACGCTGAGACAAGGAATAGGTCTCTAGTGTTTTATTACTGCTACATAAACAGAAAATCCTAACAAACTGAAGAAGCGTGGGAAAAACCCAGACATATAAACCCCAAAGGCTAAGGTGGGCCCGATCTGTGTCTCTTTGAATGGCTACCTAATTCCTCAGTACTACGCATGCGCTTTACAGCCTGGATGGGGGCCCCCTGCTCGCCATCCTTACTCATGACAGTTTTTTTCTGACTGGGAGGCAGGTACACAACAAAGTCCATAGAAATCTCCTCCCAGGGACGGGATGGGCTGGCTACTGGCTGCAGGTGCCCCTGTGGCTTACCCCCTTTCCGCTTTGACATGGCACAAACAGGACAGGCAGCAACATAGTCTTTTACATCACATCTTAAGGTTGGCCACCAAAAATGATGGCGAACCAAATGCAAGGTTTTGACAAAACCAAAGTGTCCAGCAAGTTTATCATCATGGGAACACTGCAAAACATCAGCTCTTAAAGTTTCAGGCACATAAAGGCGGTGTTCCACCCACACCAGACCGTTTTCAAAAGAAACATTGTCTCTATCAGCTAGCAACCAAGTGTCAGATTTCAGTGCCTGGAGAAAGTCCTTTTGTAACTGACAAGGAACTTGCACTTTTCACTTCCCAGATGGAGCTAGGGGCGGGGTTGCCTGCGCACACATCTGGCTCCGGGTGACAGCAACCAAGCCCAGTTGTGGTTCAGTGAGAACAGTCCCAACTATATCAGCCACGTGGTCAGAGTCCTGAGGCAAATGTGACAAAGCATTGGCCAGAAAGTTTTTCTTTCCTGGAATAAATTTTAACTGGAAGTCAAAGTGACTGAAAAATTGAGCCCAGTGAATTTGTTTAGGACTAAGACGCCGGGGGGTGCGGAGGGCTTCCAAATTCCTGTGATCGGTCCAAACCTCGAAAGGGCATTTAGCGCCTTCCAGGAGGTGACTCCAGGCTTCCAAAGCGGCTTTTACAGCAAAAGCCTCCTTTTCCCAAACATGCCACCAGCGTTCCCTTTCAGAAAATTTTCTGGACAGATAAGTGCAGGGCTTTAAGTGATTTTCAGAATCTTTCTGTAACAATATAGCCCCAATTGAGAAGTCAGAAGCATCAACCTGGACTACAAAGGGGTGGTCAGGATCGGGGTGCTGTAAAATAGGCTCAGCAGTGAAAAGGGTTTTTAACTTTTTGAATGCTGCCTGGCATTCGGGTGTCCAATTCAGCACTGCCCCAGGATTTTTCACCTTGCGTGTCTCTCCCAAACCCTTGATATGTAGTAAGTCAGTAAGGGGCAAAGCAATCTCAGCAAATCCCTGGATAAACTGTTGGTAGTAATTACTGAACCCTAAAAAACTTTGTAATTGCCTCCAGGTGTGTTCTAAATGTGTCAAGCCTTCTAAATGTGTCAAGCTAGGATGCGGTGTGGCAATTGCAGCCCTTCCAACCCCCACACATGACGCTCTGTCCGCTGTAGGGGCTTGGTAAAACCCATCCTTAAAAGTCAGAGTTCTGTGATCCCAGTTTATATATGGGTTTCGATAGATCAGCCAGGGAATCCCTAGAATTACCAAGGGATTGCCAACAGGGGCCACTACAAATTTTAAAGATTCACGGTGGCTGCCTATTTGCATCGCAACAGTTCCAGTGAAATGGGTTGCCGCCACCCCCCCCCCCCCGTTGAACCATCCAACTGTGTAAAGATCAAAGGCTGCTGGAGGGGAAAGCTAGGCAGGTCCAGAGCAGCAACCAGATCAGGGTGAATCAGACACCTGGAACACCCAGAGTCAACTAAAGCCCAGACCTCTGTAGTCTTTGTGTGGGAGCCCAATTTCACTTTTACTGCTAGAGTTGGACAGTCAGCACTCACCATGGCATTTTCACGCCCATCCTCCTCCACCTGCCTGCAGGCGCTTTTCAAGGCAGGTGGCTGGCGTTTCCCGCCGGTTCCTTAGAGTCATCTTCAACCTCTCCCGAGAAGTAGGGTACTTCTTCGGCGTTGGCCGCCCCCTTGGCTGCCGTCATCCGCCGTGATGAGGGCGGCGATTTGGTCGGCAGTTTGCCCACCTGGTCTCCAGCCTTGACTTTTGGGCAATCAGCTGCTCTGTGTCCTTCCTTTCCACATCGGAGACACTGACCCTTCGCATAGCACCGATCTCTCTCCTCTTCCCAGGCTCTGTAGCCTGGCCGGGCAGCAGTTGCAGCACTTCGGGGTCCCCTCATGGTGGCTGGTTGCCTTTCCGGTTGCTTGGTTTGCATGTAGGTGTGCTGGGCACGCTCAGCCTTGCTGGCCAGACAGATCCATTCATACAATGTCTCTGGGTCATCTCTGCACAACGCCCAATGCAGGACATCCCTATTGAGTCCCTCTTTAAACCGTTCTATTAAGGTAGACTGGGACCAATTGGTAATTTTCCCAGCTAAAGCCTTAAACTCCAGGGCATAATCAGCTACAGACAGCTGGCCCTGGCTAAGATCCTTCAGTGCCCTTTTAGCTCTTGCTTTGGCTAGCGGATCTTCAAAGTGCAGCTTTAATGCCCACATAAATTCCTCAAAATCCTCAAGCTCAGGGGAGCTAGCCTCGCTTAATTGAACATACCAATCAGCCGCTCATCCCTTCAGCTTGGTGGCAATGGCAGCTATTTTAGCCTCTTCGGAAGGGAAACAGGGTCCAAACTGTTTCATATAATTTTTTGCATTAGTGAAGAAGAAAGACAACTTAGTTGGATCCCCATCAAACTTGACAGAAAAGTCTTTCACCCCCGCTCCTGTTGGAGCTGAATTAGCGGCTGTTTGAGTGGTTGGGCCCCAGGTTACAGTAGTTCTCCTGTCTCGGGGTGGGGACACTGATGGATGGGCTCTGCGGGGTGGAGAGTCATCCTGACTTCGTCTCTGGCCCCGCTCCGTCAGTGGTCCAGGTGAGGGGATGGAGGATAATTGCGTGGAGCTGGAATCTCCTTTGCGCCTCGACTGCCCCACCCCCATGACAGAGACAGGGCTTTTAGCATGAACTCCATCGATTCTAATTTGGCCTCTACCACTCTTAGCCTTTCAGGGGTTTGAGATACCTCCTTCCAGGATGCCTGAGACGTCCCTGGCTGGGGTTCTCCCATTTCGTCCCAGGTGATTAACTCTGCGAGCGATTCGCTGGGTGCCGGTTGCTTTGGTGCTCTCCCCTCTTCGGATCCCACTCCCTCCGGGCTGGAACTCGAAGGCTGACAGGAAGCTGAAGGTTCTGGGGTGAAGCTCCATTCTTCGCTCCTGACCGTTGACTCGGGCATCAAGCTAGTTGGCTCCTTGAGTCTCCCAGTCATGGGTTTGGCTTTGGCCATCGTTAACTGTTTTCCCTCACAAGATACTAGTCTTGGCAGGAGCTAACGGTACAACATTGGTGTCATGTTCACCGTTTCAATGTGCCTGGTACATCGTAACACCTCGCATGCCATTTCCTTGGAGGGGGCTTACTCTCAGGAGCAGGTGGATAATTCCACTCTGCTGAAGTGTTATCTCTTGGCTGCTGTATTGGAATGTGTTTGGGTTAGGTCATGGATTCAAGGTTGATTTCCCAGGCTGAGGCTAACGGTTTCCAGCACCTGGGAAGGGGTGGTGGATATGGCCGGGCGAGGGAGGGGTTCTTCTCAAGCAAGGGGATCTAGTTTGTATTTTTGCGCGCTTTTGCTCATTCTCAGCTTTCTCTGTATTTGCCATAATTTCCCTAATAAATCAGATTTCATTTAAGTAACCTCTTGTGAGTCTGAGTGTTTGGGGTAGGCAACCATTACATAAAGCTGAGAATCCAAAACTTCAAATCCCGCTGGCCCCTATCCAGGAAAAGAAAGGTTCTTTCGATCCTGTGAGGGAGAGTGCTGGCGATGACCGATCCAGATGTGCTACTCGTGGAGAGTGATGCGTTGAGCGAGGGAGAGCCCGACTCTACCATGATGCGACCCAACAGAGCCCCCCTGGGAGAACTCTCAGCGATTCGGGAGGAGGCGAGTTTGGGGTCTGAAGGCGAAGCTGCGGGCATGAAAACCACGCCAGAGACCACGGTCACAACCCCGGGCGAGCTGGTCACCTGGGATGACAGTCGTGGGGACTTCTCGGAGGCGAGGGGCTCGTCCTGGAGGCAGAGATACCCGCTGTCCCCAACGGTGGTACAGGTGCCGGCGAGGGGGGACTCCCCCACTCCAGACCGGATTCGGGTACTAGAGTCGAAGATGGACTCCCTGGAGCTCATTCTGCAGAAAATGAGCATGGACTTGAGTTCTCTGAAAGAAGTGCGGGAGGGGTCAAGCAAGCGGCATTCGACCCCTTCCTCCCAGACACAGTCTCCGGAACGGAGAAGGGGAGCTCGCCCGAGAGAGGGGGACCGGGCTTCCAGGGTGGAACTAGTGCCGCTGCTCATCCCTGAGCGGAGGCAGCAGGGAGCTGTCAAAGCAGTTGAACCACCAGTGGGGGGGCGCGGCCCGCCGGGTGGAGGACTGAGGGACTTCTCTGTCAAGTTCGATGGAGACCCGACAAAACTCTCATTCTTTTTGACGAATGCCAAGGCTTACATGGAAGAGTGGGGGTCGCTCTTTCGCTCGGAAAAAGCAAAAATCATCACCATTGCCACCAAGCTTAAGGGGAGGGCAGTGGACTGGTATGTACAGATGTGCCAGTCGGAAGCCCCTGAACTGGAGAAATTTGACGAATTCCTCTGGGCCCTACAGCACCATTTCAAAGATCCACTAGCTAAGGAGCGGGCAAAGCGTGCCTTAAAAGAACTCAAGCAGGGATCGAGAACCATGGCTGATTACGTGCTGGAGTTTAAAGCGCTAGCGGGGAAGGTGGAAGACTGGTCTCAGGCAACTGTAATAGAGTTGTTCAAGGATGGTTTAAACACCGAAGTGCTGCGCTGGTCGCTGGGGCGAGATGATCCGGACAGCTTGTACGGGTGGATCCAGCTCGCTGGAAAGGCTGAGCATGCCCACGAGGTGTTCGCGCAGAGACGGGCGACGAAGTCGGGGCGGGATGGAAAACCCACCCGCCCTTCGGGCCCCTTAGGAAGATCCGGACAACATTCGTGGGAAGAGGAGAAGGAGCGCCGCTACGCGAAGGGGCAGTGCCTGCGCTGCGGCAAAGAGGGGCACCGCGCGGCGGCGTGCCCGAGGGCAAAGGGCGAGGACCGGCAGGGAAAGTCGACTGCGAAGTCCCCCTCTCTGCCAAGAAAAATGAAAGCAGCAGTGGCTGACAGCGAGATGGAAAGTGTGCCATTTTACGGGGACGAGGGTGAGCCTGAATTGCTGCAGTCGGCGGGAAACGCCAGCCACCTGCTCTAAAGGGCGTCACAGGGCAGGTGGTAGAGGAGGGGCGCGAGCCTGTCGGTGAGTGGCAACTATCGCATTCTCACTGTGAAAGTGAAGTTGGGATCACGCACAAAGACGATAGAGGTGTGGGCGATGATTGATTCTGGGTGCTCATGGTGCTTAATGCATCCCGACATGGTGGCTGCCTTGGAGTTGCCCACCTTTCCATTGCAACGACCCATGGTTTTCACCCAATTGGACGGATCCATGGCAGGGGGCAAACCGGTCACGCATTTCACCGGTTTGGTAGCCTTGCAAATGGGTAGCCACCGGGAAGGGTTGTCATTTGTAGTAGCTCTGGTGGGGGATCCTTTGGTGGTTTTGGATGTCCCATGGTTGGTCCAGCAAAATCCTCAGATAAATTGGGTCTATTGGACTGTAACCTTTAGGGATGGATTTTATCAAGCACCGGAGGGGAATGAAGCCCCAGAGGAGGTGGTGGGGGTAGTGGCAGCTGCGACTCCGCAGTACCCAACCCCTCCTCTTGAGGGTCTACCGGAGGAATACCAGGCATTTGCTGATGTGTTTGGGGAGAAAGAAGCGGATCAACTTCCCCCCCATCGGAAAACTGACTGTGCTATCGAGCTGGTGCCTAACACCCAATTGCCTAAGACAAAGATTTACTCAATGACTCAGAAGGAACTAACTTTGTTATGGGAGTTTGTGGACAAAAACTTGGCAAGAGGGTTCATTGAACCAGCTAGTTCACCAGTGGAGGCACCGGTTCTCTTCCGCCCGAAGAAAGATGGGACGTTAAGACTCTGTACCGATTTCCATGGGCTAAATGCGGTCACGATATCAAATAAATATCCTCTGCCCTTGATAAAAGACATGTTATCACATCTGGCTAAGGGGAAAATCTTCTCGAAACTGGATTTAAGGGAAGCTTATTACCGTGTGAGGATCCAGGAGGGGGATGAATGGAAAACGGCATTCAATTGCCCGTTGGGAGCTTTTCAATATAAGGTTTTGCCGTTTGGTTTGGCTGGGGCGCCTGGGGTGTTTATGCAATTGATCAATGAAGTATTACATGAACATCTGTTTAAGGGGGTATTGGTCTATTTGGATGATGTATTGATTTATACTGAAACTCTGGAGGAACATGTGCAGTTGGTTAAGCAGGTGCTTCGCAAGCTAAGGAAAGCTGAGTTGTATGCCAAGCTGTCCAAATGTGCGTTCCATCAAACACAAATTGATTATCTGGGGTACAGGATCTCAGATAAAGGCATAGAGATGGATCCTGCTAAGATCCAGGCCATCCTGGAATGGGAGAGACCCCGCACCCACAGGCAACTTCAAAGTTTCCTGGGGTTCAGCAATTACTACCGACTGTTCATAAAGGGGTTTGCGGAGATAACTTTGCCTCTGACAGATTTGCTTCGGACGAAGGGTGTGGGAGAAACCCGCCGGGTAAAAAACCCAGGCGCGCTGCTTAGATGGACTCCTGCTTGCCAGGCGGCATTCGATAAGCTGAAGGAGTCTTTTACTCAGGAGCCTATTTTACAACATCCTGACCCCTCCAAGCCTTTTGTTGTTCAAGTAGATGCCTCTGATTATTCCATTGGAGCCCTGTTGTTGCAAGCAGATGGGGCGGGTTGTTTAAAGCCATGTGCCTACCTGTCGCGCAAATTCTCCAAGACGGAGAGACGTTGGCATGTGTGGGAAAAGGAGGCTTTTGCAGTCAAAGTGGCTTTGGACTCTTGGCGCCACTTGCTGGAAGGGGCTAATCATCCATTTGAGGTGTGGACTGACCATAAGAACTTGGAAGCCCTTAGTACCCCCCACAAGCTGAGTCCTAAACAAGTTCGCTGGGCTCAGTTCTTTAACCATTTCAACTTCAAACTGAAGTTTATCCCAGGGAAAAAGTTCTTCTTAGCAGACGCACTGTCCAGGCAGCCCCAGGACTCCAGCTCAGCGCCAGAGGTGGTCAGTACACTGTGGACACAGCCACAACTGGGAATGCCGGCTGTGACCCATAGTCAAGCCCGGGCGCAGCAGCCTGCCGGCAATGATTCTGCCCCACAGGGCACCTTGTCCATTTCATCTCAATTGCAACAAAAGTTTCTAAGGGAGCTAAAAACTGACACTTGGTTGCTAGCAAATAGAGACAGTGTTACTTTTGACCGGGGATTCGCCTGGAACTCCAATCGTCTCTATGTCCCTGACGGTTTGCGAAAGGAGGTGTTACTCCGTTCGCATGATGATAAGGTTGCTGGGCATTTTGGCTTTGTAAAGACTTTGCACCTGGTTCACAGACAGTTTTGGTGGCCTACATTGCACAAGGATGTAAAGGACTATGTTGCATCCTGTTCTGCTTGTGCTATGTCTAAACACAAGGTGGGGAAGCCTCAAGGCTTGTTGCAGCCAGTGGCCAGTCCCGCTTGCCCCTGGGAGGAGGTTTCCATGGATTTCATAGTGGAGTTACCTCCCAGCCAATGAAAAACTGTTATTTGGGTAGTAAAAGACTATTTCTCCAAGCAAGCGCATTTCATCCCATGCGCCTCCATTCCTTCGGCGTGACAGTTAGCTCGCCTATTCCTTGTACACGTGTACAGGTTACACGGATGTCCCTCCCGCTTAATTTCTGACAGGGGCACACAGTTCACTTCTCAGTTTTGGCGGGCATTTTTAAAACTTTTGGGCACTAAACAGGCATTGTTCACGGCGTGGCATCCTGAGACTGATGGGGCCACAGAGGCACTCAATTCAACACTAGAGCAATATTTGCGTGCTTTCGTGAATTATCAACAAGATGACTGGGTTGACCTCCTTCCCTTTGCTGAGGTTGCCTACAACAACGCCGTTCATCAAATCACCGGTCAAACCCCGTTCCGCACCGTTCACGGCAGGGATTTTGTCCCGATCCCTGACTTGCCGCAGCCATCTATCCCGCCTGCTTCACCATCTGAATGGGCAACACAGCTGGCGGACTCTTGGCCAGTCATCCAGCAGGCACTAGCGGACGCACAGGCTGCTTACAAACAGCACGCTGATAAAAAGCGTGCCCCTCACCCTTCATTTCAAGTGGGTGACATGGTGTACCTGTCTACCAAATTCATCAAGTCCTCTCAACCATCGAAAAAATTGGCTCCTAAATTTGTTGGTCCATTTCCTATTGTGGCGCAAATTAACCCTGTAACTTTTAAACTTGACTTGCCGCATAATCTGAAACGCTTACACCCTGTCTTTCATTGCAGTTTGCTCAAACCCCTTACTTGCTCAGACCGCTGGCATGATCAACCTCCGCCTCCTCCTCCCATCATGATTGACGGGCAACAGCATTTTGAAGTAAAAGAAATTCTTGACTCTCGCCGGCTTCGCAACACACTGCAGTACCTAGTTCGCTGGAAACATTTTCCCCACCCGGAATGGGTGGCCGCTCACGATGTAGCTTCCCCTATTCTTGTTCGTCGATTCCATAATGCTTATCCCTCCAAACCGGGTCCTTAGCTACTTTTGGGGGGGGGGCAGTATGTCATGTTCACTGTTTCAATGTGCCTGGTACATCGTAACGCCTCGCATGCCATTTCCTTGGAGGGGGCTTACTCTCAGGAGTGGGTGGATAATTCCACTCTGCTGAAGTGTTATCTCTTGGCTGCTGTATTGGAATGTGTTTGGGTTAGGTCAGGGATTCAAGGTTGCTTTCCCAGGCTGAGGCTAACGGTTTCCAGCACCTGGGAAGGGGCGGTGGATATGGCCGGGCGAGGGAGGGGTTCTCCTCAAGCAAGGGGATTTAGTTTGTATTTTCGCATGCTTTTGCTCATTCTCAGCTTTCTCTGTATTTGCCATAATTTCCCTAATAAATCAGATTTCATTTAAGTAACCTCTTGTGAGTCTGTTTGGGGTAGGCAACCATTACATTTGGTGATTCTCAGCTTTATGTAATGATTGCCTATCCTAAAACACCATCAGAGTCATGAACAGGTTCATAAAGATATCTGATTTATTAAAGAATAGTATGCAGGATCACAAAGAAAGCTGAGAATGGAAAAAGCGCGCCAAATGCAAACTAAAAAAACCCTCAGTACAAACGAGATCCCTCCCCCCGTAGAATCTTCCCAGGCTCACAATCCCAGGTGCTCCTAATGGCTCCTGATGGTCCATGAGAAAAGTGTAGACCACATAACCCAAAGACATTCCACAGATACAGAGCTTGGCACAATGTTTCACAGCAGCTCCCTTCCACCATAAACGTGCGTCAGCACCATGGCATGTGAAAGGTTACGATGTACAATGCACATTGAAACAGTGAACATGACAAGCTATTAGAAAATGTTCATACACTTGATACTGAATACTGTGGAGATAGGATAAAGTGGAATCAGAAGAGTCCGTTCTAGCTCTCTTAGAAATTCTCTTATCAGGAAGTTCAAGAATAAAGCTTCCGAACAATGGACTTTCACTGGCAGGAGACTTTATGGGAGCAATAAATGGATGAAACCTTTGAGAATCTCATCTTTGACAATTCATGAACATTGCTATATATTATAATCTTCTAGCTCTGCAGCTACAGAATGTTTTGTTGAAGCATATGCCTAAATATTTGACTCATAGTATATACCATTTACTTGGACTCATTGGAGTACCAGAATTCTCCAGAGGTCCCTATTGAATACACATACTAGCAAATGCAACGTACTTTGTGGGACTATGTCCCAATAGTGGAGACTGTTCCAATATTTGAGTTTGTACTTTCCATGGTGGGCGAGTGGGTGGATGGGAGAGAGAAAGATGGGAAGGTGGCTTGCAGTAAAATAGTAATAATATAATACAAAATGATAAAATACAAAACACAGCATTACAAATAAGTTAGGCAAAGTTACGAGCAAGGCTTGACACCAATAAAGCTATTTTGCCTTCAACATACGAACTTTTAAAAAAAAGAAATTTACATTTCACCAATACCGGCTTAACGCATGCATCCTCTTGATGCAAGCCAGTCAGAATGGCAGGGTGGGTGTGCTAATCCAGATGGCCATACGTATGCTATTGGTTCTTATTCTCCAAATTCCCTTACCTCTGTTTTCACTCGTGCTTACCAGAGACAATGCAATCCAGCCAAGCTGGGCAATCAGGCTGCGGCTAAGCTGGAAAACTGCTGAGCCCTCAGAAGACTTTTACTCTCCGAACTGCTCCGTCAGCTGCACTGAGGATGACAGTGTACGACAGAGGCGTGAAACAACTTTTCGTTTTAGGGCTGGGGAAGACATTTGGTCCATCAGAAAGTTTAGGTGATCAGGCAAATATATAGGAGAACTGAGAAGCCAGCGCAGTTCTGTACTTTTCAGAAATATGCATACACATAACTAAAAAAAAAAGGGGGGGGGAGGTATACTTTAGGAGACACTAACAAAGGAGAAGGAGAATCTTCATTATCATAGATTTTGCTCACCCTTTAATTCTGCTAATTGCCAGCAATTTTGCTCTGAAGCACTGTAAGCTATAAAGTTTTATGACGTTTAATTTAATAAGGAATGGAGCTTCCCCAAAGGTCAATATTCACAGTCAGCATCTGAGGAACCACTACTTTCCTTTGAGGTACATAAGTATGATGCACGTCACAGATTTGTGAGCTATCACCATAAAATGTTTTAATGCCAGTTGCTCCCTGCAAGGTCTGTGACCTCATCACTCTGCTGCTTCAGTTGAGATACTCTACCCTCTCCCCCAAAACAGCAGTGTTGGGTCTTCTTCCCATCGCTTCACAAGTGGCCTCTCAAAACCAGCATTTTACAGATGCATGGAAGGAACAGGTCTCTTTCAGATAAAAACTTCTTCACAGCACCTCAGACCCACCTCCAAAAATGAATTTTTTAAATAATTGACAGGAAATAAAGTGCTTTCTCAGAGAAAACATGGATAGCTGAATTAAAATTAAGCCTCTGATGGTTCAATCCTTGCCACTAGAGGTGATTTGTATGTTTTGCTTTGCTTTGCTTTGCTTTGCTGTAGCTGATTGCTTTCCCAATGAATGGAAATTCCAGAAATAATTTTCCAATATGCTACCCAGGTTTCTGACAGAAAGAAAAACAGGCTTGCAAATCCTAAATAAATAAATAAATAAAAACTATACTTCCAATGATAATTTAATCCAGGGATGGGAATCTTTCAGAGGCCTTGGACCTGGCAACATCTGGATGGTGGATGAAGATGGCACAAATGATGGCTGTGATCCAAAGTGAGTAGGTTTGTGTCATGTGGAAGCAGGGCTGGGAAATTCCTATATTTCCCCTGCCCCAATATTAGTGTAGCTTCTTTATTTTTAAAAACTACGCTAAGTCTATTTAAAGATTGATACTCAATATGGCAGGAAACCATATTGATAATTTATGATCTAATCCTTCCTGGAGCAGTTCATGCACTGATTTCAGAAAGGAGGAGTGTAACAAGCCAGGGAAAGGAACCCTTCTTGAGAGCATAATGCTCAATGTGTAAAGGTGGTTCATTCCAAAGAATGCACCCTAAATGGCATTTTAATTCTCTGTTGTGCACTTAACAGAGGAGGGAGTTTAGAATGTGTTGTGCTACAAAGCAAGGTTCCCATCCAGCACAAGAGATTCCAAGATTATAGTCACAATTAAACAAGAAGAAAAGAAGGATTTTTTACTGCTTATACTTTACCCTTCAACCTTCAAGGGAAGACCATGGGTTACCTTGAGAAGGAAGACGCTTGGGCCTGGTGCACTGCAATGGAATCCATGGGTATGTCCTAAAGTCCTATGCTTGTGGATAGGATTTCATAGGCTGATCATGCTAAGTATATGTGATCCAAAACCTGATAAATATAGTCAATATTTATGAGACACACTTACCCATGTAACACATGCAGATTTGGTGATGGACATTTACTGTTTCTGCCAGTGATATTAATAGCTTGCACCCAGTCACCCTAGAATCAGCCACTTCCCTTTTACAATGATGGGACTTCCAGGCCAAGGTTTAATTCTAAATGGTACTGCCAAGTGCACTACTTGATCTTCACGGTACAATGTCTTCCAGAGAATTCCCTCACGTTATAAGATGTTGAAGCATGGTTTCCTCCAAGAAGACCAAAAATTAATTGAGACACTTGGATGCTTAGAAGTTTTTTTAAAAAATTGGTTTTTCTTTCCTGATAAACCCCAGGCCTGGGGGAAGAGAGGAGGGAAGGAGAACTGAGGGACTAATAGAGGTAGAGATCAAAGGCCTACTGAAATATCTGCTAATCATAGGGAGTTAATCCCAGGGAACAACTCTCTTAGGTAAGTAGTTACTATTTTTTGTGGGCAAATGCTATCTAATCCAAAAACAATAGCAACAAAGGATTAGGCATTTTTCTTTTCAAAAGTAACAGAATTTAGAGGAAAATAGTTCCCAGATCCCTGCACTTTATAATTTAATAGCTTTACTAACCAAGGGCACCTTTTCAGTCTGATGCTTTCATAATCATTGCCCAGTGAACAACGGGAGAGATTAGCAATCCTTATTTCATCTCCCAAATCTGAAAAGATTCCCCTTCTACAAAACTCACTCCACCCAATACTTGCATATCCCATCACATTCTATCTAGGAACAAAGTAAGTTACAGACACTTTAAAAAAAGAACCCCAGATTTTAAAGGAGATCATTTCTAAATTCTCTGGATTAATTTCTCTGAGCTGGAGCAGGTTTGGTACAGCTGCAAATTTTCTCAATTTCTCTTTTAAAAAAAAAGGGGGGGGGGCTTGGAAAATCCATTTCTGTTTCCAAACTGCTTGATAGGAGTAAAAAAACCCTTTAGGTTTCCAACACTCATTCCTGATGCTGGTCTCAAATCAAATTGGCTTGAGCCAAAGTTACCTGTTTTCTGAATCAGATCTTCTGGCTGGGATATGCCCCCAATTTCAGGCTTTCTCCCTGTGTGAATACACTGATAGGAAAAAGCCAGAAAGAAACCTAGAAACCTAACCTGATTGTCCATTCAGCTTTTTTTATATATATAATGATGTCTGTAAGCTACAGAACTAAGCAATATTTTTATGCTGCAGGTCACATTATGTTTTGTGTGTGTGTCTGTGTCTGTGTGTAGCAGGTTGAGGCTGTTCTGAAGCCCAGAGAGGGAGCAGAAAAAAATGGATGGGACAATAGAACTGGGAAAAGCCAAGTGCAGGACATAAATAAATGAATATTTGTTAAATTCAATATATGAGCACAAAGTTCAATAGACAAGTCTTTTTGATCAAAGATCAACCCATTTAGAAAAATACATTCAGTGGAATAGCAGTGGTATCTGCATCATCTGTTGCCTCATTTTCAATGCTTGTATGCAGAATTTGGTTAATGTGCAGATAATAGAACAGATAATGGTTTGTGTCAAAAAGAAGAACCTTAACCTGGAACTCATCCATTCTGCCCAAAGAATGGCACTGAAAGCACAAAATATAATTCTTTGGAGAGATCCCTCTAGTAAGGACAGTATAACTGAACATGTAATTTTGTTTCAGTCTGTCCATATTTACATGGACACAGGTGTTCAGCTAATGGGATTTTTGAATATCTGTCCTGCAAAAGTGCAGAAGGAACAGCATTGTCCTAGCCATAGTTTGTTCTGTCTTAGAAGGTAAGTGTATTTAGATAATTTGCAAGTTCACAACTAAATTTCACAGCCCACACTGTCCCATGCTGTGAGATCCTTTTAACCTTATAGTGATATTCCATATCATTAGTACTTTGCAGAAAAACCTGTTTAGCCTGATCATACCCAATCATACTCTATTGAAAGCCCATAAATTTCTGTTGTATTGCTCTTTTCCATTTCAATAGGTAGCCTTCCGCCAGAACTCGGTGGGAAAACTGGTTCTCAAGATAATAACTGTTCATTTCTCCAAACTCTCATTTTAGTTTTAGGCATCCCAGTCTTGAGTCTGAGTGAGCTTAACTTATTTGAGGAAATTTCTGTCTAAAGAACTGCCACAAAAGTCTAATAAATCCATTCTTTCAAATTCTCTATTACTTGCAATTTCTGTGCAGATAGTAAGGAAGGACAAAATCATCCATTAGAAAATATCCATTAAGATGTGGGAAGAATCAAATAGCCAACAACTTATATTTTTAAATCGCTATTGGTACTTTTTCAATGTATAATTTAACTTCCTGCCATCAGGACACTCTAGGCAGGTAAGTCTCAAAACTGAAAGAAAATGTTAACTACATAAAACCTGGTAAAATAATAATAAAAATAAAAAATTCTGGAAACCTTTTGGCACTAGTATGCTTAAGCTCAACAAGTCAACCTGTGTATGGAACAGTTTGCTTTTTCAGATCTGTAACCTTTGGTGAGAGTAATTCAGCCTTGCTTGGTCTCATTAGCCCCAGTCTAAAGGAGTCTCATTTCAATGAGGAAAGCAAGAACAAAACATGGGCTGCAGTTTCATTCTGAGTGACTTGAACACCTCACGGAATTGTTCTTCGAGCATTTCTTGTCTATATTTTGCAACTGTTACATATCTGGAAAAGAGTCACAGTTTTCATCTGGAATTGTGCCACATTGTTCCTATAGAATACATTGAACTAAAAATATTTGTGCTCCAGGAACACAAGAAAGGAAGAGAAAAATACCCTGTAAAATCTTTAAACCAGAAGCCAAATTACTCAAGCTGTGCCAATCCCTCAAAATTGGGAAGTTTTCATAAAGCCAGGGGCATCTGCAGCAACCAGAAGTTTTGTCAAAATGACAAAATATACATTGAGACATCAGAACACAAGCTCCACCCCTTATGTCCTTGTGTGCAATGTCCAGATGTAATTACAAAAGAGGTGGAGTTTGTGTCACAATATCAGAATGCACATTTTGTAATTTGCTGTCCTTACCTTCCCAGAAGAGGCCCATGGATGAAGCATCGCTTTTTGAATCATTAAAACAGCTGCATCTTTTTCCAGCTTGAGAGTCTGCTTTACAGTGGACAGATTCACATGCATGCAGAAACAACTGGAAGCTGCTTTCAAAAGCAGCCATGTGAACCAGGATAAAGACATAGTTGCTTTCACAACTTGAAAAGAGATAGTCTGTATGTATGCCCACCTGTTTCTGAAGCACCTCCTTTGCACAGTCCTTTAGACTACCCATAATGCAGAACTCCAGGGGCTGAAGATGGGAATATAATGGGGAACAATGGCTCCCTTGATTACAGCTTCCTATATACTGTTGATTTAACAGAAACACATGATGCCTCTTCCAGCTCATGATGATTTTGAAAGGCTACAGATGATGACACCACATCATGTCATTTTCAACTAACTATACAGGGCTATCATAACGTATGAGGGGTTTACAAAGTGGCCCCTCTTATTTTCCCAGAACAAATCAGATTTTATATATTTAGAGTGTATACCACTCCAGGCAGGGAAAAGTCAGAAACCAGATGGCAAGGCTGATGATGCTGGCTAAGAAGTTCCAACATGGCTACCTATGCTTTGAGTGTACATTTTCCAGTATTCAGGGAGTTAAGACCTGGCTATGCCACCTCGCTTGGGGCGAGAGGGAGGATCATCGATCCCTGGAAAATTTATTAAGACCGTCTTGGATTTTATTTTATTTTTTATTTTTTTATTTTTTTATTTTTTTATATTTTATAATGAGCCTTTTATTCTTTTATTCATTTGTAAACTGCCCAGAGTCGTCACAACATGAGATGGGCAGTGAAGAAATATGATAAATAAAATAAATAAATAAATAAATTCCAATTAAAACGTTATTAAGGGAAATGCAGTAATTTCCAAGCTGCAATTATTGCCTTTGTGAACAGTGTTTGAATAATAGTATAACCACTGAAGTGCATTGGATGATCGTTTGGTGCAGTTGACTATGATAAGAGTCACATTGTTTGAGTTGGGCAGCTTTATCGATCTTAAAAATAAATAAACAAGCAAGCAAAATGGAGTGCTTTATAAGAAAATGTATATTCTAATCAGCTTATTGTTGATCATTCTTTCAAAAACTAGCTATGCTGCCGATCTAATGTGGATTGTCAAAAATTGCTGAGTGGCAATATATTTAGTCAAAACATCTCATGACCATACATTCAGGCAGTGTTGGAAACACCTAAATTATTACTGTCATTGGATAGTTTCAGATGACCCCAAATCTACAGTATGCCACCTTTTTTAATATTAAAATGTTAGCCTTCCAGGTGCCTGTTTAGGACGAATACTCCCAAGATATCATCCTAATATCATATCTGAATTTGGTCCTATGATGCTAAAATGGAAGGGGCGGGTCAGAGAGGAGATGGATAACTGGTATAATTCAACGTTAGGTAATTCATTATGTCCTGTTTCCCTGGAGGGTTGCAAAGCCTCGAGGTTGAGGTTGGTGCTGTATGACCAGTTAGTACAGAGTTTGCAGCTAGATATCATGAAGAAAAATCATGATTCAGCCCAGCAGGAATATTTTAATAAAAGCTGGCTTGATAAAGAAGGTGTTATGGACCAAGCAAGACCTGATTAACACATTCATCTGTCATAAAAAAAAAACCCAACAACAACCCTTCAATCAACTCTAGCAAGGCCACCCTGACGGAAACCCTAAAGAGATCTGAGTAAGAGAAATAGAGGGGCAGAGACAGCAGCATGGTATCAGCTGATACAGGAGATGAAGCTGAGCAACTCTTTCTAGTTCTGATGACTCATCTCAAACCACCCAAACAAGAATCTCTCTAGATTGGCCTGTTGTACACGGGTGGATGAATGGAAAGTACACTTTTATGCCTTACCTGTATGAGTAAGTGATTGGCAGTGCTGGCCTCCCAGTGACCATCAGTGAAGCAGAGCAACTGATTGATCAATTGAAGTTCTGTCCCAGCAGAACTAATTAGGGCTAATGCTGATTGCTGGGTCCTGGTTCTTGCATCTCTCTTTATCTGTCTTGATAATATTAATACATGTCCCAGAAGACTAGGGTGTTGCAATAGCCATCCTTATTTCAGAAAAGGAGACTGAAAGAAGCCAGTAAAGTACAGGAGCATAAGCCTTCGGACTACAGTTGGCATTTATGTTGGAAGATCTGTGACCAGATAGAAAAAGAACACATTTAGAAGATGTGCAGGTTGGTTTCAAGGAAGGGAGATCTTCAGTAGGTCATTGTTTGATCCTGCAGCCCTTAGCAGACAAAAACACATGGGACACTAATTCACAATTACTTGTATATGTAGCTTTTGTCAATTATCCACAATCCTTTTATGGGAGAAGCTTAAAAATTCCATACTATAAACATATGGCATTATTAATGTCTAAATTATACCAAAACACCAGTCTTAGAGTTAGATGCAATTGTGCAGGAGGGCTGTTGAGCTCAATTTCAATCATAAAAGAAAGGTGTATCCTGGCCCTGTTCTTGCTTAATATTTATACAAATCCCCTGGCTAAACCTCTTCAAGGGCTAGACTTATATGCCCCAAAGACAGGACAGAAAATCAAAGAGAATATTTGTAGCTGAGGGTTGAACTGTGGAGTCCTTGGTGCTCTCTGAGCCTTGTTGTTTTCTTGCAGACATTTCATTGCCAGACCAGGCAACGTCTTCAGTGCGAAATTGATTTGCCCGCAATGCCACAATCCTGTCACTGACCCAGGTTGGTCTCAGGAGTGTGTTCCAGGCTCTGCTCCAGCACTGGAAGGAGCAGCAGCTGGTAAGAAACCATCAGAAAATAAAAGGTATGGTATTTTCTAACAATACCAAAACTCATAATTAACACATAGATAATCAAACAAGCCCAAGGCTTTAACTCAAGCAAGCCCAAGACCTTCAATACCTGGGTTTCATTCCTCCAGAAGCAGCTAGGCCCAAGCCAATTGTGCTTCCTCCTTGGCCCATATGAGCAGGGCTGTGTTTTTAAGATATCATAAACTCAGGGGGGGATATTTCATTCCAGCTGCAGTTAAATTATATAGAGTAAAATCAATTGCATATCCGCTACATGGAATGTGTTTCAGCTGTGCTCCCTGCAAGAAAGTACAGTCTAAGAAACCTGTTCTTCACCCCCAGGAAGTGTGCCAAATGCAACTCTGAGACTGGAGACAGGATTGCCCAGAATAGAGGCCAGCATTTGGCAATCAGTTCTGTTCACTTGGCTAAGGCTCAATCTTGCTCCTATGGGGCTACTTTCGTTAATTACAAGGGATAATTATAGATCTAAATGGTGGATAAATGTCATAAGTAAACTGTGTTCCTGTGGCTTGTCACCTGAGTTTCTGCTAATACTGGGGCTGGTTAAGGCCAAGGAAATAATTAGGCAATGGATGGGTGATGCTGAACTCCAGAATGAGCTGAACCAAATTATACAGATCCACCAACCACTTAGGGAAACCCAAAAGCTCATTTTAGCAAAACAGCTCTGTGTTCTTATCTTCTGTAACTATCAGTGCCTTGTTTTTAGAGGCCATCTGAACACTCCCGTTTTACAGTTTGGAAGGGCAGATTTACCAAAACTCCGTTACTGCCAAGGCTGTGTTCATGTGGATTAAGCAAATTGAATCAATCCAATGTCTTTCTATGTACTTTATTCCAGTCTGAAACAAAGGCTACTTTTGTCACTTTTGAAAATTTTGCCCAGCCAGGGGAATTTTATATATGTTATTTTATAGCAGACAGAAATCCCACAATTGTCAGATTTGCAATTTAGCAAATAAGACAAACAACATTTGTCTTAGCAATAAGACAATAAAATCTGGATGTCATTGATAAAACAAAATGTCCTTTGGTCTGACTGTAATTCTGTTTGATTCTATCTGTGACCATATTTTTTTGCTAACTATATTTCATTGAGTCAGTTGAAGAATATTACTACAATCAATCTTGGTAATTTGCAAGAAATTTGGAATAGACCTGGAATACCCAGTTTTAACAAATCAGTGGGTGGGCCAATGTTTTAAAGGATGTTAAATAAGTATATTACAATCTTAAGATGTGAAAAATGCAACCAAAGATTCTTTTTTATTGTTTATTGGACATAACAGAAGATGTTTAGCGAGAGCTGGCTGTCTAGTTCAATATGGTAGAGGTCAATATAATGGAGAGACCCATAATACACATTTTTCCCTTGTTGTATGGTTGTCTCATTTTAGTTTGAAGAAAATAAGTTTGTAATATGGTGTTGAGAAACAAAATAAGATGTGAACATGTGAATGTTTTAATGAAGTATAAACCAAAAATTTGGAATGAAGAACTTTGGATTTATTGTGATTATTTTTGACTGTGGTCAAAAAGAGGGTTATTTTCTCATGGAAAGAATCTACTTCATCAGCTTTAAAATTCTGGGCTGATGATCATTCTCCACCTATGAATTAGCTTTTTATCTTTCTTTTTTTAATAATACATTTTATTAGGTTTCAAGAGAAGAATAAAAACTACAAAAAAAACTACAAAGAAAGAAAAAAAACTAAAAATGTACAGAAACAAGAGAAATTTTTTCAAATTTACAAAAAGATGTGGCTTCCGACTTTTAACAGCAAGAATATACAAAAATTTCCATAATCAATCTCTTACTCTTTATTAAACCAAAACACCACATTATTTCTATAAGTCATTCCATGTTAACACATGATAAAAATCACTAAGTACAGTAACTCCTCCCCCTTATATTAAAATAAAGGAAAAAAAGTTCATATAAACCTCATAAACATCTTTCTCCCCTCCAAAAGATAAAACATATTTAATTATTCCCTTCCTACCACTATTCTATACATTTCTGTCTACTATAATAAGAATCAGATTAAAAAACACATAAATTGTCTGCTATTACACTTAATAGTACAACAATTTTCATAATCCCAATCTTAAGAAACCCAAAATACAGACAATTCAAAACAGTAATTCCACATCTTTAAAAGGGAATAGCATCAATCAAATCCTTAAAGCAAACCCAATAAACATTCTTCAACCCTTATCCCACTTCAAAATAAACCAAAGCAGTTACACATCCCCACAATGTGCACAGAGCTTTCCTCTTGAAAGAATCAAACAGCCCAACTGACCCCCTCAAAGATTCCAGGTTCTTTTCATGGCATTCCACCAGAAGATCGATTTTACTTACGGCTTGCAGATCACTCTCCCCCTTAGATTTCTCCAACTCCATTATCCAATCTTCATCCAGCATCTCAATAAAAATCCCAATCTCAGTCTTAAGAAAAACCTTTCTATTGCTCTTAAATTCCTCAATTTCATCCACCGCATCACCAACCTGATGGCACATTTTAGATTTCATATTTTCCACAATGTCCTGGATGTCTTGCATAAAAGCTTGATAGAAGTCAGAAGAATTCTGTTTAAAATTCTGGTGAAATTAGAAAGAATCTGTTTGAAATCCTCCACATCTCATGTAGTAGATTATGGCACCCCCTAGGAGCTTAACCAGCAAAAGTCGAAGATATAGAAGAGTTCCAAAGTGTGTTTACACAAAGTGAAAGTGAGATAGCAGACAGTTCTCAAGGGAAAGTGAAAACAGAAAGCTGAAGGTTCAAATCAGCCAATTCAATATGTAGGAAAATGCTAGTATCTTCAACTTTAATACAAAAATAACAACAGGAAGACAATTGTTTACTCTCAATCTTTGGAATTTCCTTTGGAAGGAAAACGAAATCCAAAACTTAATATTTTTTTTAAAAAAAAGTAATCCCAAAAATAACGTTAAGCACCAAGAGAACCAGATTCTCCTCACTGTAGAAAGCCTCTCTTGGAATACATATTCTTAAAAAAACAAAAACAAATTGGTGATTTAGAAATGGGGTGGCCGGTCTTAGTGTCCCTTTAAGGCTACAGTGTGGCTTGGAAAGTGATGAAGTCCCTGCCTCCCAGCTGGCTCTTACCAGTTGAACGCAAAATGTTGTTTGCGATCTTCTGGCTGCAAGCATCCATCCGGAGGACAGATGGGATGATTCCAGGTGTTCTCCTTGATCTGGAGAACATTTCTGGGCTTCAGGAAAACCTGCCTGAGCCCGAAAAAAGTCACCGCATTGTCAGCTCCACCCGCTGAACCAGCAGGCACAGCCGTTCAGTCCGCCATTCCCACTGGAAGCCCCAAATTTGCTTTTTATCAATGAATTGAAAAGACTGACCAATATTATTCCCATCATGGTTTAATCTGCTGTTAAAAAATGGAGTTTTGTCCTTATACATAGTTTATTTTTCTTCTATTTCCTTCTTAGTTACTTCTTATTTTAGGCTTTTTAATTTTGTTTTTGAACCTGTGTCTCTTTAGAGATGCCTCACTCAGGCCTACATCATACTGACTCAGCTCATATGCTGTGTTCATACTAAAAATATATGGTTAGCTGTGGCAGCAAATGGGAGATCTTCCTGACCTAGAGATGGACAAATCTGTCAGCCTCCTTTTCTCTCACTTTTGGTACATTATGTAATCTCAGTATTTTCCCCTCTTCTTTATGGAGAAATGTCAAAATGTTAGTACAGCTGTTAATGCTCTCATGCAGTTGTCCTGACCAAATTCAAGACAGACATGATTTACTTCCCTGCCTGTCACTGGAGATATAAAAGAAATCACCCATGATTTGCTGGGGGAACAGATTGGCAAGTTCCGTCAGAAAGGACTTCATCAACAGCAGGGAGAGCAGCACTGCCTTTCTTTGGTTGAAAGGCCACCATTACTTGTTTACGTATGTGGCCTCCAAAAAAGGGGCAACGACGCCTTTAAAAACAGTTAACACTAAAGGATGTTATTTTTTATTTTACAAAGCGCTACATGGGAAATATTTGCTGAATGAAAGATAGCATGCCCTAGTGGCACTGCCAGGATAGAAAAGCCCTTGGCCCTGCTACATTCTCTCAGCAACAGGTTTCGTTTCAACCCAACACTCTTCTCTTACCCGTGGCATTTATTCCATCAGTGCTGACTCCCATCTGATGCTTCCTCTGAAAGGCTTGGTATCTAAGAGGAAGCTTTCGGCAGATTGAAGAAAAACTGTTAAAACCCAACACGTTGAAAGACGGCTTCATTTGCGTAGACAGGAAGGTGGCACTAATATAACCTGATCAGCATACTCCAAACTTGAAATTGCAGAGAGAGTCTAGGGAAGAAAACTAATAAAGGTAGCTATGCTCATTCAGCCCCATAAAGGGATTTGATAAAAGGATTCTTTCAAGAGTAAAGCACTCAAACAGTCTGTCTGCCTGGGTGACATATTAAAAAAAAAAAGTTAAGTTCTTTGCAGCATATTAATGGAAAATTTGTGAAACTTTTCAAGAGCACAGACTGAACAAATTCTCATATCTTGATCACAAATTCAACCTTTGAAAACTCTTGGGGCGTCATTTATTCTCCATTACGGCCAAATAAATCTTTATCTAATCCAGCCTTTCTCAACCTTTTGACCCTGGAGGACCCTTGAATATTTCTCAGGCCTCAGGGAACCCCTGCACATTCAGGCTCAAATATAGGCCAGAAGTTACAAAATTGTTCTATTCATTTCATGTGTAGGCCTGTATATATGCATTAACAGTGTTCTTAAACTAAAAATAAAGAATGAAATTTACCTCTTTAATGTGAAGTTGCCTGAACTTGAAATAATTTTTAAATAAATTGTGATCTCCTAGGGAACCCCTAGTGACCTCTCATAGAACCCTAGGGTTCCACAGAACCCTGGTTGAGAAACCCTGATCTAATCATTTTGAGCCAGGATTGCAGGTAAGGCATTCCTCCCTACTTGAAAATCATGAACGTAATATTGCAACAGCCTTATCAAATTTGAGGCTTCATATGGTTCACGTTTTCTAAGCCACCCTTAAGCACATCTTACTGTTTTATTTAATTCTCTCTGTTACTAGATAGTAACAAGTTGCAGGGGTGATCCTTACTAGCACTTTTTCACTTGAAGTAAGAGAATGTCATGCTCCTTGTATGATAACATATTAAAGAAAAACAGATAATTTCCAAATTATTACTTTATTTTTTATTTGTATTCCAACTATCCTAAGCAATAGCCAGGAATCCCTAGTGAGAGATATTCTAGCCATTCAAGGACACTAAGCAAATATCTTTAACTACCTCGATGTAGTTAATTTAACTAACTGTTTAAGTTAACCATTCAGGATGTTGGCAAGCCATCAAGTTATGAAAAAGTCTGCCCTTTGCTCATCTGACATCACACAATAGCCTTTCCATGTGCTTCTTGTTTCAGGCAGTATGTGCAAGATTATCTCCATAATTAAAAATGATTTGTCTCTCATTTAATGAACAGAAAGAGTCCAATAAATATCCACCATTGCTTATACTGGGATGTCATTTTAAGTTATTTCAATCAATGAAGAATCAATTGAATGTCCAGTTCAACGCAAGACAGTTAATCAGCTAAAGAACGCTATCAAATCATTTGGCAGCCCTCAGTGGGATAGCTGCTGTACTTACATTTAGCAAAAACAAAGCTCTGAATGCTAATACTTTTCACAAGGCTGGAGTAATTGACACCTTCATAATTTTCACAGAATTTAACAGCAAAAAGCTACAGAAGGATTTTTCTCCTGATCCAGCAAATTAAAAGCACTAGAGATTGGATACACCAACAAAGTTCATTGTAACACAATCCTTGGTGGATTTAAATATTAGTGATTTTTTGGTAACTTAAACATTAAGACATTTACCACCAACTGTTGTCCATGTCATCTGTCCTGAGAGAGAAGCATAGGTACACTCATGTGAGTTTGTGGGAATGGGTCAGGGAAAACATGGAAGCTCTCGCCTTCATTTCCTTGTGATCCTACTGATTACTACTGTATCTAGCCACCTTCCAACCATATTTCTTCTTAAGACTACACTCCATGCATTTGATAACTGGATTATAATCCATGAAAGTTTATGTTATAATCAATACACTAGTTCTGAAGTCATCACAAGATACATTTAGTTCAGCAGGCTAGTACAAGTTCCTTTGGAAACTTAGATATTGTTGTGTGCAAGCAAAATGAAAATTAATTCCTTTATAGCAGCTTTCCTCACTGGCATTTTTCTGGTGTGGCAGACTACAATTCTCATCCCCAGCAACAACATCTATGTGGCATACTGGTTGGAGACACTGAGAACTAGAGTCAAACACATCTGCTGGAATGCATCCCATTGAGGAGAGCTGGTTTATAGAAAGCATTGTTGGAGTTGACTAGAATCCAAAGAAAGACACCTGAAGACAACTCAGAAATCACATTTAGTACAGAATTACCCAGCAAAGCTTATCAGCAGACACTCTTTAGAGACCAGATACAGTAACGCCAGTCTGACTTTGCGGTGGTAGCAATAATGTTTAAAGCCATTAATGGTTTATGACTACAGTACTTGGGGGAGTCCCTCTTTCAATGTGTATTTGCCCAAAGGGACTTTCCTCAATTCCCATCACAGGGGGGCCTCCTCCATTGTGGAAGCCAGGATGATGCCACAATCATTTGCTTTTCAGCACCAGGTGAAGATCTGGCTTTTTACTCTCACACTGGGGGCTTAACGACCACAGCCCCTCACCACGTCTGTTTTTCCTTGCGTGTCTCTCTGCAGGTATTATGGTGATTGTTGTGTGTTTGACACTGAGCCGTTATTTGCCATGAGAACCTTGGAATTACAGGTTGGCTATAAATATCTTACAAATACATACTGTATGCACCCTTTGCAGGAGGTGGTGTGGTCCATGCATCCCACAGTACCCCATGGTTAAAGAAGACCTCACTGGGTGTATGCTTGGGAGAGTAGCTGCTTCCTTCACAGTAGCAGCCCACATGCCAAATCAGGAATGGAAAGATAAACTTGAGAGGGAGAGAGTTCAAGACTCAAAGGCCAGGGAAACTAATTTGGGTGCCCAAGGGGATTTTTCATTTCCTTTTCTTAAACAGCTGCTTGTCTTGAGATACAGACTGTAACCACTTTGCGATCTGATGGGTGTGTACGCACAAGCACAGCTTGCTACTGGGCTGCTGCAAGCCCCTTGCCTAAGGCTAAGTACCACTTTGCATTACAAGAAGTTCAGGCCTGCTACCTGGGACCTGTTTGGAGTGTTGTGATAATCTACTGACCTGCTTCCTGGTTAAATGCTTCAATTAAGGAACATTTTCACCTGTGAGGCTTAAGTGGTTTCTGTTTATAATAGGAATCTAAAACCCCCAATGGCCAGAAGGTACATTTTGAATGTCAAATTGTACTCCTTTCTCTGCCCGTTAACAATGATCGGAAGCAGGGTGAGGGAGGTTCAAGGGCTACTTAAGCTCCCTGGGTAAAAATGAAGACTCTCAGAAAAGGAATGGGAATCTTGATTTCTGTAGCTGTTGACATACATTCAGCTCTGAAGAGGCTGGGCAACTCCAGAAGCTGCTGTGTTAAAAGACAGCAGTCACTGGGCAAAAGTGTGATGTTGGGCTATAAATGAATAAGCCCCTTAATGCTAGGATGAGCCTAGAAATCCAAATGTGTTTATTCATTTTCTAGGCCAGCAGCATTTCTCTCAAAACTACTCTTCAAGATTATGAGATCTTAAGTGTCCAGGTGCACAAGGAGAATGACTAGGTTGACATGTCATGCCAAGATATGGTTTGTTGAACCATGGCTTGCTAAATAAACTGCAATTATGACTGCACCGCATAGTAGGCCATACACCATGGTATACTAACCCCGATATATGTTCATGCAAAGCTATGCCAAAACCAGACAACCCACATTTTGCTTTCAGCATGTTGTATGTGCCAGGTGAATGGTTTGAATCTTAAGATCTTGGGAGCTGAAATCCACTCTTCAACTTTCACTTCTGGAAGAAACGGAATGATTCTTATAAATTGCTCCTTCTCCTTGCAGCCTCAGTCACTACCACCAGGCATCCCAAATTGTGTGGGGCAGCAAAAGTGTGGAATAATAAGAGGAAATCACCTTCTCCTTTCAAATGCAGGAGACTTCATGAATCAAAGGCTCTTCTGTGAAGAAATAAGGGCCTTTTGGAGTAAATGTGACTACACTATTAATTAAAGCAATGCACAACTTGTAACAGCACTTGTGTTTTTGCAAACTTTCACTAAAAGAAAGGAAATATTTCCCTAAATCAACCCAACTAGATTCATAACTTTCTCTTAAGCTGGTTTTACTCCAACTGTAAATCAATGCACCTTTTGTCATTTTGACAAAAACCCCAGTTGCTGCAGGCACCCATATTCCTGCTTAAGTTGTTTCTAAATTTGCTTTAAAAATGATTGAACGTTCATAATAAATAGGTTGAGGAACCTAACTGTACATATACCCCTATCTATGGTTTTCACAGTTCTAGCACATTGTTTTTAAAAATGCAGTTCCTCTGGGGTATTGATTAGACAAAGCACAACTAGATAAATGTTCATGCAAATAGTTGTTATTATCTAGTTGCTATATAATTAGTCATCTACTCAATGAAAGAGGCTTCTTTTAGGCCACAGCTGTTTATATAACCAGCTATTCAAAACAGAATTACGTGAAGTACTGATACTGTATTGTTTCGTAAACATGCAATTATTATTAATTGCCACCTACATTAGATTTCCACCCAATCTGCAATGGGTGCTATCAGTTAAGCTACACTAATACAGTTGAAATGCTCATTTAAGATTATCAGCAGTACACTGCATTTATCTTGTTATAATCTCTACTCAGAGATTATAAAGTTCATAACAGCAAGCCATAAATTTCTTCCATGTTACTAAAGAGCCATTGCCTGCACACTTTATAAAACGAAGCTGCTCCTTGAAACTGCTCCATATCCAGTTCTTCTGCCCCAGATTGAATTGTATTAATGATTCATAAATGCTTTTTCAGTGATGTCTACATGCTGTCTCTTTTTCTCTTTCTCTTTTTCCTTTCAAGGACAACTTAATACCGTCATTTAAAATTACTGGCATTTATATCTTTAATAAGCTGTAAACAGATAATCACAGGCTATAAAGGATTAATTTTTCTCTTGCATTATCAAAGGACAGCAGGAAAAGTACAAAATCCACAGTTGCAACAGCACACACAATTGCCTGTCTTTCAAACCCAAAGAGGGGGATGAATGGGAAAGAAGAAGCATTTACAAATCATTTTGTGCTTTGAGGTTTTTTTTTTTATGAGAGCATGTATTGATTTCTTCTTTTTTTATCTAGACTAGTTCCACCTTCCATGCTTAGGGTCACCATGCTAGAATAGGAAAGAGGGCTTCTTTTAATTTAAAATCTCTGGGGAAAACACAAGTTCCTCAGGAACACTTTCTCCCACAACACGTTGCCTTTTGGGGGGATATTTTTTTGATGGTTTGCATTGTTCCCAAGTACTTATAGGATCAAAGAGAGCAGCTCTGAAAGCCAAGAGATAGGAAGAGCAAATGGGGACATTCCCCACTTGGCGCACTACCTTATGGACACAGGGAGTTGGAACTGAAAGGGGAAAATGGAGATCATAGAATGTAAGGGTTAAAAGGGTATTTGGGGAACATCTAGTCCAACCCCCTTCCTACTGTAGGAACCCAGAACTATGGCATTTGCATCAGATGGCCACCCAGCCTCTGTTTAAACACCTGCAGGAAGTGGGAGTCCACCCCTTCCCAAGGTAGTTTGTTGTGGATAAACAGCTCTTACCATTAGGAAAATTTCCTGAGGTCCAGCTGAAACCTACCTTCTTGTGATGGGAACCCATTGTTCCTGGCCCTAGAACAGCTGTGGATAATTCTGCCCCACTTTCAGAACCTTGAAGACAGCTATCACAGCTTCCACAGGCTTCTCTTCTCCAGGTTATACATACTCAGTGCCTCCAACCATTCCTCATATATCTCTGCTTTCAAGCCCCTTCTTGCTACTTTATGAATAGTCCCTGCTACTTCTCTGTTTCCTCAAACTTTATTTTCTTACATATTTAGCTTTCTCCTTTGGCACTCCCTCAACAATGACAATGTGCAATGTTAAGTTCAGGACCTCGGGAACAATGTCAGTGTACAGCACAACCAGACATCTGCCCCAAGAGAGAGGGGCACACTGCCAATTTCTGGAACATCCTGGCTTGGCCAAATCACTTCCTTACAGATGTTGCTTTCTCCTCTCCCCTGAGTCAGCAAGAGAGATAAGGCAGCAATAGCCTTGGATGGTCTTGGTCTCTCCCTCAAGGACGAGACTGGAATTGAACCTAAAGGAAGAGTCAAACCAGGGAAGGGATGAACACAAAAAAGTAGGCCACCAAATCCTCTTGGCCCATGGCTCACTCTCCAAGGTCTGAAATCTGCATTTCCAGCCCTCAGCAAGCAAGAATACAAACTATTAGCTTCTTGATCCTTCAGTCGAATCCCACTGGCTGTCTTTGCTTCCAAACCCACTGATTAATTGGTGAGCAAATTTTAATCTGTAATTAAAGCTTCAGTTGATTAATCAAACATAGTTGGCTGCAGCATAAAAGAGCACCTGGCTTTAGCGGCTGAGGGGAAAATAATAAAAGATTGAGGCTTTCAAGATGATACTGTTTAGTGAACTACAGATACAGCCTGGGTCAGAGTGTCAGTTTGAAGCAGGAATGCTGATGAGCAGCAAAAGCTGTGCTGTATTCTAACCTTCCTCCATCATTTGTAAGCAAAGTTTTTAAAGGACCTTACATTGCTTTCAGGAGCTCAGGGAAAGGATGGAGAAATGAAGAACACATCCATAACAGTCAGTACTTCCTGGTTCAAAGCTGAAGGGTGTATAATCTTGTCCCATTACTTGATCAAGAAAGTATGTCTCAGCACATAAAACAAGACTGTAGCAAAAGAGAGGTCAGTTTTATAGATTCAGAATAGCTCGTCAATATTTCTGAATTTATTATATACAATAAAGAGAGCAAAAATTACAATTAATCCAGTCCAAAAGGTGGTTAAAGAGGAAGACTCAAGGAAGTGCATTCCATACACACATCATATCTGTCCCTGAAAGAGAGAGAGGGAGAATTTGTCAATAGTTTTTGCCTTCTTCAATGGGTTAAGCCTATCTAAGAGAAAAGACACTATCTGCATTTATTGGTGACTGGAAACCTCTTACGGACTTTTCGCACAAAAATGAAAAAAAAATGAACTTGTGATTTTGATGGTTCAACAGGATAGATTATAGAAAGAAGAGCATTATGATGTAACTTTAAAGAGAGAGGTTAAAATATAATTGTACTTATAACTGCTGGGAAGCATATTGGAAGCCACTGTTTCATACCTTTTTAATTTCTTTTCTATTTTTCTTTAACTTCTTTACTTTCCTTGCACTTTTTGCTTTCTTTTTCTCCTTTCTCCTTTTCTTTATATTAGTTTGTGTTAGTCTGTCTGCTTTTTGTTTCTCTGAAAAACATGCCACCATTTACAAAGTTGTGCCTTACCCCAACTTTTCGGTGGTGTGAGCCCCATGGGGCAGGGGCTCAGAAAAAGAACCCAGTGGTCACATGGGACTGAGACTGCTCCCCTCAACCTCAAGTCCCTTGGACAAAAATGCCAACCCTGGTTTTATTTAGAGACATGATTTTCTTCCTTTCCCCCCTCACTCTGGAACCAGCAGTCCCAGCAAGGCACACTTAGCAAAGGAGGCAAAAATAAAAAGTCCAAGTCCAGCTACACCCTTGTATGGAGGAACTGATCAGGTAAGTATTCAAAGAGGAGGAATGTGAACTTCATCACCTTTGAGCAGCTGCAAGCACTCCTGTTGCATGATGGGGGACAAAAGTCACCTGTGCAAAGTGTCTGCTTCAGCTCTCTGGAGGATGCTAAGCTATATGCAGTTATTGGCTTCTAATTAGTGAGGTCCCTAGCTTTTCACCAATTCATCAGTGAATTAAGGTACCCTTAAGCTGCTTGTCTGAACAAAGTCCTGCCAAAGCAGCAAAACTGCAGTCATATGAATGTGTAATAAAATATCAAAAATGCAATTAATAATATTAGTGTAGCCAGTGCATCAAGCATTTCCAGAGCCACTGCCATGCATATTTTAAAAAACAGCAGCGTGACTAATACAACACATGAATCATTTGAAACAGGTAGGGTTTCAATGCTTTTTTAAAATCTGCAAGGGGGAAGGGATTTCATAAGGTAAGGGGGCTGCTGAAAAGGACCCTACTGCCCATCAGTGTAATGGATTTAAAGGTCGGCTTCTAGCTCGCACTTCTCTTTCTGACGTTATAGTCCAGGTAGTTTCACACTGGCACAGGCAGTCTTTCAAAAAACCTGGATTCAAACTGTCTGATGCTGGTGCTAGATCAAACTGAAGGCACACCTAGGCTAGTTTCTCTGTTCCTCAAAAGGTCCACTAGTGGGGATTCTCCACACACAACCTGAGTGCAGTAGTAGCTTCTACTGATTCAGGGCCGTACATACCAAGACCAGCACTTTGGATTGCACCAGTAAATAGTGCAACTGGCAGATTCAGTGCCATGCACTTTGACCACTTAGTCTCTGGCAACACCGCACAGCAGTTGGTTCATGGGCCGTCTTCACAGACAGCTCTATATAGACATTTTACAGTAATCTGGCCTGACTCAAACCAGCCGCTACTCTCCAAAAAGAACATAGCTGCCCAAATACTGTGGGATAAGCCAGGAAGCTATTGGAAGAATGTTCTGTGGACCGATGAGACCAAAAGATAACTTTTTGGTTTGAATGAAAAGCATTACCTTTGGCGAAAGGCAAACACTGCATTCTAGCATAAGAACCTTATCCCAATTATCATCAGCAATTATCATAAGAAAACATGGAGCTAATACAACTCTATGATTTGTTCAAGGGTGTTGGGAAGAATTGCATTGATGACTTAGGTACCTGCTCATTCTAAATAGAAACCAGAGGCTCAGAAGTATGAGTGGCTGAAGCAGAATACTTCCAGAGCAGTTAAAAACCTACCTGGTTCATCAACTCATCTGTTTGACCATCCAAACTAGTCCCTCCATACATCCAGGATTATCAGAAGATATCTGATATCTAAACATATCTGAAGATCAAACCTGATTAATAATATTCTTGTGACAATTGAGTTATTACTGGTTCTTCCCCTTGCAGATTATTTTCTTCTGTTCCATTAGTGATCGTCAGAGTCAGAGAATTGTTAAAAGACAAACTCATCATTGTCATGGAAGCCATGAAACCTTGAGCTGGCCCAGGAAATGTGGCCCTAACATAAATATTAAACCACCCCAGAACCATCACACTTGGAGTCTTCAGTGCCATATCTGAAAGTCTCCCTGTCAACCTGTTTAGGGACACTATTAAGCAGTGGGCTGGCTTCGTATTCCAGAAGAATCAGTGTCTTATTCCCTGTTCCATGATCAGATTCTTAGCCTGAGAAACACTTGAACAAAATAGCTGATCAGGGATCTATGAACCAAACTGTTACCCTCCCTGCCTTTTAAGCTACGTTCAGTGCTGCACTTGATAAGAGGTTCTTGTCAGCCAATCAACTTTATTTGGTACAATTCCCAACCTCCTGCATTCTTGCTCCTTTCTCATTCCAGAATGTCTTTGTGCTTTCACAGCCTTCTCAGTTTTCTGTCACAAGAGTCCATCCAATGGCTCTTAAAACACATATTAGGCAAGAAGAGTGTATGTGTTTGTGTGTATGCATGGGTGTATACCATGGGTATCAATGGGGAGATGGTGGGGGGTGGGTAGACAAAGAATGTCATAAGCTCCCTGATGTCATTACACAAATGACACAAATATTGTGCAATGATACCTAATGTGTGACTTTTACAAATGTCATTATTCATGTCATTTGCACTCTGAAGTCATAACAGTGACATCATAGTGACTTGTACAAGATACCCATAGAGGGGAATGTATCAATTAGCTTTTGCACTCCTATCATCCAAACCAAATGTATGGTAGCAAGGCAAAGGATCACCCATCACGCTTTGATGTGCAAAGGAGAAAGGCATCATTTAAATTCTTAGCAAAAGCCCTCCAGAAAACCAAGTTGATACAAAGCAGCCCTGTACTTATTTATGCTAGGATGGTATAGTTCCTCAATGTATAGGTGAGGAGACTCTCCTTCATTCCAGACCCATCCCTTTGCATTGGCATGACTGCTGTTCAGAACAAAGTCATGCTTTCAAAATGCATCAAAGTTATGACAACTTATAACTACAGTATTATTTTGCTAATGAAAAATGAAGGTTGCAATTCTGTCTTCATTTACCCAAGAATGTCCAACTAAACTCAATAGGACTTACTTCTGAGGAGATACTGTATATATAGGGTTGTCCTGTTGGCTGTCAACAGAATTGGAGAATTATTCCACAAAGGGGCCCAGAGTCTATTAATTAAGTTCAAATTAGAGCACCATATTACATAAAGTTATAAGCACCAAAGAGAGAAAATGGGTGATGAAAGACATGATTGAACTGCTATAAGTAAACAAAACCACCACTCCATTTCATGTATTTTTTTTCAAAAAAAAAAGGTGCTTGACAAAATATGAAAAAAGTTACACTAGCAAATAGAGAAAATAAAATAAATTCCCCTAATGTACTACAAATACCAACCACCACACACTACCTACAAACCATATGTTTTTCCCATCTGTTCTGTTATCTTCAACTAAATTTATAGTATTTGAGCTATCAGATGAATTGCAAAGACTGAGATGGGTAAGAATCTAAAACGTAGGTGTTGTGACACTTCAAATATTCCCTTCCCCCCCACCTCTTTCTGCCAAATAAATTTTCATCCTTGCTTAATTAATCCAGAATGATTTTGCTATGCCTAGGAAGGTGAGAGCTTCACAGAACGGTATGTGGCCCTACATCTTTACTCCATTCACCATTTCAAATGCCTTTCTCTTCTATCCTGTATCGAAAATGCAACATGCTGTAACAATAAATTATGTATCACATGAGACCACCACATGTCACTGGATGTCATAAGACTATTGACATTTGGATCAGTTCAGAGATGACAGCTAGCGTGGAACAGTCGGTTAAGGTGTTGGAGTAGAGAGACCAAGGGTCTAGTCCCTTCTTGGTTACACAACATACCAGGTGGCTCTCTCAGGGTTGCTGTTGTAGGGAAAATATTTATTTAACTAGACTTATAAGCCACTCCAGGTGCCAACTGACTCTGAGGAAGAGGGAGCACTATGTTCATCGCCTGAAACCCCTGAATAAAAAGCAAGGCAAAACACTAATACACAAACAAACCAATAGTAGAGTGACTGTATGCCTGTGCATCTCAGTCATCCACTAACACTAATGGCCCAAATGGTAGCTCTTGAAGGGACTGTGAGGTCAGACTGTAGTCGCTCTACTTTGCTCAGTCTTGCCTGCTCTGACTGGCAGCAGCTTTCCAGAGTTTTAGACAGAGGAGCTCTTTTCTATCAGCTTCTCCTTCTACCAACTGCTTCTTCTGCATGCAGGGCAAGTGCCAAGTCTTTGAATGATGGGCCCTTCTTTAGGAGTGAGATACAAGATGCCACTAACCTCTCCAAGCTAGGTATGAGTTCTTCTTTTAAAAAATGAGCACTTCAAAAGAGCACTATCAAGCTCCAGTCTCTGTGAGAATCTTCTTAGGAAGAAGATGTTATAAAGAAAAAGTATTTTATAGACAGTCAGAAGCTCTCTTTATTTTTATATAACAACATTTCAGGTTAGTTTCTTTAGCAAAGAGTCATTGCCCCAGACAGGTGGAATGTAATGAAATGGAAAAAAAGTAATGCTATAAGGGAAGGACAACATAGATTTGCTCTTCTCGCCCCTAGCCTGGTCTGGACGTATCTCCAACATAGTCAAATTGCCCATCCTATCCAATATCAAACTATAATGGAAAGCAAATTCCCACTGCCGTCACTGCCACATTTGGATTCCAAGAATTCTGCCAACTCCCATGACTTTAATCATAAGTCTTGCAACAATTGATATTTTTAAAGTTCATGTTCCCAGAATCAAGATTGTCTGGCAGCTACACAGCCACATATTTAATAAACAAACTATTTGAACGGAATTGCTAAATAGAGAACGGCTCTCTGCTAATTTTGTGATGTCTGAATGGACTTGCCCTTTGATGAACAGGTTAGCAGCTCAATTAATTTGTTCTGAAAACAAAGATGTGGAACAACTGCCCAGTTCATCCGTTGGTATTTCTCACTGATCAAGCAATTTCAGAAACCACATGGCCAACCCACTGCTCTATGTTTAGCTGAGAGAGTGGGGTGTGTGGGAAGTGCCTAACAATTCTTTAAAAATACATTTTTAAGTCTTGACAAATTGTGATGTCAAACCTGAGCCCAATAGCCCAGTGCTAAAAAACATATGACATTATGAGACTGATTTATTCCACCAAGATTCACTGATTTTGAAGACCCCAAGTCATTTTAGATGACCATTGATTGACCAGACTGGACCACTAGTGTAATATATTACCCCCAGAAGTCCTTGGCATAGGAGATCTTTCACTACTGCTGGGAAATCTGGCAGTTGAAAAATATCTAGAGGTGGGCACCACTTTGGAGAAGAATGACATCCCCAGACTTTCTGTGATACAATTCTTCCCGTTCTAAAACACTAGATCCTGTTTTTTGAACTCACCAATTAACTATTACGTATCTGAAAACCACATTGCCATTCTATTCAATTAATCACACTGATTAACTGACTAAATCTTGCAATTCCACATTAATTAATGAATACACAATTAATTCTTTAATCACAGACTTAAAATGTGAAATTCCACTGAAATAGGCCTCACCACCCTCTGTGAAATAGTTTTCAGTACCAGTGATGATATTGACAAACTATCTACATACACATGTCGCTCCAAGCCATATGTTAAATTTGTTTTATTTCTTCACTGCAGTACTAAATTGTGGCACATTAACTGTCTGGCAAAAAGAGAGAGAGAAAGAGGGTTCTTGCAGAAGGAAATCCCGCTAAAAACTGGCCAGTGAGATGATACCTTCTCCAAATAAATGCATTTAATTTTGTTGATCACAGGTATCTGCAGAGGATGACTAGAGGGAGCTATGACAAAGATTGTTTGCAGTGTTGCAGTGCAAACCACATGACTTTCATCTGACATCAGGACACAGGGACAAACAGCCAAGGCTCACATCATAATGCATGGTTGCTGATGTGGCCACTTTGAATTTACATTTCTTTTGGAATTCACCTTCTTTATCTTTGCTGTCTCAAAATCCCTTCATATGATACCTTAGACTCATGAGTCCAATTTTCTTTCTTTAAAAAGCAAAAATTTAGACAAAGGAATTTGACCTCTAACTGACTTGACAGACAAGCATGCCTGTTCTTCCCACCAGTGTTCAAATAATGTCAAATTGGTGGCAATTTGTGCTACCCTTATCACTTGAACCTTGCCATCCAGCATGTCAAACTGTTGACTTAGAGATGAAGGCTCTTCATTTTCCAGTGCACCTACTGGGGAACAAGTGTTATGATCACATTCTCCCCCTCTTCTGACACACATCTTCAGAACTTTAATTAACACTAAGTTTGCCTCCCAATCTCAGATTCACTTCAGAAAGGGTTTTGAATATTTTCCCTTCCTCATGAAATTTTGCGGCAGAAATGATGGTACACTTGCTTTAATTCCAAGGACAATTTGTGGTTTACCATAGGGACTTGTTAATATGTTCCCCTTCAGAAATTACCATCATATGTATAATAAATACATTTTGATTTTTTGAAAGACAAGTCAGTCATTAGGTGAGATATAAAGGAGAGCGCTATGAAATTTCTATACACTGAAGGTTCAGGGATAACCCACTCATTGATTCCAGCTGTTTGGGGAAGTTTGACTACAAACTGAATGATGCCCATTCCACAGGAATCTCTCCCAGATTGCAACACGAAGGAAGCCACAGTCCTATTCTTTGCATGCTGACCTGAGAAGAAGCCATTTGCAGTGCAGCAGGCTTACTTCAGACTAATCATGCAATGGAGGATAAGGCCAACTCTGGAAAGGTCGGAGGTCAAGAAAGGCAACTCACATCCAATGGTCTGATATGTTTTCCTGATGCTACTTTGCCATCCCCGGAAGATCTTCCAAACTTGCCATAAAAATCTGACAATATCATTTGTGACCCAAATTAGCTACAATCTATTTGTTCAACAATGGAACAATTTAAGAGGTTGAAAGTGCTGATTTTCCAGTTTTAGGAAAGGTGACGTGACCTTGTTGCCTTTTGATGTGACCTAGTTCACAAATAAAAAATGAAGCCTTTTGCTGGAAAAAGATTGGCCACTCCTGATCAAAGCCAGGCCTCCAAACAGTTCAAGGAAGCAGAACTATGGGAGCTGCTAAACTGAGTCCAAGGGCCAGACCTGACAAGCTTCTTCCTCTTTTGGGGGTTTGGCCCAGAGATCCTCTTTGGGCTCTCTGGGCCAAAGACAGGATGCAAATTGAATAAAGTAGTAATAATTTGAAACCTAGCACCGGTTTGTCCCTGAAACAGTAGAAACACCCTGGAACCCTCACTTATTTGTTCAGAGTAACCTACTTCAGAGGTGGGATAGATCTTCTTAAGACATGCCACGTGGTTCTCCCTGACCTTGGGAATCTGAATGTGTGTGAGAGCCCTTGCAGTACCTGGGATGATACGTTGCTGGTTGCTGGTTTTCACCTTGGCTGCCAATTATGTATGCGTTAGTTCTACTGTTACTTCTTTTAGGGTGTTTTTAACTGTTGTTAGCCACCTAGAGTCATGAATTTGAGATGGGTGGCCATATAAATTGAAATAATAAATAAATAGATAAACAAGGGCAAAAAAAGATGAGGACTATGCTGCAGAACTGGTTTGAAATTTGATCAAAATGTATGACTTACTGCAGTGTTTGGGCAGTTGTGGTTCTCAAGATGTTCCTGGACGATAATTGCCACCATCTTTAACCGGTGTCCTTACTGGCTTGGGCTTCTACAGCTGAAGAAGGCCACAGGCTTGCTGTCTCAGATTTAGAGTTTTTATAGTGTTGGCACTATCTGAAACAGTTTCTGGCAGCTCATATATATGTGCAAAATGGAAAGAGTGAAGTATGGGTGATAGAAAATCATTGAAAAGAACCCAGTGAATAATCAAAGAGAATTGTAAGCTGCAGCACTATAAGCAGATGTAGAGTTATTGTTCCTTAGCTTGGAGGCTCTTATAAGCTGTCTTTCAAAGAAAGCATTGGCTGGAAATATAATCAAGAAATTAATTCAAATAAAAAATGTAAAAAGGCAAGAGCAGTCCTGATATTTTCAGGGCAGTTTAGCAGTGTAAGCATTTCATAAATGCACTTCTTTTTCACTCTGAAACCAGCAGTCATTAAGAGTATGCATGCCAGCACCCCATCAGCAGAAGGAACGCCAAATCACACAGGGAATCTTTCTGTACCTTTCTCACAGTGACCAAAACATTATTAGGTTTAGACTCCCTGACCCTTTAAATCTTTAACAATAATTAATAGGAGAATGATAGCTAATATTTGTATTAGGTCTTGGAGGATGCTGTAAAAAGAGACACTTTATGTAAGCAAGGGAGGCAGGATTTGCATTACCATGTGTGATCTGGGTTAATGCACACGTTAATGCTTTACTCAGACTTTGTTCTCTCCAAGGGAACAGATACATTTCAACGCTTCCTTCATTGCAAAGCCACCTTCCCCTGGATTTGAGAGCACAGCTCACCCAAAAGGGAAGGAAGGGACTCAGTTTTCAGGTGGCAGCCCACTGCCAAAGGAAAGCTTGGAGAGACTGAAGTCTGCAGAGGCCCAGTTGGGAAAAAGCAATGTCCCAGTAAATCCAGCATGGCTGCATCTGCAGTCTCTGAATGGGCAGCAGAGACTTTCAGGACATCTCATCTTGCCTTGGCTACTTGGTTCCTCCATCAGGCAGCAAACTTAGCAACAACAGCTGCACCACACAGAATATAGTCCATTCGTTGCAGAGCAAGTTTCAATACCCCAAACTTGGACAGTGCTGGAATAAGGGGGAAATACTACTATATCACCATTATACCTAAGGATGACTTGAGGCAGTCTCATTCATGGGATAGGGACATGATGAAGACAATGACATGGGGACAAGGCAGCAATGATTAATTAATTATGTGCCATAAAGTCAGTGTCAACTCTTAGCAAGCACGTAGATAGATTTTCCCCATGTCGATTTGTCCCTAACCTGGATCTTCATGTCTTCCAAGCCACTTAACTTTCTTGGCATCAATATAGAAGTGATTTGACCTTGTCTTCTTCCAGGATGCTTTTTCAACTTCCCAGACTAACCAATAGCCCTGCAAAATCCTGGCGGTCTCCTATCCAAGCACTTATGAAGTCTGATCCTGCTTAGCTTGTTTGAGATTAGCCAAACATCAAGGATCAGAACAGATGCCAACAAGCAGCAGTGTTTGTAGCAAATTTCTGTGACATCAACATGATGACATCCTTACACATGTATCAACCCTCCCCTCACCACAACTTCCCTTGTGGATGCTGATGGATAAATGTCAAGCTATGAATCTCAGTGCCACAAAACCCTCTGAATCAGGCTAAACACATTCTAAAATGTATTCATTAATGCACTGAAGTCTGCTGTGAGGTCCAAATCATAGAATAAATAGCTGAAGATTTGGGGGTTTGTGAGCCATTTCACACTTTCTGTCCATCATCTGGTGCTTTATCTGGTTTTTATTCAGAGCTGAATGGAGTGAGTGATCTCAGTGAAAAGCTCTTCATTTGAGGAGCAGCGAATGATCTCTCTGTTCAGAATGTAGCAGTTGGCTAACACAGGCAAGTCAACTTTGAAAGCTGAAGCGAGGAGGAGATGAAGAAAGCAAGAACTGGCCCTTTGAGATGATCAGAACCAACAGTTCCTTTTCAAGCAGCACTTAAAGGCCAAGCCAACATAATGCAGCAAAGCTGTGACCGGGATTCCTACATTTATTTTAATTGATACCAGCCAAGGAGGCCGGAATTCTCTTGTACACATTTCCTGATAAAATCCTTCCCCAAGCTGTGATTTGCCACACAGGAGACAGGTGAACAGTGATTTGTCCTTCAATGGAATATTTAAGGATCAAATAATATACAAGCCCACCCCCACCCCGCAACTATTAATTAAACACCAACAAACACACATAAAAAACCTACAGTAATTAGGTGTCTCCTGTATCACATCATATTAGGCCCTTAGATCACTTACCAGCAAGCAGTGAATTCAGAAATTGAAAGTTGGGTTTATTTTAAATCTTTGCTGAAGTCATTCTTTCCCTGATCTTTATTGGACCATTTTGTGCATTTGCAGTCCACAAATGCACAAAAATAGGCTAAGGCTTTGCAACATAATGGCTCATTGGCCAAAATCCAGTGGCTTGCAAAGCTGCTCTGAATTCTCCCCATGTGCTAATTGGCTTTTAACAAAAGTATATTGTAACTAAGAGTCCACATATCAAAGCTATATTTATCTGCTGGGGGAATAAAGTGATCGTGGGCCAGCTCATTTCCCTTGCATAGAATGAAGACAACAAAATGACAATATGGTAGCAGAGTAATGTTCGTCTGCAGGGTGTAGAAGCTATAAAATAGTATTAGCTCATAAATTATTTGCAGGCAGGTCTGCATTAGAAAGAAATGCTTTTTTTTTTGTCAGAGGACATCACACCTGAGTTTTGGATTATTGCCCATTCACCAACTGGACTTGGCCTGCCAGATGTTTATTCCCCACTCTGCAGAGTAAGAACATCGGATAGGAAAGGTGGGGGGAAATTGGCCAACAAAAGGTGGGATGAAGAAATAAAGAAGTAGACCCTGGATTTTCATTGCTGTGCATCTGCCCAAGCTGCTTATTTTCTTTGCATGAACCATCATTTTGCACCTTCAGAATTCACTGCATAAATTGCTTCTTGGAAATACGAAATATGGGCCAGCATCACCCTTGGGTCTGCCACAGCAGAAGCCAGAACCAGATTTTAAGCAGCAAAAAGTATATATCTTTGAATACATTGGGCAACAGAGCTTGGCAGAGCTTGGACATTTACCCCTCATCTGCCAGCTTAGAGGTTTCCAAAATAAAGCTAAACAGGGAGGAATTCCTTCCCCCTACACCCTCTCCTGAAGATTTTGTTAGAATAGTCCCCATTGTTAATTCCCCTGTCTGCAGAACTCCAGGAAGACTTTGATGTCACAATAAATAAGCAGCTGGTCAACTGAAGAACCATCGCTCATGGTTGAGTGACAGGGCTGCAGCTCAGCCCAATTCTTCCTTCTTTCTTTAAATATGGCTTGTGATCAGATACATGAGGAATATCACTGCTATTAAGCTAGCTGTTAAATCAGGCATGAAATGTGTTCTTGTTATCACCATGATAACTTAAATCAGCTTTCCCACACCTGGAAGCTTCCAGAACATTGGACAGCCACTGCCAGAATTCCCAGGTAGCCCGGGATCACTGGCTGGTAGTTTGGGGCACTGAACTCCAAGGCATCTGTTCGGGGCCAGGCTCCAAAAGTCTATTGTGTGCTTTATCATTGGTGCACATGACCCTTGCTGGATCAATATCAACCTGTGCAACAGTTGGGTAGCCCCCTCATTGAAAGCTGCCTCCAGCCCTGGATCCAGACTTCCACATGAGAATGAGAACAACATGAGTGTCAGGGCATTATTATCTAAAGATATTGGGGAGAGAGTAATTTCCTCTTGTGTAGCTTTCCCCTGCCCATGAGAAAGGAGTCTGTGAGAGCTAATCTAGAGCTGAAAAAAGAAGAAAAGAAAAATGGCTTAGTGTAGCCTCTGCCCCCTTTCTCCAACTTTCAGGGTAATCTCAGTGAGGTTAGCATTCTGCATAACACACAGGGAAAATGAAGCTATGGAGCCATTGTTTGAAGCAAAGAGTTTTTGGCTTTTCCTTCCTTTTTTGCTCTCCCTGTAAACAGATGGCAAAATAGGTCCTACTAAATATTTAATTTGTCAGAACAGCAAATACAATTATTTATCAAAAGCCTGCCATTTCCACAAAAAGGAGGAATTTTAAGCGCACTCTCAGCCTTTTCATCATTCCCATTTCCTACTAGGTTAACAGCACAGGAGGGGTGTTGCTCTCAGGCCCTGCTTCATAAGACTTTTGAGCCTCCCAGCTAGTATGACTGTCTATGCCTTATTGGTAGGAAAATAAAGTTATTCCACTGAAGCTGAGACAGCACTGAAGCTATCCTTTGTCTTTCTCCACTCAACCTGCCTGAATTGCAGAAGCTGACATTTATTTTACACTGCACAGATGTTTCTCCCACGCTACTGCATGGTTACTTTTCAAGGGGTTTGGAGCAGATGTTCATGCGTACATCCTATTTTCCCTGCTGACGGTCTGCCTGCACTGCCAGCAGCCTGCGTTGCTGCTTTCCTGTGGATCTGAAGAGAATTAAAACCCTGCACCACGACTGCTTTTCGAATCAGTCCTGTTCGCAAGAAAAGACAGGTTGCTCCAGCTTAACTTTCTTCCTGAAGAAGAACCCTACCCCTGTCTGCTAGTCTGACCGAAGTCCCTTCAACTTCCCCCTATTTCTGCAGAATGTTTGTGGACATTAGATGGTTGCTCAATTACACTTTATGGGTAATATATCAATTAGCCTTGGAAGAATGATTTAGAGGATCAGTTGCATTTAGTCTTTTGGACTGAGATGGAGGCAATTTGCCCTACAGCTGGCACAATACCAGACCTTTGGGAAGGCAGGTCAAAGGAAAAACAGCAGCTCTTTGGACCTCGCAGATCAGTGCTTGCTCCTGGCACTCCTTCCTCCTCATCCTCACTACCACACATCCAGATTCTCCTAGAACATCTACCTAGTGGAACATCCGCACCAAACATCTATTCTATGTTTGTTTGTTTGTTTCCTTATTCAATTTGTATGGCTGCCCATCTCGCAATGGCAACTCCAGGAGACTAAGATTTTTTTTTAATCAAAATACAAAAACCCACAACAATATAGTAAAAGCATAGAATCAAAACATAGAATGTCAACTGAGAAGGACAACATCAGTCACAAATGAATTAGTAATACCTGATGGGCTCAACTAACTTGCTGACCACCCATACCTGGGAAAACAGCCAGGTTTTCAAGGAATTCAAAAAGGCAGCAGAGTCAGGGCCAGCCTAATCTTGGTGGTATGATAGTCCAGCAGGCAGACAATGCAACAGAAAAGGCAACTTCCAACAGTGTAACAGCCATCGTGAGAGCCAGTTTGGTGCAGCAGTCAAGACACCAGGCTGGCAACTGGGAGACTGTGAGTTCTAGTCCCTCCTTAGGCATGAAGCCAGCTGTGTCACCCTCTCAGAAACAGGCAAGCGCAAGCCATTTCTGAAAAACCTTGCCAAGAAATCTGCAGGGACTTGTCCAGGCAATCACCAGGAGAAGACTGATCCGAAGGCACCCCAAAACCCTCAAACAGCCGTCTTGCTGGCTGCCCTCTTTTTCCATCAACAAAGCAGCAAGGTTACTGCTTTCTAGGATGCTGCAATCTTTAATATGTTTAATGTGTTATTATGTGTTAATATGTTTAATGTATAGCGGGCTCCCACCACCACCCAAAGTATGTGTGCATGTGTGTACCCTGCTTTGTTTCACATAAAGCAAGATACAGTACACAGTGAAACTAAAACTTAAAGCAATATTGATAAAATTAAATTAAAGGTCTTATAAAAATATTAAAATAGACACAATAATTGAACTTCTGGAATGCTCTGTTTCCTGTGTGGCACAGTGTTTAAGAATTCTACCAGCAAACGGGGGATAACTAGGAGAATAGTTATAAAGGGTGATCGCCTCCATCTGGGATAGCAAGTCCATAACTCTGATTAGCATTTGACTCCCCAAGTGGATTTTTACAGCTGCCACGGGCCTGCAGGGTTCAGAGTGACCCACGATTTCACAAACTTCTCTTCAAGAAGGAATGTTGCCTTAATGCTAAACCCTGGAGAAAGATTGAAATACGGGGAGTATTTTGTATCTTTTGTTCATTTTATGTTTTTCAAGCACTGTTTTGAGGTTTTGTATCCAATCTCATTCTCTCTCTGAGGAGAGAGACAGAGAGACAGAGAGCCCAGCCCTGGATGGGACAATCACCTGAGCAGTGCCTCAGAACAGAAATGAGAAAGCAAAGATGAGCCAGCAAGTCAACCAAAGGCATGCAAGATTCCTCACTGGCTGCATCTGCCCTCCCTTTGTGCACAAAAAGGATGCAAACAGGTTTGACTTCACTTTCATATGATATGATATGATATGATATGATATGATATGATATGATATGATATGATATGATATGATATGATACGGTACGGTACGGTACGGTACGGTACGATACGATATGATACTGGAAGAGACTGCTGTTGCAGCAACTGCAATAGAGAACAGATACCATCATTGCAATTTGTACAACTGATAGCCTCACACGACAAACATACAAGCTTTGATACACGTAACAACCTCAAATATCAAAAGAATATGTATATGCAGTGTAACATACAACTGATTGTAGTGGGGAATGGGAAGTGGGATAGCCTTAAATGTTCACTTCAGTCTCACAAACATCCCAGAGGGTCTCAGCTCTATGATCTAACAGGAAATAATGGATTGTGCACCCTCAGCGTAACCTGTAGTGATTCCCCTCTATCCCCGTTATCAATTACACAAAAGGGGTGGGGGTGGGGGCGAGAAATGTTGCCTAGTGACCCAGTGCCCTTTCTTAAAACAATGGAAAAGGCCACCAGTCCACCCTTACTTAGAGGTGACTGCACTGCGGTACTTGGCCCTTTGGTGGGTTCATCTCCACAGTTGCATTGATTGAGGCCAAAGACAGAGAGAAATGCTTTTTGCATTAGGCACTTCACATTAATTCCATCAGCACAGACAATATGTCTTGCTGACTAAAAGAAAAAGAAAATGCACAGGGAACTAAAAAAAACATTTATTAATTCCCTTCCAGGGTATAGTAATATTGCTGGAGCCCACAAAATTACAGGAGACTTTGGCATTTCATATACTCTGAGGTTATCCGAAACACAATTTCTCAGCCTCAGAGGCCAAACAAGGACATTATTGACAGATATCACCATCTTTCTTGGGCCTAATGGACTTTGAATTATACTGTAAAATGTTTATGTTTGAACATTAACTTTCATGTTAATTTCATTGCAAAATTAGTTAAAGTCTATGAAGTTGTTCCATCAACTTGCATACCAACTTGGGGACATCTGAGCTTTTTTTCTTAATGTGTATTAGGTTATTGATTAAACATCTAGATGAAGGATGGGCAAGCCATGACCCCTAGGTCATAGGTGCTGTGAAAGAACCCATAAGCGTAGAGGCCTGTCCCTGCAGAAGCCAGAGTATCCAACATCCTAGCCTTCCCATTGAGAAAACTCGAGGTGCTTTGCAAGGAAGAGGGCCTTTCAAGGTGGCTTCTTCCTGTAGAGTTCAGATTAGTGATCTCTCAGAGATAGGCCTGCACAGCTTGAGGCATGGAGACTGCAGCTTTTTTTTGGAGTCTCAGATGACAGGCTAGACCACAGTGGCTTGTCACGCAAGCTAGTAGGCACAAGTCAGAAGTCCTGCATGCCTGTTATAAGGGCATGCTATAAGATTTCCTTTATATATTAAATTCATTCAAAAGGACAGGCTTCTCTGCATATAATCGTGGTAAGATTTGTGGCAGTAGGATGAGCTGATTGGGTGGTCTTCCCAGCTATATCAACAACTCTGAGGGAGTCATGGTATACAATATGTGTTCCATTCAGCACCCACTACACACCCACTTTTTTTTTTTCACAACAGTAATCTATTCCATCTTTCTCCAGTTTTTGGGAGGAAGAGAAAAAAAAAAGGGTTCTAATCAGAAGTCATAAAGGGGGACCACAGGCCAATCCTCTGTTCCACTCTTGCTTTCAAGTTTGGGGTCAAGGTCTATAATAAATAGTAAACAAGAATCAGATTAGGTTTGAAAATCTGATACTAAGCTAACAAGACATTCCATAGAATCTCAAAAGTGCAAAACTGATTCTGGGTTGAAAGAAAGTAAAAACCAGACATTCTAAAGTCTTGTTTCACATCCCTGCATGCTAATTCCTTCAGGATAGATGAATGCACATAGAGTTTCAGGCTTATGGAAACCACCACACCTGTAACCTCTATACATTTTTTAAAATTTTATTCTACCTTTATTATTGTTTTGTAAATAACTCAAGGCAGCAAACATACCTAATACTCCTCCCTCCTCCTATTTTCCCCACAACAACAACCCTGTGAGGTGAGCTGGGCTGAGAGAGAGTGACTGGCCCAAGGTCACCCACCTGACTTTCATTCCTAAGGTGGGACTAGAACTCACAGTCTCCTGGTTTCTAGCCTGTTGCCTTAACCACTAGACCTAGAATTAACCTGAAGAAGGCCCCCATTGTACTGCTGTACATGTAAGATCTTTATGCAGGGATTTTAATGAATCAGTCTTCTGAAAAATGCCTGCCTCTATCTGCATGCACACATAGCCATAGTCATTCCACCTAGGAGAATGCCTTTATGCTTGAAGAATAAAGCTCCAAATCAATTAGTGATGTAAAGGGGAAGTGTCCATAATGCAAACTTGCCTTGCTGCTTTCTCTTCCCCATTAACAATCATCGGACATCTCTCCCTCCCTCTCCTAAAGAGCCTTAGATAAAAGAATGCATTTGTTTGTTTGTTGGTTGGTTGGATTTGTTCAGACTGCCTAACTCCAAGAAGACTCTTGGGACCTTTAGCAGACCAAGCAACCAGAGGGGCCACATCCAGAAGAGACAATCTGCCTGAATGGTCAGGGCCTGTTTGTTCAAGAAGAGGAAATCGAGGTCTATCATTTTCTTGCATGATGTGTCCAGATTCTTCACTCATCGTATGGACAGGAACCAAAATAAGTCTTTACATGCTGATGTGGAACATCTGCAGGGCAGAAGAATGGCCTGGCCATGGGCCGTCATACTAAACCCACTTCTACATTTCACTTAGCAAGTTTGAACATGCTGTATATTGAAAGTAGTGGAAATAGCTACTATTTTTGCTCAGAAAAAAAAAATATTGTTCTTATATTATACAGTAGATTAACCACATCAGGACAGTGGTCCAGGAACTACTCAGACTGGAGTTGAAGGCTGAATATAGCAACATTCATAAGGGCCTAAATTATAACATACAACAGGAGGAGTTCTCAGATATTTTAAGCATCCAAAAGAAGGTACATGACCTAAAACTTAGGAAATTGTTCTTTTGATCACTTGCTGTGGATCATCTGTTTTTTTAATAGTGAGTTCCTTTTTCTAAATTGGAAAAAAAAGAGAGAGGAAAAAGAAAACACTCTAGTCTCTAATTCACCCAGAGCAGACCTGAAGGAAACATATTTTTCTTTCTTCCCAGCCTCTGCCCTACCTGGGAAGAGGCATATATAAATATTTGAGCCATTTCCTGAAAATAGGCTACATGGTACTAAAAATGGAGCAGAGGGACCTAAGCCTGCTTGTTTATGAAGGGAAGAGAATTGGAAAAGAAATTAATACAAATCACTCTGGGGGAGGGGGGCTGCCAGTAACATCCTCTAGTTCTAGTGTGAATGCAAGCCACTAAAAGGGACATTAAGCGGGCAATGGTGCATCACACAATCAAACCTTCCCCAAAGAGAGGAAAACCCCAACCGCAAGTATGTCAAGTTTTGACTTGCTCAGCTTTTCCAAGTCCCCAAAACACTTTGATTGCTTACTGTTGTTGACCATAAAATTTCTCATGCTGTGTCTCAGGGTGGACTGGCTGACCCTGCTGAAAGCTGAGCTCTTGAGGTGAATATTGGAAGCCCACAACTAGGCCAAGTAGAACATTGCTTTTGAGGGCACTTAAGTAAAAAAGCTAACCTGCATCCAGACGTGGGTGTCAGCCTTTCAAGATAGACCAGACCAGGAAACCAAAGTCACACAGGCCTTATAAAGCTGTAGTTACAGAATCTGGCAAGTCCGAATGCACTTCCTCCCTCCCTCTCTTTATCTCCATGAGAACTAGTGGGGGAGGGGTCTTGCCTGAGACGTTTTCTCAGATTACAGTTCTGCCACAGATTCAGGTTTCTTTTATCTGACTGTTGTCTTGGTAGTGGCTCTTCCTCCTGTCCCTCAAGGTCATTCCTTCTTCCCATTACAGTGGGATGCAACCCTGTACATGCACAGGTCAGCCGCTCTCATCACCCTGACTGCAAGAGGAATCTCTGCAGGGTGGGCATGATTCATCCTGATTTGAAAAGTGGGAAATGAAAAGGCAATGGGACTGACAATGCTTTTGCAAGTGACAAATGCCACCAAGCTAGAGAGATTCCTAGGCTATCCAGGAACAAGCAGAACAGTAGGCAGCCACACAGACAGGCCTCGGGAGACTGTTTTTGGATTCTGTAGATCCAGAACCAGTCCAAGACAATGGTGGTCATTGCCAACCCTTGGCTGGCTCTGTTAGATACTTGGCTTGATTGTATGTTGAGCTGCAGCCCAATCCAGCTCAACATCCAAATGCTGTTCATCATTGACAATTATATTACCTTTTCTGCTGTTTTAGTATTAGTTGATTTGGCAATGAATAAGGACTTTTTCTCCCTATCATTCAGCAGTTTAATTATTTCACATTCATATCCAAGATGAAGCCAAAATGGTGAAACTGCATGGCATTGCGCCCTTTCCTATTTGGGTTGTAGCATTTGCACACAAGTCTACAAGGAGTAGAGTTTGCATCACAACATAATTACTTTGCTTTGGTGCATGCCCCCACCCTGCTGTTGTCTATGATCATGTGGCACATTTTCAGCCATGGTTTCTTAGGAATCAGATTTTTAACAAGATACTTATAAGATCACCTCCCCTCAAATTTCGCCCAATCCATATAATAAGTTCAGCTGGGAAGGCCTTGCTGGTAGTCCCACTAGTTGGCTGGGGGTGGGGGGAGGCCTCGCAGGTGAGGGATGCCCCAATTATAAAAGGGAATGAGAGGTTTCCCCCCACACACACACACCCAGTTCATGCTGGCTTCTTTTGGACTACAGTTGAACAAATGGCTTTTCAGCCACACACTTGAAGGACATCAACACTTTAGGATCAACTGTGTTTCAAACTGCCTTTTGGAAGTCACATCCCCCCTTTTTAAATGAATTCAGTTTTTAATGTTTGTACTCAATTTTTTTTTACAATTGTTGGTTTTATTGCTGGTGGTTTTATTTAACTTTGTTTTTATTGTCCTTCTGTAAACCCATGTCCTTCTCAAGGAGGAAGAACAGTATAGAAAACAAAATAAATCATTACCACGTCACAATGTTCCAGTTGTGCAGATTCTTGTGCTGTGGCAAAATTACAGACCAGCTACCTGAAGGCCATAGCAATCAACTGTAAAGGGACTTCTCTACAATTAATAGGGTGTGTATTCTGTATTAATCTGATGGTAGACCTAGCTCTGCTGTAACACTGTGTGGCATGAATCCTCTACAATGGCCAATGCCTGAGAAGGAGACTTGAAATACTACTCTGAATTTGACTATATGAATAGACTACCAGAGTTGATCTATGACAGGTAACAATTGCAACTTTATCACTATGGAAGAATTTCAAGCTGTAAGAGCAAGGTATATAAGCATTTATTTAGAATAGACCATTTCAAGCTCATGACGTAGAAACCAATTACAATGAGGGGATAGAGGATGTGAAATGCAAAAGTGCAGGAGCAATATGCTTGGGATATGCTAATTATATCATCTGTGGTTTATCTAAACATAATGGATTTTAAACCAAACTACTCAAATAATAGAAAGTTGTTTTTACAGCAATAGTTTATATTGCTATAACTCTGTTACAATGATACTGTTCTAATCTCATCCTCATTAAAAAAAGAGATACAAGCAATGCAAATGAGAATTCTGTTGTTAAAGAAAAACATCTATCTCCTCTATCATCTTTTGTTTCCCTCGTAGAAAAAGTGTCTTGTCAAAACTGAAGTTTTGTCAAAACTTTTACTTTCTAAAAGAAATCTGAAAGTGTGATTTTGATGTTTCAATGCCCAAATGATTGTTTTGACACATTTCATCAACTCATTAAATTAAAAATGTGATTTCCCCCCAATTTTGACATATCTGCTTCCAGGATTCTTTTATTACTTCAATTTGTGAAATATTTTGACATTTCATTGCACTACAGAAATAAAACTTAATTTTCAGAGAGAGTCCTTAATTGTTCAAAAGAAAGGATGCCCATCATTAAAAACACACCCAGACATTGAAACCCTACATATTTTTTAAGTTTTCCCACTTTAACTATCTAAATAGCCCACTGGCAGAACAGATCATGGAATTAGGGGTAGTAAAATAGTTAATGGCACCAGTTATGGGTTTGAAGCTTTCAAATCAAATGTAGGTCTAGGGTTGTAGATCCAACCCTACAGTCAATAAAAGAATTTCTCTTCTTTTCCCTGGCTTTTAGTTTCCAAATTGAAATAATGCTGTTAGAAGATAGATAACCTGGCAACCATTTGTGATTAAGACATTAAATCCTACCTTAACATAGGAGATGATTGTGTACTTCTTTTTCTGGAAATGGGTTCACTTGCTTTTTCAGCTTTGAGTTCAGAAGGACCTGGTTGACTTGGTGATATCAAAGTTTGCCTCAGACCCTTTTTCAAAGAGATTGTAAGGACTTAAACAAACTGAAATCAGTGGGTTTCACCAAGTTTAAATCTGCATTGGGTTGCTAAAAACAATTTTGCCCATCACTGATTGTAACAGGACCAAGAAGATGTGGATTTGTTTCTCAGAAAAACAAAGATGTTGATGTAAGAGGAAGAGGCCAGTATGCCATCCTGGGTCTTTTTTAATGATCAGACAAATTTGTCCTTGCTTTGCTGATCTTCTAGAATTAACTCAAGGGAGTTTGCAAGAATTACAGTATATACAGGCAGCCCAAGATAATCAAAGAACAATATTAGACCACAGAATACTTAATCATTCAATGAGTTGCATACACTACATGCCCTGGCATTTTATATCTGTTGCCCTGATCTGCATCCATGTGAGGTACTGTTGAACTGTTTGGATTCAACTTTTACTGTTCCTGATGGGAATCTCCATCCCCTTCTAGGATTACAAGTCAGTATTCTACTCATTCCTTGTGGCTCACAACTGTAGCTGGACTGAAGGCAAAGTTTCACTACCCTCAGTCAGTGAATCTTTTCCCTAAAACATTACTAACCTAAAGGAACTATGAAAAAGTGAAAGGTTTGCAAGAGTAAAAAGTTGGCCTATTAATGATTCCAGCTAAAGTGTATATTTTCAAATCATTAAGATGTTAGGGACGGGGATGTCCTTTTTCAAAATTCTTCCACCTTTTACTATTGGCAACATCCACAGATAATGTTATGAGTTAACGCATACAGTAAGAGAAAACCTTAATAACAAGGTGGGCCAGAAGGGACATTTTTTTCCTATTTTCTTTGGTAAGTCATATTTTCTCCAATATGTAATTATGCAAACACTATTTATTTTATTACAAGTTTTTAAAAATGCACAAAAATACAAAAAAACCCACAACCCAACTAACTTCAAAACCCTCCAAATCAAACTATAAACAAACATTAAAAAGACATAATTAATAATAAACAATGACACAGTAACCATAGATTTTGCACTTTCAAAGACATGCATTAAGTGTTGATCTTTCACTTGCATCTCCATATTATATTTGTGTCCTATCTTTACATGGGAACTCTGATCTATTGGCTGTGGTCCTATAAGAAAAGCAAATAGCACCAACATTTTAAGAATTCACACAAGAATTCTGGGTGATGCTTTTTCATATGGCTTCAGGCATCAATCAAGAATAAGGAAATGAAGATAACTAGAAATAGACCTGACTGTAGCTGAACCCATGTTCATAGAGTATCAGGCACCGCTTGGTGGAGATACTATCAGATGGTAATTAATGAGACATCTCCCATCCTGTGCACAGCAGTCTGGCTGTAAGATGTACTGTTCATTCCCTTTATGAAAATAGTAGATATGTCCATTTATTCAGGTGTTTGTCTGTTTATTGAAGAGAACATTAGGGTTGCTTGAGCACAAGCACCTTCATTGCTTCTGTACAGATGTGCTGGCAGGTATATAAGTACAGCTTTTTGGGCACCAAGGCAAATTGCTCAGATAAGCCTCCTGCCCTCAAGAGTGAGAGCTGAAGCACCAATCCCAAGCTGTGGCAATTGAGGGCAGGTGAGAGAAAAGGAAGAGGAAGGGAAACAAGGCAGATCCTTTCCCAGTACTGTTCTACCTGCCTCCACTTTCAGCAGGATCAGTGGGAGCAAGTAGAATGAGGTTTCCCCTCCCAACATCAGGATTTCTGCTTTCTTACTATTATTTATTTATTTATTTGTTGTTCAAATTTCTATCACCGCCCATCTCCCCCAAAAAGGGGGACTCTTTTTATTAGCAGCTCACATACAGTATTTTAAGCTATGTCAGGTGGGGGAAGACCATCTCATTCTATCAGTAACCCCTCTTCCTAGTGTAGAAGGCAGAGGGAAGAGCCTTGAGGGACAGGAGGAAGAGCCACCCACATGGGAACCAGATGAGGCCTTGGCATGGAAAAGGTTGCTTCACCTGGCCTGGGAAAAGGAAACCAACATCTTGCTAACATTTTTTAAACTCCATTTTTAACTTTCTAGAGCCAAAGTGGTTCAAAGGCAGTAAGCCAATGAATCAGAAATGTCTCTTCCAGAAACATCTGTCACCTATTTCCATTATGATAAAATCAACAAATGAGCTATAGTTCTAATTTAACGGGGGGGGGGGGTGTTGGTTGGTTAGCTTGTATATAACAAAATAGTATTAATACAATACTATAATAAAATTCTCTTCAGCAAAGGATCATTACCTTGTCGTGGTGCTGGAGCTTGAGCACCTCAATGATGCCATGAGCTAAACCATGAAGGGCCACCCAAGACGGGAAGGTCATGACAGAGAGGTCAGACTAAATGCAATCCCTGGGGAAGGTAATGGCAACCCACCCCAGTATTATTGCCGTGAAAACTAAATGGATCAGTACAACCAGAGATATGACGGTATACCATCGGAAGAAGAGACCCCCAGGTCAGAAGATGGTCAAAATGCTACTGGGGAGGAACAGAGGATGAGTTCAACTAGCCCCAGACGTGATGACGCAGCTAGCTCAAAGCCGAAAGGACGGCTAGCGGCTGACGGTGCTGTTGGTGAACGGCGAATCCGATGTTCTAAGGATCAACACACCATTGGAACCTGGAATGTAAGATCTATGAGCCAGGGCAAATTGGATGTGGTTATTGGTGAGATGTCAAGATTAAAGATAGACATTTTGGGCGTCAGTGAACTGAAATGGACAGGAATGGACCACTTCACATCAAATGACCACCAGATCTACTACTGTGGACAAGAGGACCACAGAAGAAATGGAGTAGCCTTCATAATTAATAGTCAAGTGGCTAAAGCAGTACTTGGATACAATCCAAAAAACGATAGAATGATCTCAGTTCAAATTCAGGGCAAGCCATCTAACATCACAGTGATCCAAATATATGCCCCAACCACAGATGCTGAAGAAGCTGAAGTAGAGCAGTTCTATGAGGATCTGCAGCACCTACTGGACAACACACCTGAAAGAGATGTTATTTTCATCACGGGAGACTGGAATGCTAAGGTGGGCAGTCAAATGACACCTGGAATTACAGGTAAGCATGGCCTGGGAGAACAAAACGAAGCAGGACATAGGCTGATAGAATTTTGCCAAGACAACTCAATGTGCATAACAAACACTCTCTTCCAGCAACCTAAGAGACGGCTTTATACATGGACTTCCCCAGATGGACAACACCGAAACCAGATTGACTACATTCTTTGCAGCCAAAGGTGGTGGACATCTATACAGTCGGTAAAAACAAGACCTGGAGCTGACTGTAGTTCCGATCATGAACTTCTTCTTGCACAATTTAGGATCAGACTAAAGAGATTAGGGAAGACCCACAGATCAGCTAGATATGAGCTCACTAATATTCCTAAGGAATATGCAGTGGAGGTGAAGAACAGATTTAAGGGACCGGACTTAGTAGATAGGGTCCCAGAAGAACTATGGACAGAAGTCCTCAACATTGTTCAAGAGGCAGCAACAAAATACATCCCAAAGAAAGAGAAAACCAAGAAGGCAAAATGGCTGTCTGCTGAGACACTAGAAGTAGCCCAAGAAAGAAGGAAAGCAAAAGGCAACAGTGATAGGGGGAGATATGCTCAATTAAATGCAAAATTCCAGAGGTTAGCCAGAAGAGGTAAGGAATTATTTTTAAACAAGCAATGTGTGGAAGTGGAAGAAGACAATAGAATAGGAAGGACAAGAGACCTCTTCCAGAAAATTAGAAACATCAGAGGTAAATTCCAGGCCAAAATGGGTATGATCAAAAACAAAGATGGCAAGGACCTAACAGAAGAAGAAGAGATCAAGAAAAGGTGGCAAGAATATACAGAAGACCTGTATAGGAAGGATAACAATATTGGGGATAGCTTTGATGGTGTGGTCAGTGAGCTAGAGCCAGACATCCTGAAGAGTGAGGTTGAATGGGCCTTAAGAAGCATTGCTAATAACAAGGCAGTAGGAGACGACGGCATCCCAGCTGAACTGTTCAAAATCTTGCAAGATGATGCTGTCAAGGTAATGCATGCTATATGCCAGCAAATTTGGAAAACACAAGAATGGCCATCAGATTGGAAAAAATCAACTTATATCCCCATATCAAAAAAGGGAAACACTAAAGAATGTTCAAACTATCAAACAGTGGCACTCATTTCACATGCCAGTAAGGTAATGCTCAAGATCCTGCAAGATAGGCTTCAGCAATTCATGGAGCAAGAATTGCCAGATGTACAAGCTGGGTTTAGAAAAGGCAGAGGAACTAGGGACCAAATTGCCAATATCCGCTGGATAATGGAAAAAGCCAGGGAGTTTCAGAAAAACATCTATTTCTGTTTTGTTGACTATTCTCAAGCCTTTTGACTGTGTGGACCATAACAAATTGTGGCAAGTTCTTAGTGGTATGGGGATACCAAGTCATCTTGTATGCCTCCTGAAGAATCTGTATAATGACCAAGTAGCAACAGTAAGAACAGACCACCGAACAACGGACTGGTTTAAGATTAGGAAAGGAGTACGGCAGGGCTGTATACTCTCACCCTACCTATTCAACTTGTACGCAGAACACATCATGTGACATGCTGGGCTTGAGGAATCCAAGGCTGGAGTTAAAATCACTGGAAGAAACATTAACAATCTCAGATATGCAGATGATACCACTTTGATGGCTGAAAGCAAAGAGGAACTGAGGAGCCTTATGATGAAGGTGAAAGAAGAAAGTGCAAAAGCTGGCTTGCAGCTAAACCTCAAAAAAACCAAGATTATGGCAACCAGCTTGATTGATAACTGGCAAATAGAGGGAGAAAATGTAGAAGCAGTGAAAGACTTTGTATTTCTAGGTGCGAAGATTACTGCAGATGCTGACTGCAGTCAGGAAATCAGAAGATGCTTAATCCTTGGGAGAAGAGCAATGACAAATCTCGATAAAATAGTTAAGAGCAGAGACATCACACTGACAACAAAGGTCCGCATAGTTAAAGCAATGGTGTTCCCCGTCGTAACATATGGCTGCAAGAGCTGGACCATAAGGAAGGCTGAGAGAAGGAAGATCGATGCTTTTGAACTGTGGTGTTGGAGGAAAATTCTGAGAGTGCCTTGGACTGCAAGAAGATCAAACCAGTCCATCCTCCAGGAAATAAAACCAGATTGCTCACTTGAGGGAATGATATTAAAGGCAAAACTGAAATACTTTGGCCACATAATGAGAAGACAGGACACCCTGGAGAAGATGCTGATGCTAGGGAGAGTGGAGGGCAAAAGGAAGAGGGGCCGACCAAGGGCAAGGTGGATGGATGATATTCTAGAGGTGACGGACCCGTCCTTGGGGGAGCTGGGGGTGTTGACGACCGACAGGAAGCTCTGGCGCGGGCTGGTCCCTGAAGTCACAAAGAGTCGGAAGCAACTAAATGAATAAACAACAATAATAAAATTCTACTGGGAAGTAATAACTAATGATCCAGATCCATTGGAAGTACAGCCTGAAATGTCTTTAAAATATGGACATGAACTAAATTATAGTTACAAATTAAATCCATCTCCATCCTGGTTTGGAAACAGCCAGGAGAATGTGAGTCCTCTACTATGCAGCAAACAAAAGGAGGCAAGTGACATCACATGCATCATGACGTAATTGTACAAGTTATGCAAATTATGTAATTTTTGCTAGTTGTGTCCCAAATGCATTAATAAAAACAAATGAAATCCATTAAAACGAATTTTAACAGTAACATAAAATAGCTTAGTAAATAAAACCCATGTGCTCTAAAAATCACAATGTCCATACCATTTATCATTATGTAGAAGTGGATAAGTCTTTGCTATACATTGTATCAAGAAATAGCCAATACTGTTGGGAGTATTTGAAACAAAAGTAGAATTTTAGGTAGAATAGTTATTTTGAACACGACTATTCTACCAAACAAAGTTAGTGACCGCTACTGCCATGGATTACGTTCTAGTTTAATCTTGTGCAGAATATGATAGACATTTCTTTAGCTGATACCAGCCCTTTCTGAATATCTAAATCTACCTGGACTGATAGGAAGTCCAGTAGCTTCTTTTAGCTGTCTCTATGATTCTTTATCAGAGCTGATTAATATAGCACTGCATAAAATGTATTTAATTCAAATTGCAATGGAGTTATGTTTCTATTAGGATTCTGAAGAAAAATGAGCATGCTATATATAAACAGATTTATATAAAGACCGAGAAGTTTTTTAGTACGTTCTGTACTAACACTTCTGTAATGTTTTTGAACAAAACATAAAGGGCCTAATTGTTTAGTGCCCTATTGATTTGAAGTGGAAAAAATGGTATCCAGTCAAGTAATGTTAACTGCTGCTTGTACTAATGAATGAGCCTCATTGATTATGCATATGAAGTTATGCCCAAATCCTATTTCAAATAACAATTGATTTAAAGAATTTAGATTCCATTTTCTTTTGGTCTTTGACTCTAAGTTCAATAAATAATTAAACATTCTATTCTATCAAAAGCTTTAAAAAATTGTGTAGACTATAGAGTGACTAGAGTTTGGTTATATGGAACATAGTGTATTTAATATTCTTCTAATTAAATCAGCTGTTTCATTTAGGAACAAATGGGAGGTATAGAAATATTTAAATTCATCTTTAACCTATGGCAAATACTGCAGTGAATTTAACAGAGCTGTTTCTTGATAAATTAATTATACACGCATGCATGCATACACACACAGATGAACTTGTGTGTGTGTATTCAGGTTCCAGTATTCATTAATTTCTAGTCATATTACCTAAGTGCAGACAGGTGGAGTCAACAGGCATAGCCCAAGAAAAAGTAAAATCTTAAAGGCCAGCTCATTTTCTTGGCCACAATACAGAAGCAGTTTGCCAACTTTCCAGTCCAACTTACAGCCTTGGGTTTCCCTGAAGGAATCCCATATGAGTACTAACTGCTTGGTTCTGAGCCCAAACAGTTTTAGCCAGATGTTGCCACCTGCTGAGACCCAGCTGAAGAAAAGAGGAACACACCCCCATGGCCATTAAAAACACTGTTTACACTATACTCAGATCAAAAGGCTGTGAAGAACCAAGGTCTATATATAGGTTGAGGAGGAGGAGGAGCAACTAATTATAGTCCATGGATCATAAGAAATTATGCCAGGATGCCCACTGCGCTTTTGGTCCTCATTGATGATCCCATATGAGGGTGAACATACATCTGATATGAGGCCACTTTTAATGACTGGTGCCATGTGTATGGAGCCGGATCAACATTTGTAAATCCATTAGCATCATCTGCTAAATGTGTACTATACAGAGTAAAGGAAGAGTCAAACTGAGCGAATGGCAACCTCCTCATTAAAGCATTAATTTCACAAGTCCTTGAAATCCTATGTTTTTTATCATGAGCTAAGCAAGTCAAGAAAGCCAAATTTGCATATTTGCTGTGCCCACGTACATACAAACGACAAGTTCCTAAATCCATATATTTGACTTCAGTGTTTCAGATATGCCAGAGCAGGAAAAGTAGGTAGAGTTGTTACGTGAATAGTTGACTGATGAACTGCCCTTATAAAACAAAACATTGAAGTTTCTTTATAGTTGGGAATCCCACTCCTCTCCTTGGAATCAAAAATTCATCAGGTCTTTGATAAAATGACATTTTCCTCAAGGCAGAAAGAGAGTTCACAACCATTTTGCCACATGAATCTGAATTGGAGTTGCAAGCTGGATGTAGTTTGCAGTAACCAAGAAGTCTGTACATGGGTTGTATATGCTGCTAGCTGACACTCTGGGATAGTGTTAATAGTTGTGTTGCTTGCCAATAGGAATGGCCATGCCTCCACTTATACCATTGATACATATGTACCCATCATGCAATTCCCCTTCAGGATTAGCCGAGGAGAAAGAACTAGTAGTAATCAAAAGAAATGAAAGGCATGAAAAGAAAAGACAAGGATATATAACTAAATCTAATTTACACCAACACTATTGACTATACCTTTCCACACCTTTCTGTCCTTGTAAAGCAAATCTTCTTTGCTTCCACAACAGAGTGCATTGCATTAAGTGTCTTTGTTCTTTAAATTTCTCACCTCTTTCTTTCTGAGCTTTCATCAACTTTGTTCTCCAATCAAGATGTATTTGGTGGTTCCCTTCCTCTTGACCCATTCACTCTTTTCTCATATGGTTGTTTTACAATTCAGTTTCCATCCATTCTCTCCATATGATCAAATTACTACAACATACCATTTATTCACTTTTGTAGCCAGCCCACATTCATTCATCAACCAGTCATTCTTAATTTTCTTGTTTTACTGTGCCGAATTTTAAGTATCTCATTTGCACTACATTCAACTTTTGTTTTTCCTGACATACGCAGCAATCATTTCCATAAAACAAAGTGGGTAGAAGCACTCTTACACACAGAGCTTGTCGTTTTTTAAAACATTGATTCCTTGCAGTGGACCACATGTTACCCACTGCCATTCTACAAGTATTAGCATACCTTAAAATTTCTCCATCCATGTTTCCATCTTTAGAAAACATGCTATCAAGGTGCAAAAATTCATCTACTTGCTCCAGTTTTTCATCACTTATATATAACTTGCAATCATTTATGCCATTTTCCTTGTCACACACAACCAGCTTTGTCTTTGATACATGAATTTTCAGATCCATTCTCTTCATTGCATCATATAACCTATTATTTGGATTCTCGTCAACAAAATGGCATCATCTGCATACAAAGTACATGCACATTCACATCTCCAGTCAACTCAACTTTAACATCACCATAAGTATTCCTTATACATTTAACCATAATTACATTGAACTTCTAAGGGACATCACATATTCTTGCCTTACCCCCTGATCAACATTAAACTATTCACTGAACATTCCATTTATTCTCATGCATGCTTTACTTCCATCATATTACTCTATTATTGTAGTCAATGACTAACCTTCAGCTCTTTCAAGCCTATTTACTTGAACATATGCTTTCTTTAAGTACAATAAGCTTTCTTTCTCACATCCATACACTTTTCTGAAGAACAAAAATCCAATCTACACATTCCTTGCTCGGCATAAAGCCACACATACTGCCAAAATTTTGTTCATTGCCACCTCTTGTACCCTTTCGATCAGAATTCTGCCAAAGATTTTCCCAGCTACACTTAACAAACCATTCCCTCTTTGTTTTTGCATTCACTCATGCTACCTGTCCCTTTTTTAGAGGAGAACAATAATGGCATTTTCCCAGTCATCAGGCACTTCATCTACACATTAACCAAATCACCCAGCCACTCCATAAGCAAACCACATCCAAAATTTAAAATTTCTTTCAGTTATTTATTTTTTTATTTATTTCATCAAATTTAGACACCGCACATCTCACTATGCAGGTTGCATCTGCCTTTATCATTTTCAAACATTCTTAAAGCATGCATGGGTTTATTTTCATCATTTTTTTCTTATATTTGTAGCATTTCTACACTTCTATATATTACTATCACCCCACACAAATTTCTAAAAAAATTCCTTGCAGCGTTCCTTTCCTGCAGTTTGATCTCAAATTGTGTCATTGCTTTTATTTTTATTTTCATTCATTCTTCTGGAAGCTCCTTGTTTAACTCTTTTTGAATTGCTTGTATTTTTTACATCTCTTTTAATATTAACCAATTCTCTCTTGTTGACTACACTTTTATTTATCTATATATCTATATATATCTTTCCCTCAACCTTGCTTTTTGCAGCAATTGTTCTTTTATATGCATGTTCCCTCTTCCACAGCCTCTTAACCATCATTCTACCAAGCATCCTCTTTCATACTTCACATTAGCGTAACTCCACATATTTCTGTGGAGCTCTGTAACGTAATTGTTTTATTATTTCCAAGCAGCTTCCACTTCTTTCCCTGTGTCCACTTTCCATTCTTTCTGTAGGGAGATTATTTTATAATTTTTTTAATGTAACACTCACACTTTCTCTTCCTGTAGCCATTCTATTTTTCATTCTATTTTGTTTCACTTCTTTCCTTTTCTGTCCAGTTTTCTCAAGATTCATTCCTGACACTACCAGATAATGGTCTGTCCCACATCCAGAACTTCTCATCACCCTTGTAACCTTCACTAATATCAGTCTTTCATCATAAAAAATAAAAAAAATATTTTTTTACAATTCATTCTTTTTCCATATGTAAGCACAAATAGACTTATGCTTAGATCACATCTGTGAAGCAAAACATTTTTTTAAGCAGATACTCACTAATCACAATTCTCATTCATTTTTATGCTTCATCTCACCCATCCACTCATGTCACATTACACAATCCCCACCCCAAAACATTCATTCAGAATATGGCACAATTTTCCTCAAAACTCATTCTTGGTTCTTCTATGATCACCATTCACTAGAGCATAACATGCAACCGTCATCAATCCATGAATTCCTACTTTTATAAATATCTACAATAATCTAGATGACACTAACTCATACTTTCTTACATTAACATTGTCTCATTCATAATTAAAATTACACCACTTCCTCACATGTATTTATCAGCTCCAGTCCCTAAGATCAGACCACCTTCATTCAGATGTTCCACATGTTTTTCCTTTCACAAACACAAATAATATACCCATTTTTATTTCTTTTATTTCATTTGTTTATTATGCATCTTGCTCTTTATTTCTCTAACATTCCAAGTTGCAGTCTTCTGTATATTGTGGTCATCCCCAGATGGGCCCACATGATGCTGCCCATCATGGCTTTGGTCAAGTGAGGCTTTTATGTAACACTTTTAGTAAGATAGAGAAGGTGTAGGTTAGGTTACCAGTCTTAGTTATCCCTGTACCAGATGCATAAATCTTTGCCAATGATATGTACAGTATCAGTCAGTTTTGGCACTCTTGGACAATATGCCATGATACAAGCTCAGCCAAAGCCCAGATTTACCCCAAGTAAATTTACACTATTCTGTGCAAGATAGGATCTCTAATCCAAAGACTTCCTTGCAAACCAACATACTGTATATATAAAACTTGTGGCCCCCACCCCCACAGTCCAGCAACTCTCAATGGCTGACAAGGTATAGAATATGATAACAATTAAACTCTCCACAGTATAATCTAAAATCAATACATCATAAAACTTCTGCAAAAACAGAGAATAGATGGGGGGGGGGACTGAAAATGGAGGCAATGCAATGCATTGAATCAAAAAAATGCCTTCAGAAATAGTTGGAAATAGTTCAGCTTCCAATAGTTTCCTGAAAGCCAGCAGGGAAGGAACAAGTCTGGTCTCCATTGAGAGGCCATTCCAGAGCATCTGCGCCACTACAGGCTTGGCCCTCTCACCTTCTGGAAGTGTGAGATCACAAGTAGCTGTCCCTGCAACCCACCAACCAGAAGGTATACACCCTGTACCCTCAGTATGTTTATATCAGAAGTCTGTTCATTGATTTTGTCTGTGTGTGTGTGAATAAAGCAAATCATATAAAGGCATAATAAATCTCCACAGCTTTCCCATCTGAAGGAAGCTAACCACCCAGACCTATGTGTACACTGTATATGGCTGGCTCACTATGTTTTTTAGCCCATGTCAGCTTTGCTACCTTCATAGATAATCTGCCCTATTTCTGCATCAAAATGTGATTTTAAAAAATGCACAAAACTATAGGACACAGCACATGAACATTTGCATGATTATAGAACACATTGTTAACCTTAAACATTTTTATCCCTTGTATATGGTATATGTAAATGCCTTAGTATAAAATATAGCCTATAGATACACAGTTGATTATCCCACAAAACCTATAAAAATTCTTCTTTCTGTCACTGAAAATGAATCAGATGGGTCTGAAGTTGTATTGATCCATCCAAAAAACTGAATGAGCTAAATTTATTCACAATAAGTGAATAAAAATACTACAGTGTTAAATTTTTATCATGTGGGTTCCAAACGCATATGAATCCACGTGAGTAGCTTGGGTCCAACACATTCTGGGAAAGATTCAACAACTGCAAACAACTAATTGGAAGATGAGTGAGCTCTACTTAGTATAAAATTATCTTTTTTTAAAATGAAGATGATTTTGCGACTCAAGCAGAGTTTTGGGATTTTTTTTCATCTCAAAGGGAACAAAATGTTAGGCTTGTAACGTAAATGAAAACTTGCTAACCAGGGTACTTGCCTATATGAACACTTAAAAAAAAATCTATTGCTCTGCAGTTGAACAAATCACCATCTGAAATGTCAAAGGTCATCTTGTTGTGAGACTCAAACAAAAGGAAAGGACAAATTTAACAAGCAGAAACCAACAGTGGGAGGATCATTTCTGCTTAGGAGCAGAGCTGGCCATGTGAAAAACCTCACGGAGGATGTAAATGCAGGGTAGCCTACGCTATGGTTTTATATTTGCTGAATCAGCAGTCAAAACAAGTTATTGTACTGTAGTTGTTAATGCCTACTACAGGAAGAGACCAAAAAGACAACTCTCAGGCCTATATTCTTTGTTAACTTCCTCAGCTTAACTCCATGTTTTACATCATATGCCCATCACTAACCAGATGGTAAGAATGGATAACAAGGGAGAGTTACTGCTTCATGCCTGCATCTGAGCTCCCTAGAAGAGATTTCCCTGGCCTGAGTGTCTTCCAGATGACTGGATTTCAACTCAGAATTCTAGGCAATGGCAACCTGGCTAGGGAATTCTGGGAGTTGAAGTTCTGACATCCAAAAGGCCTTCAGGTTGGGGAGATTGCCCTAGAGGCAGATGGCTGTCCATTATTGGACTATTATCTGTTTATTAGAGTTCAATATTGTGTTTAATGGAAAAGATTATATTAAGTTACAAGATAACATAAAAGTCTTCAGAAAAAATTAAAAGTACTTGCCTGGTTCCATTAAAAATGCTTGAAGTAGATATTAAGCATATAGGGAGATGCTCTTAGGGAGAGCATTTCAAAACCAGGGTACTACCACCAAAATGGCCATTTAATATGTAGTCACTAATCCTACCTCATTTGCTAGGGAATTTGAAGAAAGCTCCAGTGACTACATCTATATGCTTTCTGGGAGAAGAGGCAAGTTCCAAGCTGTCAAGAACCTTAAAATAAAAACCAGCACTTTGAGCTGGTCCCAGTAAAAGAATGAGATTGAACCAAGATGACAAAATATTAGCACCATGGTTTGCATCCAGATCTATTTAGCAATTTTACAGCAGCATGTAAAGGAAAAAAATTCAGAATATTTTACATTTAAGAGATTAAAAGATCTTAGTTTAGCCCACTTACATGGGCCTTGGCTATTATTGGGATTAAAAGAATGCTCTTTCCAGAAGAACTTGAGCCCGGGTGGCTGTAAGGTCCAATCCTGTAAGGTGTTCTTTGAATTATGCCCCATGCTTTTACATCTAAGAACTTTTGCAGTGATTTTTCCTTTTATGTCTATTATGGAAAGAAAAATAAATATCACCCAAGAAATAAAAGTAGTGGCAGATGAGGGAAAACTTTCCCTAGCAAATATTTAGATCACAGCTGAGTATCCTTTTGATACCAAACAAATCCACAGCCTTTATTTTAATAACACAACAACCATGTAATGGCAACTGCTTTATAATGAAGAATGATTGTGAGTTCCAGCAACCCTGTCATAAGTCCAAGATCACACATATGTGATTAAATGGTGATACCTCAATAACAAATTGACTAGGAAATGTCTGTCTACTGGATTCCCCATTCTGCAATTTCTAACAGAAAATGCCAACTTCTGGAGAAGTCTATCTACTCTCATATGGGCAAACCCCTACTCCATTCTTGCAAGCATTCTGACAACAAAACTTTCCTTTCCCCAGCATCTAAACATAGCCTGAGTTTGGCATTCCAAGAAAGACCACAAAGGAGGTCTCCTCCCATCCTTCCTTTCTCCCAAAACAGGTACTGGTCATATTAGTGTTTCAGCCTTGCTGAAGGACCTTGTTGAGGACTTGAGCATTTCCCATTTTCTACCTTGGTAGACAGACAGTTATTTGAAAATTGGCTGCTTGGCTGAAAATGACAGGAGTTGGCATACAGTATATAAATGAAGGAGAAACTAAGTTTGTTCTTTAGCCCTAATAGCTACCCAAGGGTTCTTGATTTCCAAGAACATTTGTAGCCTTTTCATATCATCCCTTTTATTCAAACTTTCATCCAGCCAATTTACACCCACCTCCGCCCTTATGCTTGCAAGTACTTTCACCTGATATTCTGGGGGGGAAGATGGAAGAGAGGAGCCGAGGAGGGGGCAGCAATTCCATAGACACAGGCTGGGGTTTTCAAATAGTTCTGCTAATTTCACAAAGATGCGTGATAATGTTCCACATATGGCTTTATGCTTTTTAACAACAAGAAATTGAACCCACATTTTGGAGACACAAGTTTTGCTGATAGACAGCTGATAGTAACTATTGGCCTTTTGGTTTTAATTATTCTAAAAACAGCCTAGGGATCATTTACCCAGAGTTAATGGCCTTTTTAAGGAGCAAGATAAGTCCACAGATGTGACAGTGAACAGCATGGGGGTCAAAGCTACTGCAAGGGTTAGAATCAGGATTGTCAAACATCACAGCATTGGCTGGCACAGTACAAAAATGTGTCCTTGCAGTGTCTGAAAGAGCTGATATTTGTTCTGTAAAATTATATGCAACATTGTGGGCTGGTCACACTAGTCTTTACAATACAAGATTTAATGTCCTTCCCACATGTTTTTCTACTTCCTTCCCTGCTCTTCCTGTTCCATCAAGTCATGAGGATTTCAGTCCTGGGCTTCATGGGCTGCACGTTGCATAATATCAATTCAGTAGTTGAAGTTTATAGAATGCAAGTGAGCCGCTGCTCAGTTGCAGCTCACCTCCAGCCTTGACATTTTTTTTTCCCCTTGTACTTCCCTTTTCTATATTTGGGGAGGACAGGATAATATAAGGCTGAACTGTACAGCATGTTTATTCAGAAGGAAGTTTTATTAAATTCAATAAGCTTTTTCTTTAGATAGTGTGGATAGGATGGCAGCCTAGGTTCACTGGTCATTTTGATATCAACTCAACGCTCTGCACTTTGTTATCATTGTTCCTGCTACTAGCCAACTGAGATGATGGCTGACAGGAAGCTAAAACAGAGCTACAGACAAGCAAGACAGGAAGCTGAGAGGAACAAGTTTTGCAGAAGTCCCTAATATAATTGGCCTAATATAATTGGCTCTGCCGTCTTGCTTGGGGCGGAGAAGGGAGTAGCTCCGTGTGGGGATGGCTGGCACCTTAGAGCGCTCCTCACACACATGGACTGGACTAGAACTTTTGCCACTTGGATTTTATTTCTACCCTTATTTTTATATCTATTTATTAAGGGTATTTATATGTTTTATATATATTGTATTTGTATTTTATTTACTGTTTTAATTGACTATCTTGTTGTAAACTGCCCAGAGTCCCTCCAGTGGGAGGAGATGGGCGGTGACAAATTTGATAGATAAATAAATAAATAAATAAAATAAGCTTTTTAAAAGGGGGAACCACAATCAAAATAGCCTGGTGAGGAAAGAGTATACTTACTAGCCACAAAATGCTGATTATTGGCCAGGGAAAAAATGGCAGTGAAACAGGGTATCTGAAAGGAACCGTTCCTGTGGAGAGGTGCAAATGCATTGCCACCTTTTGTTATAGGTCCAACTTGTGGCCTTTACTGTGAGTTGTGGTGCATTTTCCTCTCTTTATTATAACTAGAGAAAGACGGGGTTAAGATTCTCAGGATGTGAAATCATTCAGCACAATTAAGGCCTGAATTTATCATCAGAGATCTCTTCAAGGTAATCAGTTCTTGTTTTGCTGTGCATCCTTTCCCTCACTTTTTCTTGCCACTCTTCGGTTACCTTTTGTAGTGGCAAAATCTGAGCTCCACCCATTATTGCCTAAGTAAGATAATGAAGGTAATATTATATATCAGCCATCTATAAACAGACCATCCCCGAGATGAAACAGAAGCCCAGCCAGAATGCATAATTATCCAAAAGCATGTTCCTTTCCCTTTTCGTTTGCCCGTATGCCTCTGCTGAATCCTTTCGTTGTATAAACAAATCGTCAAAGCCAATTCAAGGGCTCCAATTTCAGGAAAAGCAATTGCTGAAGAAAAAAAAAGTTTCAGACTTCTAAAGTTGGCGAGACATAGCCATTATCTCAGAGGCCAGGTTCACAGAAGATCAGTCCACATTAGCTTAGACAACCTCTCCATTCAAAAGCCCCTCACTTATAGAGATGGGATGTTAGTAACAAGCAAGGGGTGAAACTATAGCTGGCTTGCCCTGCCTGTAAACTTCCACTCTTCATCTAACTGAGTTTACTGTGAACCTGTGCTGAGGAATCCAGGATTGCTACACTAAAATATTCCAAGAGCAGTACACCCATTTGAAGAATCAGGTTTGTCCAGATGAGTGGGGACCTTCACAGCAACTACCTTAAGATTTCATCCTTGGCTATGGGAGCTGGGGATCATGGGTTTTAAGAACAAACCCATTCTTCACACACAAATCCTTATTAACCCAAATGCAAGGAGGTGGTTCTGGGAGGTCTGAAGGAATTCCAAAGTTTCAGGTGAGTACAAAAATATTTTGAGAGCCAGTTTGATGTAGTGGCTAAGGCACCAGGCTAGCAATCAGGAGACCGTGAGTTCCAGTTCCGCCTTAGGCACAGAGACAGCTGTGTGACCTTGGGCCAGTCACTTTCTCTCAGCCCTAGGAAGTAGGCAATGGCAAACCACTTCCAATATCTTGCCAAAAAAACTGCAGGTATTTGTCCAGGTAGTCACCAGGAGTCAACACTGACTCAAAGGTGCACACACAGAGACATATGATATATTTAAGGGAAGAAAAACTCACAACTCCCAAAGCAGCCTAGTGAAGACCAAGCAGAGTCAGGGTCACAGAGGACTGGATACGATGTGCCTGTGTGTTTAGCTGTGTAATGAAGGATCATAGAAACACCTTGCTGCAGGTTCCACATTTTAACTTCCAAAGGGCAAGTGCTGCTTTGCAGCTCCACCGCATTTGGTGCTTTTATTCAGGAGAAAGAGCCAACAATTTTGCAGAGCCTTTTCGGCCCATTATCACCTTACAGGTAGACAGTTGTCATAAGGCATTAGGCTTCAGTGAGTCTGACAGCTTAACTGCAGGCTAGCTCCGGGCTCAGCAGCTTGGAAAGTTCCTACAACTCACAGGGCAGGGCCAGAGTCATTTAACGAGGAGCTGCCATGGGTCCCCAAAGAAATGCACTTCACAACAGACAATGCTGGGAGGGCCAGGCTGCCTTTTAACACGCACAAGCCCAGGCCTTTGCCAGCAGCTGCCCAAAAAGACAGCCTGCCTCCCCTTCAATTCATCCCCCAGAATCACCTCTCATCAATAGCATGTTGATAATAAACAGAATGGAAACAGCTAGGTGCCTCATCCTTTATACTGTAATGTAGGTTTCTTAAGGCAGGCCTGAGCACTTCACACTGACCACTGAGGGAACTTGTATGCTGGCTGGCAAAAAACTGTTCTATCCATCTTGTAGAATCTCCTGCTTCTTACTCAAGGTGGTTTCCTTGCAGGATTTGTTGCTGGTAGCAAGAAAACATTTGAAACAGAGACTGGTGGTATACAGGGGGCACCTTAAATGTGGCTGAAAACTGACTGAGACCTGTGCCTGTGACACTGCCTGCATCTGGAGGTGGCACCGATTCTGAGTGGGGCATTAAGACACTGACAAACAAAACAAACAGACAAGACAATGCCAACCCCTTCTTTTAGGGCATGAGATCACAGGTTTCTCTTTGTTTAGAAATGTGAGTGCAGGAGGAATCTCTCTCTCTCTCTCTCTCTCTCTTTCTCACACACACACAAACACACACACACAGACAGTGGTTTTTGCCAATCACAACCTCATTTAGCTCTCATGATCATTTATGAGGCTGGCTCTATGAGGCACCTGCCACCATTGCCACGTGCTTGTGTGTTCAGGACAGCTGCAGCTGACTTCTAAAGCTTCAGTCCTCCATTTCCCCCCTTTCAATGCCTGTCACAGGAACATCCACCATTTAGAGATGGCCAATGAGGAAGAGAAAAGCAGTGCCAGCAGCAGCAGAGACTGAGGAGCCACCAGAGAACAGTTCTGGCTCTGCTGCCTGGCATTGCAAGCCTATTACTGTAACTAGAAATCTGTGCCTCAATATCTATATATCTATATCTACAGTGCAACCTGTGTATGTACTGTATGTAATGCTCAAGCACGTCTTGCACAAACCTGGTATACAAGACCTTTTCCACAGCAGGCATTTTGGCATGAAATAGGAGGACATATACAGGTGTTAGCAATGACAGTATTTAGGGTTCCATTCCATTTAGGTTTACGGGAGCCAGGTGCCTGCTATTGCTCTAGCGTAAGGGGAGGTCACCCTAAATACTTGCCACTTTAGCCTATGGAAGCTGTTTTTTCTGATTTTGAATACTGCATACAAATTTCCTGTATTTTCTGGTTGTATTCTAATAAAGAAACTGAGAAATAATTATATATGGTCATTATACCATTGCTAAAACAACAAACCTAATGGTGGCCTAAGACTTTTGCACAGCACTGTATATCTATATCTATATCTATATCTATATCTATATCTATATCTATATCTATATATCTATATCTATCTTTTAGATCCCTCCACAATCCAAAATGGTTCTCAGCATAGCAATGATTTCCACAAGCTAAACAGATGGCCAAACTAAAGTCAGATATAAAAGCTATCAAAATATAGATTCAAATGTGACACACAATCATTCCACATATCAACAAACAGGGAATGCCCTGATGAAAGGGCTTGCCATAGCTGGGTTGCAAAAATCCAACTGACCACTAAATGACAGCAATTCTTTGTTGCCATTTCATGGATGTCTAGATGTCTGCAGCTCAGATCCAGTCACTTATTAGAGGGGCCTTTGATGAATGGAGTCATTGCTCTTTCAAAATCAGCAGGAAAGAAAACTAAACCAGAGGATCCATAAAATACTTAATAGAGGACTATATTCCCCATCACATTCCCCAGTGCCCATCCTCAGATGCAAAATCCCAAATACGTTGACAGTGTAGTCCAGTTCTATGGGACTTACTTCCTCTTTCCACCAAGATCTCTTCATTTCTTGTGCTTTAAAGTGGCTTCAATCCACCAGTCCTTTAATGAGTCATTTCCTGAACTAGTTTCCGCCCGCCTGATTCAAAAAAAAAAAACACTAATTAAAGGAAGGGTAGTTGAGAGAAGCAGTAGCCTCTTTTTTAAAACACACCAGATGGGAAGACCTTTATTGAAATCATCTTGGTAACTTTGTGTACTCATTCTAATGATTGCGGTTATTGAATTTAGTCCCTATTTTCCTGTTTTGTGAGGGCATTGTTAACTATTCCATCCCATCGCCAACCCAATCTTTAAAAGAGAAGAGAACAACATGTGGAATGCTGGATCATTAAGGTTTGGTAGAAACATTGTCTGAATTTTTTGTAGTAAGTCTATGGATAAATGATTTCAGTTCCAGATAAAATGGCTAGTAGGGACCTAGGCCAAGAAAAGACAATGATAATTTGCTTATATTCCCCTCTCTTACAAGTTGATCAAATTAAAACATTAAAAATAGCACCATTTAGATTAACAGCAATGCTATGGCTGAGGAAATGACATTTAACTGAGGATAACCAAAAACTTTCAATAAGGACTTAGGCTAGTTTTCAGGGAGCATGAGGCTGGGGGGCAAAAATGTCAAGACGGCAGCCAGAAACACGTAAGCAAAGCCGTAACACTTTTTTATATGTACCACGTAACACAGTGATCAGTTGATCATGGCACTGCACCATGACCTCTCTGCTGATTTTCACTTTCTCTTGGTTCAGTACTCTCCAACAGAGGGCTCTCCAGATGAATTGGACTACAACTCCCAAAAATTCTAGTCAGCAATGCCAACACAGTTCAACACATCTAGAGGATGCCACACTGGGGAAAGCTCTGTTAGTTAGATTCTGCCCATCTTCTTAAATGTACACCCTCCCTCATGGATATTCACCCTTTGTCTGTGTGGGCCTTTGAGTCAGCCTTGACTCCTAGAAACTGCCCAGACAAGGCCCTGCAGTTTTCTTGGCAGCATTTTCAAAAGCAGCCCTTGTCTTCTTCCTGGGGCTGAGAGAGAGGGACTGGCCCAAGGTCACCCAGCTGGCTTCATGCCTAAAGCAGGACTAGAGCTCACAGGCTTGCAGCTTTTAGCCCAGGGCCTTTAGCCACTGCACCAAACTGTCTCTCGCATTCATCCTACTGTCCTCATTTTTTTCTGGACTCATCTGCTCTGCCTTCACATTGCAGGAGCTGACTTACAAAGAGACCACCAGCAATAAACTCCAGGGCTGGTTCAGAGCTTGGGTCTGAAGGTATTTAGATAGAACAATAATTGTCTGGGGATGTGGTTTGCTCTGAAGCAAACTAAAGACTGTATTTAAATGTCCCAAATTCCTAGTGACGCTAATAATTGCAACCTTGCCTCAATAAAATGCGCAAATAATGTGACTGAAATCTTTCCAATCAAAAGGTATTATTTTGGGTTTAAAAACAGATTCAATACTCCATATTTAGAAGGAAGCCATCTGGGTGGGTCTACCTCTATTTCAAGACAACTACTAAAATATACTGGAAATTTGGTCAAGTGCTTCTTTCTTTTTACTTTTTATTGCAGGGTTAGTATAATCTGAAGACAGTTCACTCACTGTGCCCATTATCTGCACACACATTCTCATTTTTATCAAACTTTCTGGAAGGATGTGAATTAAGATGTGGCATCCATGTGTCTTGGAGTTTGGTTTTTTTTATTCTGAAGCTCATTGTTTACACCCTAGAACAGGATTCCTGCAACTTAACTGAATCCTGATACAGGGTGTAAACACTTAAGTATGACAGTTTCAGTTATTGTCCTCAGGAATGGAGATTTCCTTCATGAGAGGTCAGATTTTTCCTTTTTTAGCATGCCATCACAATGGATAACACTTTCTAGCTTTCACCTTCAGTTCAGAGATCTTCCTTAGGAGGAGGAAAGCAGTTGTCTTCTTACCACGCTTCTCCTGCACTCCTTGATTGGTTTGCCGATGGGGATGATATCATGCTAGGGAATTGCCTTTCCAAATGAACTGGCTTTCCCACTGCTTGGCAGACTGTGGGGAGAATACTAAGACGGTGGCAGGCAGCACAGCTAGGGACCACCCACCCTTGTCTTAATCGCTAGAGTTACAAGGGACTACCTGCTATGGTTACCCAAACAAGCAAGCAAGCCTGAAGCAGGCACTGAGCCAAAAACTGCTACAGTTAAAAATAGTGAATAGATTTTGGGGATGCAAGTAAAAATCCTTATTGGGTATTATGAGGTGGGGGGCGGGATGAGTGAGAAATAATGGAACTGAAATCAGGATTGATGAAAACGTTTGCCAGTTCAGAGTGAGGGCAAGAAATGTCTGCCCTCTGATTTGACTTTGTGGTCACTAGACACTTAGACCTTGGAGGAGACCGATAGGCAGACACTGCAGGTAGTTTTAAGAAAGACAACATACAGTTTGGAGATAATAAAGCTCATTCTGAGTTCTAGCTCCACTTGAATCAGTACACAGCAGGGAAAATGCTCCACTATCCATGAGTTGGAAGGATAGCCCCTGCAGCCAGGAAATTTCTCTATTCTCTATTCCTCTACAAGGCACCTGGAAGTTAATATGTATGTTAATATAATTTTGGGAACAAATGTTATATTTAAGGATCGCAATGTGATGCTGAATTTTATTCCTAAAATATGGAATTTTTTAAAATAGTTTTTAATCCCACCTTTATTATTTTTCTAAATAACTCAGGTGGGGAACATACCAAATACTCCTTCCTCCTCCTATTTTCCCCACAACAACAGCCCTGTGAGGTGAGTTCGGCTGAGAGAGAGGGACTGGCCCAAAGTCACCCAGCCAGTTTGTTTGTCATCTCATGAAGACTTTGGAGTCTATCAGGTATAGCAAAGAGGATAATTTCATGTAATTGGAAAGTCACTCTCCTAATTTTAAGGAATGGATGCAGGATCCGTTAACATGCAGTCTGTTATCTGTTTTTGAAAACTCTTCATGCTCTAAAACAGAGCATGAGAGGATGTTGTTATCTGGCCCAGATTTAATCATAAGCTCAATCACTGAATATAAGTATTTATCAAATGGATGTTGTTAATTGAGTTTATTTATTTATGTTTAGTTCATTTAACCACTATAATATATTTAAAGAAAGGTTATTTTTCATTGTGTTATCACTGTTTTTTGTTTTATATTTTGCTATATTAACAATAAATATTTTTAAAAAGCTACTAGTAACCAGTGCAGCCCCACGTTTCCTCCCCAGGTCCCCTGGTTGTAGAAGGAACTGCAGCATCTCATTTTATATTATCCCCCTCCCCTCCCCCAGGATGGAGGAAGGGAAAGATTGCTCAGCAGGCTTGTAATGCAGAAGGGATGGCAGGAAGTGGACTTTCTCCAGAGCAAGAACTAGCAATCCTCTGTTGAAGTGCCAAGGCAATCAGCTGACCCTCTTGAACTGGCAAGTGAATGAGGTGATAATAAGCTTTCTTATTTTATACTGTTGACTATTATTTGTTCATAAAAGAAGGGAAGCAATTAATTATTTATTTGTTTATTTCACTTGATATACTTTCAATTATAGAAGTTTCTCAGCAGTGTATAAAACAGAAAATAGATTTTTCTCTCTTTTGTTTGAAGAATCCAAAAACACTTATTAGTTTGCATTTCCTGATAAGCTTTTAAACAATGTTTTTAGCTATCTGAAAATCTTTCTTTAGGGTTTGTGATGTCTTTTACAAGTTGAACTGATGAAAATCAAAGTAAAGCTCCTCTGAGTTCAAACACAGGATTGTAGTTGTGTTGATACTAAACAAAGTAGGGAAAGCATGCAATGGATTTTTTCCAACCTCTTTACTAGAAATAGCTATTAAGAGGCATCTGTACTTTTTTTTCTGTGTATCAAATTAACGTGTTACATCCTTGTGTGCATCTGTGTGCATTTATGCTTCTGCTATCCCCTCATATTGTGTCTGGATGTATATGTATACTGAGAAGTACTGGCCTGTTGCATATGATAAATATGCACTTTATTACAGCCTTGGACCAACACCAACATAATAGTACCATTGGAAGAACTTTAAAAACTGATGGTATGCACTACATTTCATAGGATACCACCAATAACATACTAGCTTACTTACCATTGGCTGTTTCATAAGATAGACCAAAAATTTAAATACTGAAATCCACAGTACAAGTCTAAACAATCTTGCAACTGACTGAGATATTGAATAGGGAGGCCACAGAGTCTTAGATCCAGGTTTATTCTATTAGCCAGGAGGATAAAAGTTGTCAGGGAAGGTTACAGAGGTCAAAGGGCTCTCAAAGTACACTAATTTCAGACAGTATCTTAGGCTATGTGATCACATATGTGCTGTGATAGAGATCAGGCCAGTCTGAGTATGCACAGCTCTGGGTCATGTGACCAAGAGGCCGGGGACTTAGAATGAGAGAGTCACCAATACTCCAAGCTGCTGTTCAGCTGCCTTTCCCATAGCGATGCACAAGGGAAATTTGTTCTGCATTTTTTTCTCCATAGCCCTTAGCCAAATCTGGCCCATTTTCCAGCTCAATCTTTCTTTTCCCATTTTCTTCTCACACATGGGATTTCATCCCATTGCATTCAGTTTTGGGAGAGTTATCCTCCCAATAGGCAGACAGACAGGTGGTCATTGCTCCTTTTCATAATCTCTTTCCAAAATTCTGTTGGACTGGAAAGAATAGAAAAGGGGGCATGTGGCAGACTCTTTCTGTCCTTCACCTGCCTGTGCAAAGTCATTCAGAAAGCTGCTTCAATGATATCGGTTGGTTAAGCTATCAAAAATGTATAAAGAAATACCAAATCACTGTTGGAAGGAAGAGGGGACTTTTATCACACATGGTGGACTTGTGAAAAAGCAAAGAAATTTTGGGTGCAAATTCATACAGTGATACAAAAGATATTGCAGACTAATATCACAATGAAACTGGATTATTTCCTTTAGGTTTGATGGATGCTGAACTGGAAAAGAAATATGGGAAACTAATATTGTATATGGTAAAGATGGAAGGTTGGATTATAAAATTGACAGAGCTTGTGGAAATGACAAAGCTGACCACTTTGATCAGGGAAAAAATGATACAGACTTTCTTGAAAGACTGGAAAGCTTGTATGGACTTTTTGTTGAAAGAAGAAAAGACTGAACTGAATATTTATGGATTTGGGGATTAAAAATGGTTAAAGAAGGAGAGGAAGGAGCAACATGGCAATTACTGGATGAAAAGGGCAGAAGTCATCTTCTATGTTTTCTTCCTTTTCTCACTTTTTTTCTTATTTTATATTTTCTTTTAATTTTTTATGCTTTTTTTGTATGTATACGTATATGTATACATGAAAGCTGCTTCAGGAAATGCCCATCCAAAATGTTTTGCACAGTGCTAGGATAGACATACTGTTCTAATGAAATCCTGCATAATAAAGTTTATAATTGCACCACTGCTTGTCCCAGAATAATAAGTTCTGCCATCAGCTTTTGAAATTTCTGAAAAGGGTTCATATTAAAACCAAAGGTCAATTTCTTAGAACAGGACTTGGGCGGGAACAGTGGGGGGCAGGTTTAATTCAATATGAATCAGAAAGAACAGAGGAAGCACAAGGAACAACTCTAACAATATACTGTTTAACGTCAGCTTATAAACCACTGTAAATTGAACAGGTAGTTTGAAGACGAATGTTCACCATCAGTCTGGCTATCCAACCTTGGGATGAAGGTACATATTGGCCAGAAATCCTGCTTGTCACAGCAGCCATCAAGCTGCTGCTGCCTCATGCTGGCTAAAGAGGGCAGCTTTCCTGTCCTCCAGAGTCTTCTCTGAAGGCAAAGGCCTAAAGCTACTGTGGCAGCTGCCCAGATCCAAGAGGGCTGTGCTGTAGCTGCCAGCAAGAGATCTGCATGTAGGTGTCCCATATGGTGGTCTGTGTCGTATGATCCACCAAGAAGCTTTCCTCAAGTGAACCCTGTTGAAATGAGGGCAAGAGGCCCAGAAGCTTGGGGAGGTGGGGGGGGGTGGGAATGACATGTAGATTTTTCTTCCCCTCAAGGATCACAGCTTTTTAAAAGATATTTTTAAAGGAGATTGAAGGGGAAGGTAGCTTTGGACATTAAAGAACTGCAGTTATTTAGATGGATTTGAAGGTTTTATTTCAAGAATTTCTATTATCTGATTATGCTCGGGGGATAAATGAAGGCAATCACCCAGAAAAACAAGAGAAAGAACCACGCAACATACTGTTTACTTTAAATCCTTCAAGTGTGCCCTCCTTGCTAGGAAAAAAACCCCAGAAAATAATTTTAGAACAATAATTTTGTATTGATATGAGCAACAAAAGTAACTCCTCAGATTACAGTAAGGCTGGTTTTTGTTTTAATTTTGATCTTATTTGACAGATTTGACTATTTGGCCTTTGCAGAGGTGGATCTGGGGCCCGTGAATTTCTCGCACACCATCTCTCATAACCTTGTCCATTAGTTGAAGAAGGCTGAGCACTGAGCAAAGGTCATAAGCAGAATCTTAGGGGCTCCCCCCTTATCATTTCTCTTGCTTTAGACATTTTTTCAAAGGAAAAGAGAATTTCAGAGACCTCATGGGCAGAATGTGGCATCCTTGCCTTTCTTAATGTTTTTGGTTTACGTATACATTCGGTTTTCCATCTCTGCAGTGGTTGCAGCCTCCTTAGTTTCCAACACTGTCACTAAAGCAGCAACACTCTGTTCACCGCTGAGTGGGAGTCTTGCCCTCCAGAAATGATTGGGCAATTTCCCATGGAGAAATTAGGAGAAAACCTCCGCCCAATTTCTATACTCACAAATTAAGTGGAGAATTTTAAGTGGCAGTTAGTACCCAGCTTTTGAGCAAGTGAAAGAAAAAGTAAAATGAATACTTTGTATTTTAGTCGCAGAACATATGATATGGTTTATTCAGACCAAGTGAATCCATCAATCTGTCCAATTTAATATTATTGGTAATCTCTAGAAGCGGCAAGGCAGGATTTGGGGCAGGAGCCTTTCCCAGCTTCACATGGAGATGCGGTGACGGACGCAAGGTGGCTTTTCAGTGGCAAGCATCTGCTCTGCCTTGGAAGTCGTCTTCTACTCTGCTCTGACAATCTCAAGTCTTCTGAAGTGAAATGATAGGACCGAATGGAGTCTTCTCAGGTTAATATGTGGAACAGTTATTCTTTCCTCAGTTGTGATAGTTCTCAGCCCCAGAATGATCCCAAAATGCATGCAAAAATGTGTTTTAAAATAAAATGCATACAAAAAGTTAACATTTTGCATGGTATGTAAAACAAAAAGATATTTTTAAAATGTAAGTGTAACTGGGTAAGTGTAAATGGGATATAGGAAAACAAAGCACAAGCAAAACTGTTCAGATTAGAAACAGCCTGGCCAGTCTGTCTGAGGAGTTAGCATCATGGTGGTCACAATGCCCCTTAGATAGTATCTATAAAATGTCAAAAATAATTATTTATTTTTATTTAGAAAGAAATGGGCACAGTCTCATGCAATTGTCCAAATCTCATTAAATATTGGCATCCTTATTCAAAATCACCTGTGTTCTGACACACAAAGACCACAAAGTCACAAAATTTTCTGTGCAGCCTCACAGAGAAAAGATCTTCAAACTCTTATGAGTTTTTTATTTTGTGGCACAGGATCATAGAACAATGCTCAACACCTCAAAAAGTTGCCAATCCCTGATCTCTTTCTACTCTGCACTCCTTATAAGAAACATACAATGAGGTCCACAATATGTAGTGCTTCAGGGAGCTACTCTTTGGGGATGAAAGAGTCCCTCAAAGTGCTTTTTTTGTGAAGTGTTGCAGCACCTTTGCTCCAGTTGACAAAAAAGCCTCATCAAGGTGGAGCAAGACATTTTACTGAAGCAAAGTTCTTCACCTCCAAGAGGCAAAGCTAGCTGAGGGGCAGACTGCTGCCAATCCACACATTTCTATCAAACGTAAATGCGGTTCTGTATGTGTGTGAGAAATACTATCGAGTTTTTGCTACAAAATGTTGCTATTTGCTCATTTGGTTGATTCTGACTCTTTCAGTTGATAATACTTCACCAGGAGTGTCTGTCAACAATTGCTTCTTTGAGTTCTTGTAAGATCCTGTTTGTGTCATTAGTGATAGCATCCACCCACCTTGCCTTATGTTGGCCTCTTTTTTTTATTGTGTTCAGTTTTTCCAAGCATCAGAGCCTTCTCCAGTGACTCCTGCCTTTGCCTTATCTATCCAAAATAACTTAAGCTTTATGTGAGCAATACCATTTTATTTCACTTAGTGCTGAATGGTTTGTTCTTCTTGTGGCCCAAGGTATTCTCAACAATTTTCCTCCAGCACCACAATTCAAAGATGTTGGTATTTCCTTATTTAGCCTTTCTCATAGTCCAGCTTTAATAGCCATATATTACAGATGGGGATACAGGTAGGCATGAGAATATATACTTTTGTTATCAGTGTGATGTCACCACACTTTAATTGTGTAGATTTTCTCCCAAATAGCAGACAACTCTATTTCCTGGCTTCAGTCAATATTCCTGTGATCAAGCCTTTCTTTCACAAGGCACTGAAGACCTGGCAGTTTCCCAGGCATTTGGATCCAGTGTGTAGATGGGCTCTGTTATTATTGATGGTTAGTGGAGTTATTGTTTATCCTTGGGTGCTGGGGTGGGGTAGGTTTGGTGGGTTTTCAGAGTCACTTGTGTAAGATGGGTGGCTGTGGCTGTATAAATTCTATAAAGTCTGTTCCTTTTTGTCTCTAGAGTCTGCTGGAGTGGGCAGCTATACTAAATTTAATGAAATAAATAAAATAATAAACTTCTCTGCCTATTTTCATTGGGTATTCCCTGTTGATCTAATCTTTGTTTATTTGTTTGTTTAATATTGAGCAGCAGACTGGCTTTTTCATTCTCTTCTTTCACCTTCAACAAGATAGTCCTTAAATTTTCCTCACTTCCAGCCATTCAAGTAATATCATCAGCATATCTAAAGATTGCTGATGTTTCTCCCAGCAATTTTAATTCCAATGATTATTCTAGTCCAGCATTTCTCAGATTAGGATCTGCATATAAATTAAATATGAAAGTATGCAACCCTGGTGCACTTCTTTATTAATTTGGAACTACTTAGTTGCTCCATACTCCATTCTGTCACATCCTTGTCATATCAGTTTTTCAATAGGCAGATAAGATGGCCTGAAACACCCATGTTTTAAAGGCTTATTCACAATTTGTTGTGGTCTATACAGTCAAAAGACTTTGTATAAACAATAAAGCAAAAATAGACATCATTTTTTGCAGTTCCCTAACTTCTTCCAGAATCCATCAGAAGTTAGCAGTGTGATCATAGGTGCCCTTGTCTCTTCTAACAAGATGCTCTTTGTCCAAGACTGGATTGCAATATCTTGAGCATTATCTTGGTAGCGTGTGAGATACCTGCAATTGTTCAACAGTTAGAACATACATAAACACTGCCCTTTTTGTAATGGAATTTAAATCGATCTTTTCCAGTCCCTTGGACAAGTGTTACAATATGCCTGGAACATGGGGGCTGGAGGAATCCACTTCAGTCCAAGAAGATGGTAATCTTCTATCTCACACATCACAGCTTGTGATCACAATATGTGAAGTAACACCTTTTCCCATATGCTCCTACAAATATCCTAAGACCAATGTCAGAGGATCTGTGATGGGATGGGTGACTAGAAGTGAGTCTCCTCAGTGATGCCCCCCAATTCTGGAATGCTCTCCTCAGATGGGCATACCTGGTACAAACTTTATGATCTATTTGGCACCAGATCAAAATATGTTTAGTCTTCTCAGCTATTTAATGTACTCTTATGCTATAGTGGAGATTTTCATTTATTTTTCTGTGTCTCTGCTTTTATTATTGCTAAGTTTTATTATTGGCATGTTCTATTGGTATTCATAGAGAAAATCTATCTTCGTGGTTGCTTAGAGTTAACACTGACTTGACAGCACATAATCATCAATCAATCAATCAATCAGTTGATATCCATTTATAACAACTATTTTAGAGGTTGTTTTTTAAAAAGATAACTTTAGAGCATTTAAGCTTTTGTGAGAAAACACTATTTTGAAGGGCAGCATATATATTTTAAAAATAAATGAATGAATGAGTGAATGAGAGTTACTTACTGTAGGTGAAATAAAAAACTTACCATGGTAAAAAGTCCATTTAAAATGCATAAAGACTGTTCCTTCAGCATCAAGATTTCATTAGCCTTGGGTCGCCTGAAATTTGTCCAATTAAGGAATTGGGAAAGCCAATAACCAATTAGCTGAATGGATTCTACTATTCCTAAGATTCTCTGTTTATTAAATATCCAAGAGAAGCAGGTCAAGTTCTTAATCTGCTCCCTAATATTTTCCCTGCCTTATTTTCCTTTTATTTTTATTACTTTCCAGCCTGCACAATGTATTTGTAAGAGAGAATGACAAAAAAGGGAAGAATTGTAAGTAGATAACATCAACATGCTAGAATAATGCTTGGACAACAAAAGTAGGTTTTCCTCTTATGGAAACACATTCTGAGTGGCTTAGGTTAGATTCCATCAAGGAGTCCAAGATTTTAAAAATATTGTGAGAATAATATCCATAATATTTACAGGGTATGGATTTCCAGAACAGAACCTGGTTTTTCAGCATACATGAAATGCAGTCTGGCAACACAACCACACTTCTTTTCTGCTATAGTGTCAGTTACACTCCAGAACAATGGCACACAGCTGTATGACTTGTGGTATATAACAAGACCTGAAGTGCACAGTGGTACTTGTGGTTCTCTGTTTCACAGTTGCATTGTGTGGCTTGCTGTAATGATTTCCATTCCATAAAAAGAATTGAGGCTGAGAAATAGTAAAGTGCCCTGTGGCAAGTAGTAAGTCCTAGCTATTTATTGCTGGTTTCAATATTATGTAATACAGAACTTCTACAATTTTTTTTTTAAGATTGTGGTGAGCTTCGGGAAAAAGAGAAGAAAAGAGAACACTTGGACCCACTGAAATATGTGGCTTAATACACATGGCGTATTTTCTCAAATGTATATGGGTGATAAAATAAATGACTCTGTTTAAGCAAGATAATTGACCTTCAGAAAATCCTATCTGTCTGCAACTGAAACCATCTTATCAATGAGAAAATGAGGCAAAGATACCTCTTGGTTTAACTGTGTTTTAAGTATGACCCATATGGAAAATACATTTGGCAAAGGTATCCACAGATCCCAATGCATTTATCAAAATGTCAAAAGCAGTGACCCACCCTTCACAATGCAAGCACCACCTTTTGATATGTGTTGCACTGGCACAATGATGCTTTCATCATCACTACTACCACCCTGAACCACTTTGGATGTCTCTGGTATTCAGTGGCCAAATCTGAAAGGGTTTCTTCTTCATGCCATAACCAGGGCAAATTCCCCATCTATTTTCTACTTCTACATGCAGATAATGTGATGGTTCACATCAGTTCAGCTGTAGAGAATAAGGAAGATGACCTTGACATAAATATGCAGGAACCTCTGCCAAGTCAAAAGGGGCTGAAGCATGTTTGAAGTCCAGATAACATTCAGAAGCAGCTCAGGTAGAAACCTCTCTAATTCACTGAAGTATAAGAAGAAAGAGGAGGTACAACATAATCAGACTTGCTAGATTCTGTTATGATAGCCAATCTCAATAAAAGTAGTTTTATCCTTCCTGTGGAGTTGATTTCCTGGTCTAGTGAGATTGACATCAGCAGAAGGTTCATATCCTCACTCATTCATTAAGCACAGTGGGTCAATCATAATCCTTAAACTCTGTTAAACTTTAAGGTGGCACAAAACACTTCATTGCTTCTGTATCTGGGCATTTCTGGATCAAGCCCATCATAACTTATCCAGCCCATAATGACTCATCAACTTTACTCACATACAGATAAATTCTGAGTATACATTTAATAGAATTGGACTTTAATGCACTAAAAGCAAAGGTCTGCTTTGGGGAGTTGCCACATGCAGCCCAATATTTAAGAGAGCCCTGATGGAACTATCCAAAGGCTTCTCTGCTTCAGCACTGTGTTTCCCACAGAAGCAGGGACACAAAATCAATACCTTTTTTCCAACTCTCATTTCCCAGGGGCTAATATTCAAAGGCTTCTGATCCTGGATATTATGAACAACAACATTGTTAGACTATTATTATCCATCACTTTGCTTCCTCTCCTTTTAAAGCCTTCTAAATTGATAGCCATTGCCACCTGTTGTATGTAGCATATTGGAAGTGCAATGCTCAACATTCTTCCTCTATCCCTTCAATGGGATTCACTCCAGGTAAGAGATCCTAGCTTGAGTGGGTGAGAGACTCAGATGCAATCATTTGGACAAAGCACACATTTTAGCATCTGAGACTGAGGCAAGGTCCCAGCAAAGAATTAACACCAGCTGCAGACTTTATGGATTTGACTTTGGCCTCCAAAACTACCTGCGGAAAGGTCTCTCCTTCTGGTGCTGTTAAAGATACAGAAGACCTGCTAAGGAGAAGGCAAATGAGTCTCTCGTTGGCCTTGGACAGAAGCAGCAAGGAGTTTCTTGGGTGATTGTCTTTCTTTCCAGGAGAGGAAATTTGGCTGGGAGAAGCTATTTTTAGTAGCAATGGAAGAATGGGGAAAAGGTTAAGCTCTTTTAGAATTGGATATTACTTCCATCCCCTCCAGCACAAGTTATTGCAGTCCCATTCTAACACAGGGGTCCTATCTGCCTCTCAAATGACATACAAGTTTGTTCATACTGAAAAGAACAACAGAATCGAAAACATATTGGTGCCCAAGAAGAGATGTTATCATAGGCCTCACTTACTGTATATTGTATACTTAACAATTTTTGAAATAATCATCGTCTTTATCCTCAACCACTTCCTCCTCCTCCTTCCATTTCCCATATAGTCAATCAAATGTCCCTGAGGTGAGCGACCATGGTTACATTATTACACATCAACTGCATGTGTACAGTGTACTCAACCTAGTACGCTAACCTGGTGCCTCAACCATTACACTACACTGGCTCTCCCTTGGAGAATATTACTACTATTATGGTTGGTTGCACAGTCAGCCAGATGTTTAGACTGGATTTGGGTTTTTTGTCTAATTATTATTATTATTATTATTATTATTATTATTATTATTATTATTATCCCCTTTTTAATATATATATATATATTGGTCAACTCAAAGCAGTAAACATACCTAATATTCCTGCACCTGCTATTTTCCCCACAGCAACAATCCTGAGGGGTGGGATGGGCTGGGCTGAGGGAGAGGGACTGGCCCAAAGTTACCCAGTGGCTTTCATGCCTAAGGGAGGCCTACAACTCAGTCTCCTAGTTTCTAGGCCAGTACCTTCACCACTACACCAAACTGGTTCTTTTCCCATGCTGATGTTGATTTAGCTGGCCATTAAATGGCATCTTTCATCTTGAAAGACCCCCCCTCTTTTTTTTTGGAGGCACAGTCATGCCCTTTCTGAAAAGCAGGCCTCCGCATCACAGCATATGGTACGCAGTGAGCAGCTCACAGCATTTTCTCTATCGCCCCGTGAGATGCTGCCGACCTGCAAATATGACCTTAGCCAGAAACACTTCTCAGAGATCTAAGTTCAGTCTAATACTTAGATCAAATATCTTTGGGCTGGGTTTGCACTTTTCCTTGAAGTAGCTGAGAATACTAAGCCACCTTTGCTTCTTTTCAAGCAGCCCGGGGCCATTTGACATTTACAAAGGTACTTGGAATGAGATGGGGCACAAATGCCACATGAAGACTTCACAAAGGGCAGTATTCCTGTTTGCTGTACAAAGAACCTGACTTAAGCTTTTTCTAGGGTTGGGAGAATTCCTCCATGTTTTTAACAGAGTCAAAACATACCTGGTTTCCTGGTCTTTCTGTCTAGAGGAGTTGTGTCAGTGTGAATGACTAAGATGGAGATGTTCTAAAGGAGTTTAAAGTTTCCTCTTTCTTTTATTGTGATTCCTCTTTGGTTGTAAATAGCATATTTGTTGATGCCCCCCGTTACTCAGCAATAATTAAACCCTGATTTGCGGAGTCATTTCTGTGCTCCTATTATGATAGCTATCAGTTCTCTGCTATTGTTGCAAAGTGGCAAAGAACAAACAGGCCTGCTTCCACAGCATCTGATAATAATAAAATAAAACAAATAAAATAAAAATAGCCCACTTTTTTGCCAACTGGATATTCACAAGATATAGACAATGGAAAGCTGTTTGCCCATAAATGTTCTCTGTTTGGCACCTTTCCTGAAGTACCCCCAGTTTTAAAGAGGGAAATTTCAAATACTGAATATGTAGTTGTGTCTGAGATGAAATGCCAGTGGCCTTAATCTGAAACTAGTATAATCAGAAATAAACCCCACTCAGTTCTGTGAGAGGAATGCCAAGGGACACAAGTAGCAGAAGACAGTTTGGCTTCTCCTTGGAGCTATAAATACAATAAGAATAGGTTAAACAACTCACACTGCAGCTGTATCAGCCAAAATCAGCTCAGGTGGCAGCTATGCTCTGCTTAATGAAAATGATCGCCCTGGAACTAGCATTCAGAAGTGCAATCTTGGTCCCATTGAAAGCAATAGCAACTTAGCAAAGGTGATGTCTTATTTTCAGAACAGTCGTTCTTATTCGAAAAGTCCCTCACGAATTTATTTCAAATACTTTTTGCCCTTTGAAATCAGGAAAATGTTCTTTGCTGCAAAGTTTGGTAACGGACAGCATGGATTCATCAACACAAAAAGATCATCCCATACATGCATATTTTAGGGGTACATTTGAACTAGAGACCAGGACACATTACACTGAAGCACAAATTAGTTTTATGACAGTGCTGGAGGCAAAGACAGTCCTAAATTGGGATGGATAGTGGATGTACAATCTCTCTTTACAGACTTAGGCAAATTAGAATATGCAGGATACAGCAGCCAGGAGTGTCACTGGATATAACATATAACTAGGGAAACCATTAGGATGTAACTATGAGGTAATGGAAGAGGACTACAGAAACAATAGGGTTTTGAAAGAACAGAGGCAATATTCCATGAATATAATTTCCTTTCCTTGGACTTTGAAGAAGCAGGATAGGAAGAGTACAGTACTGACATGTTGGAGAAGATTCCTGAGAAGAAAACAAACCAATGGGTTATTGAACACATCAACCCAGAGTTCTCACTTCAGGCACAAATGACCAGGCTCAAATTGTCCAGTTGCTGGATATTTTGCATCAAGCTTCCATCAGTCTTATCTTCCAGTAAACTGGAAGTGTTAGATTTTTTTTTTCTTCGCATGTGCTAACATAGGCTTGATTTGTTTAGGGATTGTTTTTTATCACTGCTGAATGCTTTGTATTCTAAGTGGAGATTAGAAGATGTTTTTCTAAGGTGATTTTTCTCCCACTCAAGGATCCAGTCAGATTACAACATTTGGCAAGTGTATGTCAGAGTTCCTAAAGTGATCACTCCAGAATGTTTTGATTCATTCTTCTTCGTATTTGCAAAAGCAGTACAAGACTAATAATGAATTAAAGGTTTGGGGCTGGGGGGGCAGGGAGACAGTATGTTCACAACCATAATTAAGAAAAAAAAACACTTCTATGTTTATTTTTTCCACTCACATTCAATTTAAAATGGAAATACATATGTCTGTGAGACTCAAATATGTTTGACAAGAGACAACAGCAGCAGGTAAAGTATGGTGAAAAAGCAGCATTAATAAAAATATTTCTGCCATAATAGCCTACCAAATGATCATTTTCAAAAATTTGTAAGAAGTGCCCATATGTTTTTTTCAGAGTGCTTTCCTGCATAACCTCCCCACCACCCAAACTTTCTGAATTGATAAAATACATGGCAAATTCAAATCAGTTGCTTTTTTGGATTGTTTTGAATTTTACAAACGGCAAATTTCGGTGGATTATCTGTTCTTTGAAGAGCCTTGACAGCTTTGTGATACCAGACAATTCAGTAAGCCTATACCTCCAGGCAATTTTACCTGTTTATTATTTATTTATTATTAAATTGATACACCACCCATCTCACTATAAAAAGTGACTCTGGGCGGCTACTCACTTATAAACTCACTTATAAATGAGTTACAGTTGATTTTATTGTTTACTGAAAAGCTCAAGGATCTATTTGAAATTCCATGCAACTGGGGAAAAAAAGCAAAATAATGGGCTTAAGAAATACTTTCTCTCAGACCTAGCCCATGATGGGAAGTTGTTCTTTCCAAATGAAATTCAGCTTTCAGATGATGCCATCTTGGAATGAAGAGCTTGCTTGTCACTGAGAGATGGAGTTCCTAGGAAGCAATCTGATGCTAATGTTGCTGTCCCTGAGGGCCTGCTGCAAAGGTGCCTATTTTACCCTAATGCTCTGTTTGTAGGAAAAAACAAAGATCTTAGGCTTGATAACAGCACTAGACAGGGTATGTTTGCTCATAAGCAAATCTGAGTGTGTTGAGTGTTGTTTACTTTCATGAAAAAAGCGGCTATGGTTTTCTCCCATTGTCAGCAACAGGAGAGAAGTAAGTTTGCCAACTCCCAAATTTAAGCATCTTTTCACCCATACTGGAGAGGCCTGAAGAACAGAAGAGCCTGGAATCCAATGGACCTAAGGCATTTTCCTGCCACACTATTCCATAGCGTTTTGTCATCACAGTACCAATACCAAAGGTGAGAAGATGGTGAGGTGTCCATTGTTGCAAAGAGGCTAGACTTCTGAGAATGGGTTTCCTTTTAAATTCATGGGGTTCCCCTTACTCATAAAGAGGAGATGTACAAGATCCAGCAGCCATTTCCTTGTCGTCACTGGAATTTAGTAGTAAAAGAAGATGAAAGAAGAGGAGCTATGATTTGCTTGATATATAGGCCTGTCTGTTATACTGTTTTTCTTTTGTTCCCATTTCAGGAGATGCAACCATTAAAAATGTTAATCGCAACTTCTATTGCATGTATTGATTTTTATAAGATTTAGGTTTGAATTTAACATTGGCTTTTGAGCCAACTTTTGTTTCTGTAATATTGAAAAGGGGAAATTATAATTAGTTGAATGAGGCAAAAATCTTAGGTAAATATTGGACAAATTAATTATCTTGAAGCTAATCCTTTACTTTCCCTTTTTGGTGGGATGCCTTTCTGCTTCCAGAAGACATATTTGACATATTTGAGCTCATATTCCCAAACTCATTTATTTGTATGCATATGAAAAACTATCTTGCACCACTAGGCAAAGCCAACTGAACCCTAAGTTCACACATTTCTGAAGCAAGTATATCTATATCTAAGCTCATCCCAAACCAAGTAAGGGCAGAGACACAGCCACATTCCAAAAATACACCAAAGCTTAGAATGGTAAATATTCTTTCTACCCATAAGTCAGTCTTCCATTTTGGCTGAGATCTGATATCATGCAAGTCCATAATTTTGGCAACATCAAATACCCATGTGCACCAGAAAAGGCTTTCTACTCTTCTAATATAAATATAAAGATAGATTTATATGATCATAAAAAAAACTTCTAACCTACCCTACTTGCAATCCTTATGGGAAAAAATCAGTAAGATGATTGTAGCCTGTATCACATTTGTAAAATAAAGTTGGGATTTTTTTACTCTTTAGATTTTGTATCAGTTCAGGAAGAATGGAAGGAAAACTGATGAACCCCAAAAAATGATTTCACAAATTAATTCATTTACTGAATGTGTTTAATTTTAACAACCAAAAAATTCTAACAGACTAACAATGCACATAAGTTAAAATTTAATTATCACTTAGTGATAACAAAGATCAAGTTGATTTACATGGAAAAAGAACATTTACAATATGGTAATCCTCATTCACATTGTTGATACCGCAATAACACAATTTTTTTTTTTTAGTTTTCTCTTACTTCACAAAAAGGCGGAAAATTGTGCTTTGTTAAGAGGCACTACAAGAAAAAAATTCTTTTTCCAAATAGATATAATATGATGAATATTGAATAAATAGACATATATGCATTGTAATTCGCTAAAGTTCTGGCAAGACCACAGGCGAAAATGCCCACAGATTCACTTAGAAGAATCACTGCAAAATTGACAGTGAAATTTAAAATAAAAAAGGCAAGATTCAGCATTGAAAAAAATACCTACTAAATTTTTGGTTGAAGTGTTGTTTTTTTTTAAAAAAAACCCACCAATGCTGATGCCTTCAAAGAGATGAATAGCCTTATGAGAGATTGACCAATATTACATATATGTACTGATTTCAGCAAGAGTGTCTCAGAGAAGAATCTGAAAAGATAATTTGAAGGAGAACATAAACCAGCGCCTACTGAATTGTTGATTAAAGCTGCAGCATACTACAGAAATGAAGTATGAAGAGTCAGCAAGCCAACATTTTTAAGGATATAGAAAATGGATACAGCTACAGATTTGTGGATGTCAAATACTGATTTTGGAGAAGCTCCTTTAAAAACTTCAGAGGTTACTGAGCAGCTAAAATTAGCTTGTATTGCAACACATCATCTCCCTGTTATGTTGTTAATGCTTTGAGTAACTATCTATACAGAGGTTTGCTTTAATGATTGCCTTTTATACCTTTCAAATATATAAATAGTATTAACAGTTATATATTACAACGCCTGTGCAAGAACATAAAATAGCTTTCCAAGTGATATTGCATGAGGTCTTTGTTAAAAGTTACAAAGCACATGTCAAGAATGAATTTAGAAGTCCACAAAGCAACCTAGACCCATTAGAAAGTCAAAATATCCTCTTAAAAATATAACGTAGACAAGGAACTGCAACACTGCTTGTGTCAGAACCATGGCTTCAAAAATCTGTTGGAAACTATAGTAGATTGCAGCTTTAATGCTTGTACTATTGAAGAGTCAGTCAGCATTAGTTCTGCTTTATGTAATGGAATTGCTATGCTAGGTCACTGGGAAAAGGTTTCAGTTAGTGTCAAGGAAGTGACTACACAGAAACTGCTTGGCGTATTCTCACTGCCTAGAAGTGCAGCAAGTTTAGAACATTTGCTCCCACAAACTTTGCCACGCATTACATAAAAAACGTACCTTGAGAGACTGCTGGCTGAAATGTTTTGTCTTGAGATAATGAGCCCTACGCACAAAGCTCCAAATGTAGTACAGGAATAATAAAACAAAACAAAGGAGGTACAAGAGGAAATTCAGCGCTGGAGAACTATCAGACTCTTTGACTGACTAAATCCAGTCCAACATGCCCAGAATAACTGTGATTGGTTTTTTAAAAAAAATTAATTTGTAAAATCTTTGTTGAAAAGCAACATCAACATATATAAAGAGCAATTTTCCTAACATCAATATCAGACGAAAACTAAAGGAGCAAGGGAGGAACTGCAGCTGCACAAGTCTCACTGAAATTAACAAAAGTGGTGCAACAACAGTGTAGATGGTTTGCGCATTCGAAAAACAATACCACTATAAACTGTGGCTCAATATAAAAATCCACACAATAAATCTTGTAAAGCAACTGTTCATGAAGACCTCATTAAGAGACAAGTCTACTGTGCACCGAACTTTCACTGAAAAGTCCATGAAAATCCATCTGTTTGCTACAGAAATAATATAGAACAAAACATGCTCTGTGAATTTAAATGTGCATCATGTACTAAAGTTTGTTTAGAAATTACTTGGCTTACAATTATTTTTAAGGTGCCCTGATTTTGTCCCTCGTCTTCTCACTCCGTTTTATTATTTCTGGCAGTGTTGATTTAGGATTTTTAAAATGCATACCTCAAAAATTACCCATCAAGCTGCCAAAGTGGAAGCCATACTAATAATTTAAAAAATCAGGGATAAACATAGAAAATAAATAGATATTCAAAACAGTAACCACACCCTGAGAGCAGGCAGCAATTTATCTAAAAGCCAAAGCGACTCATTGTGAAGTGGTTTATATAAACAAGACTCATCTTTTAACGAGCTGATTTCACAGTCTATACTTTCTGATTGTAAAGTTTAAAGTTATGTCCCATTATATATATATATATATATATATATATATATATATATATATATACATACATACATACATATATACATACATACATACACACACACACACACACACACACACACACACACTTATATATGGTGCATATTATATACACACCTGCACACTGTTATTGTTTCCTTCATTGATCTCATAAGTTGTTTCTTCCTGTAACTTGCTTGCTAGAGGATCCTTTCATAAGTGCAAGATTAACAATGATGTAATCCTATGTGAATTACAATTAACTGTCTCAATAAAACATAAAAAAGTGTAACACTCAAGTGCCTGTTACAAGGGAATGTCTGATTGAGCTATGCAAAATAATTGTTCAATTTGCACATATTCTATGCACGCTGGAAAATTCCAGAACACTTTTTTCTGAAAGAAGCAAAACAAAAAAAATCTTGGAACAATGTATTGCTTTGCCTGTGATATTTTCACATTATCTCTGCTCAGTCTCTGAAGTAGTTGCTTTGTTTTTTTCTGAATTCTCTTCTTCAGTTTCCACTTTGTACATTTCCTCAGAACCCTCTTCACTGTCATTCTCCTCTGACTCAGTCAGCAGCTCTTCATCTTTATACTCTGCCACATCCACTACGGTACCTAAATGCTCTTTTAGTTTCCCATGATGCTTTACATGGTAACGCTGGTTCTGGAAGAATTTGATGATGGTGTGCTTCGGCAGATCCAACTGGGCAGATAAAGTGTGGATGGCCTCCTGATCTGGATAGAGGCCAACGTCATGGATGAAACTCTGAAGGATGCCCAAAGCCTCTAATGAAATCTTAGTACGAGATCTTGGTTTTTTTGTAGATGCATCTTCTGCAGGTGGGGGCGGAGCCTCTTCTCTTGGTGGAGAGTTTTCCTTCGCTGGCTGGGATTGCTGTCTATGAAGTACCTGCAAAACAGACAGGTTTATATTTTTAATATAAGTCATGTATCACACAAATCCAACTTAATGTTAATAAAACTGATGTCTTCATATTTATCCATACTAGTCAAATCTTTATATTCACAAACAGCTCTTTTTACTGGCTCCACACATAGGGCCATATGAGCAGAGAGAATTGAAAGAAATTTGTAAGATTGGTGAAATGAAGAGTTTCTGCTTCTGATTTATAACTCAAGTATATTCACTAAATAACATGGGATAAGAAAAAAGAAACCTTGAGTCAGAAGGAAAAGCATATTCAAAGAATAAGGAATTCTCTCTGTTCTGCCTGGTCAGAGGATGAGTTCCATACTGTTTTTTAAAATTAAATCTAAAGGTAGATTTTGCTTCTAGAGATGAATCTTTGGCATTAAGCTTAAAATGCTAGGATAATTTTGCTGTTGTATCATTTATACCACTAATGGTGCAAGAACTACAACAGATTGTTGGATTCCATTTCTTTCCTTTTTAACACTCAGACATGGTTTAGGTCTACGTATGTATATGAATAAATGTAAAAAGAGCTGTGCTGAATCAGAGAAAATGCCCATCTGTTCCAGAATTCTATTCATGCAACAGTTCCAATTTACGGAAAGCCCTCAAGCAAGATATAAGCAACCAGTATCCAGAGACAAACTGCCTCTGATCTTGGAGGTAATCAGGTTGACACATTAGCTCTGAACCTTCTAACTGCAACATTTTATGATTTCTTTATAATTTAATTGTTTACCAGGTATATGTTGAAATTATTGAATTGTACAGAATTTTTTTCATTACTTTTCACATTTTTCTTCTATTTAAATTCACAAAGCAAATTATGAGATTTACAATGATCACTAACGCAGAAAACAGGAAAAATAAGTTTTTGGAGCTTATGACCATTATGTCCAGCAATAAAGCAGTAATAAGAATGGAATGAAATGTGACAAGTGGAAATAAATGTTCCAGGAAGTCTTGGACCATCACTTTTCACCAATGTGTAGTCCAGTGATGTGTTAGAGAGAAAGGGAAGGAGTCAGGAAAGAAGGCAGGCAGGCAAGAAGGCAGACTTCAATTCTAAAACTTAGTTGTTGCTACAAGGTACAACTTTAAGGGCAACATTTGCCCTATCTCTGTATTAAATAAGTGTATCAGAACTCTTCTATTTAAAAAGGGGGTATTGACATTATCTGCTAAAATTAATTGGCTCAGAAAAATTATGTTGCTATATATTATAGTAATGAGTTAAATAAATAATAAAAAGACTAAATATGAGCCTATTTTCAAAACAACAAAATCACTATGGTTGTTATGAGATCTATTAGTTTAATAATGGATAATCAGCCTACTTTTCAGAAAAAGTGTTCTAAAATCAGTCCAATTTTTCCAAATCACAGGGTAGCAAAGCAGCACTGATCTTAATCGTCAGTTGGAAAGGTGGTATCCATCTCAAGAGAGCACTTCACTGTACAAAGGACTCTGTGTGTACGTGTGTATATTCTAAAGGGTGTGCAGACTCTTCACAGTTATAATGCGGAGGAGGAGCAGGCAGTGATAACCTATCATTACTGAATATATGAACTGAGATTAAATTAATATAACCCTACAATGTCTCTCTGCCATAGGGAAGCAGCTTCTCAACTTATTCTAAATGTTTCTTGGACACCTGAATCCCAGCTTATGTACACAGACACAAACACAACATCAAATACTGATAGTAGTTTCACTGAATTAATTTCTATATTCAATTGTCTTATGGTTATGTTAGATATAGGATGTATAAACCATCTTTGAAGACTGGTTTTCTCCAGGGCTGCTGACAGCCCTGGTGTCCTAACAGTCAGGAACCACGCTGAGACAAGGAATAGGTCTCTAGTGTTTTAATACTGCTACATTAGACAGAAAATCCTAACAAACTGAAGAAGCGTGGGAAAAACCCAGATAGATAAACCACAAAGTCAAGGCGGGTCTGATCTGTGTCTCTTTGAATAGCTGCTTAACTCCTCAGTACTACGCATGCATTTTCCCCCCTGGATAGGGGCCTCCTCCTGTTCACCATCGGTACTCATGACACCTGGTATGAAACAGCTCTGAAGGCATGGCAAATAAAAGTATCCTATCTTTGTAAGATCTTTGTTCTCAACAATGTGATATAAATGCACAAACAATTTTTAAAAAGTGTATACATTTTGTAAAATTATTTATCAGAGATAACTAAAAGAAAGCAGCAACTAAGGTGGGTAACAATAGAGAAGAAGGTTATAGATCCAATTTAATGTAACAGAAAAAGGAAAAGCTGAAATAATCCAGTCTGTCAAATGTTTCAGTATCCAGAATTGTAAACTTCATACATTCAACAAAGAAGCACTAAACTGTTTATGACAGGCGGCTATCCAAATCAGTTTCAAAGCAAGGATGATACAGTCATGTGAAAAGTAAGTATACGGCATGTAAAGTTTCTTTTCTTTTAACATATGTAGACATATCAATATTTTATCTTCAAACAGTATATAAAAATGATGTAATTGAACAAAAAAAAACTATGAAAAATTGACTTTGCAATCATTTATGCAACAAAAAATTAACAGATATGCCATTACCTTCTGTGGAAAAAGTTAAGTGCACCCTTTGCTCTAATAGCTGGTATTGCCCCCTTTAGAAGAAACAACCTCAAGTAGGCGTTTTTTTCTACTGTCTACCAGTCTCTGGTATCCGCAAGGAGGAGTTTTTTCCCCCACTCCTCCATGAAGAATTTTTTTCAGCTGTGCGATATTTGAGGGGTTTCTAGCATGCATAGCCAGTTTCAAATCACCTCACAGAATCTCAATGGGATTCAGATCTGGACTTTGACTTGGCCATTCCAGAACCCTCCATTTCTTTTCTTTTCTTTTTTCTTTTCTTTTTCAGTCATTCCTTCATGGATTTACAGGAATGTTTAGGATCATTATGTTGCAAGATCCACTTTTGGTTGAGTTTCAATCTTCTGATAGATGGTCTCACATTATCCTCAAGCACCCTCTGGTGCAATGAAGAATTCATAGAGGATTCTATGATGGGGAGCTGCCCAAGCCCTGATGCAGCAAAGCAGCCCCAACCCAGAACATTTCCACCACTATGTTTACAGTTGGTATCAGGTTATTCTGGTGAAATGCTGTCTTTGGTTTTTACCAAACATGTCTTTTGGTACTGTGTCCAAATAGCTCTGGGTTTGCCTCATTTGTCCAGAGCACATTGTTCCACAAGTCCTGGCCTTTGCCTGGGTATTCATGAGCAAATTTTAGTCTTGTCCAGATGTTCTTTCTAGAGATCAAATTTTCTTCCTGGCACACCTCCCATGTAAATCTAATTTGTGCAGCTACTTTCTAATGATAGACTCATGCATTTTGACATCAGTAGTGGCAAGAACTATATGTAGGTCACGTGATGAAATTCTGGGGTTCTTAGAGACTTCTTTTAGCATCTTGTTTTCTGCTCTCGGGTTGAACTTGCTGGGATGTCCTGGTCTGTGCAAGTTGGCAGTTGAAATCTTCTTCACTTGTAGATGATCTTCCAGACAGTGGAATGATTGATGTTCAATTGTTTGGCAATCTTTTTAAATCCCTTCTCACACTCATAGGCATCTATAACCTTATTTCTGAAGGCCTCAATGGGGTATACTTATTTTTCACATGACTGTATTTACTTGTTTTCTCCCTATTTGCATTCAACTATATTCAAAGACCAAGTTAAGTGAAAAACATTTCGACTGCAGGTAAAACATGTCTATCTAGTGTCTATCCTTTTCACTATATTTGACTGGTACAAACCCAAATCTCAATAAAGTTGTACACATCTGAAGATGACAGTTCAGCCTATCATGGTTATTGAAGTTAAGAAGGAACATTAGAGCTGATTATCAATTGTTGTCTAGGGCTATTTTAGCAGTGAAAATTGACAGGGTCCCATCCAATGTATTTGATTGATCATATATACTGAAGCTTTATATTTTAAGCAGTACTACCAATAAGTTGACATAAAATTATTTATTTAAGCATGTTGGGTTTCTCCCAAACCCATTTAGTAGACTGTTAACTTCAAGGCCCCCTGCCCCTGCTAAAGAAGAAATATATATTGACATAATGCTATGAGAAAAAGGTGAGAGTTCAAATGGCCATTATGCCTCAGGGACTGAAAATGTCTGCCTTTCTCTCTTGGTATCAGTTACTGCTTTTTGGTGGAGAGATACTAGCTTGTATTAAATTGGAGTTACCAATTATTCTGAACTTCAGCAATGTTTTCAAGGAAAATAAGCCAGCTTTCCTATGGCATATATAAATAAGAAGCAAAAGTGACTGTTGTATCTGAGCTGAATCCTGCATCTACCACAAGTTGTCATAGATTGAGTATAAACAGCAAGGTCTGAAAGGATTGTATAAAATGGCCTGCAGCTTAAATATAATGTATTGTTTATAAATAGGTCAACTCTCTTCATTTACTTTTAAGTAATTTAGGATTATAATTCAAACATGACTTTGATTTTTAGCTTTCTACTTTCACTCCTCCCTCTATTCCTTCATTAAGCACATGAGTTTTCTCTGCAATTGTGACCATCTGGAATTGACTTCCTATTTTTTCCTCAAATCACTTCCCATCTCCTTGCAAATCTGAACCGAAACATGTTTTGTTCCCTAGCCACAGGTCTCAAATGTTTCTGTTTCCCTAATGCATTTCCACTTTAAAGTTGAAAAGGCAATACTGCATCCATACTTGTACACCAAAGACAAAGCTCAAAACTGTTTTGTTTTTTAGAAATCTACTTTTCATAGGTATTAATTTTCACTTTTTGAGATATTAGCTTATTCAGATAGAAAATATACAGCTACCTAATATGATGAAAGCTGACTTAAAAAAGATAAGTGACTCCTATTAAATCATACAACACTGCAATATGTTTTGAAGGCCACAATGAAATCCAGCTGGGAACCATGTGTAAAAAATAACAGTACACGCCTGCAGGGAAGGAAGTATGATATGGAATGATTACATTTAGGAAAATATATAATGTTGTATATCATTATGGGAATGATCTGTATTAGTTGTAATAAACTAAGGCAGTGGTTTCAAACTATATTCCAGGAAAACCTATAGTTTCTGGTAAAAATCTCTCAACTTCCTCAGTGAGAAGATTAGCAAATAGTGGAGTCATTGCCATTTACTTATCCACCATAACTGATTTTCCTCTGCTGTTGATAGCTACTAAAAGATCTTCAGTACAGAGTTGATATTTGCACAGCATAGTCTTTGCTCCCACACTCCTAAAAAGCTGTCTGTTGTGTGAAGAAGAAAGAAGAAGCCTTCCCCACCACACTATCTTCTAATTAGTAAATCTTTCCTGCAATGTAATCTGTTACTAATGGCACAGGGTATCTAACCAACATTTTGCCAACTTGTTCTGTGCAAGCAGGTTGGTTTGAGAGTATATGCACATCTGTATATGAATGCTTGCATGCATGCTTTTCCTTAAATATTCCTTAGCTAGCTGAAGTTTAATAAGGCTAATTTTGTGAAAAGACTAGCTTTATTACATTTATAAACTCTCCCAGCTGACTGGAAACAGGAACCACATTTTTATATTGTTTACAACATCAAGCCTCAACATTCTTTGTTTTACAACGTGGCTCACTTATTTCTTTTAAAGAGAATTTGTACTGTAATCCCAAGTTAAATTCTCATGTATCTTTATACTTGCAAAGCTTATTAGGTGTGTTCATACTAATGCTTGTAACTTCTGTAACTATTATTTGTAAATATGACATGAAAGCTATTGACCTAATCACAACTTTAATATTTTCATTCGCTGATGTACATTATGTTTCCTAAATGACTGTATAGACATTGAGAAGCATTTATGAAGCAAGTCCTGCTCTCATGGGATATACTGAAGTGAGTCACAATTACAGCCACACTTGTTAATGAGGGATACTACAAACCTGCAATAAGAACTTTCCAGAAAAACTAAAGAGAGTTACTTAATAGGCTGAATGGAAGAAAAGGAAACACACAGAAACGAGTGCAGGAATGTTATTTCAAAAACTACAGGAAAACCTGTCCTCCACTGCTTTATATCTCCTTCCTTTCATAAAAGATTACTGTTGAATACCCATATTTATTATTATATAAGGCTATAATATTACACCCAGTTAAGACACATTAACATTCCCAAGAACAAATTCAAGTTTTGCTCTTGTGACACTGGGTGCTTTCAAAACTGCTTTCTTCTGCATTAAGGATAGATACTGCTTCATACAGCATGCTGCATTCTGTGGGCCCCAAAGGCATCAAGACTAACCACTTGGCTTTTCAAGATTTCATTATTTATTTTAAAAAACTGCCATTTTTTAAAAAAAACAAACCTGGTTTAATTTTTAAAAATAGTGTTGTCTATACAAGGCTGAAAATTTTAGCTTTGCTTCTACAAGTAACGTCAGCATATTGCCACCAAATTTTGAAGGCAGAGAAAATTATTAATTTTTTAAAATAAGCACAGTCCTCAACTACAAAAAAGATTGAAGGTTGCCTGATCTTTTTCTGAATGACCTGGGTTTCTTTTCTCCAGGTTTTCGGGGTAAGTGAGGTGGTGACAGAAATGAGGGCCTTATTTTGTGTGGCTGCCCTGGCCACAGAAAGCTCTTCACAGGAGGAGCTTTCAAATAGAATCCTTTCAGATCCTTGTTTTAGCTATGAAACATATTGCTACTGGTTAATGTTATTCTTTTGCTATACTTATTAACAGTGCTGTTGATTTTAATTTTTTGTTAGAAGCTTTTGGAGTCCCTTGAAAATTCTGAGTGACAACAGAACAACAGTTGAAAACAAAGCATGATAGTATACAATGAAGCTGTAGTGAGTTAGGAAAACTTTGTGTGGATTTTACAAAAGATTTGAAGTAGTGGGTACACACACACACACACACACAGAAGCAGCTCATCCAGTTATTCCTGTATTTCATAATGGGCATGTTCTATATTGTTTGCTTTATCTTACTGTGATTTTAATATTGCTTTAACATTTCGTTGCTAAATCAGATTGAGATATTGCATGAAAAAACTTTATAAATGTTTTAAATAGAAAAATAAGTAATAGAAGATCTTTTAAATGCTGCCATTTCCAAACTTCCCTTAATGTTAAGGAAGGCTGTACAGCCTATAGATATTCTCGAAACAAATGTCTGCAGGTTCTATAAACATACCTTAGGAGAATTGTATCATGGCTTATCTGCAGCCTGAAATTTATAGAGTGAAGACAGTAATAACAACAATGTTTTGGTAGATATTCTACAACTTTTAATGCAATTGTAACCTGGCTCTGTTGGCATTAGGATCAAATTTTGATTTATTAGATGGAGTGTCTTGCCAAGACCCTTAGAAGTTGCTAGGAAGCTCTATTTCCTAACATTCCTAGAACATTGCAAGGAATCATCACTTGCACCTGTGCTCATTTTTCCTTTCAAGAAGTGGTAAAACTTGATTTTGCCTCTGTCCTTTACAACCAAGAACTTCATAAGGATGCCAAAAATACTTTCTTAGAGTCAGAAGCAATGGTTTTGCACCTTGATGAAATAAAACAACATTAAATACAATGATTTAGTTCCATCACTTTTTTGAATAATACAGAATCCTATGGTTACAGGCTCAGGAAAATTCAAACTGTTATTAAACAACAACAGCAACAAAAACCTATGAAGTGATGACAAATTACAGACTACAGATGTTAGATTACATTTTGACTTCAGGCAGGTTTAATATAACTTGTCTTCCTTTTACAATTGCTAGCAGCATGTACTGTTATGGGCAGGGGAGTTAAAGTACTCAATAAATGAAGACCCTGTCAAAAGAAATCAATATGAGTGTGTAAAATGGTAGGAAGTCTGATATATATATATATATATATATATATATATATATATATATATATATATATATATTCACTTTCATCTAGCTTTCCTTTAATATTGTAACTAAAATGCTACTGGCATTTCTCATGTATTGCCTTTTTAAAAAGGTTTTAATAATTGCTTCAGAAAACAAACACTGGTATCATAGAAAATTGAACAACCAAGGTATGATATACAATAAATTTAATTTCATCAGTGTAGGATTTCTGTGTTGGGATTATTTCTTTAAAATGCCCCTCCTCTTAAAATGTTGCTAAGCTTTCTTTGAAGTTCTTTGAAGGATTTTTTTTTAAAATCAGCACTTCTCCTAGGTAATTTTATGTACTAGAATGTTCAAAGCATTAAATTAATTTTCTGTGACTGTTATCTACTTGAATCATAATAAATAAAATCACTGCTCAGTGTCAAAAGGGGAGCCACAGCTTCATGTAGGAGTACATACTTTGTATTCAGTTGATCTCAGATTTAATCTTAGCATCTCTAAATTAGATAGAAGATAAAGGAAAAAGCCTCTGCAGGAAATCCTAAAGTAACATTAGACTAGCCACAGCAGCATCCTTGGATCTTGATAGTTCCATTAAACTGATGAAAGTTGGGTCACATTGCACACATGTATAAAAGGTGTACAGCTTGCAATGTTGTGACACAAAAACAAAAGAGGCAGGGCTTAGGATACCATATTTCTACTTTCACCATTCTACTCCCCCAATCCCTCCTGCAGACACTGATGGGTAGCCATGATTATTTTCTGGATAATGTCACTTGTAAGATAACAGGCCACAGATAGAAATTACATGTGCATTCAGTCATATACTGAACACAGTGCAGCGCAGTAGACAATTCTGAATTAATCAGGCCAGCAATCTTAGTTGGTAGAATAAAATAAAAAATAGATTGTTAAGGAACTAGCAGAGATGTTTCAATTTGGGATACTAATATACACAGACTGGATGGGACTGCTTTATTCTATTTTCTAATAAAGTTTTCATATTTATCCAGTAACATTAAATATATACATATATTATTTACAAATACACATGGACAGCAAAGGCTTGATTTCAGTACCCCCACATAGATTATACAAGAGAACTATACACATGATCAAAATATGAACAAAACTGCCAGTACAGAAAGAGCCAAAAAAAAAGCAGGCCAGCCCTGTGTAGCAATGAGAGTGTTTTCTTTATGCAAATATCTATCCACTATGCTGAGACAGTAAGTATACTAATTTCTCTTTAAGCAGATGAAATCAAAGAGAGGGAGACCAAAGCTGAAATTGGTTTGCAGCTAGGCTCTTCCAATGGCTGATGGAATGAAAAAAACAAATAATCGAATCCCCCACTTTTAAAAATATAAAGCAGCTGTTACTTAGGTTCACCAGTATTTCTTTGTCTCTTTATCCCAGTAGGTCTTGGAAGATTTCTCAATTGATCTGCACATATCTCAAAATGAGATACGGTTTAAATTTAATGCTCATAATCTATCCATGCTTACCATTTCAAAACCAAATCTTGAGAATCATCCACTTTTGCTTTCCTCTTCTCCGTTTTGGTTTGTTCAGCCTCTTGCCTGATGAAGAGTTGTCAAGAACCAGACAAGGTGAACATCATTACCTTTCATTGGCCTAATATAGATTTTGGAACTTTTTAAATATCAAGACAGCTACCTTTGCTTTTGAAAATAAAGTATAACTAGAACTTATTCTTTATTTTAAAAATGTTATATATTACTGTATGTTATATTATATATCATATTATCTTATTGGCACTTAACTCCAGATCTAGTAAATTATGTCTGATTCAATTCAAATATAATTATCAAGGCCACAATCCATACTTTAATGACCAAGAAACAGACTTCCCTAAATATTAGTAAAGGTAAAGGTTTCCCTTGACATAAAGTCCAGTCGAATCCGACTCTAGGGGGCGGTGCTCATCTCCGTTTCTAAGCCTTGGAGCCGGCGTTGTCATAGACACTTCCGGGTCATGTGGCCAGCATGACGACTCGGAACGCCGTTACCTTCCCGCCGAAGCGGTACCTATTGATCTACTCACATTTGCATGTTTTCGAACTGCTAGGTGAGCAGGAGCTGGGATTAACAACGGGAGCTCACCCCGCCGCGTGGTTTCGAACCGCCGACCTTCCGATCGACAGCTCAGCGGTTTAACCCGCAGCGCCACCGCGTCCCTATTTCCCTAAATATTAGATCATGAAATTATTAAGTTTTCTTGTTCTTTTCCACTGAGCAAAAACCTGAAAGGCATAACTATTATGTCTGCTAGGTCCAATTATCCTCTATCCTTGACTCTTGATCTGCTCCTATTTCAACTACCCTCTGTTACTACTACCTTCCCCATGTCAATGGCCTGTACATATTTAAGCCACGATATCATATCAAAAAATGGTAACAACATCTCAATGGTGAGGACAGTTATTCATGCAATATTTATCTATATTATAAGAAAATACTGATAGATAAGGCTTGTTGATTCTTATACGAAGCTGACCTTTAACTGAAACAATTATTATTAGTTTGTACAACTGATGGATGGAGACATAGAAAAAAAAGATTAACTTTTCTTGCCCTGTTCCCACTGTAATTTCAGATGAATGTGTATATGACAACCCAATTATATATTTCATGAAATCCATAATCAGTGTTTATTTAACTATATTCCTGTTTACACATTCACTTTATTTTTAATAATATACCTATATGTAGCGCTTTGCATAAAATTCTGTTTAAAAGCTTAAAACGTCTTTTCATACACATTTTTAATTGCTTTCTTCTTGGTTCCAAAGTAAAGTTCATATAGTTCCAGTGAATCATACCGTTAATGTTGGTTGGGCTTATCGTGCAGGAGAAATTGTTTTAGACTTGTACAAAGGCTATGCTGTACCTAGTACTGAAAGGAACGTAATGGTGCAAAATACTGGAGAGTCAACAATAACCATCAATACTAAATCTATTGGCTGTCCAGGGTCATCCTGTTGTTGTTTATTTGTTTAGTCGCTTCCGACTCTTCGTGACTTCATGGACCAGCCCACGCCAGAGCTTCCTGTCGGTCGTCAACACCCCCAGCTCCCCCAGGGACGAGTCCATCGCCTCTAGAATATCATCCATCCACCTTGCCCTTGGTCGGCCCCTCTTCCTTTTGCCCTCCACTCTCCCTAGCATCAGCATCTTCTATGAGTCAAAAACTCACTGAAATAAAAGGATTTTAAAGGCCTTCCAGAATACATGGACAATTAAAGACACACGTACCCCCAGCATATTCCACAATGGGGGCCATTACTGAGAAGAACTGCTTTTTAGCTCATATCCCTCTTATCTGCTGTGGAGGCAGGGAAGATTTTAGGCCCTTTCTCAATGTTCATGCTGGGCAGACAGAATTATGCTTGGTAAGGTGATGCTTGGTAAGGTGATGCTATCCCAAGTCTGAGCTTTATTGGTAATAAACATAATTTTGAACTGGCCCCAGAAGCCAATATGTACAGTAACCTTATCATACGTGTAATTCTACAAGAATGGGCTGCCCCAGCTCATAATCTGTCACTGAAGATAACCTCACATAGAGCACAATGCAGTAATCCAGTCATGAAGTGATCAACGTGTGACCCACTGTTGCCAAGGCTTCTATTTGCCAGGTTTATTTCTACTAAAATTGGCAATTTGATGGAAAATGGAACACATGTATCTTTTAGTAGAATTCATTATGAAATTCTTCCTAGTTTGTATTTTAGTATTGCCATGGATCATTTTAGCTTTTCAGAATGTGATCATATGTGGGGAAAATAGGAGGAGGAAGGAGTATTAGGTACTGTATGTTCACCGCCTTGAGTTATTTATAAAAAAAAATAATTAAGGTGGGATAAACATAAAATGAATGAATGAATAAAAAAGAAAGTGGTACTAAAAGATCTGAGACTTTGTTTCACTTATAGCAATTAGACATGTGAAATCAAATAATGAAGTAATTACTGAATATATACACAGGAGCCTTATTTTTTTATCAATGCTGTAGGTTACAGTCAGATTACAGCAGTTACACTATTTTTTAAAAAATAGGAATTCTGTGATAATATAAAGATTGTGACTTAGAGCCTTTGGGGGATTAACTGGTCTGTCTTCTCAATTTGCATCCTCTGCAAGTTATCCTGTAAAATGGGCTTCCCTGTTTGCCTTTAACAAAGACTTTCCTTTTATTGTTTCAGGAACTTCTAGTAGGTAAGATTTTATACATTTTGTCATTGTTCTAAGCATCCAATATATTTTGCCTTTAACAAAGGTTTCATCCCATGTCTTTTACAGTTTTATTGCTGTTCTGTGACCTTGTTTTAAAATACAAGTCATACTGGGTCCCTTTAGATTAAGTTATTTTGGAATTAGTGGCAGAAGAAATCCTCTACCTTTTTCTACAAGGAACTGTGCTGGAGACTTTTATACAGTTAGAAGTTTTTTTACATGGATCCTTCAATTTTTTAGGAGAAGCCTCTTTAAATTTGCCCAGCCATCAACCTCAGTATAAAGATTCTGAAAAATGTTTTCTTTATAATTTAGTTTCCTGCCCTCTATTCAAGTCTGAATTTGTCTGATTAGCTCTGGCCACTTTCTATGAAATGTTGAGTCCTTGTCTCACACTTGCTTAAGCCTTGAAATCTAATGTATATTTTAGAGAGCATCTTCTGAAATATGGAGGGAAGAATCACAGTACAGGTATTTAGTCCTTTCACTGTAAGTCCCTTTGTCACACAGATACCAATGCAGTCCTACCAGTACAGCACTAGGACTGTTGGAATTTGACTCCTTTGGCAGAAATAGAAAATCTGATGAATAACTTAATTGTACTATTCATTCCCAATTCGCTGGACTGTTCCTGCAGAAGCTGGAACTATTTCTATAACAAAACCACACATAATTTCACATCCCTCTCTAAAATGGTATCATCTTTATTACTCTTCCAGAAGATCTAATGATTTCCATAGTATATGTACAATGCCAAAAGAAATTTGCATCAACCAGAAGCCTTTGGACCCTAAGAAATAGTTCATCAAAAGGGTTTGAGATAAAAGCTGTTACATTACTAGTAGATCTACTGAATATTGTGTTTACTACCATCAGACTCTTTATCATAGCTTTTTAGCTTTTTGTTCTGGTCTCTTTTTATATCTATATATTTATGGTTTATGCAGATCATGTAAAAGTTTTGTCAACTGGTTATAAAAATAAACCAAGTTCCTTGTTATCGTATGTGTCCTACAGATTCTGTTTCTCCTATACACATTCTCATTCAAGCCCACATTTCAAATATATCTACAGTTCTCACATTAATTTTACTGTTTAGCCATATATTAGCATATAGTCCTCAACCTTTTTAGATCATGGGCTCATCTGGAAATCGGAGAAACAGTTACAACATGACTTCTTTTCAGGACCTGCCTAGTTAGATAGGACAAGAAATTGAGAAAGAGGTTGAATTTGGGACGCAAATATCAAATCACACACATAACCCCCGTAGCAGAACAAAATATGATTCAACAAGAAAAACTGATGTGGCTCAGAGAGAAGCTACGTGTCCCAAAACTGAGTTTGAAGCAAAGAAAAAAACATTCTCCCTAAAAAGTAAACAGACATTAATGCAACTATCAGCCAAATAGGAAGCCAAAATATTTTCAAAGAGAATAAACCTCAATTCTAAATATCTCTACAGTGATGACAATCATAATTTCATTCAGGTACAAACTGAGACCTATTCTCAAATACCTGTACATAGTATAATGAACACCCATTTTGCAGAAACTGAACTTAATTGAAATAGTACCTTATATTTTTATTCATCTTTTAATTCTACCTCAATTTTCTCTACCAAGGTACAGGACTATGATATGGAACACTGAGAGAAAAGGAAATTGCTGATGATATCAACTATATTTTGTAATTCTCAGTCAGTTTTCCCATGCTAGTAAAAACCTATACATACACTGGCTTGATTTTTTGTTGTTGTTGTTCAAGAATATATGCAAATTATTATACTCTTGTGTTCAGCTGTAACTCTTGTATAGCTGTCAGTGCTAACAGACATAGTTAGTCCCTTTATTATACACTGAATCCTTGTTTTTTCTACAGTTTGCCAAAGAACAAGAGCTAGAGAATGTTGTTATGCAACTATTTTGTTCTTTTTTTCCAAGTTTCCCCTTGGAAAATGAATATGATCTTACAAGTTTAGTTATTTAAATGCATATGCAGCATAGTAGTGCTTGTTTGACTGAAAATAGAGCTTCCCCAAACAGGGAGATTCATTTTTTGAATTTTTAAATTATTCTTGGTGAACTGACAGAGGGGACAAAGGGTTCGCTCATATATGTTTCCTTATGGAGATCTGCAGGCTTCAGTTCTCTCATCCCTACTCTTCAACAACTATGTGAAATCGCTAGAAGAGGATATAGTAATGATACCCAGCAGTATGTCTCCTTCCCAGAGATGCTGTGGAACCTATGGGGGCCTGGATGGGAAAAAATAGGCTGAAGTTGAATCCTAACAAGACAGAGCTGCTGCCTGTCCAGACCATTTGGCTCCCTGTTTATTCCAGTTTTCACTTTAGATTGGGCAGCAAGTCTGTGATCTGGGAGTTCTCTTGGATTCATGGTTATTGCTGGATTCACAGGTGAAGGCTGTGACCAAAGGGCCCTTCAGCTAGTGCATCAGCTGTGGCCCTACATGGAATGGGAAGCCCTGTCAACACTAAGTCAAGTCTTCATCATTACTACTCTAGACTATTTCAATGTCCATTACATGGGGCTGCTTTTGAAGATTATTTGGAAAATGCAGTTGGTGCAAAATTCTTCTTCATTTGTTGACATTGATGAAAACTGTGGCTTAGCTTTTTTCAACTTTTCCTTCTGTTCATGATATACTCTCTCTTTGACTATTTTCTCTCTACCTCTCCCTTTCTTTCATTATATCAGTACTAAAATAGATATGGCTTCCACTATGCTTCTTGTCTGTAAGTCACTTTGTTTTTGCTTTATTCTCACTTTTTAAAATAACCTTATTCAGGAATTCTTTTTTTCAAAGCATGCAGACAATATGTGGTTACTTGCTCCTCCCCTACCCACTCAAAGACAAAGAAGGTCTGAAATCACTCAAACCTATCACAAATCAAGTGATTGCTTCTGAAAGGCATCAGTATGTCAGTTATTTACTATGGGGGGGGGGATTCTATTTTGATTTTCTGCCCCAAGCAAAAAAAGATTATATTGGACCACTCCAAATTTTCTACTGTATATAAAATCTGAAGATAAAATAGTTCTCTCGGTGCCTAGATCTGGCAACTCTATTCCTGCTTAACTCTTTGGATTATGAACATTAATATTCTCAAATCTCCATTCCTTTTGCCAGAAAATATTTCCTATGCTTTATTTGTTTGCACTGTACTCCCACATCCAGTTTTCACATGTCAACAATAATATCCTGAGTATTAAATGCCTTATTAGTTCTTCTTGATCTCAGTTAACGGAAAATAGTTTCCTAAAGGAAATCTCGAAGGTCAACTAGCAATTAACTGCAAGGTTCTGATTGAATATACTATTGATTGCTCTCACATTAGGCAGTTTCCTGTTTATTAAGCCTTATGGGTTGTCCAGGTGCCAAGACATTAAAATGTCAATAATTTATTAATGCTAAACTATCCCTGCTCCCCACCTGCTTTCTCCCAACAAATGCTCATATATTAAGACACAGTGAAATTATAGAAATCCTCACACTTAACTGAAAAATAAAAAATGCACAGACTAATAAATATGTCTGGGACTATCCTTTAAAATCTGTATATTTCTATCTGTATAAAGCTTTTTAAAAGCTTTAAAAACCCTTACTTTCTCATTCTACAATATAAGCACGGTAGTGTGTTGTTCTTTCTTAATATATATTTGAGGGGCATGCTTCCTTACACAACAATTTCCAATTTCTTGGATAAAAAATTATCACATTTTTGAGATTGAGCATATGGGATCTTCAGGACACACATGCACACATATTTTAAGAAGAAATGTAAATTCATAAACTATCTAATGCAAAAAAGAATGGTTTATACAGTATCTTCTATGATTTTAAAAGTGAATATTTAAATGTGATTCAAAAACCCTGGCTGAAAGGTAACAGAGTTGACAGGATCTTGCTGCTTTCATCAGAATGATGGAAATATTGCAGCATCACACTGCAAGCTCCGCTCTATTTGGAAGTGCGCGGAATGCTACAATGCACATAGAAAAGGGGGCTTGCATTGTGATATCACAACACTACTTTTTTCAGTCTTTCCCCCTTTCCCCCTGTGAAAAGGTAGTTCTTGGGAAGAAGGCTACAGCTTGAGTGCACAGAGAATCCTAATAGTGTAATGGTATGTGGAAACGACCTTGAGGGTTGAGGGGAAGAGACGCTGTCTAGGGAATGGCCAGATAAAAGGGGGAGGAGCCTGCAGCTGCATAACAGGTAAAGAAAGAGACTTAAAAAGGATCCGCCCTAACATATCAGGCTGTTAAAAGTGACAATGGGAGATTTGTATTTACAGACTTGCAAGATTCTGTTAACATAGCCTTATAATAAAGTAGAATTAGCTCATCTGGTCGTGTTTCCTCCCTGGTTTTCCTGGGTGGGCTGACAGATAGACAGCACACTGATTTTAGTTTCTTAGTGTTATTTCCATCCTCAAAGAATTTTTGAACAATTCAGGATTTTTTTTAAAGACTGACACAGTGCAATTGCATGTGCTGTTCTCCTTTAAAGTAAGCTACATTACATGCCACAGCTGCTACTATTTTGTCTCTCTGAATTCAGAGGTACTTAGATGGAAATACATACATATTCTTTCTCACTGTCTGGGAATTAGCTCTTTTAATTTGATAAGGAATTGTCTATATTAAACATAAACATTTACTAAGAAAAAGTTGATTTTAATCCAGGGTATTGATTTTTCATTTCTCCCACCAACATTAAGCAGACACTAAGTTAGATTTAATTAACAATTTACAAGAGAGAGAATTATTTAAGGGGATGTTCACATCTTTGGCATTCGATGTCTCAAAGAAATATAAAAAGAAGTTTTCATGAATTTAATAGAAAAGCACTTTAATTAAATGCTGTCAAAGACAACTGTATTAATGATTGCACACCAAGGAGTGCAAAGCTAGCCAAGTATATTTAGCAAATAGGAACTAGGCTTTGGAGGGCCATTACTATTTATGTTCCCACAGCAGCAGTGAGTCTAGATCACAGTGCCAAGTGAAACCAGTTATGTTATTAGAACTGATTTTATTTATTGAAGACTATTACAAATTTTAAATCCCAAAGGGCAAACATTTTTTACTTTCAAAATGACACAAAATTATTTCCTGCTAGTATGAAGGAAAACAGGAGAGAAAATTAAAAAATAAATACTAATAATTACTTAGCACTTAACTATTAGAAGGCTATTTATAGACATATTTTAAAGACCAAATGGAAATGTTACCATATCTCTTCTTAGAGTCTTAATCAATTGAAGGTATTTGTTGTTCAATAAACAGTAGACATAAATAAGCAAAAGGATAATTATTTTGGTAAACTTTCCATAATTATTAATGCCAGTTCAAGGGTATCCAAGTAGCATACTAAGGTCTGCAAACCTCTGGAAGCTCATGGCTTGTAAAATCAAAGACTGGCTAGAGTTAAGGAACTAACTGTCACAAAAGAGTTCAACAGAATATAGTTACCAAATAGATTACCAAATCGGCCAAGAGGTCCTGAATAAACAATTTGCATTTCCTATACAATGATGGAAGAGCACATGTTCTCAATTTCAGATACCACCATCAGTCCTGATGCCTGAGCTAGAAGCAGAATGGGAGGGAATGTCCTCAGTGTTCCCCCCCCCCGCAAAAGTAAAGAAATCTAACTTGATATTCTTATATAATCAAATGCCCTCCAAATAGCCTATCAACAATTTTCAGAGAAACAAACTGACACTGTGAGAATGACTATTTCTCATATTTCCAAGTAAAAGGTCTGTTCCTAGGTGCAGCTTCCAAACTGGAGTGGATCTCAACTGTTGCAGGTAAATGGCATCCCATACATTAACAAAGGTACTCACTACTTAAAATAACAAGACAATTTTCTCTGACAGAATAGCTATAATAATGGCTACAGCAAACAAAAGTAGTAGTTTCTCCATCTCAGATTATATACCCCTATTTTTATGGCTTTCCACATTTTATAATGAATGACTTGTTCTGCTTTATACAAAATTCCACAAAATCATAGGCAACCAAAATATGTGGGGAAAGCAACTTTGTTCTATTCAGTCTGACACTTAGCTCTTGCTCATTTTATGGCTAACAGTTGAGAAAAGCACAAAAGTCAGTGATTTGTTCAGCTTCTTACAGCATTATAGCCATTAGAAAATGCAGCAATCAGAGCAAACACAATTAATTTTATATAATACAATATTTTATATATAAAATAGTGTATATAATTTAAAATACCCAACTTGAACAGTAGAAATTAGAATGAAGCAAAATCAGTAGAAATTAGATGGAGCAAAATCTTTCATGACACGCAGATCAGATCAACCTGCAATAAGACTGAGATGCCTCTTACAAGGTTATAGAAACTAAAGATGACTGTTTTTGTGTGGGTTCATGTAAGATTTAAAACCCTTACAGTACGTGAGTAGAGTCAATCCCATAGATCCTTTCCATGGAGTCTGCAACTGCTGAGAGGGAAAACAGTGATTTCATGGGGAGGAGATTTTTTTATTGTGGGCATTTAAATGTTACTTACAACAGCATCATAATACTGTATGAACATTAGGATAAACAACACCTTAGGCTTTACCATAATAAGAGTAAGAACTTTTGACCTACCAAAATACTACAGAAGATAAACTTTATGCATGGAGTAAATTATGCATTATCTTGACATTTTTAACAAAAGCAGACTAACTGGTGAGTCTTGCTTTGGAGGTGGATAAACTCTTACAATGCTTAGGAGGAGGGAGAGGAGTTTAACTCCTCCCCACTTCTATGCCCAACCCCAACCCCAGGAACTCAAATATGTTTTGCTTACTCAGTAACAGCCTGATCAATTAAACTCTATCACTGAACAATATATCCTCTGCTCTGTACATACGTTTAATATACCACCTGCATATAGCCTAAGCAGGTAGAAGCAACCCTCTTGTAACATATAGCCTGCTTTAGACATGATTACAGCATGCGACCTTTACCTGTGAGGAAGTAGAAGAGGGACAAGTGCTCAAGCTTTGCTTCTTCATACAGGGAAACTCTGCAGTAGGAAGACCCCTCTCCAGATTCAGAGGGGTGGAAGATCGCAACAATGTCAAGCCAATGTTTAGTCCTCCCTTTCGCACTGAAAGGCTAATCAGTGAAATAATGGCTGAAGAGGGCTTTTGTTTTCATACCTACCTACCTACCTACCTAGATAAATAAATAGATCGATTGATTGATCGATCAAACATAACCTATGGGATTACATGCTGAAATGTGGAATGTGGCCAAAAAGCATTCCCACTTATGAAGACCTACCCTGCAAAAAAAAATCTGCATAATTTCAGGTACATGCTTTTGGAAAAATAGCGCACTGAATGACAACTGAAAAGTTAGAGTGCAACCTTAGGGGAAAAAAATCAAGATTAATTCTAAATTCAAACCAGATTGGTATTTGAAAAACATTCTAGGAAACATTCTTCAAAGAAATAACATACGCTAAAAAGAAAATAAATACTGAAAATTTAAAATTCTGTTCCACAAAATAAAATGCCCTTTCTCCCCAAAAACTTTTATTGTGCACATCAATTAAGAAGCAACTCAAATCAATTTGAAATTTTTTCCACTGACATATTGGAGAGAAAAATAGTGTTATTTAATAAAAATATAGTTGTTGAATAGATCTAGCTTTTTAAAGTCATGTTTTGTTAAAAAGAAAACTGGAAAAAATGTAGTTTTCCTATTTTATATTTTTAAAAGAAAGCAATAAACTTCTACTAGCAATTATAAATAACTATTCCAATATGTTATTGGATTATTAAAGCATTCAAACCATACTGCTAATTAAGAAAAATTAAAAAGTCTGATTTTATATAAAATATACATTTATGGAAAATACCACTACCTATTGAGATAGTAAATTAGTCATAATCTAATCACAGAAAAATCTACCATTTTGTGCCTTCCACTGTGTCTGATTTTCCCTATCTCCCTTGGGACAGTCCAGAAAATGTATGATTAACATGTACTAGATCTATATAACTCAGAGCCACTGTCTATTTTTTCATCCTGCTAAGATCATACAAAAGTAAAGTAAGATTCAAGCATTGGCAGATACTTTTTTTTCTTGTTTAAACCTTCTACTTCATTCATATTTGGAAATGTTGATTTTGTACAATTTTGCCTCCAGCAGTTTTCTAGAAATGAATGACTCTGGAGGCTGAGAAACTGAAACCAAGTAAGTTGCAGAGAAATTATGTTATGTCTAGAAACAGATTTCCAGGGTGTGTTCACTCACATTTTTTTCCATTTTGTATCAATCCATAATGTTTATTTAAAATTTGCATGAATACATTATTTCAAACTTATTTTATCGTAAAGTATTCCTGTCTAAATATATTGTTCTTAAACTATTCATTACTACTTTTTTGTACATACATACACATATACATAGAGAGAGAGAAGAATGAGAATTTTATCACAAAAATTTAGCAAAGCGTGACATCTGAAAATCAAATTGTAGTCTAATCCATAAATCAGTCATAAGGCTTAGGGCTGTGTTTTTAAAAGGTAAAAAAGGAAAATTATTTGTATAAATTCTATATTTATTTTCACTGAATGTTCTTTGATTTAGCAGAGACCCATAAAAAGAAAGGTGAATTTTTTTAAGCCCCCTGACATATATTCAATCCACTAAGAAGGAACAGCATGTGCGGTAACATGGGGAACCTTAAGAGAAAATGCCAGTTTTTTTTATGCTGCCTTTATCTGTCCTCAATTCATAGAACCCACCACCACAGTAAAGTCTTACGTGAATAGAAGAACAGCATGAGACACAACCTTATGACAATGTTGTTTCATTTGCATTAGTTAATAGTATCTGATATACACTTTAATATGATAGGTTTTGCATTTAAAATCTTAAGTGATTGGAGAAAAATCACATTACTGGAAATTTATCATATAATGTCCTATGTGAACTCTTTGAGAGAACACAGAAGATATGGAACAATTTCAAAAATGACAAAATATTTCTTGTCTGGGAATATTTTATTTTTTTCTAGATACAATGAAATAATAAAAATATGAAAGAGAACTAAGGATATTTCTCTTCCTTCCAATGTAAGTTATACTACAATTATATCCATATTCTTAATAAAGATCTGCAATATTTGGTATCCATGTTAAGCAGAAACAGCTATGTTTCAACAGTAAATTTCTGGCTTTCTACTGCAATTGTAATAACTATCATAACAAACTCTACTGGGTATCTCAAAGTCAATATAAAGGGCCTCAGTGCTTGTAATCTGCACCTTATTGGTTTTGTCAATATGCGTGCAAAGCTTGCAGGAACAAATATTCTAAGCTTCTATATACTGTCAAAAATGTACAAATGATACTTATTAAAAATACGGTGGTCAAACATTCATTAAAATGTGAACCACATGCATAGCCACATATTTCTCTATAGTGAGGCATCAAATTGCAAAAGATGGCAATTCAACTGTAGCAAAAAGGCAATAATTTTGTTTGGGAATTTCATTTGATTTTATGCATTCCATTCATTAAAATAACTATAAACTGCTGAGGCCTAACAAGCCCTCTCTCAAAATATTTAAACTGGGCTAGCCCATTAAAGGCAAAATACACCATACTGTACTCAATATTTGACACGGTAGGGGGAGGTATATTAATAGCTATTTGAGAAGGCATCTGATTTTTTTTTTTAAGGTAGGTGTCAGGCTGGGCAATATGGAACTTATGACAGGATATTCTTAAAGAAAGAGGATATTTATATCTCCTTAACTCAAGAATGAGTCATACATACTGGAAAATATTAGGCAACATTAACCTAAATGTATAACTGTCAGCTCTGCCTTTAATTAGCAATTTAATCTGTTGCCTAACTCCCCCCTCCTCCAAGTTTGAACTATGTAATAGTTTCCTGCATTGTATATTTTAAAACTATTTTATAACTTGTAAGGCAAACAATGCATGCTGGGATTTCTGTAGTGCTTTGGCTCTCAAGAGCAAATTTGTGTAGCTTGGAAAACAGTAACATCATGGATTTAAATATTTTATTGTATTTAAAGACACTGTATCCACTGCATTATCTACCTGGAAGCTTAGGCATTTACACGATGTATAAATCCAATTGAAAAGAAAGGAATAAATGTATTTGTAGCTAATTTTTCCCCCTGTTTAAATAAATCCCTGGGAAATTTTAGATGATCTTTACTTTGGATCATACAGACTCATCTGTGTATGTCTGAAGTCTTTCTTCTCTCCGAAAATCCATCTGCAAACTGATACATATTGTACCTGCTGATATGGCAAGGTCAGAAATAGGAATATGGCAAAACAAAACAATACAAAACTCACCCAGGCTTTCAGCTGTTTCCCTCAGCTCCCTTCTCATAGGCTAGGTTAAAATATTTTGCACCCATGCCTAAATGTATCCCATATAAGCCATTTATTTCTAGGGGTTTAAATGCAAGCCAAATTCTTTAATTTTTAGAATATCAACTAAGCTGTTCAAGGAGGTAAAACACTGGAATCATCCCACTTTATCCTCACAATGCTCCTAGGAGGAGAGTTAAGTTAAACATTTATTATTTACCTTTTGTTTGTTAGATTCATATCCCACCTTTTATTCAAGGCACCCCCTCCTCCTATTTTTCCCCACAGTAACAACCCTGTGACATAGATGGGGCTGAGAAAGAATGATTGGCCCAGAGTCACCCAGTGAACATGAGTTCCTTTCCTCTGGTTGCTTCCTTTTTTGAATGGAAGAAAGAGGCAAACAGACCGAAACACAACCGTTCCCCATCACACGTCTATTACCCAATACTCAGATAAGCAGGAATGAGCACCATATAAACAAGATCAAAGAAGAAGCAATACTCTACTCAGAAAGCAATCAAGGAATGAAAAATACCCCAATCAAGGCTAGTAGGCAAGCTACCACATAACAGCCAGCAAACTCCACTCTCCCACGGGCTGCTGATGTTACCTAACTTTATAATGAAACTCTGAAAACCAATTGTTTCAATTACAATTATCTTTCTTGTCATAGAAATATCCTTTGTGATTGCCTTCCTCCTTAGGAATAATCTCCTTTTTTATCTCTTTAGCAACTGCTCATTTTTATTCTTGAGTCCAAGAAAGCAAACAATTCTTTTTTGTGTGTTTTTTTATTCAGGAAAACAAACAAATGTTGACCACCCTCAATTCTTTGTGATCAGCTGTTAAGTTCACTAAGCATACTGACATTAAGCAACATTAACATTAAATATTAACAGATTTTTTACTTTCCAGTTGTATGTTCATAATGCTAAGTCTTTACTTCTGACTAACCAAGTGGTTTCATCTCGATAACTCAAAATTATTGGTATTTTGATTCCAGCCATTATGTTTTCTAATCCTACCATTCTTATAATATATTCACTGTATAAGTTAAACAGATAGGGAGATAATAGGCATCTCTTTCTCATTCCCTATTCTATAAATCACTTGGTTTTTCCAAATTCAGTTCTTACAGTAACAGCTTGTTTATTGTAAAGTTTCCATAAAGGAATAATCAGGTGTTCTGGCTGGCCCATTGTCATTAGTATATTCCTTATTCTGGCAAATGACCTGCATAATCAAGAGCCTTGCTGCAGTCAATGAAACAAAAGTAAACCCTCTTCTTATTCTTTCCATTATGCTTCTTATGTTAGCTATCTGCCCTCGTGGTCCCTTGGTCTTTTCTGAAACCTGCCTGTAAATCTGGCATTTGCCTCTTCGTGTATGTCTCTATCCTTCTTCGTAGGACATAAGCAAATCTCTGCTGGGGGTTCAGAAATTTATGCATTCTCTTAGTTTCCCTGTCTTTAGAACAGGTGTATACAGAACTCTAGGCCTGTACATTGTATTTGCTGCCTTACTGCTTAGCACTTTAACTGCCTCTTCTCCTCAGATAGTTGGTCTTGTTGCCTGTCACACTTTACTTTCTAGTGAAATTGGTTCCTGAATAAATTTTCTCTCTGCAAAAGTTTCTGTCTTTCTATAATCCCCTTATACTCTATTTTCTTTTTACTTTATTGTCTTACTAGATCTGTTTTGGGGCTATTCCTTTGTATTCTTACCTTAGCTGTAAATTCTTCTGTAACTTTTTTTTATTTTCTCGTTATTTTGCTCTCTGTTGATATTGTTGATATTGACATCTTTCTTTGTCCTTTCTTGCCTGGCACAGGAAGTCTCTGTTCATTCATCTTGCACCTTTCTTGTTGCCCAAGGCTTTAATCTTCTGACTTTCTTTGGCCATCATCATAGTTGGCTCTGAAAGCCACTCGGATCTTTTCCTCTTTGAAAATTTGGGAATATTTTTTCCATTTCAATTTTCAAAATGCCTCAGGTTACGTTTCACGTAAGTATAGTGAATCTGTTCCTTCTGACTATATATGTCCTTGAAAGAGAAGTTCAGACTTCCTTGCGGATTTCATCTGGCCACATCATCACTTCCAGATGTATTCATGGAAGTTAAAAAATCTTTCCCAGTAACTAGTGGAGCGCTTTCTGACCTGTGGGTCTCATTATTAAGCACTTGTGTAAAAGCTTCAGCCATGTCCACAGAGTTTTCTTAGCAACAATACAGAAATGGTTTGCCATTTGGGCTTGATTTTGGAGTTCCTTCTCATATAAGAATTGGCTTCTTTCATACCTGCAAAGTTCTCCTGCCTTCCAGTCTACTGTGGATAAATTCTAGCTTCAGCCTTCCCCTTTCTGACAGTATGAGAAAGGGTGGGTTTACCAAGAGCTCCTACTCTTGATGATGTAGCTCTTAAAGTTATTGTTTCTACTGGGTCCCCCCACCCTGCCAATCATGTTGCAGGGATAATCCCATGGTTGGGTTGAATTATACCTTGAAACAAATAGGTAACCAATGTATGTCTTGCAGGGGACATGCAGTGTGATGCTGCCAGTATGGACCAGTTTCAGTTTCTGAAAACTTTGCAAAAGTGATACCAAACATAATACATTGCAGTACTCCAATCTAATTTTGGCTAATACATGTATCACAATGGCCAGGTTTGACCTCCTAAGAAACAATCACAGTGGGACACCAATGAAGGTGGCACTATTAGCCACCACTTAAATAAACAGGAGCAAAATAGAGTCCCAAATCATTCAGTTTCACAAAACGCAGGTTTGTGATTATTCACAGGAGGAGAGCTAGTTCATCCCAAACAGGTTGAATTCTAATTCCAGAATCTGTCTCCTGGGAGTCCAGGATCTTGCCTGACTTCTCAATTTATTAGCCCTCATCCAACCCAGTATTGCCTTCAGATACTGTTTCATAAGATTATCATCTATCCTAGTAATAAATGAGGAGATCAAGCTATATGTCATATGCATATTGGTAAAAAAAAAAACACCCCAAATTCCTAGATTATCTGTCTCTGCAGTTTCATGTACATGTTAAATAATATGGAAGAAATCAATAATATGAAGGAAGAAAATACACACACTGATACAGATTGCTGATCTTTAAGACAAAAGCTGCCTCACTTACAAACTCAGCTCTGAAGCCAGACTTAAATAAGTCTAGATAATCTGTTCTAATGGACCCCTGGAATTCTAGTTGTGCATGACCAGTTGAGCTAATTTTGGATGGGGCTATGCATATGAATGCACATCCTATTAAGAGTAGTGCAGTGCTAACAGACATGCACACTGATGCACATTCCCATACAAATAAAACCACTGCTTCATTGTTCCAAATGTGCATGTGTCACTCTAATTATTTTTTCTCTCTCTGCAATTATTTTACTGATTTTATTTATTTTTATTAACACGATGTTGCTGAGGGTTTTTGTATTATTGTTACCCATCATGGAATAATTTTAAAAAGAACAAGGTAAAGTTTAGGATAGGTATGGATCAGAAATGTAATCCATTGATGTAACAAAGCATCACTATTTTTTAACAAGTTTCTAAAATAAGCTTTCTGGCATAAAAATTGGGGAATTCAGAACAATTATTGCAAAATAAAACATTTAGAATTCCTGAGAATGACACTACCATAGAGATTTTCTTACTACTTTGTTAAGAATATTGTACATGCAATTTTGGCATTATTTGTTGCTCTTCTAGATTATTAGTAGAAATGAGAAAAGAATGTGAGACATAGAGTTGCACAGTGCTAGTAGACTAACACACAAATCAGTAAGAACTTTGTTTCAGAAGAGACTATCAAACAAAATGTTATTGTTTGATAGAAAGAATAAATATTATGGGGTTGGTGAGGAAAATAGAGGATGTCAGGTTCAGCACACATAAACTGATTCAGCATATCCACTCATATCCAAATTCATACTGTGTATTGTGCAAATAGATTCTACCACATCACACAAAGAAGCACATATTAGCCAACATCACTCAAGACTGTCAATACAGTTTTACTGAGTCAAACAATATTGTATTGTGCTTTGCAGGTGACCACCAATATAATAATTACATTATTTAAACTATTTGCATTCTTTAAAAAAGTCTTGCAGGTATTCAGTATGCTATACAATTGTTTAATTCATTTTCATCTTTAAATGAACTTAGTTATATTACATTACATGAATGCATTTGGCATTCCCTCTCCTTCAGGCTTTATACTAATACCATTTTGAAAGGGAAAGCCATGATTCATGTTCAGTGGTATCTTCAGTTTTTTTCTTCTATTCTGTATGTACTGTAAAGGTTTCCCTTGACATTAAGTCCAGTCGTGTCCGACTCTAGGGGGCGGTGCTCATCTCCATTTCAAAGCTGAAGAGCCGGCGTTGTCTGAAGACACTTCCGTGGTCATGTGGCCGGCATGACTAAACGGAACGCCGTTACCTGCCCGCCGAAGCAGTACCTATTAATCTACTCACATTGGCATGTTTTTGAACTGCTAGGTTGGCAGGAGCTGGGACTAGCAACGGGAGCTCACCCCGTCACACGGATTCGAACCGCCGACCTTCCGATCGGCAAGCTCAGCAGCTCAGTGGTTTAACCCACAGCACCACCACGTCCCTTAGTGTACTGTATGTACACTAATATTTTCCATTAACTTCCAATGTACAGTAGAGCTGAGGAATTTTTCTGCAAAATTGGAGTTTCTATTGATGTCTCTATTTCTTCATTTAATATAGTATTATATGAAGAAACAGAGACATCAATAGAAACTCCAATTTTGCAGAAAACTTCAACTCTACTGCTTTATTTGGCCAATTTATGCATAGAATTAATTTTTTTTCTTAAAATGAAAAGCTTAAAAAATCAGATAGACAAGAGATCTCCAAGTGAATTAAATTATCCAGGTCAACTGCTAAACAAACTCTACTAAACATGGCTTCAGCTACAATTAGAGCCTGCATTTAGAGCTGATAATTTTCCTCTGAACTAAAATTGTTATACAATTTCTTTAATAGCCATGTGAAGCCATGTTAAATCTGGATTAAGGAAAAAGTTTCTCTACTTTTAGAAATATCTCTGATTTTATTACACTTTTATTATTTTTAGGGGGGGGGTTCAACACATTTTTTATTCTAATAACTTGGTGATTTCAAAATGCGGTGTGGAATAGGATGTACCAGTTAGAAGGTTAGACTACAACCAGGTAGATTCTGGCTTAGATCCAGTTTCAGCTATGAAAACTTACGTGATTTTAGGCCAGTCACCCCTCAGTTCAATCTACATCATTAGTTTGTCGTTGAGGGGAAAAATTGAAGAAAAGAATATTATGTTGGCTGTCTTGAGCTCCCAGGTGACAGGTGGGATAGAAATCACTTGAAATACAAAAAATAGGACAAAGAATCATTTTAAATTGGACAACTAAAGCACTGACCTGTACAGGCTCAGGAGTAAGCTGGACAACATGCTGCATACGTTCACTATGATGATGCCTAGACTCTTCTTCATAGATGAGATCTCTCTCATGCTGGGGAAGATTCAGGAATCGCCGAATGGTACACAGATTTTCCCAAAGTGTACGATTTTCAGGGCTTGGGTTTTCTTTCCAACGCAGCAGCTCACACAGCCAACCCTGCAGAGGAAGTCAAAAGATATGCATTGTTAAGTAGTAATGAATACAGTAGTTCAATAGTAGCCTTGAGTGCCATTGAGAAAACCGTTTCCCAGATTTTATACTACAATGTATTTATCGATAACACCTCCAGTTTAAAAATTGCAAATTATTCAATTGGGTGACTATATTCTAAAGTATCCCAAATAGTATGATTCAAGTTAAGACACATTCTTTTATCTGAAATCCCTTCAGCTAGGGAAAATAAAAGCTAAAATGTTTAGTTTGATTCAGATATATTGAACAATATATACAATTTATGTACTCTTCCCTGGATATTCGATAAAGATAAATCATACAATAAGACATTTTTTAAAAATCTAGATGAAGCTAATTTCAGTGTTCTGAGAAGGGGGAAGGGGAAACTTAATCTCATAATTTTTATAGTAATTACGAAAGAAAAGATATATGCTAACATAATAGAATTTGGCACCCAGACAGGAAGCCCTTGAAGGATAACTGGATGGGGGTGGGGGGGGGAAGCACACTTTACTGCTCATTGCCAGGTATCCAATGCCATGTATTCTCCTTATTGTTAGGGCTCTTTTCTTATTTTTGCTTTTCCTTTCAGAATTAAAGTGTTATCTAGTTAACTAGAGAGATCTTTAAGGGATCTATTGGTTTCACTGTCCTTATCAAATCTTTCCCTTTTTTGGAAATGCATTCATTTTTCTCCTCTATTTCTTTATATATATAGACAGGACCCAAGGTGCAGACTGTGCAGAGAGGCCTCAGAGAGTCCAACACATAGTGGCAGGTGTAAGATGCAAGCAGGAACAGCATACACTGAATGGCACAACCAAGTAGCTGGCATTGTGTACAGGAACATCTGCACAGTGTATGGGCTAGACCCTCCCAAGTCCAGATGGGAGATTCCACAGAAGGTTGTAGAGAATGACAGGGCTAAGATACAGACAGACAGGCAGGTACTGGCCAATCAACCAGACATTGTAGTAGTAGACAAGGACCAGAAGACAGCGGTGGTGATAGATGTAGCAGTGCCAAGTGACAGCAACATCAGGAAGAAGGAGTATGAGAAGCTGGAGAAGTATCAGGGCCTGAAGGAGGAATTAGAGAGGATGTGGAAAGTGAAGGCCAAACTGGTCCCAGTGGTGGTAGGGGCACTTGGGGCTATGACTCCCAAGCTGGGAGAGTGGCTCCAACAGATCCCAGGAACAACATCAGAGCTCTCTGTCCAAAAGAGTGCAGTGCTAGGAACAGCTAAGAAACCTCAAACTCCCAGGCCTCTGGTAGAAGACCCAAGGTTGAGGAAGACACATACCACCCATAGGGATGAGAAGGGTGTATGTGTGTGTGTGTGTGTGTGTGTGTGTATTCCTTTAATATTACAGTGTATCTATGGGCTGTCAATCCATGCCTTCCCTGGTACTAAATATATATTCATAAACCTGTCACTTTGATAGATGGAGGTTCTCCAAGGACTAGGATTTTAAACTTCCTCCAGATACATCCTTCCAGTCTCACTTATCAAATATCTCTCTCCTTAGTTCCCTCCCCATTCTGAAATATAAATTGGAAGGATGTACCATGCATTACCATGCTTTGACTGACAGTTCTAATACCCAATTATCATATCCAGACCTGCTAAAACGTGGACTAAAAATAGTTTAAATTAATTAAAGAAATGTGACAAATTGGAAGGGCACAAGGATGAGACACAGAAAAAATTTACCTGGCATTTTAGCAGTAGCATAAAGCAAAATACATGGAACCCATATAATCTCTACCTTCAAATATTTTAAAATGTGTTGACTCATCATATTACTCACAGGACCACTACAGCCTACAATTGGTCTACAAAATACTGTTCAAAATCTTGACCTTCCTTAGACAAATTCAGCAAAGGGCTGAGGACACACTCCGTTAATCTTCTCAGAATACTTGAAGACAATACTTCTCACTGGTGAAAAACTCTTGCAACTTCAGCCAGTTACATAAAAGGGAAGATTCGATCTTATTATACCCAATGTGCTTACTACTACAGTATCCTCCAAATCTGGTAAAATGTTTTATACACTGGCAGATAGCACTCTCTTGAAAAGCAGTGACTAATACATTCTTTTTTAGGGTTTTACAAAAAAACAAAATGCAATTCAATGAAGAAAACATACCACTTTTTAAACATTAGTTTTACAGTTTTACAGCCCAAAATATCAAGTGACTGCTTAGTTTTTAGAAGCAGAAGCAAAATCTCAAGAATAGCTTTGTCCCATTGAAATCAGTGGGATCTGAGCAATTTCAACAACATTGGTTTTGGGATAAGGGCACTTATAAGATTCTGAGTTTTTAAAATGTAGTTCAGGATGTCTACATATGACAATATCTAAACAGACAGGTTTGTTAGTGTCCCTTGGATATACTATGGTAAAACAAATACTTGTTAGCCAGTGACAACTCCTGATGAAGGGGCTAGAAAAACTTTGCATAATATCATGTGATTGTTTGCCTAATTCTCCACTGCGTCTTCTGCCTTTACTCCCCCCCCCCAAAAAAGGAAGAAAGAAAAGCAAGATTTGATTATCTCCGCTGCATCAGCCAGGACAGCCACACCAGCTGTTCTCATTGTGCAGCCTCTTCCTCACGGCCTACATGTTAATAACCTGATCATTCCATTTTCTCCTTCAACTGCCGGCTGCAGCACAGTGAAGAGACAAAAAGCCAGGCCCATCTGCAGCAGCTGTAGGCACTGAACTGTGAAGCCACGGGGGATTTATAAACTAATCTGTAACACAACACTGCCTTGTTTTTACAAGTGAGAGGCCACAGTTGTGCAGACCTGATCTTTTCTTGCAATAAGCTAGGAGTGGTGGGAAATGAAAAGAAGATATCTAATCATTTACTTGGAATAAATATCTGCATTTACTATTCTGCATGGTACGTGGCTAACCACAGAATCAGGTGATGGCTGACTCCCACATTCTCTTCTCTTCACACAAAATCCCATGTCTCTTTAATAATAAAGTAACACACAAACAGACCTTTAAAACTCTCAGCTCTAAAGTGTTTTCTCAGGGGTTGCTCTATACAAAGGAATTTTTTTTGAAATGTAAAATAGAACATGGAAGGGGGGAGTTCTTCCTCCTGCATTCTTTTTATTGATTCAACCAAGTTTCCAATTGAACACATACAAATTATTTGAACAATTATGGCTTCGACACATTCCCTTGGAAAACTGAGGCACCAGACTTGGTTTGGTGGGGGGGGGGGTGTTCCTATTTTTTAGGAAGGGTAAGAAAATCCCTACAGCTGCTCCATGTTTTGAGTGATCTAGACCCAGAAATCTTCTGGCTTGAGGATGCTGTTGCATTTTCAGAATACTCAGCTTGAAAAGAGAGATGTGACAGTTGACTGCTCCCCTCTTCCTTATGATCTTGGAATATTTAACACAACACTCGGCTGTGTTTGATTGGTTAGCACTCCTATAATCTGCACTCATTACCATCACTTAGCCTGACACTACAGGCCTCATTATGGACTGTGTGCTCTCTGCCATTATTCTTTAGGAAGCATCTTGCTCAATTTGCCTGGCACCTTGCAAGGTCCTGACCTTGAAGCTATTAAGGAATGAACTAGACTGCCATGTGACCATGTGTGCAAGACATGAGCAAACCAAATTAATTTCTGATACAGGAAGTTAGCAGGCAAAGGTCCCATTCTTAGGACACCTGAGAATGACTTGATTCCCCAGCAGACATACACTAATGGCATATTTAGCGAAGCTTAGTTCTGAAGGTGAATCACATTCTTGTTATTCAGGGAGAGATAAATCCAGTTTCCCCAGAAACTCTTTGCTTGGCTGCTCAGATTAAGGGATCTAGCTTTCTACAGCCTGGGCATGCATGTATACAAACCACAGCAGGACCCAAGAAATCTGTGATACTTCATAGCCTCAGACATATTGTACCATGTACACCCAGCTGCTACAATAATTAGCTTATGAATGTATCAGCTGGTTCTGCAATTTTTATAAATGATAACTAACCTACAGAGCAGAAAGATTTTCATGAGCCTAATATTAGCAAGAAATTGCTTAAGCCTTCTTAACTCTATAATATTATTGTGCTAAATGCCCTCTTCATGCCTGCGATTTTATACCACTGTGGCACTCCCTCCTGTCTCTGATGCCATTTATAAATATTTATTTGGCATCAACAATGGCAATTCATTTATATCAACTTTTTTCACAAAAAGCTATTATCTGCCTTCTTTTTCTCTTTTTCACAAGCTATTTGTATATTTTTCTTCAACAAATCTACCTTTCATTCACAGTTCTTTTAAGCTCTCAATCTATTTATTCAAGCAGTTTATCACCCACCCATTCAGGATCATATATTTATCAACCAAAAAGGTTTCAGGTGCTAATATTGAGAGGCTAATATTGAAAACATTATGTTAGAGAACCTCTAACCAAGACAAATAATTCCCTACCAAGAAATTACTATCAACAGGGAAGGTGTAATGTGCACTGTAGTGTTGGGTTTTTTTTATTGAAATAATCTTACTGTGCTATCTGAGAAAGTTTTTCAGTATGAAGCAAAAAAAAAGTGTAAATGTCAAATAAAACAGTGACAGATGATGACAGTATTCTCTATTGAATAGCACCGTTGCTTCGTGCATGTTCGATGAGAACTCATGAATTATTAATAAATAAACCTCCTTTTTATGTTTAAAAAAACCTCAAGTAGTTGTGTGATTTATTCAGGGAGGTTGTAGCAGAGGGAAACTGAAAATTCCAAAACAGTGATTTCTGTGTTAAAAATGCTGATACTGAATTTTGCATAGATAAAAACATTGAGATGGTAAGACTGACCCTGAGGAACACCTGGCTAGTATCCATCCTTTTTTTCCCTAGCCCACACTATCTGCATCAATAAAAGTAGATTTAAAACATGCTAGAAAGGGGAAAAGGTGGCTGAAAGGAAAAAAATGTTCTTTAAAACCGGATGCTGGTTTAAGTGTACCAGGATTTTTCAATACTAAAAGAAAGGGAAGGGGTCTTGTCACCCCGTTCCTTTGCTAATGTGAGTTAAAGTTTTCCTGTCCAGGTTCAGTCCCAGGTTTTTAACTTTAAAACTGGGCTGGAAATTGACTGGATCAGAAATCTATCTTTTATAATGAAAATAAAAATAAAGGAGCATTCTCCTCCATATATCTTGGACACTATCTCTTCAAGAACCCACTAGGACATTTAAGATAAAATAGGAATACCTTTGAAACAATGTTAAGCCAAGAGAGAAGGCGTTATGGGCTGCTTGTCTTATTGTTGCTCCTCACTTTATCTGAACATCCATTATAAATAAACCAATGCACAGTTGGGAAGGCCTACCATCTGATTAAAAATATCCAAAAGCCCAATTGTATGTAGAAGTGAGTCTCACTGAGCTCAGCAGAATTTACTCATACATGAGTGTGTCTAGGATGGTATATTGGTTGAAATCAGCAGCAATACAAAAAAGGTAATGCCATAGATGGAAAAAGGAGAATGTATCTTCTAAGTTGAAATTTAGAAATCATTTTTAAAATTTTCAAGTCTGCTCTCTGATTAATTTTGGTGTGTGTGTGTGTGTGTGTATATATATATATTACATTAACAAACTAATAAGTTAAATACTGAAGCTCTATTTTAAAATATTATTGCTTTATATATTATGTCTGTGTTATGACCTTAATCAATCAGCTGATTAAGACAGGATGGATAACTCCTGGGAAGCCCCATGAAAATTGTGCTTTCTATAGGTTGTCCATACAATCAGGAAATATGTTAGGTTGGGTATAGTAGTCCTAACATCTATCAAATTTAATAATTTTTAATGTAATGTATATACTGTCTTAAAGTATTCAGCTACTAATGCTGATACTCTATCACCAGATTACCTATTAAAATAAAATCAAGAAAGTGGGAAAATCTGCTTCTATAACTTCTGCAAGCATTTCAGTTTAAGAGGTACAGAAAATAAGTAAAACAAATAAAAGTGTTGCCTATACAGTTAAGAGATTATTGCAAAGAATTCAGCTTGTGATTTTATTGTACACAATTTTATCAATATCTACCCAGAATCTCACTGTTTCTTGTTTTTAAAAACCTAGGCAATCAAGCTTTCCTGTCATATTTTATAAGAACAATTACTCCTAATCAAATGTATCTGATAGTAATATATAAGAATCCTTTGCTAATCTTCTAATTTTCCTACTTAATAGGTACAAGCATTCAAAACATGGTGGGAACCCCTTAGAGGTAAAGGAAGGGAGATGAGAACAGAAATTAACATTATATATTATACTTTTTAACTATATACTTTTTAATATTTAGGTCAGCAGTAGTAGTCATGAAAAACAAAAGTCAGACAATTTAAGTATTTACTGAAAGAGCTCATATGTTTCGAAGCTTCATAAGATGCCCCGCGTAAAGAGAATTTAATCACAAAAATTAATAGGAATTTTTGTTAAACCCCAGCACTGAAATATAGGCTTATTCATTCTGGTACAAATAAGGTGCAACTGGACACTCATTTTCTGAGTGTTAGAAATGATATGGTACTCCATATATAATTTTTGTGTTCACACAGATTTATACAATCCAAAAAGAAGTCAGAGCATGTGTTTACATAGTCCTTATCTACTCTGCAATTCCATTATTAACTTATGGAAGATTTCCAGTTGTAATTGTGACAAATACACTGTGCAAAATACACCCAGTTTTTCTGCTTCTTTTGTGGATTCTTCTTGTATGAATCACTAGGTGATTCTTCTTAATCTTTTTTGGCTATGCACTATACTATGCCTGCAGCCTTACTCAAGGGAAAAAACTAAGATATTGTACATACAACTGGAGAAATGTAATATATTGCAGGGGTAGGCAACATATTTTAGGACCAGAAGACATGTTTGAACTTCTGAGAACATATTGCAGACTCTTACATAAAAGTGCTGTTATGGGCAGTTCTTTGTCATGGAAGGTGCGGCCAGTCACAAACACTAATTTGCCCAATAGGATATTGATGAGATTATTATCTGTCACTCTTTTCAACTCCTTAGCATTCTTTCCACCACTGCAGTTTCACTTGGTATCTTTTTTTTGGCAGGGGGAAGCACACAACTTCAAACACAGCATTAGCCATCCTTCATTTTTATTTTCTAAGAATGTGCTGCCTTGATTCATGAGAATAGGTAGCATACAAAAGGTTGGAAATAAATAAATAGTGTCTAGATCAGTTTCTCAATCTTGGCAACTTTCAGACGTGTGGACTTCAACTCCCAGAATTCCCCAGCCAACACTGGTCTAGATACTAAATACTGTATGATGTTACAAGTTGGTAATTTGTTTTAAGGATCTTTAATTCTGTAAACACAAAGCAGGGCAGAAAGTCTGGTGGGTGCCAAGAAAAGCATCCACCAGCATATTACTCTTCACTGGCACTATGTAAGACACAACAGAGACTTAGGGAATCAGAGAGGTGTAAGGTGAGGCAAGTACTGCTGAGGAATACCATTCATATGTTGGGAAAGCATTACAGCAAGTGGGGAGCATAACTGCTGTATTTAATACAGGTTTTCCATCTATGCATGCCTACGATATGCTTGAAAAAACAGTAATCTCTTCTAGAAACACCAGGTTGGTATGTGCATCAGAGGAAATTCAAAAATTGTTTGTCATATGTAGAGGGATTGCTGAAGAACATTGTTCAGCTCATCTTCCATAAAGCCTTCGATAGACTTAAAGCTTTTGCCACACAAAAGGCTTAGAAGAGTTTTTGATTCAATGGAGCAGTAGCATAACAGGCACCTGCAATACCAATGGAATCCTAAACTATAAATTCCTTGAGCATAACAATATATTTACAAATTCATAATCTAAATTACAATTTTTTGAAAATAACACAATAATGCAAAAGAGAGAGAGAGAGGGAGGGAGAGAAGAAATTTGAACTTGGTATTAGAAAGCACCCAGAGACTGGAATTCTCTAGGTTTTACTGTTGTAATTTCCAAGATACTAAGAAACTGAAAGTTGTTAATTTTAAGACCACTGAAAATGGTCTACAAATGTACCAGTGTTCATAGTGAAAGCAGAAATTAACAGTAATCCATGCTGAAATGCTGCTGGTCACCTGTCACCCCTAACACTGTATGGAAATATATACCTTAGGTATTTAATGGATTGTCCTTCAGCAATAACTTGTTTAATTTGATGTTTATAATTTTTAAAGGATTTGAATTCCTGCACTGACATTTTGCAGGAATTCCAGCAAATACGTGAGTAGGCACATTAAGAGATTTTAGTGTGAACGATTCAAAATAACTCTACTCAAAATATATGTTAAAGGATATTTCCTCACCCACATCTTCAGTGCAGAAAAATGTCAGCATCTGTGAGAAAAATTATAATGTGTGATAGATGTCTTAAGAGACTGGGAATCTGCTATTAGCCAAATTAGCCACAGAAAATTATTTTCTAATTGTATGCAGGCAAAGGCCTCTAAAAGAAATGTTCAGACTGGAATTCTACAGCAGCATGAAAGTAGCCAGGTAGTAGTATGAACTTGTAATTCACTCACAGAGCTCTCCCTTTTACAAACCCAATACATCTCCATTAAAATAAAGCTCCTGCTGATTTAAAAAAAAAAGCCAGAGAAGAAAGTGGAATGGATAAAAGAGTGGCTATAATGCTGAATTCTGACATGCACATTAATGGAATCTTGACAAGTATATCTGATCTCTATAAGTACAGTTTACAGTGATTACTTTTGAATTGCAGTATACTATACTATAATATTTGTCAGCAAACTGCTATTCTATAATATTTGTGGGAATTTACTTACTAGTTCCGCTAAGCTATTCCTTCAAGACTTTATTTGAACCATTTATTCTAATAAAAGATTTGTTTGACAAGAATTATCACATGATCATGGCAAAACCTGCTGAATTAAATTCTGTTCACACTAAACTTAGCAAAAAAAAAGAGCAAAGAAAGAAAAGTGTAGTGAGTGCTTCCTTAAGAACTTTTTGTGCCCCTTTTCTTAAAATGGGGAAGCAGGGCTCTTATTTTTTTATATGTTTCTGACCCTCAGAACTGTAGAAAGAAGGCTGAAAATGATGGAGGAGAGAAGAGAGACCAAAACCAAGGCTAGAAGAAAACAAACATTTTAAAATAATCTTGTTTGCAATATTGATGATATCATATATTACTATTTTAAAAAAAAAGTTTATCAACATAGAAAGTAAGTACTTCTAGGACATTTAAGCCATAGTTTCTACTTTCCATAGTATACATATCATCATTTAAAAAGCCAGGGAACCGACTCCATAATTCTTCATGGCATGCTGCAAAATAAACATCACTGTCTAGCCTCATATCTATTTGCAGAAATGCCTTTGGACTTTGGACGCATAAGGATCTCAAAGATGTAGAGAAAATTATTGGGAACCAGTTCACCTTCTTATAGATGCTCTGATTATATCTGAATTTGGATCTAAAATCTTGGATTCTAGAGAAGAGTTTTTATGCAATATATTGTTTTAATTCATCACAATCAATCATGAAATCTATCATGTATCTAATTCTCTGAAAGCTCTTGCTCTATTTCTTTTCTATCAACTTTGCCCACATATTCCATATTTTCAGTGGCAATCAAGCTGCCCATGACTGCCAATTCTTCAATACTAGGGAAGCTAGGGAACTCCAATACTTCCCTAGCACCATTCTCCACATCTCTCTTTCTTTTCTATCTTTACATTAGGATAGTCAGAAATAGTTTGCCAACTTGAGATGTAATCCCTTACCCATAATTAGACCATATTAATATTGTTCCTTTTCTATATTTTTAATATTGTATTGTAACTATATATGTTGAAATTGAATAAAGTTCTTAATTAAAAAAAAAGAAATAGCTTGCCAAGCCATGTCCTAAGCAATGTGAATAATAACCAGAATGCTTTCTGTTTTATGTATGAATATTGATCCCAATTGCTTTTTTGTTTCTTTGCATGCCAAATAAACTCATGAATATTAAGACTTGTTCAAGATATGAATTACCATTCCTTGAACTTATGAGTTATTATATTATGAGCTATTGTATAAGTTATTATATAACTGATGAGTTATATTATGAGAATTAAGTATTCTCTGTCAACTACAAGTTTAAATTGGAGCTAACAGTTTTCTAAAGTAGAAATTAGAAGTAGCAATTCCCCAAATTAATGAAACATCACTAAATAAACCTGTCATTTTTATACCACACCCTGTGAAAAGATTGCTTAGATGAACAGCGGCCTATACAAATATGTGGCGACAAGGAGTTCAAGCAGTAAGAAGTACCTTTTCATGTGATGTATACCTGTGCTTTCCTGCTGCTCTGAATAAATTACTCCAAATACAAGTCGGAAGAATAAAAGCCAGTCACTTGGTACTGGTGGTCTCACACTCTATTTGTGAGTTTCCCCAGAGGCACAGAACTGCACGCAGCTGGGAGCAAACTATTAGCCTATATAAGTCATATGTGATCCAACAGTAGGGTTTTTTTTATGTATTTGAAGAGTTGGATCTCAATAGCAACTTAATTAGAATCCTTGTGGTAGCAAGATATTTTTAGGCAGGTTACAGGTCTAGATGGTTGTTACTAATTTTCCAGAGATTCATGTAAAGTATGTCTCTTTGAGATCTTTTTTAGGCTTTAAACTCTACATCAGTAAATGGATGTTGACACCTAGCCTATAAAAATTAAAAGCACCAACAGTTCTCAAATTTTGTCCTAGCTTCCCCACAACTCAATATTATAAAATAAAGATACCATGGCAACCAAAAATAGTTTGAAAACATACTCCTAAATGAGCTTGATATGCAAATAGCAACTCCAAGCTCATAATATTGGGTTTTGATGTGGTTATCGCAGCTGAATACATTTCCTACTCCTAATATAAACCAAACGTTGCAGTTACTTCAGTATATCAAAAGAGTTAAAAGTATAATAAGAAAATCAATGTTACTTGAGAGAACTGTGAAATGAAAAGCACATACTCAGATATACTTATGCAAGAAGTATTTGCAGGGCATAACCACAGCAAATTTCATTTTCACACATTTGATCAACCTTGCTGCTCATTTTTTTAAAATCCTCTCTATTGGTTCTACATACTGTAACTGCTTTCTTTTTCAGATCAAGAACAATTAATATATTCTAGCTAAGGAGAATAACTCATGGCTGATTCTTTTGGAATTTCAGTATTCAAGCTGGCACTGACTGAAGTTGGTGAGCTACCCAAATTATTTTCAGTGGCTTAGAACATTTCTATTTCAGGACTTTTCTGCATAAAATGACAGCAAGATTCCAGACATTTTCCAGCCAAACCTCAAAGAGAGCCTGGTAATTCAGTTTGTGCTAAACAGTCCTGATTAAAAACTATCTCGTCTTGGTTGTGTGTGTGTGTGTAAAAATTTTGCAAAACCGAAGGACAAAAGGCACGTTTGCAAAATCAATTGTGCAGTTTTTATTTTACTGCACTTTTACCACATATGTCATTTATTACACAGTGGAAAACCGTTAAATGCACAGTAGTTGTGCCAAGTGGCATTATGCTTTTAACAGCTTTATTCGTTTAACAGCTCCAGCTCTCATTATATTTTGCCATGTGGTACATGAGATTTTTATTCTTTTAACAGTTTAAAAGGGGTCCCTGGCATTTTCCTTTTATGTATTTCATACTGCGCCTGTACTTTTTCTTTTTTGTGAGTATTAAGCCTTAGACAAAACTAAAAACAAGAGGTGTATCAGGAAACATGAAGAATTAGAAGGAGATAAGAAAGGTTTAGATCCTTTTTATAATCATACCTATATCATATATTTGTAGGGTCACAATATTTCTCTGAACACTAGTATGTGGCTACTTTTACTTTCTCTATTTTATTATTGTTCCATTTCATCTTTTCACTGAATGGAAAAACATTCAAAGCAAAGCAACAGTGATTATAACCCTTTAAGGCCTCTATCAAACATACAAAGACACCACCACTTCAAGAGTCCTTATTTTATTATTCTGTTTCTTTTTCACTTTTTAAAAAAAAAAAAAAGATTCTTGTATCTTAGCTATTCAGTCTGTTTAAAGAGGTAGAAAGAAATTATTCTGGAGCAAAAGAACAAATAAGAAAGGATTCTCTGGAGCTTGTTGTTACTAGTATAGGTGAATTTTTATTTGTAGGAGAAGGGATGGGTCCAATTTCAACCTCAAAGTTATTCCTGCTCTTGAAAGAGAAACCCCTACTCACCTGACTTTTGTTGGCAGCTACTTTGGCAAACAGAGCCTGAGACACCTTGGCCCTTTTCATCTCCTGTTGGATCTCATCATAAATGGCAGCTGTGATGTTGATGTTGGCTCCGTCCACCTTAATGGGGAGGTCTGTTGTCGGTGTTGAGGTTTTGGCCTACCGAGAGACCATGAAAATAATAATTAAAATAGTGCTGCTTTCAGCCCAGCCATCTGTGCAGAAATTATCAAAGGATTTCAGTCAGCTGATGCCAAACTGCATTAGCTACAGAGGGACACTTCCTGTCCATTATTCTAATCAGGTTAATTGTGATTGGAAATAATTGCAGGGCATTCCTATAGGACATACAGAGTGTGTGTATGCACTCTCTTTCGCTCTCTTTTTCTTACAAACACACACAGAGTATTCTTCAATTGCTCTGACTTTCAGCACATAAAAAAAGCATACACTTGGAAATTAAAAGGTTATATAGGAGATGAAGTAATGTTTAAACAATTATTTTATTCAGCTAGCCCTCAAATACAATATATTATGAATATGAGTGTTTGAATTTTTGTTCCCTCCCCTTCCTCCCAAAAAAGCATATCAAAGAGCCAATTCTTCCAGAAAAAATGAGTAAATGCATAGAAGTCTCTAAATAATAAATTATTACTCAATTTAATGTACTCCCTCAAGTCTCTTTCATCCTTTATTAAAATTATATGTATGTCATTTGAGTATGTATGGTTTCCCATCATTATGCTGGCCAGACAGTCACCTAATTTCACCTAGGAAATCAGTGGGTATGAAAAAAAAATTAATAACTCTATGCCTGCCAGTATGCTTGATATGCTACCATTGACTTCCTAAACCCACATTGCAGCTGGGTACATTCCATTACATTTCTCTTAAATAAATGATTTCCTATCAATTTTTGTCACAATTGAAGGACACTAAGAGAGAATATTGCCATCACAGATAAATCTACCGAAAGAACTGAGATGGGATTTTACTGCACAAAGATCTAGAAATCTCCTGCAGACTACAATGGCTATTAATTTCACTAGTAAAAGTCAACTAAGTTTTTAGAAGAACTAATTAATAAATTATGCTAAACAATCATTTCAATCAAACAACAGTTTAAAAAAAATGCAGATACACAGTAATGACCAAGGACTCTAAGCAAGGGTTTTAGGAACCTGAAATACGTATTAAAGCAAAATGTGTAGTTAGAAAAGGGTGAAAAAGACTGGGAGAAGTAACAGCCTTTCCTCCGTGCTGATTCATTAGAACAGCCTGATACAGGGTAAACATTTTATATTAGTTGAAAGTTTAACAGGGCAATATACTTTATCATCTTTAACAAAAAAGATGTCTCTCTAAGGTATTGTTAAAAAGGAAGTGTGGGGTTTTGTCTTGTATTTGAGAAACCCAGGTTTATGACCCATTTGTCTTATATTTGACAAACCCAGATTTAAAACTTAGATTTGCTGTCATATGAATGTCTCAGGAATATAATTTTTTAAAAAAATATGTAGCATTAGGACCATTTTAGAATACATTTGCCTGTGTTCTGTGGTCAACTTGGAGAAGCCTACTCTGAGTTATTCCATCATAATATGTGGCTTCAAGAAGCAGAATATTATGGCACTAGTATTACAAAACTCCTAAAGGGAGGACTGCCTGGTTCCATTTTCACTCACGTGTTATCAGGCAATATAAGATTTGTGATTATACTGCACTATTAAAAGGGCTTACAAATTCACTTTTTTCTAGTATGTTAACAAGAATGTTGCTGCTTTGTATTTTTGTAATTATTACTTTATTTCACTGAAGTTTTATTTTTTTCAAATAAATGGTCCAAAAATGGCCGAATGGGCTACATAAATATACTTTGCTAAAATCAGCCTGCTATAATCTGTCTTTTTAATTTTCCTTGACTTTTACCAAAGAACAAATTAAGCAGCAGAAGCCCATATTTAAATATTGCCATATTCATCTCAAAACATTTGGACTCTTTTTTTTCCCCGATCAGTTTGGCATTGATTACCTACTAGCAATACACATTTCAAAACAGAAGTTTATCAGCTTGAAAGCTACAAATGGAGAATTACAATTAAAAGAAAAAGCAATGCAATAGGGAAAAACGAACATTTATTATATTTCTTGATACTCTGAGATTATCTACTACACTGCAAATTGTATCACAGATTGGTATCTATGGAAACAATATTTTTTATATAGGTTAACTTTGGCATCAGGAAAAAAAAATGTCTTTCATTTCAAATACATTTTCTCCTGCCTGCCCATCTTGGATATTTCTTAAGGCACTCTTCTAGCATTAAATTATCCTTCCTGGTACTAAGACTTAGGCAAAAATAAATCATATATGCATTGTAAAATAAGTTATTTTGGAATTTTCTCCTGCTTCAGCAGGAGAAGGTAAGTTATACCACTGTTGATTTTGCTTTTTCTAAAAGAAATCTCTTCCATTCTCTAGGTAATTTCCTCACTTCTCTATCTTGGATATAATTCACTGTCAATGTTCAAATGAACTGGCATAAATGTTGTAGTTATCTTCTTGGACTCTTACCAGAGTGACCAAATGAGTTTTCATTTACAGACCTCTTATATGCAGCATGTTTTCCATTGGGAGGTCAACCAAGTATCAAATATTACAAGCCTCCCAGAGTTATTGTTAGCTGCCCAGAGGCACTTATAAATTCTTTCAATCAATCAGTCAATCGATTAACAATATAACTCAAAGAAAAGCCCCTTTTCTTTTGAAGTTATAGTTTACCTTTGCTGTAATTTTGTTCCCCTTCTATTTTTAGTAACATTTATCCTTTTTTCTGTTAAATATTGTAATTTTTAACTGTACCCTGCTCTGAAAATTATTAGCCTAAGGCTGAGGCATAAAGAAGGAGGAGGAGGAAAATCATCATCATTTAGGAGTAAAGCTTGTGATTATAATCAAATCCTTTTAAACACAGAAAAGAAAAAAAGGATCTTAATATCTGGAGACTGAGGTTGTGGAGGGAAGTAAAACAGACATAAATGCCAATTTTCCCATATTATATATATTCAGTTCCACCAAACGAGTTAGATGTGCACAACCAGCCTTGCCCAATTTGGTGACCTCCCAAATTCTAAGCAAGCTTAAACACCAGCAACATTACCAAAGTATAAGAATTGCCTCAATAAAATGAGAGTGATAGTTTTCCTGAACTCACTTTTCCTACTGAATTTACAATTCTATTGTTTGTCCATCTCTTAGCCCTCTTAATACAGAAAAGAGATTGTCTCCAAATCATGACTTTTTCCCTCAATACCCTCTTTTTTTTCTTCTTTTGATCAACATTAGTCAGAGAAATATTGGAGGAAGGATTTTAAAATGCTATTCTTAAATATATACACCTAAACTGTAAACATTGGTGAAACATGAATAGTGAAAACAAATGCATTTCAGAGAAATGAAAGGTACTTTTGAAATTTACAACGTAATTCTCCATTTTAAAAAAAAAGAGTATAAAACTGTGTATTGGATAAAATGTATAGGAATATATAATACATCTGAGAAGTATGTGCATTTTTAGGGAAAAATTAGTTGGAGAAATATGTAGATTGGTAAAAATGCATACAAAATGTGTATATTTGGAGACACATGTACAAATATTTGTGCATATTTAGTGAACATTTTAATTTTTATTTTTAAAAATACTATACATAAATTAAATGGCAATATAACTATATAACTATATAAAATACAATATACTTTGAAAAAGAATCAGTTTATTTTATTTTTTTTAAAAACTATACAGTGAGGGGAAAATAGCACAGAAAAAAAGAAAAGAAATACACTATAGTGCTATACAAAATTATACTATGCCAAATTACCTAAGGAGAAGAGAAAGAAAAAGAAGAAAAAGGAAATCCTCAGAAAGCAACAACAACAAAAAAACCCTTTAAAAAAACAGATGAACCAAACAAAACTAGAAACTCAGAAAAGAAATAGATGTGTAAATTATACAGTACGTAATCATACACATTTACACATACACTGTTTAGAGAAGGAAGACTGACAGACCGACCGACCGACTGACCCAGCTATTAAAATCTCTTAGCTTTCTCCAACTTCACCATTATGATTCAATTTTTAAACAATTAAGAGTTTTTGAAATTTGCCAGAATAAAATGCTATAGATTTACTAATCCATAGACTAGCTCCCTTGTACTGAAAGGAGCTTCAAGCACTGCATTTACCTTCCGCCAGCTATTTCATACCAGGCAAGTTCTACCTTTCTTCTCTAATGTAATACGTACTGCATCTAAAGTTTGATTCAGACATTAATTTCCAGTGGTTCCTTTCTCCCGCAACAAGTGTGGGAGGAAACACAGCACTCAATGTCCCTGTCATGCTCTCTGCTGGGAGAGACTCTGGTTCATACTTTTGGCAATAACAATTAGCAGCTTAGCCTGAGCACACCTTTGCTGGACAGGTTGGTTCACTTAAACATTCATGACTCAAGACATTTGGAGGGTTAAAGATCAGCACCTACACTTGGATTGTATCCCAAAACCAACTACAGACCTCTAAAATTTCTTCAGTAAAATTTCTTAAACACATGTCTGACTACTTATTTTGAAAAGTTCCAATGTTTTCCTGTTAGTTAGTTGCAATCAACCTAACAACTCCTCCTTAATTGTATTTCAGCACCTCTGGATGCTACTTAGAGGTCAGCTTGCCATCCAGAAGATGTCATACTGAAGCAATGAAGATAACCATAGGATAAAATTAAAGGTACAGCCCAACTAAAGTTATGGAAAAGTTCAGGTATGCATTGAGGCTGAAGTGCACAGTCAGTGCTGTAAGGAAATAACACTGCCTAGCTCTGTTTAACCACTCAGTGGAGAAAACCATTTCTAACACTGCAAAGACTGGGGTACATATTCCATGTGCACATCAATGATTTGAGGAGCTTCAGATCACAGCCAAGGTGTAGATATTTGAATTCTTTCATGTACTTAACTGAATGTTCATTCTTTATATTTGCAGCATTAATAATAAAAAAAGCATACTGGTTTCACCCCAGACGTGTTGCCAGAAGACCACATAACTCTGTTAACAGCAATTTCAAACCCTAAAAATTTAAGATTTTCTTTTCTAATGAATATCAGTCTGGGAAAAACCTAACCAGCCATCTTATATGATGCCTGGCTTTAGGTTTTCTGTATGAGGGGACAATACTGAAAGCAATCATAATAGGGTTGAACCTTACCTGGGGGGTTCTGGAGGAACTTGGACTGCTGGCAGCTGAAGACACCATGCTCACATTGGGGTTCATACTCCTCTCTCTCTCATCCTGATATATACGATCTCGCTCTGTCTCAGGTAGGTTGAGGAAATTCTGCATTGCCCTCAGATTTACCAGGAGGGACTGGGAAGCTGTTCTAGGGTCTTCTTCTTTACGCAGTATCTCTGATAGCAATCCCTGGTTCAAAAAATTAAAAAAAAAAGAGGCCAAGTCTTTTTCAAAAATGTGTTAGTTGTAATCAGCCAGGCTGCAGTGCTGAGACCCTTCATCAGATGTCAAAGCATATGGAATGTTTTCTAGAAACAAACCTTGTTTTCTAGGGACCATGGCTGATTTAAGAGCAATTATATTTAAATTCTACCTTTCATTTAAGAACAACCCAAACACAAAGGTGCCAAAGAGGCAAGTGGGTGGTAAGGCACCATTATAAAACTACAATTATAGCCAGGTGCCTAAGAATTATTAGTGCTCTCACTTTTTCTGCTTGAAGCTGCAAACACTTGGCAGTTCTGTTCATCTTCAGGAATCTGCCAAGTTTGGTAAATTTGGTTCAGACATTAAAACAGCTCAGGAGACTTAGGAAGAAAAATGTTTGGCAGGGTTTGGATGTTACAGTTCATTCACTGCAAACTGTCAATTCTTTCTAATGGGGAAAATGCTGCAAATATGAGAAATCCTCAAGATATTTCAGCTTTAAAATAATTTGGAAATTTCTTGCTGCCTTGTTTAAAAAGTCAGGAGGTGGCAATGCTCAGATTCATCAAATACATCTCGATTGTTTGGTTTTTTTACATGAAAGAAGTCAGAGGCTCAGTTACAAGTGTACTAAGTAATTAGGCCTTAGAAACCTAGCAAAGTCACGGAACATAAAAAATTAGAGAGTATATGGGACATAAATGTTATTGATCACTCTGTGGATCTCTCTGACACTAACTTTAACAAAGCAAAGTCTTGAGTCTTTGCATAGCAGAATCTGTAATCATTTGCTCTCCTTCCATGTCCCCTTGTCCTGCAGAACTCCAAGGAAAATTTCCTTCTTATAGCAGAAATCTTATCTAGAAAATAACTACTAATTACATTGCAAATAAATGGAACAACAGCCACCTAAACATTACTTTGCCCATACTTCTTCCTTCTATCTGCACTCTGCATAGGCCTTCAACATATTGCCTGTTCCTCTGAAATACCATTCTCAACAGTAAGTACATATGTATCTTTTCTTTTAAAAAAAGCTAAGAGGGGAAAATCACGTGCTGCATTGTTTCTAGGCAGGAAAGCTCGATACAGGCTATAGCAAATGAATATGCCCCAAGCTTATTTCAATATGCAAAGAAATGAAATTTCCCTGAGTCAAGATATATAGGGGAAATGCTCACAACTGGTTAATATATATGAAAAATTCATACATACATAAGAAACTGAAGCTGATAGTCTTTGAAGAACTAGCTAAATATCCTTTGCTCTGTGACACTAAAATATTTTTTAAGTAGCAGACTAGAATCACACAAATAGAAGACTATTAAAAAAATCAAATATTTGGGGACTGTTGGACATTCTCCCTCAGCCCAACCTACTTCACAGGGTTGTAGTTGTGAGGAAAAATAGGCGGGAATAGAATGTATGCCACCTTGAGCTTCTGCGTAAAAGACAGGATATAACTCTTAACAAATATGCAAGTAAATACAAAATATGAAATAATTATTCCAGGCACAGTTGCTTGCTATATGTTGAAAATATTTGTTCCATATCAGTTACATGCTTCTACTTTCTTATTCATGAATGAAATGTACGTGACTATTGATTAATCTTATCTGAATCTGCTTCATGGCCATTTTTAGTTGCATAAAAAAATACAGTGTTTTAAAGTACAACCAAGTACAAGTACAGTGGCCATATTTTCTTGGAAAAAATAAATGACAAACCTGAAAAAGGGGCAAATCTGAAAGAGGTTCATAAGGATAAGCCTTCAGCAAGCCTGGAGATCCCCTGGTGATAAGGAGCCTCCACACTGGTTGCATTATATGTAATATTTTTCCTGTCATGGTCTTGTTTTATCTATTCTAATTGTTTTAATGGGTTTTCAAAATGTTTTAATTCCTGGTTTTATTGTGCCCCACCTGCAGTCACTTCATGTGAGATGGGCAGCCATGTAAATTTGACCAAATAAATAAATAAATAAATATTTAATTGCTTATGTTTATAACTCTGCTTTAGAAAAGCAAATTTAAGAGCAAAACCAAGAAAATAAATAATTAAACTAAATAAACCTAAAGGACAGCTTTTCGAAATAAAGGACTGTCCTTTATAATAAAGGATGTACAGCCACTGTAAATATAAGGCACAAAAATGCAGCGTTTTGACAATATGCCTGTTGTCATTAGTGCAATTTGGTGTTTTGTCAAGACTTTATATTTTGAAAAACAAAGTTTTGTTTTTTTTAAGGCAAGTAAAAGATTATGGTCAATTAATTGACCACTAACACAGACTTTTCACTTTGGCTAGAACTGGCATACAGCCTATTATGGAGACTATAGGCAAAAATATTAGTCTGTTGCACAACAATCATTATGTGTTTCTGCTCAGATATAGAGGTAGGTTCAGTAATCCATGTACTGTTACACTGCCCATGGCATCACCCATGGTATCCGGCACTCATGTAAACCCGATTGTCATCAAGTTTATTTTAAGAGAGAATTGCATTAAGTTGAGAATTGCATTCTTTAAAGCTACATTCAATATGCTTCCATCTTCAAGACAGGTATGGTAAAATCCCTATAGCTGAGCATATCTGCCTATGTGGTGAAGAGGAAGTTGAAACCATCTCACGCATACTGTTACACTGTAAATTTTACAGGGGCATTAGGTCAATCTACATTTTGCTCCTAATAGATAAATTCCCTGGGAATCCAGATAATTTTTACGTGAACCATCTTCTTCAGGATTTAAATATGTTTAGATAAATATTACTTTTAAATTGAAATAGCTTAATAAATTGTTAGGGGATATATATTTTTATCTTTTATTTTATACTTATTAATGTTTTAGACTGACACTACCTGGGTAACCAATGTACTAATATATTAATAGAAGAGTGAATGCAATCTTCTATTATTATGTGTTCTATTTTATTAGTTGGTAGTATACTATTGTATTTCTTTGTTTTACTTTGTTTTTCTCCTTTTAAATTTTGCTGGTCATTGACCAAATAAATATAATTGATTGATTAAGTTTATTTGTCTTTTTTATCAAGACATTACAATCTTCCTTCTGGAAGACCTAACTATAAAGTTTGCCAAATTTCTTGTTAATAGCTATGGCCTGCAGAAGTTGGGTGATACTCTTCTTGTTATTGTTTAAAGTCTGGCTTTTTCCCTTTTTAAAAGAAATTATATTTATGTTTTATTGGTGTTTCTGTATTTTAAATTGTGTATTTGGGTTTTATTGGTCTGGGACTGTAAATAAATCTACGACTGTTAACCTAATTGCTCCTTTATTTTTGTCTGTTTAATACAATTGTCTATTTATTTATTTATTCTTCAAACTTCTATTACTGCCCATATACAATTATATATATTTTAGTTTTATTGAATAATATTTACTGAGCTTGGGATGAATTTTTAAATTCAAAGGACAGTTTTAGACAATGAATTGTGCTTTTTCAGAAAAAGCATTAAGTTATAAAAGTATTTCTTCTCAGATTTTATTTTTTGTAAAACAAAAGCCAGTAAACTAGTAGCCTTCAGAAGCAATAGGCTTGGTTCAATAGGACTAGACATTACTATTTTCATGCCTAAAAAGCAAAACAATAGCTTAATTAAGCAGTTGCATATAGATTAAAGTAGCTCCTACAAGTAAAAAACAGATAAGTCAGATATAGTTGGGAAGTATTATGTCAAGTTTCCCATGTTAAACAGACCCTCCAAAAAGTATGATTATAAATTATTTCCAGTTTCTTATATCGAAGAGTATAAACAGCAAGAAAACAAAAGTTTTACTGGTTGGGCAATGAGTAGGCCTAGTCTAGCACCTTATTTAACACCAGTTAAAAACTTTGGACAGCCAACCAACAAAATAATACATAAAGGCAGTAGCCCCCTACTGCTGTTGTAACCCCAGCAACTAGCATTTTTCAGTTATAAGAAATCATTTATCAGATTTCTTTGACCACTTTCAGATCGTGTGAGCTGAATGACAATGTAGAATACAGACTATTTCACTTCAGCTTGATATCAATCCAATTTGGTCTAACTTCCAGTAGTATGGGAGCCATACTGACTGGGGTAATTGTTCATGTTTCCTTTCAGTAAAGAAACTGTATAATAATAAAAAAAAATCATGTAGAGATCATGTGTTCACTGCATTTACCACTATCTTCTATTTTTTTTTGAAGCCAGAAATTATATTCAGAAATGAGCTATTATGATCTGGATTAGGATTATATTGACCCTGAATGTAAAGAAGATAAAAATGTTTGGGGGGGAGGAATTATCATTGAGGGGAAGATCCAGGAGTGTAGAACTACTTTCCTTCTGATGGGAGGTTCGAATACTGAAATACCAGTGGACAAGTAATGATGATGGTCATAACCTTCTTGGAGCCAGACAGTACTCTAAACCTATGAAAAACTGTTCAGTTTTACCTGTAGGATTATGCGAAACCTTTCACTTTTGAAGCAATCTCAGCAGAACAGTTACATGCACACATACACTCAGATGATATGTCTCTTGAAATGGCTGTGTTGAGCTATCAAGAGAACACAGCACTTCGAATAATCAGGTTCAGAGATGTCTTATGCAGCCCCAATTCTTTCTATTTAAAGAGTACAAAAAGTGAGAAAAACTTGCAGGACACCAGTGAAAATGGTGAAAAGTAGGTGGCAATGAAATGTGAAGAGTCTGTTCATGAGAAAATGTCTCACGAAGGAAATCTATTACAATGCAGTTTTGAATAGACTGCTCTGACAGACTGTGCTGATAATAGATGACAGAGTGATAACAAAGTCAATAAAACAAAGTATCATGAGAGCACTCATTTATATTCATATAGCTCGGAGTTGGTGTACACAAAAATGAACCAACAATCGGCATTATGAAATAAAAATAAAAATAAAGTGATACTAAATAATCTGTTCATCTTTTTCTCACCTGCAACAAATTAGGCTTTCAATATGCAAAGCATCTTCCTTCAAGAAAAACAAATGATCATGATTTCATTTAATTGTAATTTAATGAGGCATAATTTATTCTTAAAGTGATATATACCAGGTGCATGGCAAAGAAACCAGCCCAGCCAAACTGTAGCATTGCTGTTTTTAAGAAATGCCTGAAGTTAGCTAGAGATTATATTTATTTCTGCAATATTCTGCTAAAGGGTAGAAACAGAGGATGGAAACCCACAGCATACATTTATTTGCTTTAGAATCCCATTGGATATACACACATTCATCACATTTTTTAAAAAACTGGGTATCTATGAAGATAATCTGTGAAACTCTAGAGCTCCGATTATGCATGCTGTTATCTATATCTAAGACTATCATAATTCAAGGGAGTTAAGCATTAACAGCTGGGCATAAATTTATAACTTGAAATTCTGGGGTAAAGAAGACCCACACCTGTAAATGAATTTTTACTGATCAAATATTTGTCTTTGCCCATGGAGAAAAAAAAAACTACATTTGTAAATTTGTTGTTTGAATAGGAATCATTTTCCAACTTCAACAACAGTATTTCAAGGAAGACTTTCAAAAGATGATTGGGAAAACAAACAGGAAAAAGTGTGCTACTTAATACAGAATTTGATTGTAAACAAAGCTGTGGACAGTTAGCATTAGGTAACTCATGGATCCATTTACCTCTGAGAGTTGTATTAACTGCTGGGACTTTTTCTGAAATTATACATCAATTAAAAAATAGGAGGCAACCTGTGCAAATTCAGCTTTTTTTAAAAAAAAACCCTCTAGTTTAGAATTCTTAAGAATGCATTTTCTAGAAGTTATTATTTGCTATTGCTAACAAAAAGCTCCAGATTCTTATTTATGGTTCAGTATGAAAATACCAAAAATGATACAGTAATAAATTTTGGCAGGCAGCAGAACAAATTGTGAAAGCTATTTTGGTTTTATCTCACTTCATGAATACAATATCTAAAGGGTAACAATCATATGTATGAGGCCAACAGCATAGATCAGCTTCTGCAACTGACTGCCCTCCAGAGATGTTGGGACAACAACACACTGCTGGGAATTCTTAAGAGATATTTCCAGTATATCTGAAGGGCAATGAGTTAGGAAATAGGCATGGAACTTTATAATCAGGCAATAAGAATTGGTATAACCGCTCTTGGCACGTGGTGTCACTCTTTAAACATATCAGTACTATGGGATAAATCATGGTTCCCATTATATTAATGCAACATGTAGAATGTGCCTTGGGAGGCCTTCCTTACAAATTCATACAAAGCTTCAAATCTTATAAGCAGGAAATACAATGCTATTTTACTGAAAACATTATAATTTAGAATAAAACACAGAATCATATTTTAAATTTCAGTGTATTAGGAGTTAATACTGAAAAATTAAAAAAACAAACACCTTGGTTATTTTAGTTTTCTATGCTTCTTAGCTCCCAGCAAACATTGTGATATTTTATAGGGATTTAAACTATTTCAACATGTTGAATACAATTAAGATGTTATTATGTTATGCAGTGTTATTTTCACAACAGAAATAGTAAGACTGCAATCCTATATCCATCTCCCTGGGAGAACATTCCAATAAAGTAAGTGGAGGTTACTGTTGCATAGACATGCATAAAGCTGCACTATTAATAATGGTTTCTGATCTTGTATAAACAGATCTCTAACTTTTATAAAATTATTCTGGGTGCACTTGTGTATACCTATAGTTTAGGTAATTACGTTTCATAACAAGTAACCCATTTCAATGTGGTATTACTTTAAATTTTAATTATCATATATTGGTATGAGATAGAATCTAAAAACTAATTTAACTAATGCTTAACGTATGTATCTCTCAGGAGATACCTGCTTAGGTTTGGAATGGCAGTATTCAAGCTGATTTAAATAAAATGTATATAATGTGTAATGATGGAAATTCAATTTTTATTATTAAAATGAAATGTTTTAGTCCTCAAAGAAAATGCTGCTATTACATTAGCTTAATAAACTCTCTTTATTAGGCTGTTAGTTTTTAGGAAAGACAATAAGTGCTTGTAGAAAGAGGGAATTGTGAAGGAAATTCAAGCTTAAACCACACACAACTCCAAGTACTACAGTATATTTAATATATCTCTGGTGGACTTCCTGAAGAATGTCAGAAAAGAACATATTGACTCTATCTAGAAGTCACGCTAACCTTTATCTTAATGAATCTAGCCATGTTTTAGTGTTATGGGATGCCCTAGAGTTATTTGTAATGGAAACAAATCTAGATTTCCCTTAGGCTTACTTGTTTGTATGCTGATTTAAAGAATTTAAAAGCTGCCCCACTTGCAAATTGTGACTTTGGGTGGTGCACATAGACATACTGATTATACTTATCTCAGTGCCGACAGATAACCCCAGAGGTTTCACCACCACCAATACTGACTAGAACCAGCCCTGGAGAAAGGAAGACAACCATACTGTGTTTCCCAGTCCCAGTCCAGAAGGATACCATGGTTGATGGTATCAAAGGCTGCTGAGAGACCAAATACAGTCTCCGCATCCTGAGCCCACCATAGGTCATCAAAAAGTGCAACCAATGCTGTCTCAGTCCTATATCCCAGTCTGAAACCAGACTGAAATAGGTTTAGGAAATCGATTTCCTCCAGAGCCCTTTGAAGGTGCAATCTTCCCTCCTCCAGGATAACCATGAAATGAAAGCACTGGCTTCCATTTTTCATAAAGGGGTAAAAATCCTTAATGTTGCAAAAACCTTACCTTGTGATTAACCCTAATTAAAGCTTGGAGAAGCAAAACAGCTTCATAAACCACAATCTAAGGTTGACTGATTTCAGTCAAGCCATGGATAAATTTAACCTTTGGTCCAGAATATATCAGATATTTTCAAATCCAGAATTTTTGTAATATATTTACTGCCAAGAAGAAAAAGCATTTATGAACATTTAGGAAAAACCACATTCAGAATGGATTCACACACTACTTACATTATTTTTACTCTATTTAATAAATTCAGTTAAAATTGGATGAGAAGTCTGAAACACCTGGAATTTGCTAGCACAATAAAATATTCACAATTCTTTTTCAATCAGTTATAAGTTCCCTTAGAATGATTTCTTATTCTTACAGTAATACTTTTCTTGAGTCCCCAAAAAATAACTCAGCATAAATAAAGTGCCAAGAGAAAGGCTTTTGCTTTGAAAAGTACTGTTGCTAGCTAAAAGTTAAAAGAGATCTGCTAAATGACATGAAGACAGAATTTTTTTTTTTTTCTGGTTACCATTGCAATTTATCTCAGAGGGGACAAGGTATAACAGCATACTTTACTTTGGTAAACTATATGAATCTACTATGCTACAAGGACCTCAGCATACAGCACAATAGTGCCCTAGCATAGTTTATTTTCTGTTTTCATTAGTACAATGCTATCTATAGGAAGTTATTGCAAATAAATTAAATAACAATAAATTCTTCTCTATATTATCTTACAGTATTTTTATTAACATACAAAGAAATTCATACTTCCAACCCCAGAAATTTATTATTCAAATTTCTATTACCGCCCATCTCCCCCCAAAGAGGGGAAGGGGAAGGGGTAAAAAAGAGGGTAAGGGGAGGGCAGGGGGTAAAAATTAGAAAAATTTTGCTCTCAGAAGTAAAAAAAAAAAAACCCTACCTTTTTAAAAACAAATCTCAATTCTATGGCTCAAGTCATGTCTTTAAAAAATTATTTATTTTTGTGTAATTACTTGTTATCAATTCTTTTATAACAGTTTTCATAATTTTCATCATCTTTTTAACTATGAAGGTCAGAAACTTTTTTTTTATAAATGAATACTAATATACTTAGGAGTCTTCCGAAGCAACTGATCACATTCAAAACTAACAAGAAAGGAAGGATTGTGGAAAAGGGGAAGGAAGAGAGTAAATAAACTACTGATTAAAAAAAAAGTTGAGGTCAGTGCTTCTCGCTTAAACTCTGGTATAGCACATGAATTGTGTTTTTCAACATTCCAATGCTCAATATTCCCTTTTAAAATAAATAAACAAACAAACGATGTTCACAGATACTCCCTTACTTCCTGCCAGCTCCCATTCCATCTCACTCCATCCTACAGGAGTTTGATAGGCATTCTTAGAACATAAAAACCATGAGTGATGGCAGTCCTGTGCTTTGGTATTGGAAGCGTGCCCTGAAAAACTGATATAAATAACCAGGAGTGATAAGAGCGGGGAGCTAAACAGGACGGTGGTGAGCAAAGTTTGCCTTCTGGTTAATGGCTATTTTTCTGACAGGTCCTGGTTAATACGGTAGCCGTACTATGAAAGCATCTACAGTACAACGTTCTCTCAGCATTCCAAATGTGTTCACCATTCCAAAAAAGTTCCTACACTTGTCTAGAATTTTAACTTCAGTTATTTTCACCAAATGCTATTAATTTTCACCCCTTATGATCTTCTGTCTTGTTTAAAAGCTGACCACAGTTTATTTGTTAAAAGATGGTATCTGATTTGCAAGCAGTGAAAATCCTGGAAAAATGCTTCCTTCTCTCACAGGTGTTTTGTGAAGGATGAAGAGCAGAGTGCGCAAACCGAAGATTTTCATCAGATTCATTCCAACTCAACTATAAAACCTGAATGTAAATCCTCCAGAAGCTTTGGAATGCATTTCTGCCAGAGACTTCTACTGAAGCAAAATGTGGAACTCAACAGGAGTGTAATTTTTAACAGTTATACAGTCAATCTCTCTCTCTCTCTCTCTCTCTCTCACACACACACACACACACAATAATGGAAGTAAGTATACCTTTTTAAAAAACTATAAATACACCTTCACTTCAGCCTCAGCCCCTAAAGCAATCTATTCATCCAAAACCTGACAGACCTCATTCCTTCAAAAGGGGAAAGGGAAATGCATATTTCATCCAGTTCGTCCAAGGAATAGGTTACTAAAGCACCTTTTAAAAACAAACAAAATAAAACAAAACTTTAAAGCACCTAGCATCAAATGCCCTGCATCAACTTCATTGTACTTGTACCAAATGTTATCATCTTATTTAACTGTTACATTTCTTAATTACATTTGCAAAAAAATGAAAAAAAGAACCTGTTGATTCTCAGGATTGATCAATGACAGCTATGAACAATTCAGTTTTAACTTCTAAGGTCCAAATTAATCTAATATTACTTACACATTTTCCAATCAGGAACCAAATAAAAATTATCTGTTCACACCTACTATAATTATGTTTGAGAGCCTGTGTGGCATAGCATTTAAGGCACTAGAAGCTTAAAAATCCAGGTTCTAGTTCACTGCCAGCAACGGAAGCTCACTGAATGACTTTAGGCCAATGATTTTCTCTCAGCCCAACCTATCTCACAGGGCTGCTGTTTGGAGAAAAACAGAAGGAAGCACTACGTATGCCTCCTTAAGCTCTGGTACAAAAGATGGAATAAAAATCTAATGAATCAATGAAGCTTGCCTGAACAGCATAAACAAGTAATGAAATCAAATCTCACTACCCCTTTCAGATAATAAATCATTATTTATTTATTTGAATTATTCAAATATTATTCATATTTTACCTTTCTATCAAGTTATTGTTATAGAGGTTCTCTTCCTACACAGAATTAACATATGCAACAATATTGCTAAAACCAATAATGCTAATTATTATTTAATGCTATAATAAGGCAACATTACAAACAACAAATATATATTATAGAAACAGTGATTTAAAGCAAAAGCATAGGGCCTTCAGAAGGTATCAAGCATTCTTGGGAAAAAAAATTCCACAGACAGAACAGCAAAGATCCTTTCTCCATCACCTAGATTCATAAGGAAGTAAGTAGTCCCTCTGATGCAACTACAGTTAGGATACCAACAAGCTGGCTACCTTTCTCTTCAATCTGCCTGCTATAAAGTTGGGAAGGGAACTATAGATGAATGAATACAGGATATCATAGTACAGACCAAATACATTATGTACCCCAATACACATGTGTATCTTCCTATTTGTTCTATGGGAAGCCTACTTTGGATTAAAGCTTCCTCCACAGATTTCAGTAACTTCAGTATTTTTTCAGTTTCTGAGTATGTCGTTCACTGGACTTTAGAAAACAGAAAATAGTTCATCTATTAAACCAGCCTCATAGTACATATTTTATGAACCTACATGAATTGTTGGTTAATGTACAACACATGTCACACTGTATAAGGACTAAACAGTAGTCCACAATTTAGTGGTTAATAAAAATAGTTATCTAGATTTTTAAAAGTTTTTTCATGAATATACTGTAGAAATATATATTTTGTACGTAAAACTGAGAACTGAATGTTTATTAGTTCTCAATAAGCGTGAGTATGAAATCAGATTTGCTCCTTACTTTGCATCCTTTTCTCCATATATGCTAATTTTCATGAATCTGGCAACTAAACGTCTTTACCTGTTTTTTACAATTTCTCTTCTTCCCTATAATCCTGTGACTTCAAGTATCTGTATCTCCTAATCTCTTACTAGGTTCCCCAGCTGAATCTGCCAAACATAAAGTACCCAGTATTCCCCTGTTACTTTCCATCTTGGCAGGCAACCTAGATCCAAAACAATATCCTAGTGCTGTATTTCTGCATTTTAGGCCAAGGATACTTCCAGATAGAAAGCTTTAGTGTTACCAGGGGAAAGGCACTGCATAGCCATTCTGTCTTCTCCTCTTTAGCAGATTTTCCCAATTAAAAAAAATATAGAAAAAGAATAATACAAAATTATAAATAAAGATGATCATAAATAAAGAACAATATCATTTGGAACCATCATAAGATATAGCCACCATGTAATCAAAGTTTTGTCAACAATTTTCTGTCAGTTATGGATTAAAAAGCCTTTGGGAACTGAGTGGTATACAAGCCACAGTAAATATATAATACATGTGTGTCCATGTGTATACATACGTTATACTTTGATTCCTAAAATACCTAATTTATTCATATGAAAATGAAAATGAAACTAGAAGCATTTCAGGTAACTTGGGTCCACTTTACTCTAGCAACTTATTAAAATAGGTTAAGAAATTTTTTACATATATCATAACCTCAGTACTGCTATGCCACTTCAAGAACTGGACTAATTTTTTTCTGGTTTTGCCATTTCACTTGTCCTCTCCTATTCTATTAAAAAATGTTGCAAAGCGCTGAATGTTCTTATGATCTGCTTAGCTGCATTGTAAGGAGAGTTAAAAGATAATTTAACAATGGGGTTGTCTGGGGCTAAACTAGGCTCCCTAATCAGCCATGCTATATGAATGGAGATAAAAGAGTTAGCACAGAGATGAAGTCCTAAATGGGCTCCCAAAACTGGGAACAGTCTACGATTTCCTCCTCCTGCTCTTTTTCCTTTTTCCTCTCCCTTGGATACATGGGTACATAAGGAACGAAAGGGGCAGGGAAGCACATAAAACTCCTCCAACTGTTTTAAGTGGTGCCAGCTCTGATCAGATCACTGCCATTTTTTTCAATTTTTTTTAAACCCCAAAACAGCAGGAAATGATAGTGTGCCAAACACAGCCACTTTCTGTTTAACTGGGGCATCCCAATTAGCGGTGCAGAGTAAGAATGTATCAGCTATATTGTTCAAGCAGAGCCAATGGGTTCTTTGAATCCTAGTTGTATTCCAAGCTGGCTTTATTTTATAAAATCACAATGCTTGATTAATTATTTGTAATGTACTTTGGAAGGGGGAACTCTGGTGGGTTCTTTGAGTATTTTGGATCCTTTCCATTATTTATTATGAAAATCCAGATTTTTAGTTAGACATTTCTGTTTCTTCACTCTCTCTCTTCCAGAGCTTGCTGGGACAATATACTCTCAACAGTTTGCAAACTGTATCTCTGAAATGTAATTTCAGAAAGAGATATTACTTAATCATTAGCCACAGTAATTTTGAAAAGAACATTTTATTTTAAAGGGATTCATTACACCCCTAATAATATATTGGTTCTATGATTCCACACTAACAATATAGTATATGAGGCTTAAGCTTCTGTGGCAAAGACAAAAAATGTTCCAAATAGCTGGCAAGTTCAGTCACTTATCAAGGAAAAGAGTTATCTCCACATCAAATATTAAAGAACAGCATACTGTTGCTGCAGGTTGAAAAGTATCGATAAAGATTTAGATGCTAAAATACAAGGATTTATTCACTGACAGTACTATAAGATCTACAAATGTTACTGCTGACCTCTTGGGTCAACTTCAAAATATATCATTGTATAAATTTTGTCCACATGTATTATATTAGGCTTTAGAGAGAGAAAAAAGGAAAAATCCTAAATACACATACAGATGCACAACAGGTTATGATCCCAGAGGATGAAATGTTCTTTCAAACTAAAAGCAGCATATTTTTTTAAGTATATACTCATGTATTTTGCTGTAATTTTTACTAACACCCTCAAGGCCAACTTGAAAAATGTAGTCATGTTGATTCAAAGTGAATTTTTTGCTAGCCATAGCCATCTTATAATTTTAGTAGCAGAAATGAAGTATTGAAACTATGCTGCAAATTTATTTAGTATCCATACAATATGGGATTTCCAGTATGGCAGTGCTCCAAAAATTCATTAATCCAGTACAAGAAAAAATTTCCACCTTTGTTTCACTCATGATCTACTCTTATAATGGTCTAAGATTCAAGAAAGAAATTATGATACATTATTTTGTAAAACTGCCAGGAATTTCACATTCATATTTATTTAGTGTACCTTTAATGTCCAAAGTATTTAATATGCATATATCAGATAGAAATATGTGTTTCATGAGCAAACCTATGCAAACTCCCATGTCTTTTCCTTAAAAAAACAATGTTGAAAGGAGAAATGAAGTGAAAGAACTTCAAACTGTTTTCACATAGACACTTAATCCTTCCCTGTCTGACAACTCTATTCCACACTGGTCTTGTTTCCCTCTCATGTGCAGATAATGCCTCCCATCTTCTACCATTACCAACCGAAAGGCACTGTGCAACTGTTCATCACTCCCCTTTTACAGATTTTTCTTGTGGAAAAAAAACAAATGGAAAAAGGAGGGGGACAATGCAGGAAGACTACATAAAAAGTCAATGATATCTGGCCCTCCTGTAAAATACCTGGTTATAGGCAGGGCAGTGGCACAATAAAAGCTTCATCTGAAAAAATACATACTGTAATTCCATGCACATTTTAATTATTGCATCCATATATTCGGAAGTCTAGGAGATAAAAAGAGAGTAATCTCCCCAGAGAGCAGCTATTACATTTTGATATATACTGTATATGATTTAACTATAAGACTCAAACTATTATTATATATACTACTTTCTTCCCAAAAGAACTCAGGTCAACGATAATAAAATTGTATTATAGTTAAAGAAAAAATTAAAACATTCAATCATGACAAAATAACTTATTATGAAAGATCCCAAGGCCGAATTAAGTTCCACAATCAGCAGACTCACACAATGGTTAACAAAAACTAAAATTAATTTTAAGAAATAGCTGAAATCTCATGATACAGAAATGGGAGGATTTCAGCCATTTAATTTTTTTTCTTATTTTCAGGTTCCATGGAAGTCATTCAGGAATGATGTGTGTATTGTGGTGCTTACATGCACCATATTGGTAATACAGGCTGAAGACTGACAAATATGGTTCTCATTATTGTCCATATTGTCCTGAGGGACCATCTCATCCCCATAACATTGACCTGTCCCACCCGGTCATGCAGAGAGGGCATGCTACGGATCTCATTGGCAAGAGAGTTTCACTTGGCAGGATCCAGGAAGCGGGCCTTCTCTGCAGTGGCACCCTCCCTTTGGAACATTCTGCCCCCCCGAAGTGAGGCAGGCCCCTTTGCTCCAGACTTTCTGGAAGGGTTTGAAGACCTGGTTCTGCTGCCTCGCTTAGGATGGAAAGGGCAACAGCTCTTCCTGGGGGTGGCTGGTGATGTAGAGCTCTCCCTACCAAATGGAAATTTTCCCACTTGGATTTCATATTTATATTTATGATTTTAGTCTTGTAGACGTTGATTGTGTAATTCTATGTGCTGAGGTTTTTAAAGGAGAATTTTATTGTAAACAGCCCAGAGTCCCCCTCTTTGGGGGGAGATGGGCGGTAATAGAAATTTGAATAATAAATAAATAAATAAAATATGGCAAACAACTTTATCTGCCCCCCAAAATGCTCCATAATTAGAAGGGTACTACTGAGAAAGAAGTCACAGAAGTTTTGTAGTTCATGCATTCTTGAGAGATTTCTTTAATCCAAAGTAGTTAGATATGCTTCTGTTAATGGTAGAAGAGTAGATTACAGAGATTTAATTTTCCTGCTTGTTTGTTTGCTTCCATCTCAAATATACCAATGCAACTTGCTTTTTCATCAAGTGGAAATACAAGGAGACACCTTGTCTTCAAAGGTGTCAATTTTGAACTTTAATGGGCCAGAGGGAAAAGGATTAAGTACTCTTAAATCTAAACAACATTCCTATCCTCCCTAGACAAAGAGAAATATACATAATATGGTGAATAATAATCTAGTTTGCATTTTGAGGAATAAATGGCCATAATGTTTTTGTTAAAATTTATTCATTTGGCAGGAAACCATTGCAAAATTAATAGACTGACAGATTTCAAATGACAAGAATTTAAATGCATACCCTAAAGAGATAATGCTGAAGATCACCAGTGTCGGATTCCCTGGCTTTACTAAGACTTTAACAGATAAAATTCAAAAAGGTATTTCTGGGATCATTGTTTTTCTAACAGTTACTAAAGGGAGATGAAGGAAAGAAATCTAAGCATTCTCTTCCATCTTTCCTCAATCATTTGGATCCAGTTTCTACAGCATAAAAATACTTTAGAAGTTTTATAAAAAATAAAAGGGCAGAAAACACTGTATCATGGTCTTGTGAAATGTTATAGAATAGTTGTTGTTTTTTAATGTAACATTCCAGTTTTGCAAGGGGGGTAAGGAAATGGAATAAAACTAATTGAGAAACATCTTCTTCCTTTATTTTCCTTTTGTGTCACGTCTTTTAAACTGAAAGCCTGATGACAGAGATTGTTTTTTTAAGGTGTTCTAAGAGCCTTTTTCTGATGGAAGAATGGAGCAAAATGCTTCAGTTAAATAAATAAAATATGATACCTGGGTGCGATTGAAAGCCACTCTTGCAAAGACTGCCTGCGAGACACTGGCCCTCTTCAGCTCATCCCTGACTTGCTGGTAGATATCTGGAGAGACTTCCACTGATGAATTTGTTGGTTCTGGTTTGACTGTTCTAGGGATAGGTGGATGATTTAGAAACTGTTGATTAATTGCCTGTGGATGCTGATGAGCCAGGAGCCGACTTACTGCAATCTGTTGGTTTATCAAATGGGCCATTGCTATTTGCTGCCTTACAAGCTGTGGGCTGAGTTGAGGTGTGAGAAGACCAGGGCTCATGATTGGCTGCAACGTTGGCACTTGGTTTCTGATTGGAGTACTGTGGTGAATTTGACCATGAGGAGACTGTTCATTTGTTTTGCCCAAAGTTGCCAGCTGGTTGATATTCGGTAAGTGCATGGGACGTTGACCAAGAACGCAATATTCTGACAGGTTATCTCTTTCAACTCGTTCCACTGTTAAAATATATTAAATAATAAAAATATACCATCATTTTAATTTGAAATCACATCAGGGATTACAAATGAACAGATACAGAGTTGCATTAACCTGTTTTCACTTTAATGCCAACTCTACTAATGCCACAATATTCCACACTAAAGTTAACTAATAACTTTGTAAGTCTGACATGTAGTATCAATCAATTTATTTATTACTGTCATAGACCAGTACAGATACAGTATACTGAAACTGAATTTCAAGAACCCAAGTCCATTACATTGGGTCAGCCTCCCAACCAAGCATCAAATAATTGCACTAATGTTATATTATTGCATTGGTAAACTCAAAGATTAAGTCCCCAAATATTTACATTCAACTAGGATTTATTTTATTTATTCATTCATTCATTCATTCAGAAATACATATATTTATATCCTGCCCTTCCTCCACAAGTTTCAGGTGGGGTACATAGCAGTTCTACTTCCAATATTTCCCACAAGAACGATCTTGGGAATCAGGTTAGACTGAGAAAAGTGACTGGCCCAAAGTCTTCCATTGTTGATGGTGGATTTTGAACCTCAGTTTCTCCAGTTCTAGTCCAACATTTTAACCACTGACATGTTGCTTATGATGCACCAATACTTTCTGAATGGAAGTATCTTACTCCTTTGTGCAGAAACAATCAAAATATTATATTGCATAATTTACATGCATATTTGCATATGCATGGACCTTTAGTTCTTCCATCCCACAAACTCACATTTTATATGTGTTCATGTGTGTAACTATGTACAGCAAAAATATGTGGCTAATACTGTCTTGTCTTTTTTCTTGTTGTTTATAATTTCATCAATTTCCATACCATTTCTTTGTAAACCCTTGAAACCCTTGAAATCACTATTAAATTCTTTTTCCCATGACACATATACAGCCAATTCACTGTTTTGTAAATACTATGTCCCTTCAGCACACCACAAAATCAAATTCATACCCCCAAATGAATTGTGGGATTTACATGCTGTTTTTTCAGTACTTCAGTGCACATTCAGTACTTCAGTACACATTCAACTACTGTTTTTAACTGTAAGCCACCCAGAGTCATTAAGGAGTCAGGCAGCCTTGAAAGCGAATAAAAAACAAGCAAACAAACAAACATTATAAGAGATTCTCATAATTAAACCCTTGTTAGCATATACTGTTCCTAAGCGGCTCCCTAAACCTTCAGTGAATTGCAGAAATCCAATTTTGACATGATATTTATCAACTATCAATAAAAAACTATTGAATATTTAAAATACTTTGGCTTCTTTCAACAACAAATTTAGGAAGCAAAAGTTTGCATCTATTTACAAAATTTAACCCATTTAAACTTTTTATTTATTGTCTTGCTTTTGGGGGGGGGGGGGGTTGTATAGCCTGCCCAACTCAAAAGAGGTTACAACAGGATAAAATCATAAACGTTGGCTCTTCTTCCCTCTTTGCCCAACCACCAATACATTCTTAATATATATTTTTTTAAAAAAATAAGTACTGTACCTACTTTAAATTATAATAGAAACAACTATACCAAAAGGCTTGAAAAATCATAAATACATGTTTGGATTGATGTCATTTTTGCCAAGCTTCTGCACAGACTCAACTTCTGATATAAGCTATATAATCCGATAAGAATAATATTAATATTAATCTTGCCACTGCTATTCAGAATAGCAGTAACAGGAACAGCAAATATATATCACATGCTACTGTATATAGCTAGCTTTCATTACATTTGAGAAAAACAAAATTACAATGCCATTATCAGCCTCTAGGAGGCAGTACATATAGGTAGACCGAATAATTACCAGTCTTGACTTCCTAGAACTATTCTAGAGCATGGGAGGTGCTTTTCATGTGGGTAATTCATTTAAAAACTGTGATTATCTTAATTACTTATTTCTTTTCATCAAAACCCACTTAACCCAATTATGAGCAAAGAGGTAATTTCAGAAATCTCATTTCCAGTCAACACTTAACTTCATGTTTACCCCAACCATCTATCAGTATTTACTGTCTGGTCTCTGACCAGGAAAACTGTATTTGCACATCTGTGATTTGTGTGCCCAAAGGGGCAATTCCACCATAGTATTTGGCAATCATGAAATGCCTCCTCAAATGATTTCCTACATATATGCTGAAAATTGATTTTCAAAATAGTACACATCAGTCAACTAATTCTCCAACAAATCTTATTACACAGAGCTCATATGCAGATCACTGTAGCTCCTATACAACTTCTATTAACTTTTCACATGAATACATTAATATGAAATCACTTCAGCAGGTCTTCCTGTAGTTACAAAATAACTTTCTAAGAACACAAGATCAAATCCTGAATCAGATCAAAGGCCTACCTAATCCAACATTCTATACCAACAATGGCCAAGCAGATACCTATAAAAAGCTCACAAACAGGATATGAGCACAACACCTTCCCACTAATGGGAACTCAAGAATTAGTTGACATAACAAATAGAGTTGGCTAGTAAAACACTGATCACCAAATTATTCAGGATTAAAATTATTTTCTAAAGCCTATAAATATTATCACGGAGAGCCAATTTGGTGTAGTGGTTAAGGCACCAGGCTAGGAAACAGGAGACCGTGAATTCTAGTCCTGCCTCAGGCACAGAGCCAGCAGGGTGGCCTTGGGCCAGTCACCTTCTCTAAGCCCTAGGAAGGAGGCAATGGCAAACCACTTCTGAAAAACCTTGCCAAGAAAACTGCAGGGACTTGTCCAGGAAATCGCCAGGAGTCAACACTGACCCAAAGGCACCCAAATAAATAAATACCACTATAACTTAAGGTTTTCTACCCTAAGTTACATATGAAGAAGAGGAAAATGATACTTGTAGACAGTGAAAAACGACAAGTTCTTGAGCAATAAAATATTCATATAAAAGGATTCTGGAAATGATTAGGTACCGTATAATAACATTTTTAGCCATTTTCTTAAACTATGCACTAAATTTGCATCTTGTACAAACTTCCCGGGAAGTAAGTCTTATTGGATACTATTGGATAGTATTTAAACACATCTGTTTGGTAAAAGAAATGCTGACAGAATGGATTTTCCTTTCTTTTTCACATACCCCAAAGGGATAAGGATAGCTTAAGCTCCATTTCACAGTGTTGAATATAGCCTACTGAATAGAAGTACATTATAAACAGATCACAATTAGAATTATTAGGACTTTCAGATCTTTGCTTCAAAAAACCTAACAACCACTAGATGGCACCAAAGTGACACAGGAAGCTCTTTGCTGCTATCTAGTGGTCATCTGGCTTTTTGCAGCTCACACCAGGTAAGCCCTAACTATTATAAGCTTCTTCCACAATGAGCAATGGACCTTATTTATAGAAGCTTTCAAAACTTATAAAATACAGAAACAGAAAACTGATGTTGCTTGAGATTTCAGAATGAGTTGCTTACAGACTTGGATTATGTGTGGATGATTACAATGAAATATGGTCATCCTTTATTGAAAATGTTGTCTGTAAAATTTATATACATATTTACACGTATAAGAAGCCCTGATATATAATTTTGGTGGTTATTGTACTATTTTTCTTTTCTTTTTTTCTTTTCTTTCTCACTAGTTTTTATTTTTATTTTTTACTTCGTTCTGTTTTACTAAATAAAGGCAAAACAAAGGAAACAAAACAAAAACTGACACAAATACTTTATGATACTATATAAGATAAAACAATTATAGAATGTATCAGCATGAATATGAATTGATAACATTTAAACCTTTCACCATTCACACTTAGCCATTTGAGTGCCTGTCAGATTAATTAAAATACTGGATGGTGAAGAATATACCTCAGTGACATACTAACTTGATCAGCTACATTTTAAAATAAAGCAGTATTTTCCTGAATTTCCTGTTTTCATACATGGTAGCAGAAAAATTATGGCATACCCTCATACAAGCAATTTACAGAGCAAATATTAATGCTCTGTATTGATTTCACCCCTCATAGGTGCAGTTTCAATTGGTTTATGGTAAAATCAGTCTATATTATGAATGAAAGCCTACATGAGCAAGACTGCATATTTAATGTTTTCTATATATACTCTTCTACGGTACAAATAGCACAAGAATCTCACTGCTGTTATTCTTACTAATTTTATTATTCATAATTATTATTTATTATTTACCAATTTCTAGGAATTGCTAAAATAAACCTTCCTCATAAATATACAATATAAAACTTCAAACACAAATTATGAAAGGGCAGAGGAAACTAAAAAGATAGGTGGGTTAGAACTGAGAACAGTTCCTGTAAGGGAGCAAGTAATCCCAAACACCATACAGTCTATATGATATTTTTTCTAATATCAGTTTTAATGTATGACTGCACTCAGACAATTTTTCAGAACCTTGTATGTCAATAGATGTGGAGTTCACCAATCTACAAAAAGCAAGCCTGATTGATATAAAGACAAAAGTTGATGTGAGCTAAGCCTAATAGCAGTGCTGAATTTGTAATGGATTCCACAACTATACCCTGAGCATGTTTATTTCAAGTCCTCCTTGCATATAACTTTTACATCTGTTGCTAATGATATCAAATTATTGATTGTTCAGTTTCTCATATTTGTTTAAACATTAAGTATATGTTCTGCAACCTAATGCTTTTTTTCTTTCAGAAAGTTTTTAAAAATTTTGCTATGCATTAGTCATATTTACTTTGATCTTTCAGTATGTATAATTATTTTACTGTTTGTTTAGTTCAACAGAACAGGAGGGGAAAGGATTGACCAAAGAGATCTATATGTGGCAACTTGTAACAGAATCTCATAGCTTACGTTTAGGAAATCATGGTTTTGATTAAGAAGGAACCAGTTAGTTCCCACTGCTTTATTAAAAGAGACATTAGTGGATAAATTAGAAACACATTTCACAGAGCAGATTATGTTCAACTGAAATGCCAATAAAATAATTTTGAAGCCCTTCTTTATTTTCCATTTGCAATATTAAATTAGAATGGCTTTTTTACAATTAGTTTAATATAACAAAAATTTAAGATATATGTACAACAGTAGTTGTTTCAACTGGATTGACCTTGAATGATGGCTGATCTTGCTGACCAAGTTCATAATAACTCAACTCCTATTTTTAAATTCACAGAAATGCACTGAGATTGTTTCTAAAATTGAACCTTTCATCTTACATACAAACCAAATTCTCATTTATAAATACTGTGTGATAGAAATTGAGAAGATATGAACACAGAATATAACAAAAATTCAAAAACTCCTGGAGGAGGAGGAGGAGGAGGAGGAGGAGGAGGAGGAGGAGGAGGAGATGATGATGATGATTTTTGGTTCTCTTTATTTTTCAAGAAATATACCTACAGTAATGTTTCCATTGCTGTTTCCCTCCCACTTGTTTAGTTGATGAATCAACACTACTTGAACCATGTTAAAGCAGCTTGTGTTTACTTCACACAGACTGTAACCTTCCAGTCCCCCTCAGGCATACATATACAGACAAACATTTCCAATGAGTTTTAAACAGGCAGAATCTCTTCAGCAGCATGCACACAGTTATCCAGAAAACTCTTGGGCTTAGTTCCTTGACCTCTTGATTGAAATCAAGGTCTTACTCTGCTTTTATTATATTCAACAATTAACTGTACACTTAACTAAAAAAATAGTGAGGGGCAGGAGAAAAAAAGCTTTAAAAATCGAATGAAGGAAGTAGAAGCCCATAATATGATAGAAATACTTGGTGATTGGAATGGCAACTCTGGGACTATAGGAAGAGCTTTTTAATGTTTGAAGGTGCTTTTATACCATAGCCCAATATGGTAAGAACGTTACCCCTTTTTGTCTTACAACAAGTAAGAATAATCCATAAACGGCCTTGAAGCTGTGTAGCTCCTTTGATTATATTATATTTTCACTAAGTACATATATAAAAAGCACTTTTGAAATATTCCTTTTTTTACCTTGAGATACAATGCTTATAAAAATTCTTGAAGATCATACAGTAGCTGCTTTAACCAAAGAAGATTTTTGTATCTGGAAAAATATTGATGATACTCTATATAAACTAGCCTTTGTAAACACCTTTTGATTATTTTATAGTAAAAAATTTCAAGTATTCATGATCTGTTAACAGGCTTGGTAATGAATGATAATTAAGATCAATTTACCTTTAATCTTCTTGTACTTTTTATACCATCTTCCAAACTCCTGGCACTTAGTAGCTGACACATTTGCATAATATGTGCTATTTACAATGGATGATATCATACTCTGAAACCAGAAAAGAAGAGAAATAAATAAGTTCTGGAGAGAAAATAATCAAAATTCTTCCAAAAGAAGGCAATGTAGTTGAAAATTTATCAATTAAAACAAGCAGTAAAAATGCATCCATATACAAAAACTATTTGTAGGACAGATCCTAAGACTAGCTTTATCTTTCATTTTATATAACTGGAGAAAATTGCCTTTACTATTAATTTTGCGGAAAATCCATATGTCTCCAGTTTACACCCAGTTGTCACTTTAATTTATATTGGGTATTATCGAAAGAATCTTATGCTTCTAGTGTACTAGAAGCTGTGTCACAGCGGGGAATACAAAGGGTGAGAAGAAGTGTGATTTAGGAACTGGATCCTAAAGGTAAGATTAGATTCTCCAGCATGTATAATCCAAATAATGCTTTTCAGATGTTTCTCTTCTGCTTCCAACTGCAACAGGGACCACACAACACAGCCAAAAATCTGGGAATATTTGTGTTACTTGCTACAGAACAACAGCTAAGCAAATACATTAAATTAATACTATTTATAGGAACATGTCCTTAATCCTTTTGTGAAAATCCACATAGGAAACAAATTTCAATGCTATTCTGAGGAGAAGAAACTAAAAATATTACATGTCAAATTGAGCATGTCTATCTGAAAAATTGTATCTAAATACTGTATTTTTATTTTTTAACCCCTGAAAATAGACATTAGTGGCCAAATCTTTTTTACCACCTAGCACATAGCTTGAACTACATTGCACAGGATATACCATAATATATCTTCCTTTTCCTCTCCACTGCTCTGATTCAGTATATTTTTTATTAATTATACTATACCTTACCCCTTATGGAGTTTAGTTTCAGGTAATATGGCATAATTGCATTTTGAATAGCAAACAGCATGCTCATAAAAGTTAACAAAATAAGTAGTTTAAAAGATTTAACATCATATAAATATGATATGAAAGTTCTGAAATGTGTGCAAAGATGGAGATAGAAGGTATAATTACATTCTCTGAAGGGAGAGTATGTATTTGGAAGACCAGGCAAAAGATGCCCTTATAAACTGTTATTAGAACTTGTCTTAAAAATATACCGTACTGCATCACAATTTTTTTTCCTTCTGGGGAGGAGTCAGGCACTCATTTTGCCCTTTAGCCACCCTCCATAAATAAAAGACAACACAGACCAAGTGAGGATGTTCAGGGTTTTTAAAGATTGCTATGTGTGTCTTAAGCCTCTGCAAGGCTTAATGGACCCATTTTACCCCTTCAGTTCCTCCAAACCACAAATTAACAGGGGGAAAAAATCTTACATTCAAAATTGTAGCCAGCATGGGGGAGTGCTCTGGACACTGCACACAGTTTACAAGTTGCCCGTCCCTGACTAGACCAAGAGCAGGGGACCTACTCTCTTCCACAGATTGCTGAACTACAATTCCCAGAAACTCCTGGTGGCATGGTCAGGGATCGGTGGTTGTAGTTCAATAGTAGAGGAACACATGTTCTCCACTCCTGACTTAAATTATGGTTTATAAGATAGGACAGGCTCTAGCAAGTTGGAGTCCATTTCCCACTTTCCTCTTCTTTATTCACATATAAGAAGAGGAGAAAGTATTGGTTTTTACTTTAGAACAAACTGTAGTTCTGCCTTCAATGACAATGCATTATAATAAACCTATACCAAACTTTGGGTTCAATATTCCAATATGTTAATTTAACAAATCCAGGTCTTTGGTTCATATGACAAGAGGAACCAAAGGTAGTTTTTAAAATGAAAATGAAAACGATCCCTCCCTCCTTCTGCTCCTCCGGCAAACAAAGCAGACTAAAAGTGAAATAGGATTATGAAAGCCTACATCTCATGGTTCATGGTCATCTGAACAATGTTTATAAAATCATCAAAAGCTTGCTAATAATAAGTTTTGCACATCATATTAGTCATGTAAGTTTATTTAGCAAGCTTACCAGCATAATTCATATATTAACACTAGATCATGAACTATAGCTTACAAATTACAATGACTGGGATCATTAATAATATTAAACCGAAAGTAGACAATATATGGTTTAGTGATGTATGAAAACTTGACTGATCACCTTTGCTATAAGTATTTTAAAAAAAAAAAGTTTGGATGATAGACTTTATCAGTTTTATAAATTTCACTCCTGAAGGGTTAAAAAACAATCCTGCTCATCCTCTCACACCTTAGACTGGAAATCTGCCTAACTGGAGTAAAGTGGAAATGTGGGGCCTCCCACAGATATTTGCCAACCAAAACAAATATTTTATACTATTTATTGGTGGACTATAATGACTATAAAATTTGACTACAATGTCAGTGTCGTCACTATAATATCACTATATCACTATCATTATCTCACTGATTTGCCATGTAGCCTTCTACAATCAGTTGCTTCCAATCTATTCCCCACTATCAAGACTTAATCACTTCAGAGTGAACTTGAAATACAGCATAATGATAATATAAATATTTGTTTGCATATCTTCCTCTTTTCCCAGTTACAGCAGGGTAACACATAATTTTAACATAAAAATGGGTATAACAGAGAGTAACCAGTCCTATCATTCCCATTTTCTTGATCTATGACCCAGTGATTACAACCTGATTGTCTTCCAAAGTAGGCAAAAAGAGTTTGGTTAATGAAGTAGGGTTTATAAAGTTCACTGATATTAGTTTATATTATTTAATTAATTGGTAAAATTTTACTCATCTGCTTTCTATTTTATATGCATGAAGCAGTCATCACATCCAATTTAGCCATAACAAACTAGAAAAAAGTTATCTAACCCTAATTACTTAATATAGTTGTAGCAATGTTATTTAATAATTGTAATGAGGATTAAAACCTTGATTTTCATGCCCCGTTACTTTTCCAATGTATACCTTGTTAATAAGCTTTTAAAAAATGTTCAATGCATATAGACAGGTGAGTGCATATGTTTACAAGCCTCTCAAACATATATACATTTCCAGAAAAGTATATATTTCAGAACCTGATCCAGGTATATTCTGATTATGAAAATGTAGTGGCTGAAATTAAAACTTGTGTGAATGGCTGGGAGTGGAATTAATTTTATGAATTATAAAACAGACTTATATAGATTTTCAGGCCATGCAAATAAAAATTTCCGCAAAACACAGAAAAACCAAAACAACGTAACTTGGCATAGGAAAGAAACATATCTAGAACACCATATCAGTCATTTATAGAGTGCTTAGCTTAAAAGATATGCTTCATAATATTCTTCTTCTTCTGATAAATCATTTCAGGCCTTTTTCGCTTATGGAAGCAACTAAATGCAGAATGGACCTAGGTGGATCAGTGAAAAATTGTACTTATTTATTTATCAAATTTATATAGCCGTCCGTCTCACAAAAGTGACTGAATGCAGTGTACAAAGTGATTACGCTTCCTTTTTAATGGCACTCTGAATCAGTATCTGTAAGGAAAATGAAATGTGTACATTCGAACAAAAGGTAGAGAAAAAACTCCCTGCGATACCTCCTTTTATTCCTCTACAGGGGAATATTTGATGCACTGCAAGCACACTAATAAACAGCATTTACTCTGCAGTTCATTCCTAGGAGACAATTTTGTAATTTGCTGCTGTCAATAATATATTAATCACAAGGGGGTTGTAATGATATTTCACATTTGGCACAATATTTTCTTAAAACTGATTTGGGAGAAGGGTTTGTGTTAAAAATATTCAGGTGATGATAACAAGCAGCTTATCTAAAACCTTCCAATTTTTGCATGATGTGAGCTACAACAAAGAAATTGGAGATAAGTGGATATAAAATCATTAAGCTAAACTGAACTAAACCAGAATAATCGTTACTACTACTAAACAGCTATTATTCCATGCACACCCATTGTGTGTGTGTGTGTGTGTGTGTCTTTCTCAATACCTGTCATTGGGCCCTATGGAAAAATATTTAAGAATAGTATAACAGTGCTAGTATCCTGAATGTTTAAGATACCAGGTTCAAAAGAACTACAACATTAAAATAATTCAGGTATCATTGATTGCATGCATTTGCTAAAAAGATTGTTATGTCCTTACTTCTTTTCTTCCTCTTATTCTTCCCTGACAATAAAGGTGTATCATACTCTCATCTTTATTGACACATAATGCCTGGTGTATGACAAACTGAAACAAATTGAGAGGAGATATGTGCCCTTTTTACTGGGAACATGTTGATCCTACTGTTTTGATATGCGGTTTTATAAAGTTTTATTTAAAATAAGAATGGACATTGTCATAGGATACCAGATACAGGTAGTCTTTGCTTAACAATGGTAATTGGGACCAGCAACTCTGTTGCTAAGCAACGCAGTCATACAGTGTGATGTCATGTGACCGCGCCAACTTACGATGGCAGTTGCAGCAGTTCCAGTAGCCATTGTTAAGCGAATCATGCACAGTTGTAGGGCGCAATGTCACATGATCGCCATTTGTGATCTCCTGCCAGCTTCCCCATTGATTTTGTTTGTCTGAAGCCAGCAGTGAAGGTCGCAAACAGTGATCACGTGACTGCAGGATGCTGCAGTCGTCATAATTATGATCTGGTTGCCAAGTGCCTGAAGTGTGATCACATGACCACAGGTATGCTGCGACAGCCGCAAGTACAAGATCAGTCATAAGTCTCCTCATTCAGTGCTGTGATAACTGAATGGTTGCTGAATGAGTGGTTGTTAAACGAGGACCACCTGTAACTATATTCTGCTCACTCTTCACTTGAGACAGTAGAGGTTCTTCAGCATAATTCTGAAGTGCATGATTACAGGTGAAAAAGAATATACTGAATTTGAAAAAAGGAAATATGTGACTATCCTAATATACTCAGTAAAAAATCAGGATTGTTCTAAAATGCCATATTTATTTAAGAATACAGATATGCCTAATACCTGAAACTCTTCAGGATATCATGGTAAATCAAGATGTTGTAAGACCAAGCTCAGCGTTCAGGATAAACAAATTAATGTAATATATTATTTTGCATTATGTCTATTCACATATCTCAAAATTCATATTGGAGCAAAACAGAACAAAACAAATTCTTTTAAGAATACTTGAAAGTTTCACATGTAGCAGAATGGCATCTTTTAATATTATGTAACAAAATCCCAATCATGTTATCTAGAGTATGTTTATCAGAGGCATCCTTTAGGTAAGGAAATATCTTAGGATGACCCAATGGGTCACGGGTTATCTAGTCATATATTAAAACCCGTTTTTTTCAGCTATGGTATGTCTCAAAGAACATTAAGTTTTATAAATAACTGATAATAAAGAATAACTGTTTCGTACTGTATATGACAGAGAACTTGTAAAAAAAGAAAAAACAGAATTTTATGCTTTATAACAAGTGAATTGTTATATAATTGATGATTATACATCTAAAGCTGTTAACTGATGTGCAACTTGCACTCTGTCCAAGGCATTTTTGAAGGTATCTTTGACTATGTTAAAAAACTGACATTGAAAAGAAAAATCTAATGATTCAGAAAGTTTTGGTTAAAAAAATGTAGCAAAATAAAAAAAACATGAAGTTTTATTAATTGATAAAGCAAATAACTTGCTTGGTTCAAGTGTTTCAATAATACGTTTTTCAAATTTTTTATTGCTGGAGCAGTGTTGTTTGATAACCTTAATGAAGATAGCAAGGGAGTACAAATTTGAGTATTAAAAACAGTCTCCAGATAAAATATAAAGTTTCATATCATTAAACATTCCAATTTTAATTTTTAATCTTTCAGAAACTTACTTCACTATGCTAAACTTTTCTTTTTGGCAAGTGAAGCTATTTTAATCCAAATTTTAGGGAAGAATGGAATAGGAATAGGAATAGAATAGGAATAGAAACCCCAATAAATTTATATTGTTCAAACTTCCCATTAGAACTTTCAGAAACCTATATTTTACTTTTTGTATTATAATTTAACAATTAAGAACAAATGGTAGCCCAATGAAAATGGTAGCCCAAGGTGCAGATGCAGAAAAAAAAGACACAATCCGCACTAAAAATAATTCAGAGACAGGAACTGGAGATAAAACTGTCAATAATGCCTTTATGTAATTTTTTGTGATTATACCTAGAATAGTGTGTCATGTTTTGATTAGTCACAGCCCCTGTAATCACTATATAAAGATATTGTACATTTAGTAAAGGTAAAGAAAAGAGCAACTGAAATTATTAGGTTAGAGCAATGCTCCTCTGAGGGGGACAACGTTTAGAGCTTTTTTTTTTTTCCAGAGCAGTGTTTTCCAACCCTAGCAACTTTCATATGTGTGAATCACTTCCCATAATTCTCAATAATGACCAAACTAATGCAGAAATTGTGGAAGTTGAAGTCCATGGATCTGGAAGCTATCCTAATTGAAACTCTGGTTTAGTGCAAAGGCAGATAAGAAGAGACAATACAGGTACATAAAACCACGCAAAGCATGGAAAGTGTGGACAAGGAGGAGTTTCTTTTGTGTAGGAATTTTGGGTCATCCAATGAAATGAAAACCAGGGGGTGAGCAATGAAAAGTACTTTTTACTTAACACATATTAAATTACAGAATTTGCTACTTTCTGGTATGGTGATGCTTACCAATTTATGCAGCTTTAGGAGGAGATTAGATAATTTAGTGAAAGACCTGATATCAATAGTTGCTAGTCTTGATGGTTGTATATTAGTTCCTAATTATCAACTGTCAGAGTGTTAACAGTGGGAGATGGCTATTGCCCTGCTGTCTATACTTATAGACTGTCCAAATGTCCCCAGTTGAACATTGTGTCATACAGAATGCTAGACTAGAAGAACTCTTGGAAGGACTACACAACCTGTGAACCATTGGGTCATCCTTTCAGAGATATTTCCTTACCTAAATAGAGAAACAGATGACCACAGGCGGGCAAAAAAGCAGTGGGAACAAAAGTGGCTTCTGACCTTCTCCCAGTGGGAAGCTGGTAGGGAGCATTCAAAATCATTCCTTCTCTTCCTCGGTTGACCCGTGGAACTAGACCACAAGGAAAACTGCACCCCCGCTCCCCATCCCAGCATGTCCCCAAGGGGCCTCTCCCTCCAGGGAGGAAGAGGGCTCACTCGTCGACCACCGGCACCCCCCAGCCAGCCCTACCTTGCCAGCAGTTATCCTAGTCACTCCCTTGTCCTTCCCTCACTGCCTACCAACATTAAGAGATTTCAAATTTCCACCTCAGATCCAAAGCAGCCAACTGCCGCTCACCTGTCAGGCCTTGCTGCCAGCCAATTGGGTGCAGGAGCCAGAGGGAGGTGGGGAAGAGGGCTAGTATACACCCCTCCCATCTTCCCTTGAGCCACACAACCTATGGGTTTCTGGGAAGTGTAGTTGGAAGGCACGGTGACACTGAAGCGGCCAGAACTTTGCCAAATTTCAATCCCACAGGAGTAATGGGTCCTGGATTTTGGACTCATTCTGTAAGTTAGCCCGTCTGAAGCACCTTGGTTCAAAAACCATTGCCCTATGATGCACCATTTTGCCCAATGAAGGTTACAAACAGACACGAGAATTTTAGTAGTATATAGATTCTACACAGTTCTTATATTCTTATCTACTGCTGCCGCCAGCACTGTAGGGATTGATAGCCTAAATCAGTGCTACGCACATGTTCTAAGTAACACGATCTATATTTTATTTTTTGTTTTTAATGTTTGTATGAGTGTTTATATGAGTTTTAATATGAGTTTCTGTGTATACATGGCCCATACACAAATTGATTAAATAAATAAATATAAATAAATAAATATGCACTTGAACTGAATATAATGTAAACAGAAAGGGAGCCTGTCTCTAGGATATGATGTACTGTTGATCCAATGAGAGGAAAAAGGCCCTAGAAACAGAGAAAAATAAATAAACACTTTACCTATTCTGAAACACTCCAAGGCCCACTGTTTGAGAAGAACCAGCCTAAGCAATCCTAAAATGTTTAACAATAGGATTGTGCAAAGCATTTGAAAGAAATATTTTGCAACAGCATTAGTGTGAATGAGGCATTTCTCTCAAAATTGTTAACAAAATTGTGTCTTTTGCACAAATCACACAACTCCTTGAAAAGATTTTCTAGCCATCTCATACACATGCACATACATAGTCATTTCACTTTATAGTGGGTCCTCTGGAAATGTTGTTTGTGCACATGCAGATAACTGAAAACAGCTTTTGAAGCATGAGCCTTGCAAATTTGAAGAGAGGTGACTCATTCATACTGCATTGTGAAGCATCTCTTTCAAATGCTTTGCATGGTCCTACTCAACAACTTTTCCACTATGTTTTTCCTTTTTGGTTCTCATCATTCTAAAGAAAACATAAAAAAAGTTTTAAGAACATTCCTGAAAAATTATGTACAATATTCAATAAGACAGATTTTCTTTAAAAAAAATAAGAAATCTCAAAATACCTTATTTGCTAATCCTTAAAACACTGACAGTGTACTTTTTTATCATTAAAACAATAGTGTTTTGTGTGTCTGTTTGCTAAATCAAGACATATTAGCAAAAATACATCTGGGATTGCATTTTGATTTGTAAAAGTGTAACAGTAATAACTTACACATTTTATTCATTTTTGGATACTCGGAAGATACAGGCTTTTGTTTTTTAAAGACGTTTTGGCCTGTATCTTGGAACATACTGAATATTTAAAAACTTTGCCTAATAGATGTGTATGCCTCCAGACTGACCATGTAATAACACAGATAAAGAAAGGTAAAATGCAGAATAGGCATCACAAACAAGCACAAGATAGTATCCCCCCCAAAATTTTCAGATTGTTATCTCGTTACTTTTCTCCCACATCTGTCTATGGTCTTGCACTCATGGGAAAAACATAATTGCAGGTATTCTCTCTTAAGTACTCAACATTTTTCTACATTCATTCTTACATACTATAATTTTATGGGATGTAGTTCCTCTGCCACCAACAGAGGCACTGACCTGGGAGAGAGGGCATTCTTTGGCTAATGTACTCTGATTCATCTCCTTGAGCAACTCCTTTAAGGCATTGCGGACTGTGGCATGGTTCCATTGCTCTGCTGGCAAATCTTCTAGCTTTGAACAACTACAAAAACAGAACAGGAGAATAGACAGATGGAAAGTGTTGCCTGCAAATACAGCTGCTCTTTACATGCAAGAGCTACAGAGCTCTGTAAAGCCAAACACAACTAAGAACAGGACATTCATATTTTATATACTGTATCACTCTTCTTTTATACAGTGCAGTCATTTCTTCCAGCTGCAATCGAGAACCTAGGAAGATTTAAGCATAAGTAACTGAATACAGGACTGCAGCCTAAGCCTGCAGTTCTCCACCATTGTGCCTTAGCAGATGACAACATAAGGACAAGAGTCACTTGATTGTGAGATGGGCGGCTATACAGTATAAATATGACGAATAAATGAAATGAAATGAAATGAAATGAAAGGCCTTCGAGTCCACAATTTAGTTCTGAATTTCTGGTTAAATTCTATAAAACTTTAAAAAATGGTTATTTCTCAGGCATAGTGTGCTAGACATTTAATCAGGCCGTATAGAATTATTAAATGAGTACCTGTGGAAGAATTTCTTTTAAAGACTGACTACATTAGCCTGTACTCTTTTTTTTTTAATCGTTCAATCGTGTCTGGTTCTCGGAGACTGCCTGTAGAGGTTTTCTTGGCAAGTGGTTTGCCCTTGCCTTCTTGCTAGGGCTGAGAGAAAGTGACAGTCCCAAGGTCACCCAGCTGGCTTTGTGCCCAAGTGGGGACTAGAACTCATGGTCTCCCAGTTTCTAGCCTGATGCTTTAACCACTACACCAAACTGGCTCTCAGCCTGTACTCTAATATCTAGTTAAAATATCACCAAACAAGAGCTGCCAGTTGCAATTCCTTTCTAATATTGTGCTTTCCATTTCAAAATGAGCTCAGAAATTAATGAAGATAGCATGTGTTAATCTCAGTAGTAATGGTGTGATTGACAGAGCAACTCAGGGATTAGAGAAGGGCAGATGTTCAGAAGTACCCACCTTTGTAATTGAATTTTCAGTGTCACAACATGATAGACATCTTGTAACATGTCAGCTACTGTTGCATCAGGTGCATCTGTCATATAAGTTAGTGGAAGAGGATTCCATTTCCCAAGTTTGATTATTCCTGCAAACAAACAAAAAAATGAAATAATCATACACACACATTTATATCTACATCAACATCTTTATATCTATATCTATGAAGTTTACTGATTATTTATATTTATTACAGTAGCAAAATGTTCCTTTGAAAATTTGTTGTAAGCGTGGAGAGTCTAAAGTTGGGCAACTTGCAAACCTAATTTTACAACCTGAAAAGCCCTTTAAAAATATAAGTTTGGTTTTGAATTAAAAAGAACCTAAAAAGTACCACTTACTCTTCACACTTAATATAATATACTACACTGATTGACACTGGCTCTGTGTTATTTGAGAATAACACTGAAATTCAGTTTAATGCATGCTGTCGTACAGTGTACTAGGCCTAGGAAATGCTTCAGATTCAAATTCCAAAACAGCATGCCAGCATTCTGGGGTACAAACACAGCACCTGTTTGTAAGACAGGTGTGATGTTTGTGCTCCCATTCATTCTGAAGCATCCTTATGAAAACAAATCCAAAGTATTGCATAGCCCTACATAACATAATCCTTTAGAACAGGTTACTAGGCATTTGCTGGACCAGAACTGTTATGGAAAGGCTGCTAAAGAGAAGTATTTATTGCTTGACAGAGAATGCCTAAAACATATCACAAAGAGAACAGAAATGTTAAAATCATGCCATTGTTTCGGTATTAAGAATTCGCAATCTGGTGCTAAACATGCTGCAGTATAAATAGAGCCTATACTCTTATCAAGCATTGTAACGTACAAAACTCATTCGCTGTACCATATGTCTTCAGAGTTGGCTCTTTATGCTGTATTCCCCCTGCCAACAGAAAGGTTTCTTCCCTTAAAGGGGATAATTTCTAGGGGTTATGTAAATACATGTCAAGAAACCATCAGACCTGCTTTTGATATTTATTTGGGAGTAAAACAAACTGGTGCAAGGTATTTCACAAAGATATTTCATAAAAATGAATTATTTTGTTTAAATGGAATTATTCTGTTTAAATTAAACATAACTGAGAAATCTGTCAATATTTTAATAAATGATACTGATAAATGTATTACTGGGTCCCCCAATTCTTTGCTGCCATCTAATGTTCATCTGGATTTTTGCAGCCCAGATCTGGTAGCTCTAACATGAGTTGAGAAAGGTCTGTCATGTTATTCATAAAAATACACATGAAGAAGTACATGTAGCATGTCATGTACTATGAAAGATCCAGACTAAACATTATCAATCAGACAGTTACAGCAATATTTACAACTTCAATAAGTTATATTTAAATAAGACCTTTATATTTATTAAATTATTTTTATTAATTTATTTTTCAAATTTCTATTACCACCCATCTCTCCCAAAAGGGGGACTCTGGGCGGTTTACAATAAAACCAAAATTTTTAAAAGCATTTAAAAAAAATTTATATTCTATTAGGATAATCAGAAGTATACATGCAGTTCTGTATATTATCAAGGGTATATTGTGTAAAGTCATAGAAGAAAGAACATAAGCTGCTGCCTGATAGAATGAATCATTATTCTTATACAAAAACTAAAATTAATCACTGTGAAGAATCTCTTTTCATATTGGGTAGAAATGTAATATTTTCTTATTGGGTGGATGGAGATGTAATATTTACTATAACTGATGGAATATGAAAAGGAAGAAATGGATAACAGGAACACCGAACCTTCTCTCCAGTCAAACCTAGGCTGTACTCAAGGAATACTCTAGGGTAAATATAATCATATAGTTCAGTGTGGTGTGTGAACTCAGTGCGATTAGTTTGTGGTTTAGTGTGTCTGGTTAACCTAGGGACTGGGTTAATTCAATAAATCATACTTCAGTTAACTATGGCTTAGCCTGTTGGGTTAACACAGCCACTATAAATTAAGTTTATAGGTCAGGTCAGGAAAAGAGGCTGAATTTCCACTTTAAAAACCAACAGTGGCCATATTTGTCATTAGATCTACTCATAGAAGCAAGTGGGACCTTAAATAGTTCAACTGAAATTTTAAAAAATTGCCTCAAGCTTTCAAATATCTAGAATGTTTCATCAGAAAAGGTAGTTAGAGAAACAAAAGATCAGGAGTCAAAAATATGGCTGATCACAGAGTTGTGTCTACCAAGGTACCATGAGAATGAATGAAAAATCTTGAGACAAACAAATAGGATCTTATAAAGCACAGTTTTTCAAACTTTTTAAAGCCACAGAACATGTTTTAACAATTCCTGGGATCCCTGATCAACAGGCAAAGCTCTAGTGATAGAAAATTGGCTGCATTCAGGTAAACTTTTTTTTTGCCCTTAGTCTCTCACAGAACCCCCTCAAATTTTCAAACACAGTTTGAACACTACCCTATTCTATTATAAAGAATAGGGTAGTGTTAGACTGCAATTGTGTTACTACCACTGTTTTCTCTACTTTCTTAAAAATGAAGAAATTGTCCTGGCAAACAGTCCAGAAACACAGGTGTTACCATAACGCTCAGTGCTTTTGCACATAAACACCTGCTGCAAGTCCTTTTTGTTACAGTGCTGCAGACAAGCTTTTTTTTTAGCATTATTAGTTATGGATGAACACTTCTTAGCTCTCTTTGATTTTCAGTTTTGTCTAGCTCCAATATCCTGCTATTTTGAAAATAATTATACCTGGATAAAGACACTATATTCTATCTTAAGAAAATTCATGCAGAGCATGTTCAAGGTAAAAACTGATGTGTGAAATATCAGGTCATTACTCTTCTGGTTTGCCTACTGTCCCCATACTTAACATCTGACCTACCTGGATATTGCCTGCAAAATTGTACTCTACACAGGCTTCATATAATGCTTTAAGAATATGGTCAGGAATTCTTGCTTGAAGTAGAAAGAAGGAAATAAAAGTATAGATTCCTCTTAGGGCACAGCCAGATATTCACATTGAAGAGCAACCCACTAACTCTTGACCTCGCAGAAAAATAAGATGGCATAGGATTTGCTTCTCCAACAACCTCTCAATAACAAGGTTGTCAGGTGGTGGTGTCCTTACAATTATAATGCAGGAGAAGTTCAGGAATATGATTTGTGCATTTCCTTCTGTAATGGGTAGAAGGAAGAATTGCTACCAAGACAATCATCAGAAAAAGGAAAGCTGAGTCCAGGACAGAAATGTAACCCGAGAAAGTGTCTCAGAAAAACCCACCTTAGATCCCATGAAGATAAAGGAAGGGAAGGGGAAAAGTGCATTCAGACTTGCAAGATTCTTATAAAATTAACCTTATAATATTAGAGTAAAGTAGTATTAGTAAATACTCCTGTCTAAAGTAGTATTAGACTGCGTAAGTTTGGTTTCCTAATCTGGTCTTTCTCAAAAAGCTGGCACCTTCCCACAAAGCATCACCTGCCAACAGAAAAACCAAACCCAAATCACTCTCATTGACTTATGGTGAGTTGGTGCTGGGCAAGTGTAAGCAGGGGCTTGGAACAGCAAGTTTAGCCATCTGTCAAGTTGCCAATTGTGATTTGTCAGATCAGTCTATTTTTGTACATGGGTTCAGTGTTCAAAAGAGTGTTAAACTCATGTCCAAAAATAGTCAGGCTGACAGGTTGAAAGCAGCATAAAGGGGCATAAGATAAACTGGAAAAGGCTCCCTCCAGCTTCACCCTGTGCCCTTCCTGTGTTTCTGACCAGTCAGAAATGTAAACATGGGGTGCTGTCAGGCTTTCTTGACAAGCATTCATGCACACAAAAGCTTCTGACAGGTAGAATTATTGTAGAAAATCTAATGAAGCCATTACGTATGAAAGAATTGTAGTGACTGCTACAACCACCTGTCTCCAATCATTTCTGCCTGCCTGGTACATTCAGGCAGAGTGAGTGTACTCCAACTCCCCTCAATTAAATGTTGCCATCTTGTGGGACTGAGGAAGCGTGACTTCTCTGTGCCCCAGCCCCCTGGAATAGCATCCCCCCAGAGATACAGATGGCGCCTACTCTCCGGGGGTTACAGAAGGCCCCAGCTGGGGTTAGGGTGTTTGTGGAGCCCCTGTTGTGTTTTGGATTGTTATAGATGTTTTCTTGTCCAGGCTGTTTTGTTGTTATGTTTTGTTTTAATTGTATATTTGATATGTTGTAAGCTTCCCACAGTCCTTTAAAGTGAGCAGCTATAATAAATCTAATACATAATAATAATAATAAATCTCAGTCACAAGCCCTATTTATAGTGAAATCAAGTTATAAATGCCTGCAATTCTTTCTCTTGCTGAAGTAATATATGACTTGAAAGCACTCTTTTTGGAATATGAGGGACAATTTCCAGGTCCTTCTTGTTTAGTGGAGTAACATTCTGAAAAGTAGCTCCTGCAGGCATGAAATGAAGTGGGAGGAAGAGAATGAGAATAAGCAAGTTACTTCCTCAACTAGCACTAAAAAAAAATGGCAATGCTGACAGTGAGTGACTATGGCCTGTGTGGGCAGCCACAACCAGGCAAAACAGCACCATACCTGCATCAGAGTAATAAAAACCACAAAAAGTATTGATATGTGAAGTCCCTTTTTGGCACAAACAGGTGAAACCTCTGTCTTTCCCAGTTCACACCTCAACTGAAAACAGCATTCCTAAAACCTTATGTACCCAGCCTGTTATGGTACTATGATTTTTTTCCCAACTTGCAGGCAGAAGCAATCACAAATCCACATTCTACGGCCGATTAAGAAAAATCACCTCCAATTAAGCAGAGAACATTTGTGACTTTTTTACCTAGCAAAACCATCTGACTGGGCTCACATTATCCCAAAATAAGCTATTCTGATTTATTTTCATTTTCATTTCAAAAGAAGTGGGGTATCAGATAGAAGGACAGTCGAAACACCAAATACTAATGCAAATAGTCCTGAACAAAAAGGGTTCTTGTATTTTGCACATACATGTGAATGTGAGTAGATAAACGATACTTATATTTAGAGAAACGTGCATTAGAAATACAAATTTTATTGCAAACCTTTTTAAAAAGAATCTCTCAACTTGGGACAGGAATGGAATAATGACCCAGACTTAATTAATGGAAAACTAAGAAACTGAGAGGGACGCGGTGGCGCTGCGGGTTAAACCGCTGAGCTGTCGATCGGAAGGTCGGTGGTTCGAAACCGCGCGGCGGGGTGAGCTCCCGTTGCTCGTCCCAGCTCCTGCTCACCTAGCAGTTCGAAAACATGCAAATGTGAGTAGATCAATAGGTACCGCTTCGGCGGGAAGGTAACGGCGTTCCGAGTCGTCATGCTGGCCACATGACCCGGAAGTGTCTATGACAACGCCGGCTCCAAGGCTTTGAAACGGAGATGAGCACCGCCCCCTAGAGTCGGACACGACTGGACTTTACGTCAAGGGAAACCTTTACCTTTTTTAAGAAACTGAGAAAAGCCAAATTTAACAGATGTACCTGAGAAGCAAAACACAACCCTGGTTTACCAACTTAAAAAATCAAAGGAAACTATGGCTAACGTACTCTTGGAAATGGAAGAGAGGGAACACAAATTTATAGGTAGAGTATATGACACTGGTTGACACTGCATTAGAATTAAGTCATAGAGAAATCAGTAAGTTAAAAGTATACATGTAATTGTCCTCAAGACAAACCTACAAACAGGTCAGGAAGCCACAGTACAGACAGAACATGGCGAAACAGACTGGCTCCAGGTTGGCAAAGGAGTGAGACAAGGCTGTATGCTCTCCCCTTACCTGTTCAACCTATAGCCTGAATATATATTAAGAGAAGCTGGATTGGAAGAAGATGAGTGTGGTTTTAAAACTGGAGGAAGAAACATCAATAACCTGCACTATGCTGATGACACTAATAGCCAAAAATACAAAGGATCTGCAAGGTCTACAAGTAGAAGTCAAGGTGCACAGTGGAAAAAAAATGGGACTAAATTTAAAGAAAACCAAACTAATGACAGAAATTACCAGCTTTAAAACTGATATTTCTTTGATTAAGATATTGAAATGTTAGATAGCTTCTGCCTTTTAGGATCAATCATCAACAGTAAAGGAACAAGCAGTCAAGAAATACACTGCAGACTAGCACTATATGTGTCTATAATATTGAAATAGTGCAATTAGTGGCATTCCCTATTCTATGGAAATGAAATTTGGTCTTTGAAGAAGCACATTAGGGAGAGTATTGACACTTTTGTACTTTGATATTGGAGAAGACTCTTGAGAATACTGTGGACAGCCAAGAAAACAAACAAGTGGATCACCAAACAAATCAACCCAGAGTTCTCACTTGAGCTGCAAATGACCAAGCTCAAATAATCCTACTTTGGACACATTACGCAAAGACCTAGTTCTCTAGAGAAGGCTCTAATGCTGGGAAGGGTGGAAGGAAAGAGAAGAGGACAATCAGCAGCAAGGTGGATGGACTCAATTACAACAGTGATGGGTGCACCATTGGAAGACCTGAAAGACCAGGTTAGGGACCGATTGTTATGGAAAAAATCTGTCTATATGGTTGCAAAGGGTTGACACCAATGTGATGGCACATAATCAAACAATCAATCAATACAAACCTTCATTCAAAAAAGCATCAAGTCTATCTGCCAAAGGCTACAACTAAAAGCATGAAAATTTGCTCAAGCACATAATTCATTTTGTACATACACAATTCTCTTGTCTGCTTTTCCTTCCTACTTTGAAAAAAATGGACAGAAATTTTTCAGAATTTTTCAGAATTTTCTTCTTCTTTAAGAATATTTCCAGTCCAAGAAATAAAGATTCTGACTGAAAGTCTGAATTTGAACTAGCTGATTTTCCCCTCAGTCTTGGGCCTGAAGGAATCATCAAGAAGACATAGAATGATACTCAGCTGTGAAAGGTTTGGTAATTCTACAATTTATCAACCAATAAAAATATTTATAGAGTCCGTCACAAATCATTTCACATGAAAATATTATTAATCTCAGCATTTGAAAGGCCATAATGGGCCAGCTGAACAAGTTCTTGCCATTGTTCTATTATGTGTTTTACTGCTGTACTTCATTATTTATTTTATAATTTTTTATAGTATTCAAATGTATTTTTATTTCTATAGGCAGCCTCTAGATGCAATACATCACAGGTTTTATAGTTTTATGTATATAGTTTTATATCAATATTTCAAGTAAACTCCACAATAAATTATCAATCAGCTCAATTAACAGGTTGCCAAATGGCTATTCAGCTTTGGCAAAACTAAGTCTTAACCAGAAACAAACACCCACATAGCTCCCACATTGTTGTGTTCTCTTACTAAGGACAGTACTCTAATAAAACATGCAAAACTATAATTTTCATTGATAAAAATGGAAGCCAGTAAACATTACATAACCTTTAGAATTGTGAATTTTGTTTGCCCAAAAACAAAGATGTAAAAGTAATTAACAAAAAAGGGAAAATACAGTTTTTTAAAATGTGAAAATTCAATTAATAAAAAGCTTAAGATTTCAATGTTTTCATATCTATTTTCCTTACTGCCTTCTATCAACTACTGTATATACAAAAGAACTTATTTAAATATACCAAACAGATTGCCTTGTAATTTTATATACAAGTTTTGCACTGCATGAAGATTAGTCTTATGTAATAGATGCTGTTTCACATTTGGAAAATATTATGCCAAAGCCCAAACTTAGATTAGATTAGTTTAATATAAGCATTAAAGAACTAGGCAGAATTAATAAAAACTCTATGAAGAAAACACAATTAAATAAAATTTTCTAGCTGATTATTTTAGAAGCAGTTATTTAATTTCAAAGCCTTTTTTCTAAAAAACAGCCACAATATTGGCCTAGATATAAAGGCAATGCAACTGATATTTCATATATTGAGACTTCGCTAGACTTTTAAACAAAATACCAAAAGAAGCTTCTTCCTTTTTTCTCTTTTTAATAATAAACAGAATTGCCTTCATATATCAGCTTTCCAAGAGACTGATATTTTTCAGTAAAACATGCTTTGAAATTAAATTATTATTTTCTATATAGCATGTCTCAAAAGGAAGCATTGCCAAAACCCGGATCTGAAACAGAAAGAGGCAAGCCTGGTAAATGAGTTTCAAGAAGAGTTGGGGGAGATAATAAGCTAGTTCATTATGAACCAACTTTCAACTTTCCTGATTTGATTAATCACTATTTAATGAATGAAGAGCAAAGAAATCTAGTTTATCTAATTTATATTTTCATGCCTCCTTGACGTGGGCAGACTTGCAAAAACTCCCTTTAATTTAAGCCAATATATGGAACCAATGGAACTCAGCTCTACCTATGGATGGAGAACAACTCAACAATAGGCAAACTCTACCTGCTAAGACAATCTATTGTTCTTAGCCTTACTGGAACTTGCAATATAATAGATGTTTAAATCCAGACTACGGAAAAGCTTTAGTTTCCTGTCCTTTTATAGTAATCCACAAATTGTGCTGATATCAATTTTGGACACATTGGATTGTTTCTGCAGGGAATTCTCCAGGCATTTTACAGATAGTATTATCCAGAATGTGCAGTATGAATTAAGTGTGCAAAACAGTTCAACTACAAAATTTAGAACTCAAAACAGCATTTTCAAGCACGCTGTTCTCAAAACAGAACTCTTGTGTTTTGAGATTTTGCTCTGGAAGAAATCACAACTGTTTCCAGCAGCTGTATTTTAAGTGTTCCATGCTGTTCCAGGTGTCTGTTGCTATTGGTTGAGGCTGAGTGGAGGTGGGGAACAGGAGCTCATAAGCAAAGCCTAGAGCTAAGAATAAAGGTGTTCTGGACCTAACTGCTTTTTGTGAAAAATGAAAAAGGACTGCTGCAAGGAATCTGAAATTGGATTGGACTCATCGTTCTTCTATTGGATATGCTGCTTTGTCTTGGTTTTAAAGGAATGAAGTAGGATGGGTGTTTAGAGCAAAGAGAAAGGGGCAATTCCCCCTACCACAGGCTCTTGCTTTGCAGATCAGCCCTGTTAAAGTTTAAAAGGGCTTTTTTTTTTCTCCCTCACCACAAAAGCCCATGCTCCAACAAGGAGCCCCAGCTCAGAAGTGTAGATTGGTTTCCTTCTTCCAGATGGCAAGGGTAAAACAGGATTACACAAACCCTAGCACATCCAGAAATTATCCAGCAGGCATGTTGGGAGGAACAATTAAACTAGCAGTAAGGTTGAAGCTGGTTGCTTATGCTGCACCAAACCTCCTTTAACCTGCAGCCAGTAAGGTTGAGGCCCTATGTTTTCTCATCATATTCATCTAAGGCACAGGTCTCTTTCATATCTCACTTGCCCTCCCCTACTCTTTTGTGCCACATAATTTGTGTGCAAAAATGGTTCACTGGCAATAACAACTTTCAACTAAGTGTTCATTTTTTAAAAACTGAGAGGATATTTGTATTGTTTCCTGTATATTTAGATCAAAACAATCTAAAAACATTAAGGAAATGTTGAATATTATTCAAAAATACGCATTATTCTACTTCACTTGCAAAGAGAAGCAAAAGTGACCGAGGAAGAGTCCTAACACAATGAGAGAATACATGCTTTGCTATGCAGAGCATCCCAAGTTTATCCTCAGTTAATAGGGCTGAACAGCTTCCTTCAATCCATGCCTTGGAAAGGTTCTGCCAGACTGACAGTCATTATTAGTTAAACACAGCAGTGAATCAGTTCAGGCCCAATGCTAAAGCAGAGTTTAGTCTTCCAAGTAAAGGCACAAGTTCATACACTTCTTTTTCCCCAATCCTGTAAGAAGATTGGAAGACTGCTTTTAAGACAAGCACGGCTACCTACCATGTCCATTTAAATTGTTATGCTCTCCTTTTTTTCCATGGTATCAATAGTACATCCATTTCTATACAATAACTTTGAGTGCTGGTGATTGGGACTGCTTGTTTCTTCCCTCTCCTCCCATCTCATTTTTCTTGCGAAGTGTATCTTTTGACTGAAAATCAGAAGGATTCTGCTGGGACCTTTTCCAACTAACACATTGTTTTAAAAGGCACAAACTTTCATGAGATGTGCCTCATTTCATCAGTTTCATCAGTTCATCAGCTCACTGCATCTGATATTTTTTAATAAGTTTTGTTAGTCAGATAAAATCCTACCAGACTCCTGAGTTTTTGGCCTAACATAGACTAACACAGCTCTCCTCCTATAATATCCTTTGATTGTAACCTTGAAAGCAGTACCTCATACTACTGATCTTTGTAAACTTCCTCCAGGAATCCTTTTGACAAAATAGTACAATATAAAGGTTTTTAATCAATAAATAAATATGCTCTGTCAGCCTGTGGATGTAGTGTATCTTTATACATAAAACATTTGAAGTAATACTAGGAAGGAGATAGACACTATATATGTTACATTAGCCACACTTTATTCTATCTCCACATCCTGACTTTCTTGGTAATGTCTATTAATGCAAACCATATGACATAATGTCACCACTCTTTCTGTTTCTATTAGCCACAGCCAATGAAGTAAAGCAGGGAAACATGCTGATGTCATATCATGCATTTTAGATTAATAGATGCTACAGAAATAGGGAAAAGACACAAGTCTGCCACTCTCATAACATCTGATTTCAGACAGGCCTATTGTGCCCTCAAAAAGCAAACAGAAATGCAGCAGACAGGAGATCCAAAATAAAAATGTGTTGTTTGATAAGTTTGACACTTATCAAAAATAACAGTATCATGCACAGTTAAATCTGTTGATAATCTCAGATCATGCAACAGATTTGCCTGAAACAGTTTTGCTTATAGGATAAGCAAAATTTCTATCCTATCTTCTTAGAAGAATGTGAAACAAAACACAGAAAAACTGCCAGCTATAAATTTATATATATAAGATTCTTAGGGCAAGGATTTCCATTTGTGGGGATGTGCTGTCAAAAGCTTTCATGTATTTCCATGCTTCTAGAGGCCTCTGACAGCAATTACATATGCAAAACAGGGATAATGCAGCTGATCTTACCAAAGAGGAAACTGTTCTCCCATTGGCCAAATCCTGAGCTAAACGGGGATTTAAAATTAATGATCAGAAGGGTTAAGCTGTTAAACATTCGAAGAACTGTTTGTAAACACACACACACTATATGAAGCATGCATTTGTATTCTTTGCTCAGTGCTAATAACCAGCACTTGAACTGCATGTGGAAATGAACTGGCAGTAACTGCAGGAAATATAAAAAAATGGTGATATGATCCCAGAATTTTGCCCCAGTAAATATCCTAGCAGAGGCATCCTGCACTAGTTGGACCCTCTGCCTGGTCTTCAGGGACAGCACTATAAATTGTTTTACAAAAAACCCGTCAATTCAGGTATCTAGGACCATGGCAAACTCTGATATATAATGATTAGAGCCTACTGGGCATCAGTAAAACTATGAAAACACCCAGGCAAGTAATCAAAAACAAGGCCAAGTACTGAAGAACTCATAAACCACAAACCTGATATTTTAAGGCAGACTTTCCCAATCCAGATGTTAGAGTTCAATCAGGATACCAGGTTTGAGAAGGCAGTGTTAAGGAAGTTCAATCCGCACCCAAACAGGATGAAATCATATGCCTGAACTGACAGGCATCCAAACAATATGGACAAAAATTGAGCACTGTGAGATCTCAAAGGCCAAAAGATCATATCTGAATCCTGAAGCAATATTTTTAATTCAATTAGCTTACCTTTCTTTCTCTGTAAAGGTTTGCCCAAGCTCTACAATTATTTTATTTATTTATTTGTTTGTTTGTTTGTTTGTTTGTTTGTTTAGCACGTTTTTCCACTGCCCATCTCAAACATGACTCTGGGTGGCTTACAGTACAATTATACCTGCCCTTATCTACCTAACACTCTTAGAGTAACAGCACTCAGACTATCCTCATATCCTTCTAAACATATCCTCATGTTCCTCCTGTCATAGGCAAAGTAAGTAATCAACAGAAGGAAGTTTCAAACAAAAACTGGAATAAGGTAAAACACAAGTGTTAATCCAGTCTAGGTTTTTCGTCCCATAAATTATGCTAATGGCAGATTTTTTTATATTCCTTGAGAATACAGTAAAAGAGACAGATAGGATTGTTTTCCTAGCTAATCTTGAAGAAATTATCTTAATACAGATTTGCCAACATTTTAGTAAACACAACAGTCTCATTATGCCAGTTTCCCCTCACTCAGTCTTATCTTATTGTAGCTAGGGTACTTAAAGTGTGTCTGTTCCCCAAACAGGGGACCACTAAAACTGTCCTTTCCTTGAAAAGTTATCAGTACATCATTTCTGGAAACTTACCAGATATTTTTTAGAAGGACAGTCCTAAAAATGGGATATCCTCACAATGTCCTAGAAAGGGAACTCTCAGCCTTAACTGGATACCTTCAGCCATAAAAGAATATACAGTTTTAATTAGGTGCCTTCCCTTCAGCCATGAAAATAACTATAAACAGTTGTCCGTGGCAAAGGTTTTATCACTTAGGCAATGTGCTTCAAGGAGTTTTATAAATATGCATTTAGATTCATCTTAATTTTAAAGCATCATTATCAAACTCAAATATATTTTGTGGTCATATGATAAACAAAGTCATGATTCAATAGCTCAATTTTAATGAATTATATAAGTTTGCTTTCAAGTGAAAACACTGGATTTGTTATCTTCACTTTAGCACTAATCTTGTCAGTCTCTCTCAAAAATGCAATTTACTTTAACAGAAACTACCTTCTGAACTATAAAAGTTTTTTAGATGAACAATATATTGATTGATTATATCCCATCAAGTTATTTTCGACTCCTAGCGACCACAATAACTAATCTCTTATATTGTTACAAGAAGTCTGTCACGCCTATCTCTAGAAAGATAAAATTTCTACAGAAAGGTACAGTCATTTGTGCTCTAAAAATGTAGCCACTCCTTTTTAACTTTCTAACTTGGTGATGTTTTGCAAAGCTTATCTCTAAAATACTATGTTCTCCATTTTAGGATTTGCAAAATATTTTATGCTTTTGCTTAGGCTCCTTTAACAAATGTCCTGCTTACTTTAGAGTTAAAGGGGTGATCTCCCTCAAATTTTACGAATCACTGCATTGCAATGTGACATCACATAGCACAACAATCCCACATGATTTTCAAAACCCACAATGATTTGTATTTCTGTAATTATCTCATTAAGAAATGTAACAGTGTTACACTGTTTGTTTCTGCTGTTTAACACTGAGGACTTGAATTTTTAAAAATTACCAAAATAAAAAAGGATACCACTCCACTCACTTCCACCAAATATGCATTTCTTGTTCCACAAACTAATTCAATTTATTTTTTAAAATATATGTAAAAAAAATTATATTCAAACACAGTCACAGGACTATTTTACACATCACATTTATATAAGTATAAATGCATTTTTTTAAGATGCTGGACAAATTAGCTATACTTAATTAGCTCCAGGATAAGTTGGTAGGATGTTTTGTGCAGGCTTTTTACTTTGGGAGGTAGCAGTTTGTTAATTTTAGTGAGAGAAAGGAAAGTATTAGCTGTATTGGTGAAACATGGAAGGCAAAACAGTGAGGGGAAAGACAGATCTGTGATGCCGACAAACCACTCTAGAACCCAATGTTTCAGCTACTAGAAAAGAACAGATATACTCAGAGAGCAAGTATGTGTAATGGTATGTGGGAATGACTTTGACCTGACAGGTAGTGCTGGCAGGAAGAGGGTTCACTGGAGGGTGGGGGAACATTAGCATTGCCGCCATTGACCATGGCTGAACTAGCCCACAAGTACAGTTTGACAACACGCTTCAATGAAGGTTGGTGACAGGGAGCGTGCTGAGCCCAGAGTGTTTGAATCTGACAGCACCAGAGAGGGAGCTGGGCTGCTAGCAGCCATAGAGCTTTGGCAGTGTTGCTGGAGAATGACTGGTTGTTTTCTGCTCATGAAGCCTGGAAGCAATGGTAGGCTGAAGCAAGCTGGGATAGGACTGGATTTGGAGCCAGGAATGGTCTCTGGGGGTGATATAATGGGGTTCCCAACTGAGGCCATGACAGGCATGGGAAGGTATGGCAAGGGGTACCTTCCTACTCTAAGCCATATGGCCACATTTTTGTTGACTTTGTCTCCAGCTGCTGCTGCTAAATGCCAGATCTCAGTATAATAAGACCACATCTGTGCATGACATGGTGATGGACAAGCATGTGGACCAGGCATGTATTTTTTGGGTAGCAGAGAATGGTACCCCACATATGACTACACGTGAGCTCCTGCACATGGAATTGGACTGCACTGACAAGCTTAGGCTGCTGTTGATGTACCCACCACCTAGATGCCTAGCAGCAGCCTGCTACAAGCTTCTGGATGCTTGCGCAAACAACAGCCCAATCAAGGAACTCCCAAGGAGAGAACAACACCCCCACCAACACAAGCAGGGCAAGCTACAGTATATAAACAGAGAGCAAGGCCCACTCCCTCTTCGCACTGAAGACGCTGCCTAGTCTGGCAATGAAACGTCTGCAAGGAAACAACAAGGCTCAGAGAGCACCAAGGACTCCACAGTTCAACCCTGAGCTACAAATATTCACTTCAATCAGTCCCTCTCTCTCAGCCCTAGGAAGGAGGCAAGGGCAAGCCACTTCCAAAATCTTGCCAAGAAAACTGCAAGGACATGTCCAGGAAGTCACCAGAAATCAACACTGACTCAAAGGCACCTCCCCACCCCAAAAATGTTTGTGTGTGTGTAAAATATATATATATAATCATTTTGATAGTTTATTGAAAACATGAGGTTACCAAAAATGATAGTATGCCAAAAATGCATATTAACACTGGCACAAAGAAAGTATAGAGTAATCAGAGGATAATCAGACTGTTACACTATAAATACAACTGTCTGCAACCAATATGAAATAAATTTGTGCAATAATCAAAATACTAATGTTTCCATCTTTTTCAGTTAATAACAAATCATGTCAAGGACTTACCGTTTGATCAATTGGTTAGTTTTGGCTACATTTTACAACCCATCTCAGTTTTACTGCATAGATCTATTGCCCACAAATTATTTTTCAATAACATGCAGCAGACTAAAACAGACATTGAAGTATCTGCATAGTTTTTTTATCTAAAAGCTTTAGACTCTGTTAAAAAAAAAAAGAACGTATAGGATAAATCAGGAAGGTATGAAGAATTTACAACCATTTCTTTCACTTGATAAAGTATTTAAAAAGAGGAAGGAAATATTCCCTAAGTAAAAAAGAGAGAGCTTAACTCTGAAAAGGAATAGATACTAAACCTTTCACTCAGGCTATACAAAAGGGTAAAGGTAAAGGTAAAGGTTTCCCTTGACATTAAGTCCAGTCGTGTCTGACTCTAGGGGGCGGTGCTCATCTCCGTTTCAAAGCCGAAGAGCCAGCGTTTGTCCATAGACACTTCCGTGGTCATGTGGCCAGCATGACTACACGGAATGCTGTTACCTGCCCGCTGAAGCAGTACCTATTAATCTACTCACATTTGCATGTTTTCGAACTGCTAGGTTGGCAGGAGTTACAAAAGGATACTACCGTACAATATTAATATGACAAAGAATTCATTCTAGGATTGGGATTTTAGATTAAAGTTTGTTAAAACCTATCCAAGCCAAAGTGTGGGCATTTCAAATCATAGTAGATAGAAAAATATTGTTCCCATTTCTGTTTTCAATTCAAGGTTCCCTGACCAAAAAAACCAAAAAATAATTATTGCTGATCATCATGACACTGTAACTTCATTTAAAAATATTCTTAAAATGTGTTTTTTTAATGAGAAACTCAGGGCTCACATTATATATTTTCAAGAAGCTGAAACCAATTCAAATATTCACACAGACACTAATATTCTCCATCAGAATGTAACCAAGGATGGTATATTTTTCCGAAATACTCATGTAACAAAATCTCTCTGAATATGGACAACATCAAAACAAGATATATACACCTAACAATTATATTTGCATAGAGAACAGCAGCACGTGTTCTTCTCCAAAGGTGTTTCGATGAATTCAAAAATTCTCACCCCAATTAACTGTAGCAATTATTTTCCTGATATTTTTTTAATCTGAAAAGTGTATGATTTTGATTGAACAGTTTCAAATATAAAATCTGCAGTGTTGACTAAAAGGCAGCTCTCTCTTTGAGGTAAACAACAGGCATAGGAAACCTTATCTGTGGACCTAATCCAAACCTTAGATATTTATATACCCCTTTAAGCAGCTTTGAGAATCCCGATTTCCTTTCTCGTTTTCCATACTGTTCCCCCAAATCCTCTTTTCCTAATTCTGATCCATTCTCCCCAGATGTTTCTGACCCCTTATTTCAAAGTAGAAGCTGTTCCAAGCAAGGGTTTAAAATAGCTTCCATTGATGTCAATATGGATAGTTTAAGACTTTTTGCAATTTGAGGGAGAATACTGCTAGAAAATGAAATGCTAACACCTCCTTAAAACCCTCCTCTTGCCCTACAGTATGGCTTTAAAATCGTACTTATTGAATTGGATGACAATGGAAAGCTATTTTAAAGCTTCAGTGCCAGACAGAGGATATGTTTAAGAAAGGTTGCTGCTGGGGAGAGAGTTTCCTACAGGATCCCTTTTAAAACTTCCATCCATTATTATCAGTAGCGCATGGCAGAGTGTGTCAGAAAGCACACTGGAGGCTTTATGTCACAGTGAAATGAGTACCCAATGCTACTACAAAGTCTCGAACAGGCATTTCAGAGTCAATTCAATCCTTCGCCCAAAATAAATTTCTCATCCATTATTTATTAATGTATTGTTCTTACAAAATGCCACATTGCTAGACCCCTAGTGGTTTACACATTGTTGTATGTGTCTATGTATAATAATAATAGAATAGTATTAATATTGTTAACAATATAAAGAACAGAATTTCAAATTTAGCACCCATTATGAAACAGAACAGTGATTAATTAGTATGCATTTTATGTGTGTAATATACCTGAAATATTAAATATTTAAATATTTTAGAATAACAGGTTTTGCTCAGATTTAATTATATCTCTAATCACAAATACATACAACAGAGAGATGAGTAGTGACAAGGAACAAGTAGATAACTTCTAACCACAAGTAACTCCACAGAACCCCCTTAGCCATTTAAGTGGCATAGTCAAATTATCAAAGGTAGACTCCAGATTAGATGTGGCAAATCTGATCTTATTTCTCAATGTTTTTCAGAAAACATTCTGTAAGCACGTAAAAGCCTAAAATACGAACTTTGGACCATGAGAAATCACAAAAATCTGCAAGCCAGACACACCTATTTAATGTACCAGCAAACTTCTGTTTCCTAAGGATGAAAAAGCTGATTCCTCTCCAATTCAATCTCTCTTTCCTTGTTGGAGGGCCCATATGTTTTCCCAAGTGAAATGCTCAGCCAGTGTGGGTCAGTGAAGGAAGCCGCATGCCCCTATAAAAGCAGTCTTTCTTGGAATCCCCTTCTTTCTAGAGATGCCAAGAATGATGCCTTGGTTGCTTAATTCAGAATGTTCCACATGTTAATTCACAAGATGAATTAACCAAGATGAATAGTGCTGTCAAATTGAAAACTGGTTCACCATGACAGAAATAGTGGGATACAATGACCGTTATATTCAAAAAAGAATAAGGAATATATTCAATATTCCTATAACGCCATGAAGTGATTCTCTAATTTTTTTCTCAGGTTTTCTGCCACAATACAATCTATTGTTACCTGTTTTTCTGATCAGACTCTTTCTGATTAGAATTCTTTCACAAATATTCATAATCCACTATTAATTAAAACAGATTTTCATTGTCTAGCTTACTAATAGCCCATTTTTATTTCACTTTTTTATACCTTTACATAAAATATGATACACATTATCTTTTTTGCACATTATTAAGGTATATAATGAAATAGCACTTGATGTACATATACAGTTTTCCTAAGGCTACATTTTTATGACTTACAATTTCATTCTATTCTATCAAAATGGCATGAATTTATTTTTTAAGCTCCTTTATATTTTATGGATGAGTGTCCACCATCAGCCACAATGATGAAAAAGTTTATTTATTTATTTATTTATTAAATTTCTCTAACGCCTATCTCGCGTACGATGACTCTGGGCAGCTTACAAATAATAAAAATGGCAAATTATTTAGTGGCAAATCACTAAAACAATTCAATATAAATACATAAAAATACAAATACAAGATATAAAATATAAAATATAAAATTCAAGATGGGAAGTAAGATCCTTGGCACCCTCATGGGGCCAACCACCCCCGTGAATAGCTGTCCCCACTCCTATCCCAGGCCAGGTGGCATAACCATGTTTTTACTTCCGAAAGGCTGAGAGAGTGGGAGCCTGTCTTACCCCCGGGGGTAGCTTGTTTCAAAGGGCAGGTGCGACAGCAGAGAAGGCCCTCTTCCTGGGCCCTGCCAATTGGCAATCCCTCATCGACAGGGTCCATAACATGCCCTCTCTGCCTGACCGGGTGGGATGGGTTGATGTAGTGGGGGTGAGCCGGTCCCTCAGGTAACCTGGACCAATGCCATGTAGGGCTTTAAAGGTGATAACCAACACCTTGAATTGGACCTGGAAGCAAACTGGCACCCAGTGCAGCTTGCGTAGCAACGGTGTTATATGTGCCCTTCTAGGGGCTCCAAAGACCTCACACAGCCACATTTTGCACTAGCTGTAGCTTCCGGATACTCTTCAAGGGTAGCCCCATGTAGAGTGCATTGCGGTAGTCTATGCTGGAGATGACCAGGGCATGAGTGACCATTCCGGGGGACTTCTGATCCAGGAAAGAGTGTAGCTGGCACACAACACAAAGTTGGGCAAAGGCTCCCCTGGCCACAACTGCCACCTGCTCTTTGAGCAGGAGTCGTGAGTCCAGGAGAACCCCCAGGTTCCGCACTGGGTGTGTCTGGGGCAGTGCAACCCCATCCAAAACCAAATATGGTAAGTTCCCGGATACCTGGGAGCCCCCAACCCGCAGCCACTCCATCTTGCCAGGGTTCAGCTGAACCCTGTTGCTCCCCATCCAGACCCTTACAGCCTCCAGGCACCATGAAAAGGTGGCAACAGCATCACTTATGTCACCCGGGATGGAGATGTGTATCATCAGCATATTGATGATACCTCAGCCCATGGCGGCAGATAATCTCACCCAGCAGTTTCATGTAGATGTTTAAAAGGAGCAGAGAGAGCACCGAACCCTGCAGCATAAGCTGTTTCCATCCCATATCCAGGCCTGAAACCCAACTGAAAAGGGTCCAGATAATCTGTTTCATCCAGGATCCTCTGGAGCTGCAATGCCACCACTTTCTCAACCCCCTTCCCTAAAAAGTGGAGGTGGGGGACTGGATGAAAATTGTCCAGAATAGTGGGGTCCAGTGATGGTTTCTTGAGAAGGGGGCACACCAGCACTTCTTTAAAGGCACCCAGAAATACCCCCTCCCCTAAAGATGAATTCACCATCACCTGGACCCACCCACACATCACCTCCCCAGCTGACTTCATCAGCCAGGAGGGACAGGGATCTAGTTGGCAAGTGGTGTCGTTTACAGACCCAGGAACCATGTCCATTTCCTCGGGCTCAACAGGATCAAACTGTTCCCAGATAACCAGGCAAGTACGCTCCCCAAGTTACTAAATATTTGCCTTGATGTTACAATACAAACCCCACCCTTTCAGTATTTGTATCTCAATGTCTGACCCAAGTACATAAGTCACAGGGTTTGTGTCATGAGCACTGATGGTGAGCAGGAGGGGGCCCCTATCCAGGGGGGAAAACGCATGCGTAGTACTGAGGAGTTAAGCAGCCATTCAAAGAGACACAGATCAGACCCGCCTTGACTTTTGGAGTTTATCTGTCTGGGTTTTTCCCACGCAATTGCCTGTTAATCAATAATCAAATCAGCTAATTAAAATTAAAGGTAATCTTTAATTGGCTGTTAACCTTGGCTACTGTATATCTTGAAGATTCATCTAATATTGCAAGAAAATATTCAAATTCAGTGAGGACACTGAATATTCTCTAGATAAATGCATATATTTTAAAGAAAAAGGCAGTCCACAGTGGATAACACAAAGTTCTAAACATTCATCAGTTGCCACAATTAACATAATCATGTTTGGACTGCATATTACAAAGTGTGATTTAAAACACACACAAACATATTCTCTTTGAATAGTTGGCCAGAACTGGAACTAAATCCTCTAAATCAAATGAGACCATTTAACTTGATTCTGACTCTATTTGTAAGAATACAGTTCTGAAATAGCATGTGTTATATGCTATTTGAAGAATAAATTAATACTCCTGCACTGTTGTTTTCATATTTATTGTGAACACCTGTTAATACATTTACTAGTAAACTTTGGTACAATGTCTGATAATCTCTGATTAAATACACACATACACAATTAGTTATTCATGATGTGCAGCTTGATTTTATGCATATGTACTCAAAAGTAATTTCTATTATGTTCATAGGGACAAGCCTAGAAATAATTTTGCATTGAGTGCAGTTTTAAAGTTTGTACCTAATTCCTCAGTGATTACTATTAGGCCATTATAAGCATTAGCATCTTTACTACTAGCTACCTTATCTGTTTTGGGTACATGTTTAGATACCATCAAAGAACTCTTTTTATGCAGCCAACTATTAAACATTTTGATGTAGTACCTTGTGCCTGAGCTGCAGAGCTGTGAGAATATCCAAGTGCTAGAAGCGCAGTCTCCACCAGCTGACTAAAAAGCACATCTTTACGAACCAGAACAAACTCTGCATGTTCTTCTCGATTATCATATTCAAGAGAAGTGTCCAGTTGTTCCACCACACAAAAGACGGGGATCATCAAACCTGGAGGAAGAAGGATTATTGAATCCAAAATTAGAGAATGCAAGAAAAGTTTCTGAATCAGTACAATATATCTACAAGTCCCATTACCATGTACATTTAAGAAACTCAGAAACAGGACATACGTTTGTTAGGCTTATATGCCATCTGTTCTTCAGGAGCTCAAAGTGGCATACTTAGTGTTCTCTCCTTCTATTTCTCCCCACAAGAATAACCCTGTGAGGTAGATTGGGCTGAGATTTCCTCAGTGACTTAAACCTGGGTCTCCTTGGTCTCACTCTAACACTCTACCACTATATCACATTGACACTGAAGCAAATAGCATTTATTTATCTAGAAGTATATTGACTCAGAAGATGGAGATTCCATTTAGGTGTTAGAATTGAACTCTGTCTAAACGTTCTTAAAAATATCTAATGTATTAGCCATCTCATTGTTTATTTGTATTTATTTATTTGTTTGTCAAATTTTTATCACCGCCCATCTCCCCCCTGAGGAGGGACTCTGGGCAGTTTACAGGGTCGCAACTAAGGGTGGGCACGTGGGGCATGTGCCCCTGGCGCCGCACTGGGGGGGTGCCAAAATGACAAAATCCTCCGTCACCAACCCCTGGGCGGGGGCGTGGAATCCATGTTTGCCCTGGATGACACAGACCCTAGTTGCAGGCCTGGCAGTTTACAATAGAAATAAAATTTAAAATTCAATACAAACTATAAATAATACATTAAATATAGATATAAATGGAAGATGTAATTACTTTTATGTAATAAGTTGAATAGTTTTATCCCACTTTAAAGGCAGACTGAAGTATTTTATTTTATACAAAAATGTAAAACAAATAGAAACAACAAATAACCGTAATGAAGCCCTATTTATAGTGAGATCAAGGCTCAAACTTTTGTGCCCTTTTCTCCCACCTGTGCACTGCCACAAGCTTGAAGCTTTTCTCTTTTGGGTGGGAGAGATGCCTTCCACTTTTTATGGTAACAGATTAGTCAAGATTCAGGCTGTTCACTTCTGATCTTCCCAGAACTAGCTATCACACATATTTCAGAAGAGGTCTGATTAGTCAAGTAGGCTCAAATGAATGAAAGCACGTGATTGCAAGGATTAGTAAACAGATTATACTATGATCTCTAAAGAAAGTAATATCATTGTGAATAATTTAAGATAAATCAAACACATAATAATAAATCATATTATGAACAATCAACTTTCTAGGTCCATTTCATCATAATCAAGTATATTATTTATTATGCATATGTAATTGTGTAAAGTGCTTTCCAAGCTGGAAGAATTCATCTTCAAAACAATCAATTTAAATTCTTCTTGTTTTTCTGTTACCTATACAGCAAACTGACACTTTAAAATGAAACATGGCTGGAACTCATAAACCCAATTGTCAGAAATTTTAGTAGTCCTTCTGATCAAGAGGTTAGTCTTCCTTCTGCAAGACTTAACTTGGGCAACCATTAATAGGTTGCCAAAATTTCTATCAATGTCTATGGCTTGCAGAATTTGGTTGGCACCCTCTTTTCATTATCCATTGTTTCAGGTTTGGTTTTTCCATATTTAAATTGTATACTTGTGTATTGATCTGGAAGCATAAATAAATGAAGAAAGAAGAAGATGACTAGAAGTCCTTAATGATTTAATTTCTGTGATACCAGCTGAATCCAAACTCTCCAGAACTAAGGACTGTATTAGTCACTGATATTTGTCCTGGCAATTGTGCCAGCCTCTTGTGGTGCAGACTGGTAGCCTTGTGTGGCACAGAGTGGTAAGGTGGCAGTATTGCAACCAAAACTCTCCCCACGACCTGAGTTCGATCCCAGCAAAAGCTGGGTTCTCAAATAGCCAGCCCAGGTCAACTCAGCCTTCCATCCTTCTGAGGTCAGTAAAATGAGTACCCAGCTTGCTAGGGAAGGTGACGACTGGGGAAGGCAATGGCAAACCACCCTGCTATAGTCTGCCAAGAAAACATCACAATAGTGGCGTCCCCCCAAAGGGTCAGACATAACTTGGCGCTTGCACAGGGGACCTTTCACCTTCACCAGTACCAGCAGCAAATAGCCATTTAACTTCCTACAAATGCCCTCAATTTAGCATCACTATAGGCACTGTGGGAAATTGAAACAGCCAAACATCATTATTGTTACCAACATTTAGCATAAGCCCACACCCAAGAGCACCCGTTTTCCTGAAGTGGCTTTCAAAATTGAAGTCAGCCCTAATAACCAAAATGCACGATGTAATGCCATAGTCTCTACTGCTCCCATACTGAAAATTTTCTGCCTTCTAAGGAATTCCAAGAAGAGATTCTTTGCTGTCCCTTCCTGCCTCTTTGGAGCACATCCAAGGCCCAGGTAGCCCCATAAAAATTGGAGATAGAAAATACCTGTATCATAACATTTGCATTGTTTTTTTTCTTTCCCTGCATTCAGCAGCTCTTACTAAAGTTGTCACCAGCTTTTCTATTTTATGGCAGCCAAGTATTTTGTACAACCCATCATATCTCAGAGAGCAAGAAAAAGTAAAGATAGCAAAAGACACAAAGACAGAATAAAGAAATCAAAGAAAATGGAAGAACTGAAAAATAGAGTGTAGGCGAACAGAAAAAAAATGAAAGGAGAGAGTATGTAAGATAGAAGAGGGAAAGATGTTAACTGAAAATGGGCTGTTTTGAGAAAATATTGTGGGTGCTTTCACAAAATAGCTATTAGTGGGGACCTGCAAATTCATAAAATGCCTAATATAAAGCAGAGTGGTTAAAGCTGAATCTCAAGAGTATTTTTCATAGTGTGTTCCCTCTAATAAAAATGTAAAAGTTAGCCTCAGAATTTGAGTAAAATGTTTTAGTATCACTATCTATGCCCATAACATAAAATTTTAATTCCATACTTCAATTTGCATTGAAACAAATGCCTGCAATTAAAGCCACCAGTAATCTTTCCCAAAGGAGAGATTTAAATAAGTAAGTAAGTTACATTTTGCAAGTTTGTCAACAGTTGCTCAAACCAGGAAGAAAATATTACTGAGATATTATTTATTTATTTATTTATCTAATTTATCCCCGCCCATCTCCTCCCGTCGGAGGCCTCTGGGCGGTTTACAACAAATGATTAAAACCATTAGAATAATAAAATACAATAAAAATACTATAAATAGAAATAAAGAATAAAGAATAAAAATCCAAGCGATGAAACATCTAAAACAGTCCATAATACTTTAGGAAAATAATTGCTTAGGGTATGCTTGATAATTCTGATTTATTATGTTTTACAAAAAGGAAGGTACAGCTATAGAAATCAGGAGCTCTTGCTGAATTAATCAAGCAATGTCAACCCAACATTCAAAACTGCTATCTCAACTGGTACACTAAAATATTTGCAAGAACAATTATAGTGTCTATTTTACAGTGCCTCTCCTCATTCTACCATCATCACCACCAGCACCCCAATATCACACCAACTCATAACTACTTTTTTATTATTTACTTCTTTGGAAGAAGTTCATCCCCTCACAAAAAAGGGAGGGAGGAAGTCACCAGAAAGGAAGCAAGGAAGACATTTCTCTGGAACATCAGTATTTCCTATTATATACAGGTTTTACATTAATGTCTTATAATAAATGCTTCAACTATTGTCTAAGAACATCCAAATTTTACCGAGTGTAAAGAGAGCCAGCAAATTACTTAATGAATTAAAAAAAAGAATGAGGAGTAAGTATATGTCTAGCTTTCTCATAAAAACCCATGGAACTTATCTGAAAACTAAATTCAACAATTTAATATAAATATGCAACAATTTATCTTTAAAAGAAAGCAAAACTGAATTCTGTATTTTTTCTATGGGATTGTGGATCTCAAAGATTGTGAACCTTTTCTTCTCCTTTTGAATCTATGCCTATACTGTATTTATTTAATTGAAATATTTAAAGGCAGAACCACTTCTAGTAATTCAGTCAAGTCGCATAAACTGCATAGTAATTTATCACCCTTATCACCCAAAATTGCCAATATCCACAAGTTGTGGTCCACAACCAAAGCAAAATCTTCTGAACTTCTTTAAATTACCGAACTTGAAGAGGGCAGGCTCATATTCATAACACTAAATTGTCAATCATTTTGGAGTATAACATAAAACAATACATATTTGATTCTTACACTAAAACTTTTTTATTTAGTTAATATAGTTGAGTATTTCTTCCAGTTACACGAAATCTCAGACTGGTTTACAGTCAGTTAAACCTGCATATACTGACAGTACAAATTACAGTAATTAAAACTGTATGTGATACATTCAATTTAAAAATATTAAAGAAAAAAGGAGATTGGAAAAAACCAAAACCATGCATATAATATTCACACAGGGTAAGAAGATAGATCTTTAACCAGTACTTAAAAGTTATTAACATAGATACCTATGAACTGCAGAAAAGAAGAGCATTTCAGGGTGAAAATGTCACCACTGATGGTGCTGATCTTTGACCAAAATAAAGATGAATAGATGAATGTCACCATTGAGAAGACCCACACACAAGTTACTGCAAGACAGTACTCTGCAGTCCTTGGCACACACAGAACCTTTACAATTTTAAACAACTGATTCAATCTATAATAATAAAAGGAGTTTTATCAGATATCCAAATTGTTTAGGACCTTATACATCAAGAGCAAAACCTTGAACTTGGTTTCATAGCTAACCAGGATCCAGTGCAACTGCCATAGCAATAATACAATGTGTTCACAGCATGCTCCACTCCACCTGGCCACCACTTTCTGTACCAATAACAGCTTCTGGATCAAGCACAAGGGCAGTTCCACATAAATGCAGTATAGCAGCATAAGTATGAGGTTACCTATGCGTGAATCACAACAGCAAGGCTGTAGCTATCCAAAAATGCTTCCAGGATTTCATTTGTTTCTGGTATATTATATACTGGTGTGTTAATAACCCAATATTGCAAATGTATGATGACCAACGGCACACCCATGTAAAGTTGCTGGACCAGTATGAATGCAGCTAAAGAAGTTCTCATGATGTACCAGCAGGATGGTAGAGCTAAGCTGATTTATTTTCTACTGAGCTAGTATAGTTGAAATCTCTGAGAAGTTAGGGCATGTATGCTGTGCTTGTTTCTCCAGTGGAGGAAATTCTTGCATCACTCCTCCTTCCAGATCCTGAGTTTCAGTTCCTGTAATGGATATGCTAACTTAACTGCTTTATAGTTTTGACAAATGAGGAGGGGTTAAATTAACAAATGTTGAAGTCAGTTCTTTTCAACACCAGGCCAGTAAAGCGCCCTGCAGTTGGATACTTTCTCTTTTTGTGAATGGGGGAATGGAATTTTTGTTGAGGCAAGACCTACTGCAGTTTAGGGCAGGACATTGATTTTTAGCCTTTGTTCTCAGAATTCTAAGTGAACTGAAGTGGAAAAAAAATCAACAGTCATCTTCAAACTGCTTCTGGAAGTGTAGGGAATAAAAATAGGGAAATACCCCATCATATGCAACACCTGCGACTCTTCAGACCAATGGCTTGGAAATCATGAATGTAGTAAACTGAGTAAAATTTCAAATTTCAAATGTAAATGAGTGTTAACAATATCTCAGGTTGTATATTAGTATATATCTGAAAAATAATTACATTTAGCAAAGTATAAGCTGTTAGCAGTAACTGATCTTTACAATAAATGAAAAATACTTTTAAAAGTGAATACAGTAATACCCTGAGAGTTAAAGAATTATCTCTTGCAGAAGATTCAGGAAATTATTCTGAAGTTATTATAGGTTTTCTTCCCTTGGAAATAATATAGAGCCAAATTGAAAAAGATAGTTCTATATATTGTCAAAACATGTTCTAGAAATCCTAGGGCCACCTTCCCCAACAAAAATCACTCTCCACTATAATTCTGGAATTATAGAAAGAACAGTGCTTTATCAATCTGCACCAAATTTGCAGAAAGTAATTGAACATAATTGAACTATAGGAAGTAATCCAACATGCCTCTATGACTTGTTTTTTTCCAGATTAATATACTACAAAATAATATTGGACCATGATTATTTCTTTCTGATTTTCAGGGAGGAATCAGCTTCCCAATGCATCAGCACTCAGACAATTTTTGACAGATTATCCAACTCTATTTCAAATTCAACGAACATTTTCTATTTTAGATACATCACTAAACTTGCAATGTAATTTTATTAGAGCCTACATTTCTATGTTTTACAAGCAAATATATGGACATTTTATCAGAACAAAAACTCTTCATTGAGGATTACGTAACTATCTCTAGATTGCTTTCTGGGGCTTTCCTGATGGAGAAGCATATTCTCTTAAAAGTATAAAATTTCCCAAGCAGAAGAAAAAATGGATTACTGAAGCAAATAGCTTTCTTCCGTACATCTCAGTGAGCTGAATACTAGGGCTGTGCATCTCTTCAAGTTGGATTCCAAAATGGCCTTCAGAGCATGGAGAACCACAAACATAGCATCTATCTGCAACTCTTAAAAACGGCTGCACTTTTCCCCAGAATGAAATCTCAAGAAAAAATGCACCTGCTTTAAACAGTTACAGATAATTCATGCACACTCTTGACTGCTTCAAAGCAATATTTGGAATCAAATCTGAAGCATTACACAGCCCTACTGAATACATCTAGCAGAGAATCTTAACTGATCCATACTGGATTTCTTGGACTGATTGCCTCCCATCATATTGCTGCATCACCCAGAGTCACTTGTTGAGATGGGCAGCCATATAAATTGAATAAATAAATAAATAAATCCTCTGATTAGTAGAAAATATTGCCTTTTCCAAAACAGATAAATCACACATTAGAAAATATTGCCTTTTCCAAAACAGATAAATCACACATTTCCAAAAACCCTTCCTTGACATCTGGAATATCAGTTTACCAATTTCTTAACATAATTCCTTTAGCCACCCCTCATGCTTGATACAATCATAATTTCAGATATACAGTCAAATTCCAAAGCTTTGGTATATAATTCAACATTACATTAACATATTTAACATTTAAAGATTTACCCATTAATACACTTTCCCAAAAAGATACTGTATCAGTGTCTGATCACATGACCATATGGGTTAGTGAGCCCTCAAGTTTTTTACACAGCATAAAAAATCTAATGTCCATTCTTTCAAATACATTCTTTGGGAAGTCCAATATGCATTAAATACAATTGTTTGATGAATCAACCTTAATCTCAAATCTGGAGAAAGCATTTTAACATTTTTAAGGGCATGAAGCATTGATGGGGCTTTATCAGAAATTCCAGTTCTTTAGTCCATGCTTGAAATATCCCAGGAATGTCCACTTTAACAATTTCCTTGAGCTTTTGAATAAAGGTACTGTATGTTATAGGTTTTAATTCTGTCATTGATTCCACCAAGTAAGAAAGCAGCTCAGGTGCCTTTGAGGCAGCCAAAGTGCCTGGTCCATATTGATTTGTTACAACATGCTTAAGCTGAAGATACTTCCACCATTGCAAATTGGGAAGGCCAAATTCAGTTTGAAGTCCTGAAAAATCCTCAAAATATTCATTATATAACAGTTGAATTAAAGTCATGATCCCAGCTTGTGCCCAAACTTTCCAATAGGACTCTGCCTTCTGTGGAATATTTTTGTACTTTGTCAGGGTAAACCTGTGACTTCATATTCTGACTGAGACTTCGGATCATCTACTTAGCCATCAAGTATCAAGAAAAATAAATAAAAGAAAACTCATTTTCAGAGCCTGGAATGTCCGCACGTTGCTGGATAGAGACAAGGTGCCAAGGCCTGAAAGATGAACAGCACTCATAGCAGCCAAACGTCGCTGTTATAGCATTGACATCGCTGCTATACTCAGTGAGACCAGGCTTGCAGACGATGGTTCATTACAGGAAGCAGCAAGTGGACATACGTTCTTTTGGAAACGGAAACCACAGACGGACAACAGGGCTCATGGAATAGGTTTTGCAAACAAAATTGCTCTGCTGAAGAACATCTCTATTCTACCCACTGGAATAAATGAATGCATTATGAAGTTCTGCTTTCCTCTCAGCAAGTCCCAGGACATCACCATTGTCAGCATCTATGCACCAACTCTCACGAGTCCAGACAAAGACAAGGAAGGTTTCTATGAGGACCCGGACCAGATTATTCGAACAACCCCCATGAGTGACAAACTCATCATTCTGGGCGACTTCAGCGCTAGGGTGGGAACAGATAGCAACAACTGGGATGGAATCCTTAGGAGGCATGGGGTGGGGAAAAATAAACATAATGGCCTGCTGCTTCTGAGCAAGTGTGCCAAGCACAACCTGTGCATCACTAACACGATGTTCAGACTTGCAAACAAGTACAAGATCCCAGATCCAAATACTGGCACCTACTTGACTATGTCATAGTAGATCACCATGACCTTAAAAGACATTACCATAACCTGGGTCATGCGAGGTGCTGAATGCTGGACAAATCACACACAATTTTGGTGTACAAAATGAGACAGTACCCTAACAGAGTGCTGCCAATAAGACTAAATATTTATAGCAAATATCTTCTTCCAACAACCTAAAAGACTATTCTATACACAGATGGGCCCTGGCAAAATTACACTGACTATGTACTCTGCAAGCATAGATGGAAACACTTCTTCAGTCAGCAAAAACAAGATCTGGTGCTGATTACAGCTCTGATCTCAAACTCCTTGAAAATTTACAGCATAAGCTAAAAGAAAACAAACAAACAAATAGACTTCAAAATACAGTACCTAAAGAACTCTTTACAGAAATTCATGACATCATTAAAATAAAGCAAGCAAAATATCCTGAAATACAAAAAGCAAAAGAAGGTGAAATCTGCCTGCTGACATGTTGAAGAAAGGCAGAAAACAAAAGCAATAGAGGCAGAGCAAATTTTTCCCAACTAAGTGCTGGGTTCTGGAAAAGAGCACGAAGAGTCAAAGACTCATATCAAAATAAGCAATGCAAAGAAGTTAACAGCTGAAAGGGAAGAATAAGAGAGTTATTTAAGGAAATTATAGAAATCAAGGAAAACTTTTATGCAAAAGTGAAAAGATAAAAGTCAAGGAAGACATCGATCTACTGGAGAAAGAAGATATTGAGAGAGAGGGTGGGTATATACGGAAGAATTGCACAAAAGGATCCCAAAATCAAAGATCCATACAAAGATTTGATCACTAAATTAGAGACATTCTGGAAAGTAAAAATAAATTTGCTGTAAAAAATATTGCTAACAATAAAGCTGCAGAACACCAGCCAATACTTCCAATATAATGGGATTGTTTAAAGGCTTGCAAGATTATGCAGTCTGCAGTTGCTACATGCAGTTTGTAAGCAGATATGGAAAACACAGCAGTGGCCAAGGGACTGAAAAAGATCAATGTATATTCCAATACCAAAAAAGGGCAGCGCTAAGGAATGTTCAAACCACTAAACTGCACTTATCTCACATGCCAATAAGATATTGCTCAAGTTTTTGCCATTCAGACTTCAAAAATACATGAAATGAGAACTGCCAGATGTAAAACCTGGATTCAGAAGAGACAAGATCACTAAAGATCACACTGCTAACATCCAAAGGCCAATGGAGAAGGCAAGGGAGTTCCAAGCAGATACTTTTCTGCTTTATTGATTATATAAACTTTTTTTTAATTATGACGACCACAACAAACTCTGGATAGCCCTTAAAAACAGATGGAATATCTCACTACTTTATCTGCCAATTGAACAATTTGCATTATAATCAAAAAGCAACAGTTAGAAAAGAACATAGAATAACTTATTGGTTCAAATTGGGAAAGTATGCCAAGGTTATATACTGTCACTTTATTTATTTAATTTATCTACAGAATTTTTATTAAGAAATGCTAGTCTCGAATAATTAGAATGGCATTAAAATTGCTGGGAGAAACATCAACAACCTCAGACATCCTGATAATACCACTCTGGGAGTAGATGATTTAAGGAATCTTGTTGAAGGTGAAAGAAGAGAGCAAAAACTGGCCTGCTTATTATTAAGAAAAACCCTACAATGATGTCAACAGGTCCCCCTAATCCAATGTAAACAGATGGAAAAGCAGCTGAAGTAGTAACACATTTTATCTTCCTAGGCTCAAAAATTTACAGGAAGGTGGCTGTAGCTCCCTACTTGGGAGAAAGATTATGACAGATATGGACAAAATATTAAAGAGCAGAGATATCACACTGTCAACCAAAATATATTTATTTATTTATAATTTACATTTCTAAGGCCAACCACTTGCCAATGACTCTGGGCAACATTCAGGGATTAAGAACAGGGAAAAAAAACATTTTAAAAACATAAAGGGTGGTCATTTTAGGGGAGTGTATGTGTTGTCAAGCCAAGATATTCCCAATTGTAAAATATATCTCTGAAAGCTGAACCATCAGGAAGGCTCAAGGAAGAAATATCAATGCCTTGGAATTCCAGTGCTGGAAGAAGTATTGAAAATACTTTAGACTACAACAACAAATCATTGAACATTAGATAAAGTTAAACCAGACTGCTCAATGAAAGCACTAATATAGCTTTAATATTTTGGACACATAAATTAATGGAGAAGACTTCAAGGCTTGGAAAAATCAAAAGCAATCAAACGAGGCCAACAGAAGATAAAGTAACTAGATGCTATTGCTGATGACAAAAGCATGAGCTTACAAGAACTCAAAGGATCAATGTAAGGATGGAATACCCAGTCGCAATGGCTAATAGCCTTACACAGAGCTAAAGAAGAAGAGAGGAAGGGGTAGAACAGAATCAGAAGGTGGGAGGCTTAAAAGAGAAGGCGGGAGGAAGCAGGCCCCATTCGTGACTTTAACAGAGTTTGATACTGTCCCAATGAAGAACTACGCATATCTGTAGTGGCTTGTGCTGTGAGTTGCTGGATTTGGGGCATAAAGATCAAGAGCCTCACAATCAACTGCTAAAAGATAATATTTGCAAAATGTCCATCTAATTACAAAGTGCTGAAAGTAAATGAACAAAACAATAAAATTTGCATATATAAATAGAAATTAGCATATGTGCATTTTTAGGGGTTGTTTGAGGGGAGCCCCTATCCCCAATTATTTCTGCCCATCCCACCAGGTCTGGCAGGGTGGACATGCTCCAGGTCCCATCTCTGAAACAGTGCCATCTAGTGGGACCCAGGATGCATGCCTTCTATGTTGCAGCACCTGTGAGAAGGGAACAGCATCCCTGTTAGCCTTTGGGAAAGCCCTGAAGACCTAGCTTTTTCCTCAGGCGCTGGGGCCAGGCTGTTGCATTATAAATTTTAGGGAACTCAGCTTTGTTGTAATGTTTATTATTTCTTGTTTTTGGATTGTGAGCTGCCTAGAGTCACAAGGTGGCTACATAAACTCAATAAATAAATAAATATTGTATAAATATTGTATAAATTTATGTCCTGTGGGACTAGAGTCAGAGTCTTCATAATACCCAACAATATCCCGGTTGCAAGAGTTGGAAAATTATTTGCCACTAAATCTTAAAATTATGCTTAATATAAGCGTCATTACATGTATAACTTTATGACATTGTTGAAAACAGATAATAGCTATCATTTGTTACAGAACTCAAGCCTTCACTAAGAACAACAAACCTTTCAGATTTATCAGATATATTCTCCTTCTATCCTGGGAGTAGGCAGAAGACAATTTAAAATCTATTGGTAGCTCTTTGGGTGCTCTGCCATACATCCACAAAGTTTTAGATTCCCCACAGCCTATAAAGAGCAAATAAAATTGAAAGTTTTAAAAAAAACCCTGCCAACTCTGTTTTCTAATTTTTTATCTCTTGGCCTTAGTATTTCCCATTTGTAAACCAGGAGGAAAAATGTTTGGGGGGGGGGGTTAACCAATTTTTGTGCAGCAATACTGGCTTTTTAGAGTTTCTGTTAAAATCTCTTATAGTAATATATACAATATACAGCATTCACTAGATAACTGACTCATGACTTCAATCCACTTATTTATAACTGACTCATTAGTGGACTTTGATGTCTACTACAAATAAATGTACAGTATTTCACATGCTCCAAATATGGTGATCCCTGTACTACACTACTGCTCATTTTCAAAATAAAACTCTGATTTCCATTAAATCATAGCTATTCCTTTAACCAGAAATCTAATAATCAGATTATTGGCAATCCCCTGTAATGCTGCCTATTTTCAACAACTGTGTTTTTAAATAGCCACTTTCTGTAAAATTATTTGGGCTGTTAATCCTTAGTATGAACAAGCTACTATTTTAACAGATTATTTCCTACTCTTTCAAAGTCTAAACAAAAACTTTTTATTTTCTGTCACAAGAGACACTAAACATGTTAAAATGTAAGTTTGGATAAAACAACTTTTAACTCAGTTACCATAACATACACACTGGAGGTTAATTCAGGGAACATGGGAACAGAAGGAATGCCATCGGTAATTGTACACTAGGTTTAATTCCCTAAAATAGTTGTCCTTCTCACATCCCAAAATATTTTAATGATGATACCTAATAGAATGTATCATTCCTTCTTATAAATATTAATATAGATTTTTAAAATTTAGTCAGCTGTTGCGCAGGCCACCACATTTATGAAAGCATTAATTACAGGCATTTAGAGTCTGTGATCTGCCCAGCTTCTATCTGCCACTTTAGGGTGCTGCATTGATGTCAGCTCCATTTCATTCTACACAGGGATGGAAATGGTATTGTATGGGCAGCAGGGACACCAGCAGTAGTTGAATGGATGGAAAGACGGTACTGGAACAGTTGGGGGGCAATGGGAGGTATTGTTGGATATGGCTGTGCAGCAGTAGCAACCCAAAGAAGGCAGAAGGCAGGTTCTGGAATAATTGAGGGGGGGTAGTGCATTTTCCAAATACAGATCTGCGAAACAACCACTTTTGAAATACAGAATACTGTTTTGTTATTTGCTGGAATCTACATAGGGGAGAGATGAGGATGAAGAGGGAAAATATGAGCTATGGAATTCCCTGTCAATGGATGTCCATCCCCAGTGGGCTGTTTCATGCCCAACTGTGTCTGACAGAAAGTCATGGCTTCAGGATGAAGTTACCTTTAAGCCTGGATTTAAAAATAAAATCTGAATTGAATACATGGACAATACAATACTACTCATTATATACTCAAAAGTAAATCCCACTAATTGCAATCAATTATATTCAAGGGGATTTGCATCCTAAAAGAGAGAGACAGAGTGTGTGTGCCTGAGATGTCTTTTCTTTCCAGAGCAATGGCATTTACTCCCAAGTTGTTTGCTGCTCTAATATTAATCATAATTTTTAAAAAACCAAAAGATCTGATTAGGGATTATTCTTCCAAGCTTCTTTTACGAAAAAAGCCAATCATACTTTCTCAGCATACCTGTAGTTATAAGCAACCCTTAAAACTGTAAGACAAAATTTATTTTAAGAAAAATGGTTTATTCAGTTTTGCTCATTTTTTTTTCTCTTCGCAGTTAAAAGTTCTTTATCATTTTTAGCTGTTACAGATTAATTCTTCTCCTAGGCAATGATAACGCTTACAAAAACCAAGTCTACATGGGCAGTACGTCAAAATCTGAGATATTTCTCTTGAAATTCTTAAAAAATTCATTAAGAAACTCATTCATGGTTTCCTCTTGTAAGAAATATTCAGTTCCAGTAGTGTTCATCTTCTGTGGTCTTCTAATCCATGATTCTGCATATTCCAATTGATAGTAATAATTAATTAGGCTTGTATGAGACCAGACTTTGGTTTTCACAAATCTGCAGTTTTGCCTTTGGTTTGTTTCTTTAGACATGAGCAAAACAGTGGATGGGCTTTTGCTCATGCAGAAAGTACATTTTGAAGGGCCCACTTGGTCACAGTGGATCTGACTGAATCAGTCTGATAGTGAGATTCTATGTGGCTTCCTTTCAGCAGCCTGTCCTCTTCTTTGGAGCAACTTGCTTGTATAGTGATGAGAGTCACCTGGCTTCTACCACATGATTTGTGATGGTTTTTCCACTCTGCAGAGATATTTCCCCAGTGGTGGAGCCTCTTAAGTATACTGTTCATTATTTGCAGTTTCATTATCCGTGGCTTTATGCTGGAATACAGATCCTGCAAATAACAAGGGCCACGTGTACTTTCACAAATAATCCTCTTGTCATTCTGCAACTGACCCTTTGAGTTCATCCTCTCATCCCTTTAACCATGAACATTTTTAAATCACATGTTCTCGTAACACTGCCCACTGTAAAGGGACCATAAAGTCGTGTTTAGTTTTTCCAATTTTAAAATAGCATTTTCTCTCTTCTCCTGACACAATTTTAACCACACTTCATCAAGGAAGCAGTTTGTGACCTGCCCAGCTCTATTGGCCACTTAGGCTACAGACTCAATTTCAGAAGTTCTGAGTCATACCTAGAACAAAACAGCTCCGTTTCATTCTATGCAGGGGCCTAAATGCAGTTGCTCTGCGCAGAAGCGTTTGGGACACCAGACCATGGAGGGATGGAATGCTGGGACTGTATGTGTGTGGTATTGTTGGATGTGGCTGTGCAGCAGCAGCAGCAATAGCTAAGAAGGCAGAAGGCAGGTTCTGGATTAATGAAGCAGGGGGCTGCTTCAGGTACAGAAAAAAGGCATTGGTATGATGTGGGAGCAGGCTGGCTACTACATTTAAGAGAACAGAAGGAAAATCCTGGGAAGAACTCATCATATGTTGGTTTAGTTTAAAAGTAGTTTATAAAACCTGAAGAATCTACCAAGTTTAAAGAACATTACCTACATAATACATTTACTATAAATATTAGTATTCATATATTTTTAATAATATTTTATATGAAGTGATTTGTTATTAAATCTTCTATAATGCTCAGGCTCAGGATTTTAAATTAATTTGTATTATGTAATTTGTATTTCAGGCAAATAGAATATTGACAATATTCATACGTAAATAAAAAGGCAGAATGACATATCGATGTACCGCTTAACTACACTATGGCATTGTTATCAAAGTAAAAGCTCCTTGCTTCTTAAGACGACAATGGAGCGATGCTTCTTAAGAAGCATTCTTAAGAAGCAAGGAGCTTTTACTCTGATAACAATGCCATAGTGTAGTTAAGCAGTACATCGATATGTCATTCTGCCTTTTTATTTATGTATGAATATTGTCAATATTAAAAAATAGTTTGCTCCTGACATATATCTTATACTACGGGGAAACTTATTGCAACCCTGGGGCTACACTTAGTCCTAGAAATTCTTTCTTTAGTCCCCAGAGCCCCTTCCAACTCCGATTACAAAAAAACTATTTTAAATTGGGAAATTCATGAAAATCATAGTGTAAGCCCTAACAGGATTTTGAATAGCAAAGAAAAAAGGAAAATCCCCACTTACAACACTGCTGACTTTATGTCATTGGGTTGCTCACTGCAGTTCTCACGTTCCCACAAAAGGCAGCTTACTCCTGCTTTAAATCAGGTACTACAGTAATGGTAGCCTAGACAGTTCACTGCCATTTTCATTTCACTGTTAGTGGTGGATATAGAGATGGGAGCAACTAGCCATTGGAGAATAGCTTGGAGCTCTTTATTTGCCTGGCTGCCATCAGCTTCCTGGTTGCCCACTATTATGTGTGTCAGTTAATTGCTCTCCATTAGCCAGTAAAACTACTTTAAATAACATCACATATAAAAATGAATGCCTTCTATAGCTGTAGGGGGGTATTTCTATTTAATTTCAGTTGAAACAAACTTTTGTTTCATCCAGGGTGAACAACTGCAGCTTTCCAGCCAAGGTGGCCTTCAATCAGACTTCAGAAAACCTTTGCAAACAATAAATTCAGACTTATTGCAAGAATAATCTGTTCCTCTCTGGCAATCTGCTATGCGTTTGTAGGGAGGGAGGGAGGTATTAGAAAGAAGGGGAAAAAAGGCAAAGGATCTTAAGACAAGAACCTTGCTTTAGCATCACTCCCCAACTGACACTCAATGCCCAGAAGAATACCTTTGAGGAAATATGACTTATGAGCAAAAAAAAAAAAGTTGCCCATTTCTAGTTAAAACTAAAGTTTCTAATGAAAACTAAGAAATGTCTGCCTCAAAAATTTGGAAATAGTTGTTTACAAACATTTAGAAGTTAAATGTACTATAATTAATTTGAACCCATACACTTCATTACAATTCTTATAAATTAATACTTTGAATACTTCACTATATTTAACCAAATGACCCACTTTACTCCCTTTGTATAGCATCTGAAAGAAGAACCTGATGAAAACACCCAGATATGATCAAGAAATGCCACTGGAGCCAGAGGGAGTAGGGGGAGAAGCAAGCCATGGGTAAAACAGATATAAAGCCAAACAAAGGCTTAGTAATTCACGACTTAACCGTGTCCAAACACCTGCAATTACTTCCAATTCCTTTCCTCATTCTGATTTAGTAGCACTGCGTCCAAGTTAGGAAAGGCAGTACATTAGACATATGCCATCATATCTAAGCCAACCCGAATAGTACATCCCCTGTACTAATCACTTTCCCTTATCTCACTTGTTCTAGGCTGAGCTGTAGCTTAATTATCTCTCTTTTCTCACATCTTTGTTCTAAAACATGTGGTTGTCTCTACAGAATTCAGCTAGATTATATTTGAGGAAGGAAGGAAAAAAAATAGGAAGGACCCTTCTGGTACACAGAAATGGGTAAATTCAGCCCCAGTTTGAAGATAAACTTCTTTCAGTTCTTCAGCAGCCATCAGGCATAATCAACTTCAGAATCTGGTGTACAACTTCATTGTATTTTGATTAGGCCTAAGAATGCATAGGAATAATCAATATACAGTAACTGTATATGAAAAAGGATTTGTTCTTTTCAAAATGTACCAGCTCAATGAAACTTCTCTGTACTTGTCTAGGAAGCATGAAATCCTCTGCCTTTTAAATAAATCAATCAATAAATCAATCAATCAAAATGTCTCAGCATGAGAAAGGTACCCAAGGTACTTAAATCTCCCTTAATATTTGCAAAAGTTGTTCATTAATTTTCATTTTAAAAATCTTAAATAATTCTAAAGACATCAAATTAACTGCAGCTTTGACCACTATGCACTTTTTTTTGCCTTAGGACCTGAACCATCAATCTAGTACATGAATAGTTCCATAATATTACCAGGCTAGCTGCATAAAACACCTTCATTCAGTAATTTATATTTATTGTTCTCTTCATATGACCTGAGCTAAAAGGATTTTACATTATAAAAGCAGTTATATTGTGAAAATTGTTTTTTAACTCAGTAAACCATAAGCTTTTATGTGTCTTCTTAGAAACTGAGGAACATTAGATTATTCAGTTGCATTCAACAGTGTTCTTCTGTCGGCAGAATAAGCGCTCTTGGCAGATGTACTTCCTCCTTTTTTCTACAGCCCCTCAATTTTCTTCTCCATAGTTGGTGAATCCCCTTTGGTAGACCAGAGGGCATATGGAGTGCAGAACGGAGAAAGAAAAAGTTAACTGTCATTACCAAAGCAGTAAAATGTTTACATAACATTAAATTTAACCCAATCCACTGATATTCCATATAACACTGGATTTAACTAACATGCCATAGACTCTACACACATACATATTTCTTCCATGAAAGATTACTTCCTGTGATGTTTATAATTATCTCAAGTATGAGAGACAACATATCTATCAATATTAAATAACATGCTATCCACTCAGGGTATTTCTGTGGACTTCCCTTTGTTACGTGGTTGACCACTGTAGAAAACTGAGTTGATAGGCCTTTGCTCATATACAGGTATGCCACTTCTTATAAGCGTAGGCATTCATTTAAATCTCCCTATATTTCATGTTCATTACAACTTTGAGAAGTACTATTTTTATTCACTGACCTAATCTGCTTAGATTTTAAAGCCTTCCATTAGGGAAAAAGCCACTATATACTTGTACTGTGATGGGTTTTTACCCATCGCTTTATAAAGAAATAGAAAAGGAACATATTACATAAGTTCATTCTCAAATAAGTGCACAATACTGTATGCTTAAAATTTGGAAGGGACATTATTGTATCCCTAATTATTGTTTACTTAGATAATGTGTGCATTAATAGAATAATTACATTAATAAATGATTACTTCTATTAATGCCCACATTATCTTCTTTTACTACCATTCTGGGGCCTTTTTTTTCAACTGAAATCTCTTCCAGAGAGTTCTCATTCTTAAACAGAGTAGTAGCAATGGCATACTACAGTCTATTGGGAATTTTTGAGGGTCTACTCAAATAGCTGTTTTCAGACATAAATTGTTCAGTAGGAGGAGGTAAATTATACAATATGGTTGTATGAATTAATCCATATAGCTGGGAAAGATCTACAGTATTTTATGTATTAGAGTCTTGTTACTCTTCTGTTCATGTAGTTGAGGGCATATTTCCTAACTTCCATCTACAGATGTACAAAATTTCAGGTTATTCCCCAGAGTTCCTCACATAGCACAGCCAAATTTTCAGGGGGGTTAGGAATCTACAGAGACAAAGTTGAGGTAAGGAAGTCCATTCCATTAATGTGAATATTTCAGTCATTAAAGGAAAGTTGAGAATCAAACAAACCAGGAATACATTTTAGGAACTCAGTGTAGTTTTGTGTTCATTTCTATGAAGTGACATACCATAAATGGCTCCAACTGCAAAGAACAAAGAAAAGAAACCAAAACTATACAGACAATAGGAAGTGTCTCAGTTCAGCATAAACCTGAATACTTCACTCTACTTTAACATCTGAAAAACAGCAATTCCTAAAACCTTGTCCACATCTGTGATTGCAAGTAACATATTTTCTACTATAAATAAAATTTTAGTTAACAAGATGAGGTAAAGTAAACCTACTTCAGTTTCTCTGCATTTTCTCAAAGTCTAAAAATTGGTAATGTGACAGGTCCATCTCATTTTTCTTAGTGATGTTTTTATTATTCTTTCACTCAATTAAAGCAGAAATGGATATTGCATCTTCTGACTGTATAATTGTTATTGTAATCTGTTTTCTATCACTGCTTGGGAAATTGGTCCAAAACAACATAAACTATCCACAGCCTCAAAATACAAGCCATTTTCTTTTACTACAATACTTAAGGAGACATCTATCATGGTAGTCAGCGCATATGCAAGGATTACAGCAAAAAAGTTATTTGTTAGTTGGGAAAATACATTATGAAAGACACCTTTTACTGCATAGTAATGCCTAACCCGTAAATGAAAATTCTATTCCTTTAGCAAGTACCATATAAAATATCAAATCTAAGAAATACGCCTATTAAGTTGTGACATAAAATGAAAATTTTACATAGGTTATTCAAAGGGCATGCTACATTATTGGTCAAACTCCACCAGCAATTATTTCTAAGGATCTAAATACAAAAGCCTAATCTAAATATGTTTATACTGACTAGATTCCGACCTAGGAGCTATTGTCAAATATTTAGGCAGTGTACTTTAGGACCAAAGTCTACATTAATGCCACTAAATACTAGGCCCACAGCTAGGATGTTATTTTGTTGTGTCATATTAATCAACTAATCATAAAACTCTCAAATATCTACTGTATTCTGAAGAAAGTAAAATTCCAGAAATTTATTCAGAGCTAAATATGCATAAGATTGCTACCTAAGCTAGACAACCTTTACATATAAACCTCAAGCCCAGCTTTGCTACATATAATGAAAAGCAGTTAATAATGAAATGACTGATAATAAGCTTTATTAGTGCATACTGTATAAAGTCTTGTTGTTGTTTTTTAATCTCACTATGTAGTTAAAATGAAGAGCACATGCCACGGTATAATTTTGCACTAGAATCTTTTTTAGAATTGAAATATTCCATTGTGGCAAAACACGATCTATTTCCATTGATTCACTGATAAAGACTTCAAGTATACAGACTTTGGCTATGATCCTAAGCAAATATATTTGGAATCAAGTTTCTTTTCATAGTAACTAACACAGAATTACCCAAATTATATTCCATTATTAGTGTGCACAAATGTGGATGCTAAGAGAACCACTTCACAAAATATTATTTGTTGCCCATGCAAGTAGTTTAGACTGTACATGGATATACTTTCATATCAATGAATATATAAATAGGACAGCAAAAAATATAAAACTAATTCTAAATGGAATAACTATAAGCAGCAAATAAAAAAGCTAGGGAAGATGCCAGAAAATGTTATACTGGTTGTATGAAAAAATGGCTGACATTCTACCTGCCATACACAATGAATGCTAAAGAAAGAATCATAAATTAAGACATGGATCCCCAAGCATTTTAAGCAGCTAACCTATTTTTGAAAATATGTTGTGGGTGCTCTCACAAAATGGCTACAGGGGTTGTCCATTCACAAAATGGTGCCACTGAGGATATAGTGAGTTTCAAAATAGTTATTTAGCAGAAAGCTATCTGCTATTCCCTCCAACAGGATACAGCCTATTGTAGCTATTTAGTTTGGGTCTTTTTCAGGGCAGATGGGTATACTTCCAAAGTACTTGGCTGTAGCTGATCATTAATTTTAAAAAAAACTCAGGTGAGCTAGCAAGCTTGGTGAGCACCATTTGCAGGCATATTGGCAATATTAAGATATAAGGCACATTGTTGTTTTAAAGTTCTTTTGTATGTTTACCCTTTACGTTATCCTGTGCTCAGATACAGAAATTATTAGATGGAGATTATAGTTTTATTACAAGGAACCAGTATGGATATATTAGATCATGTTCTAATGAAAGCACAAACTGTTACCGACAAAGCATACAAATAAGCAAGACATGGAACAGTAGTTGTGTCTGTTCATCAAATGATGGAAACCACTAGTAGATCGATTTCTCTCTTTCCTTTGCACACTCTACTTCATAGAGTTGGGGAATTGTCTGCAGTAAATTTGAAGGTAAATGGCAATGGAAGAGGAACAAGAAAGAGGCAAATTCCCATGGCATGAACAAAAGCCTTACACACTGAACATGGCCCCGGTTGTTAGCAAATAAACGTCCATTCAAAACTGTTAATTTCTAATAATACAGCATGCTTCAATCATTTTGAGCTAAAAACCATGGCTTAATTCCATTTTTACTGAGACATACAAACAATGCTTCCTGATCACACAGCAGCACTGAAAGGTCTATGTTTACTGCGTTTTTCTGTGAACTCTACAGCATTCAAAACGGCTACATGCATTTGTTTCATAGTATATTCACTTTCAATGTGTCCTGTACGATGACTGGACTAATCAAAACTATCTGCATCATATTTTTATCAGGAATATATTGTTTAAAAATACATATACAAAGGAAACATAAAGCAGCTTCATGATTTACAGGCTCATTATCAAAAGCATGTAGTCACTTGTGAAATAACTTTTACATGTTATCTTTATTTTTCACAGTGTACAGATTTTCACTGACATCTTTACATTTTTGTGAGATAATCTCTGTTAAATGTCTACTATTCTTCCATTTGCTTATGAGCAGTTATGGAACTTAAACTTAAAAAAAAAAGACTACAGAATAGAAAATATTTAGGAAATAATTTCTAAAGTACAAAAAGTAGAATATCTTTTATTTAACTGATTTATAGGGAAACTCAGGATTGTGACATTTTCAAAATAATCACATAGAAAAACAGATATAAATTTTGTTGAAATCCAAGGTATTAAATATAGTACGAAATATTCAAATCCCAGAAATTTAAGCCTATCTAATTTACTTTAAATTATACTAAGTACATATCCACTTTATGTTTTTCAGTTTTTCAGAATTCATCCTGGAACTCAAGTTATGAGCAAAAATATCAGTCATATATATAAAAACTGATAAAGAGCTTAAGCTAGACTTTTCATAACGTAAGCATTTCAAAATACTCAAATACACTGAAAAATGCTAGCACTACTTTTTCAGTTGTGCAGAAAATGTATAGATATCATTAGGTAATAATTACACATTAGTTATCTAGATTACTTAGATTTGCAGAAATCAAGTTTCCCAGAAGTTTGCATGTATTTTATTAATTTTAAGTATTAGAAAATGCAGCATACCAAAAGGATACACATACTTCTATATTTATGCATTTAATACAGAAAATGCAGTTTTTAAAAACTATTGTAAAAATAGCACTTCTTTCAAATTTAATTAAATTTACTTTCAAATTATGCATTTTTCTCCCCAATTTTTTATAATTGTATTGTTAAAAAAAACATGCATTATTAATATAGTGAAAGTGAAGAAACATCTCCCCTCCCCCAAAAAATCATTAGTAGTAATCTTTTGGGGAAAAAAAATATTCTTCTAGAAATCATGCATACCACTGATCTATTTTCATGTTTTTTAAGTAGTTCCAAACAACTGAAGTTCATTCTTTTATATATACAAGCTAAATATTTAACACTCTGATGAATGCTTAACTTAAATATGGTGGGAAAATTCAGCATGGCAAAAATAATATATTTCCCTGAAATCATCAGCTTCTCAACTGTTTGTCAGTTGTGGCTTTAGCTCTTAAAACAGAGTTTCACTTATAGAATGTCTTCATATGAAAGTGCATCTGTTTCTGTGGAGTTTATACAGTAGGAACCAATTAACATAAGATTGATTCATCATTATCTCAGAAGGGAAAAAAAAGACACTTTTAAAACAGACACGATGGTTCAAAGTCAATATTCCCCAGATAGATATTGCTTTCAATTCTTCTTTCACTCAAATATACATACAAGAGTCATACAAGAAAGCTAGTACAGCACCTTCAGACAACACACTTAGTTTTAATAGCAGAAGATGATGTTTAATATACAGAAGTGCTACTAAACAGTTACCAGCCTTTCCCCCAGCAAATAACTCCATCAATTTTAAGACAGCTAATATAATTTTACATGTAATTACGTGATACTGAACTACATTGAATGAACTACCTATTCGCATATAACAGCAAAATTTTCCAAGTGTTCACTTCTTCTAAAAAATGTATTACTAATTATGATGATGCATTATTTAATGGTTTCTTACTTATCTATTACACTGCAATTAGGAAAAGTTCTTTCTTATTCTTTTTCATTTGTTTTTCAAATGATCCCATTTTCTATCTTTAGCTTGTTTTGGAAATAATAAAATAATTCATTATTAACTCTGGATATATTTTATTTTATTTTGCCATTATCATGATACTTCCCTATCTCTGAACTTCTCCGTATAAACAAACAAGACTGACAAAATAATACAATTTCTAAGGCTTTTTCCCTCCTCTTAACTTTCAGCTTACATTATTTCAATTTCAGCACAAGTAATTTGCACTACTGAAACATATGTCTTGCATTGACACTAAGAAGCGAATATATCCACATTTACTCAAGTTAAATATTACATTAGACATACTTTATATGATATAAAGAAGTGCATGTATGACATACATCTGCATAACAGGTTTTCACCAAATAAACTCTCAAAGCCATTTTTTAAAAAAGCATTTGCTTTAAATGTATGTCTTTCTGCAAGATTGAAGGACAAAGTTTTCACCTGTAACAAGTACTTCTTAAAGTCCTAACTGCATGTACTTCACTAGGAAATGAATCAGTACAACCTACTAACCAAGTACTCAAGTGCAAGAAGAGGGACTGAACAGAAACAAAGGAGTATGTTAAGTCTCAAGGCAAATCTAATTATTTTAATGGAACTTACTTCCAAGTACATACACCTAGAACGTATTTTCCCTTCTTCACAGTTTAAAAGAACCCTACCAAATACGCTCATTTTCCAATGAAATTATTAACATTAGAACTCATGCTAGAAAGACAGACAGACTCCTCCGAATCTGACACAGACTAGTATCACAAGAGAAGTTTAAATACTCTCTAACTATAATCTCCTAAGTATACTTTTTCCCAAGGAAGTTACTGTTTCTAAGCAAGTGCTTACATTCTGTTTGAAACTACCAGAATGCATTCCCCCATCCCCTTTTAGAGTCAAAGCCGGGTTCCTTCTTTTCCCCAGTATACGGACTTCGTTATTAACACGCCTAATGGCATCACACATTCTCCATTTAACAAGTTATTTTTGTGTCTTTTAAGCAAATGCACAAATGGCATTACAGCTCACGCTGATGTCTGAAATCCATCAAAGGTTTGACTTCATGTAAAATATTTCAAAAGATGTGTTCCAAAATTATGCAAAACACCAACCCTAGGTTCCTTGTTTGATTATACAGGATGATCATTCTGGATATCGAACTGCATAATTTTGAAACCAAAAGACCAAATTCTGAAAGCCACAAAAGAGCTATATTCTTATGAGAAGACAAAATATGACAAGATAGTTGACTCCAAAAGCATATATCAATGTTCAATTAAGTTATAAACACTGATTTTTTAAAATATTCAGTTTCTAACTCACTTAACAGATTATTATTCCCCAAATTTTTGAAGATAATTTTGTCTTCTAGCACTGTAAAAATAAACATGTTTTACAATATTTTAAACTGATATGTTTAAAAGCACTATCCAATTCAGGATAATATAAACCACATATATTCCAAAATCAAGTAGTAATAAAAATCTGTCACAATGGCTAAAACTAGATTACTTTACCATCAAGCTATACAGTACTTAATTGTTACAGAAAAAACACAATATATCACTAACACAGTAGAAAAAACGAAAGATTCATCACCACAGTATTACTCTCCACTCAGTTGCAAAACAAACCTTATTTGCGAGAAAAGTATGTTAACAATTGTCATCAACATTCCTCCATTAACTCATTAGATCACACTGACTATTATGGATTCTATCTAAATGCTTCAGCAAAACGTTAGCTGTGATTTTCCCCTCATGACCCTTGTAACAGTAATAAAAGAACATAATAAAGCCTCCTATGCCCAGTTCTATTAGATATAGCATTAATCTTTGTAATATAAGCATTTTAACAATAGCATGCTAGGCCTTAAAGCAAAAACTGGAATCCTACTTGGAGCAATGCAACACTGAATTCAATATTAAGTAAACTGTTAAGCTTGAGGTCCAGATCTGAGGTTTAAGGCTGCAACCTAATACACATATACTTCAGAGTAAATCTAATTGAAATCAATGGGATACATTTTTCAATCATATATTAGATTGGGCCACTAGCCATTTTATTAAAAATTGAAAACAGAGCTTCATATTTTCCTGTTACGCCAGCTTGAGAAATATACCTACATTGAATAGAAACAGGCTGAGTTCCAGCCTAGACATCCTTAGAGAAGAACCACTAAAAAAAATGGGATTTAAGTTAGTCATGATAAACTCACTGATTTCAGTGGACTGATTTCAATAAGTATCAATGCAAACGGATCTGACCTTCAGTAGTTTATTATCTGTATTAAAAGCAGCATATCTGTCTGAACATGTGAACTGTATAATGTACTAAACTTTGAAATATATTGAGAAACTATACAAGTGCTATTACTTTTCATTCAAATATCCACCCACTAGGTATCTGTTTAAGCAAAACCTATACTTTCTGAATCAGTCTAAAACAAATATACGATACCTGATAGTATGTGCGTTTCAGCCTTAAAATGCCACTGAGGAAATGAACTGGATGGATCAAATATGACAACATATTCTGTTTGTTAGATCTGATGTTGGCATTTTATATACTTAAGTTGGTTTCATAAAGAACAAAGTAGGAGACTTAGTTTTAGAACATCTTAGCCATTTTTACAGACCTCATTTCTAAACTAGTGAGATGAGGATCACAGTCTTATTAAGCTCTTTAAACACTAATAAAGATAAATGTACGCAAAAACTGACGAGTCATGAACAGATAATTTTACTCAGGATCTTTAGAAATCTGAGTTTCCTGGCCATTAATCGTCCTTTTTTTCCCCCAAAAAAATCCTTATGGAGCAAATTACTAACTGAGAGGGGACGCCAATTCTAGTAAGTGAATGTTACCCAGCAGGGATATAAAGCTGTCAACACCACAGAGCTCTTGCTTGCTTTAACCTCTCTCCCAGGCGTCATATGTGTTTTAAAGAGATATTTGCTTTTTTCTCCCACAGACTCACTATAAATCCTGCCAATCATGAACATATCACAGCATTTCTGTTTTATTACATAGATGGTTAAAACAGAGCATCTAGGAATTGCAGGAAGTGCTAGAATACCAGAAGAAGGGGGAAGGAGGAAGAAAAGCAGCAGCTAATCTTGACTAGTTCTGCTGAAATTAATATTGTAAAGAACAAGAAGCATTAAGTCACGAACATATAATATGCCATTAGCAACAAAAGTCTTCTATAACTTTTCTCATGCACCTCAAAATAAAAATTTAAAGAAGTATATCCCATGTTTTATTTAGAGATGCATATCAGAGACAATACTCAGCTTAACGTAACTGTTATAATTGGTAATATGTTAGGTCTGTGCAAATAATAATCAGAGGGATAGAGAGGAGAATGTGTGTTAAAATCATATGGGAAGTATCAATAGGCTTTATTGTTTGCCCCAGCAAAAATATGATAATCACAGTTTAGTGATTTAAAAAAAAAACTACAGTACTTTTTAAAGAACTTGTAACTTTAAATTATGTATTATATTTATAACTAATTCATTATGCTTGGACAACCTCTGGAGATCTTATTATTTTACATAACAAATATTCCTTCAGTGTAACTAGATCCCTAGTTTATACCTTTCTACAAACCAAGTATCAGTTAATTATAACAGAAAGGGAAACTATTTTCAAATCTATAAAATTCAGACCTGTATATTGTAATTAAAAGGGTTTATCTATTCTATATAAATGCACCATTTGAAGGAAGGTAAGCTTCTTCTGTAACTTATGCTTAAATCTATGAACAAATTTCTTGATCTTTCTTACAAAATAAACTTTTGGAGCACAATAGCAATAAACATTTTATAAGATAGAAACTTTTACAGGAGGTAAAATAAAATTTGCATCAATTTTAACTAGGCACCCACTTCCTAAGATGGTCTGATTTAACTATTTTAATATTTAATTGTCGTAGAATTCAGTATAACAGAAATATGAACTATTTTTTAGAAATTCTTAATATCTTCCATTCAATTGGTAAGCAGGTGCTACAGTTACAAGAACCTGCATGAAACAGAAAGTTAATGCCATAATACAGTTTGTTAATTTAAGCCAATTAGCATTGCATGAAAAGATAATCTCTTAGAAGATGACTTCACAAAAAAACCTGAATAAAATCCTGTCTCTTGTCATACTGATGTCAGTACAATTTACTGATAATTTTTTTTGTGGCAAAGCACGGTAGTGCTAGGGCAACCTTTGCAAACCCCTCCAAAATTAAAAAATAAAAAATAAAAAAAACTCTCATCCCACAATGTATTTTAGCAGATCACGAGAAAACAATGGTGCAAACTTACAAAGACTTCCCAAAAAGAAATGTTCTTAACCTGTCCCAAACTCCTCCATAGCTCATTGTGAAACAGTTGCAAAAGGTGTAGCAAGCAACAAAGCAATAACTATCTGTTACTACTTTCAGAAGTGTTGAGCTAACTTATTTAATTATATATTTTGTCCTTATCTCTAAGATTACAATGATAAGAATGCTAAGAAAAAATATACATTCATCAAACGCTCTCAAGCCACTCACCATTTTTTTTAATCCAGTACAAAGAAAATGTGAGTTATCTAAGAATATATAAATAACTAAAATGGAGGACAGGGGAGACAGAATGAGAGACAGAGAAAGGAAACCTCAAGATACAACTTTCCAATAATCTTTAGCAATTACTAATCTCCACTGAACAGGGAAAGCTAAGAATTCACACAAAATGGTTGAACTGTTAAAAAGAGTGCAATAATGCCATGCTGCATTTTTCTTATCAAAGAACCCAATATTTGTAAAGACATGAGTTTTTTAATGAACTGCTTACACAGTAAAAATGCTGCCAATATGCTGCCAATATGCTTTATATTTAAGAGAACTGTGAATTTGCCATTATTATCTCCTCCTACTTTAGAAACCTCGCAGAAAGATCAGATCCTGTTATAACATTCACCTCCAAACAAAAAGTGATTGAAGTGAAAGATGCAGGAGCTATGGCATTCAGAAATGACATCTTTAAAGTAACTGCATGTTAGGGATTTTAACAGTTATTGAAATGGCATCATTTAAAACTGTAAAACTATGTAGAATACATGAGCTATCTGTAATTATAATATCCAAATGCTATATCATTGTTAAAAGAGATATATAGTTCTCCACAAAAGCAAAATAAACTTAGTTTTGCCTCCAAAAGTAATGAGTTGGCTTATACATTTATTTGGCATTATATTTTACTGAGTGATACCAAACTATTACTTCTAAGTGCATCAGGATCACAGGTTTAGAAGGCCAGCTGAACTCCTAAGCTGGATCTCACAAATCTCAGTTGAATTAAACTAGTAACAGATAAAGAAACAATACACCAATTTCCTCTGAGTTTTTGTGACAAGTAATTCACAAGATAAAGGCTTACATTATTTATCCTCTGTACTCTTAATTAGTAAAATTTGCACACTATTTTGTGATCTTAAGTTGGCCTAAGAGACTGTCCTAAAATGGATTTTGAAATTACCTCTTTTCCATATTTTTAAAGAATGACTTAAAAAGCTTCTAAGAGAGAATAAAATACAATGAAAATTGTTAAATGTGTAGAAAGCATTTAACAAAAATACAGAATTATTGGGACTAAATTAAGTGCCCCTTTTAATGCAGCTTATTTAGTGGAAACCACTTCAGCATAGATATATATAAAACTAAACACAGACGAAATTATTTGACATTGGTCCAGATATAGCTATATAACTATTTAAAAGATAATGACAACTACCCTTAAATAAAAGAAAATCCAAAGCCTTTTTATGTGTTCTATTCAGAGTAAGATGAAGTATTTAACAACTTCAAGCATTCCAGGAAAAAGGAGGCGCTCTTTACTGTGGCATATAGGAGTTAACTCCAGATATAGAATGGCAAAGTGCCCAAAATATGCCACTTTCTACATAAGCCACTTTATTTAACCATAATGAGCCTACTGGTCACTGATGAGAGACACCAGTTAACGTGGGGCATTGACTGTCTGCCACTGACTTTCTTTCCGTAATCTTACACCAAGACGCTCAAGCTACACCATCCTGAACCCTGAGACCTTGTGCTATTATAACTCAGCCGCCAGACTGTTATGCATACATTAGTTCTGCTAGGTTTGTTACCTCCCACTGATTTGGTGACAGAACCATTGAGCCTCCCTCTGGCTCCCATAGGGCTGCCATTCTGTTCCAGCCTGGCCACCTTCACCGGGGGAGGACCTTTGACATCAGGGCTGCCGCTCCCTCTCTCTGGGCTATCCCTTAAGCAGGGACTCTCGCTTCTCCGGTCCATATTACCGTGAGTTGGAGACAACGTTCCCACAGGCAGGTCACAGTAAAATGAGCAAGGACCTAAAATGAGAAAGAGGGAGAAAGAAACAAACCAACAAGAAATACCACTTCAGAAGCATCCAGATCCAACGTGTTAGTTAGTTACATCTACATTTAACAAGGAGGTGCTTCAAGCAGAAATAACAGCAGCTGCAGAGCACAGAAGAGCTAACCAGAACATTCTGGTTTTGCACCTGATTTCTTAATATCTTCCTATGCTGCTTGGGGTGCCATCAGCTAACAAGTACCTACAGTACACAGAATCGTTCACCAAAGTTGCTTGTTCGTTTAACTTTGGCTTTATAAACGTCGCTATTATCAGAGCTATTTCCCTGCTCCAATTTCTCTCTTGGAGATAAAGAATGCAATTTACAAAAGCTATGGCCGGCAAACAAACGTCTTAACAGAGCCTAAGCTTTCAAACAGCTAATGCATTCCAAATAATGCATGAACCAATAATATCGTCCGGTTACATAGCTAAAAATGCATTTCAAGATTGGTCCTGCGCTGGATAAACTATGAAGAAATAAGCAGCAAACCTACAGTACCAGCTAAGAGTATTTAAGAATGTAGTCCCACTTTCAAACTATTAAGCAAGCCTTTAAAAAGCAACATATATTTACTATCCTTTCCGTTTGTAAACGCTTGCTAAGTAATAAAGATGTTAAGCTAACCTTTGATTCTTCTGTTGATTTGCTTTTTGTTTTGCAAAGAAAAATTACAGGTTTGCTCAGAAGGGAAAAACATTTTTTCCTCCTCGAGTATTTCCCCCTGTATGGCTACAATCCTAGAGCCGATTTGGAAATTTGTGCTGAAATGCTATCTCAAGCAGATTGAGTTTTCAAGCTTGACTACACAACGTAGGGTGGGGGAGACAGCATAAGAGCGATTTACAGAGTTGCACAGAAACAAATAAAATGGAGTGTAACATACCACATTAAAAACTTCAACCTGAAGCTACTCGGTCATATCACAGTTATTACATTTCTATTAAGTCAATTGTTTTGTTTTAAGCAGGCGTTTTCAACCATCTTTCGGGACTACCGCGGCGAGTTCGGCTAAGCTTTTCAGTAGTACTTACTGCTTATACTCTGTCCGTAACTTGGCTGACTTGGGCTCTGTCCATGGATCAAAAGTAGAGAATCCAGGATGGAAAGTTTTCTTGGCTTCTCTTGCTACGTATTTTCTTCTTTGCCTTTTTCGTTTCTCCCCGCTACCCCACCCCACTGACGCCTTAAGTTGGGGGGGGCTATTATTTTTCCCCTTTTTTTTTTCGTTACCGGGTCAGGATGCCTGGTCGTCTTGCGCCTGAAATGGCTCGATGCTTTGAGGAAAGAGCTCTTCCCAAAAGGGCACCCGAGGTGGCAACTGGAAAGGAGAGGTGAGACTTCTGGGATCGGGAGGGAAGGAGGCGGGGGAGAAAGACAGGGGAGGGGGAGCCGGTTTCACCCCCTTCGGCAAAAAGGGGGGAGAGAAACAAGAGGGGGAGGGAGAAGCAAAGGGGTGGAGAGGCTGCTTCCGAAGGGGGACACTCTATCGGGCAGGCGGCAGCGGCAGCAGCCGGTGCTCTGACCTCCGCTAAGCCGCGAGCAGCGCCCGAGGTGTCACTTTCAATCTCTCCCTCTTCCAGCCAGCTTAAGCGGCGGCGGCGGCAGCAGCAACACGAGGGACTCGCCAGAGAGGAGACAAATGATTATTAGTTGCGTTGAGTCATCAGGCAAAGTGAGTCCTTGCTGGGGTTGTCCTTCTTTGCTTTGGGAATTTTGGGGGTGGTGGTGATGCCTTTTTTCCCCTCCTCCCTCCCTCTACCTCCTCCCGACTCTTGGAATCCAAAATAACAGCAGCTCCGCTTCCTCCCTTCTCTTTCCCTCCTACTTTTTTTTTCCCCACTTCCTCCTCCTCTCTTCCTAGTTCCCCAAAATAGGATCTGCGTTTATCTTACGGGATCACTGGGACAGGATAGAGCCCTTTCCAAAGCGGCCGGCAAGGATTTTAGAAATTGCTGCTGCTGCTGGGGCCAGCACCGCCGTTTGCACGCAGGCTAGAAAGACCGGGGGCGGGGGAGGAAAAAAAAAGAGGAAGCCGCCTGTCAGGGAATTAAAGCCCAATAAATATATAATAAATTGAAACACGCGGTTCACGCAAGCACCCGGGCAAACCAAAAAGGAGCAGGCGGGGGAGCTGGGAGGAGAAGCGAGGAGGCGGCATTGCGAAGGAAAGGGGCAGGATTAGCGGGAGGGGAGCTTGTGAAATTGGGGGCGGAGGGGAGGCGGCGAGCGAACCAGGCTGCAGCTGTAAAAGTGGAGCCGAGCAGCCACGCGGGAGGGCACTCGGGACACGAGGGCGGGAGGGCTGGAGCAGCGCCAGCCCCGTATCCATTCGGGGTGCTTCCTTCCCGTTAGTCTCTTCCTCGGAGTGGCCTGGCGGCGACGGAGCCTCAAAACAAACGCACATGGCCCTCCCCCGCAGCACAGGGAGGGGGCCGGTGCGCGAGTCCCGCGGGAAAGGCGGGTGGGGGGAGTCAGCCCTCCTTGACCGCATTTTATTTATTTTTTCTTCCTTCCCGAGGCGAAGGGGCGCTGGGTGGCCTCCCCCTCCTCTCTGGGCGGGGAACAGTCCGCGTGGGAGCAAAGCCGGTTCGTCCTGCGCGCGCTGCGGGAGCCGCCGGGTCGGGGAGTCGGCCGTGCCGGGGGCAGAAGGGTGAGTGGCCCCAACTAGTCCGGCCGCCGTCGGCGGCGGCGGCGCCGCTCCGTTAAGGCGTTCAGGAGCTGCCGGGGGTGGGGGGGTGGAGTGGAGACCAAGCGGTGAAGGAGCCCAGGCGAAGATGCCGCTGCGCCCCGCGCCTTAGCTGGAGGGCGGAGGGGGAGCGAAGACGCTACCCCTTCGGAGGAGTTAACGGACGCTGAGCGCGAGGCTCGAACCCCCACCTCGAGAGAGCGCTTTCTCCCCCCGGGATCCCGGGTAAGGCGTGGGGGGAATAACCGACCCCAGTCCGCCTCTCTCCTTCGCCGCCCCCGGCGACGGAGACCCTGAAGCCTCTCCTCAGCGTCGGCGGCAGCTCCGCGTTTAAGGTGGTGCAGCAGGAATCCTTTTCCCTCCGTCTGGCGGAGACGACTCGGCGAACTCCTCCTGCCCCTCCTCCTTTCGCCTCTCGCCTTCCTCGGCGTTGCAGTTGGGGAAGCCGCGCGCCCGCTCGCCCAAGCCGGAGAAGGACCTGCATTCCTGCCGCTCGGCGAAACTGTCGGCCCCCTTAAGAGTGCTCTATTTTACGGTGGCGCTAGAGGGTCAAAAAAAAAAATCCCCTCAGCCTGAATGGGTTTCGGGGTTTGTGCGGCTTGTTCATCGCGGCGCTGTTAGAACACATTTAAAGGTTTGTGAGGAGACGGATTCTTTCACTCCCTATTTGGAAGAGTAGCAGGACGAGGGAAACTGGTGTGAATCAGGACCGTTGAGGAGGTGGGGGCAATTCAGATATACCCTCGCTAAAGAAGGACGAAAAAAGTACTGTAAAGCCTGCCTGGAGTCAAACGTGACTTCTGAGGAGTTCGTGGCCGCGTCCACGAAGCTTTCCTGGCAACAGTACAAAAGTGGTTTGCGTTAACTTCTTCCAGGATGGTTTTTTTAGGCTTCCCAAACATCTTCATTATGAACTCGAAGTTCAAGAAAACATGAATAAAAGACCGGGGGGCGGGAGAGAAAGAGTGACTTTAAAAGCGTCCCACAATTTTCCTCTTCCTTCAACAAAAGTTACTCGCCAATAAGTGGATGCAGACGAGCATTTAGCCCTACGCAAAGTCAGTTTGCCTTATCCCACGCAGATCTACGTCCTTTGGGGCGCCCGAGATGGCACCTTTAACATCCTCCTGGCGGACCCCAGATATTCCACCATCAGAGGGTGAGAGAAATGCAAGGGTTTGGTTTCCCCTGTCAGGTACATATTTCTGACGTCCTGAAAGGAAAGCCCGTCCGTAACCGTCGTGCACGAGTGAGCAGAAGCGGCGAACCCCCAGTAGCTGCCGCAAAATTAAAGCGAAGTGTTTCGTGTGCGCCGAGGTTGCCGAAGCCGGGTGGCCTTACAATCGCGGACGAAGAGAATCCAGAAAGAGCACTGAGTAGCTCCGTGTAATCTTGCTGGGGACTTTATCCGGATGAAAAGCAAAAGAAGAGCTCTCGGCTCTCTTGTTCCTCATCCCCCCACCCCATCCTAAATAAACAGTTTTGCAAGCCGCTGAGGTGGACCCTTCCAAGCTTCGGAAGAAGGCAGAAAGCGAGCTGGTGACTTTGGGCTCCGCCGAGAATGGGAGTCTGGAGGGGAGAGGCGCGGCGGTCGTGGTTTCTTCCATCTCCGGAGGATGGAAATAGGCTAGGCTGAGGTAGTTCGCCTCTCTGCCGATCTCTCTCTTGCCATCTGGGCATAAGCCCCCTCTGGGAAGCGCTGCTAGTTGGCAGCCCCGGAACTACGGAGAACCCCTGATCAGGGTAAGAGATTCATTCCAAGTAATTTCCATTTTAAATCGGAATAGGGAAAGTGTTTCACCCATCCCAGGAAAAGCCGTGGTTCTTCAGCAGAGAATTAACACTTTCCCCCTGCCCCTGCACAAATGGTACATGTAAGACATGTCAATCTTTTCCTGAAAATCTATGGAGATCGTTTTCTTACTTTGACATTTCAAAAGGCTTCTGCCAGGAAAAAATAAAAGGCTATACAGTACCTACACTCCGTTCCTCGAGCTGCCCACAATGAAAGTTTACAAGGCTCATTTGAAAGAATTATAGTTGTAGTATTGAAAGACTCACTCTCAAATTAACAGAATACATTGTGCTTATTTCAGAAAAGGATATTGGGAAAGATATGGAAGTGCGATTGCATGGGGAAAAAATCCTAAACTAAAAAGGACAAGGGGTGATTTGCCAGAGGCATTTTCTAGAAAACTTTTATTCCTTTGATTCTAGCAGTAGAACAGTAATTTCCCTCTTACCTTTACTAACCAGATTGGTCGTCAAAATGGGAAGTGCTCCTAGTTTCAGAGGTTGAGATTTCTGATGGGAAAGTGCTATTTGTTTCCGGCAGGTCTTTCCCTATTCTTGGCTGGTTTGTCACTATTGTTACTGCTGATTATGTGGGTGGCTAGAGGGAGTTCATCCAACCTCATTAATGAGCTATTTTACGATACCTGAGAAGTGAAGATCTCGATTTGCATTTGATCATTGATCACATAGCACCACAGTTCTGGGTGAATAACCTGATTGCAGGATTTCCGAGTTCAGTCTTGAAGAACACAACTGGATTGTTCACTTATTCATATTTTATAAAGTATTAAGATTTTATAAAAGATTTTAGGAAAACTGTTCTAAATTATTTAGCCACTCCCAGGGTTACTTTGAATAATACATTCAGTTAAATACTGATATACAGTTGGTTGCAATGCTGTTGTTTTAAGTGTGATTTACATACTCTCACCATTTATTTCCTGTTAAATTGATTTTCTTGTAGCAAATTTAAAGTTTTGTGAAACTTCCTGTGCAGCTACTGAAAATAAACATTTGGATTATGAAAAGGTTTAAACCATTGTAATTTATGAACTCAGCATATTATAATTTAAGATTCTCAAACTCAACTATACCTTTTAACACCAGTTTGTGGAGTTGTCTTGTGTTTTTTTTTAAAAAAATAGCAACTTCTAACTGAGGAAATTGTGATTCTAAACATATTTAGATTAAGTGAAATAAATGTATATCTGATATATTTATAAATTTCTCCAATAAAACATTTATTTCAAATTATGTATACTTTGCTTATTTTTTTCCTTCTGCTAAACGTAAAATCCATTTGTGTGCTTTAATAATCTTATGTTTTCAGCATTTAAAAGGGGTATTCTTTTGCCATAGTCTGGTAGGGAAAAAAACAAAAAAGATTATTAGTTCAGAACTCACATAAACTGGTAATTAGTTGAGGTTTGTGTGGTGATGAAGTTTTGGGTCAAAATGTTTTGTGCATTGATTTGAATCAGGAGACTTCTTGATATTAGTGTTAGTATTAAATAGATAAACCCAACATAATTATTTTAATGCTACAGCTATATAGCTTCTGTAAGAATTTAGTTAGTTCTGCCCCTTTGAAATATTATTTTAATTCTAAGGGTATTCTCACTAATACGTTTGTTTCATATCAGAATTCTGTCAGAAAGTCCTTCCCCTCCCCCCCAAAAAATCTTTGGCACTTCTCTTTGTTTGGACTATTGATGCCCAGGTGCTTAGATCAGCAGAAGGGACTGATCTCATAAACAAGCATCACGTTTTTGTTTTGTTTTTTCCTTTCTTCTTTACATACCACTTTCCAACCAAAGAGTCTCTATATGGAAAGAAACATTATTTATCCCAAAGGTCTCCAGAGCCAAGGAGGACGATCTCCTGTATGTGGGTCTAGCAAGCCTAATACTGCCTTCTTCAGGCACACCACAACATCCAAGCCATTCAGGAGCCAGCAAATCTCACTGACCACAGCAAAAGTTAACACTGTCATAATGCTGGAGGCTAGCAGCCTGCCCACCAATTCTGCAAAATCAGTCCAAGAATAATGACAGGCAGCCACAACAGCTTCTAAGGTTTTGCTCCTCATTGCTAAATCATAGGAGCAAAGTTTTCCTCACCCCATTCCACTCCTGCCAGTGCCCAGTCCTGCCCAGGAAGAAAATGAGGATTTCATATCTGCCTGGGTGGGCCCAGGAATCAACAGCACAGTTTAGTAAAAGCAGTGGGCAAGGTGGTGTGTCATCTTCAGACCAGATGACTCACAAGGAAATCCCATTAGTTTTGGAAGGACAAGGCTCTCGGCTGAACGAGCTGAGCATGATCTCCTTCTTGAGTCCTGGTCTTCTAGAACAATTCATCAAGTATACATTGACAGTGAATTGTATAGTGTAGGGATGTCTTAAGGATAGTAGGGGAAGGGAAGAAGGTGCAGACTTGTAAGGCAGTATTGGGCTAGAGCCAATCCTAATACTTGCAACCCTGTGAATTTCAGGAGATTTGTGGTGACTTTGATGTATCGTAGTGAGTAAGTATGGATCCCTGTTACCTGTACACAAGTCTGGATACTGTACCAGTGACAAATATCCCTAATATTAAACTGTCATCTATAGAAGTGCAGCTACAGCTGGATCCAAAGCTAAGGCCACAGGGAACAAATGACTGATCAGAAAGTGGCTACCAAGAATGCAGGAGCTGACCCTTTCAATCTGCTCCCCATGGCATCCTTTCTTTTATCTTAGTGTGCATGTGCATATATCTTCTGAAACAAAGTGGTGTCTACTTCCCCCTCTCAGCTATGAACAGGGCCAGAAAGTACCATGGTGAATGACTTGTCCACCTGTTGAGAAAGATTTAAAATGTAAATGCAAGCCAGAATTTAAGAGCTTGAGCTGGGCTTTGGCTGTGGAGGCAAGGGACAATTTTCTTGCAAGACTTTCAGTAAGGAGCCAAGAATTAAAACAGGCACCCTGATTCTAAGCTGGTAACTCTTGACTTGAATTGTGGGCAAGAAAGATCTGACTTAGCCAGGAAAAGGCCAACAAGCTGTTGCTGCTGATTTCCTAGTTTCAGGGTGTACTGGGAGCAGGGATGGGCTTTTGGCTTCCAGCCCTCCTCTCTGGCCCAAGAATAGGGTTCCTTCTCAAGAGGGAATGAGGATGGTTAATCCAAGAGAGCAGATCAGCTCCTGGTGCCTCTACCCTTGCATCAAGAAGAATGTTTTATGCCAGCAGTGGGGCAGGGAGTGAGCTCTTATGGGCAGAGGAGGAGCTGGTCACTTGCACCTTAGGCCTTTTTACAGTGGCAAAAGAACGGAAACCTGGCTGCTTGCCCTCTCCCCCACCCCCCCCCCACCCCCCAGCAGACAGGCATTTGGCACCATGAGCCAGGAGGCCTGTTCTTTCTCAAGCTCTGGACCGACTTCTTAGAGTACAACAGCTTCTATCAATGTGGGCATGTTGGCTCTGATCTTGCCCTTAATAAATCCCATTGGAAATAATCAGGAGGGAAAGAGGGACAGGGCTGCAGCCAGGGCCGCAACTAGGGTCTGTGTCACCCGGGGCAAACATGGATTCCACGCCCATTTTAGTGCCCCCACCAGCGCTCATTTTGGCACCCCCTCACCGCGGCACCTGGGCACATGCCTTGCTTGCCGCCCCCCCCCCCTTGCGGCCCTGGCTGCAGCCAGAGAAAGCGAAGGGCTGCTTAGCATATCCCAGCTTGAGTAAGGCTTGTCCTTCAGGCAGCGCCACCCTGTGTTCAGTCTGTTCAGCTGTACTTCATACTTTAGCTACAGCAAAAGTAACAAACACCTGGCTGTGCTGTACAAGGGCCACTCTGGTGAGCCCATTTTGGGTGGGCTGGGATAAGGAGTTCCCTCCATGGGTGTTCCTCTAACCTGTTTGCCTTCAGTAGCAGGGAATGCTAGTGCCACCCAGGCCAGGTAAATGTAGGTCTGTAAAGCCAGCACGGCACACATGCTTGGATCCAAAGGGGAAACTGAGCCAAGCACTCAGCAGAAAAACCAGAAAAGGCCTTTGGGGGGAAGCGGGAGAGAGAGAACAGGGAGACCTAAGAGCCCATTCATTTGCCCTGCACACTGTGTTGCCAGCTGCCCAGCAAGTCTTTGATGGAGCTGTCCTACTGCTCAAAAGAACCAGTTATCCCTTCAGGCTCCTTATGCTGGGATCAGAGTAATGCCCTGGCAGCAGTTGGTGGCAAAAGGGGATGCCGCATCTGTTCAGTCCTTGTGTAGCAATGCCAGCCAGAAGCTGCTGGGCTCCATGGTGCTTCTGCATTCTCAGACTTGATGTCTGCGTAACAACTACCACATTTATTTCCGGTAGAAACCCTTAGAATGGGGTGGGACGAGAAGTGGCAGAATGTCTTTGCTAAAAGTCCCAACAGGGCAGGTACAAAGGGTATCCCCACGCTCTCTTGCAGCCTTAGCTAGCCATTCTATCTGAGCTCAGCCTATTCAGAAAGGTCACACAAGAGAAAGTGTGTGGAGCGCCCTGAATAGGTCAGTGTGCCCTTCATCAACTCTGGCCATCTTTACACTGCAGTCCTAGGCCTGTGACCTTGGAAGAAGCCAGATGAGCTTTTTTCTCCTGTGGCTAGTAGCTTTAACAGTGACAGCGAGGCACCGGGTACAGAAGTGTCCAGAAAAAAAGCATTCCATTCCCTTTTTTCACTTGTGTAACCAGGAGATTTAAATCTGGGTCCTTAGCAAAATAAACCCAGCTCATTCCAGTGGTTGATGGATGTGTTGCTGAAGGAGCAAATTAGGTCTCTCTCTCCCCCACTCCCTCTGTGTAAGGTAGCTAATCCAGTTTCCTGAAACATTTGGATTTCATTCCCAACTCAAATGAGACTTACTATGGAGTAGGCTCAAAAATTTCTGCCTCTTTCTTAAAAGGCTCAAGCTCTCAAGGCAGTTTCTGCATGTCCTTAAACTCTGCATATACTTAAGCTCTCAGTTTTAAACTTAAAAAGCAAATCCTGAGGATTTCATAGCCTCTCTTTCAGAACGCAGCCCAGAGAAACACACTGGGCTTCTTCCTTGCATAAGAAGGGAACAAATCTCCTTCACTTCCCAATCCATCGGCTTGCAGATCTATTTAGCACTGCTGACTCCAACCTAAATCCACTTTGCACCATTTCCATTGACTGATGGATGGGCTTTAAGAGAGGAACAAAGTCAGTGTCCCCCAGACTGTAGTCAAACAGCTGTAGCCCAAAAGCTGGCAAATTGCTGCATGGTGAACCAATTTCTGTGAAAATAGCAATGGCAAAGTGGTGGCAGGGCATGGTGTAATGGAGCGTTTTGAACCCCTCAGCAGGAAAAACTCTTTACCTTCAAAATGGAACAGCTCAGTTTCCATTTTGAAGATCCTGTGTTATTTGCACACTCCAATCTCTGGAAAAGTGTATAAACTTCCATGCAAGTCAAAACATAGCTCTGGTCCCCCGATGATTGCTCTTTTAACCACGTTTGGTTAACCACATTTGTTGCTGTTCTTGTTTTAGAGAAAGGCAGGCATACTGCCTGCTTGGCATTTGAACACTGAGGTTGCCTCACCTTTGTTTTAAGCATGCCAGCAAGTTGTAAAGAACCTGTTTGCTACCAGTTAATGAATCTGAGTCCCAGAGATTTCCCGGAAAACGGTTTTACCCACAAAAGTGTAATTTAAAAGCGACTGGAACACAAAAGGGAAAAAAGGCTAGCATGGACGCAGTCTGAATGCATACTCTCCCAGGTCTTTGGATTCAATGGGATTTACTCAAATGTGTTGCATGTACAGAATTGCAGCCCTCCTCAGTAGGAATCTTCTCTTTTGAGTAACAAATTCCATTTATTTGGAAATAAGATTGAATCGCTTTAATAAAAGAAAAAGAAGTGTTCGGTAAGAAAAAAACATGTAATAGATCTTAGTCTTACACAGAGCAGAGATTAGGACACAACTCTGGAAGAGGACACATAATCCTTATTTGAAAGACCGTCCACATTTTGGAAAAAAATGTATCAGCAGCCACCTGTTGATGAATATTATGGACTGTTTGGATCAAAAAAATACCGTCATTATAGTCTTGAGTAAACTCCATTCAGTTGGTAGGATTTTCCTCCAAGCCCAGAAACTGTGCATGGGGCGGGTCATCTCTCAGCCTCATCTCTCATCCCCGGGCGCTTTGACAGGACTAAAGTGTGTTTGACGGCGTGAAAGGCTCACCCTCATACCCACTTCGTGTGAGATCAGTCTGAGCGTTGACTCCAGCAGAAAGTTGCAAGGGCAAATCACCTGAGAGGCGGGGGGCTTGGCTGAGAGAGAATAATTCCCCCAAGCGGGCATCCAACGTCTTTCGGGCTGAGGGTCTCCTCTCTGCGTAATTTGCAATACCGCAACACAGCGACTTAAGACGAGACTTGTGCCCACTCCGATGGAAGCGACACCGAGTTTAACTAACTTCGCGGCCAGAGAAACCAGCCTCAGGACTTCGGCCTTACTGAACTTCCAAGAGAAAGGACCGCTTTTTGCGATTTTGAGCAGAGGGAATCCGGCTGGCTTTCAACACCGCAAAAGTAGGTTTTCGATCGAAATCCATACGCCGAATTTAAGAGGTCGATCTGGAAATACTTCGCCGCTAGTGCTATTTTATCGTCATCCCAATTCGTTTTCAGTTAACCGTTCCCGGCCAGCCGAGGTTGCTCTTAGCACCAGAAAGAATTTTAGCAGCCGCTCAGAGGCGAATCCGCCACGGAGCTTTCACAGGACTGGCGAGAAAACTCCAAAGCCCTCATTAAGTTAGTGCGCTCTGCTACCTTCTTTATGGAGGGGCACCTTTGAGGGCGTTGACACCCGTGGCTATTTCACGAAGGCTTACTTTGATGCAGAAGAGCGGGCCCTCGTTGGGGCCCAGCTGTAACCGCGGAGCGGAGCGGAGCGGAGCGTCTTAGGGCAAATAGAGGGGACACTTTCGATTTCGGAGAGCACGGGGCCGCTTCGGGGCGAACGGAACTCCACTTCGGAAGTTGGCTGCCCAAACTGCGCGGAGCCGAACTACCCAGAGGCACGCGCGGGCTGTAGTCTCGCTCAAAGCGGGTCTCTAAGCCCGAGGGGAGAAACGAACAAAGGCGTCGCGCCTCGGAACAGCGCGGAATTTCGTCTCAGGCGAAGGAGCGTTGGGTGATCTCAAGGCACCGCCGTCTGGACTCGATTAGCACCTTGCACGTAAACTGGGGGGCTGTTGGGTGCGGCCGGCTTGGGGAAACCTCGCGGCACCCGGCGCTTCTTCACTCTAATGAGAGATTTGCCATGGATTATCCCTCTCTAATCTTCGGCGGTCGGGGAGAGACGGGGAAAGCGAAAGGCTTTGGGTTTCCCTTCTCGCTTTCCTCGGGAAACCGCATTCCAGCCAGCCACATTTAGAAAGGAAGGGGAGAAAAGTGTTCGGGACCAAATCCTGCCGCTACACGGACCCCACCGGATTTACTCCTAGCCGAGGACACAACGCGCGCACCCACGTGGAGACGCGCTCCTGGAGTGCCCAGAAACAGCAAACCCTTGAGAGACGTTTCCCTCTCCCGTTCTCAGGACAAAGCACGGCAGTAGCGGGGTCGCTGGGGGCATTCGCTCGAGGGTGGGTCTGCTTGACTTTTCCTCCAGCTGCTTCCTAAGAAATCTCACCCAGCCCTCCCCAGAAAGCCCGAGAGAACCCTCCCGGGCGCCCTCGACCCGCCGCCTTCCAGGAGCTGTCTGCCCCCAGCCCCTCCAAGGTACGCCGAGAGCCGCTGGCGATGACGCCCAGAGCCCGACCCAGCTCGGCTTCGAAAGAGACGGAAACTGCGCCCGTCTCTTACCCCGAGCCCGCTCGTCACCGAGGGGACTCCGCTGGAGATTTCCCCAGCAGCACTTTTCGTGGCCAGGCAGACGAATGCCCGCTTCCCCGTCCCCCACCCCCTTGCGGACAGGGAGAGTTCACTAGAAAGACGTCGTAAAACTTGTGCCGGGTCAGTGGGGGCGGAGGAGAAACCAGCTTTACAAGCCAGGAAGGCAAAAAAGACGAGGTGCAAACACGCACAGCGCAGCCGAGGCTTTGCGAGCCTCTCCCTCTAGGCCTCAGCTTCACCGCCCCACCGCCGCCCGCCCCCGGCAGGCAGATGAAGGGTTCCTGAACCCCCTTCCCCCGAGGAAGAGCAGAGGCCAGGCTCTGCTCCCATGGCCCGGCCACGCCCCAGCCCAGCCCAGCCCACCCCGCCGGCCATATTTCAAAGCCCCCTTGCCGGTTTCCCGGACTAAACGAAGGCGGGAGCTTCTCGCCGAGCGCGTTGGCGCAGCTCGGGGGACTCTGCCCCAAAGCGCTTCCAGTCGCGCGAGTCCAAAGGCGGGTGGGCGCCCCCTCCCGTCGCAGCCCTTGGGTCCCTGCCTGAACGGGACTCGGTAGCTCACCGCTGCAGCAGGCCTCCCGCGTGGGGCCGCGACGCCCGCCTGTTGATCGGGCACGGCCGGCGCCCCCTTACTCCGCTTCCTCCCGCGTGAGCTACTTGATGTGGCCGGTTCCCATCGCGCTCGCCAGAGAGGACGGCGGTGCGGGGCGCGAGCGAGCGAGCGAGCTTCCTCCCTTCGAGCTTGGCGAGCAAGTCTCGCCTTTCTTGCTTCCCCTGGCAATTATTCTGCCTTTTAATGCCACTCAAGGAGAGCGACCAACCCCCACCCCACCTTTATTGCCGCTGATTGAAGAAAGCGCCCTGATCGACAGGTGAGAGCCGCCGCTCGCCCGGTGAAGCCGGCGCGCTGAACAGACGGGTGGGTCGCTCGCTCCAGCCACCCACCCAGCCCGCCGGCCCTTGGTTCACTGGGGAGATAGAGAGGCTCGAAGCTTTCGTGGACTTCCGTCCCAAGGTCTCCTCCAATCTTTGGTGGGCTGGCTGGGCCTCCAAACCCTCCTGAATTCCTCTCACCCACTCAGTGACCTCCACGAACATTTTCAATTTGTTCAGGTGGTCCTGGTGAAAGCAAGTATTTTCAAGGCAATGTGGTTCACCCAGGCGATTCACTAGAATGAATGGTGTGGTTCCTATTGTAATCAATGTCCAGGTATCTCCAAGTCTTAGCAAGAAGAATGGTCCCTTGTTGAAAGTTCAGAGCCAGAACAAGTTCATGGTGATCTGCAGGAATCATTCTTTGCTGGTCTTTCAAAAGCTCTTGAAGACTGACCTGTTTCAGAAAGGCATCCTCTGATTTGAATTGACATTGTCATCCCTTCTATTCTATTTTCTTGTATTGCTATAGTGCCATTGTATTTTTATTTCTTTTATTGGGTATACTTTATATTGTATTTTTTTCCTATGTATGTCACCAAGTGTCATTTTGATTTCCATGGCATAGAAATATGGTGAATAAATAAATACTTCCATCTAGGCAAGATTGTTTTCTCCAACCTGGTGCCTTCCAGACAGATAGAACTACATCTTCTATAATTTCTATCTCACTGGCTGGGTATTATAGGACTTGTGGTCCAGCCCTTTTGGAAGGCACTGAGTTGGGGAAGGCAATCGATAAGATTTAGTGTCATCTGGAGTACAATCCTCTACCTGAATGTCTCTGAGGAAGACCCATGGAAATCAATGGGACTCCCTGCTAAGCAGAAAGCATCCCAGGATTGCTCTCCTGTCTAAGTAGGCTGTGCTGTACATCCTCAGGGATATTCTTGGGGAATATTCACCTCCAGAGTGGTGGCTTCTCTATGCTGTGTATCCAAATGTGATTCTGTGCCAGCTGCAGTGACACAAAAAGAGACTACTGGTTCCTCCCTTGGGATGGGGAAAGCAGCACTGCCTAAGCACCTAGCTGGGATCCCAAGCACTATATTGCCTACTTTTGATTAGAAAGAAGCATTAGAACGAAGCAGGCAGGTGGGCAGCGCTCAACAATGGCAAAGTAAGAGACAACCTGGATCTTCTCAGAAGGCTCAGGCAGCAGCCGTGTACCAACTCAGGGAAGAGAGGGGGGAGCTCATCACCAGTTCAATTCCATCCAGTTAGGCTGCTGAAAAGTCTATCTCACTGAAGCTAACAGTGCATACCAGACAAGTACTGAGTTCAGACTTGCTTTAGCTTTTGATCATCTAAAGACGCCCTCTTTAGAATTAAAATATGTCAGGAGTTCATTCTCACCTGTGCCCTCATTGATTTGCCTTTTCAGACAAGCTACATTTCCTAAGTCTCTCATCCCTTCCCACAACTTGCTGTGGAGGGGGAGAGGGGATGAAATATGTTTGTATGGATAACACCCCCACAACCACATGGGGAAGGGCATTGAAACTCTTGCAGGTTGCCTCATGATGAATAATCGTCCTCTCTCAGCTTCAGACTGCAAAAAGCTGGACCACATGTTGGACCCCTTGATTGCAGTGGAAATAGGTTATGCCTATTTTCTTGTATATTAAGTCGCTTCATATTTAATGGACTTGTATCCCCGAGCAAGGCTCGCTTTGGATGAAGAGACCTCCCTATGGGTATTCCCTGGGAAAAGTCCCAGCAGACCAAGTTACTGGAAGCAACAACCTGCAGTTGTGCCTGCACTTCTCCCTGGACAGTCTAAACACTTCTCTCAAAGTTCAAGCCTGTTTATAACATTCTTTAAGATAAGGCGTTTCATTTTGCCTGTAGTGCAGACCAGGGAGGAAGAAACAAGGAGGCTGGGAGGGAAGCTTCTGGCTATCTTGATACACCACACAGCACTGAGAACTGTAAAGTAGCCCATCACATTTTACTCTAGCTGTGTGGTGCAAACTCAACCCTACAGTTCTGTGAGCAGTGAGAACCTAAAACTCTGGGTGAATTCAGTAAGGATGGGTAAGATGGTAAGAATGTTGTGAATATACCATCATGGTGCATTTTGTTTGGCTCTCATGAAGTCAGCCATTTACAAACCATGGATTAGGCTTTAGTGGGGTGTATGAAATCCCCTACCTATCCCAATTCAGCAACACCTGACTCAGCCTACTGAAGACTCTGCTTAACAGGTGCACTTGTAGAGCTCATCCAGCTGGCACTTCCCACTGCTCCCTCCCCGATTTCTCTCTGCTGAAAGAACAGCCTTGGGAAAAAAGCGGAGAGAGCAAGTATGCAGCTGCCAGGAGGTGGGGGGCCAAGCCACCAGCTGGATCCCTGGAGCCAGCACCTTTGGAAAGCCCTGCAGGAAATGTGGCAGGGGAACTGGCTGCCTGGAGGCCGGCCAAAGGAAGCTCCAAGCTGCCGGCAGTCAAGCGAGAGGACTTGGAGCAGATGATGCTTTTCTGGTTCTAGCTTGCCACAAAGAGGGCCAGACGCTGGAGGAGAAAGCGGAAAGATGCCTCCTTGTCAGATGAGGAGGCAGTTTGCTGAGGTGACATGCCCTCCCTCTTGGCAGCCTTCCTTGGCATATGCGCCCTTTCTGGACAATCAGCAGGCTGGCCAGCCTGCCTCTGAGAGTACATCTGTAGAGGATTCCCCACTATTCTTACGATTATTACAGATAACATATATTTCATTTGGCTTGATTTTACTTTGCACCGAATTAGGCTGCAATCTTATACTCGAAGTATCTATGAGAAAATCCCACTGAACCCAAAAAAGACTAGGCACGTTCAAGGTGCATCTATCCTAGCCTTTCCGGGTTTTGAGATCTAATAAATGACCCCCGCCCCGTCCCTGCAAATAGAACACTTTTCTGGAAACGCTCTCTGGGACCGGTTCCCTTATTTAGTGGTCAGCACCTTTAAAAATGTTGAGTCCTTTGAGTTCAATGGGATTTGTTCAAAGGTAATAGGTAGAGATGATTTAAGCACTGAGTTAGACTGCAGTCGTCATTTTTTAAATTGAAAACTTATTCGGAGATAAAGAGTGCAGGGCGTCATTTAAAAAATAAAAACTTTTCACAAATGATCTTCTGGATCTCAGCCTTCATTACAGAGCAGGGAAATGCAGCAGAAGACTGCAAGGGCAAATCACCTATCAGATCTGAGAGGCGAAGAGGGCCGTAGGATGGGGGGCTTGGCTGAGAGAGAATAATTCCCCCAAGCGGGCATCCAACGTCTTTCGGGCTGAGGGTCTCCTCTCTGCGTAATTTGCAATACCGCAACACAGCGACTTAAGACGAGACTTGTGCCCACTCCGATGGAAGCGACACCGAGTTTAACTAACTTCGCGGCCAGAGAAACCAGCCTCAGGACTTCGGCCTTACTGAACTTCCAAGAGAAAGGACCGCTTTTTGCGATTTTGAGCAGAGGGAATCCGGCTGGCTTTCAACACCGCAAAAGTAGGTTTTCGATCGAAATCCATACGCCGAATTTAAGAGGTCGATCTGGAAATACTTCGCCGCTAGTGCTATTTTATCGTCATCCCAATTCGTTTTCAGTTAACCGTTCCCGGCCAGCCGAGGTTGCTCTTAGCACCAGAAAGAATTTTAGCAGCCGCTCAGAGGCGAATCCGCCACGGAGCTTTCACAGGACTGGCGAGAAAACTCCAAAGCCCTCATTAAGTTAGTGCGCTCTGCTACCTTCTTTATGGAGGGGCACCTTTGAGGGCGTTGACACCCGTGGCTATTTCACGAAGGCTTACTTTGATGCAGAAGAGCGGGCCCTCGTTGGGGCCCAGCTGTAACCGCGGAGCGGAGCGGAGCGGAGCGTCTTAGGGCAAATAGAGGGGACACTTTCGATTTCGGAGAGCACGGGGCCGCTTCGGGGCGAACGGAACTCCACTTCGGAAGTTGGCTGCCCAAACTGCGCGGAGCCGAACTACCCAGAGGCACGCGCGGGCTGTAGTCTCGCTCAAAGCGGGTCTCTAAGCCCGAGGGGAGAAACGAACAAAGGCGTCGCGCCTCGGAACAGCGCGGAATTTCGTCTCAGGCGAAGGAGCGTTGGGTGATCTCAAGGCACCGCCGTCTGGACTCGATTAGCACCTTGCACGTAAACTGGGGGGCTGTTGGGTGCGGCCGGCTTGGGGAAACCTCGCGGCACCCGGCGCTTCTTCACTCTAATGAGAGATTTGCCACGGATTATCCCTCTCTAATCTTCGGCGGTCGGGGAGAGACGGGGAAAGCGAAAGGCTTTGGGTTTCCCTTCTCGCTTTCCTCGGGAAACCGCATTCCAGCCAGCCACATTTAGAAAGGAAGGGGAGAAAAGTGTTCGGGACCAAATCCTGCCGCTACACGGACCCCACCGGATTTACTCCTAGCCGAGGACACAACGCGCGCACCCACGTGGAGACGCGCTCCTGGAGTGCCCAGAAACAGCAAACCCTTGAGAGACGTTTCCCTCTCCCGTTCTCAGGACAAAGCACGGCAGTAGCGGGGTCGCTGGGGGCATTCGCTCGAGGGTGGGTCTGCTTGACTTTTCCTCCAGCTGCTTCCTAAGAAATCTCACCCAGCCCTCCCCAGAAAGCCCGAGAGAACCCTCCCGGGCGCCCTCGACCCGCCGCCTTCCAGGAGCTGTCTGCCCCCAGCCCCTCCAAGGTACGCCGAGAGCCGCTGGCGATGACGCCCAGAGCCCGACCCAGCTCGGCTTCGAAAGAGACGGAAACTGCGCCCGTCTCTTACCCCGAGCCCGCTCGTCACCGAGGGGACTCCGCTGGAGATTTCCCCAGCAGCACTTTTCGTGGCCAGGCAGACGAATGCCCGCTTCCCCGTCCCCCCACCCCCTTGCAGACAGGGAGAGTTCACTAGAAAGACGTCGTAAAACTTGTGCCGGGTCAGTGGGGGCGGAGGAGAAACCAGCTTTACAAGCCAGGAAGGCAAAAAAGACGAGGTGCAAACACGCACAGCGCAGCCGAGGCTTTGCGAGCCTCTCCCTCTAGGCCTCAGCTTCACCGCCCCACCGCCGCCCGCCCCCGGCAGGCAGATGAAGGGTTCCTGAACCCCCTTCCCCCGAGGAAGAGCAGAGGCCAGGCTCTGCTCCCATGGCCCGGCCACGCCCCAGCCCAGCCCAGCCCAGCCCACCCCGCCGGCCATATTTCAAAGCCCCCTTGCCGGTTTCCCGGACTAAACGAAGGCGGGAGCTTCTCGCCGAGCGCGTTGGCGCAGCTCGGGGGACTCTGCCCCAAAGCGCTTCCAGTCGCGTGAGTCCAAAGGCGGGTGGGCGCCCCCTCCCGTCGCAGCCCTTGGGTCCCTGCCTGAACGGGACTCGGTAGCTCACCGCTGCAGCAGGCCTCCCGCGTGGGGCCGCGACGCCCGCCTGTTGATCGGGCACGGCCGGCGCCCCCCTACTCCGCTTCCTCCCGCGTGAGCTACTTGATGTGGCCGGTTCCCATCGCGCTCGCCAGAGAGGACGGCGGTGCGGGGCGCGAGCGAGCGAGCTTCCTCCCTTCGAGCTTGGCGAGCAAGTCTCGCCTTTCTTGCTTCCCCTGGCAATTATTCTGCCTTTTAATGCCACTCAAGGAGAGCGACCAACCCCCACCCCACCTTTATTGCCGCTGATTGAAGAAAGCGCCCTGATCGACAGGTGAGAGCCGCCGCTCGCCCGGTGAAGCCGGCGCGCTGAACAGACGGGTGGGTCGCTCGCTCCAGCCACCCACCCAGCCCGCCGGCCCTTGGTTCACTGGGGAGATAGAGAGGCTCGAAGCTTTCGTGGACTTCCGTCCCAAGGTCTCCTCCAATCTTTGGTGGGCTGGCTGGGCTTCCAAATCCTCCTGAATTCCTCTCACCCACTCAGTGACCTCCGCAACGGAGGTTCGGATCCTGGTCGAGGGAAACACCGCCACCCTCTCTACTGAGACAGTGCTTCGGGGAAGCGGAAAGAGCGTGCGTGCAGCTCGCTTGGAGACGCCGAGGCCCAGCCACCGCTTGGATGTCTTTTCCCCGGATCCATCGACTTTGGAAAAGCCCTGCGGGAAAAGTGCCGGGGGAATTGGTTGCCTGGAGGCTAGCTAAAGGGGAAACCGAGCCCGCTCGGCTCCTGGCCAGTTAGGAGAGAGGACTTGGAGTGAAAGATGCCTTCGGGCCGTTTGTCATCAACGAGGGCCGGACCGTTGATGGGGAGAACAGGAGACACTTCACTAGGATGACATGCCCTGCTCTGGGGAGCCTTCCTTGGCCGACGATGGCCAGTCAGCTTGCTTCTGAGCAGGAGCTGTTGCACGTTTCATTTGGTTTGGTGTTACATTGCTTTTCCAAGAGCTGGTGTCAAGGGGTGTATGACAATCAGAAAAGGAAGTGATGAATTTTATTTTATATTAAAAGCCCCCCAAATACTTCCAAACCATCTCCACTAATTTGGACTGGATCACGTCCAATGGATTTCACATCAAGGTACAAACATCAGAGCTCAGAAATCCCCCAGGCCCCAGTCACCATTGCTTGCTTGAACGCAAGTCCTCACAAAGGAAATCAGAAATCCTTCAGAGGAGAATCACTGGTTCTCTCCCCAAAGTGTGCTCTTAACAGATCATATCAAGGCTATAGCAAATACTAGTATTCCTATTTCCAGTGGTAGCCAGAGGCTAGTCCAGTTTTCAGCTGGGGCATGTGCTCTTCATGTCTTTCAAGTTTGCATTGAACTGTCTTTCTTTTTAATCCATTCCTGGACAAGTCTCTGCGGTTTTCTTGGCAAGGTTTTTCAGAAGTGGTTTGCCCTTGCCTGCTTCCTAGGACTGAAAGAGAAGGACTGGCCCAGGGTCACCCAGCTGCCTTTGTGCCCAAGGTGGGACTGGAACTCACAGACTCCTGGTTTCTAGCCTGGGCCTTCACCACTACACCAAAGTGGCTCTTGCATTGAACTTACCTGGGATGAAAAAGGCACTGTCCTGGATCTGCCAGGAAACGTCTGCCCAATTGGAGATCCATCTCTAGGATTAGAGGCAATTGGGCAGCTGAATCCTGAGAAGGGGTATCTGAGTCAGGGAATCCACAGATCCCCAGGTGATAAAATGTGTGTTTCCCCCTCTCTCCTGCTTTGCACACAGGACTTTGGGCACACATGAAAGGAGCCCTGGTCAATGACGCTGCTACACCTTCTTCCACCACTACCAGCCAATTTGTCCAAGCTAAGGTCCACAGACAGCCAGGGCTCACAACCTCTCCTTTCCTTCAACCCCCACCCCCACCCCAAGCTCATGACTTTTCTCCCCCTCCTTCCCTCTCTGTGTTGCATCTGTGCTTTGTCAGTGCACTGGAAGACTTGACGTTTTCAATGATCTGCAAATACTCCATTTTGCGGCATGTATGAGGACGTGTGGGTTTAATTGCATAGGACGCTTGTTTTTGCTTAAACTTGGAAACCTGGTAAACTTCAGTGGCAACTAAAGAAGTTATAAACCCCTCTCTCTGCAACACATTCATAAAAGTAGGACTTACAACTTCCTAGAATGGATGCAGGCAGGCTCCAGCATCATCTTTCATCCATCACCTACTTTTTAAGGGAAATGAACTTTCTGCTGACTTCCTACCTGGCAAAAGGAAAAATAAATGTTTCTAGGCTTTGTGCTGTTCTGAAAGGGCAGAGGTTTAAGTGGGTCTCTTTCAAAGCTCAAGAGCCCACTTGAGCCACAATCCAGGCAAGCCCTTGGAGATCTTCACTCCTTCTCTTTCATAACAATGCAAGACGCTTCCTGGATCAGGAGATGGCTCAATCTACTATAGATCATCTCAGCTTTCAGTGCTCCATTGCACCAACTAGATGCACTGAAGAAGCCCAAAGACACAAGCAGGAAGGGGTTATAGCTCTTAACTCTTGCTCCCTAGAAGCTGGTATTTAGGGGATTCCAGATTCAAGGCTAGTAGGCATTTACAGTCCAATTTTCCATAAATTTGTCTTTCTAAATTGGGACTATCATCATGACTGGTGGCGGCGAGTTACAGCTTAAGTCATCATAATACAAAAGTGCTGACTTTTATTGATCCTGCTTTTCCCTGCACTTAGTTTTAATCGGCAATCCCAAAAATTTACAAAATTTAAGAAGAAAAAACTTTTTTCTATCCACATTTTTGGTGCCATGTGTAATTGTATTTACTTTTATAATGCAGACTCCCCCATAAGCTAAAAAGACTGACACTGCAGCTTGTCCTCTTAAGGGAACTGTTCTAGCCCACCATTCATTTTAGTTGCACCTTTTCCAGGGCTACAATAACTTTTTTAGGTGTGATGACCCCATCTCTTATAAGGAAATTGGCTGAATCTGCCTTCCCCCCCCCCCCCAGCAATCACACATTTGGTTGACATTTTTATTAAGCTTTCCACTATCTCTACCTTCACTGGAGATAAGTCTCATGGAACTCAGTCAGTAAACACATCTAGAAATGTATTGTTAGTCCCTCTGATTCATTCAGAAGCCTAAAGTATGTGTTTAATCTTTATAGCATTGTCAAGATATGTGGATGGATCTTCCAGCAGTTCCTTTGCAAGTTTTCTCAAAAGTAAGTCATCTTGAATTCAGCAAGTTTGTGCATCAGATTGTAAGTCTGCCAGCAATCCTATTTAGATTCCAAAGTAAATCTCAGTGGTTCTCATGATAACACCCCTGCTTACCTCCTCCCCCCAATTAGGTGGGCATAGGATTGTCATCCTGATCTTACTTAGTTGGAGAGATGACTGTCTGGCAAATCGGCAGTATTGCAGGATAAGCAAGTGTGTTTAAAAGACAATGGTTCTGATTGGACACATGCGAGCCCCTTGTTTACATAAGCAGGGTTTAGGTTACATAGAATGCTAATCCTACACTGAGCACTTTGGTTGGATTTGCACAAACACACAACCAGGTTAAAGATTCAGGAGCTGTATTTGCACAGCTTGTTAAACGTGGTTAGTTTTTTTCATCCGTTTTTAGTTTTTTAAATGTGTTGGGAAAACTCGGTTCACTTGGTTAGTTTATGGTTTACAGTATTGCTGAAATCCAGAAAATTGGTTAACTCAGTAACCAAATTAAGCGTGTTCTGTGAATTCATGTACAAAACTAGCTACCCATATTTTAGCATAGTTTGGAGAAACCCAGTTCTTGTGTGCTGCACTCTTCCTGTTCAAAGGATGCAGATAGCAAAGGCTGCTCTATAAATTGGAAGTGGGATTCAGAATTTGGTTCACAAATCCTGCTAAGCCATGGTTTGCATAACCATGGCTTTTGAAATAAGGCACAATAGTGACACACCCATTGAGCTAACCTATTGATTTTGTGTTCACTCCTGAAATTACACCCAAACTAAATGTACCATGTGACAGGTTAGGTCAGTGCTTCCCAAACCTGGGTAAATTACCCAAAATCGGGTAAAAGTGGTTTTTCTTTGGGTAAGGACACACAAACCCATTACCCAGTCACAACACGGACATTTAAATTGACTTAAAGTGTTTTATCTACATTGGGTAAAATGATTTTCTGATAGGTAGTTTTGGGTAATGAAGGAAAAGGTTTGGGAAGCCCTGGGTTAGGTCAATCTATGTGAAACTGCCACATGGGTACAAGGCTTTACTGGCAGATAAGCCCAATTGACTTGATGCCTCAAGATCTCCTGTCCCATCCTTGGCCAGCATTGAGATTGCCTGGAGGGCACCACTGCTGCTCCCTCTATTCTCACTCTTTCCAGTACTTTCCCACCCTCTATTGCCTCAGCCGCTGCCTTTCCTGCTCCTCCACCATCACTTCTGCCCGGAAGCAGTAGTGTTTTGGTCGGTGCTCTGAAACGGGCTATTTTGTTCGGAGCACGGATGGATGAAGCATCAGTGATTTGAGAACAGCATGCTTTGCACATCCCTTAAGTTAGCAGAGAGTTCCATTTCTAGTCCCCCTATTGGTAACATTGGCAGAAACCTGGAATATGAAGTCCTCTCCTGCCAGCCCAAAGCTGCCTTTTCAAAGCAGTGTGATTCTTGCCATATGAACATTTACTTCAGAGTAATACCTGCTGTTCTATGGACTTAAGCAGCTCTCTCAAATCTAAAACATGTCACTTGGATGGACAGAAGACTTGCAGAGCCTATGCCCAGTTTACCGTGGCACAATCATGCCCTAACACCCACCATGATAGAAGTCCAAGTTAGGCTTTCTCAATTCTTTGTGCATAGTAAAGAGGGTATGGGTGGCACCTCAATGCAGTAGTGGATAGACAATTTAGGAGCTCAAGGTTCATTCCATTGAGCAATGGAGACAGACTGTACTCTGCCTTACCTATGTTCTATATTTTGAAATTTACCTATACTTTGAAAATTAATAAAGTCATTTAAAAAAAGAGAGAGAGAGAGAGAAATGGAGACAGAAAAGGCTGGAGATTCCCTGTGTCCCCTTCTTTTCAAGACTTCATCAAATGTGGACCTACAGAATCCTGGCAGTTGCTATGTAATTAGGAAAAGCTCTGAGAACCAAAGCATGCTGGTGTTTGATGGGCCCTCAACTAAGTTTAAAATCCAGAATGTGGAATGGGTTTGATAGATTTGTGGAATATGTTAGTGAGTTCCCTAGCTGTTTTAACTCCCCTCCTTATGTTGATTATGTCTGGCTGGTACTTGTGATTACACAAGTTTGCACCTTATGAGTCCCTCAATTGCAGTAGGCAACATAATTGGGATTTCTGCGCTGAAATAAGGAAGCAAGAGAAAAGTTTCAGCAAGATCTTTGTTAGTTCAAACTTAAGTTCTTTGGCTAATAAGGTAGAAAAGTGCACAGCTTTAGTCTATTTTATGTCAACATATTTTAAGATATATTATTCAAGCAGTCTTAACAAGGACTCAGTGGCTTCTTCAAAATTCAACCCAAATAATTTGCCAAAGGAACAGCAGAGGTCTATGGGGCAATTTTGCCCTTCAAGAGGACCTCATTTTGTTCCTTGGGTAGAATCTAATCCTGACATTACATGGGCAGGAGATCAGGTCTACTCATAAAGAGACAGAGTACTTGGCACCTCTGGGCCTATTAAAAAATTGGTACTAAGGGAACAAATGTCAGCCATTCCACTTGATAAGAGCTCTAAAAGTCCAACTGCATCCATTGTTTGCATGTCCCCTAAAACAGTAGAAACAGATTTTGTTTTTCATTCAAGAACTTCAACATGAAGACTACTTCAGATCCCAATCTGATATAGTGTCATGCTCCCCGATCAAACGTTCCCAGAACATCTGATTGGACTCGCATGCATGAATGAAGTCAACACATGTTGGACCTTGCGAGTCAGTAGAGGGGAGGGGCAACAGTCAGGAGTGAGAAGACCTCATGTTTGGACTATTTCTCGCATCCAAGGTCAACTGGCTGAGCAGCTGCAGACACCTGCAAGAGACTGAAGGAAAGGGGGGCTGCGTACCAGAGTGAGGGAGGGGGAATTCTGTACTCATTGGGCAGTTTAAGTTAGAGAAAGCATGGGAATATTCATTTGCAACTTTTTTGCCATTCTGTACGCTTCTTCCATTAAAAAGATTCTACTGTATTTAAGTATGAATTGGATTTAATGGTGATAGAGTGTTGCAGTCATCACATATAGCTGTTGTGTTTAGAAAACATCATTTCTTAACCTCCTACCTGAAGCCATTAGTGGACAGCTAGGACCACTGAATGAAGCAGAGTTTAACACAGTGAAAGATGCACACAGAAAAAGAATATTATCTAAAATAGCATTAATGAGCACATTAGAGAAATATAGATTATTGATCTTACACACTTAGCCCACCCAAGCATAAAGAATTACACACTTAGACAAAGTAGGCTCAAAAGTAAGTAAAAAGAAGTCTTACTGATTTATTTGGTCCAGTTACATCCATCTCAGAAGAAAAGTTGATTATTCTGGTTCTTCTTTCTGTTCCCTAAACTTAATTTACCCGCAACCCTCCTTGCTGCTGAAGGCTGCATGGAGAAAGGGGGAAACTCCTTCCTTAGGCTCACCGCATGGCTCAAGATGGAGACAGCTGCAGCCGCATGCTGCTTCTCTGATGGAGGAAGGAGGAAGACTGTGGGAGGGACAACAAACAGCTTCCTCTGGAAGCACACAGAGAATTCACATCCAAGAGTGAATTCATCCACATGCTAATGAGGCATGCTGATTTGCTGGGACCTCCAGCACTACCTAGCTGAATTTTAAAAAGCCAACCTCAAATGACCTTGAGAAAATAATTTCAGGTTTAAAGCAACAGTTCCAACTATCTGTGACTTGACTGGTATTTTGAGTAGACGAGTATTTAGCCCCAGTGTCCAATCTCTGGATTGCTGAGCCAAGACTATTTTCAGCAGCAATGAAACTTCTGATACCTTTGAATCAGCCCAGTCCTCTTCGCGTACTGTGTCAGAGAAATTTTTTGTCAGACCAGAAATGGAACTCTCACAAAACATAGACTCTGCCTGCATTCTGAGTTTAAATCTAGTGAGCCCAGGTATGTAGCCCTCTGTCTGGCTTATTCTTGTAGTATTATTAGCCATAACTTAATTTATTCATAATTTATTCATAATTTTATTCATCATTTGTATTGCATGTTTTTAAAATAATTTATTGTCCCAAGGAATGTCCCAAGGAATGTCACATCTTTGGAAGAGGCCATTAAGTAGAACATCCCCAACCTGATGGCACATTTTAGATCTCATATTTTCCACAGTAAATGTCCTGGATATCTTGCATAAAAGCTTGATAGAAGTCAGAAGAAATCTGTTTAAAATCCTGGTGAAAGTCAGAAAGAATCTGCTTGAAATCCTCCATGTCTCACGCAGTAGGTTATGGCGCCCCCTAGGAGCTTAACCAGTGAAAGTCAAAGATACGGAAGAGTCCCAAAGTGTGTTTACATGAAGTGAAGGTTGGGGATGTGGCGGATGAAACTGAGGAATTTAAGAGCAATAGAAAGGTTTGTTTTAAGACTGAGATTGGGATTTTTATCGAGATGCTGGATGAAGATTGGATAATGGAGCTGGAGAAATCTAAGGGGGAGAGTGACCTGCAAGCCATAAGTAAAATCGATCTCCTGGTGGAATGCCATGAAAAGAACCTGGAATCTTTGAGGGGGTCAGTTGGGCTGTTTGATTCTTGCAAGAGGAAAGCTCTGTGCACATTGTGGGGATGTGTAACTGCTTTGGTTTATTTTGAAGTGGGATAAGGGCTGAAAAATGTTCGTCTGGTTTGCTTTAAGGATTTGATTGATGTTATTTGCCTTGAAAGATTTGGATTTACTGTTCTGAATTGGCTTTGTTTTTTGGGGGTTTATTAAGATGAAAAGTATTAAAACTGTTGTATTAGGGTTAAAGAATGTTTATCTGGTTTGCTTTAAAGATTTGATTGATGTTATTCCCTTTAAAAATATGGAATTACTGTTTTGAATTGTCTTTGTTTTTTGGGTTTCGTAAGATTGGGATTATTAAAATTGTTGTACTATTAAGTATAGTATCAGTCAACTTATGTGCTTTTTAATTTGATTCTTATTATAGTAGACAGAAATGTATAGAATAGAGGTAGGAAGGGGAAAATTAAATAGGTTTTATCTTTTTGAGCTTCAGCAAAGGATCGTTACCTTGTCGTGGTGCTGGAGCTTGAGCACCTCAATGATGCCATGAGCTAAACCGTGAAGGGCCACCCAAGACGGGAAGGTCATGACAGAGAGGTCAGACTAAATGCGATCCCTGGGGAAGGTAATGGCAACCCACCCCAGTATTCTTGCCGTGAAAACTAAATGGATCAGTACAACCAGAGATATGTCGGTATACCATCGGAAGATGAGACCCCCAGGTCGGAAGATGGTCAAAATGCTACTGGGGAGGAACAGAGGATGAGCTCAACTAGCCCCAGACGTGATGACGCAGCTAGCTCAAAGCCGAAAGGACGGCTAGCGGCCGACGGTGCTGGTGGTGAACGGCGAATCCGATGTTCTAAGGATCAACACACCATCGGAACCTGGAATGTAAGATCTATGAGCCAGGGCAAATTGGATGTGGTTATTGGTGAGATGACAAGATTAAAGATAGACATTCTGGGCGTCAGTGAACTGAAATGGACTGGAATGGGCCACTTCACATCAAATGACCACCAGATCTACTACTGCGGACAAGAGGACCACAGAAGAAATGGAGTAGCCTTCATAATTAATAGTAAAGTGGCTAAAGCAGTGCTTGGATACAACCCAAAAAACGACAGAATGATCTCAATTCGAATTCAGGGCAAGCCATCTAACATCACAGTGATCCAAATATACGCCCCAACCACAAATGCTGAAGAAGCTGAAGTAGAGCAGTTCTATGAGGATCTGCAGCACCTACTGGACAACACGCCTAAAAGAGATGTTATTTTCATCACAGGAGACTGGAATGCTAAGGTGGGCAGTCAAATGACACCTCGAATTACAGGTAAGTATGGCCTGGGAGAACAAAACGAAGCAGGACACAGGCTGATAGAATTTTGCCAAGACAATTCACTCTGCATAACAAACACTCTCTTCCAACAACCTAAGAGACAGCTTTATACATGGACTTCACCAGATGGACAACACCGAAATCAGATTGATTACATCCTTTGCAGCCAAAGGTGGCGGACATCTGTACAGTCAGTAAAAACAAGGCCTGGAGCTGACTGTAGTTCAGATCACGAACTTCTTCTTGCACAATTTAGGATCAGACTAAAGAGATTAGGGAAGACCCACAGATCAGCTAGATATGAGCTCACTAATATTCCTAAGGAATATGCAGTGGAGGTGAAGAATAGATTTAAGGGACTGGACTTAGTAGATAGGGTCCCGGAAGAACTCTGGACAGAAGTTGGCAGCATTGTTCAGGAGGCGGCAACAAAATACATCCCAAAGAAAGAGAAAACCAAGAAGGCAAAATGGCTGTCTGCTGAGACACTAGAAGTAGCCCAAGAAAGAAGGAAAGCAAAAGGCAACAGTGATAGGGGGAGATATGCCCAATTAAATGCAAAATTCCAGAGGTTAGCCAGAAGAGATAAGGAATTATTTTTAAACAAGCAATGCGCGGAAGTGGAAGAAGACAATAGAATAGGAAGGACAAGAGACCTCTTCCAGAAAATTAGAAACATTGGAGGTAAATTCCAGGCAAAAATGGGTATGATCAAAAACAAAGATGGCAAGGACCTAACAGAAGAAGAAGAGATCAAGAAAAGGTGGCAAGAATATACAGAAAACCTGTATAGGAAGGATAACAATATCGGGGATAGCTTTGACAGTGTGGTCGGTGAGCTAGAGCCAGGCATCCTGAAGAGTGAGGTTGAGTGGGCCTTAAGAAGCATTGCTAATAACAAGGCAACAGGAGACGACGGCATCCCAGCTGAACTGTTCAAAATCTTGCAAGATGATGCTGTCAAGGTAATGCATGCTATATGCCAGCAAATTTGGAAAACACAAGAATGGCCATCAGACTGGAAAAAATCAACTTATATCCCCATACCAAAAAAGGGAAACACTAAAGAATGTTCAAACTATCGAACAGTGGCACTCATTTCACATGCCAGTAAGGTAATGCTCAAAATCCTGCAAGGTAGAATTCAGCAGTTCATGGAGCGAGAATTGCCAGATGTACAAGCTGGGTTTAGAAAAGGCAGAGGAACTAGAGACCAAATTGCCAATATCCGCTGGATAATGGAAAAAGCCAGGGAGTTTCAGAAAAACATCTATTTCTGTTTTATTGACTATTCTAAAGCCTTTGACTGTGTGGACCATAACAAATTGTGGCAAGTTCTTAACGGTATGGGGATACCAAGTCATCTTGTATGCCTCCTGAAGAATCTGTATAACGACCAAGTAGCAACAGTAAGAACAGACCACGGAACAACAGACTGGTTTAAGATTGGGAAAGGAGTACGGCAGGGCTGTATACTCTCACCCTACCTATTCAACTTGTATGCAGAACACATCATGCGACAAGCTGGCCTTGAGGAATCCAAGGCTGGAGTTAAAATCTCTGGAAGAAACATTAACAATCTCAGATATGCAGATGATACCACTTTGATGGCTGAAAGTGAAGAGGAACTGAGGAGCCTTATGATGAAGGTGAAAGAAGAAAGTGCAAAAGCTGGTTTGCAGCTAAACCTCAAAAAAACCAAGATTATGGCAACCAGCTTGATTGATAACTGGCAAATAGAGGGAGAAAATGTAGAAGCAGTGAAAGACTTTGTATTCCTAGGTGCAAAGATTACTGCAGATGCTGACTGCAGTCAGGAAATCAGAAGACGCTTAATCCTGGGGAGAAGAGCAATGACAAATCTCGATAAAATAGTTAAGAGCAGAGATATCACACTGACAACAAAGGCCCGCATAGTTAAAGCAATGGTGTTCCCTGTAGTAACATATGGCTGCGAGAGCTGGACCATAAGGAAGGCTGAGCGAAGGAAGATCAATGCTTTTGAACTGTGGTGTTGGAGGAAAATTCTGAGAGTGCCTTGGACTGCAAGAAGATCCAACCAGTCCATCCTCCAGGAAATAAAGCCAGACTGCTCACTTGAGGGAACGATATTAAAGGCAAAACTGAAATACTTTGGCCACATAATGAGAAGACAGGACACCCTGGAGAAGATGCTGATGCTAGGGAGAGTGGAAGGCAAAAGGAAGAGGGGCCGACCAAGGGCAAGATGGATGGATGATATTCTAGAGGTGACGGACTCGTCCCTGGGGGAGCTGGGGGTGTTGACGACTGACAGGAAGCTCTGGCGTGGGCTGGTCCATGAAGTCACGAAGAGTCGGAAGCGACTAAACGAATAAACAACAACAATCTTTTTGAGGGGAGAAAGATGTTTAGGAGGTTTCTATGAACTTTTCCCCCCCTCCTTATTTTAATATAAGGGGGAGGAGTAACTCCTCCAGTGAGAGGAGATGGGCAGTGACAAATTTGATAAATAAATAAATAAATAAATAAACTGTTCTTAGTGATGTTTATTATGTGTTAAAGTGGAATAACTTATAGAAATAATGTGGTGCTTTGGTTTAATATAGAGTAAGAGATTGCTTATGGAAATCTTTGTATATTCTTGCTGTTAAAAGTTGGAAGCCACATCTTTTTGTAAATTTGAAAAATTTATCTCTTGTATTTCTGCACTTTTTTAGTTTGTTTCTTTCTTTGTAGTTTTTTGGGGGGGGGGGTTTGTAGTTTTTATTCTTCTCTTGAAACCTAATAAAATTTACTATAAAAAAAATAATTTTTAAAAATTGCCATTGTTGCATATTCTCCTTTTTGGATCTCCCAATCTTGTATTGTCGACAAAGTTCTTTTCAATGTTGCGGCAGATTTGTTCTTGCAGCAACATATATCTTAGTGTATAGTGTTATTTTTCAATTAGGTTTTCTGGGATTATACATAATAAAAATATTTGTGGTTTCCATTCAAATTTTATTTTTAGGATTTTCTGAATATTTTAATGTATTTCTTTCCAGTACTTCTGAGGGTTTTTTTTACATAACCATCACATATGATAAAAATGTTTCTTCTTTGTTATGACATTTTCAGCATTTATTGTTATATGATTTGTCTATTGTGGTAAGTATTGGTGGAGTTATATACCATCTGTAAAACATTTTATATCAATTTTCCCTTTAATTATAACTTGGAGTAAATTTTATTGATTTTTTCCATAGTGTTGTACTGTGATTATTTCTTTGAAGTTTTGCATCCATTTTATCATACCATTTTTGATTTGTTTCATCTCTGTGCCATATTTCAATATATTCTCACATTACTGAGCAGGTTGCAAAGCTTCCTACAGCAACAAGAAATTCCAAACAACTCTTTGAGATTAGAGTTGACAGTAAAGGGAATGAAAGTTCTTAATGCTTTTATGTTTTGAATTTTGTTCTGTTTGGTTTTTCATATCAATAAAAATGTCCATACATTTTATTCTATTTCTATTTGTATATTTGCATTCTTGTATTGCAATGGCTACTCAGTAAAATAATTATTTTCTTTCTTTTTCAGGAAAAAAGAAAGAAGAAAGATTGTTTCCCTTCCTTCTGACATCCTTCTTCACTCCTCTCTTGTGTAACCACTGAATATTTGAAATAGTGCCTGTAATTAAGCCCCCTTCCTTCAGCTTGTCCTGAGAAACTCTCATTCCTGAAATCTCAAACTGCCCCCTTTTAGGCTTATACCAGAGGAATTGATCATAAGGAAGTCATAAATGCTGGGAGAATGTTATAACATGCTAAAGCTGCTGGAATTAGATGGTGCAACTGGGGAATTGTTAAACAATGGACATGGCTTGTATATGGAGTGGCTGCATAACTTCTTTAACTGTGTGTGAAAACTGCATCTGTACTGACAGTGGGAGGATACCACCATTGTTCAAGGAAAAGGTAACAAGATTAATGTAAAATCAATAGAAGAGTTTTTAAGCATGCCTAGGAAAATGCTTGGCAGAATTTGGATCAAAAGGGTACAAGAGATGAGAACGAGCAAAATTTGAGAAGTGTAGTATAATGCTTTATCAGTGGGTGCATATCGTCAGGCAGAAGGTGCACAGACCAAATTGTTGCTCTTCATTAGGTCATTAAGAAATGTATGAATGTCCGAAAGTAAGTTTATTGTATGTTTGTTGATTTAGAGAAAGCGTATGATAAAGTGAATAAGCTTGAATTATGGAACATTTTGCATGAATATTGAAGTTAGTTGCTGAATGCGATAAGAGTAGCATATGATGGAAATAACACATGCATGAGAATAAATGGAATGCTTAGCAAATGGGTGAACATTGAGCAAGGAGTAAAACACAGAGGTGTGATGTCCCTTTGGTTATTCACTGTATTTATGGATAAATGTATAAGAAATGCTAATGGTGATGTCAGTTGTGTTCATTTGGGATGTGAATGTACACCTACTTTTAAATGCAGATGATGTCATGTTGTTAGCTGATAGGCCAAAATATTTGCGCTGAACATTAGATTGTAACAATAAGCACAGATTTGCAAATTACTGTATCAAAGCCCAGGCAGTTTGTGTTTGACAAGGCAAATATACTGAACAATTGCAGTGCAGCTCTCGTCCTCTCATCTCGCTTGAACGCAGACTTTCTATTTCCAGAAAGTGTCTGCAAAGAACCAGTGATGAATAAGTGCTTTCTACTATGAAGCTGTGGGACGCGGTGGCGCTGCGGGTTAAGCCGCTGAGCTGCTGGGCTTGCCGATCGGAAGGTCGGCGGTTCGAATCCGCATGACAGGGTGAGCTCCTGTTGCTAGTCCCAGCTCCTGCCAACCTAGCAGTTTGAAAACATGCAAATGTGAGTCGATTAATAGGTACCGCTTCGGCGGGCAGGTAACGGCGTTCTGTGTAGTCATGCCGGCCACATGTCCACGGAAGTGTCTACAGACAACCGCCGGCTCTTCAGCTTTGAAATGGAGATGAGCACCGCCCCCTAGAGTCGGACACGACTGGACTTAAAGTCAAGGGAAACCTTTACCTTTACTATGAAGCTACTTGTATCCAGATCTACTGAATAAATGTAAGCTACCTTTTTTTTTCCTCTTCATCTAACTACTGTGTGAAGACTGAATTATTTTCTGAATGTAAGTAAGCTTAATGTGCAAGTTTTGGTTCACGCTTCTACTTTGCAAGATTGTTGTTAGCTGCTTGGAGTTCTTTTATTAACCTTTAAAAACTCCATCAATAGGTAGGTATGGCTCTTGGTCACATACAGAGAATGGAGGAGGATCAGATTGAAAGCAGATATATGTAGAAAGAGCAAATGATCTCAGGTAACACTCCACACTCTATCCTGGTTTTTTGCCAGCAAAAGGATTGCTTTGCCACTTCTAGATGCCCCCATAATGTTAATTTAGCATAATCACAAGGATCAAACCTGAATTAGTGTTCTCTTGCACACCCATCTTTGGGGGTCTTTCACTTACTCAGATCACTTCCACAGCATCCCAGGGCTCCCTGTAAACCTTTCTGAGTGTAGTTTAAATGAAAGCTGCTCCTGCTCTTCTTGTCTTGAGTGTCTCCAGTTGTCCTCCTTACATTGCCCAATCAATGGCCAAGTCAGAAGACCAGAAAAAATGAAGAAAGACAGAATGTTTAAGAGTAATCCTCCCTTATGGGAATACGCCCTGTTCCAGCTATCCAGAAATTTCTAGAGACAGTGCTACAAGGCTCTGTGTCTTTAAAAGTATTTAAAAGCTACACACCCCAGGGTAAAATGTGGGCCTTGGAAATTGCAACACACACACCTTAGAGAAAGGCATTGGATTTTACTGAGAAACAACATAATGAACGTGTGGATGGGAAACACACACACTACTCCTGTTTAAATAAAAGAAGATGCTCTGTGTTGTTTTTTCTTTTCTTTTCTTGCAAAACCTGCTCCAGTGGTTCAAACTCTTGATGAAGCCCACTCGTTTTCGCATTTAGCGCTGGACATTTTTTCCCCTGTGCTGTTCTGCCCAGTTTTTGTCCAGTTTTTGTCCTGGTGTAATTCAAAGTAGGCTGGAGTGCGTAAGCAAGGAAGTTTACTTGAATTGGGCAGCACTGAACCATACTTTCTAAAGGTGTTGCTATTCATTTATTTTTCGTAAATGAAATGCCTAGAATTCCTTCCCTCTGTAAGCGGTGATGGGACACTTTGATTCCTGCTTTGCCTACTTGACCCTAATGGTGGCACCAGGACTCTAATGCTCCCCCTTGATCATGTGACACTGCCTTGATCTTGTGCCCAGCCCAGTCTTACACCAATTCGTCCTGTTCCTAAAGACAACTATTTCCCCCCCACTTAAAGTGACAGGGGACCAAAAGAGCAACAAGTGTGAAAATGTTGCAGTGTTTCCAGTACCCTTTTAAGGAGGTAACCTGAGGTATATCTTGGGCGTAAAGGAAGGTGCATTTAGACCCCTTCTTTTGATTGGTGGCTGATGTATTTATTATTCCAGCCATGACGCTGACCAATCTCTAGCCTGAAAATGTTGGCCCTCAGTCCAAGAGGACAACTGGCTGGTTTAGAAAAGTGCACGAACCGAGTACGGAGAACAGAATCCAGATCATCCAATTTAAGACCGCGGTTATTTTCAACAGTGCAGCAAGGGGTGGGGGATGAATTAAAACGCTAGTGAAGAAAAGCTCTTCGAGCTACCTACATTATACTTTGCACTTGTTTGCATTAAAATGCTCATTCTGCTTTCCTCTGTGTGGCCACTGCCTCTCTAAGCAAGACGTCAGTTTTAGGGACATTTCTGAAGATAACAGGAAGTAAAAGTCTTCAAGATTTGTTTTCCAACTTTTCTTTTTCCACTCTTACTCACCCCACACCTGCCCCCTCAACAGCTATCTGCCAAAATGTCCTATTTCCTGCCCTGAGCACCGCAGGAATGGAGGCTGGGTTCAGGAACCCAGCCTTGTCTTGCGCTGGCACATATAAATAAATTGTAATCCAGATGCAGGCAGACACAAACAGACCACAGACTTCCTCTTCTTTCTTCTCCCAACTCTTCCATGAGTTTAGCTGAGCCACAGGGGTGAAAGTTTCTTTAAAAACTCCCTGTTCTGGCAGGGTGCTACTTAGTAGCTCTTCTCTGTAGAAGCACAATTGCTTTACAGGGTAATTGGAGGCTTCCTGCAAAAGGTTTGTGGTAACTACTTGGCATGCCTATCTTTGTCCCAGCCCCTCGCTTCTCAGTGAGTGTCACTGCTTTTGGTCAAGAGGTTACAAAGCAAGAACAACTATTTACATATAGAGAAAAACTTCATTTCTGCAGGTTTGACAAGGGACTAACATATTTAGCCATAATTAATATAACCAGCACTTTTTCAGTCCCGTTGCCTGGGATTGCCAAAGCACATTTTGGCTAGTGTGTGGTTCGATATGTGGAGTAAGCCCAGCCTGGTTCTGGTTCTGTGGAATGTGCAATCCACTTTTATGAGTTGGTCTATACTTGGCTTGTATAATACATCTCTATCAATAATGCTTCTGAAGCATTCACACAGTAAAGTTTCCATGAATTTCCAAGCCCCATTCACTCCCATAAAGTAAACATTGCAAGCAGTTGCTTCTGTCTGAAACAATGCTATTTTCAGAGCAATCATACTCAGAGGAGACCAGAAAAATAGTAACCTTGGGACAGGGAGTGCCATTGTTGCCTACTGCATGAATGATTATTATTATTATAATCTAGCAAAGGGAATGCAGAAATCCTCAAATAATAAGTTACCCGCCGGCCCTTTTTCCCTTCTCCCATTATATAAAACATCCATTGGTTTTATTATAGCCTTGGATATTTTTTTAGTTGGGGGGAAAGAGGAAGGAAAGGAAAGGAAGTCTGAGGTCTATTTTTGTTCATATATTTTCAATTAAGAAAATTAAGTAACCCACACAATGTGGCAGCTACTCCCTTCTAACAGTTTCCTTATTTCTTGCAAAGACAGTTTACTTACTGCAGCCAAAATAGGCTTCCTGATCCTCTTAAAAGAAATTAGAAACAACAGCTAATAAAGAAGCTAAAGGCAAGGCAGAGGGAAATAAGGCATGAAGCATCATCAGGCAAATTCCAGACCACAGGTTGCTTTCATTTAGTTATACAAGGAAGCATGTCTCAAAGAAATTTCTCCAAATTCCTGCATGTAACTTCAGGGGGAAATGGGCTAGTTCCCCATGGGAGAGCCTGTGGGCTAGGGAGGCTCAACAATGAGTTCCTGAGGTTGGTCACACACACCTTCTTGTCCATAGAAGGCAAGCCATGCTGCTGCAAACCGTTTCTCCAATTCTGCTTTGGTAGCTGGCCAAATCCAGCCCCCTGAAGATAGCTGCTACTGGCTTCCTCTAGCTGCTCATCTTTTCTCCCTCCTCTTCCCCTCTCCTTATGAAAAAGGCCTGGCAGATGAGAGGAAGAGAGAAGGAACAAGATGGTTGTGTATCTCTTTCTGAGAAGATCTGTCTGCCTCAGCTTTCCCAGTTGATGTCTTTCAGAAGGGTCAATGGGCACATTGGCTGAAAAGCCTAAGAGTTGTAAGCCCAACACATCTGAAAGGCACAAGGTCGGAGGAGCTTGCCTGTTATGGCAGACTTGTGGCTTACAACTCATTCTCTGCTTTGAGCACTATGGGAAGGTCCCTTGGAACTGCTAATAAACAATTCTCTGCATCTCTACTTGCTTATCTGAAGTCCTCAGAGTTTAATAAAAATACAAGAATTAAAAGTTTATTTTTATTTTATTTTATTTTAATCCTGCCTTTATTATTTTTATAAATAACTCAAGGCGGGGAACATACATACCTAATACTCCTTCCTCCTCCTATTTTCCCCACGACAACAACCCTGTGAGGTGAGTTGCATGCCTCTCTTCTACCCACTCCATTCTTTTAGCACAAAGTTGTATTTCGAATGGAATGGATCTTTCCACCCTTTTCTTAGCTTCTAACAGCTGCGCAAGATAGTATATTTAGCAATAATTAGTTTGATTTAATAAGCTAGTTTAAGGCTTGAAAAAAGTTTAAGTAGTTTTAAAATCACCTCCTTGCATCAGAATCAAGTATCATTGATTGTAACAAATTCAAGGCCTTTTTGCTCTTCTTTTGGTGATTCATGAACTAATATAAGTAGCTGCAGCCATTATGTATGGCAAGGCCCGGCTGGATGACAGTCTGGCTAACTTTCAGTTTTCAACAGTGGGCAGAGAGATGGCCACAGTCCATTTATGGCACACTGGCTCTAGATGAACTGCCCCCTAGTAGTCATTCCAGGATGTGCCTACCAAGAATGTGCTGAGCCCTTTTTAACGCTAACAGTTATCACTGCTCTTTGTATCAGCGAATTTTATAAGTTTGGGTTGAAATACTTCCTGAACTTACTAACAGTTTGTGAGCATCTTTATTTTAGCAATGGGAATGAAAGAGAAAGCCATTCTTCCTCAGTACACTTTCATGCCACTCATGTGACATATTTGCCTGATACTCTAAGCTTGATGTCTGAGTCTGGTGCTAACCATAGGTAAGGTTTTCATTAACAGGTGCTACATTAGACAACACAGTAAACTGTAACCAGATGCAGCTTGTCAACCACCCTTCATGTGGACCAACGTTCTTGCAGTTATAGGAGCCAGCAAGGCCTTCTTCCTGCAGGCATCCATGCTGAATTATGGATGTCTGTGGGTGGCTAACATTATTTGAGTGACATTGCTAGGAGATGGGGTCAATCAAAAATGCTTACAAAATGAGTACTTGCAACTCTGTAATTTTTTAATGCCTACATAGAACTATACAGACCAGCCCAAGTCAGTCCCTGAGCTTCCACAACTGTGTGTGGATTGAACATAAATCTCCTTAATTCTAATCCTAGTACCATAACTGCTATAGCACATGCCCTTCTGTTGTGAATCTTATTATGTCTCCCTTTAGTCATCAACCTTCTAGACTTAGAAAAAAATGGTATGTGCTTAACCTTTTCTAATAGAACAGGCACTCCATTTTGATAATTCTTGATATTTTAAAAAAAATCTATTTTCTAAATAAATAGAAGAACATGAAAAATGCAAGCTAATGTTAAAAAGAAAGGTAATGTTAACCTGCATGCTGAGTATACTAACAATGAAAAGCAAAATGGTAGTTTTGTTTCCTTGAGCTGAGAAGAGTTAAAAATAGCGTCCTGGAGAACTAAAGAGGGAAAAAGTCAACAACAAATATAGGGAAGATCATAAATAAGGACACTGTACTGAGAACAAAGATTGGCACAATTAAAAAATGTTATTGGTTAATGTATGGCCATTTAAGTGGGATACTGAAAAACAGAGAAAGAAGACAGATGCCTCCAAATTATGGCTTTGGAGATAGTTACTCAAAATGCCATGGGCTACAAGAAGAACCAATCAATCAATCTTGGACCAAATAAAGACTGATTGCTCCCCTGAGGAAATTATTAACAAGCATAAACTCACATGCTTTAGGTAAACTTTGGCAAGGTAAAGTGAAGTGGAAGACAGCAGAGAAGATGAATGAAAAGGATCAAAGAGATGACTGGAATGCTCTTGGAAAAGCAATGGGTTAATACTAAAGACAGGTCAAGAAACTGAGTGTTTGTCCTTGCAATTCCCAGGTGTTGAGCCCAACTTGATAGTACATATGCTATGAACTAACTACTTCCTGGCCCTGAAGGCTGGGTATCAGGCACCCCATGTGGACCATGTACACTTACTGGTATGAGCTTGCTCCAAAGGGGGTGATTGTCACAAAGAGGCTCTGTCCAATCTGGCCTCTATGCCTTAGCAACAGCCATGACAAGTCTGTTATTGTAAGTAATTATTAAGCTTTCCATCATGTCCTTTCCTTTATTTACTTTCTTGAATCAGAAAAAGTGCTCGGTTTAGCTGCTGGAAGATGTGCTTAAGTTTCTTGTTTCACTGTAGAGATTTTTTAAAATGTTTCATTTTTACAAAAAAAAAAGGGGGGGGGGAGAGACTTTTTCTTAAACTCCCTAAGCAGCACAGTGGCAAAAACTATTGGAGAATGGAGGCAGGAAGGGTTGCTCAGTGGAAGGGAAACACCTTAAGCAGAACTTTGCATTTCAAAGATTGCCTGTTTATAGCTGACTGACAAAATGCCTCTCAGATACCCTCAAAGAATGTTAGCAGATTGCTAGGAAAGCCTTTGGCCCAGGAGAGATCAGAAAAGTCACACACCAGGCATTTCTATAAAAATAATTTTATTTACAGAAAACAAACATATTTACAGGCTCTCAGTGAGAGCTGCTTAACTCTCTACATGCCTACACAGAAGGGAAACTGAAACTAAAACAAGTCCAGGCAAGTTCTTCCCCCCAGGTGCAGAAATTAACATCCGAAAAGAGGACAATTAAATTCAACCTCTTCACCTGGCCAAAATGATTAGTTACCATAGTAACCTTAATCTGTAGTAGAAAACATATTAACAAAGAAGTAATTACATAGTCAATGGGTAGAAATACATTTCCCATACTGTCATTGTTCTGAGTTCATACAAAACTTTCCTTGTCTGTGTGTAATTCTAATTTCCAACCTGTTCTTCTTCTGGCTTTGAAAATAGGCTCATTTCTCATATTATCTGTCTTCCTTGCAATATTCTGTACAATCCTTTCCAGACTCTGTAAGTACAATGAATGGTAGGAGGTGAGTGGGTGGTGGATAAGACCATATCAGGTGCAACAGACCTCCCCAGTTTTCCTCTGGGAGTGAATGCCCACCTCCACTTCCAACAATGCACTCTGAGAATCGGTCAGGGCCAAGCGGTTCACAAGGTCTCTTTGAAGCACAGTTAGGAGGACCTGTGATGAGCCCTGAGGTTGACTGAGAATCTGGGCAGAGTCCTTGTGAGTTTGGGTTGCAGGCAAGAGATGGTATCATGTTTGCATGCTTCTTCATTTAAGGACACACTGCAGAACACATTTTGTTTTTTATGTTGGGCAGCTTTCAGACATGGAATCTTCCTCTGAAATGGCAATTCCAGAAGGAAGCCCTGCATTATATAGTTTCTCTGAACATGTAGATTAATTCTAAGAGCCCAGTTTACTAACTGAAATGGCAGGGGTGGTGAGTCTGGATGGACAATGGAACTCCCAATACCATTAATAGACACTCACTAAGTGGCCGTGCAGTATATATGCCACTGCCTGATACTTCATACCACTGTTTTTACCCCATTTAGAAGTCAGACCTTTCCCATGACACTGTCTGGGGGAGCTTAGTTGGTTTGTTCCTAATAAAATTAGAACTTTCCTTCTCCTAACCCTTTCCCAATTCAGCTGCTTGAGCGACACGTGGCCACAATCGCAAAACACCCAGCAGGTTATCCATTCACCTTCATAGCTCACAGGCTACCTTAAATGCAACAAGGCATTTGGGAAGCCTCTGGAGGCTTTCAGTGCTTTTGTTTACATTTTTGGCAGTCAGTTTTCCCTCAGACAGTACAGTTTTCCATCATGGAAGAAACCCCAAACAAATATATAGAACTACATGTACTAAAAAACATGGGCAAGGGAGCATTGCTTTATGCAGTAGGAGGGAGAAGATTTTGGGCTGTACCATGGCTAACAGGAACTCAAGGACCAGGAGTCTGGTTGGATGACATGTCCTGCCCTTTCCTATTGATCAGCTGAAAAGAAAGAAGATGACCGCTGATTAGCTGTTGGTGTTCTCTGCATCTTGAGGTTGGAAGAACTGAAGATGTTTATGGGTTGGTTTTTAAACGGAAGGGTTTCAGGATGGAAGCACTGGTAGTGTGGAACTGCCTTTGGTCTCATCCTTCTGACTTCAGCAAGGTCTGAGATTCATTAATTACTTTACAACATATGAGATAACATATGTGCAATGTGAACCAGGAAATCCAGGAGATAAAATATTACCTATGCCATACAATTAAAAAGGCATGCAACATATTCTATCTTGATAGGTGCAATAGACTCTTTCCAGCCAGAAATTTCAAATTTTTCTTCCTATAGGACCATAGTAGAAGGAAGGTAGGAAGTAGTAACTTCAGCAAAGGATCGTTACCTTGTCGTGGTGCTGGAGCTTGAGCACCTCAATGATGCCATGAGCTAAACTGTGAAGGGCCACCCAAGATGGGAAGGTCATGACAGAGAGGTCAGACTAAATACGATCCCTGGGGAAGGTAATGGCAACCTACCCCAGTATTCTTGCCGTGAAAACTAAATGGATCAGCACAACCAGAGATATGTCGGTATACCATCGGAAGATGAGACCCCCAGGTCGGAAGATGGTCAAAATGCTACTGGGGAGGAACAGAGGATGAGTTCAACTAGCCCCAGACGTGATGACGCAGCTAGCTCAAAGCTGAAAGGACGGCTAGCGGCCGACAGTGCTGGTGGTGAACGGCGAATCCGATGTTCTAAGGATCAACACACCATTGGAACCTGGAATGTAAGATCTATGAGCCAGGGCAAATTGGATGTGGTTATTGGTGAGATGTCAAGATTAAAGATAGACATTTTGGGCGTCAGTGAACTGAAATGGACTGGAATGGGCCACTTCACATCAAATGACCACCAGATCTACTACTGTGGACAAGAGGACCACAGAAGACATGGAGTAGCCTTCATAATTAATAGTAAAGTGGCTAAAGCAGTGCTTGGATACAATCCAAAAAACGATAGAATGATCTCAATTCAAATTCAGGGCAAGCCATCTAACATCACAGTGATCCAAATATATGCCCCAACCACAGATGCTGAAGAAACTGAAGTAGAGCAGTTCTATGAGGATCTGCAGCACCTACTGGACAACACGCCTAAAAGAGATGTTATTTTCATCACGGGAGACTGGAATGCTAAGGTGGGCAGTCAAATGACACCTGGAATTACAGGTAAGCATGGCCTGGGAGAACAAAACGAAGCCAAAGGTGGCGGACATCTATACAGTCGGTAAAAACAAGACCTGGAGCTGACTGTAGTTCAGATCACGAACTTCTTATTGCACAATTTAGGATCAAACTAAAGAGATTAGGGAAGACCCACAGATCAGCTAGATATGAGCTCACTAATATTCCTAAGGAATATGCAGTGGAGGTGAAGAATAGATTTAAGGGACTGGACTTAGTAGATAGGGTCCCAGAAGAACTATGGACAGAAGTTCACAACATTGTTCAGGAGGCAGCAACAAAATACATCCCAAAGAAAGAGAAAACCAAAAAGGCAAAATGGCTGTCTGCTGAGACACTAGAAGTAGCCCAAGAAAGAAGGAAAGCAAAAGGCAACAGTGATAGGGGGAGATATGCCCAATTAAATGCAAAATTCCAGAGGTTAGCCAGAAGAGATAAGGAATTATTTTTAAACAAGCAATGAGTGGAAGTGGAAGAAGACAATAGAATAGGAAGGACAAGAGACCTCTTCCAGAAAATTAGAAACATTGGAGGTAAATTCCAGGCAAAAATGGGTATGATCAAAAACAAAGATGGCAAGGACCTAACCGAAGAAGAAGAGATCAAGAAAAGGTGGCAAGAATATACAGAAGACCTATATAGGAAGGATAACAATATCGGGGTAGCTTTGATGGTGTGGTCAGGGAGCTAGAGCCAGACATCCTGAAGAGTGAGGTTGAATGGGCCTTAAGAAGCATTGCTAATAACAAGGCAGCAGGAGATAATGGCATCCCAGCTGAACTGTTCAAAATCTTGCAAGATGATGCTGTCAAGGTAATGCATGCTATATGCCAGCAAATTTGGAGAACACAAGAATGGCCATCAGATTGGAAAAAGTCAACTTATATCCCCATACCAAAACAGGGAAACAGTAAAGAATGTTCAAACTATCGAACAGTGGCACTCATTTCACATGCCAGTAAGGTAATGCTCAAGATCCTGCAAGGCAGACTTCAGCAATTCATGGAGCAAGAATTGCCAGATGTACAAGCTGGGTTTAGAAAAGGCAGAGGAACTAGGGACCAAATTGCCAATATCCGCTGGATAATGGAAAAAGCCAGGGAGTTTCAGAAAAACATCTATTTCTGTTTTATTGACTATTCTAAAGCCTTTGACTGTGTGGACCATAACAAATTGTGGCAAGTTCTTAGTGGTATGGGGATACCAAGTCATCTTGTCTGCCTCCTGAAGAATCTGTATAATGACCAAGCAGCAACAGTAAGAACAGACCACGGAACAACGGACTGGTTTAAGATTGGGAAAGGCGTACGGCAGGGCTGTATACTCTCACCCTACCTATTCAACTTGTACGCAGAACACATCATGTGACATGCTGGGCTTGAGGAATCCAAGGCTGGAGTTAAAATCGCTGGGGGAAACATTAACAATCTCAAATATGCAGATGATACCACTTTGATGGCTGAAAGCGAAGAGGAACTGAGGAGCCTTATGATGAAGGTGAAAGAAGAAAGTGCAAAAGCTGGCTTGCAGCTAAACCTCAAAAAAACCAAGATTATGGCAACCAGCTTGATTGATAACTGGCTAATAGAGGGAGAAAATGTAGAAGCGGTGAAAGACTTTGTATTTCTAGGTGCGAAGATTGCTGCAGATGCTGACTGCAGTCAGGAAATCAGAAGACGCTTAATCCTTGGGAGAAGAGCAATGACAAATCTCGATAAAATAGTTAAGAGCAGAGACATCACACTGACAACAAAGGTCCGCATAGTTAAAGCAATGGTGTTCCCTGTAGTAACATATGGCTGCGAGAGCTGGACCATAAGGAAGGCCGAGAGAAGGAAGATCGATGCTTTTGAACTGTGGTGTTGGAGGAAAATTCTGAGAGTGCCTTGGACTGCAAGAAGATCCAACCTGTCCATCCTCCAGGAAATAAAGCCAGACTGCTCACTTGAGGGAATGATATTAAAGGCAAAACTGAAATACTTTGGCCACATAATGAGAAGACAGGACACCCTGGAGAAGATGCTGATGCTAGGGAGAGTGGAGGGCAAAAGGAAGAGGGGCCGACCAAGGGCAAGATGGATGGATGATATTCTAGAGGTGACGGACTCGTCCCTGGGGGAGCTGGGGGTGTTGACAACCGACAGGAAGCTCTGGCGTGGGCTGGTCCATGAAGTCACGAAGAGTCGGAAGCGACTAAACGAATAAACAACAACAAACAAGGGAGAAAAAATTACTTTTTCCCTTTGCCCGATGGAGCTGTAAGGGGAGAACTATAGTTCAGAGCCAGACCTCTTCCTTTTGCATGCCAGAGCCCCCAGATTCAATACCTGATACCTCCAGATAAAGCAGGAAACACTGCACATTTTAAATCAGTGTTAGCAACACAGATCTAGATAGATCATTAGTCTGACTCAAGTCCGTTGGAGATGGGCAGCTAATCCATTCAAATAAATAAATTTTCAGGTCCTTCTTAAGTTCCTATTCAGTTATTTAAAAAAACCCAAACAAAATTATATTTCGCCCATATTTATGAAGGCATTTATAAGAAACATGTCTCATATTCACCCTTGGGGCCAATTTAGAAAATATCAGTTTCAAAGAAGGAAAAGATATCTTGTACCAATTTCTTTCCTCCATCTGCATCACTGGGTTTGGATATTCTTGTCAGCAAATGGGGGCAAAATATTTCTCTTAATAGCACACACAAAACAAGATCCTAGCATTCTTGCCTGCAGAAACAGAAACCAGTGGTCAAATTCAAATTTACTTACCTGGAAAGTAAGTAAAAAAAATAAGTCCACATGTTCAGAAGTCTTCCAGCTTTGTGCCATTAGTGGTCAGCTTTGGATTTGAAGTTGTTCATATTTTTGAAGTTTGCATTTTTTAAATCCAGAGAGTGCACAGCAAAGATCTGCCTTCTACCCTTAATATAAAAAACATAAGTTTATTTATACATAGCAATCCAACCAGATGTTCTTGGGTTTATAATGGACTTCCAATGTGCCTATCAAGCATTTTTCTCCCAATTAGGCAACCAGTGTCAAACTAGCCTTCATATTAGACCCTGTGTGTATGAGTCAGAATGGTCAGTCACCCAGCAGCATCTGCTGGCCCCTGGTTCTTATAGCAGTGGGACAATTCCTTCCAATCTCAAACTCCGTGGATCAGTGTCAACAGCACTGTAACCAAAACAGAGCCAGTAAGCAACTGCATGGACGGATCAGCTCAGAGGAACCACCTGTTTTGCATTAGTACCAGAGAGATGTAAGAAAACATAGTTAAAAAGGTAAAACTCTCTCCAAACTCAGCCCAGTTAGGACTAAGCAGATTCAGTGGTCCCAAACTGATGACTGCCAACAGTAGGAAATACATGAAAAGGAAGCAGGGAGGAGGGGGAATGAAATGAAGCCAGCCCTGGAGAGGAATCCAGAGCCATCCTCAGATTTTTACCTTGGCATTTGCCCTTTCTCTGTTGATAGGCTTTTTAACGGTTTGTGGTGAGGCAGCAGCAAGAAAGAATGAGACTGGCAAATAAGAAGATGATGCTGCAGTGACTGAGGGCATCAGGACAGGGTATTTGCCAAAGTATCTTCAAGTGTAGAAATTAAATAAGGTGTCTTCAAGTGTGGAAATAAAAAATTGGAGATTCAGGCAGCAGGCCATTGCCACCGGAACGGATTTCAATCACACAGCCCTCTTTCCTGCCATCAGGAGCTTCTGTGAAGCAACAAAAGTCACTCTTTCAAGAACTATTGGCAAGGGGACCCCATGTATCAGCTCTATAGTGAGATTGACTCCAAGTTTCAGTCACTTCTACAATGAGATTGAAGTGAAACTAGCTACAGGCCCTCAGAATGAACTCAGTTTTTTCTGGCCTGGGTTAGACCTTCCTGTCCTGCAATGTGCTGCAACCCTTTTATAGTAATTTCATTACAAATTACAGTTAAAAAGATTAAAACTAATACAAACTAAAGAAAAAGAAAAAAATAGGAAGTACAGAAAAGAAAAAAAGAAAAGAAATTAAAAATAAGACTATAGTAAAGAAAAAGAATAATATATAAAGAAGTGACTTCCCCCTTCATCACAAGTATAAACAATCTTAGTAATTTATCACCTTCTCTTAAAATACAACAAATGATTTCTTCTTCCCATATCCCATCTCTTATCTACAAACGTTATCTGAAGAGACTGAGAATCAAGACTATTAAAAGCGAAAGGAAGGAATTTAAAGTTGGTTTATTTGATCAAGGTTAAAATAGATATGTTGTTATCTCTGGTAACCCTTAATGGACTTTTGCTGATCAGGACTGAATGACAAGGCTTTAAGGATTTGTTTATAGGCGCTGCAACTCTTTTGTTTGTTTGCAAAGCTTGCTGCACCTTGTGGTCAAGAGAAGGAAACTGAGGTACGAGAGGATTTGGTCAGACAGTGCAGGACAGCTTTGTTGTCTTATCAGTCTGAAGCTTCCCCCACCTCTCACCTCTGAGCCCAGAAAGCTTTGTTTATCTACACACATTTCTGTGTGCCATGTTGTGTTAAAGGTGTCGGAGCAGAAGCAGTGAAAACAAGTGGTGGGAAAAGCTCACAGTCAATGGCCTAGACTTCCCTTTCCCTGGCTTTATGGGTGCTATCCTAAGCAGAACTACTTCAAATAAAAGACAGTTGGACTCAGGGGACATTTCTGAAAGCAGCCTGGAAAATCCACACATTTTGGGTCAAGAAGGAAGGCAGTGGGGATTGTTCTCAAGAAAGGCAGAAAGGCAACCTCCCTCATCCTGATGCTGGACTTGGGCTCTCATTACTCTTACCCACCCCAGCCCTGGGCCATGCTGGCTAAGGACTTTGGAAGTACAACAGTTGGCACAGCACCTGGTTGGAGAAGGCTACGGAGATGCTCATCAATTGCGGGGGGGGGGTGGGGGCGTGGTGGGGGCTTGGAAGGGGGGAAATACTTAATTCATTCAAAGTCCAGATTTTGTGTTGGTTCAGGAACTCTTCCATTGCAGGGTGTGGTGACAGTTTAAAGCAGGTGGCTGACATTCAAAGGGTATTTTCCAGGGGTTGTTTATTTAGGTATGTGTATTTGACAGTCCATATGAGTAATTTTTATTGCATATAAATAGGACAACTGCATTATTTTAAAAACATAGTGTGGGCTGGCTTTCTTTTCAAAACTGTGACTTGATTTTTAGCTGGGATAGACTCAAAACGTGACTTCAGCTGACAGAGATTTGCACCAAAAAATGACACTTTCTAAAAGAGACGTTAAAGGCATATTTGGTGTCAGCTGCACATCTAGATGAGGATTCCTCTATCACACATCTTAATTTGGCAACCTTCCCTAGCGTAGAAAGCTCCAGACACATGGGACTAAAATTTTCCCGATCCCCAGACAACATGCAAGACCCTGGCTTTGGGGAAGCTGCATAAGGATACAGGCAGTGAAGTAGCATACGTAGCAAACTTCCTTGCATTTGTGCGTTTTTTAAACGTTAGTTTCTAACCCTACCAAATCTAGAGGTGTGCCAGAAAACGGGGTAGTGCTTGCCCAGGATTCAGCTGTCTGAAATAGTTGCATATAGAAATCCTATTGGAGCAGAAGTTCCAAGGCATATGGCAGCATCAGTAGAAGTCGGAGCTCTTGTGGGTCACAGGAATATCAGTTGGACAGATTCCTATTGGAGACCATGGGGAAGTCCTTCTGGACAGGGGCTCCTGCTCAGTAATCCATATGGAATTTCTCAGCCAGGCTGCCTTTTGGGCCAAAGGCACTGGAAGTTTTTTAAGCAGAGCAAACACTTTATACATCTGATACAAAATTATTTCAATTGTGCATGTGTAATTATAATTACATACAATATACATTATGTTAGAGAGCCAGTTTGGTGGAGTGGTTAAGGCACCAGGCTAGAAACCGGGAGACCGTGAGTGCCAGTCCCGACTTAGGCACAAAGCCAGCTGGGTGACCTTGGGCCAGTCACTCTCTTTCAGTCCTAGGAAGGAGGCAAGGGCAAACCACAAATAAATAATACATTATATTACATCAATATAATATAATTTAAAACATTATAATTATAAAAGCCCCCCAGCATTACTTGTACCCACTTTTATCTTCTTTTGGAAATGATTGAAGAATGTTATAATTTGTATTTTGCTTCCTTTTCCAGGAATATAGGGGTCCATTCAATGAATAACATTGATTGCAAATGCACATTATCATTTTATAGGATAGAAATAAGTCACACGTGTGAAATGTCCGGTGAAGTCATGAAATGGGTTCCAAACACAATAAATATGCAGTGTTCAAAGGTCCTTGCTGGTTGCACCAGGAGACACAGGAGAGGCTCAGTTTTTATGAGCAGAAGAAACAAGGATATATTTTCATGGACAAAACACTGCCATTTCTTATCAACATTTTCTTGCTGTCCATGTCAATGTTAAAGGTTCAGGGCAAGGAGGGATTCGTGGAGGAAAGCATTTCCTGGCTGGCAGAGTGAACGGGAAGTGGATTAGAAATGTGTCCTGGGAGGGTGCAAGATGCAGCACACTTGCTGAAGCTAAACAGATCTGAGAATTCCCCTGGACCACAAGCCTTTGCATCTTCCAGACCTGGTCAGTGGAAGACTTTAGTTTCAGGATGGAATAGAAGAAAGGCATAAGCACACTCACACAGAAATGGAAAGGGCAAGAGACAAAGAGATTTGGAAAGACTGTCCAATAGATTTGTCGGACCAATTTCGTGATGGCTTGCCAGCTCTCCCTGTCCTTCATTCTGTCAGGGTTCCTGTGCTTTTAACTACTAAACCAGAAGCAGAATTTCAAAGGAAGGTTTCCAACACAAGCACACACAGAGGTGAGCACAGTGAGTTTTGAGCCTATGTACAGCTTTCGTTGCTTATTTTATTCTATATTTGGCAGCTATTTGGGTCATAGGATCTTGTCTATTGAGGAAGAATAAGGCAGAGATTTTAATGATTCAGAGGGAAAAACAGGCTGAGGATGATGTCAGTTCCATCTTATTCACCCTCCCTCTGAAGTCTACTTTTATTCTCTCTCTTGGGTGGGGGGGAATCAATATGAACATAGCCTATCCTTAAATTGATTGAACATTTTATTGCCTCTGTTAAGCCTATTAAAGCATACACTTAGTTCTTTAGCTCATAGTTAGTACTTTTTTTTGCCTTGTTTTACACAGTCCATGTGAGTCAAAGGTAATCCTTCAGTTTTATTCTGCTTACTTTGTAAGCTGCATTTATGACCTCTAATGAACAAACAGGTGGCTCTATCGTGTAACAGAAAAGGAATGGCACCCACTGGTGTAACTCTTAGGAACTGCAGGATGGAATGAGAATGAGATGGCTTCCTTCTCTAGTCTGAAGTCTTTCGGATATGCTGGAAGGGCAGTTTCCAGAATTTCCAGGCTATTGGCCAAAAAGACAATGTAAGTGTAGGACTATATTAGGGCTATCAGATCCGTGTTGCAAAAATCCTGATGACCGCTAGATGCCAGCAAGAATTAGAGTTCTATATCTCTTAGCTGCCATCTTGATTTTTGCACCTTAGTTCTGGCATTGCTGCACTGTTTTCATTTTTTATTCTCTCTCTCCTACCAGATCCTGGTTAAAAATAGAATTCGGAAAGAAGGTAGGGAAAGGGAAGACCATACCAGCTGGGATTTCTGGGAGTTGTGGTCCAAACACATCTGGTTGGGAAGCCAAGTTCAAAGTGTAAAATAGTCCTCAGCCTTCTTCCATTCCCAGCCTAGACAGCTGAAACTCAATACGCTTTTTGTGGTATTGAAATCAAATCAAAACACAAATAAAATTGATATTTTAATCAATGTACTGTAAATCTTGTCTTCCTTTTGAACTGGATATACCAGCTTTTTGTGAGCAAAGTCCTGTGAAAATTGCTTTAGTTCAAATTTGGCACTTTGGGGGGGTGTATTTGCACCTGAGGGAGGTAAAAGAGGAAAATCTTGTTATCACCTAGGAATGAAGAAGAAGAAAAAAATCTTCAGTTCCTACACTGCCATCAAAACTAATACTGAAATATGAACATTACAGGCCACTTAAAAGAGCCTTTTATCTAGTTATTGTTCAGGAGAAAAATCAATAGACCACACCACTGGTGTATGATGAACCTATTGGATGATCCCAGGATCCTCCATCTCCACTGCTTGTGAAAATACAGATACTTAAAACTGCTCTGGAACCTTTCTGTGGCACACCTGAACAGACCTCACTGGCTACCGGTGATGAACAGACCAGTCTGGAGCCTTTGCTACGTCAAGATATTCCATTGCTATTCTTCTGATGAATTCTAAGTTCAGAGACGGAAAATAATCAGTATACACACACACACACACACACACACACACACTGTGTGTGTGTGTAATTTGCAGACTCTCTTTATGCAGTAAAGCTAATTAGGACTATAGATTGATTTGGATTTTGTTTCATTACTTAGTTTTTGTCTTCTGTTTTCCCAGGGGTAAAGTACTTTCGAGCTGGAGGACCTCATTCCGGCTTCAGCTGGCCTCAGCAACAGCCCGGTTGCAACACAGAGGCACTATTGTGCCAACATGCCTTTGACATGAGCATTTTTGAGCCTGGGCAAGGAGGGTGTGTGAATGGCCTTATCAAGGGACAAAGGATGGGTATCCAGTTCACTTTAATCTGGAGCCATGCAGGGACTCAGGGGACAGTGCTTCCCCTTATTTTTCAACTCCAGGATACCTGGCCTCCTCACTCCTGACAAGACAGGATGTTAATCAGTGGTCTGTTATCAGTTTTATTTTAACCAAGGTTCTCAATCAATTAACCAGGGTTAATAAATCAGTTGATTGATTTAAATATAGATGCAAAAAAGTATCACCTCAAAGATACTGCACTGCAATTAGAATTGTTTTGACAAGCTCAACCCCAAATGGAGTTCTGTTCAGTCCATTCACAACAGCGGAAAGGGGAGAGAGGCAGGAAAAGGTGATTTATGCTGAGCTGCTCCTCCACCCATAATTCTCAGCATCCTTTCCCAAATGCTCTGGAGAAATGTATATCTCTCTCTATCCAATTTTTAGGAGACTGCAGGGAGGAATCTACAAAGATCATAGCTACCTCTGTTCAACCAGCACAATTTCTCTACTTCCATCTGCAGGAGGATTTTGCCCAACTGAACCCTTGGAACAAGCCTAAAGTATGAGTTAGGAGAGTTACTTTAGGGACAAGCCTAAAGTATGAGTTAATCAAAATGGGTAAGTCTTGGAAGGTACAGCTGTGTGGAGGAGCCTCTATGCTGATGAACTCCTCCTTTATTTTCCCTTTGCTCTCATTGAAGTTGAATGTTTAACTCCTCAGTCCTTCCAACAGCAAATAAAATCATAATTGCTATGCATTTAATGATCCTTGTCAACACAGGATCAGGCTGAAATTGAAGATGGCTGGGGGTGAACAAGCCCTTTGTTTAAACACCAGTAGCCTGGGAAAATTAGTAATTGTACGAAGGAATATTATGAAAAATTATATGAAGGGTAAATGATGCAGCAAAAGAGGAAATCATCTACACCTTTAAAGTCTGTCAGTATGGGTGACTTCTTCCTACCAATGCTAGTCAAGTGAACACTGCTTTTCCTTAAAGAGAGCAATACACCAGCAGTCTTTCTGAACCTGGTAGCTCAGGACTACAGCTTCCATTATCCTGAGCCAGCATGTCTTACTGTTTGGGCTTATATTCTAGAGTATCCACAGGGCTCCAGATTGGGGGAACCAGCCCTATAGGAATGGTATAACCTTGGGTTATGCAGGCACTCTTGTAGCTTCTGTTGCGGGGAGAATACCTTTCCTAATCTGCCCTTGGATATTCCTCTGAAATGCAACCTAGTAAGAGTGTTAAGCATAGGTAGGCAGTGTTAGAGAGCCAGTCTGGTGTGGTGGTGAACTGGGAGACTGTGAGTTCCAGTCCTGTCATGGGCACAAAGCCAGCTGGGTGACCTTGGGCCAGTCACTCTCTCTCAGCCCTAGGAAGGAGGCCACAGCAAACCACTTTTGAAATCTTGCCAAGAAAATGCAGGGATTCGTCCAGGCAGTCAACAGAAGTCAGCACTGACTCCAAGGTGCGCACATGTGCATGCACACACACAAGTCAGTGTCATCCTCGTGGGCCCAAAGGATCTGTCAGCCCTTCCAGGTCAACCAGAGAGGAAACACAACTAGATGAACTAATTATACTTTATGATTTAAGAATATTGTTTTTATTGTATTTTAATCTTTATTCCAGTTTTATTGTAAACTGCCCAGAGGCGCTCTTTGAGTGAGATAGGCGGTGATGAAATTAGAAATATAAATATAAATAATTATCTCAAGATGCGTTAAAGAGCTTTAGCAAAAAAAAACAAGGTACAATGCCTTCAACTCCTAATGACACTTACCAGGAGGAAACTACGTTGAACCTTAGTGAGATGACTTCTGAGCAAATATTGGTAGGCTTGGGTTGAATGTCCCTTGCTTCCATTAGAGGATGTAATCAAGAGTGAATTAGATGCGTTTTAGTGGCATCAGTGGGAGATCAACATTTACATTGCTATCTGTTTGCAGTGAATCTTAAACACAAATCATGTTGTAATCTGATACCCACTTACCTGGGAGTCCGTTTGATCTCAGTGGGACTTACTCCTGAGCAGACATGTACAGTATAACTTGGTAGGGTTGTGCAAATCCTTTGAAAGAAGTGCTTCAGAACAAGCAGGGGCATAGAGAAGGCACCTCGCTGAAGCAGCTGTTTTTTTTTTACAGGCTGATGCAGCTGTGTTGGAAATTGTATACTTTCTGAAGGAGCTCAGTGCAGCCCTCTAAATATATACTATTAGCTCTCTTTGGTTGTGTTTACAATGCCTGTGTTGGGTGCGATATGGAAGCACAAAGCAACCAACCAACCATATATACCTTAATATGTTGTAGATACCCAACCTAAGAAGTTAGTCTATGGTTCTGTGTACTGTGCAAGTCCAGAAAGTTGGGTTAACAGTAAACCACAGTGATATTAATATTAAATAATTATAATAATGATAGTTGTACACAAATAATTATATATAATTATTACAACATAATAATTATATTAATAACAATGGTTACCTTAATAATCTGGGAAGTATACTGTGCCAACATAGCCAATCTCTGTTACCTGAATTTGGAGAAAGCCCAGGTGCAAAGAACATCATGAGGAGAGAGGAACTGAAAGCAAAGTTCAGCTTTAAGCTGAAAAGTTTCTATTTTCCTATAGGAAGAAAAGCACATTTTCCTTTGCAGGTATTAAAAAACCCTAGAGCAGTGTTTCTCAATCTTGGGAACTTTAAGATGTGTGGGCTTCTACTCCCAGAATTCCCCAGCCAGCATGGATTCATTTTAATCTAAATTTTGGACTACAAGGACTAGGCTGCAAAAATCTGGACAACCCCTAAACTGCAGCAAGGGGTTCAAGTTTTCCACATTGCCTTGCTGCCATCTAGCAGTTGTCCAGATCTGGTAGTCCTAGACTACACCTTCAAGGGAACAAATCCTCTTTTCATATAAGTAGGTGTTGCAACAGAATCATTCAATTTGGAAAGCTCCTGTTCAGAATTCTAGGCAACCAGCCATGCTCTCTAAATTCTCTCTTCTGTTCCCCCTTCTATTATTGTCTATTTTTCACTACTAATAGTCATTCAGCATTCCCTAGCCACTAAATATGTTCAGTTCTCGTGGGCTTGGGTTATTTTGGAGGGGGGTGGAGGTGTTTTCCCCCTTCAATGTATTTTGCTTTTTTGAAATGCTCAGGATTCCTCTTGTCTGCCAATACCAATTTCTTTGTACATGAACAATACCAATTACGCCACATCAGGGCTTATTCTCAGAAAATGGAGATTTCCATTAGAATATAAGTGTGTGTGTGTAAATGTGTATGTGTGCGTGTATTTGTATATGTATATATTTCAAGTTATATATATGTATATATTTCAAATTACACATGGCACCTTCCAAAAGCCATGCACACAAATTTAGGCCCTTATCTTATTGCAATCTCATGGAAAATCTTGAGGTTATACTCAGAGCCAAGTTCAATGTCTTAGAGGTTATTCTCCTTGGATATTAAGATCTCACTTGAATTCCTTCAGGATAAGTTAGAACATCAGTCTGGAGGCCTGGGTAGCAATCTGTGTCCCCTTCAGACAGATGTTCAAGATACAGGCAAACCACAGTATTATTTATTCAGGTTAGCAAATACCAAGATGTCTATAACAGTTCAGGAAAACCACAAAGCCAGAGTTTTATCCCCAAATATAAAACTCCCTACCTCCACTCTGGGTCTGCCAATGGTAAGGAGGAAGTCTTACAATGTCTCAACCTCTTTTTCTCACTAGACCTATTCTGTTTTTCTCCAATTGTCACCTCTCCAAGAATAGAATATAAAATATTCTAAATAATAAAATATTTTGGGGCACCCATACTCCGTAGTCCCAGTAAAACGAACACCAAATATGTACATTCTTCCACAATGATGAATTCTTGCTTTTCATAATAGTGCACCACCTTTCTCCCTCACTTAGTGGCTTATGCTCTAGGCTGGATTTCAAAACCTCCCTGAGCACAGACACCAGATGGACATCAAAGAAGGTTTGTCAGTGCTGGATGTTCTCCCCAGGAGATGGAAGGCAAAGGAGGGAGAGCTGTGGGCAACAAAGCACAGAGGGGATGCACGACGGAAGGTTCTAGGACTAGGAGAAATGAAGCCGAGCAATTTTGACATATATTAGGATATCATGCAAATGCTGTGGTAAGTCTGGCTTGGTATTTTCTGCTTTTTCTTGGCTTGTTTCTAATTCATAATTAAGATAACCAAGATTGACATCTTTTAGTCCTCAGCCTATGTGCAAATCATATCATATTTACAGTAGTTGCCAGCTTGGCCATTCTTTCTAGTTTATGATACAATTGTTCTCTAGTGTCACATTTAAAAACAACAGTCTAGAAATTGTGCAGTTGTTGTTTTGTTTAAATTAATCAGAGGAAGATTTCAAACTGCTTGTAAGAAATGCAAAGGCAATGTTTTGTCCTATTTGTACTGTGATCACTAAGAACATTTGTGCAATAAGGTTGGAGAACATTACACCATAAGCAATGCTGCTCAAAATGTTGCCGAAAGAAACAGTTACCTTGTTGTATTTGCCTAAAGAAACAATTTCCTTACCTTTGTGTATGCCTAAAGGTATGTAAGCGTGTATAAAATAGTTATTAGAATTGTTTTAATATTTTATCTTTAAATATATGCCATCAGTTTGCAAGATTCGAGGCAGTGATCCTTGCCAACCCTCAAAAGTACAAAGTTGAAAAGCTCAGACCGTGAGTTCTTCTCCTGCCTTAGGCTCACAGCCAGCTGGGTGACCTTGAGCCAGTCATTCTCTCAGCCCTAGGAAGGAAGCAATGGCAACCACTTCTGAAATGTTGCCAGGAAAACCGCAGGGACTTCTCCAGGCAGTTGCCAGGAGCCAAGACTGACTTGAAGGCACAAAAAAAGAAAAAGAGAAACCCTGTTGGGACGAAGAGGATTGGCCTAAGCTACAGTCTTTCTCAGCATAAACATTTTAAAGAGGTTTATTCTGACCTCTTCAAAATTAACCATGATGCAGACATTCCAGAGAATCTCAAAGGAGCATCTCTTTTCTACAGTGTCAAATGCTGTCATTACAAGGAACAGTCTGTAATTTTCTATTTTTAGTATTCCTGTGTTTGTGTGTGTGTGTGTGATGGGGAAGGGTGTTAGTACAGACTTTAGCTACATATTCTTGCAAACTTTAGCTTAAGCAATGACAGCCCTGGGTGAAGAAGAAAGCAAGCAGATTGAAACCCAAAGAGCTTTAGGCTACAAAATCAGACATATAAATAAGTATAATCAGTTATGTCTTGCAGAAAAGATTGAGCTGAACAGAAACCTGAATTGTTAGCAGAATTTCATCCATACACATCCAAGGGGCACCAGGTTACCTGGCATTACAAACATGGCTTTTGCTATGTGGTTAGGAAGCATGGCTATTGTTCAGTCAACAGTACCTTATTTTTTTCCCTGGGATTTCCCAGTCCACACTGCTGGAGTTTCCAGCATCCAATTCTTGCTAGTTTCTGCTATTCAAATCAACCAATGATGGCTGATTCCAGCAAGCCCGAAATCCAGATGTTGGACATTGTGGACTAAAACATCTATCCCCGCACCCCAACCCTTCCACCATAAACTGGAGTTCTCCAGAGATACTATTTCAGCCCCAGGACAGACCATCCCATCAGGATACTTCAAAGGCACAGTCAAGAATGAAGGGCTTGGTTAGCTCTTATTCAAAACATGCTTCTGATTTGCCGTGTGCATCTGAGATGGAGAACTTTGTTTGTGTTTATTAGCCCCAAGTGAAATCGAGATTCAGACTAATGTGAACGCCATTTTGTGGGCAACATTTTCTATAGGCTAACATCTGTATTCATCTCCTGTATTCATCTTCCAGAGAACAGAATGGCTCTCTGTGTAGTAATAGAAAATAGACAGAAGCTGGAAATAATGGGCACAGGCAATCAAACTATCATTATAGGTACATTATGTACAAGGTGCTAAATTGGCAGGAATCCTTTATTGTTAACTTCTCTTTGGCATTATTAAATGAGTTCTGAAACCAGAGGAAATTTACAAGTGACAAAGGGTAATTATATACTTTAGAAGAATGTATTTTTCATTGTGAAGATAGAACTGCACCAAGATAACAGCCCATTCAAAAGACAGCCAAAGGAGAATCTGCATATTTCAGTAGAATCATGCTGTCATACTTGGTGAGCATTTTTCAATACCCCCCTTGAAAAAAGAAGAAAAAAGAAACCATTTCCATCTACTGTATGGGTAAATTTCATGTGGAAGTATGTTATGTAAAGCTTTCCATAGGAAAAAGACCATGAAGCAAGCAAGATATGTGTTCCCTAGGCCAGATAGTTATCACATAATTATTTTTATTTAATTTGCTTCAAGCCTTTCCACACTCCTACTCAAAGCAAAGTTCTGCCAAGACAGTTGTACTGTCACAACTGAGATCTAAAATATTAAAACTAAAGAAAATTCTAAGTCAAGATTAAGCAATCTTGTCCCTGCCAAATACTTTAAATTTCCATTTTATGCTTCCTGGAGATGATGGGAATTGAAGTCCAAAACATCTGCTGGCTCACTGCCAATATTGGAAATAATCCATGCTCAGTCTAGTAAACCAGGTCACTGTTTTTTGCACAAGTAGATGAAATTTCCTCTCCCAAGAATTCACTATGATTCCCCAGGTAGCTTCTTTTGCACATGTGTTCAGAAGTTTGTACAAAACATGAATACATGGATATTCAGGTAGAGATTTCACCATAAACTATTCCACTAGCTTTTATTTGATTGATTGATCGATTGATTGATTGATTAAATTTGTATGCCGCCTGACCCCGAATGACTCTTATCTAGTGTCCTCATCTAAACTCCTTTCACAGGGCTTTCCCTGTTACTGAGCTGGTGCTCTCCACCCATCTTGAATTGGCAGAAACAATACCAGCACAAAATTGGCAGTTTCATTGCCGATCCCTGTCTTGTCTCTATTGCCCTACTGTAGTTTCCAACCACTGTCGGTCACCTTGAGGCTGACCTTGGACATTGTCAAAATAAAGGGGGGGGAAAAGGATGACGTTTCTATAAGTCATTCCATTATGTCTATAAGTCATTCCACTTTAACACATAATAAAAATCACTAAGTACAGTTACTCCTCCACCTTATATTAAAATAAAGGGGGGGGGAAGTTCATATGAACCTCCTAAACATCTTTCTCCCTCCAAAAGATAAAATATATTTAATTATTCCCTTCCTACCACTATTCTATACATTTTTGTCTACTATAATAAGAATCAAATTAAAAAGCACATAAGTTGTCTGCTATTAATAGTACAACAATTTTAATAATCCCAAGCTTAATAAACCCAAAAAAACAAAGACAATTCAAAACAGTAAATCCAAATCTTTAAAGGCAAATAGCATCAGTCAAATCCTTAAAGCAAACCAGAAAAAAATTGTTTAAAATCCTGGTGAAAGTCAGAATCTGCTTGAAATCCTCCATGTCCCATGCAGTAGATTATGGCGCCCCCTAGGAGCTTAACCAGTGAAAGTCATATATATGGAAGAGTCCCAAAGTGTGTTTACATAAAGTGAGAGTGAGATAGCAGACAGTTCTCAAGGGAAAGTGGAAACAGAAAGCTGAAGGTTCAAATCAGCCAATTCAATGTGTAGGAAAATGCTAATATCTTCAAATTTAATACAAAAATAATAACAGGAAGGCAATTATTTACTCTCAATCTTTGGAATTTCCTTTGGAAGGAAAACAAAATCCAAAACTTAAAATAATTTTAAAAAACAATAATCCCAAAAATAATGTTAAGCACCAAGAGAACCAGCTTCTCCTCGCTGTAGAAAGCCTCTCTTGGGGACATATACTTAAAAAAAAATACAAATTGGCAATTTAGAAATGGGGTGGCCAGTCTTAGTGTCCATTTAAGGCTACAGAGTGGCTTAGAAAGTGATGAAGTTCCTGCCTCCCAGCTGGCTCTTAGTCAAACACGAAACACTGTATGCGATCTTCTGGCTGCAAGCTGCTGTCTGGAGGACAGATGGGGTGATTCTAGGTATTCTCTTTGATCCGGAGAATGTTTCTGGGCTTCAGGAAAACCTGCCTGAGCCCAAAAAAAGTTACCACATTGTCAGCTCAGTCAGCTGAACCAGCAGACACAGCCGTTCCGTTTTGCCATTCCCACTGGAAGCCAAAACTAGGGAGGGTCCCTTCTGAGATGTTTGCCATGCCACATTCCGGCTACAGGCTCAGCTCCCTCTTATCTGACCATTCCCCTGGCTGTGGCTCGTCTCCCTGTCTCCCAAGGTCATTCCCACATACCATTATACTTCTCTACCATTTAGAAAATGTGAAGAAGCTAGTAGGAATTGTAGCAGCCTGTTATTGTAGATAACTGGTGTTGAGTTCATTTTTTCATAATTAAGATGGTCTAAGTTTTCTCAAACATGTTTTTTGTATGGGAAAGTCTTTTTATGATTTCTTCCAGGAACTTGTTCAGGACCGGCCATCTCCTTCTACTGAAGATGAAATGGCAGATGGCATCTCTACCCTATCAAAGTGTAGAATATCCAAGCACGATCCAGCTGTTCTATCACCTAAAACAGAAAATCCTCACTTCTGCCTCCTTCTATGGCAATAACAGTAATAAAGCAATAATAGGTTAAAAGACCAACAACTTGCTGTTTGTTCTCCTAAGGCTCACTCTGCCTAATGTTAGAGCTGAAATCAGCAGGCAAGCCTCCCTGTATATTTGCTCATTGACCATGGTGATAGATTACAGTGCAATCAACAGCTCCCTCTGCATTATACCAATTCCCCTCCAAAAGTCTGAGACTTTGGCATGCGTCCCAGTTAATCAAAACCACTCCACATTTGTTACATTTTTCATCAGCAAGATGATTGTTCTTTTAAAATATTGTCTATTTGCTGTGTTCATCTGATATTGTTACATTGATGTTATTGTTTTTCATTAATACAAAACTATGGTGGGATTTGGAAGGAAACGGTCGTCCTTATATGCTGCTCCTTGCAGCTGTAAACAGTATTTATACTTTGGATGCCAAGAGATCCCGGGAGGCTCTGGACCCCCAGCCAGTTCCCTGGGCTGTTCTTCCCTTCACATCAGCTAGAGTGGCCAACTATACACATCATCCAGGAAGAGGAAATGACTCACCCCAAAACAGTTCACCAGCTTGCCCAAATTTGGCACATAAAATACTATATGCAGTTCAGGAATAATGTCTAATATTTAAGTAAAAACGCAATACATTGTGCCAAAGAACTCCATCCAATATTACAGGAATGGATTTTCACTAATGCAACAAGATATCTCACTATGTTTTCAGCACACTCTTCAAAGTTGCTCCCATTCAGAGCAAATTTGAGGATGCAGAAGAGACTGAGAAATAGAGAGATCTGTTCTGTCGGTAGATGAGTTCCTGTCAGTGGCTCAGCATGATTCATTGGAAGATTATGATCATGTGATCTCAACTCTGTCTGTTGCATGATGCTAACTGCTGAACTGATTTTTCTTTGTAAAGTAGAACACAAATCCACCCTAGCTTCGGTCCAGAAAAAAGAAAATGGACTATTTATAGCCAGCATCCCAAAGAAACAAGGAATTGAAATCAATTACTCATAAAACTAGGAAATCTAGCAGTATTTCAGAATTTAAATTATTTCTTTTAAAAATATTTCAACTTTCCTTTTCACTCTGATATCAAAACAAGAAAAACAAGCTTAATTCCTGTTTGCTAGTTTTAAGACATTGATGTAACTATCACAGCATTTTTTTTTTAATTAAGCCTACTGAATTTCAAAGGTTTGGAAAGCAAATCTGAATTAAGAGAACTAATTCAAAAAAAAAATAATTCAGGTTTTTGAGGCTGATCTAAATAATTGCCATCATACAAAAATGAACCCTTATATAGTTGGATACATGGACCATAGAAATAGGTTCTCTGTCTCCTCTTAGTTGCTAAGAGAATAGTCCTTCAACACTAGCAAGATAAAATGATGGTCCCAAATATTCACTGGATTGAAGGCCTGATAGTTACTTGCAGCTTAGAAAAGAGTTGCTTACAGATGTAAGATTGTGGATTGCAGAGAAAAAAAAGGTAACAAATACTGTAATCCTGTACACCACCAAACTTTCCCACCTTGCCCACAGATATTGCCAACCCCCTTTGAAATATTTTCCCCAATAAATGTATACCTATGACACACTTGTATATAGGTGTGCATATATGTGTATATATCTAAATGCAGTACCAAAGAAAGATCAGAGCTAGGACAAAAAGTTATATTAATATTTATTGCTTTTTCTATAGTAAGTTCCAATAAATAAGCTCAACTCAGTGAGTCAGCATAGGTGGTGGCCAAGGATGGGCCTCTGTAGCTCAGCTCATGCCAAGTGAGCTGAGATGGAAATTGGGGAAGACATGATTATGCTCGTCAGGTATTTTTTCTCCTTCCCTTTTGGCAACAAAGAAAAGATTTGATAGGTGTCTTTATGCTGGGCTGCAAACTCAAGGAAGTTTTACTCTGTAGTAAGTCCCATAGAGTTCAGTGGTTCTCACACTCAGGTACAGATGCTTAGGACTTTTACTCCTATTCAGTCATTTTGCCAGTTCCATCTTTTGCTCAGTTCCTATTCAAGTATAAAGGGTGAGTGTCTAAGATGGACAGCTTCTCTAATGACAGAGGTTCTCCACTGACTGAAGAAGATGTCCTCATTTGTTTGTAAACTTCCATGGTTGGTAGGAAGCTCCCTTTTGCTGATATCATTTTCTACATGTGGAGGCTGACAAGAGTAGACTGAGTGTACTTCCTAGAAATGCCAGGTCTAGACCAGAAGTCCATGGCCAACTTCATCTCAGCAGGGGGAGAGAGGAGGAGGAGGAGGAGGAGGAGGAAGATGCAGCAGCAGCAGTTTCATGTCAATGGTTAAAATAATCCTCACTCTGGAATTTCTGAACTCTGCTATTGTCTTATATGTCTAAAAACTGCCTTTCCAGCTTAGGTTGTTTGAGGGTTTTAACTGCTTGGGTTTATTGCAAATTAAGCTAATTAGTACAATTTTCTGACAGCTGCAATGAGCGATGGCAATTCCACAATCCCCACTCCCACCCTTCTTCACCCACTTGGATGGGGTGAAAAGAACAGGGCAGGCAGCATTGTGCTTTAATGGGATAGGATAACATGATGAGGGCACTGCATTCCATTCTGGGCACAACAGTGCTTCCCCCCTTCCCCCACACCCTTCCACTTCATCAGCTATTATTGCTCTATTAACTTTTTACACAGGAAGTCAAGCAGAGAGAGATGGGAGAGTGACTTTGCAAGTCACCAAGGAAGAAATCAGGCTGGGATTTATTATTTCTTTGCAGGTTTGGTGATATTGAACAATCTCTTCTCCCAAATGTTCTTTTTTTAAAAAATGAAATTATAGGGAATCCACTGATGAATGGACAGGTACTGATTTCCACAGCACAAATGGTTTAATCACTGCAAAACCGCTCAGATTAAAAGAAAGCCCTCCCATTTCTGCAAACATCAGCAAAAAGCGAAACATTACAGTACATAATCCTCAGGCATTTAGCAAATTGCTTTCATTTATAGAGAACAGGAAAGGGTGGGGGGGAAACCGTACATCCCTATTATGCATATAAAACGGAGTAACTCACTTATGCCTGAGATTTCCGTAATGTTTGATAGAGAACCACAAAAGAGAAACAGTACCAACATATTGCAACGGCAATGCTAGAATAATTTGTGGGATCAGCTTCCACTTAGGGGTTAGGAGTTCAATGGAAGGAAGTTACTGACAGCATTTCTGATAAGTGGCTGCTTAATTGAAGCAAATCTGTTGGACAGAAAGGCATGGAGTTGCCTAGATATTGTTATCTTGGTAGTATACCTTTCCTCAATATGATACCTTCCAGAGGTGTTGGGACCATAAACCTCAAAAATCCCCAATCCATATTCATCCATGATTACTGGAAGTTGAGATTTTGACTGATTCTACTTTTACCTATGCCTTCTGCTCCATCCTTTCCATGGCTTCTCCATCTAAAGTTTGACATCGAACAGCTTTTCATCTAGATTCTTTAAGATTCTATTATTTCTTCAGTAGGACAAAAAAGCAAGCCTTCAAAAGCTTTCCTGAATTTCCAGTTCATTTAGGAAAAAGCTTTCTATTTTAAAAATATGGTACTGAAAACATAATGTAGCTCAGTCATGGAGTAACCTGAAAGTTTCTTTAAGTCTCAGTGAAACAAAAATGTAGCATCTAATTGCAAACTAGGGGTTGACTAACTGTAGTTGGCCAGCACTCTGTTTTTCCTCCAAAGCCTCTTAAGATGAGACCACTGAAATTTGAAGACAAAATGGTTGAATTTCAGCAACATGATTTTTGCCTTAAAAACATGAAATAAAAGCTAGATAAGGAAGCCACAGCTTCTCACAGGTGAAGCATTTCTACTCTTATTGTCAGAATTCCCAAATATTGAAAAGAAGTCTGACCATTTTTGCTTCCTGCCATGGTGATGTCATCACATCACCAGAAGGGTTCTGTGAACCACCAGTCAGTCACAAAGTTAAATTATTGTCCTCAGAATATTGCCCATTGCTACCCAGAAATTTAATTCTTCAAAGAAATTGTATAAATGGACCCAATTTTATAAATTTCACAGATGCATTAATTGAACGGACACTCAACCCTAAGTGGTCATTTGCAGCCATGATTGTGGTATTACAGAAACTATTTTCACCACACTTCAAAATTCAGTGCTTTTTAGTAGAATCACTCCATGCCCAGATGATGAGTCCTCGAACACTTAAATATAACTGAGATATGAAACAAATACTGTAGAAATAGGCCTTATGTGTTGTGTGATCAAGAGTTATATGTACCAGAAGAAGTGACCTGGATTGGAGTTCCTGGAATTAGCTTTTCAATCTGGGATGCTGACTGTGAAGAAAGTTATTTTCACTCCTAATTCTTTCACAAAGCAGTATAATTGAGGATCTGTGATAATCTTCACTACACTGACCTTGAAACACTGAGAACACACAGGGAACACCATGGTTCAATGAATGCTCATTTTTCAGCTGATCAGTCAGAAATGGCTAACAACCCTACCCAATCATCGTTTGTGTATTTCTTTGGTTCGTTTATACAAATAAAAATTGAAAAACGGCATGGATCCTATGAAGAGGAAGCTGTCTACAAAGGCGCCTTTCCTGCTGTATTTAAAACCCTCTTGTGAAAATAAAATGAAAATATGTCACACAAGGGCATTCACGACAACCAGAGTTTGCCAAAATGATAGGACATTGGTCCTAATGTCACAATGCAAGCTCTGCCCCTTACATAATTGTGTGCAATGTCATGGAGTTTGCATCACCTTTTGCATTTTCCTCCACCTTTGCTGCTTGCAGATGTCTGTGATGTTGTATTTTTTGTAACCAGCCTTTTTTTCCTAGTAGTTTTAACCATGGCTGCAAGTTACTGCAGTAGACTGAGTAGATGAGACACATTTTAAGCAGTTTTTCCAAACAACCTCAAGGAGGGTTCAGAGTATTGATTGCCCTGAGCCAGAAAGCAGGGCAAGGCAAGCATTTTCAGCAGTGGGGAAGGAAAGAGTTCACAAGCTCAGCAAAAACATGGCACTGCAAAGGGGAAAAACCAGCTTTGCTCTGGTTCCAAATAAGCCACAGCAAGAGACAGGAGAGGTACAGCTCACCTCTCAAAATCAGCAAATGTTGTGCAGTCACAGTAGCCCAGAAATGCTTCTGAACTGTTGCAAAGCTTTCCTATAGTGATGCCTTTATTTGTACTGCCACCACACTGGATTTAATTGCAGTAATCCTGGGGAGTAATCGTCATCCTCTTGGCTCCAGACAGTGGTCCATTTAAAAGGAGGGTTCCTTCTACTGAGTTAAAATGCTAGTAGAAAACTACACCAGCATGAAATGGGCTTCCTCCATTGCTGCCCCGTAGCTCACCTCCGTCCTGCCTGTTCCAAGTACTAATGAATGGGGTCGTCCTGGATATGCAAGTGCTGTACAGGACGGGCCAACTGTACGGTTGCATCCTCTGGCTTTGCTCTCTCCCTCTTCAGCAGATCATCCATCTGCAGGAAGAACATCCGCCAATCATGGCACTACAGCAGGAACAGGATGGCTCTGTCTCTAGAGAGCTTGGCGTGCCACGCTGTCATATCTCATACTGTCATAACTCATTTAGTAAGTGCTTGGTAAGTACAACAAATACAGACATGTGCATGTCCCTAAGTTGCTAAGAGGCTTCTGGCTGTAGAGGAATTCTTTCTTAGTTTTATTAAACTTCAGAAACATTGCAATTAACATTAAAAAAAACATTTCTTATTAAAAATTTATCTACCTCTATCTATCTCTATCTATCTATGTATCATCATCTCAGGCTAATAAATTATACCATTTCCTTATGCAAGTTGTGATACATTTCTTAAACAATGAATTAAAACTAAGCCATATGGAATCACATTGTCTGGTTTTGCCTGTCTTTTGCTACAAAGCTGATTCAAAGACTGAGAACTGGCAATTTTGTTAAGCCAGCATTGAGAGCCTGGGTCACCAGCATTCTTTCATGAACATGTGCTCCCCTTTTTTTCAATAGTCCAAGTTCAATATATTCAAAATTTTTCATAGATCGTAGAATTCCAGGTTTTTCAGATATAATTAAACAAAACATTAACATCTTTAACTCTTAACTACCTTCAAGAACCTGCTTCATCATTGTGATAATATCTAATCAATAAGGAATTAAATATAGACCATAATATACGTATCAAAGTTCCTTCAAATTTCTTACATCCCCAACATAAAAAAGATAAGAACTAACCTTTTAAAAACATTCTTAGTGGGGTACAATAGGCCCTAAATTTTTGCTGAACTAACCAATTTTTTTTATCATAAGACACATATCTAACTCTCCTTAAAATTTGAAGCTATTTTGAAGCTGAGGGCAACCTCAGCTAACCACATTCCTTTGATTTGTTAGGAAATTTAGGCATGCTGGGTCCAACACCAAATTAAAAATGAAAGGCAACAAGGGACATACCTGACCAGTTCCATGTTGCATTTTAATTACTGGTAAAATATGCCCTTTAATAAGTATACAAGCAGAAGGTTTAAAATAATAAATTATAATCCAAGAAATAAATTCCATAGGCAACACATGAACTGAACACTTAATTTGAGCCATATTGACTGTTTTTTTCACATTCAGTGATACTAATACTGAAGATTCGTGTGTATAAGTGTATCATCCAGGAGTCTGACTGTCCTGGGATTCTAAGAAAGCTTCTAAAATATGCTCTACACTCTACCTCAATCAGGCACAATGTACATTTTCTTGTTTTTCAGCTAACAGTAAATGTCATGAGTGCCGTTGAGCTGAAGACATCAGCGCAATGGCACACATGACAATAGAAAGGAAACAGGGGAAGGGGCTCAAGATAAGTAGCCATCAACTCACAAAGACTGAAGGTCAAGAAACAATGGCTAAACGGATCGCGAGGCACACCCAAGCTGTTAGCGCTAACGCAACGGAGATCGCCCAGCTGACAGCAATCACCGGAGGAATAGAGAAACCGATGATGGGCGATCCCGGAACGCCAGCGGGGCCTCGCAACCCCTCACCTACCGGCAGGACAACGTGTTGGACAAAGGGGGGTGACGTAACCGCGAGTGAGGGGGCGCTGACCGGCGCGGGGTATTTAAACCCCGCACCGGCGCGCTCCTGTCACTCTCAGCTTTTTTCCAATCTGTATCTACGCTGTGAATAAATCAGAGCCTGTTCCACAGAACCAGTGTCTGAGAATTATCCAGAGGTAGGCAGCGCATGACAGTAAACCCTCTTAGAACAAGTGATGAGAAGACCACACTTCGATCCTATAACCAGGATTATAGGATCCTTGTTATAGGATCCTATACTAATTAACTTAGTTAATTGGTAATTTTAAAAATCTGTTCAGAATCCATATTATTGTTGTTGTTGTTGTTGTTATCCATCTGCACCTATTGTCAGTACAGATTTGCAATATGTATTCTGAGAGAGAGGGAGGGAGGGAATGAGGAAAGTGGAAGCTGGTGTGGTGATGAGGCTCCAAAGGCCATTTCCTCACTAGACATGTAGCATCTTTGGGCATCATCCAGCCATTTTTGAGGCTATATCCAACCTTCCTCATTTCTGTATTTTGGCCCAACAATGGTTGGATGACTTCAGAAGTTGCTATAAGTTACAAGTGAGAAATGGAATTTCATTCCAAAAATAAAGTTAGGAGATAGATAGATAGATAGATAGATAGATAGATAGATAGATAGATAGATAGATAGATAGATAGATATGAGAGAGAGAGAGAGAGAGAGAGAGAGATGAACGGAGCACTGATTCGTTCAATGGGAGAACGGAATACAGCAGAGAGGACATTCATGCAGCAACACAAAACTAGTAGGTTTGAGAGGCACACTTGGCAGCTGTGTTGAAGTACCCTATGTCCAGAGGGCATTTTGGACGAGTTTGTTTTCATAAATCAGACCATTGCATCATATCTGAAGTCAGAATTAGAAGGAGACTTCCAACCTGGAAGTCTCATCTAATCCACACACTTTGACAGATCACAACTCAGTTTCTTTCCTGGGCTGAGAGAGGGAAAGAAGATTATCTGTGGCTACTTACTAGAAATATAACTTTTCTCCTTTTTAAATCTGCTATTGAAGCCATGAACCCCTTCACTAGCTTCTTCTATTATGCATTAGCCACAACAGTGCATGGGGCTAAGCATCCCAAGTTATTCTTGGATGTTATAGCTAATCATGCCTGAAACGACATTCACAGCAAAATCATCCCACCCACAGACTGGACAAATTGCCCAGTGACGTGGGTGTGTTTGGCTATCATTGCCACGGAAGCCTGTCTGAAAGAAAAAGCATTTGGTGAGCCACTTTTCTTTTCTTTTCTTTCTTTCTCTTTCTTTCTTTCTTTCTTTCTTTCTTTCTTTCTTTCTTTCTTTCTTTCTTTCTTTCTCTTTCTTTCTTTTTGAACTGCCTATTATCATTGGGAAGGACAGATACAGCATTTACACACTGCTGCACTTATTGCCTTATTTTGTGTTGACAGGTTATGGATGCATCTTGCAGGGTGTTCATTTCTTTAGTACAGTTACATCCTGCTTCTCTTCCATCATTCAGCTCAAAGCAGGTTGTATAGGGTTTCAAGGAACAGTAGGTTCCCATACAGAGAATGGCCAGACTCTGATCTTCTTAATTTCAGCCTCCCATGCCTCAACACCATACTCTAGCACCTGATATTTCTGATCCCTCTAATCCACTTGCTTCCCATCTAATGATTGTCCACCTGTTGAAACAACACATGTGGATACTACTGAGCGGCTGGTACAGGATGAAAAGATGAAACGGCATGGTTCTCCAGAACAGCACTGCACTGCATTTTGAAGGATGTTCTTCCATGCTTCTGGATGGTGCTAGTAAACTGAAGCAGGAACAACAGAAATTTGCAAGTAAATGCAATTCATTCTAAAGAGACATAATTTGATCAGTTCTAAAAACCACACGGGCAGTATACACATTCCATTCTTCTTTCTGCAGAAAATATCCTAATTAGCATAATTCAAATAGAATTAGAATCTAAAATTTGCATTAACGTGATGGCCATGAATCCCAGCTGATGGAAAATCTTATGAGTTTGTACAATTTCAAATATACAGTACATCTAGAAGGCTCTGTTTGTAATGCATATTTACAAATTGTGTTCACAAACTTGTCTGCTGATCAACATGAATGCAACGTGTGGGGGTGACATTTGTCAACAATAATTGGTGAATGGAAGTGATAGTGAAACCTTCCCAAATACCACCTGGTTCTCTGAGGCAATTCAGACTGAGTGCTCTGACACATTTCTCCCAGTTCTCGAGCAATGTCCAGCGAATAATTGCAGGGGAGAATGAATGTGTATAGCAAGAGTCCCTTCCCTGTAAAGGGAACCTCTGCATTAGCATCATGAGGAGAAAAGTTAGGAATTTTCAGTAGTTTATAATGGAACTTTCTGTTTTTAGGTTGTCCTCTCTCTTGCTGGTTTCAGTGAGCTGCTGGCTGGGCTTCCTCTAGAAAACTAAAATTAAAAGGAGGGAGAAAATTGTTACTTAGAAAAATGTAATGCTTTTAGTTGACAAGAACTGCATGTCCCAGGTTCCTCAGGGTCTGCAAGTATTTTCTGTGGACTGGAAGAAGGAACAAATGGATGCAAAACCAGCTGAGAGTTAAGGAGAGGGAAAAAGAAGCACAATATTAGGCAAAAAGAATGAGATCTTGGGGACAATGAGAACCAATATTGCTGATGCAATGTATAGGTCTCATAATTTATGACAGCAAATGAGCTAGGTCTCTGGTTTCCAGAACATGTAAACGTGGTACTAGATCTTAGTTAAAAGAAAGAAAATGGTGTGCAAATGGCTCTTGTCACTCCTGTACAATGACTGTACGTATATGTCAGGCTATCAGATGTCCAGACAGCTTCTAGATGGCAGCAAAGAGGTACAGAAAACTATCCTGATTGTTGTCATCTAGTGATCATCTGGATTTTTGCAGCCCATTTTTTGTCTAGGACATGTTGATGTTTAGTTCAGTCCAATCTTTTCCCCAAAACAATATTTCCTGGGCCACTGGCTGCCACACAACCTCAATGCATAAAAGAGTTGTCCTCATGCTTAATGGCTTGGAAGACATTTCTTCCAAGACGTCACTGTTTTTTTTCCCCTCCAGCTGTACCTTATGTAGTTATGACCAGTTTGTTGTTTCATCAGTCCAAATCACTTTGTTCCAAAATGTTTCTGTCTCCAGGTTTTCTTTCACATACTTCACACAATGATCTTTATAATGTGGTCAGGGAAAGGGTTTCCTTCTGACGACTCTCCCATGCAGATTATTGTTGTATAAGCAATGCTATACATTGGGCATAGGGATAACTACTCCATTGTTGGCTAAACTTCTCAGCAGGTTGTTTGCAGTGATCTGCTGATTCTGTACTGCAGCTGTGACCAGTTTTCAGGAAGGTCTAACAGAGATTTTCCTTGGTCCTCCAGATCTTGCCTTGACTTCAACAGTTGCATGCAACTTTCCTTTCTTAACGTTTCTCCTATTTGAAATTGGAAGCAGAAAATGTTCCACAGCCTTCCCCTGCATCACTATTCCTACATAACTACTACATAACATGCTTTCTAAGAGTGAATTAACTTTATTTTCATGTTCAAATACTTCATTTTCAAATAGTCAAACAGATGCTTAGAGGAGTCCCTGATGATGAAAGTGGACAGAATAACAGTCACAGCCTGAAAGATCAGAAGGGTCAGAATATATATTCACCTGTGGATTTGTCTTCACATGGCTGATTGTAAGCCTAGTGAGTTAATAATCTTTTGGGGCCTTATCAACATTTTTATCATGAGAAGGAAGGAAGGAAGGAAGGAAGGAAGGAAGGAAGGAAGGAAGGAAGGAAGGAAGGAAGGAAGGAAGGAAGGAAGGAAGGGAGGGAGGGAATCAACCGGAATGGTGTCCAAAATTCTGTATTTACCATATACACTGTTTTCTTTCCCTCTATAAAGACCTGCACATAAATAGGAAGTATGTATTCAGATTTGTAGAGAGATGTCATCCTTAACTTCATACCTTTAACTTTATTTTAACTTTTAATTTTATTTTATTCTAGGTTGTAATCATTTTAAGGTAGACTATGTATACTTTCACAGAATGTCATCCTTGTACTGACCTAAGACCATAACTATTGAATTCCTATTGAACTTCATACCTTATAAAGCTTCTGCTCGCTTAGGGTTTCATTGAAGGATACTGTTTGACCTATATATAAGCAGTTAAGGGAAGCAAAGAGAGACAGTGTGGGGCGGGGGGAGGCTGTAACTCAACTGCCTGGGAAAGACATCTTGCCCAAAAATGTAGGTTGCTAAGAGCCAGGTTAGACAATGACTTAACATCACTGTAAGACATTTTCCCATATTACCCTATAAAAAAATCACCGCACCAGTCCCCCTTGGATGGACAGCTCCCTGACATCTGTATAGTTTTTCCATAACTCATAGAGAGGGAGGAAACATGTGGGCTCTTCAACTTTGCTGTTGAATTTTAGTGATATTTTTTGCTGAATATTGTTAACTTGTTCCCCATCATGGTAAGGTAGTAATGGTAATTATTATTACATAGTAATCTGTAGTACAAGTCCTAGAATAGGCTTGATACTTTTTTTTAAAGAGAGAGATAAACTAGTCCTTCCCCTCCCCACCAACATTTTTAAAAAAGAAAATCTGAGTTTTACTCCAAGCATGACATAGCTGAATCCATTTTACATCATAGTTCCACCAACTCCAGACTTCAGAACCAACACATGAAATATCACGTGATCATCAGCCATCAGATGTTGCCCACATCTGCTGTACATGAACTGGAATACATTTGCACATAGAATCCCACACTTTGCAGAATTTTGTAAAGGTCTGTAACAGCAAAAAGGCTTGCGAAAATGTATTTATTAAATGAGCATACTTGGGGAAAGCATGTACAGTACCTCATTATATTATTGAAAAGTGGGAAAGGCCTTTGATTCTGCTGATCACATCAAGCTGTGGAAAGTGCTCAGAAAAAAATGGGAATCGCACAACATCTCATTGTCCTCAGGAGAAACTTAGACAGGTCAGGAAGGCACGGTACAGGCAGAACGTGGTGAAACAGACTGGCTCCAGGTTGGCAAGAAGTGAGACAAGGCTGTATATTCTCCCCTTACTTATTCAGCCCATATGCTGAATATATATGAATATATATAAATATAAATAAATAAATAAATGGAAGCTGGACTGGAAGAAGATGAATGTGGTTTTAAAATTGGGGTAAGAAACATCAGTAACTTGAACTTTGCTGATGACATTACCCTGATAGCCAAAAATGCAAATGATCTTCAAGCCCTAAAAATAAGTCAAGGAGCACAGTGAAAAAAAATGGACTAAAATTAAATATAAATAAGATCAAACTAATGACAACAGGTAGAACAACCAGCCTTAGAATTGACAATGAAGATACCCAAGTGGTGGATAGCTTCTGCTTTTTAGGATCAACCATCAACAGGAAAAGATCCAGCAGCCAAGAAATGTGCCACCGACTAGCACTTGGTAGAGCAACTGTGAAGGCCTTGGAAAGATTCAAATGCTGTGATGTGTCTACACCTACAAAGATCAGAACTGTGCAAGTCATGGTATTCCCTGTGACACTCTATGGAAGCAAAAGTTGAACTTTGAAGAAGCAAGACGTGAAGCGTATTGATGCTTTTGAACTTTGGTGTTGGAGAAGACTCCTGGGAATATTGTGGACAGCCAAGAAAACACAACAAATGGATCGTGGAACATATCAACCCAGAATTCTCATTTGAATCACAAATGAACAGGCTTAAGTTATCCTACTTTGGACACATTATGCAAAGACCCAGCTCTCTGGAAAAGGCTCTAATGCTGGGAAAGGTGGAAGGAAAGAGAAGAAGAGGACGACCAGCAGCAAGGTGGAAGGGCTCAGCTATAGTAGCTATGAGTGCACCATTGGAAAAGCTGAAGGACCAGGTTAGGGACAGATCATCATGAAGAAAATCTATATATTTGGTTGCTAAACATGACAATGACTTGATGACACATAATCAATCAATCAATCAATCAATCAAATGAACATAGGGATATGAGAGGGACTGAGTTACAAACACATGTGGTAACAAGACAAAACAAACATCTAACTGGAAACCATAGCACAACCAATATGGACAGAGCTGCTCAACTCTGCCAGAGAGTTTTGTAACAGGACATTCCAGATCTGAATCTGGGACTTTATACCTACAAAACACATTCAACTTACAGAACTATTTTTTGCCAGTTTAGGGGCTAGAAGCAGAGACTGAGCAAAGGCACCTGAGTAGCTCTTTCTGTCTTGAGTTCAGTTCCAACCTGATTCTTCATTAGATTGTCCCTGTCTGCCTCTTACTTTTATCTATCCCTTCTCGACTTCTAAGTGATCAATTAAAGCAATTTGCACGGAGAAACTATAAAACCTCAGGGCTGTTCTTCGTGTTGTTGGGGGGTGGGGGGGGGAAATAGCCATAGAAAGCCTTTTGCACACACCCCATTGCTTTGAGAAGAGGAGGGACTCCGTATCGTTTATTAACACCACAGGGTAGATAGCAGTCCAGGGTCTTCGCAAATTGCCTCAAGTGCCTCAGTAGATCAAAATTAAGTGGGCCAGTGCACAGCGGGGGGAAAATTGAATTTACTTTTAAGCATTAACTAAAGGATGTAGCCTCCCTCTTCACTGCCCCATCTACCTTGCTAATGTTCGTGCAAAAGTCATGCTGTTAATGAAATAGCTGATTTAAACAAAGCCAATGTATTTTTAGCACAATAACAAAACCATCCATGATCTCTAATTAGGTAGATTGTGAGAAAGAAGATGCTAGTCTTGCATTAGCTGGGGCTTGACTCCAATTCTAATGCGCTCTTTTTCTGCGGCAGAAAGCATTTCTTTTTGTACTTTTATCTCTTTGGTCTGTCTTGGAGCCTTAGGTAAATAACAGTCTGGGTCACGGAGGAGTAGATCTGCCGGGGTGGTACACTGCAGTTAGGTAGTGCAGTGGGATAATGCATTGTAATGTCAATTACTGTGATTTGCTGCTCTGTGATTCACAGATATGATTGCATCTAATTTCAGGAATAAGTGGAGCCGTCTGCTCTTTCCTATTCATTCAGAATCCCTTCACTGGCATTCAAATGACTCCTGCCTTTGCCACCTTAAAAAAAAAAATTCAAAGCAGCCAGCCAGTGGCATAGCAGGATGTTTCCCGGGTGTGCCTTCCTGCTACGAATATCTTTTGGGGGCCTCCTGGAGTAAACCGCAGTCCCTCATCCGTCAGTATGGAAGAAATTAACTGGATGGCCCCTCAAATTGTTCTCAGCGAATTAGCCCATTCTGGGGTGGGCTGGGGGACTCTAGATTTTCACACTCTCTGATGGTGAAGCTCCTAGTGCCTCAGTGGAAGCAGATCGTAAGACAGCTTAGCTGTCTCCAAGAAGTGGCTGCTTTCAGATTATACTGGAGAATATCTTTGGTCTCTGACAGCTTTCAAACTTTTAAACCTTAACTAAAACTGAAATAAAGACATTTTAATTATATCTAGATTTTATAATATAAAGGCTGCCTATATTTTCCCTCTGAGTTTCGCTTTCTGCAAAGGATGGAAGCAAGTTGTAAAAATAGCTGGGTTTTATATTTCCCAAAGTGGGGAACTTATTTTTCATTGGGAGCGCAAAGCGGTGCACAAGGTAGGATTCTCCTCATTTTATCATTACAACAACTCTGTGAGACAGATTGTATTGAAAACAGTGGCTGGCCCAGAATGATCTACTTAGTGGAAAAGGGGGCTAAACTGGTTTCTCCCTGTCCAACCCATACCTTAAACACCACACACACTGGTTGTCAACATGCAATGGCTTACTTTTTCATCCTAGAAAGGGAATGCTGGGTACAATCTACTATCAGTGATGGACCTGACAAAATCCAGTGTTCATTCCTTCTGCCTTCCATCTAGACTGCAACAGATAGCAGATAAAGTTTGAATAGCAGACCACATTTCTTCCTCATTTTTATGGGTAATTTATTTATTTGCCCATTTATTTGATGAACAGGTTGTCTTTCTGCTTTAAACTACTGAAGATGGGCACCTGATATTGTTAATAAGGCAACCAGGAAAAATGGAGGAAGCATTTCCATCAAAGAGATAACAGCTTGGGTCTTCCTTCTTTCCTTCCTTCCTTTAACTTCTTTATCATACAAGAAATTACACTTTCCTCTGAAGATCCTCAGCCACTATAGCAGCCTTTCTCAACTTTTTGACCCTGGAGGAACCCTTGAAATATTTTTCAGGCCTCGGGGAACCCCTGCACATTCAGGCTCAAATATAGGCCACAAGCTACAAAATTATTATATTTGTTTCACATGCAGGCCTGTATATATGCATTAACAGTGTTCTTAAACTAAACATAAAGAATGACACTTACCTCTTTAATGTGAAGTTGCCTGAATTTGAAATATTTTTTTAAATAAATCATGATCTCCCAGGGAACCCCTAGTGACCTCTCACAGAAACTTAGGGCTCCATGCAACCCTGGTTGAGAAACGCTTCACTATAGTAAAAAGTCTAAAAGAGCCAGTATGGTTCAATTGTTGGACTAGGACCATGGAGACCCAGGTCCATTCTCCACAGTGGAAACTCACCCACTGGGTGACATTGGGCCAGGCCTTCACTCAGCCCAACCTGCTTCACAGGGATGTTGTTGGGGAAGATAGGAAGAGCAACCATCATGTAGGCCACTTTGACCTCTTAAAAGAAAGGCAGTGTAATGACTGTGTCACTCAGCTTGCCATTAAATTCAATTCATATCTGATAAGGTTAGAAATCTCTTTAATGGAGTATAGTACACAGTACAGTAAAAAAGTTGTGAATAAAGGTTCCCATGTTTTCCCCAAGTTAAACAGCCCAATGAGCTCAACCCCTTCCCCATCTTCGGCATGCAGCCCCCCTTTTCGTGCCAGTCAGTTCAGTTCTGTGCAGATGTCTCCAATGCTCAGTAGTTCAACCTTGGATGCCAGAGATAGTCCAAACAAGATGCTTTCACACTCCTGGCATGTCCATCTCCCACTTCTGCTGGCCCGCAAGTCCTAATACATGTTAACTCCATTCATGCATGCGAATCCAATCAGATGTTCTGGGAACATTTGATCAGGGAGAATGACATACCACCCATCTGGGAAAAAAAAAAAACTATAGACATAATTAGTAAATAGCAAGGGAACATGGTAGGGTAAATAAGGGAGGTTGGTGAATGAAAGAATTAAGGATTAAGGAGCAGGTTTGTTAGGGTATTTAGTTTAGAATTTTTTAAACAAAACAGATGCATTAACATGATGGCTAGAAACCCATTCATTGTCAGGGAAATGTTTCTAGCAAACCAGGTACTGCAAGGAGCTGCTATGTCTATGAGCATCCAAAATCTCTTGAACTTCAAAATACTCTTCGCCATCAACCATGATAGGGGTTGGCATAGGTGACAGTGGGTGCCATCGTGGCGAGTCATGAAGTGGCTTCAAAAGGCTGCAATTTGCACCCTGAAAAACAGGGTGAATTCTTTTCAAATTGTGGGGAAGTTGCAATTGCACAGTGACAGGGTTAATGACTTTTGTAATAGGAAAAGGTCCTATGAGTTTTGGCCCTAATTTTTTCAATGGTTGAGGTGATCAGATGAATTCTGTAGAAAGGTAAACTTATCTCCAATTTTCAGGGGCCATTCAGGAGAGTGTTTGCGATCTACAATTTTTTAGGGTTTTAAGCATCCATCAAAGCCTGTTGGATGACAGGCCAAGCCAAAACAATCTTTCTGCTCCATTCAGCAGCAGAGCAATGTTCAGGTGGAGAGAGAGGCAATTCAGGGACAGGGACAAAATCCTGGCCATTAACTATTTGGAAAGGAGAGAGACCAGTGCTTTGATGCACAGTATTATTGTAAGCGACTTCTGAGAAAGGGAGGAGGTCCACCCAGTCATCTTGCTGCTAATTGATGTAGCATTGAAGGAATTGCTCTAGAGTAGAATTAGCCCATTCAGTTGATCCGTCCGTCTGTGGATGGTTCAACAAGCTTAGGGCTTGTTTGGTGCCAAGTAATTTTAAAACGGAACTCCAAAACTTCGAAGTGAATTGAATTCCACAGTCTGATATCACACACTTGGGACATCTGTGTAATTGGTACACATGTTGTAGAAACAGCTTAGCAAGCTGAGGAGCAGTAGGGATTTTTGCACACGGTACGAAATGAGCTTGCTTAGAAAACAAATCAATAACCACCCAAATAACAGTCTTGTTTTTACTCTTGGGTAAATCAACAATAAAATCCATGGCAATCTGTTTCCACAGTCTAGAAGAATCAGCTACGGGATGGAGAAGCCCTTGAGGTTTTCCTCCCTTCCTCTTGGACCTAGCACAAATGGGGCAACCAAATACATAGTCTTTGACACCTTTACATAAAGTGGGCCACCAGAATTGGCGGCGGATTAAATGTAGGGTTTTGACAAAGCCAAAATGACCAGCCATTTTATCATCATGGGAGTGTTGTAGAATTTTGGCGTGTAGAGGTTTGGGGATGTACAATTTGCCTGCATGGTACCAAAACCCATTCAGTTCACTCAAAGTAGATTTGTTATTTTGTAACCAAGTGTCAATTTGTAGAGCTGCTTGCAACTCTTGTTGCAATTCACTTTGTACTTCCACTTTATGAGCCGCAGTTTGGCTGCAAGTGATGGCGGCTAGCCCCAGCTGTGTGGAGGAAAAAACAGTATCAACAATTTCTTTTTTCTGACTGTTGTGTTGAGGAAGGTGAGAAAGAGCATCTGCCAAAAAAATTTTCTTTCCAGGTAAGTAAGTTAAAGTGAAATTGAAGTGACTGAAGAATTGAGCCCATCTAAGCTGCTTGGCATTTAGTTTTCTAGGGGTGCATAAAGCTTGTAAGTTTTTATGAACAGTCCAGACTTCAAAGGGAGGTTAAGCCCCTTCCAAAAGGTGCTGCCACGCTACAAGGGCTGATTTCACCACAAAAGCTTCCTTCTCCCACACATGCCACCTGCGTTCAGTGTCAGTAAATTTATGAGATAAATAGGCACAGGGGTGCAAGGCACCTTGGGTGTCTCACTGTAAGAGTACTACCCCCACAGCCATATCTGATGCATCTGCCTGTAGGATAAACAGTTGTTCGGGATCAGGATGCTTTAACATGGGTTTGACTGTAAAAAGTGCCTTTAAGTGTTCAAAAGTGGTTTGACATTCAATGGTCCAGTTTAACCATGCCCCAGGGCTTGTAACCTTATGTGTTTCTCCTCTCCCTTTTGTTTTCAACAAATCAGTCAAAGGCAATGAATTTTGGGCAAAGTTAAATATAAATTGGCGATAAAAATTGGCGAACCCAAAGAAACTTTGCAATTGGTGGCATGTATGTGGGGGTTCCCAGGCCACAATGTCCTGAATCTTTGCAGGATGGATTTCTATCCCTTTGGTAGACTAAGACTCCTTTGTACAGATGTTCGTATAAAACTTGTTGGGCTTTCTCTACAGGGACAGAAGGACAGAAATGTTTTCAAAGGACACCAAAGAGAGTCCTGGGAAGCTGAAAGAAAATAAAAAGAGATGGGGTGGAGGGTCACAAAACTTTTCATTTCAGTCCAGCTGCCCTGTCAGCTGCTCCTCCCAAAGCAATGCAGGCATAGTATTGAACAGCCATTGTGATCCGTCTCCTAAATCTTTGGCTGTTATGGAAAATCAACTTAGAACTGAAGTCTCTCTGTCTCTCTCTGCCTTCCCCCTCAACCCCAGGATCAGGCTGCCGTTTGCTCTTCTCTAGAGTATATGCATAAGTATTGCATACTGCAATACCTAGAACACATCTTTTTCTTTCCTCCTTAGGAAGCATGTTCAGCATCAGATTAAATGTTCATGACAGCTCACCACAGGTTAATGTACATGATTTTGCTGCCATGTTGCAAAGCCTACCGGAGGCCAGGACAGATACCTAGACAATTGGTTGGATTCATTGCTGTTTAATACAAAGAGGCTTTCAGACTGAGAGGCAGTTGGAGGTTTCAGCTTAAAATGATTTTCTTTCTCTTACTCCCTTAAAACTTGTCAGAGCTGGATGCAATTCATGCTTTATCCCCAACCCCTGCCATTCGGCTCATCATGACAAATCCCTTCCAACTGTTCAGCTGCAATGTTTGAAAGCTATTAAGAGCTTGGGAGAAAGGCCTGTGGGTAGTTGAGTCAGCAGAAGTTTAAGAAAGTGGTATCAAAACTAAACTTGTTTGACAAGTTAAGATTCAGGATGTTGGACTTAGCTTGATAAAAGGCCATTTTCTTTCTTTTTTTATGGCTGCAGATGATGAGATTTATGTGTTTTATTTGGATTCATATTCTGCCTGTACAATGCGCCAGCTCTTGCCACCCTCCACTTCCAGGATGTCCTTACATTCCTTGTACCATAATGGTTGTGGAAATCCCACAACAGTGCAGCTACAAGGTGCGAGCTGAGGGCCATGGGATCTCCAACATGCTTGTATTCCAACAGGAATCGAAGAGTTGGAAGGAGTCAATGAGTACAACTCCATGCTTAAAAAATCCCCCAAATATAGTTTTCACTTGAACATACCCAGCACAGAGGAGCTCACCCCTGGCCACTGTTGATCTGCTTCCACCATTAGGATCTTTTCTCCTAATATTTTATCTGACTCTGCTCTCCCTTTAATTTAAAATCAGCCTGAGTTTTGATTGTTCAGGAAAATGCTTTGTATGAGCAAACTAAGAGATTTTTAGTTCAGTTCTTACTATGAGGTGTTAAATAGAAAATCAGTAACAGTGGTTGGGTTTCTCAAATATTAGGTGCTTAGGAAATTTTAGGTAATCACATTTTCTAATACATGTAATCATGTATTTTCTGTCAATCATATTTTCTGTCTTATTTTACTAGTGCTACTGTGAGCTAAATTATAAACAAGCACATGAACACTTAGAAAACATACAGAAAAATACATAAAATTCAATAAATACCCTAGATGGAAAGATATAGATTATATGCAAATGTTACTTATAGACGAACATCCAACTGTCACGGCACAAGTAGCCAGGTTCTGCGCAGCTGCTATGAAGATACATCAGATTATGATTGGAAAAATGTAGTAATGTACCCCTTGTAATAACTTTGTGGTCTATATATCACATTTTATATATGATATTTTACTCTTTTTATTACTCTTTTTAATATTTTACATATCATATTTTATAGACACTTATATTTGATAGAATATTAGTCATGATAATGCAAATTAATAAGATTGTTTTCAAATTTGATTAAGGGGCTCATTTACATTGTGATCTAAACGTATTTTAACATTTAATTGGAACTTGTAAATTCAAATTTAAAATTATTTTATATCAGATGGCTCATATTTTAAGGCTAAGGCTAATGTGTATATCTTTATAGAATTGTATCTTGTACTGGTCAGTGACCGTAATAAAACTGAACTGAACATAAAATTCCATAATGAATGTGTTCATAGTTATTTTTATTCACATTTCACTAAATTTTCCCTGAGCTAGATCAAATACATCAGCAAAACAAGAGGGCAAAAGGGAGAACTTTTGAAGCAGTTTTAAATCAAACCAGCTACATATGATAAAATCAAGCATCTGGAGATTCTAATAATGGGCTAAGCATAATAATTTCATAATGATTATATGCTAATCCTGATCCATTTATGCAAGTATGCGGTCCCTGCTCATGTCACCACTACTACTGTCAACATGTCTTTGGGGAGAAGTAGGGAGTATGTTTGCTGGTGGGGTGGTGGTGGAAATAATTTCTAAATCCAACTCATCATTGTTCCTGCCCAATGAATGAAGGTTAGGCTGGATATATTTTTACTCAGTAAAGCCCTATGATGTTATAAAGATGGTACTTTTTTCACAGCAGGAATACAATTGCAAAAGGAGGAGAGGTAACCATGACCAGACAGTGTAAGCAAAATGTTTATATTAATTTCCCAACTGCCTTTCAGGTTTGTGCATGCCTGTCTGCAAACCCCATTAAACTCACTCTCACTTTTGGATGGCATGATCCTTTGATATGTGTGGGTGTTCTAATTGGCTACAGGGAAAAAATAAAAGTCTTGCTTCTCTTTCAGCAGAATTGGGAAACGATGAATTGCTTCCTAAAATATCCAGGCAGAGCATTTCTATCAGCACCAAAGCTTTGTGTTGCTGTTGCTGTTGCTGTTGCTGTTGTTCAAATAATTGTTACTGAGACAATGCACTGTAAAATCCAGACAAGGACTGGAATTATATTTTGATTGATAGTCTAAAAATATTTCAGCCTGGTACTCAGATGGAGGATCCATTAGGAAGATATCTTCTCAACAAATGGTAAGGAACCTATCTTGGTGTTGGGGCAAAGGAGGTGTCTGGATGAGCCATATACTAGCTGCTGCTGCTGCTGCTGCTGCTATTATTATTATTATTCAATCATGTCCAATTCTTGGAGACTGCCTGAACAAGTCCCTCCATTTTTTGTGGCAAGTCTTTTTGGAGGGGTTTTGCCCTCACTTCCTTCCTAGGGCTGAGCGACAGGGACTAGCCCAAAGTCACCTGGCTGGCTTTGTGCCCAAGGTAGGACTAGAACTCACCGTCTCCCACTTTCTAGCCTGATGCCTTGACCACTACACCAAACTGGCTCTCTATGCTAGCTATACTGGTTGACAATCTGTTTTCAGATCTGAGATCCCAGTTTTAAATGCTGGGTGTGAAGTTACCTTCTAAACAATAAACTGAGGGTGGAGCACCTGGAAGCTACTTATCTGGTCCACAATGTGCCCTCAGGGTCTGTCCCTGCTCCTTCTACCTGATCAGTGAAAAGCTCTGATCAAAAGCTGATAAGAAATACTTTTTCAATGTCTTGTAGTGAGATGTGGAGTTTTTGTTTGTTTGTTTAAAGTCTATTGGTACTAGGATATAGATCATGTGGAAAGATGTGCCAGAATGTGACTGGTTCGTGTGTGGGTACATGTGTAAAGGTATGTAAGAATGGTTATATGTGGAAGAGGGGAAGAAGCTTCAGAGAGTGAGGCAAGTGTGCATGTGTGAATGTTTGTGCATGAATGGGTATGTGTAGGCCCTTGGGAACCATGTGGTGAACTGCCTAGCATGCCATATGAATCTGATCCGTTTGCCTGGACTCATGTTCAACCTGCAGGTCAAAATAGATTCTCCGCTTCTGTCCTAAGTGTTTGAAGCCAGTTTTTTGAAAGGGTAGCTACAGCTCATGTTTCAGCCTGTGTTTGAGCATCAGCGGAAGGGATCCTACCCACTTGCTCATCACAACAGAGGAATGGGCTTCTTACTGGTGATCGAGCCCCAAGACATACAAGGCTGACTCAATCTGGGGCTGCTTTCAAAGGACTTTTAAAATGATCTTGTTCTTCCTGTTTTAGCTGAACATGTTTTGTGATATCTGAAGTTGTGCTTCTTAATATCATTCAACTTTATTTTACAACAAACAGATGTAAAGTGCTTTTATAAATGACTAACTCTGAAGAAAATAATAGAGGCGGGATAGTAAATAAATAAATAAGAAAGTAATGGCAAACCATATCCATTTGTTGCCACAAAAACTATATGGATACATTCAAGCTTAACACATAGAAAAGTTTTGCCAATCAGCAAGTGGCAGTACCTACCTGATCTCCTTGGGTTCTGGAGCTAAGCAAATTAGCTTCCTTAGTTAGACCTAGTTGGAACTTGGACCTAGTTAGACTGAATGCCAGTTGATGACTGAGAAGTTGAAGAAATAATGTCAGAGGAAAACAATGGGAAACCACTCCCATGTAGCTGCCAAGAAAACCATGTAGATGTTTCCATAAAGTATCCAAAAGTGGAGCAAATTTGGATTGCATTTCATTGTGGTGTAAACCATCTTAGGAAGACCATTATCTTAAGGCAGCCAAGGAATATCATAGGTCTATATAATAGGTCTCATAGAACCAGTCTTTGGCGCATGACTTAACCTTTTTTTCTCCACAATTCTCCAGTATTATTTGAGGTTCTAAAATAATGACCCTTTGGAATGCATTCTTTTCCTGCAATGAAAAGAAGTGGCTTGGGGGCACCAGTGGGGAGACTATTCCAGGCCAAGGGTTGATTTCCCATTTGGAGATGGTCTCAGGAGCTGCATCCCAGTAGGGAGTAGAGCTAAAGTCAGGGTGGACATAGTCAAAACAGAGAGAGGAAGCCCAAATAAGAGGAAGAGGAAGAGGAAGTCCAGTATGGTGGTGAGAGTGATCTCCTTCTCCATTGGCTGTGGGAGACTGCAGATAGAGAAACTCTTGGCTGTCAAGCTGAGTTCTCCTCTGTCAGTCTGGGAAACCAATGGCTCTTGGCAAGTGTGTGAAGAACAGCAGCAGGTAATTCCAAACAGAGAGTTACCTACATAGATGTCTCTGGAGAGCTAGAAAATCTTCCTTATTTTCAAACTGTGGAGCTCCAGAATTATCATGGTTTTGTATTTTGCCTTCAGTTCACTATTGTTTTGGATCAAGTTAAAATTCTTCAAGTGTAGCCCTCATTTTACACTGAGAAGCATTGAAAAAGAGCTAGATCTATTTCTTGCACATAATGGCTTGCCCAGTTGCTGAATCAGAGCTGAACAGTCAGTTCCACACTATGCGCTGACTTAGGTTCCTGCTGTTGCTGAAAGTATGGGAAACAGACAACATTCCCATTTGCCAGTTGTGTTGCCACAATAGTAATTCAGCTTCAAATATTCTTACATTTGAATGCATCAAGGAAAACTTCCAATCACCATCTCCATGAACATTTGTACCTCTTTCCTAAATGTACAAAACCATTTCATGTATTTCTTTAGTTCAGCTAGGAAACATTTCACTGTAATAAACCAAACTTCCATATTCTGCTTCCAGATCTTTCAGTGACTCTTAGAACTAGCACTTACTCAACACCCTAGTTTTGATGTAGTTAATGCATGAAATTTAAGTGAATATCACCATTCTTGTTCCCAGGGCATATGCACAGATTTTTTCCTGTGGGTTTTTTTCTCGCTGATGTGAAAAATTCAGTTATTTGAATCAAGGTAAAGACTAGGCTGTTCCTTCCTTCCACAAAACTGTATGGATACATTCAAGCTTAAGAGAGCTGCACATCCTCCTGTGCACCAACTTTTGGCAGATGCGCCCCACCACTAGTTATACCACTAAGGTTTTTCAAATAGGAAAGGTTTCATGTAAAACAATCAAAAACTTTTTGTGTTTGTATTAGTAGTTTTGTACATTGATGATATAGACAGCAAGTTCTTTCCAATCTTAAACTACAGTTAAATGCAATATAGGAAAACTGCCACCTATATGGAATTACTTAAAATAGTTTCTCATCAACAACAAATGAGTAGAACAGAAATTCAGAAGTAGAGTGTTTTGGAGATCATCTGAGATGTTCTCTGGTGAAACACCACATTAGGCATCTCTGTTTTGTCTACGTGAACTGTGCTACTGTGCTTCCAAGTTTTCAAAGCTATGGTTGTCTCATCAAAGGATTGGCCTTTAACTTCTTCCTTCTTTTTGCACTTGGCATTTTAACCAGCATCATTCTAAATTTGCTGTTTTCATCCTAGTGACTGATTCACCTTGAATGAGATAATTTGGCTTGCCCTTTAGTTCAGTCACCTATTCCTTTTTGAAAATCTGACCTTCCACAAGAACTTTTCTTTTCTTGCAGACAGATTCTCTTGAGTTTTCTAAATCGGCAGGGGAAAATATGAGTGGACCCATCCCAGACCAGGTCTAAGCAGTCGAGGTTGCAAAGCAAGTGTAAATAGCAACTGCAGATCACAGGGACATTTACTGAGGAATGAGCATGCTCAACACATGTCCATTCAGAAGTAAAGAAATATATGTAAGCCATAAGGAGGACAGGCTTCTCTCAAGTAACATGTTGGAGAAAACAAATACCAAGCTGGAACAAGAATATATAAATTGTATTGTGGGTACACCATTCCAAAAATTCAAAAGCCAGTTCACTGCTAGAGAGCTGTTCCAGAGATTACCAAAGACCAAGCAAGCTGCTCTAGAGGTACAGGGGTATTCCAAAGATTAACATAGGCTCTGAAAGTTAGGAAGCACTCTGGAAATTAACAAGTCTCCTAAAGTGTCCTTTACATTTGCAAGGTGGTCACGGAAAGGCCAAGCCAACTGGAAAAGAATCGACTGAAGCTGTAGCAATCATAGGAACCCTGCCGACTAAAAAAACTAAGTTAAAAGAAAAAGCTCACCCTTACACATCAATAATCAGGAAGAAAGAGAAGCAGCAATCTGAGTATTTTAGGAGTATATACCCATCCAGCTGCTCAAGAGAGGCCCTTCTGAAATGCCCAGGCTTGAAAAAAGTTCCCTGTTGGGCATGTGGAAAAGACCTTCTCCTGCATGACTCCTTCAGGAGCTGGTGTTGGCCCTCAGTTTCTCAGCCTTTAGAAGAAACTGTAGGGACCCGACATCCCTTTCACCAGGTTTCTGATCTGGGATGGATTTTAGTTGTAAATATGTTTTTGTATTAATTTTTAGTTACGTTTGCTGCCTTGGGTGCTCATCTGAGCAAAAGGGAGAGCTGGTGGGTATCTGAAGGCAAGATGCCACCCTGTGCACACCTTCTTTGGCACAGATGATGATTTGGCCTCAGAGGCAGTCATGATTCATTGTATATTTTGCAGCAGCCACAGAAATCATGAGGATGTGTCACTGCAAACCGACTGCCATGGCAGGGGCTGCTCTAGTGGATGATTCCCCCATCCCCAAACCCCCAGCTGTAGGGCAAACAACTGGGAGGCAATCTTTATTTATTTATTATTCAAATTTCTATCACTGCCCATCTCCCCACAAAAAGGGGGACTCTGGGTGGTTTACAATAAAACTATCCTTTTAAAAACATTGACCTATAAAATCACAAAATAAACAACCAAAATAATAAAATAATAAATATAAAATCCAAGTGGGAGAGATTATCCTCTCCTGCTTGGCAAATTTCATTTGGGAACATAACATGTGTACTAGGCAAGTGCACAGGAGTACAGGTTTACAGGAGGCCGGTGTACAGGGAAGATTCTGCTGCCCTGCATTCCAAGATCTGCTGGTCCTGGCTATGCCCTCGCTTTGAGGACAGTGCCCTGATTTCCTTGTACACATTTCCCTTGCCCTCGTGGCCCTTCTGCTCAGTTGCCTTAGGCCCCCTCGGGTGCTGTTGTGGTTGCAAATGCAGTTCCATGCCTCCTTCATTAAAGGTGTTGGTTTCCTTGCAAGGCGTGTGAGAATATTTCCTTCACATAGGCTTATCTCTATCTATCATCCATCTATCTATCTATCTATATCTATCTATCTATCTATCTATCTATCTATCTATCTATCTATCTATCTATCAAATTTAGCTACCGCCCACCTCACTCAGATCTTGGGGTGGTTGATCTGATGGTTGGGGAGGGTAGGCTTCTTAGTGTTCCCTGAAAGCTTATCTTCTGCCCTTGGCCACCCAGGAAGAGAAGGGGGAGATGCTGGGCAACAATGGACAATGTGGATGGCATGTGGGAGAAGCAAGGCAGGGGGTGACTGAGAAAAAGGAGGATGGGGGAAGGTTGTACAGCAGGCTGAGTGACGGGTATGTTTTCGTATCAGTGGTTCTTGCAACACTGCCACTTAACTTCTTTTTGTTGTCGTTGTGTGCATTTCCCCTCTTTTCCCATGAGAGAGAGAGAAAGAGAGAGAGAGATGGATTATTTGTTATTCTGGCAAATGCGTCACACTCTCCAGTGTCGCATTTCAGCATTCTAATCTTGAGACACCTAGAATCCTCACCAGGGCTTTTCATGATTGGAACATCCACCTTTACAGTAATCTCTTCAAGGGACAGAAATCAAATTGGGAGGTATTGTGGACACCCTAGAGAAAGGGTGAACTACCCACTGTCTCCTTTCATTGTTAGAATTGGCCTCTTCTAAAATATTCTGTTTCCATGTACAGTTTTTGTCTGTCTCCCTGGTACAAAACTCCTGGGAAGAAGGAAAGGGAGTTGCCACTAGCATTTATGGACTCCTGATTATTTTCACATAAACCAGGTGTTCTGCAAATTGTAGCTCCAATCTCTTCTTTTGTCTGCTGACTGTCTACCACATAGGACAGTAGCAAATAACAAGCAATCAGGTAGTCTCTCTTGAATGCCAGGGTCAGCAAACAGACCCAGCCCATAATCAGTTCAGCAACTCAAAGAAAATACACATTAATTAGATGGGTTTCAGAACGTAAATCATGAGTGTTCCCAACATTATGTAAACATAAACTTAGTGGTTCCAGATGGTGTGGATGTGGGTTCAAAGCTTAAATTAGATGGACTTGTTAAGTTACTCCATCACGACATAAGAGGCATCACCTCAGCACATCCAACAGAGTTATTGCTTGTCTTCTTGCTTATACAATAGCTTTCCAAAAAGGCAACGTTCAGACTTACCAAAAGCGTGAGGATTCCATAGCTGTACTCCAACCCTGGGTTATATTGGAGTATTTAGAACAGTGTTACTTTTGAGTTGTGCACTTGGGGGCAATGTCTGCCTCTCTCTCTCTCTCTCTCTCCCTCCCTCCTCCATCTTGGCTGGGAATTCTGGATTAACTGCACACCCACATATGACAAATATTCATAATTAATTGAATACTTACTGAAGAAGAAAGTCATTCAACAAACAATTATCCCCAACTCAACATTTCCACCCCCAACATCAGGCTCATTCTGTAGTGTAAAACAACAAGAAATAAATAGATTGGAGGGTTTCAAGTATCATTTCACTCCAAGTAGCTCTTGAAGCCTACAGTTGTGACACATGGAATATATGGAAACATTCTGCAGGAAACGGAGGGAGCAGACGGTCACACAGAATTTTAAAGGAAGAAGCATTTCGGCTTCAGCATGACCCATCTGAAGCAGAACTTTTGAAACTATTCTCAAGACTCCTGAAAGCTTTTCAGGTGTTCTCTCATGAGAATGCCCACAAAAGACTGCCTGCCAGATATGATTTCAGCACATGTGGGGCAGTTGTTCAGTCCAACAAGATACTAATCTGGTGCAGTTTATGATTTGAGGGTCCATCAAGAAATATGTTTGTGATATGCTGTTGTAGGTCCTACAGCACGCCAGGTAGCAGGGATTCTGTGATGGTGGAAAATTTGAAGAGCACTGATCTACTTGGGCTAAACCAAGTAGTGTGTTGTGTTGCATTATATGAAAAAAGCAATACTGCTGTTTCAGTGGCCATTTGGAGACCTATGACAGAGTAAAAATGTTCTCCCAGGCACAGTGAGGCACTTATTTTCATTTGATTTCAGAGCTCAAATTACATTAAGTGAGCTATAGTTCCAAAATTTGGCTACAACATAAGGAAAACCCTCTTTAAAAAAAGATTGTAATAGTAGCTGCTGAGTGGCTCAGTAATAGAATGGATAGAATATAATTGGGGGAGGGGGAGACAAGGCTTTTGAGGGGAAGAGAAGGAATTTTCCAGAAGATAGTTTGGGCCCCCTTCCTTTTTAGAACTGAAAATTACTCACTCAGGAAAACAAAAACAACAAAAAAAGTGGGGGCGGTTATTCCATGCTGGAGGGCCCCTTTTTTTTCAGGCTTCCACCACAGGCCAGAGAAGGTCTGAAGCACTTCTTTCCAATCTTTTCCAAAATCTGTACAGCCCCAACCAAATGCCTCAAATGACTTAAAGCATAGATAGCTTTCAAAGCATTCTAAACAACTTGAACTACATCTAGGCTAGAAAGAATGATCCTGTCATGCTGACATAATACAGCCCAAGACTGACTTTGGCCAAAAGTCTCATAGGAAGCCTGTATCCCGCCAGATTGTTTATTTCTGTTCTTATTCCTAAACATGTTCAACTCAGCTAGGCATGCCAGAAAGGATCATGGGCACTCCCCCTTTTAATATAGCCCTTGTCAGCTGCCAAGTGTTTTAAAAGGGGCAAGATTAACAAACACAGAGAGCCAGAAGTTGTTGCTCACCTTGCACCCTGATGCAAAATTAACTCAGATAGAAGAAAGAACCATTATCAGAAGAAGACTGGTTCTATTAGATTGGAAGGATCCTGAAGATCAGCTGTGCAAGAGAAATGCTTTCTGGGATGAATGAGCTACTTTCACTGCCTTCTCACTGGAGGCTGAATAGAAGAGAAACTGCCCAATAGGGGAATCCTATTGTGATATATGCCCCAGATTCCCAAGCTAGGTGAACTAACTTATTGTGAAAATTTTCTCTCCAAACCACTGTGCAATCTTCTGGTTGAAACAGCTATGAGAACCCTCTGATCACCCAGTTTGGGCCAGTCCGATTGGGACTCTGGTTTTCATCAACCCTGGGCTGCACTGGCTGAGGTCGATGGGAGTTGGAGTTGAACAATCTTGAGAGGCCCATAGATCCACTGCCTCTCATCAAATGCAACCTATGTGCAAGTAGGTCAAGAGAATCTTTAAAAACTGTGATTGGGACAAGATGGATACCAAGTCTCATGCTTTGTTATATGCTCACATCCAGATTCTTTAAAAGACAACCATTGTCTTTACTAATTTTCTAATTTTACTTATTTTACTAAGTTTCTACCTCAAGACACATGAACAGGTTTTTTCACATAACTTCTGACAAAACAAATATATCCATTTACTAATACTATGTATTCTTTCAAAGTACTTATATGTGGAATAGGAGCAAAAGGTGCAAAGCAGATCAAATTCTCAGTAAAATGCAAAATACAACTGAAACACTACCAGAGATCAGTCCTAGCTATCATCTACAGCTGATGTAGTAAGTAAGGCACTATCCTGTCCCAGTTAAGCACTTTTAACTACATGGCCCAATGAAGTCAATGAAGAGTCCTGACCCAGCTCAGAATAGCCTGATCTGGGGCATTTTGAAAAACTGACTTGAGTTTAGATAGGCCCCTAACTCTCCCTGTCTTGATTTAAATAGCTTTGCTTCTTCTATGTAGCCTGGGAACTGATTATCCTGGATGAAAAAGGCTGTGCTGAAAGGCTGTGCTTTTTTTTTTTTTGGTGCTTACTTACCTAATGCCTTGGAAAGAGGTGAGGGGAAGAAGGAGGATTGACAGGATTCCAGATTCTGGATTCAGGATCAACAGGACCATCTACAATCCAGAGCGATCTTTGCAATCAGTTGTACCAACTGCTGCTGCCTATGGGATGAGCAGTGAGACTGTGGACGTGAAGAGTAAGATAGATACACAACTGCATTTATGATCACTTCAGTCACATCTGATATTCATTCACTTCTTTGTGCGTGACAAAGACCTTCTCTCTTCTGAAGGAACATTGCTATTTTCCCCCATCATCTTCCTTGTCCTTCATTCTTGTTTGACCTATTCTCCCTTAATTCTCCTCTATTCCCTTCCCTGCCTTTCCTTTCACACATATTCCAAACTATAATTTTGTCTTCCATGATCATAATTTGATTTCTTAACCAACTGTTTGGTTTATTAATTTTCACCCATTCAATTAAATACTATATCAGAATACTAGCTTTGAATAACTGATCGTTCGTTGTTCATAAACATAATAAATTAGTGGATGGGGATTTTTTTTATATTTGTAACTCCTGCCATTTCTACAGGCTCTACTGATTGTGTGTGTGTGCATGCATTGTGTTATTATGGAGTATGCATCTGTATATAAATGTATGTATCCATTTCTTTCCTTATGATAGTGAAATTTTAAAATATTGTGTTTTAATTAGTGTGTCTAGAGTGTGAGGAATGTACAAACTGAGAGGCCAAAGTCTCATTTCTGAGACATGAATTTAGTTTCCTTTTCTCAGTCCTCATTCTCATCTTGTATCTGAACTGCAATCTGAGTTGGACAATTATATCCTAACTTAACAGGGCTACAAGGAATGGGATTACTGAGGTAATGCACCTTAAGGGTTTTGAGCACTTGAAAGTATTGTACAAATACTAAACCTTTCTGTGCATATTATTTGATTCAAAGATATAGGCCATTTATTATCAGGTATTGAAAAAAGCAGCACATATGGTACATGAAAATGTGAGAATAGGATTTGTAAGTGGCAGATTTATTTCTGCTCTAATCTGAACTACTGAGTTTTATGAACACAGCTGGCCTTTGTAGCATAAAAAATGAATATATGGTGAATTGGTTTTTACATGCTGTGCAGAGATGCATCTGCAAGAGCTGCCTTTCCATTTTTGAATCACTCCCTTTTCCTTAAGCCATTTAAGGAAAATGGGTTACTTAAACTTGCACTTCATTAGGGCCCAAATGTTGACCCCATGATGTTGCCTTCATCTTGTCCCCAGTCCACAAGTGAGGGGGGCTTGTTGCCCTTAGTTTTATCTGCATTAACGCAGTAATTCTGCCCTTATTCCAACATGATCCAAGGGCAGACTCAAGGGTACACAATCCATTTGACCTTTATTTAGTGATTTCAGCAGCTGAAAATGGAAGCAGTAGAAGCAGGATTGGGATGCCAAATTTCATGCCACTGGAGTTTTCTGAAGATTCAAGGATAGATGGAAAGCACTTTAACTCAGGGGTAAGGAATGACCCAACAGAGATATCCCTCTTTTCATTAAGCATTGAAGAAAACTAGTTCCCATTGTCCATACCAGATTTCCTTTTTCAGTCAGCAGGGTGAAGCCATTTTACTGGCCTGCTAGAACCACTGAAATGGAGCAAAGCTTATAACACAGCTGAGAAGCTGGCACAGAAAAATATTATCTTAAAATAGCTTTAATGAGCATGCCAGAGAAATACAGGTTATGAATCTTACACACTCAGCCTTCCCAAGCATAAAGAATCACACGCTTAGACAGATTAGGTTAAGATAAGTAAAAGAATTCTTACTGACTTTATTGTTGCTTCTGTTACATCCATCTTGGTGAAAAAGATGAAGTTCCTTTGTTCTTTTCTTTCTAAATACTTAGTTTGCCCTAAACCCTCAGCTCTTTTTTCTGCCAAGGGCTGTGTGGAAGAAAGGGGCAGAATCCTTCATCAAGGCCTGAGCACATGGCCCTGATGAATGGAGAGCAGAGCAGCATGCTTGCTTCTCCCTGGGTGGAAGAAGGAGAGAAGAGAGAGAGGGGAAGTGGGAGTAGCGACAAACAGCTTCCTCAGAGTTGCATTGTGGGACAACTCAATTTACATGCTAATTCACATGCTAATGAGGCATGCTGGATTTGCCAGCACTTCCAACAAGGGGAGGACTTGTTTTTACTTCAAAAGAATTTACAGTTGATTCAAAGTTTTACTATCAGGTGTAAGTCATTCCCATCCACCACCACCACCACCCCACACACACACACTTTCAAGTGTATTAAGCAAGTGTGATTTCTCCAAAGATCCCATGTCAGCACTGGGCAATGTTGACAGAGTTATCATTCTTCATTTCCCTTCAACTGAAGTTCTTGGAGTGATCCTTTGGGCATCCATGTACCTACAGATATCTCTCTTGACACATGTCAGCTCACTGCCCCATCCAACTTTTTTCAAAAGGAAGTTTAGATAAAGTTAAACAGTTGGGATGGCACTATGACTTTGGAGTTCTCCCCAGCCTATGGCTACTGCTGGACACCTAGGGAGAGTCCTACTCCAGACTTTGCCACTCAACATTATAAGGTTAGGTACTGAAGCGACACAGCAACTGTGTCCACATGGACTGCTTGGTTTAGCTCTGTAAGGATAGAGTCACCATCCAAGAAAAAGCTTGAGGAGAAAAAGAGTATTTCCCGGAAAGCTGAGGGTGAGTAAGCTGTAAGATGCTTAGAAGATAAGTTGAGGAGACAGATGTGAGTTCCAATTTAGCAATTACTGTTATTGTCCTGTTACTTGGAACTGAGTTGGCTGCAGAGGAGTCATGGAAATATCCAGCATCTTGAGGAATTAGAAGAAAATTTGGACAGGAAGACTGTAAAGCTGAAACCAAGAGCTGCATTTCCTTCTTCGAACAAAGAAGGACTCTGGGGTTGAACAGTGGGGGTTAGTTTAGAGCACAGGTGTGTTTGGCATTCTGGTTTGCCAGATTGTTTACATATTGTGGTTCTAACTAAAGGAGTTTTGCAATCTAAATCTTTGAAAATTTCGTTTCAGCAGGGCTTTCCTGGACCACTATAGCAAGAGGTCACCTGTACCTCTAACATGGGAGTAAATAACCTATTCAGCTTGAACAGGTTCCCAGGTGCTTTGGTTCTACTAAATGTGTAAAGGTGGAAGGACAGAGCCAACGAGGTGTTGATGATGGAGGCAGGACATGTGAAGCCAGCCCTGGAGAGCATTACTGAACAAGACGGTTGTATTCTACATTCCCCATTCACTCCCTGTTCAACATGCTTGGCTGCCTTCCACTGGCAGGGTCAGGCAATAATGCAGTGGGATGATGTAACCACACAAACATTGTGCAGAACGGGAAGAGGGAATTCAGCAAAGGAAAGCAGCAGCTTCTCCCCTCCCCCCTTTTTTAACAAAACATAGTTTACCCTAATTTTTAACAATACTGTAGTTGGCATATGTTCCCCTTTCAAATAAAAACCATCCTCACCTTACCCATCCCAAATTGTCCTTACCTGAGATATTTCTCTTCCGTGTCTTCAGTTTACAACTAGGGATTCGTTGGTTGTACAGGAAACCTACAGTATAGCAAAATAACAGTAAGGTGATAATTAGGTTTCCTGGTTAATGGAAGCAAGGTGATCTGCAGGGTGGGGTGGGCAGATGCATTGCTCTGTCATCTTCTTCAGTACCCTGTCAGTAGCACTATTTCAGTCATACCCACTAATTCGTAGCAGGCCAGGACTTTCTTCCAACATTAACGTGGCAACCTCCATGTCAGTGGTGTTTTTGAAAAGCATGCAGAATGATCAGATTATATAAAATTACATGCACAGAAAACTGCATTAGGCAACTCAGGCAAAGCTGCTCAGACTGAGAATATGCTAACCAGGCGGTGATATTTCTTTTCCTCTTACAGTTAATCAAAATCATTCATGCTCATCATGTAAGCTGGAAACACAAAAGGCTTCCAACACAAAAGCCTGAAGTCTTTTCACATCCAGTGTTTCTTTACGTCTCAAATTTCTCCACCTATGTAGCCAAAGATTTCTTAATGAGGTTATAGTTCTGAACATATATGGTAGGCAGAAAATCGACATGTCTTCTGCCAGGACCAGTGTGTGTGTGCATGTGTGCCCACGTATATGCGCATGTCCACGTGCTTGCCAAGACCTCTTAGTCTTGATCTGTTTTGAAATATACCCACAAGCTTGTTGGAAAAACAAGACTATTTATGCCTTGTTTATTTGCCCTGCCATAGAGCTGTCATGAAAGGAGCAAGATCAACCAATATAACTTTATTGTTCAGACTGTAACATCAATGGTCAGGGTGTGGATTCATCCAGTCAAGCATCTTTTTCTGCGTATACTGTAGTCTTCAACAGAGATCTATGCGCTGGTCTGCTTGGGCACCCATATGATAGCAATACAATCCTCCTGTGTTGCCTTGAGAAAAAGTATACGTACCCATCAAGAGCACATCAAGGTGCTGCCAGAGAATGACAAACAAGGCCTTTTCCTATTCATGTTTGTTTTACCCAGCATTTGTCCCGCTTGATTGTGGGGTCCCCTTGTTTGCACTGCACTTGTCCAGTTCACATGGCAAAAAGATCAAAGCATGACCCAACAAGGGGTTTGTGTTTCAGTCAGCTTGTCACAGAGTGTCAGGCCACTTTTGGTCTGAGAGAAAGTGACTGGCCCAAGGTCTAGTCTTAAGGGGGGACTAGAACTTATGGTCCCCCACTTCTAGTCCAGCACCTTAACCAGTACACCACACTGGGTCTCTGGGAGGGGGACCCTGTACCTCTTGTGATACTGCTGGGATATAGCTCCCCTCCACTCCTGACCACGGGCTAAAGCTGATTTGGAAGTGAGAGTCCAACAACGTACTGAAGGCCCAGAATCTCTACTTCTGTGATAGAGTGCAAGGAACAACTCTACAAATACTAAGACACCAGTTATCAGATGTATTTATTTATTTATTCATGGTAGTTCCTTGCTGCTCCACTCCAAGACAGCACTGAGTGACATAGAAACGAAAAGTTAAAAACATCAAAACAGTGACAATGAATATATATTACAGTAACACTAACTGGCAGAGAAGGAGGAGGAGGAGATGAACATCCTCAAAACAATCTCTTCCAAAGCTGAGATTTCACCTCTTTTAAGAAACTCACTAAGAAGGAGGCGGTGCTTTTATGTGGGGGTAGGCTGGTCCATGGAAGGGGCACCACCAAGGAGAAAGTGTATGGGTAAAGTTATCCCTGTAGAAGTAACCACAACTAATCAGGTATGTTATTCTGGGAGTTTCATGGCTGGTCTGGGATTTGAACTCAGGTCTTGAGTCCCATGTTGAAATCCAGGTTGTGATTACTATGGTAGCAGCAGAATGCTGCTGTTCAACTTCAGTGCAGAAAAAAACAACCCACTAGTTGACATTGCCCAGGCTTTCTTTATATCAAGGATTCTTAAGTATTGGACTGTTCCACCAGCAAGGCCACCCTAAACAGAAGCCACCGACCTACCACTTTAGGTCTTTTGAACCTGGAAGACAAGAGGCCAGTTCCACCCCGGTTGTAACCAACCACCACTTCTTCTTTGCTAAAACTCAGACATGTCTGAACTGTTAACATTCCTGATAAAAAGTTAATCATGCTTTCTAAAGACTGGCTATTATCTGCAAGACGAAACCATACCCAGCACAGAGATGCTCAGACACACACACAGTTCCTTCATCAGACCAACCAGCACGACAGCCAAGCCAAACTCAAATCTCTCGAGTTTTGCGGACTTCTTCAAAAGCCAAGGAAGTGGTCCGAGGAGCAGCCAGTGGGTGTTCTGTCAGAGGACGGCTAGGGCCGGCCCCTCCTGGCCAGGCTGATTCCTCAGCTTCTGAGGGTCCTGACTAATGTGTGGCTCAGCCAAAATAACTCAAATCACCGCTTTAATTGGAGAGGGAACCAAACACAATTTCTAGATTAAATGTTAATGTAAGACTACAGTACTGCTGCTTGTATTCTGCCATGAGGGAAAATTGCCATTGTTGAAAATTTCACATTTGGGATCTGACAAACAAATTAAGGGTCGCGACATGTTGTCTGCACCGAGGAATCCATGTTGGGCTTTATCAGAGCCACGTTGACTCTATTGTAAAGGGTTCAATGGCTCTTTGTTTAGACCACTTTGATTCAATGCTATCAGATTGCGCTGATGGGAGTAAACATGAAGTATTGCCATCCTGCTCATTGCGGTTGTGATTGTGAACAAAAGCACATTCTTCTAGGCTTCCCTGAATTTTCATTGATAGGCTTGGCCACACAAGCAGGCAGAACCACTCAGTATCATTACAATCCAGTGGCAATTCATCCAAATACAGCTAGCTCACATGTTAAATGAAGAGAAGCCATGATGTATGGTCCCATTTGTTCACGCAAGTGTGTTTGGTTGTGAAATCTCTACCAATCTTAGCCAGTTAGGTCTAGTGGGTAAGGCACCAGGCCAGAAACCAGGAGACTGAGAGTTCTAGTCCTGCCTTAGGCCTGAAAGCCGGCTGGGTGACCTTGGGCCAGTCCCTCTCTCTCAGTCTGACTCACCTCACAGGGTTGCTGTTGTGGGAAAATAGGAGGAGGAAGGGATATTAGGTACATTCCCTGCCTTGAATTATTTATAAAAATAATAAAGGCAGTATTAAAAAATCTAAAAAAAAAATCCAGTTGGGCTTGGGAAGCTAGACTTCAGTTCCTGCACAACTCCTGCACTGCCTGTAGAATGTCACGGGGAACGTCTTTCTATGGCTCAGCCATTCATTCCATCAGGGACCCATTCATTCCTCTGAGGATGTGCCAACTTCTTTTGCTGTTAATATTTTAACAGCTGAGTACACCGACAATAGAAATAAGCTTCCAGCATTGTTGAATAGATGAAAATTCATATGTGTATGCCATACAAGGTACATGAACAGGTGGCCTGCATATTTGGAAGTTGGAATAATCATATAATAACATTTTAGATGGCATCTGGGAGACTGAGCATTTGAAAGCAAACCCATATAAAAGCAAACAAGCCAATCCCTCACTACGCACCCCTGCCCCACAGGCTTTTCTGCCCATCCATCCTAAACCTAATACCTTCCCTACATTTTTCTGTGTTTGGGAAGATTTTATTTTTGTGTGGGGAAATATTTAAACATGCAGTTCCCTTACCTGCAGTCAAAAGAGAAACGTCATTCTAACCACAATCAGTTCCAGAACCAATGCCAGCAATCTCTGCATTTAAAATATCTAGAAACGTTCACTTGGATGCCTTATAGCAGTTCTCAAAGTGTGGTCTGGGGAAGCCAAATAAATAAATAAATATTTTAACATTTCTCAGTCTTAATTTCTAATACAGTATATATTGATAGATATAACCTGCATAAACCAAAGCTCTTTGGGGTGCTCAATCATTTTTAAGCACGTAAAATGGTCCTGAGACCAAAATGTTTGAGAACCGCTGTGTCAGCACACATAGAAAGGCTTTTATGTGGGACTACTTTGAAATAAGTGGCCCCTTGCATATGTGTGATGGTATAATCGCACAGTCCTTTGAAATCCATATCATGTTTTTGGTAAACTTTTGAATAAGCTGGAGAGGAGTAACTTCTGGCTGATGGTTAATGCTTAGTTCATGCTCTTGTTCTGATCAGTTAGCAAAATGTGGAGTCCTAATTCACTTGCATTCTGTGCCAATCTCAAGGAGTTCAAAGATCCATCACGGATTAACTCTTTTGAGAAAAAATGTTGAATAAATAGGACTTCTTGGTTATTGTTCTAGGAATTGGTGCAGTTGAACTGTGAAAGACATTTATGAGCAGATTTTGTCTAGAATGTCTAGAATATCAGTCACTAAGTACCTCTGCAGAGAATCATCCCAACCTCGAAGATGTCTCAGCCTACTGGTAAATCATAGGGAAAGGTGCATTAACTTGATATGTTCCCTTCTCTGTGGCAAACATCAGCTCTGGGGGGATTTTAATTGGACAATGGCATGGCCACAAAGAGGAAAATCCCCCCTCCCAATTCATTTCAAATGGTACCTGCACTTTTGTGCTTACTGTTAACCCTTCTCCCCTCCAAGGGTGGGAATTCCTATGCTCCATTCTCTTGTGTGAGGTTTACATCAGTCCTAATTTTTTTGAAGCTCTTCTCAGAAAAGCCAATTCCAGAAAATGCTGACGTAGATGGTCTGCTTCAAGGTCGCCACACATATCACAGAGCAGGCAAGCTTTCCTTTGATTAAACCTCCCACTTCAGAATGACAGATCGAGCAAAGGATTATTTTACAGATGACAACTGATAGGCAGGGCCGTCCCTGCCACTTCCGCAAAGCACAGCGGGTGTTCGACTTTCCCATGTCACGGGCAGAGGAAAATAGTGTTGTGGCAGGATCATTTGGGGTTAACAACTGCTATTTGCAACATCTGAAAACTGTTAGTTTTTTCTAGCTGAGGTTTATCCTGCAGCTTCATAAACTTTCCATTTCAAATTAAAGAGCTTCCTTTTAAAACTATAATAAACTTTTATCTTGAAAAATGGGGTGTGCCTTTTAATCATTTCAACATATTTACTTCAATTAGGTTTTTAAAAGTTTACAGCACTGTTCTTAATTTGGGCTGTGAGGTTTCTTCTGCACTCAGCTAACATCAGCTCTTCTGGATACCTCTGTCAGCGCACTGACAGGACTGCCACCATCTTGGACCTCACAACCTCCACTTCAGGAGCCACTGTCTACATTAACCTTGTTGGTGGAATTCCTTTGTTTCTCCCCACATGGATCTCTTTGTTATTAAACTGTGCAATATATTTTAGCTGAGGAGCATGGCAGCATCACAACATCTGACTGTTGCTGTTGTTGTTAGTCTAACCTACCCAAAATAAGTAACGTGAACCTAGAATCTTTGTCCGAGAAGTACCTATAGGAAGCCCTTCTGAAGACAGGCAGAACAATAAATGAAGAAACAAATGAATAAGTAAATACCAATATGTACAGTTCAGTTCAAAATTCTGATTATTACCTGAAAAACCTTTTATGGTGCAGCAGCAGGATATATCAGACAATGTTGCAGGCACCAGAATGGAAGCAGACATCTAGGGAGGGCCCTGAGAGGTGCATGGGACAGGGACTGAGTGATAGCCCTTCTCAGTGGTAGCCCCCACCCTCTGGAACATGCTTCCTGCCGAGGCCCACCCAATTCCTGCCCCACTTCTGTTTAGAAAATCAATACTGTTCCAGCAGACCTTTGGTCCCAAATGATTATGGATCACTGCCAGAATGGTTTTGGCTTGAACAATTTTTGTTTGTTCCTTTTTTCTTGGATACGTATAATTTTCCACTGTATTGGTTTTAACTTGGTTTGTTAGCTGACCACAGATTGGAGTGGATTATTAATATTGTCAATTAAGTACTACCATGTAACTTTTCTCTAAGAAATCACTACTCAGGAGGCTGTGCAAAGATATCAAAGCACTTGAAGACAGTTGTAAGAACCACACGTAGTATTCATAAAATGAATTAAAATACTCATCATAAGAAACAAGGGAATCCAGGAAGAATCATAACATCTATACAAGCCAGCAATTGTTTTTTATGCAAACATGTTCCCTGCCCCCAGGGAAGTGAATGTTTTTCTGTTAGTGGAAGGAATTTAGAAATATCTCTTGGTGAACATCCCAGGCAAACCATCTCACTGGGATGTTTGGAACATCCACCATTCAATAAATATTTCACATGATACGATATTATTCCTCGACAATACACTCTTTATTTAAGTAGAAGCTTTTCTCACTCCTGGGGCACCAATGGTTTCTCTGCTTTAATAGAGCTGTGGATGAAGTTTCTCCAATGAACAGAGCACAGAAATGTTATCTCCTCACCCCACCCCACATGTGGATCCTCTAACATGAAATAAGTTCTGAGTTCCAACCAAGGCATACTAAACAGTTATTATATTCCACGTGAATTCCCTGATGACTCCAGATAGATTTTTCTTTCACAAAAGGAACACTATGTAAGTTCTTGGTGTCTAATAAAGCAGAGGTTAGGGATCAAGTTAATTCCCCCCTCCCCAAGCATGGGATTTTAGTGTGTGCAGCTGACAACACAATAGGTCCTCGATGCATGAGGAAGGGAACTGAGGATGGGCTGAAGCATGTCCCGCAGTGAATACATTTACATAGTTGTTCTCTTGTGAAAGTGTCCTAGTGTTGAAGAAAAAGTAGCTCTAACACACACATTGTAAGGGGAAAACCTTCTATGACCAAACAAAAGCTTCAGCAACCTCAGTCATAAAACTCTTCAGGTGGAATCTGGCCACTGCAGGAACAACATGTGGTTTTTCTGTGCTCCTGCAGGATGCTCCCATGCTATCCTGAGCATTCTGCTCCTTCTCCTGGACTGCTTTTAGAAAGGCAGATTCAAAGCGGTTTTTCTGCAGGATTTGTATTTTACTCAGGAGGTCCATCTTAGTCAAGACAATTTTGGAAAAAACAGAACCGGTAAATTTATTGTGAACTCCTATACATGTTTAGTCTAAAATTAAGATACAGTGTTTTCAGTGGGATTTCATCCCGTATAAGAGGGCTTAGGATTGATACCTAACAGAGTAACCATCTACTTGCTTATTTGGATTTCAATATGACTTATTTCTAAATATGTCTTCCCAGGACTGTAATTTTTAAAAAATCAGTGCTTTACTCCTATTCAAATGCAAATGGCAACTTAACAATAATATTTTATTTACTTTTTAAAAAATGAGCAGGCTAAATAAATGCTTACAACCCCCTCTATTGTCAACTAAAAATACCCTTTAGAGTGTTGTTGTTTATTCGTTTAGTCGCTTCCGACTCTTCGTGACTTCATGGACCAGCCCTCACCAGAGCTTCCTGTCAGTCGTCAACACCCCCAGGTCCCCCAAGGTCGAGTCCAACACCTCTAGAATATCATCCATCCATCTTGCCCTTGGTGGGCCCCTCTTCCTTTTGCCTTCCACTCTCCTTAGCATCAGCATCTTCTCCAGGGTGTCCTGTCTTCTCATAATTGGCCAAAGTATTTCAGTTTTGCCTTTAATATCATTCCCTCAAGTGAGCGGTCTGGCTTTATTTCCTGGAGGATGGACTGGTTTGATCTTCTTGCAGTCCAAGGCACTCTCAGAGTTTTCCTCCAACACCACAGTTCAAAAGCATCGATCTTCCTTCTCTCAGCCTTCCTTATGGTCCAGCTCTCGCAGCCATATGTTACGATGGGGAACACCATTGCTTTAACTATGCGGGCCTTTGTTGTCAGTGTGATGTCTCTGCTCTTAACTATTTTATCGAGATTTGTCATTGCTCTTCTCCCAAGGATTAAGCGTCTTCTGATTTCCTGACTGCAGTCAGCATCTGCAGTAATCTTTGCACCTAGGAATACAAAGTCTTTCACTGCTTCTACATTTTCTCCCTCTATTTGCCAGTTATCAATCAAGCTGGTTGCCATAATCTTGGTTTTTTTGTGGTTTAGCTGCAAGCCAGCTTTTGCACTTTCTTCTTTCACCTTCATCATAAGGCTCCTCGGTTCCTCTTCGCTTTCAGCCATCAAAGTGGTATCATCTGCATATCTGAGATTGTTAATGTTTCCTCCAGCGATTTTAACTCCAGCCTTGGATACCTCAAGCCCAGCATGTCTCATGATGTGTTCTGCGTACAAGTTGAATAGGTAGGGTGAGAGTATACAGCCCTGCCATACTCCTTTCCCAATCTTAAACCAGTCCGTTGTTCCGTGGTCTGTTCTTATTGTTGCTACTTGGTCGTTATACAGATTCTTCAGGAGGCATACAAGATGACTTGGTATCCCCATACCACTAAGAACTTGCCACAATTTGTTATGGTCCACACAGTCAAAGGCTTTAGAATAGTCAATAAAACAGAAATAGATGTTTTTCTGAAACTCCCTGGCTTTTTCCATTATCCAGCGGATATTGGCAATTTGGTCCCTAGTTCCTCTGCCTTTTCTAAACCCAGGTTGTACCTTTGGCAATTCTCGCTCCATGAATTGCTGAAATCTACCTTGCAGGATCTTGAGCATTACCTTACTGGCATGTGAAATGAGTGCCACTGTTTGATAGTTTGAACATTCTTTAGTGTTTCCCTTTTTTGATATGGGGATATAAGTTGATTTTTTCCAATCTGATGGCCATTCTTGTGTTTTCCAAATTTGCTGGCATATAGCATGCATTACCTTGACAGCATCATCTTGCAAGATTTTGAACAGTTCAGCTGGGATGCCATCGTCTCCTGCTGCCTTGTTATTAGCAATGCTTCTTAAGGCCCATTCAACCTCACTCTTCAGGATTTCTGGCTCTAGCTCACTGACCACACTGTCAAAGCTATCCCCGATATTGTTATCCTTCCTATATAGGTCTTCTGTATATTCTTGCCACCTTTTCTTGATCTCTTCTTCTTCGGTTAGGTCCTTGCCATCTTTGTTTATGATCATACCCATTTTTGCCTGGAATTTACCTCCAATGTTTCTAATTTTCTGGAAGAGGTCTCTTGTCCTTCCTGTTCTATTGTCTTCTTCCACTTCCACACATTGCTTGTTTAAAAATAATTCCTTACCTCTTCTGGCTAACCTCTGGAATTTTGCATTTAATTGGGCATATCTCCCCCTATCACTGTTGCCTTTTGCTTTCCTTCTTTCTTGGGCTACTTCTAGTGTCTCAGCAGACAGCCATTTTGCCTTCTTGGTTTTCTCTTTCTTTGGGATGTATTTTGTTGCCGCCTCCTGAACAATGTTGCGAACTTCTGTCCATAGTTCTTCTGGGACCCTATCTACCCCTTAAATCGATTCTTCACCTCCACTGCATATTCCTTAGGAATATTAGTGAGCTCATATCTAGCTGATCTGTGGGTCTTCCCTAATCTCTTTAGTCTGATCCTAAATTGTGCAATAAGAAGTTCATGATCGTAACTACAGTCAGCTCCAGGTCTTGTTTTTACCGACTGTATAGATGTCTGCCACCTTTGGCTGCAAAGGATGTAGTCAATCTGATTTCGGTGTTGTCCATCTGGGGAAGTCCATGTATAAAGCCGTCTCTTAGGTTGCTGGAAGAGAGTGTTTGTTATGCAGAGTGAGTTGTCTTGGCAAAATTCTATCAGCCTATGTCCTGCTTCGTTTTGTTCTCCCAGGCCATGCTTACCTGTAATTCCAGGTGTCATTTGACAGCCCACCTTAGCATTCCAGTCTCCCGTGATGAAAATAACATCTCTTTTAAGCGTGTTGTCCAGTAGGTGCTGCAGATCCTCATAGAACTGCTCTACTTCAGCTTCTTCAGCATCTGTGGTTGGGGCGTATATTTGGATCACTGTGATGTTAGATGGCTTGCCCTGAATTCGAACTGAGATCATTCTGCCGTTTTTTGGATTGTATCCAAGCACTGCTTTAGCCACTTTACTATTAATTATGAAGGCTACTCCATTTCTTCTGTGGTCCTCTTGTCCACAGTAGTAGATCTGGTGGTCATTTGATGTGAAGTGGCCCATTCCAGTCCATTTCAGTTCACTGACACCCAAAATGTCTATCTTTAATCTTGACATCTCACCAATAACCACACCAATTTGCCCTGGCTCATAGATCTTACATTCCAGGTTCCAATGGTGTGTTGATCCTTAGAACATCGGATTCGCCCTTCACCACCAGCACCGTCGGCCGCTAGCCGTCCTTTCGGCTTTGAGCTAGCTGCGTCATCATGTCTGGGGCTAGTTGAGCTCATCCTCTGTTCCTCCCCAGTAGCATTTTGACCATCTTCCGACCTGGGGGTCTCATCTTCCGATGGTATACCGACATATCTCTGATTGTACCGATCCATTTAGTTTTCACGGCAAGAATACTGGGGTGGGTTGCCATTACCTTCCCCAGGGATCGCATTTAGTCTGACCTCTCTGTCATGACCTTCCCGTCTTGGGTGGCCCTTCACGGTTGAGCTCATGGCATCATTGAGGTGCTCAAGCTCCAGCACCACGACAAGGTAACGATCCTTTGCTGAAGCCCTTTAGAGTAGGGTTCCCCAACGTGGTCAATATCAACCCCCAAGTGTCAATGGGAACTATCATTGTTTTTGTTGTTATTATTCGTATTGTAGTACTATTAGTTAAAGTAGTATTTATTAAATTATTTTCATATAATAAATGTTTAAGGGACAATGAACAATCTGAAACTACATGAAGGGATCAATGAACTGAAGTGTTTGGGGACCCCTGTTCTAGAGGAAAGTATGATCAACTTAAAAAAAAAAGTTTTTCCAAAGTCACAGCCAAAGCAAAAGTCAGAGACTTTTTGCTATTTTAACTTCATTCTCAGGCCAGCACTGGGCTTCCCTGCAAAAGATCTGTCCTTCTCAAGGTTAGCCATAAAATTCTTCAAGTGCTGATTCAGCATTTTACCCCTGATTTCCTCCTGTGACTTCCTTGGGCTGCTGCCAAGATCTGTGGTCTTCATGCCATGTCCTGGGGATGCACCTATGCTAGGGACCTCTGAGCAACCATTTTAAGCCCGTGGTGTTGTGTGGAATGTGAAATGATGGCTCATAACCACCTACCAATGCTGCTGATTTCAGAAGAGGCCCACAGAGGGTATTTTCCAAGCCCCACCCCTGAACCTGAAGAAAACTCTGTGCCATTTCATATTAGCATTAACCCAAATTTCCCCAGTAGTTTTAAATGCTAGATTTTCTAGTTCCAGGATGTGAATTAGAAAATATGTTACAGCTCTGGGAAGGTGTCGGGAAGGATATTTTATTAAGTCATGTCAGCTTTCTACTACTGTATAATACTGTCTGAGGATCATAAAAGCATAACTGCCACTGAGAAGCTGACTTGAAACAGCTTTAATGCTCCCTCCCCTATTACCACAGTCATGGGTCAAAAGAGTCCTACAGTGGTTCATTGAGGGCTGTCTACATTTAAATCTCCATTCTACAACATCATAAGGTTAATTACCCTTTTATGAGATCTCCTGAGAAACTGAATCACGTTGAAAGTGAACTTTGCTTCCATAATAGCAATGGAGTTGTAGCATTTAATTTCCTCAGGAAAATTTCTTCCCTTCCCCAAGAAGCTGCTTAAATATCTAACTGATAAGACATGCAAACCCTCTGATTCCTGAGAAAGGAAATGTGCATACTGTATTACCTGTAGTAAATCTGTACTGCAACCACACTTTGGGGAAGAGCTAAGGGGTGTAGCAGACAAAGCAAAGATGGATAGGATCAGGATATTGGGAGGAGGAGATTTTTCCCTTTCATTTTTTAACAAAGTTAATAGGTTTTTTCTCCCCACCTAAAAATGATGGGAAACCTTGCCACATAACGCCACTGACAGGGGATACCGGGAGGCACAGGTGGCTCACCTCTAGCCCAAACTGGAATTATGAGGGCAAGTAGAAACTCAGAGTAGTTGAAGAGTATCTGGCAGATCTTTGTGCCCCTAATAAGCTTTGGAACCACTCCGAAATTTCTAGGGTTGACATCGCTAACCTCCCCTTCTAGGATTCCCTCTGAAGTGTTAAAATGCTGGTCTTTTATACAAAATTTTCTGTCAGTTCTACTTGTCTTCTAAATAGGATTATTTAAGGCATCTTTCCTAAGAATGCGGATTCCAATGTTTCTTTTCGACCCACACACATTAGAAAAATAGTATTTGTTGGAGTCTTTCTTTCCTTCTTTTTTCATGAATATGCATCTAAAAACTAAGTAATAGAACAAAATAGTAACACAAAAAGTTAGAAATCCAATCCCAAGTATTTATACTTATAAATACTTGTAAAATACTTACACTTATAAAATAGGAAAAATGGTGGTTTGCATTTTTCTTATTCCAAAAAAGCTTGGAGTCTGTCTTTTGCAATCTAAAAGGCTGAAATAAGGAAGGCCACACACAGAACTGTTATCGGTAGCAATCTGTACATTTGACCTTGGAGTTTCTCAAACTTTTTCACGTCCAGTAATTTATAAATTATGAGGACAATTTTGTTCATCAATTCTTGACATAGAAACCTACGTCAATCTTCTATGACATAGAAACCCTTCAGCCATCTCCAAAATCCTATCCATTGATATATATTGAATCTATGGTTGGCAAAGAAACCATATGAATTTTTTTTTAAAAAAATTATTTTATTTTTTTTTGAGACCAACCGCTTACCACAAATAACAAACACTTGTAGCAGTAGTCACAGTGAGTTATCTGTGAGCAACTCACAGCATGAAATTCAGTCCTATAAACAATTTGTCAAAGGATTTTTGAGTCATGAGCTAATTAGTAACAACTGATGTCTGAGTATGAACGGATAACCCAGGAAGAGAAATCAGCTAAAAGTGTATTGAATTAAATGCATGCTAGGATACATCAAACTGATTTGGGGAGAACTGTTTGCAGACCTTTGGGGATAGCTCTTGAGAGAAGGGTAGCAACATTGAACTATTTATAGATATTCAAGATACCTACTGCCGCTCCTTATCCTTGAATGCCATAAAAAAAAAAGCGTCCTGGCTGCATGGAAAAGTCCCTCTGGATATGCAGTAACTCTGTTCTGATGGTCAGTCTATCTCAGTGTTTCTCAACCTTAGCAACTTTAAGATGTGTGGACTTCAACTCCCAGAATCTCCCAGTCAGCATGCTGGCTGGGGAAACACTGATCTGTGTACTAAGGATGGGAATGAATTCCATCCCATTCTTCCTCAACTACTGCATTGGTAGGCCAGACTTAAACTCTTTTATAGGAGGAATTGGGTTGCAAAAGTTAGATTTGCATTCATACAACAAGTGATGAAATAAGGCAGCATTGAAGTAACTGTTAAGCTCATACATACTACTGAAATGAGTTAGAAGATGTTTTTGGGACTTCACAGGAGTGAGTGCAAGTACAGCAGCTCTCAGCAATTCACTAAAGCACTCTGGTTTTTTTCAGGCTTCTGCACCAGCCTTGTAAAAACAAGGCCACTGTTTTAAGAGTTGCAGTCATTTTAATGAATAGATTCCTTGAAGCACTTAAGAAATCTGAAAACGCTGCTCTGACAGCAGTGAGGTGGTACGTTCCTACTGAATTATTTTCACAACTCTAGTAACCATACACTATGTGAACATCTAGGCTGATTACAAGGCTAAGAGCTTCATCTTGCAGCCAAACTCTAAGACTGATACTCGCTTCTAGAGGTCTTGAACCCATGCTGGTGCAGATGGTAAGTAGAGGAGTAGCAGAAGAGAGGAAAGCACAAGCTCCAGAATTAGCCCTGTGACAATATGGAGATCTATTAAACATGATTTGACTCTATCTATCTAAGATCACCAGCGGTATGCTTTCTAAATGTATTGAGCTACAATTTCTATGATCCACCAGCCAGCCTAGCCACTGACGTATAGTTAAGAGAAGACTCATCTACATCAACTGGCATAGACAGGCAAGAGAAATTATGGCTGTTCTCCCAGGCTCTGAGCTAAGGTGGTTGGAGTCCCTGCGAGTTTAGCTGATACATGTTGTGTGTGTGTGTGTGTGTGTTGGCTGGATACACCATTTTGTTATTTATCTTGTCCTTTTCCTATTACTTTTTGTTGGCTTTGCCTTTTTGAATTGTATTGTTATTCTATTCTCTTTCTCTTTCTCATATTGTGAGCTACCCAGAGTCATTTTGGAGTTGGCAGTGCCTAAACTGAATAAATCCAGTTCAGTTAAATTATTGAATATTAGGGCTAAGCTCACTCCAAAAATGATGTGGAGGAAATGTGTCAGACCTCATGTGAACCCATTCATTTCTCTGCTACTTTTTAAAGCAGCCATATCTTTTTTCAGGCTTCCTTCTGAGACTGAAAAAGAATGTGGCTGCTTTAATGAATAGCAGAAAGATCCAAACCATTTCTTCCAAATCATGTTTAAAGCATGCCCAGCGCTATTAAATGCGGTATATATTCCATACTTTCCCTTCACTGGGCAACTCAGGGCAACAGATGTAGAATTACATGGCAATATCCCACCCATGCAGGTATTGAAGGGACCGAGCTATGCTAAATTTCTGCATGGCTGCTTACGATATGTCTTTGAACCACATCATGGGAGGCAGAGCTTTCCCAACACATTCTTATTCCTGATAGAAAGCAGGTTTGCGTCTTACTTCAACACTGGGAATGGATTTGCATTAACCACCTAAGTGGGGGTAGGAGGCTATCACCCGGGGTGCAAAGAAATCACTAACAGCTTGGCCCTTCCCAATCCATTTTCTTCACCATTGGCCACTTTTGAAGCAGCTTCCCCCCATATTAGAACTGGTCCCGTGGTCCTTAATGCTCTGGCACTGTAAGATCTCATTCATTTTCTAAACCAAACTTGGTTCATACTTTGAGGGGAAATGTGGATGAGAATTATTCTCACCAATCTGGAATTCTGAGGAGACACATAAGAGATTTGAAAATTCACCTATAAGAAGGAATTGGGCCCAGAATAGAGCAATTCCCAGATCTTCTAGAAAATTCCAAGCATTTTTGCAAACCTGAATGCTGAAGAGGACAGTAATGGATTCTTGAAGGTTACTTTGGCCCAATTTGAGCATTTAGAAACACAAGCAGAGCAGTTCCTGGATCACAGCAGAGGTCTCCACTCACAATGTTTTTCTCTCTTTCCCATGGCCTAGACTGTCATTGCAAGAGAAAGCAGAAACTCATGGATCAGACTGGTCAAGTAGTATGTGGCGGGTCCCTGTACTCCCAACATGTCTCTGGAACCACTCCAAAATGTTTATAGTTGCATGCATTAATGTATGTGTTCCAAGGCTGTCTTCATTATTTATAAAGCAAATAATGTGTAATTATTCCAAGTTGTGAATCGGAGCCTATTATCTTTGGTACTGTAACACTTAAGGTATTTTGCACTTGATCATGAAGTTCTTAGGCACTCTATATCCCACCAGGAAATCTGAAATGAAGCAATCTGAAGCAAGCATTGGTTTGACTAATGTTTAATATTTTGTTTGCTAGAGTTCCAAGCAGAAAGTAATTTACAACAGTGTAACCGAAACCCATATTTATATGCAGTTGTGCTTCACTTTTCATCTAATGCCCTTAGTGATATACAGAAATCCACTATTTGATCAGTAGATCTGACTCCAGGGGCTTCATGGCTTGCAAACCACAGCCAACTAATAAGTACCCTGCAGCTTGTTTGTTAAAATAGATCTGTGCTGGCAGACACTCAAAAACTCTCGCCTTTGAAAGCCTAGAACTCTTTCACTTGCCCAGCTATTGTGTGGCAAGCAAGACAATAAAAACTCCAACTCTTCTGAAGACTCAAACAATTAGACATAAGTTAGTTATACAGCTGCGGTAAAGCAATGCCTAGTTTCAACCTGGTAGATAATCTAATTTCTCTCCTTGGGTCATGTTTTCTAGAAACCAAAAGAAATTGGAGCACCCTTGTATGCAGCATAATGGTGCCATTTCCTTCTTAAATAAAATGGCAACTGCATGTGAGGGTTGGGAGGCTTTTGGCTTCCAGGTCAGAAGGAATGGGAAAAGACAGCATTTATTCAGGACTTTCTTGCATAGTTTGAGATGTGTTATTTTTACCTGCTCCCATCTCTTAAGAGAGAAACTTCTTTAACGGTTTACATTCAAATATACGTCACTATAAAACAACTCAGCTTCCATGCAGTTTGCTTCTTTCTAGTTTTTCTTTTTAAAGCAAGAATTGTGGACATAGCTCTGCCCTATATACAACAAAACAAAAAGCCTTGCAAATCACCATTAGGGCTAAGTCTTGCACTGTTGATTTCTAGCACAGAACTAGGCTTACTAAGTAATCATCTATGTATCCTATTTAATGAGACCAACTTCCAGAGTATAATAAATCCTGACCCAATTTCCTACCATAAGGAAAGTAAAATTTCCCTTGGGTCAAGTTCAGCTCCTAGCAACTTCATGGAGACATCCATGTTTTCTTGCCAACAGTATGGAAGTACCATTGCCTTATTCTAGCAGGTATTCTCAAATTCCCACACTAGACTATAGCCCTGGGATTTCCTGGTGATCTCTCATCCAAGGAGCAACCAAATTCCATCCTGCTTAGCTTTCTGAAATCAGCAAAAGTTGGCTAGATGCTGTCATCCTGGCGGCCAGACTCCAACTAATCAATATATAAATACTGTATTGGAGTTGTGTAAATGCTTTGAAGAAAGCCAGTTTGGTGGTTTAAGGCACTGGACTAGAAACCAGGAGATGGTGAGTTCTAGTCCTGCCTTAGGCACAAAGCCAGCTGGGTGACCTTGGGCCAGTCCCTCTCTCTCAGCCCTAGGAAGGAGGCAACAGCAAACCACTTCCAAAAAACCTTGCCAAGAAAACTTCAGGGACTAGTCCAGGCAGTTGCCAGGAGTCAAAGTTGACTCAAACACATGAATGCGCGCGCACTCACACACACACACACATGTTTTGAAAGAGGTGCATTGCATCTCTCTTCAACAAAATTTTTCTCCAGGTTCATGTAGCTGCTTTGTAAACTGCTCCTGCTGCTCCATACACGGTGTGTACTTGACACACAGTGTTGGTGCATACACACATGCAGAAAGCCTGGAGAAAGAGATTGTTTTAATGAATGGAAGAGAGATACTTTGTACACTGAAGCAATACTCTTAAAGCTAGTTTTCAGCCATAATAGCTTCCCAGTCTCACAGAACAAACAAGCAGGAGCTTCAGGGATAGAAAAATAGCCCAGAAGGAAAGGTGTAAGAAGAAAATATAAATAGCACTTACTGTATCATCTCATTTGCCCTTCTATCTAGATCAGCCTTCTTCATCCTGTACTCATGATTTATTGCTAAAATACTATATATCATCCCCAGCCAGCATGGCCGTTGCTGAGCTGTTGGGATCAGTAGTCTGGGACATCTGGAAAGAATCAGCTTTCAGGGAAACTTAGTCTAAGTTCTAAGGATGCCAGTACACACATTCACAATCAAACGTTCTCTTCAGACAAAGGTTTGTGTGAACGCATATTCCCACAATATATATGCACATTCATGCAGTGCTTCACATTTAGTTTCAATGACCCAAATTTTTTTGCAGGAAATTTGGAGAGGAACAAATGTTGCTAGAACTCAGCTTGCCACATGTTGATGAAGAGACATAGGATGTTCATCTACTTCTCTACTAGTATGACATATGGCCAGTTGGTGCAGAGAAGGGGCAATTTCTTACTCGGAGGAACAAAATATAAGACCAGCCTGTCTGCTTTTTTCTAAAGCAGGGGCCATGTGAAATATTAAAAGAACAGAGAGTATGCAAAAACCTGAAGGTTGTACCCACTTTCACATCAAAACATTTCATTGATATCCCCAATTTTGTGAGTGTTTAACCAGTGAGTTGGGGAAGAGCCATCCATTACGTTACTGGAAATCCAGAAGCACATAATGTTTATTGATAAAGAGCATGATTTACATACACGTTATTATTATTGACCATAAACTGGGGTATATTACAAGCTAGGGTGAAATTACTCACTAATTGGCCTGTGAAGATCATGTTTAATGGAATGTATAAATCTAGCTTCTCTCTGCAGGCATAAGGACCTTATTCATTAAATGTGCACATAGGCAGCTTTTATGCTGAAAAGGGATTTTGATATATAATTCAAGGTGAAATTATCCACCTTGAGATCTGCAAAATCAAAACATTTTAGTGCTCTAGCTCCTTTTACTCTGAACGTGAGTCAGTTTTGAAAGCTGGGGTCTTTTCATCAAATATTACTGGATGGGGTGAGGGGGAATAAACTATTGGATATTTCTGAAACACTGAAGAGTAACTGCTTACTACATCAAGGGGGGCAAGCCAAGAATCTCACCCAAATGAGGTTTAGCAGCATTTTTGAAAGCTATACTGTCTGATTTCACTGGAAACCAGCCATTCATGTCACAATCACTCACTGGGACTCCAGGCCTTAAAAGCATTCCTCATCCCAAATCTTCTAGGATGTTATGATAACTGAAGAAGTTAAGCCCAACTTATATGGAAGGCATCAGATTGAGCAACTAGGGCTCTAGCAACGGATGGATTGGATCCTAAATATGCTCAGTCTCACTATATGCTGCCTGCTGTTCCAAAAATGACCCAGGAGGAGGACATCCCAGATATATAACGCTTTGAGGTAGATCCACCCCAGATTGTACAGAAAGAGCAATATCATCAGGGGAGTTAGTAGAGTTACTGTGATTGGGAAACCAGCAAAGGGGTCATAGGGCATTCCTTTCACACATTGCAATAAGCATACTACCAAACTCTTATTTAGTCATTTAAAGTGTTCATGGGTTGCACAGACATCATCCTAAGGTCTAATCAAATTTGGGGCTGTCTTGCCATTAGCAGTTGCATGAATGCATTTGCCCAGCTTGACTTTTTAAAGGAAATGACGATAGCATGGGGATGAGAGGAGGAGAACTTTTTCCCAGCAAGCTAAAGTCCCAGGAAAAACTATCCCTGTGGATGAGGCTATGCCCCATGGAGAGGACTCCTCGTTCCTTGGGCAAACAGCAGCTTCATCTGTATGCATATGCATGTGTGTGTGGGAGTGTGTGTGGTTTCATGGCTAAGGTGTGATCTAAAGCAGGGACAACTTGCTGGTTCCTCCAAGGCCAGTCTCTTAACCATCCCTTGAGCCGACCTCTTTCTCAGCTGCTTTCCCCCTCAATCGGTTTAATAAGAACCATCTGCCAAATAAGGCCATATTCAGTATAAACTTGGAACTGGGGGCTGGGGGGGCATATAGGCATTTCTTTCTCTCCTTAATTGTTCACAACTCATAATGCTGGAGCAGTGAAGCACCGACTTCACGGGTGAAATCTTCCCTGAACAAAATCATTAGAGGATTTGAAGACTTGAAAAGTGATTTTAGAACTATCAGATAGAGACTGAAGACAGAATGGCAGCTAACTAGAATAAGCTGTGTTTTATTCTGTGGCTTACTTTTATGATAAAAGCTAAAGGCCATGACCCACCACACACAGCATTCCAGAATATAATCAAATAAATGCAAGGAAATACACAATATGTAACCCTACAATTGCCAATTGCTTTCCAAGCACAAATTAAGGTGCTGATATTAACCTTTAAAGCCCTAAACAGCTGGAGGGGCTACCTCTTCAGTCTTAACCCTGTCTGACTGCTAATATTTGCAACAGAAGCCCTTCCAAATTGCAACAACACTCAGTGGCTTTTCTGGTGCACCAAAAGGGCCTTCTCCTGCATTACTCCCAACGGTTGGTGACACTCCCTAAGAAGCTGACCTTGGGCCCCATTTGCTCAGCATTTAGAAAAACTGCAAGGGTCTCCTTTACCGCCCTTTCAAGGGCAACAATTTCTGGTACATTGTCATCTATCCATTTCTCCCTTTCTTTCTTTCTTTCTTTCTTTCTTTCTTTCTTTCTTTCTTTCTTTCTTTTCTTTCTTTCTTTCTTTCTTTCATTCTTGGTGCCTTCAAGTCAGTGTTGACTGCTGATAACTGCCTGGACTAGTCCCTGCAGTTTTTTGGAAGTGGTTTGCCATTGCCTCCTTCTTAGGGCTGAGAGAAAGTGACTGGCCCAAGGCCACCCAGCTGGCTTTGTGCCTAAGGCAGGACTAGAACTCACAATCTCCTGATTGCTAGCCTGGTGCCTTAGCCGCTACACCAAACTGGCTCTCATCCATTTCTGTCCCATATGTATTTTTAATTTGTATCAGCTGTAAAGTGCCGTGAGCTGGTTTTTCTCCAAGTAGAAATCCGATCAGCAAGATAAATAAAACAATAAATAAAGCAAAACATCTCCCAACATAATAACAGTTCTTGTAATTAATGAACTGGATTGTGATCAGCAACTGCTGGGCTGGGGGGATTCAAGATCTTGTTAGCCTGTTGAAAGATACTCTCATTCCAAGACTGTTTGGGACTGTGCCCAGTTTCCCCCATCAACTGCTTTGCGCTGCATGGTTGTGCCCAGTGACCATCCCTGCCTTCCCCTTTCAGCACTAGCCAATGCTCCAGCCAGCAGGGGAGCACCAAAACCAGGAGGCCCCTGGCAGGAGCCAAGCGGACCAACTTATGGAGTTAATCGGCTCGGTTTTCCAAGACTGATGGAAATGCCAGGTTGATGCATCCTTTGCATGTTGCAGCAGGATCTGAGATTGCCAATTTGAAGTAGCTTCTCATTAACATTCTAAAAGTCTGTCACTATATTTTCTGTCTATAATTGCTGACTGAATCATTATTGCAAAGAAATTTTGCTTTATGCAGGAATGGCAGGGAGAGAAATCTGGCCCTGCCATTGCAAATGAGCATGCCCATCTGTGTACTAGTGCAGGCATGCAGACTGGGCTCATCCAGAGAAAGCAATGTTCTTGATCATGTGAAGGCATTCATGATGCCAGTGAGGGTCACAAGGTTCTTATACTGGGAATGGCCCAACTATGTGTGTCTGGATCTGATCTAACATAGCTATATGATCCCTTGTCTGTAAGTAAGCATGTAAATAGTCTGAATATATATAGGTACACTTAGGGTTAATTTCTACTTCAGAATTTGATGTATTTTCCCTTTTCTCCCCTTGAAATATTATTAGTATTTTTTTCCATGTTAATTGTTGATATCTGATTTTATTATATAAAATAAATACCAATCTGACTGCATGCATCTATCTATCTATCTATCTATCTATCTATCTATCTATCAATCAATCAATCAATCATCTATCTCTCTCCAAACAGTTCCCTTGCTGTATAGGATTAGGCATTTATTAAATTTAGTAATATGTTTTATCCAGTGATTGGGCATTTTGGGGAGTGGGTGGGGATGGAGGGTTATTTGAATGTTGCACACTCTGATGTGGGGGCAGAAAGCATGAAGTGCAAAAGAAATAGCTTCCCTTATAGAGATATTGCTTTGTAATTATTTAAGGATGCAGATTTATTTTTAAATGTTGTAAAGCAATCTGCAAAACTGGGCATCTTGACTTTCTTTTGCTGTGCATGGAACTAATGCTCCTGGATGACCAATCTTTTCAACTCGAGCAAGAACCTACAGCCTGAGTTTTGGCTTCTGAGGATTCATGAGATATTCCAGAAATGCCTCTTCATGGGCAGGAAGCAGTCCTGGAGGAACCCCGGAAACTTCTGACAAAGACGCCAAAAGATCTGTGATATTTTGCTAGTGGTAGGAAAAAACACATCCTTTCGGCACAGAGGCTTTTCCTGTTTTGTAAAACAGGGGCCCCAACCCCTGGGCCACGGACCGGTACCAGTCCGTGCCCTGCTAGGAACCGGGCCACACAGCAAGAAGTGAGCGGTGGGTGAGCAAGTGAATTTGCAGCCTGAGTATTTACAGCCGCTCCCCATCGCTCACATTACCGCCTGAGCTCCGCCTCCTGTCAGAGAAAGCAAGCCCATTGGCTGCTATCTCCAAACGGTGCAAAGAAAAAAGAATAAAAGGTCGGGAAAAAGAGGAAGCACCTGAATCATCCCGAAACCATCCCCCACCCCCCACCCCGGTCCATGGAAAAACTGTCTTTGGCACGAAGCTGATGCCAAAACAGGTTGGGAACTGCTGTTTTAAAACATTAATGGTCATCATGTATTTACTTAACTCTGGACTTATTGGGGGGCTCTGAAATGGAGCGTTCTTTCCCTCCACCTAGAAATGGAGAGAGACTCCAGCAGCCGGGGGCCTCTGCCAGCAGTGCGGGGGACTGAAGAGAGGTGGTGGGCCTAGATCCACAGGAGGGCGGGATCTCCTTTCCCCTCCTTTTCTGCCACCCCTCTGGATCGCTCCTTTCCCTCTTCCCCAGCTCTCAGCTTCACCATCCTCCCCACAACTTCACTTTTGGTCAGGTTCTTAAAATCCATCTCAAATCATTTCCACATCGGTTTGTGGCGCGCGCTCTCTCTCTCTTGCTTTCTCTTTTCTGCACACATTTCTAAGTTGTGAGTTTTTGTTCATAATTTTCTTGCTATACACATTTCTAAAATGATGCCCCTCCAAATATCATATGGATTAGAGTACATTTCCCTGAATATACATAGTTTTGAACAAGCTTTTCTTTAGGGATGCCCTTTGAATGTAGAAGTGGGCTCCAGTTCTGCAAGTGCAAATTGTGTAAGTTAACTTAAATATTTGAGCCGAATAAAAGACACCATTGCTCTTAGTAGTGGGCTGGTAAGATTGGGAACAGATAGTTGTAGGCAGCTCTGAGGCTAAGCTGAGTCCTCAGCTTCAGACCCACAGCGACATCCCACAAGTCCCACTGGCTCTCTTTATCCCCTCCACCCCCAGTACACGTTTGCACTCCCTCACCTTTCTTGTAAATTCAGTTGGTTCCTTGTATTCCATTGTGTACCCAGGCTACCTTGCACACCTGCCAACCCCCATCACACCTTCCACAGTGAAATGCGTGGATCAATGCAGTCTACCTTCTGGCACAGCTCCTCTGCGTTCCACCACAAGGTGCCTAGCAGAAGAGCAAACTTTTCCTGGAGTGTAAGTGCGAGGATCGGAAAAACCATGCCAGGGGAATTTCTGCTTGCTCTAGAAGCGTTCACTTCTTTTGTGGCAGAGAAACGATGAGGAGAAAAAGTTCTGTCTGTTCAAGGGCTGTTGGGGATGGGATTTCCTGTCAAGAAATACTTTGGGGGACATTTGCTATTTTTAAAGAGCAAGCTGGAAGAGCACAACTTGAAGTTCACCCAGGAAGACAGCAGGACCACCACTGCAGTTGAAGGAAGCCGTGATTTTCTTAAAAGTGGTGCTGTAACAGAAGCCTTTCCTCAGAGGGCAGTGCAAATTGGCTTGTTGTCTCCTTGCGTTTCCAAATACATCCTAGGAAAGCTGGTAAATGCAGGCATACCATGATGATCCCAAGACTCTGGCACACCTTTTGGTCACAGGGGAGCAGCATACAATCCAGACTCCTCCTATGATCAATTTGAAGTATTTAATATGACAGAAAGGAGAAATCATTACATACACAAAGGAGCAATCCTTGAGTTCCACAGCACTTTGGATTCAAGTGCAAAAAAAAAAAGTGTTTTGGAGCATGAACATAGCACAAGCATGTACATAGCATGTCTCATCTCAAGTTTTTAAGCAGCTGCATCCGTTCTTGGGAACCTGAGGCAACTGCCAAGCAAGCCTGAGAAAAAACACAAGGAGTCCCAGGTGCCAAGGGGTTGCCCCCATGTGCTCTGAGGAATCTTTTTGTGCTTGAATCCCAAATGCTGCACACTCCCCTAGCAATCAGATTATGTACAAGTTGAAATGAAGTATAAAGGAAATCCAATTGCCCACAGTTTTTTGGGAGTGCAGCCTCTGGCAGCCAATCAAAGAACCCGTGTGTCTCTCAGCCCAGAAAAAGTTGTGCGTCCCTATCATAAGGACTAGAAACTCATCTTTGAAAAGCTAAACTCATTGGGATCCCAAATTCTGCCCAACATTCCGGTCTATGACATGACGGAGCTCAGTTTGGATAGAAATGAAAACAAGCATTCTGGTGGTCATGAGATATATAACATTGCATCCCAAAGAGGGGAGGGGAAGAAAAGTTACACAGCCTCTTGACTAAAGCCAGCCATTTGGCTGGCTCTGCTTTTACTAATCAGACCAATATGAGCCATGTCTGGGCCAATTCTGGGATATGTGTAGGTCCTTGATAAACACCATGAGAAGCAAGCTTCAATCAAGGGTGGGTGGTCACAACCCCCCCCCTCCGCAGAACAAAACAATTGAAACAATAGCCTCAACTAAGTTCAGCACATCTCCTGCTGTCTGGAGCGACAGCCAGCTCTGCTTATGCCCTGCCCTCACTGGTCCAGCAAAGGTAAGTGTGCCCAAGTGCCTGGAAAAGTCTTGGCCAATTCCGATCCCTCATCATAAATGATTCACACACGGAGCTTGCCTTGTGGCTAACTAATATATGAGATTTCCTCCGATGGCAGCAGCACAGTCAGGTTTTTAGAGGCGGAAATTGGAACATTGGCTAAGAAAAGTCAGGTTTGGACCAAATTAATTTTTACCAGCTTTAGTTCAATATGATTTCCATTTCTGTTTTAAACAAGGCACTCTGTCTAATCCCAGCCCATTAACATCAATGTTGCTGCAGTCCTGAAGGCACTAACCCCACCATTTTGGAATACTGAGCCCCATTGAAGTTTGCCACAGCCTGAAGATAATATTACATGACACCATGAAAACGGCTGTAATTCCAGATTATGGATTTACTTTGTCAAGATTGAGGATAAATTCTGGCTTTAACAACCCCAAACCGTAGGATTTGTGTTCAGGAAATGTTATTTAGCAAAGCTTTTTGGAATCTTTCCTGCCTGGATGGAAGACTACCCTTTCTACACTTATCAGCCTAATAGAAAGGGACAAACGTTTAATTTGAGGTTTAATGCTGCCCCCTTCTGAACATTCTGGGTATTGCAGCCCCATTCTGGATATTTCTCAGACCAAGGAACGGCAGAAATGTTAATCCCACCTATAACACAATCTCTCCCGAATCACACACCCAAACATCACCTCCTAATAATTTACTGTTCGAGTACAGAAGGAGTCCTTGCATCCATAGATGCAAACAGTGTCACTGATTAGACCTCTGGCACTGCTTTATAAATGTGTGTTGACAAGGAGTGGAGTAACGACTCCACTTTCCCAGGGATGAACTTGACCTGGACAGTAGACCCACCACCGTGGATCACTGCAGACTACACTTCAGGAGGTTTGCGCAAACCTTTTTCTGGGTTCAACAGAGCTGAGGATGAGGAGGGCAGGGAGCTGCACCTTCAGAAGATTTTTTGTTCTCTCCCAAGGTGGAATGAAGATTTCATCATGATAAAAGTACCGTGCAATTGACAAGCTTTGCTAGGGCAAGAAAATGAAGCAAGAACAAGACTTTCCACTATTATTGTTGCTTGTGACAGCTGAGTGTAACGGATATCATGTGACTTGTGTGTCAAGTAAGGTGGTTGTATACATGGATTAAATAAATGAACAAATAGATCAGAGAATAGGAAAAAGAACCAGGCAGAGGCTTCCTTTTCTTTGAGGGGCTGTGCTTTATACCACCAAAACTAAATGATCACACTTTTTTACAAGCTTCTTTACATTTTTAATGACAAGCGAAACATGGCATTTCATTGGACCAAAGAACTTTGGTTAAACTCAGCGTGTTTGCAAGTTGAAATGAGGCCATCAGATGTAAGAACTGGAAATTCAAGGGATATTTTTTTTCCCCTAGGTAATTATGCCCTGTGGCTTAATTGTGAAATGTTATTAGTAGTTGCTGGGGGACCAGTGCATTTATAATTTGGTCAGGGATTGGGAGGGGAAGCAGAATTTCTTCTTCTTCCTATCGCAGTCCCAGTTTTCATTTTGTTATGGGCTGCCATATGGAGTTACCCCTCCCAAGAAAGATTATAACAACACATTAAAAGAGAAGACATGATTGAATAACAAGGGGACAGGGTCACTGATAAAAGAATAATGGATCCACTGCAAATTATCTTAATTAAGTCTGGGCTCCTCCCGTTTCCAGGAGCTGGTGATTTAAAGCCCTCTCTGGAGTCAGGACTCTGAAGGCAGCTGAAGCCTTGAAGCCTCGCTGGGGACAGATTCCTTTGCCCTCTGCTTGCAATTCGTCAGGCTTCCCCTCTGGCTTGCAAGAGCAAGTCTCAGAGACAGCCAAGTTAGAGCTGCAGCTCCCTATTCTCAAAATAAGCCGTTAAGGCCCATTCTGGTATTTATTTTTCCCTAATTAAAAGTCACTTTAACAAAGGCATTATCTACTTCCTCCAAGACACAAATTAATCATGGTGTCTATCGCCCTAATTGACACAACCCGGGAAGCCCACCGTGGTGCTAATGGGCCCCTAATCAGTGCTGTGAGGGGAGGGGTGCTGGCTGGCGGTAAGAGAGAGAGGGAGGGAGGGAGGGAGGGAGGGAGGGAGCAAGCAAAGGCAGGAGAAGGGGGGGCGCTCTGACCCAAGGGGGGCCTGTCTGGATGAAAACACTTGGTATTTAAATCCCAAGCATTGGTTGAAATAGAAGCTTGCCAAGCTGCTTCCCAAAGAGAAGAGGATATCCAGAAGATAAGAAATGTGTTTGGCTGTCTGGTTATTAGAGCACCACGGAGAGTGCTGGTGGTTGTGCCGTTGACGTCTCCCTCAAGATCAGGGTGCATGACCCCCTGCAGAGACATAAAAAGAACCACTCAATACAGTAATTGCATTGCAGTGATCAAGGGCCCTCAGCAAGGAAGAGATTCTGTCATATCTGTTTGAGGGCTATATGAAGACTTGGCTGTGTTTGTGGCTGTAGGATATGATTTGGGGCCCTGTTTCAGCCCAAAGGCACATCAACATGCCAGCCCTAGTGCTGGATACTCCAGACTACAAGACAAAGGAATTCTCGGAGCAGTGGAACCACAAATGACATTGTGGTTTTGCAGGCCAAAAGGATGGACTAGAGAAAAAGTCAAGGTCAGGCCATCGATGCTGTTATCATGATGGTGATGATGATGATGAAAAAGAAGAACAATTCTCTGAAGCAGTCTACTACAGCCTGTGTTGTATTTCACTTCTCACAATCTCCTGGACAGCACAGTCCAATATATTTGGGAATTACAGAAAGTTGCTTTAAGTATTGCAAAGAATTAAAAAAGAAAGAGAGAGAGAGAAGGGAGCAGGCTTGCAATCAACGTGATATGAAAGAAAAAATGAATTGGGAGGGAAGACGAAAGCTAGTAAAATGTAGACACTAGTTCTTGAAAGTTATGCAGTGCCAGCAGCCACACTTGATCAAGGCAGGTCAGCTTTCGCCCACAGCTCAGTATCCCATTAGTTAGTAGCTGTTTCTAGCATGTGGTTTCCCATGTGGATCAAAAAGTGTTGACACAATGGAACTCAGATGGAGCCTTTGCACTGTGCTAGGACTAACACTTCAAAGGTCTTGTGCCATTGGAACTCCTGGATTCATCTATACCTTCTCCCCCTCTTCCCCTCCTCAACATTTCAATTATGACCACGAGCCCCCCAAATCCACCCACTTCTGCCCAATTGCACAGCACAGCCAGTGTAGAAACAACTTTGATGGGCAACAGAAGAAGCATTAAGAGGACTGGTTCTCATGGTCAGATTTCCCTATACACAAGCAGCCTCCTTACCAGGACAACCTTAAATGGGGCTATATAATGGCAATGATTTGGGCCGTGTGTTTTCCAGTCAGGGCTGAGGCTGCCATGCCATAGAATGAAGCCTACCTTCAGTGTCATCACATGTGGCAAAGATGCAATAGTTAGTCTCTGAGGTCCTCATTTGTGCAAGTATTTCTCTCGTGTTCAAAGAGACTTGTTTGACCCAAGCCCTGTTCATTTGTAGCAAAACAATTGCAAGTCTGGAACATCTTCCCAATCTAGATTGGGGACTTGGAGTAGACTTCTACCAAACATGACACCTGGCTTGGGTGGTAGCCAATCCTTCAAAGTTAAGCCCTCTTCATTTGGGGGTGCCTTTTTATGCACCCCAGAATTGCTGCCTCTGCCTACAGCAGCTGTCTGGAGTCATAGGCTTCCTTCCCAGGCTGGCAGTTGTTCCACTAGAGATGCTTCGAACTAGAACTGGAGGTCCTTTGCGGGTGGCTCGGCCCCTCCTTTGCAGTTTGTATCTGCCCACCCAAGCCCCCTACTACTAGTCCAATTTGAATAGTAGCCGTGCATCACTCCTCCAAAGTCTCAGTCACAGAGCATAGGAAGCTCCTTCTGGAGTGCTAATCCAGCTTTTGGACCAGAGCAGGTCTGCTGGCAGATCCCCCACTGGGGCTCCAGGCAAAATGGAGTCTTGCTTTCCATCCCAAGGGACTCCAGGAATCCTGGGTCTTCTCTGAGGGAAGCCTCAGAAGTAAAACAAACGTGTTTAAGGAAGTTTGTTCCCATGACAAACCTCCTGAGGGAACCACTTTTGCCTGTGAGGTAACAGAGGCATTTTCAGTCCCTGCGCTGGCCAAGGGTCCCCTCTTCAAGCCCCCACCCCACCCCCAGGATGGTATTTTTTGTACTGGGATTTCTCCATCAGTCTAAGTCTTGATCACAGTCTGTTAATGATATGTTTTCTCTGTGGACTGATGAACAGTCAGGCTAAGGTTCCTAATTATCAGGGCAGGGGGGCAGGGGCACACTAATCAATGCTGGAGCTTTAATTTACAGAAAATAGAACAATTTGGATAATAGCCATGATAATATTTTTTTTCAATCTAATGTCTGCCCTATGTTATTTTAAGGCTATTCTGCCCACTGTCCTTTTCCTTTAAGTTAGTTGTGATAGTGATAACAGTAACAATAACAATAACAACACCAATGTTCTGAAGAACGTTAGAAGGGCTCAGCCAGCCCTGATGCTTCTTTAGGCCTTTTAGCATCCTGTTTCCACACTGGCCAGCCAGAAACTTATTGAAATTTTTTTAACATCTATAACCTCCAGAGCAGGCAAGCAAATCACTTTGTGGTGTATAAGCACATAAGAATCTATCTGTCAGTGTATGGCAGAGATTATTATTCAAATGAAATAGGCCTCATGTTCATACTGAGTAATCCTCAGACGTTTTTCTGGACCATGCTGTTCTGCTGTCCATGAGGAACTGCACAGCCTGTGAGCTGATGACGTTTGCTTAATGGCTGGTAACGACATCACACTTTTTGTCATCTAAGTGTCATTATAGAAGAGAAAGGATGGGGACTATAAGGAAGAGTTTGCATAGGCCTAAATTTAGGGAGGAGAGATGGGGACTTGTTTGGAGAATTGGGTGGTAATAAGTAATGGAGGGGGGGGGTCGTTTTGTCGGATGCTGAGGTTCTACGCTGCTTGAGAAGTCATCATCCTTGACCTCAGACTTCCCCCCCACCCTTCCATATAATGGTGAATGTTAAGAAGAACATTACCAGCATATTTCATATCTCCACTGAGCTCTTCTTCCAAGGAAACTGTCTTGTAAAGCTGTCCTAGCATATCCTGCCACTGGGGAAGTGAGATGTGCAAAGCAATAACCAGAGTTTAATCTCTTACAGAGGCTCAAGCATATTGCAAGCAACATAAAGAGGCTCCAGAGAATTCTAGGCTCAAACCACCCAATATTGCCTCTCATTGCAAGATAAGTGGCTGTATTAGCAGAAGCATCAACAAAATGCCTTCAAGATCCAGGGTCCTTTGTCAAGTGAGGGATGCCAGGCCATTGCGTTTCCTGAAACCGCCCCCCGCCCCAAGTCCAGGTATGTTTATCCAAGGGGACGAAGCCTTCCACCCATACTGGGAGCTTTCCCTATGCCCTTTCAACCTCTGGACCACAACTCCTACAATTCCCCTGCCAGCATGGCTCTACCTTCAAGAGATGCTTTACCAATTCTCAATAGTGAAATTCCCACAGTGGAGGGAATGGATTGTGAATGTGTCAGAATTCTTTTTTCTTTCTTTTTCTTTTGATTAGTCTTTTATTCTTTGTAAAAATTCTTAATAAATATGATTTTTTTAAAAAAATGAATTTCCTTTCCTATGAAAGGAAAACAAAAACATGAGGAAAAAAAACTCCTGGGTTCCACTCCTTCTCTCAGCATCTTTCCCTAAGGAGTTCTAATTTCTGCCAGTTCCTCCCTCTCTTTCTCAGCTTTGGTGTGTCCTCCCCTTCCAAAGTGACCCCTTTATTCTGGCCAGGCGGCTAAGAGGAGAACTGCTGGCTTGTTGGAGTAATTGAGAAACCTCAACAGTCCTTAAGGGCAAAATGGGTTCCTTTTCACCTCAAGTTGCTCTGGCAGCTGCACTGAAGCATATGAGGCTTCAACTGAGCAGTCTCTGCCCAAGCTTGGATGTTGTGTCTGATCAGGTTAAGTCCCCCTGCAAACACCTTAAAAAGGACAACCTCTTCACCAAGTCCTTGTTTCTGCTCCAGAGGCATCTTACTTCTGGGTTCGGAGTATTACAGCAAACAATGTAGTGGGTGGGAATGGCTTGCAAGTGAAGATCCTCAAAGAGATTTTGTTGTTTGAGTTGAACAACTAAGTAAAATAATTCTCATTCTGCAGGTAAGGATCCAGCAGTTGGGCTCAGAAAAATAATGAAGGATTTCCAGAGGTTCTTGACTGTTTGATGGAAGTTGGTCTGTGTAGATGATCCAAACTACAAAGCTAGGCTCCATGGAACAAACAGGTTCTTGAACCAAAAAGATCCCAGGTGTGTTTCAACCTACTGATTATCTTGAGGTAAGGTGGTTTCAAGATTATCTCTCATGAGGATTTTAATTGGCCAAGTTGTAGATTATTTTACTGGTTGCTTGTCTTGATACGGTGACTTAGAGGTCAGAAACACACTTGCAGCTATTCAGGGATCTTATTGTTTTTCTACATTCCTGAGAGCAATTCCTATCTATTACATTTTAGAAGATGTCATGAACTTGACTTTTCATTAAATCACTCAGCTAGCATATGATATCATTGTCAGGATGCTGATCTCTTACCCATGCAGTTTTTCTTAGGACAATAGCCCAAATGCCAGGGTGATGCCTGCATAATACACTTATAAAGACTATCTTTCCTCAATAACATGCATTTAAAATAGGAATGGACAATACTTGTAAACCTTGAGGAAGGGCACTTTTTATTTTTTTAATTGGCCGCTGATGGTAGTGAGGTCAGCTAAATCTTTCTTTCTTTCTAAAATAGAACAAGTTATTTAAGCCTGGAGGAGACTTTTATGTTTTATTTATCTATTTTTTGTTGCAAAAAAAAAATTGTTTGCAGTTAAACTCTGAATTTTGGTAATGCGATTTTGGTGGGCTCCGACAGCCACAAAAATGGTTGGGGGCTTTAGGGAAACTGCCATTGGAGGACACGGCTTGGTCTCCATTTAAAGAAATAAGCAGGACAGTGCAGTGCTTCAGATGGATCTCCTTGGAGTGAGAGGAAGTGCGAACGCAGCACCTGTCTGCAACACCTTCAAGCAGCTGCACTTCTTCCCAGAAAAAAACACAGCTGTTTGAAGGTGTTGCAGACAGGTGCTGCGTTCTTTTCCAACATGCTTTGAAGCACTTTTTGGAATCTGAATCTGAAGGGTTGTCTAGCCCCAGAAAGAACATAACCAGCAACAACTCCATATATGACTAGATGGATGTACCTAGATTTGTGTGTACACACCCACCTACATCTACATCTGCATGTTCACACACATGCACACATGCACACAGATACACATACATCTACACACACACACACCTCAGTCCATCCCCAGTGCAGCTGGCTAATGAAAGCCACTCCAAATAAGATCCTGTAACACTTCCAAAGATGTTTGAAGTTCAAGATGCTCCCTGCCAGCTCCCATCCCACTCCCAGTTTCCTATTAGCCATTGCCCCATGCTGTCCTTTCTTCCTAACTTCATGCTTCTCTCCCTTCTTTCCATCCCAGACCATGCTTGTTGCTGAAAGGGGTCAAGATACAGGAGCAGGAAACACTAAGAATCTTCTGGGGCATCCCAGGCTCTTGCCAATTTCTTTTCACAGAACAGCTCTTTCAGTGCTGGCTGCACACTAACCAAGGGAGCATTGGCAGATTGCTCCTTCTTGGCACCAACTAAGCATGTGGCAGCTGGATGGCTTCTAGCTTGTATATTTTGCAGCTGGTAGTTGTGGCATTTGGCAAAAGCCAGCTGTCCAGATGGACACTAAATTTCCTTTAATGTTCATAACATGTCAAAAGTGAGTAATCCTATGTCAAAATGGCTTAGGAGCACATTTGTCTATCTTGTTTACAGATACTTGACTTTGACAGCTTGGGAGCAGCCAGGTCCTCCATTGGAAGGAATAGCCAAGCCACCTTCAACTGCCTGTCCCAAACTTTGCCTAGCATTTCCTCCCACTTCAGGTGTGCTTTGCACTCTCCAGGCATAGCTATAAGTTGCACAAGTAGCATTGCTATGGCTTGGTATGCACTTTTATATACACAGAACAAGCAGTGCTGAACATTCCTATTCAGAATGTTCAGCCAGCCAATCAGCCAATCATGTCTATTGTTAGGATATTTCGATCCTTTTGCCCTCCAGACCCCTGGTTTTCAATGGTGTTTCCCGTTGTCTTTCCTGTAATAGTCTCTGCTGAAGAATCCAATAGCAGTCCTGCCATTGATGTTCATTTTTCTGAGCCAGCTGCACTTTTAAGCACAATAGTTCTACATGCACAAACATGCATAGCATCCTATGTGTAGATCTGCCTTTGGGAAACGCCAATTGCAAAAGATTTAGCTGCATTTGGATAAATCAACCAACAGGCACCATAAAAGGTATGGATGGGTCAAATGTTACTAACCAGTGCAAGGTGTATTTCCACTGCACAGTTCAGATGCTGACAATATCATCCAATACAAATAGCCAGGTATATCCTTTTCTGTTGGCTTACAAGTGTACCTTGCATGCTACCAAATCACCCATAATATGTTCCATTGGATTCCATGTTTTGTTTTATTCTAATCCTAGAGAGCTGAGAAGTACCCAGACCTATCCTTCACATTCCCCAACAGCATGAATGTATTTAATTACACAGGGCTTCATTCAGCATTCCAGCATGAGGATACTTCCAACCACAAAGTGGGATTTCTCCTTGTTCTCTTCTCCTCTTCCCTGCACATTCAGCATATCCCTCAGATCTGCTCCATGTCTGTGGAAGGGTTTGGGGGATTATGTCTACCAGTCCTCATCTTTTCTGGAATGTTAACCCAGAGACTGTATTTTCTAGGAAGTTCTGAAAGGGCCTGAGCAGCACCCCCCTGTGAGTTTCAACAAATATCCTACAAAGAACAACAATAGTTTCAAATGCACTGGGGTTCTACATGGTGGATGTGTAGGGCCCCTCAAGAGTGATAGAGGTAGCCACACAATCACCTCCATGCAGTCATTGAGAGAGTAGCCGTGGCCATCATGTGCATGCATAGGCTCTCCTTTATGCCAAGATAAACCTTGATTAGCTCCTCCTCCTCCTCCCAAATACAACCATCAGGCATGATCCTGATCTCTCTTTTATTTCCAAGACGGCTTGGAAAGGTACCCAGTCCTTTGGCTATTGGAAAGATCATAATTCTGTGTGTGAGACATCTTTGGCAAGAACATCTCACAATCATGATTTTGAACACCATGCTGCACAATTAATATTGCATTGTTTCTAACCAAAGATGCTGGCCAATTAGTCTATGTTGTATTGCTTTCTCATTCATCAGATAATTGGTGCCAGACTTCTAGATCAGTATGTACAATTAAATATATTTTAAGCAGCATTAATCACTAATCTCTTTGCACATGTTTCACATTTTGTAAAATGATCAAACGAAAGCATTTACAAGTGATTCTCTTCCAGAAAAAGATTCTTCTATGCTATCAGCTCCAGAATCCCACCATTGGCTGACCCCCTCCCAGAAAAAGCCTGGGAAAACAGATTGGACCTACCAAGACACATGTTACAGATAAGCTTGTTCATAACGTAAGCCCTTGAAATTGCTTGAAAAGCTAGTTTAATGTTCTTTGTAAAGGCATTACCATCGTATTCCTAATTGGTGCTCAGTTCAGATTTCATACACACATACATTATTAGGCCTTGTAAATCTTTGCATGTATTTATTATTATCCAAATATAAAGTATGTTAGCTTGTGAATTAAGGTCACTTCCACTTCAGATGAAAGGCACAGACAGATCTTTTGACATCAAGCTGAACTGGAAGTAAATTTCTCACTGGTTTTGAGGTACACCTGTTGCTCTATATGAGGGGATTACCCATTTTTCTTGCATTTTCTTGCATTTTCTAGCCTTTTTTTTTTTGGGCTAAATAATTCAAAAAATCCTGATGTCTAAGAGAGAGAAAGCCACTCCTGTTGATAGATCAAGCCAATCATAAAGTTTGAGGAAATGGGAGAAAATGAGCTCTGTACATACTTGCAAAATGATTTGGAATAAGTGCTTCAGTCCAGCCAAGAGGAAAGAAGATTGAGGGGAGACATGATGACCATCTTCAGGTATATAAGGAGGCCAAAAACTATTCTTCATGGCCACAGAGACTAGGACCAGAAATAAGGGGCATAATTTGCAACAAAACTAGATTTTGATTAAATATAAGGAAAAACTTCCTCATGGAAAGTATCTATGGAGGATGTGAGTTCTCCGTCTCTGGAGGATTTTAAGAAGAGCTTGGACAGCCATCTCTCGTGGACCTAGTTAGTTCCTTGCACTTTGCAGAGGGTTGGAGTAGATGATCCTTGTGGTTCCTTCCAGCTCTACAATTCTATGATTCTACTTTGCACAAACATGGTACCTCTCTGCTCTTCCTTAAAGCAGCCATACCATTTTTCCAGACTCAGGAAGAAGCCTGAAGAAAAGGGCTGCTTCATGACCAGGGCTGCATTCACTGCAAGGTATGTATAGTCCTTCACCTGAATCATTCTGAAAGCAGGCACAGGAGAGGTATGCAGAATACAGGTCCAAAGTGGACAAAGGTGTTTTGGAGCCAAATCCTGCACTCTCTATTGCACAGCTCTATTGGAAATCCTTTTAGTGACACAGAGCATTGAAGCAAATCTCACTGCCTCCATGCCTTTACTCCCCTCTACACGCTGGGACAGCAATGACAGGGAATGGTTGAACGTTATGCTCAAGGCACGGAAAGCAGCTGATACTTTGATATTGAGTTTGCAGTGGATACTTTAATATTAATGTATGGTTTCCCATTATCTAAAAGTAATGTTACCCTCAAAAAATCAGATTTTTTTTTTCCATGGATATCCAGACTTTGATGCTATTTTATGAATGTCTTCTCTCAAATGATTCCCAGTCCTCTAAAATGGGCCTCTGGGACAGCTTGTCTCTGACCTCAGCATTGGAGGCTTTTTCCTGTGGCTCCTCCTTGTTGGAGTCAAGTGGACCGGGGCCACGACTGTGGGATTTTCTTCCCATGAAGACACATCTTTAGCCCCCTCCTTTTAACAAGTAGGCAATCATTCTACGCACCCTCACCAGGGAGTAACCCCATTAAACTTAGTAGGTGCTGATATCTGAGTAGACCAATATAAGATTATGCTAATAGAGTAAAAAGCATTCCACTATTTATTAACTAATTGATTGATTAATTGATTACGTGCCATCAAGTCGTCAACTCTTAGCCACCACATCGATAGATTTTCTCCATGTAACTGAATAAATTTAGAGGCCACCGGACTTCAGATGACTCTTACACTTCAAAAAGCAAAGAATAATAAAATAAAGGAAAAAGTGCAAGAGCCTGGGCTAGCCCTTTGGACTCTGAAACTTGTTTTAGTGAGTAATCGGATCTCCCCCCCTTCCTCTAAGCAAGGAAACGCTATGATTCTCAGCAGCTCCAAAGAGTGCTCTCCCCTCTGAAATATCTCAGAGTGCAAGTAACAATGGCTTTTCAAATAGCCTTTCCTGAGCTGTTTATTGTTTATTTATTAGGTTAATATCCTGTCTTTTTTTATAGGAGCTCAAGGAGGCGCACATAGTGCACTCTGCTATTTCCCCCACAACTGCAGCCCCTGGATTAGATCAGGCTGAGAGAGAATGACCGGTCCAAAGTCACCCACCAAGCCCCCATGGCTGAGGGTGACTAGAACTTGGGTCTCCCCACTCCTGAACAATTCCTTGACCACCACTCCGCACTGACTCTGCAAGCTGAGCACTCTAAGCTGTCGACCTTCCACAGCAACATCTGCGTATATATTACAGAATGAAAAGCACTGGCACTGGCCCCTCTTTCCCTCGTGCTGCTGTAAGCAAATCTAGGTAAGGGAGGCTGAAAGAATGACCTATTGGTCAGTTTAGCCCTCTCCATTTTCCTCTCTGTTTCCTACGTAAGAATTTATATTATAAATTTCCTAGATCATAGCCCTATTTTCTTTACTCTTAAAGAACGCAATGTATACTGATGGAATAATATTGTTGGGGAAAGTGTGTGCTGCAATAAACCATTGGGTAGAGATTTGCAGCCTCGTGTGGAGCAGAGTGGTAGGCGGCAGTATTGCAACCGAAGCTCTCCCCATGACCCAAGTTTGGTCCCAGCAGAAGCTGGATTCTCGGGTAGCCGGCTCAGGTCGACTCAGCCTCCCACCCTTCCCAGGTCGGTAAAATGAGTACCCAGCTTGCTGGGGAAGGTGACGACTGGGGAAGGCAATGGCAAACCACCCCGCTATAGTCTGCCAAGAAAACATCGTGAAAGCGGCATCCCCCCAAAGGGTCAGGCATGACTCGGTGCTTGCACAGGGGACCTTTCACCTTTCAGAGATTTGCTATACTGAGGTGTGTCCAGGCCTTGGAAAGCAAAGAACCCTCACAAGGTATGGTGAACTGAAGATGGCTGTGCAAAAGTGGAGCCCACGACTGTGGCAAAGACCAAAGAACCAGTTAGTAGACTGGTCCCTTGGAACCCCTCCAGATAGAGTATGGGAGATTGCCCACATGTGCTCCAGACAGCTGCTTCTAGCGAAGAGATCAAAGGACAGTGGTTTTCTGCAGTTTCGAGCACTGGGAGTTGACAGGATCAACCATCTTCCTTGCAACCACAGTGGACCTTTTTAAAGGACACTAAGTTCACAAACCTCACCTTCTAATCACTTTTGGAAATTGCCTATTAACCATCTTAAAGCTATTAGAGACCTTCTAGAGAGCAACAAGTTTGAAAAGTCTTCATTCGGTGAGTTTATCTTCAACTCTGAACAAAAGAAAATTAATTATAAGCTTAAGAACTTAAAGAATTTGAAAAAATAAACAGCAAAAAGCTAAATAAAATTTTGATCTGAGAAAGTTATAAACAGATTAAGGGTCCAGATAAATTTGGAATATTGACTTTTACTATAAGATTTTGGAATTAACTATAAAACATAAATAGCTTCTCATAGGAAACCAATTTATTTTGGCTATCCTGTTATGGCTATTGCAAGTCAAAACAAAATATAAGTGATGATTTTAGGAACTGGACACTAGAGGGGACCAAAGATTTCAAGCAGAAGAAAAAAAAGTACAAGCCTGTTCTTGATGTCAGTTAATACTGGGACTTACAAACTGATTCAAAATGTTATAACATTGGAAATATTAAAGGAGATCTTTGAAGAATGGAGCTAGAAATTAGTAACTGCAGTATCAACATTGTCAGTAATGATGTCTCCTTCTACGGATAGACTATGTCTAAAAGATGTTAATGAAGAAATGACAGATGTGAAACAAATTTTATCTGACAAGAAAGTATCGAAAATGGAACTACAAATGACAGGCCAAGAGAATGATTTGGAAAAAGACGCTTTACTGGTTAAACAAAAGAAACTGGCTGAAGTTTTAAAAAATTACAAGGAAAATATAAAAGATAAACCAAGAGAATAACTTGAAAAATGCTTTCTTATTGGATCTATTAAAAGAGGCTTGTTAAAGCCTGGAAGAAATCTGCACAATGGCATAAAGAAGAATTGAAGAGAAATCAAATCCTATGACAATATTCGATTGAATTAAAGAGTAAGACAGTTAGAAGTAAAAGGAAGGAATATAAAGTAGATTTATTTGATCAAGCTTAAAATAAGACTTTTTTTTTTTTTGGCAATGTTTTGGCAACCCTTTATGGACTTTTTTCTGACACCAGGATTGAAAAGTTGATGTTTTATGGATTTGCTTATAGATAAGGGATGAGATGGGATGAAGAGATCAGTTTAACCTTATAGGGGGTGAAGAGTTATTAAATTTGTTTATACTTGTTGTGATGAAGGTTGGAAGTCACTTCTTTATATATTTATTTCCTTTTCTTTATTATATTCTTTCTTTTCTTTTTTTTTCCTATACTTTCTATTCTTTCTTTCCATTCTCTTCTCTCTCATTTAGTTTGTATTAGTTTTCACTATCGTAATTAAAATTCTTAACAAAAATTATATTCATACAGAAAGACTTTCAAAATACTGAGATTTGCAAATACAGATCGCAAACATTTATAAGAAATATTCAGCTGTGAAACCAAGTGTTATTGGGGTATAGGTTCAATTCCAAGAGCTGAAGAAGAATTTAGATTGTCTAACATTGGAACGACCTACAACAGCTCAACTACAAGCAACAGCACTGTTGGGCATCTCATATGTAATTACACATGACTTTCATGATTCCCAAAGTCTTGAGTGTGGCTTAAGTCACGAAGAAGAAAACCAGCCAGCATCAGCTGTGACATACAATTAGTGGAATTGAAAGAACAACATGGCCACAGTCACCTTAGAGACCAAAAGCAGCTTCCTTCCCTTTGAACATAGACTGACCTTATCTCTGACTTTCCTCGTTTATACAGTAGAAGGTCTTTGACAAAGGATGACCTCCAGTTCTGGCTTTGAAGCACACACTGACACACATATCATTTTCAGCCAACGACCCAGTCAATCAATTGACAATTTTCAGTCACACTCTTAACTTAATTAATTGGCACACGTCCCACATATCCCAGTGCCAAAAAATGATCAATCGGGAATCCATCAAACCTAAGAGTTCAAACATATTTGTATTCCTTATTTATGTACCATCCTGCTCTGTGTTTGTTATACTGATACAAATATCTTTCCATAAGACTGATTCAAAAGGTTACAGAACCTTTCAGCTGAAAAATACACCACAAGTGCAGCAGCCAGAGCATAATAGCTAGAACAGCTGCCTAAACCGTAAGATGCAATAGTAGATATTTAATATCTAAAGGAGGATATCTCGCCAATATGTAAAAAAATGCTTTTCTAAATTGGATGTGAAATGTTTAATTTAATGCATTAAAAGACCCATTTGGTTCTGCAGTTAAGCTAAGATTACCACGTGTCTGGCTTTTCCTGGACAGACTCTGTTTGAATCACAGTGACTTTCAGTCAGGATTTGTGGAACAGCCACAAAGGTACAGTATACAGTGTTGTTACAAAGAATAGGATCAGCGATTCCCAGCTGTTATATCTGGAAAAGGCCCCTCACTGATGCTGCCTGAAGAAGCAATCTATGGTCTGGGTAGATTTGGGTGATTTTACACTACAGAAATGGAGAAATAGTTCGGTTTCATAACAAAGACTGTTTTAAGTGGCAGACACTTGTTGTTTCAAAACAAAACATTGGTTTATAACTGACAGAGAACTTTGATTTTGAAGTAGTGCTGCATATCCAGTTAGCTCATTCATTAGTTGGATGAGCTTTTTGGTTTGGACTTAGGGGAAGACTGTTCCTCCACTGGTAAACCTTGTTTTGGGCCCTTTTAATTTTGGTGGGCACAACCAAAGGAGCTGAAACTCATTTAATGAGGCTTTCCATTTCTCTGTGTGTACTTATACGAGCATGGCTTAATCTCTGAGACAAGCATTTGCCACTGTCCCAATTACTAATGTTGTGTTTTGTTGGGGCTTAAGAGATGAAATGAATGCTGGGATAAGGAAAATAAAATAAAATAATGAAGTAAATTAATTTTGCAGACGGTAGAGGAGGATGGAGATAAAAGAATGCATGGTCAGTTACATAAACATCAGCCAGTCCTGAAAGAGGGGGCATGGAAGAAACACATGACTCACCCACCTTAGTTCTTTGGGGTATAAGAAAAGGAAGAAATAAATTCAGTGAGGCTTTCAGGACTGATGTCAGCCCTTCAAGATAGGCCAGGTCAGGAAACAGACTCCAGAAGAACTATAGAACTCTATTGTTGCAGGTCTTAATAACAAAATCTTGAAAGCCTAATAAATTTGGTTAGATTAACCTTGGTTTAACTAACCTTAGATTAACCCAACCCATTTGGTTAGTTTATGGTTCCACTTGTTCTGTAAATCCAGAAATTGGGCAAATTAAGGTGGATGAATTAATGAATGGACTATATGATTGTAGTCAATATTTAACACATCCCTTCATGGTTTGTTCTTGCCCTTCCACCCTTGGCTGATTTACTCCTTTATTACTTCATAAACTGGGGGAGGAGGAAATGAAGAAGTGAAGATCAATTCAGCAGTAGTAACCATGTTCAAAGAGATTGTGTCCTAACAACCAGGAAACACACTGAGACAATGAACTGGTCTCTAATATTTATTGCTAGTACTTAACAGGAATCCTAACAAACTGAAGAAGCGTGGGAAAAACCCAGACATATAACCCCCAAGGGTTAAGGCGGTCCCGATCTGTGTCTCTTTGAATGGCTGAACAATTCCTCAGTGCTACGCATGCGCTTGACAGTCTGGATGGGAGCCCCCTGCTCGCCATCCTTACTCATGACAGATTGCAAGGAAAGCATTATTTATGGTCATAGAGGATTAGGAGTGGAAGGCTTCTCATGTTGTCTTAAAGTAGGGCAAGATTCTGGACCATAGAAGAAAAAAAGGGAAGGGTACCTGCCTGTGCTATGCCAGGCCCTTTGAACTAGTTGCAAGGAATCATCCAACAGACTTCTCTGGAAGCCTTGCCTCGCCACATGCTACTTGGCTGCTAGATGTGCAGCAGCTTGAGCAGCGTCTCTTAAAGCTGGGCGGAGGCAATCTATGGACTGCATTTGGCACACCAGCTCTCCATTGGTTTCTGCTAGACTCCACTTTCGTGAACATGTTCTTTCTTTTGGGGGGTTGTTAAAACGTGAAAGTGTTCTAAAAATCTTGAAAATCCTAAAAAATCAAATCAGTTTCCAGAAGGGGGAGCTGTTAAGAGACTACCCCAATTAATATTAGTTATAAAACCACCAATCACATTTCCTGCAGCCCCCAATTAGGGCAGAATGTATACAACTCCTCCAGGGTGGAAAAGATTGCACACACCATCTTAAGGAACATTTTACCCACATTCTGCTATACACATATAATCTTGATGATTATGTATTAACTCCAATAAACAGTATCATAATATGGACATGATGTCAGGCTCTTTACACATGTGTTCTGTAATAGTCATGTTTAGAGGGGGCAGACTCATTGCTTGTATCCTTATGACTAGGCAGAAAATTATGAGATGCCAGATGGATATGCACATAGACATAAATCAGTATCATTTGTTTGCTTGTCTACTGCATAAAAACTACCAGTAAAAATGGAGGCTGCCAAAAGTATTAGAGATGCAAAATTCACAGTGGTATTCAGTAAGATTTCCAACCAAGTTGCTATTTTATTCTTGAAAGAAAAATATGCATATATAACAAGGAAATATTGTGTGCACCCTATCAGTGAGCCCTCATCACTCTCTGAAGCCAAAAGAAAGGTATGCTTAAGTGGTCAGTGACACTATATGAATTATTTAGCCTCCTGATACATATCCTGATCATATCCTTTTGTTCTTTTCTCCCATTATCTTTTTTTTTAATTTGTTCAATCATGTCCGATTCTCAGAGACTGCCCAGACAAGTCCCTGTAGTTTTCTTGGCAGGTTTTTGGAAGTGGTTTGCCATTGCCTCCTTCCTAGGGCTGAGAAGGTGACTGGCTCAAGGTCACCCAGCTGGCTTTGTGCCCCAGGAGGGACTAGAACTCACAGTCTCCTGGTTTCTAGCCTGATGCCTTAACCACTATACCAAACTGGCTCTCTACCTTTTTACCACTCATCAATAATGCACAGTATGATACCAGAGCTTTGTGGATTCTATCAAGATTCAAATGGTCATGTTGGCTGAGGATTATGAAACAACATATCTAGAGCGCCTAGGGGAAGGAAGACTGATCCATGCCATTGTGGTGTGTCTTCCACTGGCAAGCTAGATGTGACTAACCTTTGGCATGTTTAGGCTCTGTAAACTGACCCATGCTACTTAAGAACATGGACCTATAATTTGCCTCTCTAGCTGGCAGCTGTTGCTAAACCTTGTCCTCCAGAAATTTCTAATTGTGTAAACCAGAGGTCATTGCTAGAACTTCCAGTAACAATTTCTACAAGTAAGGATGCAGAGAAGACAAGCTTTTCTTCTACATACATATACTGTATAGATATAGAATATAGAACATATAGAAAAATTGTTGACATAAGATGCAGTGAAAGGTGGTGGCTAATGGTTTCTGAACATTCTCCACTTCCTGATAACCAAAACGAAAAGCCATTGAAAGTGGAAGCACATGTCAGCTTTACTGCTTTCTTTCAAAGACTTTTTCAAAAAAAGATTATGATTATTTATATCATACTTTTTAGGATACAAAGCCTTCCCAACAGGCTTATAAGACCAAACTGCAGTTAAAAAGACTATCTCCCTCCCTACTTATTGTGGATTTTATTTATTTATGAAATTTACTGTATATGGCTGCTGAACTGTGACTCTGGATGGCTTACAAAAAACCCAAGAATAAATAAAAATGGATCACTTCCACTAAAATAAAGACAAACCTTTAACAGGTGATCAGGAACTTGTAAATATTATCCTCCTCCCAATAGGGATTCCCACCATCCTAGTCCCAATACCTGAGGAAAGAGTGGGATTTTTAATTCCTTTCTAAAGGCCAGCAGGATCAGGGCCAAATATATATTGGAGGAGGGGGAGATGGTTCCAGAGAGCAAACATCACAATGGAAAAGGGATACCTCCTGGGTCCTATCAGATGCCCTCTCTGTTAGAAGGAGTAGACAGGCAGATGCCATTGGAGAGAGGCAGTCCCACAAATAACCTGGTGCTGTGCCATATAAGGCCCAATATGTAATAATCAGCTTCTGGAATTGCACCTGGAAGTCTATTGGGAGCCAATGCAGCTCGCAGAGGAGCGGTGCTACACAATCATACTGAGGTGCAGTCATAACTCCCCACACCACTGCAATCTGGTCCAATTGTAACTTCCAGATGGTCTCTAAGGGCAGCCCCATGTAGAGCACATTGCAGTTTACCAACCAGGTAGTGGCGATCAAGGTATGAGTGACAATGAGCAGAGCCTCTTGATCTTGGAGCAGGTGCAATTGGCATATAAGACAAAGTTGTGCAAAGTCTCTCCTGGCCACAGCTGCCACCTCCTCTTCAAGCAGCAGAACCCCCAAATTGTGCACTGGCTTCAAGTAGGACGGTGCACCCCACCCCCCACCCCTGAGAGTCAAGTATGGAAAGTCTCCCATCCTGGAATCAGAAGGGCTCAAAACCCACAGCCACCTCATCTTGGCTGGGGTTGAGTTGAAGCCTCATGGATGTAGCTTTCATGCTGAACAGGCTCAGACAGAATAGATACCCCTTGAGAGTCAGGATACACATTCAGATGAGGGAGAAATAACTTTTGTCACATATGCAGGAAGTTAAATTACTCCAACCCCTTCCTCTGTTGGAAATAAAAAAAGGGGGGGGGTTGTTTTTGTTTTTTAACTAGAGGCAGAACTGCTGAATCTGTGAACCAAGGCTAGGAAATGCTGATGAGTCATCCAGCAGCCTTCAGAATTAATTTAAATTCCCAGGAAGCAGGAAGTCCATGAAAAGTACAGCAAAGGAATAGATGCTTCAGGTGATGGTATCTTTGAATAAACAGGTGTCAAGCCAGGAATCTGCAATAGATCTTTTCTTTTCCTTTCTTTTCAGTATCATAACTTAAGTCTAATTCTCTTTATTTTTATTATTTTTTTGTAATAGTTAGAAAATTAGGTCAGTCTTGAATCAAACCTCAGGCTGTGTACAAGCAGATCTATTGTTTTCTCTATAATCTTCTCTTGATCTGTATTTATTTTCTGAATCCTCTCCAGTCCCTTTCCTATGAAGGTTCTTGCTGGAAATAAGCCATTTAGAGAAAACCAGCCCCATCTAGTGGTCTGCTTGGAGCACTGTAATCCCCTTTTGAAGTTGCTGTCTCTGGTAGGACATTTATCTTAGCTAATACTGACTATTTTCATTTTAATACTTAAAAGTTACATCAGGTGTTATATTTTACCTTCTCTTAAAAAAAAAAAAATTAATGTTAATCTCATGTGAGATTGGTCTGCCTCCCAAGCAACTGAATCTTCTAGCCACCTGCCTCTATGTTACATAGCCAGGAGGTTACACCACAGACTTTTCCCCCTTTCTTCTCTCTCACCTTTTAAGCACCAGAACAGCAGCACAGGATATGGAAACTCTATCTGTCTCACACAGAGCAGGTTTAGGATGACACCAGAAGAGGTACCCCCTGGAAGATGGTAATGTCAGTGGGAACTGCCAAGCTCCTACCCTAAAGCAGGATCAAGATGTGAAGACCCAGAGGGCTTCTGGAAAAGGAAATCTGAGACCTCCAACCTTCTACTCTGTCCAGGCTTAGCTGGTCTGCTACACCACAACTAGGTGGAGAAGCAAGGGAGGCACTGGATGAGTGCATTCTCTCTCTCTCTCTCTCTCTCTTTTGGTTATAGAGCGGTAAAGCCATTATCACAAGCAAGCTTATTCTGTTGGAGATAGTAACTTAATAAATCTTCACAAATCTTGTGCTGAGGGCTATTGAGAGATATATGCAAAAGAATTGAGTGTTCTCAGTTCCCAAGGAATATGGATGGTAGAACACCTAACAACAGTTACTTGTTTTGTTTCTTATAACTGCAGTCACTTAAAATTGGCTTGAAAATTTTTAGATTGCCTATAGCAGCAATTCCACTGCTCTCAAAGACATGTAGAGCTAGATAATGCATGCACAAGAAAATGGTCAAAAGAAAATTTTGGACAAATCAGAATTGAGATCTAGGGCACCTTTTTATAACACTAGCTATATAAGAAAAACAAGAAACAGTTGTTAAGTGTCCTAGCTGGTATATTCAGTTGGCACAGGAAAGAATCCTAAGTATGAAGTTCCTGCATGTTCTGAAGCATCTCTTCTGAATCTCGTAGCCTTATAAAACAGTACATTTTCCTATGAATGATGCTTCTCAAAACTAGATGAACAGCGGTTGCAATTGTCCAAACTTTCTGTCATGAGTAAGGATGGCGAGCAGGGGGCTCCCATCCAGACTGTCAAGCGCATGCGTAGCACTGAGGAATTGTTCAGCCATTCAAAGAGACACAGATCGGGACCGCCTTAACCCTTGGGGGTTATATGTCTGGGTTTTCCCCACGCTTCTTCAGTTTGTTAGGATTCCTGTTAAGTACTAGCAATAAATATTAGAGACCAGTTCATTGTCTCAGTGTGTTTCCTGGTTGTTAGGACACTTTCCATGTTACAAGCAAATTTGATTTGCCAGTGCTGTGGATACATTTGTCCTCTAGACAGCGGCTTGCAGCCAGAAGATCACAAACAGAGTTCGTGCTTGACTGGTAAGAGTAGCCAGAAGGCTGGGACATCACCATTTTCCAAGCTGCACTGTAGCCTTAAAGGGATATTAAGACCAGCCACCCCATTTTTAAATCACCCAATTTATATTTTTTTTAAGTATGTGTAACCTAAGAGAGGCTTTCTACAGCAAGGAGAAGCAGTTCTCTTGGTGCTTATTGTTATTTTGGGGATTTTTTAAAATTAAGTTTTGGCTTGTTTTCCATCCAAATATTAAGAAGGAATAAGAGTAAATATAGTAATTGTCTCCCTGTTATTATTTTTGTACTTAATTTGAAGATATTAGCATTTTCCTACAGGTTGAATCGGCTGTTTTGAACTTTCAGTTTTCTGCTTCAACTTTCCCTGGGGAGCTGTCTGCTTATCACTTTCACTTGTGTAAACATATTCTGTAATTCCTTAATATCCTTGACTTTCGCTGGTTAAGCTCCTAGGGGGCACCATAATCTACTGCTTTAGGCATGGAGGGTCTTAAACAAACTTTCTCTGACTTCCATCGAGATTCAAACAGATTCTTTCCAATTCTTACCAAGTTTTTATGCAAGGCATTCAGGACATTGTGGAAAATATGAGCTTTAAAATGTGTCACTTGGATGGGGATGTCGTGGATGGAATTGAAGAATTTAACAGCAACAGAAATGTCTCTTCAATCTCTGTTGAAATGCTGGAGGAAGATTGGATAGTCAAGTTGAAGAAATTAAAGGGAGAGATTGAGTTGCAAGCCATAAGTGAAATTGATTTTCTGATGGAATGCCATGGAAAAGAAGGGGTTATTATGTACGGGAGGTTTCCTTAAGAGAAGTCGGAGTTTTTGAGGGGGGCAGTTGGGCTGTTTGATTTCTGTAAGAAAAAAGCTCTGTGTGCATTGTGGGGACATGTAAATGCTTTGGTCTATTTTGAAGTGGAAGAAAGGTTTAAGAACATCTGTTTGGATTGCTATTAGGGTTTGGCTGATTTCATTTATCTTTAACGATTTGGATTAAGATCATTAAGGTATAATAAAAAAAAAGTCTGGTTTTGGGTTTGACATGATTATTAAAATTGCTGTATTATCAAGTATATTGGTAAACAATTTATTTATTTTTTAAATTTGATCTTTATTATAGTAGACAGGAATGTATAGAATAGTAGTAGGAATAACTAAATAAATATTGTCTTTGGGGCAAGTTGATTAGGAGATTTTATATAAATATACACACACACACACGTACACACAGACACACTATATACTGTATACTCTATATTCTCTCTCTCTCTCTCTCTCTCTCTATATATATATATATATGTATATTCTTTTAATATAAGGGGATGGAGCAATTGTATTCAGTGATTTTTATAATGTGCCAATGGAATGAGTTACAGAAACAATGTGATTTTGGTTTAATATAGAGTAAGGGATTGATTATAGACAATTGTTGTATATCTTGCTGTTAAAAGCCGGAAGGCACCTCTTTTTGTAACTCTATTTTTTTTTCCTCTTGTGTCTTCACTTTTTTAGTTTTTTCTTTTTCTTCATAGTTTTTTCTTTTCTATAGCTTTAATCTTTGTTTGAAACTTAATAAAATTCTTATAAAAAAAGAAATGGTTTTGACAATTTTTCTGATTCTGCATTAGGAAAATGGTCTGAAAAAATGAGAACCCAAATCATATTCCTGATAGAAAGCATTAACAAGTGTGATGAACTACATCAAAATTCTGTGTCTGCCGTAGACTCATTACTCAGATTTGGGAGCCCCTCTTTTTGCAGGTCTTTTTGCTATACTTACTCATATCAAAAAGCTTGCTTGGGATAACAGAAGCTCTCAGAATGGTACACACAACCCACCTTCTCTTATGTTCTCAGAGCAGATACAGATGTTATTTCACTCCCCACATCTGTATTTCTCTGCTCTGAGAACTTAAGGAAAGGTGGACTGTATGTACCATTCTGAGAGCTTTTATATATCCCTTCCTGTAACTACTGAGCACCAGAACCTACATAACTCCTAAAGCTAAAGCACTATATATAGTTTTAAAATACAAAGGTCAATGATTCAATTCCCAGAAGAGGGTTTGAACCCCACAGAATAACATCTGGTTACTCACATCTGAGGAATCCCAAACAGGATGAAATGGCCTCCTAGTGGTCAGTGTATCAGGGATTACAGGAGTCAAGTCCTGTAGTCAACTGTGTTGTGTGGTGGGAGTATCTGACTGACCAGGTCCTTCAACCTGCTTAATCATGACTTCACTTCTTCATGGCAAGTAGAATATACCCTTTAGGTGAGCGATGGATGAGAGTGGGGCAGGAAAAAGCTCAGCTGTCATCCATGGAGCGTGAACCTCTCTTGACATGGATTATTTGGGTGAGTCAAATTATTAGAGGTGAGGTTTCCTGCTGTTCTTTATGATAATTGACATGCTGCTCCGATACTATCTGCTGACTTACTACAATGCTGCTGCTTTGACAGAAGTTGATTTAAATTGTAACCCTGATGCTTGATAAAGCTGAGCACAGCCAGCTCATTCAAAGTTAGTCTAAAACATTTAACACAATTCTATGGTTTCAGGGTTTTACTCCCTTGTCCTTGAAATTCTGACTCATTGTCTTTATAGTTTATGACCCAGACCCTGGACAGAAACAAAGAGAGTGAAGAGAAAATAACTCCAGCTCTTAAAACCAGATTACTGAGGTAGAAGCAAAATAAAAACAAATGTACTCATTAACATCTGGTATTTATTCCTTTTTTTGCAAGCGCAAATGCAGAATACGTGTGACAGTGCTTCAAGGAATGACTGTGAACTGTATTGTTAAGCTGTGGTTAAAGAATTTTTGTGGCAGGATTGTGCCTAAAGCAAGAGGAATTTAAAAATGGATTAAAACAAGTATTTTTATTAAACAGAAATATGTAAACAGCTTTGATTTATGCAGAACATTTCTAATTTGGGAATACTGTTTTTAAGCAAAGGACCGGACCTGAAAATAGTTCTCTAATTATATATGTATTTCACTGACATTTATTAGTCAGCCCTCTAAGTAATGTACAAATTAAGCCAAACAAAAACTAAAAATATAACCCACAGATGATTAAATATAATTCCAGTGCAGAGAACTAAAACTCATACACAGAACAATCCCATAAGAATTATCATCATCCGTGGTTGAGTTTCAAACCTGTTAAGCCATACCTTAAGGTACTGCCAATCCCACATGATATAATACTGGCTGCTTTGAAAGTTGCATGATTAAAACATCCCAGCTGTGTTGCTTCTTTGAACAAGACTTTCTCTGGAAAGTCAGCTTGCCCCAAAAGAAATTGGCAATATCTAGGGGTGGAAAGAAACAAGCTCTCTGCTGTGGCTGAAGGAAGAATCACAGTATATAAGGGTTGGAAGGGACCTTAGAGATCACCAAGTCCAACCCCCTGCCCAGGGCAGGAATCCACTCTTACCACATCCCTGATAGATGGCCTTTGTTTAAACACCTGCAGCAAAGGAGAGCCCACCACCTCCTGGGGTAGTCTGTTCTATTGTTGAATAGTAATTCCTGTTGTAAGGATGGTGTTTTCTGATGTCCAAGCTAAATCTACTTCTTTTAATTTACATCCATTGTTTCTTGTCCTGCTTTTCTAAAACAATTCTGAATAACTTTGCCTCACTTTCTACAGAACAGCCTTCGAAATACTTAAAGACAGCTATTGTGTCTCACTGCAGTCTGCTCTTCATCCGGTTAAAGACACCCAACCATTCTTAACAGGCTTTTCCTTCCTCTTATCATATTGATTGCTCTCCCCAGAACATGCTTGCAGTGGTCAATCTTCTTTCTATAGGCAGTGCCAAGAACTGGACACAATATTCTAGGTATCTGACTAATGCAGATTAGAGCAGAACAATTACTACTCCAGATTGTCACCCTTACCATTCTGTTAACGCAACCTGCATTTGCTGCTGCTGCTGCTGCTTCTCCTGCTGCTGCTGCTACATTGCACCGTACATTACAATAATCCATCTGAAAGGTTTTTCAGCACATGTGCTACCTGAGATCACACTGCCATAGAAAATAAGTAAAACAATTGAATGAAATGCAAGACAAACATACTGTGGATGAGAGGATATTAGGCAAAGCACTTAGAAACTGAATTGCCATTAACAGTTTAACATGCATTAACATCTTAAGTACAGAATTTAATTATATTATCTAATAGGTCTATAAAAATTAATTAAAGTTTAATCACAAGTATTTACATAGAAACTCTGGTAGATCAGGAAAATTGCTAGCCTTGCAGAACAGACTTTGTTTAGGTCCATTTCTCTAAAACAAATATTCTGGCTTAAGCAAGTAATATGTATTTATAACAATCACAATAGTGTTATGATTTCAAACATTAAAATAGCCCCAATACATTAACAAGTTATTATTAAAAACAGAAACAAGCTAATAATTTTTAAAGCCAAATTTGATGAGGCTACTCAAGTTTCAGGGAATGACAAAATAAACACATATACTGTTCCCAAGTCTGGAGTGAATCAGGTCCATTGATACTTTATACCAAAGGTCTGGGGTTGCTATGGGGAAGACTCACCACGGGACACATGCTCTACCACCTTTCACAAAAGGGCGATTGTCAGCAACCGCTCCCCAGGGAAGTCGGACTGTGGTGATTATTACTGGGTGATCTCTTAGATAACTAGGCCCAGAGCCCTCTAGGCCCAAGGCAGCGGCTGCCAAGCAAGGCTAATGTGCACCCATATTCTGAGCCCATATACTGCCCCAGCTGCTGTGAAACAGCTCTACCAGCTGTAATCTCTGGACTGTCTTCAAGGGCAGCCCTATATTAAGTACACAACAATAATCCAGTTGAGAGGTTCTTAGCAAATGGACTACTGAAATCAAGCTATTGCCATCCAGAATCTTGCAGAACTGACTCATAGCCAAAGCTGTGCAGAATGTCTGGTCACTGAGATCACATGCACCTTCAGTGACAATCAGGCAGCCAAGAATAACCTGTACTTTATTGTGTAGGTGGAGCGCCACCCTATCCAAAACAGGGCAGAGGACAATTCCTGGATTTGAGAACTGACCAGCCAAAGACTTTGTTTTCCTGGGATTCAGCTTCAGTCTGTTGGCCTTCATCCAGTCTATCAGCTCAGATCCCACAGTTCCACTGTTTGGTTATATGTTTGGTCATATTGATGACCTCTCCCAGCAGCTTCATACTTATATTAAACAGCACAAGCAGTCAACATTGAATCCCCATGGTGACCAAGGAAGTTTCTATGCTGAAACCTCAAAACCAGATTGTGACAAATCCAAAAAATTAGGCTCAGCCAGAAGTTACCATAGTTATCCAGTCCCCATCCACTCAAAAAATTTGCCTCCAAAGGGGCTGAAGGTGTCAGAGCAGCAGTTTGATAGTATCTCTGCAGAGAGGTCTTCAAGAATGGTTGGGTCACTGACATCTTCACATCTGTCAGCTTCACCCCCCCCCCTTAATGTGGTCTTCATAACTTTCAACCCATCCCAACATCATTGACCAGAGCCTGCTTTTTAGAGCAAAGAAAGGCAAGGAATAAGAACGCCTATCTCTTCAGGTTTCAGTAGCTGAAACTGATCCTACTGTGCCCTAAAATCTCTACCCAATCTGTTTCAATTTTGACACCCATATCATTGAGCCATCCACCATCCTCTGATGCTATCAAGTCAACTGCCCAAGCCAACTCTATTCCATAGTGAGGCTAGGGCTTAGCAAGGGCACCAGTTACAGTCATTGGGCTGAAGATGTTGCCTAGTCTGGCAATGAAACATCTGCAAGAAAACAAGGCTGAGAGAGCACCAAAAACTCCACAGTTCAACCCTGAGCTACAAATATTCTCTTTGATTAATCTCCCAATTGGTAGGAATAGTTTGCATTTCCACTGCAGTTCATGAATATCTACTTTTGGATTGCTTTATTCTGCAATTATTCTGCCTCATTCAAAGCATTATATGGGGATTGTCTTACATTTGTTACCCTCCCACAATTGAGCCATCTGTGAAAACGACCAGCAACCTTTCTGCCTACTGAGGTGGAAAGCCTGTATTTGTTGCTGTAGAGCAGGTGTATGCTGAGGAAGGTGGAAGTAAGGAGGAAAAGAGGAGGACCAGCAGCACAGTGGATGGATTCAATTACAGTGGCAATGGCTGCACTTGTTGGAAGATCTGAAGGACCAGGTTGGAGACAGATCTTATTTATTTATTTATTTATTTGATTGATTGATTGATTTCTATAGCCGCCCATCTCAGCGAGTGACTCTGGGTGGCTTACAACAATAAAACTATAAAACAATTACTATTAAAACAGTTAAAATATAAAATAAATACAGAATAAATATACATGGCTGCCAAGCGAGCAATGCACGAATGTTAATACAGCCAAGAGACTGGACCCAGGCCCAGGCACAAAGCCAGGTCTTCATAGCCTTACAAAAGGCCAGCAGGGTCGGGGACATCCTAATTTCTGGAGGGAGGATGTTCCAGAGGGCAGGCGCTATGGAAGAGAAGGCACGCCTTCTAGTTCCCGCCAACCGACACTCCCTGGCTGATGGGACCCGCAGCATACCCAGCATACTAGATTGAATTGGACAGGCAGAAACAACTGGGAGAAGGCGGTCACATAGGTAACCCAGCCCCAAGCCATGAAGGGCTTTAAAGGTGACAACCAGCACCTTGAATTGCACCCAGAAGCACACTGGCAACCAATGCAACTCACGTAGCAGTGGTGTTACATATGTCGAGTATCCGACACCATTTACTATCCGTGCAGCTGCATTCTGCACCAGTTGAAGCTTCTGAATGCTCTTCAAGGGCAGCCCCATGTAGAGTACATTACAGTAGTCCAGATGGGAGGTCACGAGGGCATGAGTGACTGTGAGCAAAGCCTCTCGGTCTAGGAATGGGCGCAGCTGGCGCACAACTCCAAGGTGTGCAAAGGTCCTCCTAGCCACAGCTGCCACCTGCTCTTCGAGCAGGAGCCGTGAGTCTATGAAGACCCCCAGATTGCGCACCGGGTCTGTCTGGGGCAGTGCAACCCCATCCAAGAGCAAAGGTGGAAAAACCTTAGCACCAGAAGGCCCACAAACCCAAAGCCACTCAGTCTTGCTTGGGCTGAGATCATCCTGGAGAAAATCCATCTATGTGAATTAGTAAAAGTCAACACCAACCTGATGGCACATACTCATGATCAGAGCAGGTGTAGTAGCAGTTGGAATACTATAAGAGGCAGACAGGCAACTGGCTACCAAGGATGATATGCAATTTCATCACATGTAATAAATAATGATTAAGATCTGCATTGTATTATTGAAAAGAAACATCAGTGTTCTCAAAACAAGTCTGCTGAAATTATCAGATTCAGTCTTGATCTGTATCTACAATGCAGAACCTGTATACTGTTCACCGCCTTGAGTTATTTATAAAAATAATAAAGGCGGGATAAAAATAAATAAAAAATAAATACTCAGCTTTGTGACAAATAGTGCAGGCCTATACATAACTACTTAGAAGGAAGTCCCATCAAATGTCACAGGATTTATGCTTAAGTCAATTTTTTAAAAGAATAATGCTGTGTTTTGTCAAAGATATTCAGAATTTTAAGTTTATGTAATTCAGTTTGTGTTAATTTTGTTTATGCTACTTTTATACAGATAAGTAATTCCCTTTGTTAAATCCTTGCTTTGTGATGGTCTGCTGACTGGATACAAATAAACAAATCTGAATCTACTCCCAAGTAAATAGGTATTGCAATCCAAATGTCCTGGACACGTGATGCCAGCTTGCAAGGAAACAAAAATATCCTTCCACATAAAAAGTCAGGATTCACACGTTCCCCAAGCAGTAGTTTTCACAGCATGAGATAGGCAAGCCTGGCTTAAGCAAATGAAAAGGATGAGCACAGACTCTTCGTTGACCCCTTTTGGTGTCTTATGCTCCTGGCTGAAAAGATATCTGCTTCCAATCCTTGGTCCCCCAGCCCCTGCAATCTTCCCCTCCCTCAGTGATACAATTGCAGGCACTATATTAATAATTATATTAAGGTTAATAGAGTTTCACAAGAGTAGTGAATCCAGTAGGGGGGGAATCCATATGTTTCCCTCTCTACTGGACATGCTTCCTGGGGCTGCTGTAGGTTGTAATTCAGCAACATTTGAACGGCCATAGGTTGACTGCCTTATGTGATGGGAGAAAACTGGAAAAATGGCTTAAAGTAAGAAAACAGTGTTTGCTTACTTTAAGCCATTGTTCCATATTCTTCCAAATCAACATCTATCAGGAGGAGGATGGGCACTACACCCAAGCATGGATAGATTCCAATATGCACAGCCATGATAATGGAGGCAAAACATCCTTACAGATAGCAATAACATACTGCAGTTGCTTAATTTAAAAAAAGGAATAATATGCTTCATCTAAATCTGAAAAACACAGATCTTCCTAAATAATTTTCACAATGTATTAAACAGATATAAAAGTCTCATTTTAGTTGAGTTCACCTCAGGTGACTTCATGGATACATCCACATAGTTTCTCAGCAACAGTACAGAAGTAGTGTCACTGCCTTCTTTGGGAGTGTTCTTTGATGGTAGTGGTCTCCCAATCAAGCACTCACTAGTCCCGACCCTGCTTAGCTTCAAAGCTCAGATGAGGTTAGTTCCTGTTAAGGTGACAGCCTACAAGAACCCTCACCTGACGTGCAACATCAGTTAAGCTAATTTGCCCATGTAGATTGGAAGTGGTCAGGTGGGTAGGAGTGGCTAGGATCAAAGAGGCACTTGCTGACTGTTCAGGCTAGCTAACTTGCCTGCTTCCATTTTGCTGTTGCCTCCTTAAAGAGCTGGATGCAGTAATACTATGCAGTAGCATTAGGCTGCTCAGCCAGAATTCTCTAAGTGCTTGAACTCTATGTCTCCTGCCGGTTTAGCGCAAGGCTGAAATACCGGAATTGTAGAATGACACCACCCTATCCACTTTTCCTTCAAATCCAAATACAAAGTTGACATTTGTTGCCTATTTCAAGAAAGGAAAGAGAAAGCTTTTTTAAAAAATATATATAGTACTGCATTTGATTTAGTTTCCTTCATAATTCTGATTTGTTAATTTTTTTTCAAATAATTTTATTAAGAATTATAAATGAAAAGAATAAAAGCAATACAGGCTACAAACAGAAAAATACAAAAGAAAAGAGAAAAGTGTGAAAAAAACATAGAAAAAGGAAAAGAAAAAAGAAGTAAATTCCCTCTTCATCCCAGCAAGTAAAGACAAACTTAATAGCTTATCACCATCTATACAGTAAATACAGCATAATCTCTCTTCACTCCATAGCTCATATATTGAGTAAAAATCCAAAATCTAAATGATTTGTCAATCGTTCTTTGTCAGGAAAAGTCCAGTAAGGGCAAACAAATATAACTATTTTTCTCTTTTAGCCCTGATCAAATAAGCCAATCTTGTATTCCTTCCCTGGGTTTTTAAAAATATATATTTAGTCCCTTCAAAAGGAGTTCCAGAGCTAGTTTTCTGTTCATCTGTGTTTCAAGCCAAAAATCTTTCAGAACTTTAACAAATTTCTATTTAATCACTATCTAACAAATCACTTCTAATAAAGTCCTTCAAAACCTTAACAGAGCTCTTTTGGATATTGAGTAAAAAAAAATATCCAAGTCAATTTTCTGGTTCACTATTTGTACATCTCCTTTAGAGAATAAGTCATCCATTGGTTCCATTTGTGTGCCCATACCTTTCTCCATATCTCTCTCATTGCTTGTTGCAGTTAAGTCCCCCTTCAAAGTAATTTCAAAATCATCCATTGAAATGCGTTCTTGTTCTGTAACTTCATTACAACACGCTCTGTCGATCTTATCGAGAAATTTATCTATCTGGTCCAAAAGTTTGGCAGACAAATATTCTGAAGTTTGTAGTATAGATTTCTGCTCTATCTTGTTTATCCCTCTAGTGTCCAACCTTCAAGTTCCCCTCAAAGACTCAAAACAATCGTTATTTTTCCCATGACAAAATTTCTTCTAGATAATTCAGAAATTTGTGGGCATTAATCCGTTGTTAAACTTTCTAAAGTCCATATTCTAAGCGCCCTTTTGCTGTTTAATCCAAAAAATAATATTTTTCAAAAGCTTTTAAAAATTGCATTTAAAAGTTTTTTTCTAAGGATAAGGCTACTCACCTGGCAAATACAGTATAACTTGCTATTCCAAAGGGTCTTAATCCTTGTAAAGCAGCCGGAAAAAAAACAAATCCAAAGTGATTAAGAAGTAAGGCTCGGTAGAGCTTATTGTCCTTTAAAAACGCTGTGTTAATGACTGTGAGCAAAGATGGTTCCTCCATTGACTCCCAGCCACTCGTCTCATAGGCAAACCACAGAACGATTTCTGCGGTTTACTCATGAGGAGCAGCTGCACAGAGTCACATGGGCTATCTCAAAGATCTCACCTTAATCCAGATAGCATTTCAGCAGCCAGGATCCTGCATCCTATGTGGATCTCCATCGTAACACCATACCACTGCAAAAAGGGACATTAAGCTCACAATGGCTCTCAACTGGAAGTCCCTGATTTGTTAATTTTTATTCAAGTCCTGCTATGATAGAATGAGTGTAGGAAGAAATTAGGGATGGAGAGTCCTTTGTTCAGGCAGCCCACCCCTACCTACTTCTTCTGGGCTACATTTGGGGTGTTTCTCCTGCTGGCTGATGATATGCTGAAAAGGGAAGGTAGCAAGGCTGGAGGATTCAACCACTCACTTTGCTTATTACATGCTGCAGCCACGTAATCAGGACACCACTATCTGGCAGTGAGTCAGAACAGAGGCAGGAGAGGGACTGCCAATGGGGGCAGCAAATTTCACACCAACAGAGCTTTCTTCTTACTCAGGTAACGGTGGATAGCAATTTAACTCAGCAGGGGGGAAAACATACTTACTCTCAGAAAAGCAGAAATAAGATTGCAGCAGAAATTTCTCAAATCACTCCTACAAAGGGAAAAAAAAAGTATTTCAAAACAGTTCATATTTCTGATTTCCAGGCATGTCAGTTAGAGTAGCTATCACTTTGATAGACCTATCATAGTCACAGTCAGAAACATTAAGCACTGTTGCTTGGGATCAATCAAAATCTATAGGGAGAAAAAGACTTTCTGGTTTTCTGGTTCAGATGTCAAGTAAGAGCATCCAGTTCAGCTTAAACATAGACTACATGTTGAAGAATTGTACCTGGTCATAATTTTGAAATAAATTATCTTGAGGCTAATAGAACTTCCTTCAAAGAAGCATAAGAAACATAATTTAGCTCAAGAAGTTCCCTAAATTTATGTTAATGAAAAATGAAGTGTTGCTGCAATTTAAGGAACTTCTTGAGCTAAATTATGTCTTTTATGTTGCATACCAGTGCAATTAGTATATAGATTTACAGCATAACTAAACTGCAGACATATATAGTAATACTGTCTTTACTCAGAAATAAGTACTATAGAATTCAATTCAATTTTAATTCCAGATAAAATTAGTTAGGACTGGGACTTAAAGCTAGTTAGCAGACATTTCCTTGCATCAGGAAACTGTAGTTCACAAGGGAAGATGTTAGGTAATTCTCATGGTGAGTTTTCCACAACTTGCCAAAATATATTTCCCAGAATTCTTTATAGAAAGCTACAAGCTAAGCAACATAAAACAAGTATTATTTTAGGATATAGTTAGGGGAGTTGTAAATATATGAAATAAACTTTTAGTGCAGGTGGTCCTGAGGTCTCTAGGTAGATCAGGTTTCTGCACAACTTTCTTGACTGTGAGTAAATAGTTTATTCATGAATGCTACACATTGTGGGTGAGCTTTGACAAGCCTTTGTTTGAAGGGCTTGGTCTGAGGACCCCTGGCTGAAGGTCAGCAGGGCCTGAATCTGATCAGGAGTAGAAACTGAGTGGGAAACCTTACTTGTACACCATCTTCCAGAGCAGAAGAATGGCAGGATATAAACACACTCAATAAAAGGATCAATATGACACATCACTTAAAACAAAAATTTTGTCAAAAGAAGGGTTTTTTTTAATGGAGTCAGTCGGACAGTTCTAATGCAAATCACAAGGTAAAGTCACTTGGTTTGAGATATTGGGTGATACATATAATTGCATGTATGGATCAACCAAGAGGACCTTTGTCACGACAGTCTTTTAAAGGGTATTTTCTAAAATAAGTAGTCAGAAATTCAATACTAGTAGTGGAGGATCATGGACGTAGAAATCCTGACATACTCTCTGTCCATTATCCTTCATTGATGAAGACATGCAACGGAGGACTTTCAAACAGTACGGAGCTGCCTCTCTTACTCAGCCATACCTGAATCTTTGTGACTATTAGCCAGAATCCTGGAAGGTGAGATATTGGTACTCTTTATACTGGGACAACTGGATAGCTCTCCATGAGCACAAAAAAAGAGGTTTTATGTGTTGAAAATCTAGCAGAAAGAACTATTATACCATGAACTGGGATTTTGCAGCATCAGTTTTTAAGGGAATGCCATTGTCTTATGATGTGTGGCTTCTATCTAAGAAACTAATAAAAGTATTGCTAGTCTCTCATTTAACTTCACACCAACATAAATGGGGCCCAAAGGGCAACTCATAAAGCTCAAAGGCTTAAAGACTTCCCTTTTACAAAAAAATATTTCCTTACATAGTGAACTTCAGACCCAACATCACAGAAACACTAGAAAAAATATATATATAGACACCACTGCCTTGAAGTATTAAAACATGCTAGTTAGTGACTCACAGATTAATGGCTTTCACTTGTGTAACAGATCATTCAAACCACATTCAAAAATTCTCCCCAAACTGGAAGGCTGCAATTTGGTGCAACTTCACAAACACACAGCACAAAACTGCTGACAAAACCATAGCTAACATAAAATCAGAGAGCTGGATGGGACACAGGGTATCATTTACTTAAAGGGTGGGGAATCTGAAGCCCTCCAGATGCTGTTGAAATGCAACTCCCAGACTCCCTCACTGTTGGCCATGTTGGATGGGGCTGCCAAGAGTTCTAATTCAGCAACATCTGGTAGGCCAGATCCTACATTCGTTGTAGGCAGAGAAATCATTCGGTGTACAGTATGTGTTTATTACAATAATTTATCTCCTACTTTCCTAATATAAAGTAATAAGTAGCATCAGCACTTATCAATAAAATCACAGCAAAATCCCCATGTGCACACAGAGAGATACTAACTGTTGTCCTTCCATAGGGAAGATGTCCCTATGGGATGAACAGAAAATCTATCTGGAGGTTCTCAGGTGGTCAATGATTGCCTGCCTTTTCTCTTTGGGGTCCTTCTCAGAGATTAACTGTTGGTAATTGGGGGTGTACAATACCTCACAGGGAAAAGGTACTTTGTGAATGTAGCATCTCTCTGCAACTTCTTAAAGGAGCTGCATCTTTGTCTGGGATCACATGGCTATAGCATAAACATGGGACAAAATGCATTTGGTTTAAGGAATTGCAGACAGCCACAAAAAACAGAATACTGTATTTTTAAATATACTGTCTCCATGCAAAACATTGCCAAGGATTATACATTATAAAATTGAACACAAAATAAATAATAACAAATCACAATAAACAGAAAACCAAAATATATGGAAGACACCATGTTGTATAAAAAACGGCTTCTACCATTCAGATCAGCCCAATACTTCCAAATCAGAGTTTCATGACGGCTCACATCTCCAGAATTGGTTTCCAGCACTGTGGAGTACAAGACATGCAAATACTACCAAAAATGTGCAGAATGCAGTTCCTGACTAAATTAATTACACCCTGTCCTTGAAAATTTAAATTTATAAAGTTGTGTTTCAAGGGCAAGATGATACGATTTTCACATTATTTGCAAATTGACAGCCAATCTCAAGGACACAAAAATTACCCATTCTTAACCTGAGGCAATGCTACCCTTCCACTGTTGTCAGTAATATTAGCATTATATGTGTACTATTACTTACCACAATTAAAGCTAATCAAGTTTGCTTTAAGGTAATATGAAGCCAAAAAAAGGGTATATAAATTTTATTTATTAGCTTTATGCAGATTCCAATGTATGATCTAATCTAGTGAGAGACATAATTTTAAGGTTTTAACCAGTATTGTTCTAACAGAACATGCTCCTAATAACATGTGATTAAGAATGAAAAATAACACAGAAAAGGTCTTCCAGAATAGCCAAGTGGATCATGCCTGTGCAGCCTGTGATCCTACAGGGCCCCCTAGCTTTCATAGGAATTCTGCGAGATGAAGCAACACAGGAGATGCCTAGAGCACCACAGGGGGAGGAAAAAAAGCAAATCTGACCAAGCACTGGTAAGAATCTTTATTAAGGCTTTCCTTGTGTCAATAAGAATAGCAAAACAGTCTATTTCTCCACTCTTATGTCCACAGCCATGTTTTGGGTGACTATGTGTGTCCTTGGTACAGAGGGGCTAGGAAAACCCTTGCAGGGTCGCTGTGAGGACTATTGTAAGCATCTATTGATAAAGTTGCTCTGATCCAGTTAGAGCTGGACTGTCTGGGCTGGTCCTATGGAAGTGACTGAGGTATGGTCCTGCTCAGTTATCTGGGAAGAGTTTCACCTGGTTGGTACTGAGGAAGTGGACCAACTTGGGGCTGTGAGTTCTGCCACCTGTGCTTTAGATCCATGTCTCCCCTAGCTGGTGAATGCCTCTTCAGAAGTGATGTGTGCTTGGATCCAAGCTGTGGTCAACGCTCCTTTACAGGAGAAGATGGTCCCATCTGCTCTGAAAGAGGTGGTGGTCTGTCCTCTCTTCAAGAAGCCGTCCTTGGATCCAACAGTTCTGGATGATTTCCATCCAGTCTCCAACCTTCCCTTTTTAGGGTGGTTGATTCACAGCTACAAAGGGCCCTGGAGGAAGTAGAGTATCTGGACCCTTTCTAGTCAGGTTTCAGGCATTCTGTGTATTCTAAGACTGATAAAATATATGTAGCTATATTAAAAACAAACAAAAAGCATTCTTCTTCCTTTACTCTGATAACTGGATGTACTGTATGATTACAGTCTTAAGCCTGGAGCTGAAAATGGATTCTGGGACTAAGTATTAGTAAGCCCAATATCTTTTTCTCTCAGATATAGATAACCTGCAATATATCTGCAAATGAATTCCTACAATATCACAAAACGTATTCTTGCTACTTTTTATATACCAAACCAGACCTCAGTCCACTTTTCCCCAGGAGGATCAACTCTGCTTTCTCTTCTGCAGCTCATTTTTATATTTATTGTGAGACTTTTTAAAGAAACTAAACTTGAAATCTTAAAATGGAGCCAGCACAGAAACAATAGTCAAAATAAAAGATTTAATTTTTTCCAGTTTTACTTTGTAAATCAATCTTATAGTAAATATCAAAAGAGTTTGCTGATTTACATTACCACTGAAATTATGAATGCTAACTGTGCAATAACCAGATGGTAAATGGTGAATTTGTCATTCAAGCTAGAACATACAGCACCATCTTGTGGTGATCAGTTTATTATATAATTAGAAATTCCAGTAAAATATATTACCAATGTGCCTTTTCATAGTAAGAGTTAATACTTTTTGGCAGTTAAGTAATGATTCTGTTTAAGCTTCATCACATCAGCAAAACAAAACAGCATGCTTATTTCAACAGAACATTGCTATCACAAAGGACAAAAATGGGGGGGTTGAAGTTGTTCTGGAAGAAGAGAGGACTAAGAACTGCAACAAAATGTTCCAATCTATCCTCATTTATCAGCCAAAGTGCTCCCATTCTGTATTCCAGACAGCTGTACCCTCTAGGATAGGTCCTTTCCTTTCATCCCCAATTAAAAAAAAATCAATGAACATTCAGTTTTCTGTAGTTTGGGGGCCTGTTTTATTTCCCAATGCATTATTCTGAGTAGTTTACGCCCTTCAGATTTTGTTTTTGATGGCTTATATGGGTGGTTATAGTAGGCAGGTTTCTCCGAACATAACAGTCTCTGTCTTTCTCAATAGTTTGTTTTGAGTACTTAGCTGTTGACACTCACCTCTTCAGTTAAGTATTAGAGGGGTGATTCTATTCTTAATTAAAGGCCAATCTTGCTCAAAAGACACCTGGAATGCAGTTCAATGAGGGCAGTTTAGGTTTTACTCCACCTATTTTTAGTAACTCAGAAAACTTCATGGATTTAAGCCCACTAGAACTTCAATTCATGCTAGCAGAATAACATTAGACCTGCAAAATAAGTGACCTAAAAGACTCCTGCTGAAATCAGTAAAGATCACTATAGAGGAAAGTGCAGGAAGGACTCTATCACTTATAAATCTATCACTTATAAAGCAGTGAGTGACAATTACAAATTTCATTAGCAAATATGATTTGTATACCTTTATGGCAGGGGTCCCTAAACTCTTTAGCTCACTGACGCCTTCATAAAGTTTCAGATTGTTCACCAACCCCCAAACGTTTATCATATGAAAATAAATTAATAAATACTATTTTAACTAATAGGACTACAAATAATAATAATATTGATCCTTGACTTTAGAGAACTCTGCTTTATGGTAAGGAAGGCATTAATCAATCACATTCATACTGTAATGACCCACTGAAGCATTTTTATCCGCGCTCCTCTGTTCGTAAGACCCTACCGCTCCTCCAGCTCCGCCTCTTCTCTTTCAGTTTCCCGCTCTCCTTCTTGCAGCCAACCAGCGGAAGCGAGTCCGAACGACCAATCAGGGATCTCTTGCCGCCTCTCCACCAGAGAAAACCCCGCCACTCGCCGCCCACGGGCGCGTGCGCACTCGCCGCACGCCGCCTCGGAGGTGTGGGCAGGCCGGGCCCGTCGATTGGTTGGCGGGTTTGTTTGGGCCGAGGGAGACCTTGGAGGCCTGGCTGAGCACGCGGGGCCAGAACGTTAGAGCCTCCATGAGCAGGTGTTGTCTATCTGCCGCCTCGGCCGTGCGGGGACTCCTCGGTTCCGTTTTTCTCTGCCTGACGCGGACTATGAGCCTCCGTGGAAGTCCGGCTGCCTACCTGTCGGGGGCCTCGGGCAGCGGCAGGACGGGCTCTGAAGAAGGAGGCAGCGCCTTCTCCCTGCCCTCGACCTCCTCGCCCCGACCGAAGCTGCTGCGGCTGTCGGAGGTGCCGGGCGCCGAGCCCTTCAAAGCCAATAACGTGCTGCTGCACCTGCCCCTCTCTGCCCCGGGGCCGGGGCCGCCTCAGCATCATGTCCTCTACTTCCCGGGGGACGTGCAGGTAGGAGGCGGGCGCCGGCGAGCTCGAGCGACTTTTCTCCGGATATGCAGAGCACGCGAGGAAACGCACTGCCTCTGCGCGACGCAGGGGGGTCTGCCGCATCCCGGGCTCGCGGGTTGGGCGACTCCAGCCCGTGCGGCTAATGTGTGGTTCAGCGGGACGTGCGAACGCAGAACATGGGGTGGAATAAACCAGGGCTCGGTGAACGGCGAGTGTGGGTGCCCGAGCCACGGACGCCGCAGTCCCCGTTAGGTTCAGCGGCGGCGCTCGGTTCTGAGCAAGAGTAAGGCGGCCCCGGAAATGCTTTTTGAGGGGTAGACAGACGCGGGGTTGCTCCCTAGGATTTCTCTGTTGCAACGTGACTTGTGCTTTATTGGGCAAAATTCAAAATTCAGATCTTGGAATGGAAATTCAAAGCTGAATGAATTTAAATCGGGTGGGTGCCATCAGAAGAAGCCATGGCCTTTTTTTTAGGCCATGACTGGCACTATTTTTTTTTTAAAAAATGGCCTTTTCTGCCATTCCACAGCTTTATAGGTATGCCTCTACAGATGCTCCTGAAAGTGAAAATCTTAAGATATATGTTGGATGTATGTCTTAGGGTTTATTTAGTTTTTTTTTTAATGGAGTCTGTAGATATCCTACACAAAGCTTATATTAATAGAAGTAGAGCTGTAAGCACCAGGGATCTTGACTGACCTTGAGACCTCTAAGTTGTTAGTGTCATTTATGGATCAAAAGAGCTTTCCCATGGTGTTATTTGTTCTTGTTCCACAGTGAAAGGAGTGAGGCTGTTGTCTCTGTGCTGGTTGTGGGATTTTTTGTGTGAAAACTGGTGGCAGGAAGTAAGACCATACAGCTATTATAGTTACAGCTAAGCAAAATAATCAGGCTTCAGCCAGTTGAAATCAAGAGTGTGCAATACCTAGTAAAGGTTAAGACATAATGGAAGGTCTAAGAATCTTCATATCTATCATTGTAGAGAAATTAATGAGAGTTTCAGCTTCCCAAGATGAAAATTGAAATAGAGGGTATTTGTCCCCACTTTTTAAGTCAGTGTTGAGGCAGGAATGTTGCATATCCATCCAAACTCCAGAGTACTTTGTAACAAATTCAGGTGTTGTTTGAACATATATCCTAAGTCATTTTAGCTTTAAAGGGATTGATGATGTTTAACATATTCAGGAAAATCAGATAAGTTACTGTTAGCTGGAATATCTTAAACAGGGCAGCTGTATTCATTTCAAATGCATACATTCCCGAAATTTTATTAGGACAAGTATATGTTCTTTCTACTCTGTTAACAAGTGTTTGTTTTATAACTGCATGTGACCTGCATTTTTCCAACAGGTTCCTATAAAATAATGACTTCCTATCTATTTCATTTCAGAACTATCATGAAATTATGGCTTGCCATCCAGAGAACTTCCAGTGGAAACAATGGTGCTTAGAAAATGTTGCAATTATTCTTGGTCATCGTTTTCCAGGCAGTTACATTTGGATTATAAAATGTTCCCGTATGCATTTGCACAAATTCAGCTGCTATGACAATTTTGTAGCAAGCAATTTGTTTGGAGCACCTGAACATAGTACTGACTTTGGAGCCTTCAGACACCTTCATGCCCTGCTGGTTAATGCATTTAAACTTGCTCAAAAATTTTTGCTGTCTCAGAAAAGCATGTATGATTTCAGTGATGATACAAAGGCAGTTTCTTGTGAATTACCTACTGTTGCTACTAGTAATGGTTGCCCGGCAGCAGAGAGACACTCTGAACATTTTAGTAATTCTACTGTGAGGTTTAATGAACCTTCCGCTATTGGTAGAGCTTCATTCACTTTAATAGGATTCAGTAAAGGTTGTGTTGTCTTGAATCAATTACTTCATGAACTGAAAGAAGCAAAAAAGGACAAGGATATAGATGCTTTTATACAAAATATAAGAGCTATGTACTGGTTGGATGGTGGTCATTCTGGAGGAAGTAATACTTGGGTAACCTATCCTCATGTGCTGAATGATTTTTCACAGACTGGAATTTCAGTTAATGCTCATGTCACACCATATCAGGTATTCGATACAATGAGAACATGGATTGGAAAAGAGCACAAGAGATTTGTACAACTTCTTGAGGAGTTTGGTGTGAATATAAATAGCCAGCTTCATTTTGCTGATGAAGCACCTTCTTTGGACAATCACTTCAAAGTGCATGAAGTATTTTGACATTGTAATATACCAGTATTCTGTAGCTGCAAAATAGATTTAAACTTCAAGTTTAAGGATGTGTTTTCTTAACTCTTGGGAGAGGAAATATGATAATGTATGCTTTCTAAGGTAAATGTTGATTAGAGCCTACTGCTTGTAACTGAAAAGTCACCGAAAAGCTACAGCTTTTTGATCTGAACAAGACAGTATTATCCCTGAGGAACACCAGTTTCAGAGCAAAACAAAAACTAATTCAGATTAATGTTAGAGGGAAAGCTTGTTTATTTGTCTAGGATCATAATGACCAAAACTTTCAAGCCCAGGTGTAAAAACAGCATCTTCAAATTGTTCTAATTTGATGAAATTGAAGTTTTAAGTGTTTTTGAATAACCCCCATTTTATTTGGATGGGATAGTAATTAGAATATCAAAGCTATTCTAAACATTATTTAGTATTTTAGCACAAGCAATGCAGTAAATTGGTTATTTTAACCTTCATTGCAATAAGTATGTATTAACCTTGGGAATAAGATGAGTAACTACTATACTGTTGTATCAGGTGCCCTGCAGTTTCTAACCATTGCAGGCATCTACAAATATGTTTATTTTATTTCCTTTCTGGGGGGATTGAAAGAGTTAAAGATCTTTTTTTTTTGTGCTTGAGACCAAAAATGTATAATCTCACACTGGTTCAACATTCCACATTAATGGTGAAGCTTGACTAACTCTTAATACAATTTTGAGCTTTTATATCTTGAGACTGTTAGAACTTTTGTAGCAACTGGGATCATTACTTTGCTGAAAATCAAGCCAAGTATCTACATGATATTAATACTGTAAGTTTTGGGGAAATGGTAGTAGCATATCTCTTAGTAATGGTTATAATACAGTTATTCGTTATCTGTAACACAGGAACATCAAGTAGCATTCTCTATGAAACAGCAATTCCATGAGAGAAGGATCACTGTAGTTAAAAATTAATTTAAAGCAATTGCTAATGCACTAGTGCAGTTGATCAATATTTTTATACACTGTTTGGAACTTAATTACTACAAACCAGAACACTATCTGAAAATGGAATTTGGAAAATATAGAATTCATCTGAATTTTAAAGGAATTGTGACACAATAGGATTCTTTAAAACTTTAATGAACAAAATATTATTAGTAAAGATAGTAAACTAGAACTATTACTAGAAAGCCTTTTTATTTTCTATATATGTTAAGAATCACAAGCTGTGTCCAAATTGTTTTTGCTTTAGCAGAAAGCAGTTTGCTAATCTAATTTTCACTGAATATCCCTCTCACTACAATTTTCGATACCATTATTCCATCCTGTGTTTTGCAAGGAGGGCACCTTTCAAGAGCAATTTTTTTAAGTGGGACAGAAAGTTAAGGTAGGAGAATCAATACAAATGGAGATCCTTATTTGCAAGAGTGCAAGCACAGCCTGCTTACTATCCAGTGTGTAGGCTACACAGCTTTTGAACATGAGTAAACTATAGAGTTTCTATAATACTTGGTTATACAGTAATGGGTGGAATGCAATGGTACGCTTGCATCATGGAAGCCATTTTTCCTCCTCTAGTGTCTAAATCCTCTGAAGCAGATTGGAGCATCACAAGAGAGCTGAGGAGGGAAAGAAAGTTGTGTTTTGTTAGCAATAGTCCTTTAGTACAGGCGTGGATGCCATCTTGTCTTCTGTACAGAGGGGATACAAGTTTGACACATCAATATAAATGTGAAATGGGCATTTGTCCTGATCCAGTAATTCATTGTGGGCATTTGTGGGTTGTACACTGACCTCCTTTTGTTTATTCACCTTGCTTCAGAAGTATTTACAAAGGGATGTACGCATGGAAGTAGTGGGAAAGCCAGGGTGTTAAGTAAGGTCAGATCTCTTAATGTTCTATTTGTGCAGCCAAAATGCAGGCATTTTTACTTTCCACACATTCCAGAGATGTTTTTGTTGCACTTTGAGATACCTCTATAAGCCAGGTTTTTACTTTTTAGTCCATGCTTTAAAAATAATGAAATCTGGTAATTCAGTCATCCCAAGATTAGTAGTCTACAACCAAAATATCCAGCCTTTAATAGACATGACTCATGTATCGCCTCGCAACTGAAGTTACAAGATGCCAGCAAAGGCACATCTTAACAGAGAAAAAAAAGTTTTATTCCATCTGCACTTAGGACATAATGTTATTTACTGATGGAATGATGTCTAGCAGCCCTTCCCTGTTTCCCAGATTTGCTTTTGAGGATTGAGAAATATTTGCTGCTGAAGTGAGATGAAGGGAATAGTATATTGCATGCCTTCAATACAGCTCATTAACTGTGTCACAGTATGAAGATGCTAAGTTTTCTGTGCCAATAAATGTTTTCAATATGACAAATAGTTGCTTACCTCTGAAAGCCACATTTATGAATAAGCATTTTGTTTTTCTTATAGTAGATGTTGACGTACGTGAAACCTTATTTTCCTGATTTGAACTAAGCTAGTTACTCTGGTTTCTACAGAGAATTGGAAGACTATAGGATAAGAAAAATGAAAGTAGTATAGTATCAAAGATAGCTTAACTTTTTAAAAAAAATATTCAGTTCAATAAAACATTTTGATATTTGCTAAACTGCAAAGAGTACATTGTTCAGTACTAACGTTGGAGTATGAGCTTTGTGTGGTGCAGAGTGGTAGGCGGCAGTATTGCAAACAAAACTCTCCCCATGACCCGAGTTCCATCCCGGCAGAAGCTGGATTCTTGGGTAGCTGGCTCAGGTTGACTCAGCCTCCCATCCTTCCGAGGTCGGTAAAATGAGTACCCAGCTTGCTGGGGAAGGCAATGGCAAACCACCCCACTATAGTCTGCCAAGAAAACACTGCAAAAGTGGTATCCCTCCAAAGGGTCAGACACGACTTGGTGCTTGCACAGGGGACCTTTCACCTCATCAGTCTTTGAGTAGAAGTAATTTAGAGCAAGCATCTATTTTTAAACTCGAAATTATTTTTCTAGCTAAGTGTGAAAAAATAAGTAACTTCCATATATATATATTTTTCTTCTAGTCAGTAGCTTAGGTTGTATTGATGCTTTACTGGGCACATCTTTACAGTTGGCATTTTAGAAAAATGTCTTGATAGAATATGTATGGATATAATCAATATGTCTCCAGACTTCCATAATAAAATGTTCTCCCAACATCCCTTTGGGTAAAAAGCAGTAAGATTAGGGATGCATTTGAAATGTTTTCCTGATACTACGCATACAGTGTGTTTGCCCCTCTGCCCCCTCCTCCACATTATCTGTGATCTACCTTCCTTTCATACTCTCCCTGCAGTCACAGCCATCAATCTTGAGTTCAAGTGCCAGGCACTGAGAAGAATCACAAAGGGGCAGGCAGTTTGAATATGCCAAACTTAAATTCAAGGGCAGTGGCTAAGGGAAAGTTCCCATCTGCTGTGTAACATGGCCAGCTATATAAATCAAATTTTCCCTTGAATTAAAGTGCTATATCCAACTGGCTGGTACGCTTGTCCCCATCCTTATCTTCCCAGTGCCACCTTTTTCCCATCTCCCCTTAGTTGCCATGCACTGCCACCAATGGCCTTGCCTTTTTCTCTCATCATCATCATGAAATACTTACGTCTGGAACATGCATGTTCTAGGTCTGTGCCCAGACCAACCAACCATATTTCAATCGACACAGACCAACTAACAGCGACTATTCCACACAAATGTTTTGCACATCCAAAATAAGATACACAATCTTTTTTTTATTCATTAGATTGTTACATATTTACATGATACAGTAGTTTCAGATAAAAGTACAACTCTTTGCAAACAACTTAAATACATACTCTGCTGAAAAGCAGTATGCTGCAAAGTAGTGAAAACCATATTCTGCCATTTCTTTTAAGTTCCTTATGTGAAATTTTTTACACCTGAAGGTGTAACTACAGAGTAAATTTAAAAAGCAGCACTGAAGAGATTGTTACACCACCTTCAGTTTGTTGACTCCAAACTCAATAGACCTGTCTGCAACCTGTCTGAAAATATGTATTTTCCGAGCTGCTTGGAACACACACATTTAAGGATGTACCAATAGTGTTGGTATGCACATTGCCCCTTCAAATCCAGATTGATGGACAGTCCTATTGTTTGTATCTCCTTAGCATCCCCTTACATTCTGTTCATAAACAATACTGACATTGTATCAGTATGTGTCTGTTAAACTGGCTTGTGTTCTCTGGCTTAAATGGTAAATGCACTAGTAGCCATCCTATTAATTGGTTCACAAGAAACATTTTAATATATATGTAAGAAAACTGTTAGGGTTCAAAAATGTTCTTTATTCATAATTACTGCTGTAAGTTTTTTCTTGGATGCGTAATGCCATTCTCCGGCCATAGAAGTCTCTGTATTCCTCAGGAAGTTCTTCCAGGGTTTTCAGTGCTCTATCCAAAATCTGTATTGCTCTTGAAGCTGCAGTTAGATCTTTGTTTCCATATGTGTCTGTTTTATCATAGCATTCAGAAGGAAGCTGCTTCCAGAAAACATTGACTCCAACTCCAAATTCCTCAGAAGTCACATTATGGAACCACAAAGCTGGGGGGGAGAGAAAGTCTTGAAACATATTTTACACACACTACTATATTTACTGAAAGATTCTTTGATTTCCAGTTAACAAGCCGTAATTGTTTTGCAGTGACAGCTTGGCAAAGAAAGGAAGATGCTTCAGTCTTGTGTACATATTAACTCTAAGTACAGCATGTTTCTGTGAATTGAAGATTTGAAGATTTTTCTGAAGATATACTCAGGACTATAGGTCCTTTAGGTTACATTTAGACCACTGTTCTACAAACAAGAAATTTGTAGTAGTGAGTTGTAGCTGGTGGAAGACCCTCCTCTATTAATCAGACATTCCAGCTGATGGAAGTTGAAGCCAGATTTGCTGATTCTTTAGCTGCATATCCCAAACTCTTCTGAAAGTCCCTGTCATGAGTGCCGTTGAGCTAAAGTCATCAGCGCAATGGCACACATGACAATGACAAGGAAATAGGTGAAGGGGTACAAGATAAGTAGCCATCAACCCACAACGACTAACGGCTAACAAAACAATAGCTAAACGGATCACGGAGCCACCCAAGCCATCAGCGGCAATACAACGGGGATCGCCCAGCTGAAAGCAATCAGCAGAGGAATGGGAAACCTGATGATGGGCGATCCCGGAAACCCTCACCCACCGGCAGGGCAACGTATTGGACAAAGGGGAGTGACGTGACCGTGAGCGAGGGGGCGCTGACCGGCGCGGGGTATTTAAACCCCGCACCGGCGCGCTCCTGTCACTCTCAGCTTTTTTCTACCAACGCTGTACCTGCCCTGCAATAAACCAGAGCCTGATTCGCAAACCAGTGTCTGAATGTTATTCAGGGGGAGGCAGCGCATGACAGTCCCTTAGTTAAAAACAATTGGGAAGAGGGGCAGAGAAACTAAGGATAATCCATGAAAATCACCACTATCCCATTTCACCTAAAGGAGGAACTAATTTAGATTCAAGTGGCATCCAGAGTACAGCTTCAAGAATCTACCCCCAATATTGTGTCTGCTTTCCCCCTTTCTTTCCTGCCTCATGTACACTTAGCACTTTGGGGTCTGAAGAGGCTTAAACTTCTAAGGAGTACACATCTAGCAATTAAAATGCCATTAGTTGTGTATTAGATATGCAGATCTAGTTAATGTCCAGCCTGTTCAGATATGGATTCCTTGAAATTTTGAAAGAACTACTAAAAATTGACCTGTTAATGGTGGCTATGCCAGGAGCTTTGAAATGAGCAGAGAGCTAGCGTGAAGTATTACTTTTTATATATGAGGCACTTTATTCCAATTCAAAGAGCATTCCTCTGAATTACAGTAATCATCACTCTAATCTGATTAAATCTAAATTTGGTAAGGAAGAGGTTACATCTGCTCTCCAAAGGACCACAGACCAGTCCAGCTGGTGTACTTAGTACCCAAGCCAAGTTGCTAAAAATAGCTTCGGATGAAAGAACAGCCATGTAGGTTTGGAAGAATCCCAAATTCCGAAATTATTTGGAAGATTTTAATATATACAATGGATGTGATAAACTATTGCAGTCTCCTTTGGATCTAGCCCAATCGTGTAAATGGGTCTGACATGAATTTAAATGTGCAAAATAAAAAATGAGGAATCTGGTAGCATCTTTTCAGACTAACACATTTTATTAAAAGGCATAAGCTTTTTGGCTTATGATTTTGGCTACCACAGACAGCTTCACTCTTACAGGGTGCAGAATAATGTAATTTTTAAGATGAGGGTATGGTTCAGCGTATCCATATAAAAGCTGCTATTCCTCCTCTCTCTGCCAGGGCCCAAAGGGATGCTTCCCCAATCTGACCTCCCAATTGTATATTGGTTGGCTATATAAAATTAAACATCCCCTCTTTGACATTTAGTCTGATACTGGATTATGACAAGCCAAGTAGTCTCACCCTCATCCTGCATAGAATGCTATGGGCAGGGGATCATACTCCTAAAGTAAGTAGAGTATATTAACATTGACTATGTCTTATATTAATTATGTTACTACATTCATTTTTAATATATTAATGCAGTCCCATAAATGTAATCAGATTCATGGGCTAAATCTGTTGCTATCTGTTAACATATCTGTATTGCCTATTTTATCCCAATTTCTACTGCTTTTTCTTACACATCAGAATTTACTTGTTATAGACATCATCAGTTAATTTTGCACTGGATATAGAACAAGGCCACATAATTTTGTGCTGAGACTGTTCAGCATTTAAAGGCCACATTCATTTTCTTTAGTTTTTTCACCTACTCGCTTATTTAAAAAATACAACCTACAATACCATTTAAATATTAAAGGTTTTATTAAAGCTTGGTCTTAAATTAATGTGGAGCCCATTAAGTATTTGGTTACACAGGTTCTCATAGACAAGGATGGAAGTGTGTTGACTTACTGATTGAACTCTGGCTTAGCATGATAGGTGAATAGGAAGACCTGTTAAGGACAGCCTCTGGCCATCAAAAGCCATGGCTTTAGCATGATTTGTGAGTCAGACCACTATAATTTGTTCAACAAAGCATGACTGAGATAGAATTATAATGTCTTTTTTTCTTTGGTTTTAAATAGTTTGCTCCATGTATAAAAATGCAGTCATAAAAAACAGAGTGTTCGCCTGTGACTGACTGAATTCTAAACTGGATCAGGCCAAAGAGTCCTCCTATGGTCCTTTAAAAAAAGAAAGAAAATAGCTGAATTTCTTGTAGGTTTTCTTACCAGGAATGAATAAGACATCTCCTGCTTCCAAATGACATTCATAACGTCTGGCCTTGATAAAGAGAGGGTATTTTTTCATGTCTGGTTTATCCACATCTAACACCTCTGATTTTGTACCTAATGAAGATTTCAATGAACAATCAATGACATTGCTTTTATTAAACTGTATTACTCTTAAGGCTACCAGCATAATATTTAGACTTCCCATCTGGGAGTGAGACATGCAGGAGAGAAAGACTGTATGTGTGTATATACACACATAGAATACTATGTGCCTCAGGTTGGGTACTGGGCTGCCAAAATGTTTTTTTTTCCATTTGTGTAGCTCTTTCAAGTTATCAAATGCTACTAAATCAAATTTAACTACAGTATGATGCAATTTAAGTGTAAGTCTTTATTAGACCAAATGGGACATTCTTTCCCTACAATCTCAGAAACACTAGTTTTAATTGATCACAGGCATTAACCACACTATTTCATTACAGAATAGCTCTCCTTTATTCAATGATTATCAAGTTTGGAAATAAACCACATATATAAGCAAACAGCAAGTCTGCATTTCAGTCTCATCTAGAATGCAGATGGTGCTGCGCAAAGCAACTGTCAACTGATCTTTAGTGATTTGCATCTCATTAGCAACTGCCTGCTCTAGTTTGCTATTTTCGTGGGTGAAAAGGTCTGTTTTGTCTCATTTGCTTCATTTTTTCCTTTTTATTTTTGTTTTTATTTAAAATTATAGGCAACACCACAGGATAGCTTTATTTAAAAAGAATATTATAAACTACAATAAATCAGCAATGCTATTTTTCAAATGGCATCCAAGAAGTTACAAGCTGGCTAACTTCACAGGTGAATAATTCATTAAAGTGAACAATAAGGATAAAATGAGCAGTTTTACAATACTGGAAAATAAGATTCTGCCCAAGGATATATTGGAGCTATTATTTTTCATAACTTATCTCGTGCTAGGAACGAGTAGTGAAGTGATCAGTGGTGCCATGTTATTCAGGATGTTGGAAAACCAAAATAGATTGTGAAAATATCCTGGAGATTTAATGTTTAATATTTTATTTAATATTTAATTAATTGTTATGTAGTCACAATGAGACTGTGATTAATCAAGAAGGTGATCTTAAGGTGATGTTGGAGCAAATTACATGCCCAGGATTATAGGAAAGGAACCAAAAGAAAAAAGTTCCAGTAATGGAATGTCTGTGTACAAATTTATGATATATGTATCCTGGTCAAAAATCAAGGTTATGCTGGAACAAAAAGGAAAGGATAACCAAGTTGATGAAAGACCTTTAAAATTTTCATATGAGGAGAAATGACAAACAGATTAAGGGGAGAAGGCTCAATAAAGGTTTCTAAAAAAATATGGACAGCAGACAGAATGCATTTATACACAACAACAGAATTTGGGATCATCCAATGTTATTAACAATACATTGAAGACAAAAAAACCTATTGTATACAATGCAAGGTAAATGTTATAGATGAGGTGATTGCCACTATCTTAAATAGGTGTAAAAAGGATTTATGCCAAATGTATGAAAGGTAGTCTAGTGACAGCTACTAAATATGTTCCAGGTTTCAAAAGCAGTACAAAACTGAGTTTGTCTGTCACTTTGGATCAAAGAACAGGAGAGACTTTGTCCAAGCGCATCCTAGAGGTATCTGGGCAGCCAAAGTGGGAACTGAAGCACTACAATGCATGGAAATGTGATCTGGTGTAGCAGGAGTGTTCTTCAGTCCTTGTGTAGTAAGGTGTTTGCTTTTAAACTAGGTAGCACACACAAACACACCTGATAAATATAAATATGGTGCATCACGGGGGCTGAACAGTACAACTCGTTTCTTTCCTGTCACCTGAATTAAGAAGTTATCCATTACCTGCAAATACAGAAACAATAAGCATTACTGAATGTGTAACCAGATAAGAATTTCAATACCGTTGCAGCTATATTAAATTAGAGCTATCAAATTAGCAATAATAATCATTTACAGTGACTCTGAACACCATGTCAGATCATGAACCTTCACTCTCTTGCCCTTTTCCTATGTGGATGAATAGGAGATTCTCTATTAATAAAATAAAATGCATGCACAGAACACTTAATGTTAAATAAAGAGAATTTTTCACATAGAATAACCATCTCTCATTGTCTGTCTTTATATCTTTACACACAAACATATATAGATACATACACATCAACAATGGTTGTGGCATTAGCAGCAAAATACTGTATATTTCCTGTCCTTCTCCTTGCCTCATTGGAGATGTTCAGACAAAAATGTCAATGTCCTGCTTATTAGTCTAATCCCCAATACGCTTGAAGTACAGATCTTGCTGTTATGTTTAGACAAATCAAAATGTACTGGCACTCAGTCACAATCTTTGGGCACATGTCTTATAGAAGGCCTTTTTATAGCTATTAACTAAATAGCCCAGGTAGAGGGGAAATATGACTTTTGAAAAGGATGCATTACTAAAAAAAAAATCTGCTCTGGAGAACTAATAGATTACCATGCACCTTTCAACTTAGCTGGCTTTGTAACCACTCAGGGAAAGAGGATCAGTAGTAGAGAAATGAGGAAAAACATGTAAACAATGAGGGGAAAAAAACAGAATTCAAACAAATTAATACATTCCATGTGCAACACTGAAATACAGGTAGTCCTTAGTTAACAACGGAAATTGGGACCAGAATTTCCATCACTAAGCAATGCAGCTGTAAAGCATGACGTCACGTGACTGCATCACTTAGCAACAGCAATCCTGTCAAGCGAGGATCTCAGGTTGTTAAGCAAGTCCCAGGTGGCTCGCAAGGGGGAGGGTGGCAAGTGGCCCACAAGATGCAGCAGGAGTGCTGCCAGGGGTGGCTGCTGCCAGGTGGGGAAGGATGCAAGCGACTTACTGGAGCAACTTGCAACCTTCCCTGCCAGCTTCCCCATTGACTTTGCTCATGGGAAGCCAGCAGGGAAAGCTGCAAATGGCGATCACAAGAACAGGACACAGCAACTTTTATAAGTGCAAGCCGGTTGCCAAGCACCCAAATCACAATCACATGACCGCAGGGCTGCTAGGGTTTTTCAGTGCCATCGTAACTTCAAATGGTCACTGAACAAATGGTCGGTAAGCGAGGAATACCTGTATCCCCTTTGAAGGGACATAGTATGTCTGACTAGACTGAATACACTGAAGGATACTCACAGAACATCTGATGGATTATATAGTATCTTCTTTAAAAGAAAAACTAAGTCAGCTAGGTCAGAATATGTTCATAATCTAATCCAAAACACACCACTATCAAGCTTGGTTCATGCTAAGAAGAAACTAGAAAGCTGCCCTAAATGTGTGTACTTTTCAGATAGTACTAGTACAATTTCAAGAGCAGGCATGGTGCCATTTTATCTACCAATCCAAATGCCCATCTAAATCAGAGAGATTCTTTGCCACAGTTTTTTCATTCATCAAAAACTACCCCATACCTCCACAGCTATCCAACGCTCAAGCTCATGGCTCCCAAACCCTGCAATCAAACTTCCTTCATATGTGCCCTTGCTCATTCATCATATCCTATTAATAATGGCTCCTCCCACTGAAATTACAGGAACAAAGTACAAATACTTTAGTCTGGATTTAAGGCTTTTCTAGCTGTGTCTAAACGGTGAAACAATGTCATGTTCCCTGTTTCAATGTTCTGTTAACATCGTAACGTTTCACATGTCAAACCTTTTTTCCGTGTATACTCGGCTTGCTCTTTGCTGGTATTTTCCATTCGTGCTCTCTGCGTTGTTTTGGGACTTTGGAATGTATGTTTGGGTTTGCACTCCTATTCAAGATTACTTTCCCAGGCGCGTGTAACAGTTGCTAGCACCTGGGAGGGGGTGCTTGCTGACGGGTGCTTGGGGCGGGACTGGATTGAAGGCAAGGCTTTTAAGTTTGTATTTGGCGCGCTTTTGCTCATTCTCAGCTTTCTCTGTATTTGCATACTATTCCTTTAATAAATCAGTTATCTTTAAGCCCTGGCTTGTGAGACTGAGTATTTGGGATTAGGCAACCATTACAAACAATCCAAGTATGGACAAAAACAGATACTATAGGCGGGATTCCTGAAGGACCTCATGAGGATCAGAATGTTTTACATCCTTTTAAATGTTTCCAATCTTTAAAAAATTACATCTATTTTATTCTGTTTTTTTTAACATTTAAACCTGTTTCACTGTGTTTTAATAGTTAATTATTATCATTTGATGCGAGTATTAGTCTGAAAGCCCTGACCTAGCTTAATACCTACAGGGCTCCTTTCAAATATTGTTCAAGGAAACAACACAAAATCTTCTTCTCACGAAGATCAAAATGAGCTTAGCATACTCTTCATTAATAAATGTTTAAGAACATATTTACATCATAATGTGTCCAAAGCTGTAGACCTTCTGAACTTATGCGGAAGACAGTGGAGAAGAACTTCTCCTTTTCAAAGTATTCTGGGATTTGAATGTCATCTGCCAATAAAGGAAACTGCTTTCTCAGATCTGCAATATCCTGAAACAAAAATATTTATCTTGGCTGGAGTTGCACATTATGCTAAGCCATAAAACAGCATTTAGAAATCGTAATAGCTGGGTTCACATAGCATATGAAGCCAAAAGCAAACCAATCATACTACAGCTTAGTGCAATGTAGGAATCCAATTATACTGAAAAGCCCTGGAAGAGGAAAAGTGTTATTAGGATATTGCAGAAAGACAGAAGGACCTTAGTCCATAGTTGTAGGTCTGCTAAGATTTCCTCCCCCATGAACTGCAAAATCTCTTCTACTCAAGAGATGCTGATTAGCTTGGGCTGCTAATAAGGCATATAGAACAAGCCAAGGTTCCAGGCCATCCATCAGGTTTATTCATACTTGGATTGAGAAAGTTCAAATAAGGCATAATATAAAACATGTAAGTATGGCTATTGTGTCTTCATTTTGCATTTTACACACTTCAAATCCTACACTCAGTTCCAGATCCTGAAGAAATTGGGAGTCTGCTTCAGCAAAGGAACAGAAAAGGTATGAATATGTTAGGAGCAATTTTAATATAGAATTGCTGAAGTTAACATAGGGAAACAAGATAACGTTTGGCTCTGAACTTCTATGAACAGTACAGTTTAACATAGTTTTTCAAATCTCTCTCCAAACCATGAGTCAGGGAGTTGCAAGGTAGGATAAAAATCCTTTTGCAAGAGATTCTATTTCCTTGTCTATCCCAGGAAACAACAGTAATATCACCTTCTCCAAATCCCTTTAAAAGATCCAGACAATGCTTCTCCCTATCAGCTTTATGAACCTCCATTCCCTCTATTTTAAATGGACATAGTAAAAAAAAGCACAAGCTAAGAACAGAACTTACATAAGGGTCATCCAGGATAGCTCAGAGAAGAACTAACATTTTTAAGGTGAGCATTTATCTTACACCATGTACTCACCTTCCGGGGGTCTTCTCCTAGTGATCGTAAATAATACTTTTCATCCTTAAAAATACAAACACGTGGGAAATAAATTGCAATGAATAAGCACATGAGTATTTAATTGACTTAGCTTGTCATGTTGCATGTAATTTGATAACTGAAAAAGAACCTACCCCCCCAAATCAACTCAGAGTATTAGTAAGTAAATAATGTTACCTCAGAAAGAAAATAATCTGAATGTTTGATTTCAGCTGCTCTCTTTACAAATACATCAAAAGGCAATGTTCTGAAATTCGAAATAAAAAAAAATAACATTATCAAAATGTTTTTCATAGGTGGGACTGACTTTTAACCATAATTACCTTAATTATGAATACCCAATATTCTTACTAGAATTTAAATTCCACTGACATCAATGGAAACAGACTTCAGATCGGCTTGAAAATTATCTACCGTGAGTCAATTACTGGTAAATTTGTGCTGGCTGCCATATAAATGGGCTCAATCGTTCTAGTCAACTAAGGGCTTCTAATCTAGCGAAGCATTTCCACTGGCAGAATTAGGAACAGAATCGTCAACAATTCCCCCTCCTGTCTGCTGCCCCACATGCCTCCCAAAATGTGTTCCAGTAGATTGGTGGACCTCCAGAAAATGCAGGTGGTGATGCTGGGAGCTGCAGAGGGAATCAGGAACTAGGGAACATCATTTTATTTATTTACCTATTTATTTACATTTTATATCCCACCTCTATTATTTTTATAAATGACTCAAGGCAGTGAACATATCAAATACTCCTTCCTCCTATTTTCCCTATGGCACAACCCTGTGAGGTGAGCTGGAAATTCCTAGAAGGAACTGCACTGAAGAAGTGCTCCTAAGGGTATGGAGAGACAGCTGGATCCCCTCTCCTATCATGACAGAAAACTGTCACAGTAATCTCAGCAAAATACATTTCACACTGAAACCAGTGACTTTATTTCCAAGGGCTTTTCATTCAGAAACTGGCTATTTCTCCCACCAGTTTCAATACAATTGCAAATACCTTGTGATTTTCATTCTTATTTGAGATAGCATGCAGAATTGCTGCTTTCATTTTTTTATGTGGATAAGTCCGAACTGTAAGCTAGAGTACACTGTGACCCTGTTGAAGTTGGAATGGGCAACTGACTGAGGTGTGAAGAAGGGAGCCATAGAAAATAGCGTAAGAATTTCATAGACAAATGATGATAACGGATGAACTGAACATTGGGGATTGCATCAGCACAATTATTCACTGCCATGGGAAAACAAGAAAGTTTGTGTAAGAGACAGGTAGGAAAATGTGAAAATTAGATCTCAGAAAAAAGTTTCAACAATACCCACACACAAACCCTGCCAATCATAGCCATCATGAAAATGTGTAAATGGATTGACAGCACAAAGTCAGTACAGAAATCTGTATTACCTAGGTTGGGAAAGGCTAAGCTGAGACAGAAGGCTTACTAATGCAAATAGTTCTACAGCTGCAGGTTCCTCTTCCCAAATGGCACATCTGTAGTTTGTTTTGAGCTAAGCATGGCATGTGACAACAGTCTACATCTAACCAGAACAGCAACATCTGGGGTGCTACCAGTTCCCACGTACAGAAACAGAGTAGAGCTTGGAACAGAATACCTATACACAAAGTTCTTATTAAGGAAGTTCATCTGTGGCACAGTGGAAACATGAACCTTTACTTCTTTATTCCCTGATGCGTGACAGAGGTAATCTACTGTCCATCTGGTCACACAAGGGCCCAGATCTATTCCTTTCAGTACTGCAGGCTTTCTCTGTGAATGGAAAAAAAAAAGTTATTGCACAAAATGCTGCCATTTTGCTATTTTCTCAAGGCACTCATGGGAGAGGCAAGTGATAAAACATTTGCTGTGATGAAAACTCCCATCCTTCAGGATGTCATGCAACATTACAATGCAAATCCAAAAGGGTGGAGCTTGTGCTGGGACTTCAAAATGCACGTCATCAGTTTAGCATCATGGTTAGAAACAAAAGGCTATGAACTATCTTATACTACCAACCATCCAAACTTTCCAGCAGTTATGAGAAACCAAATAACAAACTAATAAATAAAAATGCATATCTATTCTTACCGAAGTATGCATTTTGATTGAATGAATTCCACTAAGATATTGTTTGTGTAACCATTAAAATGGACTTCATCTATATTTTTAACTTTCATGATTTTTCTGTCACAGCATGCTTTAGTGAAATATCACATAATCATCCTAATGACAGGATAAGCAATAATGAACAACCTACAATACAGTATTGGGTTAGTCTACAGTTTACAAAGCTATGCAGCCTAATTCTTAGCTCAACTACTTTGAAGCAAATCCCCAAAATTGTAACTGACTTCTAGATAAATGTATTTAGGACTACAGTCCAGCTGAACTTGTGGATTTAAATCAATACTTTAATTAGGTTTTGTTTTTCCATAAATCTAGTAAGAGACACCCAACCAGCTTTCATGCTCCAGGTAGGCCTAGAACTCACCGTCTCCTGGTTTCTAGGCACTACTCCAAACTGGCTCTCTCAATCTTGCATGTCTTTGCCACGTTATTTATAAACGACCCAAGAAAGCGTTTGAGCCTCCGGGTTTCACTCACCAGGGGATAGACGTCTTGCAAAAAGCGCTCCCGAGTGACCCCGATGTAGTGCGGGACTCGCTGTCTCTCCATGGTCCCCGCTGAAACCTAAGCCGCCCCCCGCTCACTTCCTCCGCTGGGTCCGGCGGTGATTTCCCTCCGCTGACAACGAGGCCTCGCCAAGCCAGGGGACCCGCGCCGGCGGCCCCTGCAGGCGCCCAACGCCGCCGGGTGGGCCGCGAGAAGCGGCTCGCTCCTGCTCTAACTCAAGGGACAGCCGACTAAACGCGCCGCGCCTCCCGCCGCGGCGCCAGAAGAGCAGCCCGCTCCATCCTGCAAGGCCGGGGACCCTTCCCGAGAGGTGGCGCACCAGCCGCTCTCTTCTTGGGCTGCAGAGGCCGCTCTTTCTCCAAAAGGGGACTCTGCTCGCCGCCTGCCGATCCCTCGCGTCTCTTCCGTCGCCGCCGCGGCATGATGGGAGGGCTGAGGCGGCGGGTTATGGAGCTGCCCACGGGAGTCCTCTGCAGGCGCTGCTGCTCCTGCTGGCGCTGGCAGCCGCGGGGGCTCCCCGTCCTCCCGCGAGGCTCCTCCGCCTCAGCGGCCCAGAATGGCGGGGTCGGGCTCCCGTCGCCTTCCTCTGGCCGCGGCGCCGCTCCGCCGCTGCCTCCCGCGCGCTTTTATAGCAGTGGCGGCGACTCCAGGCCGGACGAGCGGACGGTATTCTTGGGGTTCCCCAACCCTTTGAGATGGCTCCGCACTCGCCTCTACTTCTTCCTCATCCGCACCTATTTCGACCGCGAGTTCAGCTTTCACGAGTTCACGCAGGGGGCGAAGCACGTGAGTCGTTTGTTGAGCCGCCCCGCCGCAATTTGGGTTGCTATTAAAAAAGAAAAGTGGGGGGAGCCCTGATGTGTGTTGGTTGTTCGTGTTTAACACAGCTCCGAGGAAAGCTTTTGGGTTGGTTTAGCAATGGCTGCTTAACGAGCTGGTGTTTATAGCCGTGGCAAACAATAGCGGAGGGTTCTTGTCCTCTTGCCCTGCTTACGGGTTGGAAGGCGTTGGATTGGCCTTACAGTACAGCTTCGCTCTGATCCAGTAGGTCGGGAGTTTAAACTCATAAAGTAGGGAAAAATATTAAGATACTATATAATATATCTGTATCTACATACATATATATAAACACATTATATCTTTACATACACACACAATAGTATAAGATATAAATAATATATCTTATAAAAATATATAATATAAATATTCATTTTTAAAATATTTATTTTTAAAAAATAAGAGAAAGTTAACCAGATAAAATTCAGTTTCAAAAAGGAAACAGTAACAGAAGTGGAAAAAAAGGAAGGCTTGTCTGGAGCTAGCTATAAGTGCTGCTAGGCCAGCAACATCTTGGGGGGAGAAGTGATCCACCAGGAACCTGAAGAATCTTTTTTTTTCCCCCCCCTTGGTCCAGCCCTGCAGATATTGTGATTGGAGGTATTGTACTGCCTTTTCCATTTTTGATCTACAGTCTGGGAAACAAGCTTGGGGGGGGGGAAAAAAGATAGGTCTAATTGCAACTTCCCAGTTGCCTCAAAAGTCTTCTCTTGCATTCTTTCTGTTGGGTCAGTATTTAGGTTAATAAAATCACAAGGTTCTGCCCTCCTGTATTTTGCATCAATTGAACCTAAATTATTTACTTTTTAAATATGCACAAAGACAACATTAGACTGTATTCTGGTAGATATAAACTTGTGCTTAATTGCAGGAGCCTTAATTAAACTAGCATTTTTCTCTGTGTTTTCTAGGCCTTTACTCTTGTTTCAAGGCTAATTTCTCAGTGTAAATATGATGTATTGGAGGAGCTTGTATCAAAAGAGGTAAAAATATTTAATATCCCTCATATGCAAAAAACAAGATTCTTCTCACTGTTCCTTATGTGAATTTTTTTTTTTTTTTTTTTTTGCAGAGGACAGCATAAGTCAGCCTTCCCCAGCATGGTGCTCCAGATGCCTTGGATTTCAACTCCTATAGTTTACAGTATGAATTTGGCCATGTTGGCTAGAAATTGTAAGCATTGAAGTTCAATGTATTTGGAGAGCATGAGAGTGGAGAACGCTGTCCTAAGTTAATTAAAAGTGGAAGAAACAGTTTGGGTTATATTTATATTCTGTTCCTAAATTAGGGTAAGCATATAGCATCTAAACTAACAACTTTTCATTCCCAGAAACTGTGACAACTCACATTTGACTTTCTAAAAAGGGCAAGAACCAAGTTCTGTTTTCCCATTAGCGCTTCTATGTAATTTAACCACCATAACTGTTTATTCACTTTATTCTAACTTGGGTTTTCTCACACTTTAGTTACTTTAGCTGTGCTGTCATTTCTAGAAGTAGGACGTAATTAAATAATTTATTGTTACAACTTCCATGCCACTTCATTTCCAGAAACTCTGAACTGCTTACAGTTTTAATATAATAATATTTAGTAAGTAAGGGATGGTCTGTCTATACAAGGATTAGGTTTTCCAAAAGGGTGGGGGCATGACTGAGAAAGCTCAGCATGAAGTCCCTGAAGATGAAATTCTCTCAGTGGTGGAACCCTCAGCAGATCTTACTGGAGTCAGGGTTTTCCAGAGCATCAGGTTTGAAAGGCTTTCAGTGGGAAGACTAAGAGTTCTAAAATGGGTGCCTTTAAGGACATATAGGACATTTCCCTCATCAGTAAGTAATCTGTACCCAAGGCCACTCATTGAAAGAAGTTCCCTCCCACTGATGTGCTCAGAGCTCCTTCCTTCCCTTCCTAAATTACTAGTTTCAACATTCAGTTCTGGGAATCTCAGAATTCACCCAAAGGAGATCAACAACAACTATACTCATATAATAATTATTTGATGCAAGAATATTGAGGTGTTTTAAAAATACTTGAATTTTTAAGTGGCAGGGAGGAATGGCAGCATAGTTTTCCGTAACTGTCTTATATAACTATTACACAGCTGATTAGGTGAATTGGTGTAAGGGAACTAGTAAGCACTAATGTTAACAATTCCACTTCCAACCCAGATGATTCAGATGCTAAGGGAGAAGCTCTCTTCACTGTCTGAAAACCACAGAAAAGCCCTGGCTGCCGAGATGGATGAAATTATGTTCACAGCAGCAGGAGATGTTGGCATTTACTATGATGACAGCGGTATGCCTCCATTCCATTTCAAAGCCCCTTACAAAACACAGAAGCATTCCTCAGCCTTTTTAAATAGTGCTAAAAATTTGTTTTCTTTCCATTTGATTACAGTGTTACATGTTGAGCACCTGTCTGCTTTGACTTGTGTCTGTTTTTGTATACATTTCATTCTGCCTTCATTCTTTCAGCCCAAAGCAAAATCAAGTAGTCTTTTAAAAACACTGGTTCTCAAAATGTGATCTAGGGACCCCTGGGGCTTCCTGAGACCCTTTCAGAGGATCCATGAAGTCAAATATTTTTAAATTTCTCAGTTTTAATTTCTAATTACAGAAACTATTATAGATATAACCCACACAAACCAAAGAGCCACTGGGCTACAAACCAGGAGACCGAGAGTTCTAGTCCCACCTTGGGCACAAAGCCAGCTGGGTGACCTTGGCCCAGACACAGTCTCTCAGCCCTAGGAAGCAGGCAATGCCAAACCACTCCTGAAAAACCTTGCCAAGAAAACTGCAGGGACTTGTCCAGGCAGTCTCCGAGAATTGGACACGATTGAATGGATTAAAAAAAAAACACACAAGCCAAAGCTCTTTGGGGTCCTCAATCATTTTTTTAAAATGTAAAGGGGTCCTGAGACAAAAATATTTGAGCTGCTGTTCTAAAACAATGTAACCTGTTACATGGAATGGACTTTATGACAACAAGTTACCTAGTAGCTCAGTTTGCTTGGCCCTTTAGGAAGATCCATCGTTTACTAGCTGAATACATACCTAACATTTATTCAGAAATTGGTGGGAAAGGCCTTCCATACCTTTGACCAGCAGGTAAAGGTAAAGGTTTCCCTTGACGTAAAGTCCAGTCGTGTCCGACTCTAGGGGGCGGTGCTCATCTCCGTTTCAATATTAAGAAAAAAAAAACCTTACCACAGCCAATCTCTCCTCAAAGATGGCCAGCAGGACAAACAACTTTCCTAATTTTACTTTTAAGTCAAATTAATCACTTGAATGTTAAATACTAGAAACAAATGATGTTTGAATGTCTAACTCATACCTGAGCCATGAATTTTCCCACTTGGTATTTCCAAACATACATAAAATGATGCTGTGTTGGTCTTGGCGTGAGAAGTTTGTAAGACCGCTGATTTGTGGCTACCACTTCCTAGCTTCTTGCTGGGAAGAGAAAGACTGGAAGATACAGGAGAACCATCTCTCCTGTGGTGAAGGTGGAAGCAGTTAACAGGTTCTCTGGTAGCTGAAAGTAGTTGGCTACAATAATTCAAAGCTCAGCTGTGGGTGGGTCATGGCTAAAGAGTCACATACGAAAAACGAAGGAAGGAACTCTGGCTGGTTCTGTACATTGTGTTAAGACATAATATGGTCGGTCTACATTTCACGTGTTACGTTTTATGAACCCAGCTAATTGTTATGTATTCAGCAAACTCTGGATAAGTAAATTTTGGATTTAGCCTGATAAATGAATTGAGTATATGGCAATTCATGCTTTGAAAGGCAAATTTTAAAAATTGAGGAATGGAGCAGTGGTAACATTATTTCCTCTGAAAGAGGCTTTGGCTGATTCCACTGCTATCCTCACAAGTAGTTTTTTCAAACTGTGTGTGTGTGAGAGAGAGTGCCGTGTGTCCTGTTGTATCTCTCCATATGTTATAAGGTGTCTTTTTCTATTTCAATATCTGTGTCCCCCTGCAAACAGGAAGGAAGTTTGTTAGTATCCTGATGTCCTTCTGGTATCTGAGTAGTGCTGACATCCCTGACAAGACTCCAGAAGGAACCAAAGTATTCCAGATTGCGCTTAGAGGTGAAAACACACCGAAAACAAGACGACTCTTACTAGCAAATTATGAGTAAGCCAGTCATTGATTTTCTGCCTGACCGTGGTTTTGCTCTCTGGGTATGGTGAAACTTCAATTGAATCAGTGTATTTTAAACAAGGGTAGCTCCTGTGATGCATCATATAAGTGATGTTGCTGCATCTTGAGCAATATGCCTGCCCGTAACTTAAAGACTTACGAAGGAAAAATATTGAATTTATTGGAAGACCAGGGTTGCTTCTCAAACAGCAGCTTATTTAGAAAATCTAGTTTCGGTAAGCCTCGGACAAGTTGTCTACTTCTGTCCGTAATCGCCATAGTAAGTAAGCACAAGGATGAAAAAGCTGAAGAAGTTTTGACACCTGCTCTGAGCCTTGCTGTGGAGGAATAGGGAGCATAAGCAGTACAGTATGAATGGAATGGCCTAGGAAGCCAATAGCTATTCTAATAGCTATTATTAAGCTGGTCTTTCAAAAAGGCAAAGGTTTATAATCAACTTATAAAGGCCTGGAATCAGTTTAATGTCTGGTAAGCTAATTTAGTTATTTCAGCATGAAAGATACGTATTTAAACAGACAGGGTTTATTTATGTAATGAATAATGAAGAGTTAATACTATAATAAAATATATACAATGAAGAATTTTAATTGAGGCAATTATAGGATACCTCTTTTATATTGTTTGTAGTCCACCCAGATTATTTGGATTGGACAGCAACATAAAAAAATATTTTAATAAATAAATACATTCCCACTCTTCTATTATAAAAATAATAGAGGTTAGTCTTGCAAGAATCATTTTCATCCACCACCAGAAGAGACACTGTGCACAGAGGTGATTTCTGCTTTCTCCTAAAGCTATTTGCATTTGTAAAGCTGGGGAACTCTGGAACAAATTTGGGAAGTTCATGAGAGGCTAAAGGCCCTTTTGGTTAATTAAATGTAGACATCTGTCCTTGGGATGTCTTTCAGGAGAAGACATATCACTTTGTATCTGATTTTACCACATAAGATTTCTAAGTGCAGAACATTTTCTCCACATTTTCCCATTCACATCCTATAGGAAAAAAAATGTGTATATTGGAGGACTGTATTGGTGTAGGGCGATACTGGCTGTAGTTATTATGTTTTGTGGGATTCTTCCTGCTTACATTCTCTTTCTTGTATAATTTATGGGAATTAATGTCCAACACATCTGGAGGACATGTGGTTGAGATGCCTATTCAAGAGTGTGATGAAAGCCAGAGCAGCATTCACATACATGTAAATCCTAATAGAGGATGGGTTTTAGCAAGGCAGTTAAGAACAGCTTTCTCTTTAGCTGTGAATGAGAAGCAGATGTCTAGAGAGAATGGCTCTTAAGTAGTAAGAAGATTGTACAGAGTTCCAGTTCTAAGAATTGAAAAATGAAAATGAATAGAGCTGTATGTCATCTCTCCATTTTCTCTACCAATTTTCTCTTGGGTAGACTAAAACATTAAAACTCCAGAACCTTGTGTCATTTAAAAAATATTCTCATGTAAACTTTTGTATTGATCACAATTAGTATTTCTCTTTGCATTCATATGCTTAGTTCCAGATTTAGCTTTATTCTTTTAGAGCAAACTTTCAAGTTACTATGCTTCTTTATGCTTTTGGAGGCAATTTTGAAAATATGAGGGACTGTATTTAAAACAATAATCAGTGGAAGCCAAAACAGATAAACTCTCAGCTGGCTCAAGTGATTAATAGAAACTCTGGCAGAGAAGAGTTTTTGAAGGACAATATATGTACTGCTGCTAGAGAAATGTCAGAATGACATTAGTTCATTCTTACAATCTTCCTCTGGCTCCAGCTAGATGTTTGTATCTAATCTAGTCATCGCTGCTTTTTTTTTTTTTTAATTTTAAGGGGTATACTGAATAAAAAGCATCAGTTAGGAATGCTGACACTAAGAACAAGTACTTTGGATGATTAGCTGACTCCATTCAGATAGCCTTTTCCTACGTCAACATCATAAACATTCTGATATTAATGACTGGAAGAGCATAAGGTCTCCCGGTTCCTTCGTATGCTCCACACACAGTTCTGCCTTCAACCGTAATGATATTACCGACTTCCACGAACCTCTAGATTTCTCTAGTGTTCCAATAAGTTCATCTATTAATGAAAGTATTCACAGATATAACAAGGTGATCTTGGAATTTTGTGCTATGTTTCTTGTTTTGTTGATTGAAGTCAGACTGCAGTTCTCTTCCTGAGGGATCTGGTAGCCAAGTCTGAATCTATTTTTAGTGTTACAGTTTGTTCACCACTTTAATATTACATTTGCAATTGTAATAGCTGCTTTATTAAGACGGTTCACAAAGGGTTGTTGCTTGGCTTTTGCAACTGTCCCTTCATTGTTTTGTTTTGTTTTGTTTTGTTTTCCCTAAAGGTTTCGGAGAGAATTTACACAGGGTGTGAAACCAGACTGGATGATTACATGGATTGAACATCCAAACCTATTGGAATAAGTTCACAGAACGGAGACATTCATATACTAGTAATATTTTGGCATATCAACAGACATCTCAAGATTTGTATGCCACATTACACAGTGGACTAATTTTGTGTTTTTTGCCTGAACACAATCTTGCTTGGAAGTGCATAATGTCTTTCCCATCAGACTTGAAAGCACAGTTTGGACCAGCATAATGGGGAGCATGTTAGGTTGGTATGATAAAGATCTTGGTGTGCTTTGGAAGAAGAAAAGTAACAGTTAATAGTTCAAAACTGAACAGTGCATCTTTTTTCTTCAACCATTTTCAGAAAGTGAAATGGGTGTTCTTAGGAAAAAAAAAAGGACTTGGAAAGAAGCGACCTTCCAAGTATCCGACTTTACCTGACTCCATTGATATAGTTACTTAACAGCCAAAGTCTTGATTTTAGGATCAAGAACATTAAAATTAATACATAATGTACTTTTCAATGCATATATTATCTGTATCATTTGACAATGGAAGTAAAGAGGTTTCAGTAGACTTCATATTTATACCAGAATTAAGTTTTGTAGTGAGTGTTTTTACTTCAGTGCTTTTTTTCTGTATATATGATAATGAAAGTCAAAACTATAATAACTATGAACAGCTTTTAGCTGAGATCCAAAATTGGTATAGTGAATTTAATTTCAACGTGATGCGACTTTTGCTGTTTCTTTGTGACACTGCCAGGGCTTGAATGTAGGTCTTCACACATATAAAATATATAGGACTAAGTTGACACCTGCTAAGTGGCTAAAATGCCCAGGATGAATGTTCTAAGAAAGCAAAAAGAAATATTGCAAGTGTTGCTCCTTCTATATATTTAAAATGATTTATTGAAACCCCCCTTAGCATAAGACAATTTGAATTGATTCTCTGGGATTGCAAAAGATTTTGAGGCTGTTTCGATTTAACCCTCAAATGTTCATGTTTGTGCATTTTACTGGAAAAGCATACTGAATAAAATACATCTAGGAATGCCTCAGTTAATGATGAAGGGAAAGCAGAGCAGCCAAACTGGCCACCCAGTTAGCCACTTCCACAGGGATCATTGTACTTCTTGTGTAAATGTCAGGTATAGTCCCTGGATGCTATGAGCTCCTTTCTGTGAGCCATACATATTGATCCCCTTGATCAGTGAGACCATACTAGATGATTTCTTACCAGTGAGGAACATTAATAGCAAGGACATTGTATGAAACTGTTCGAAAGAAACAGCTGAAACAGATGCCATCAATTGCTTCCCCATTGTGACAGTATAAGAGGCCTGCCAGTCTGAACCTATTAATTTTGGGAGGCACACTGATGCAGGGGCCCTGGGTTATATTGCTGTAGGGTGTACTTACAACCTTAACAGTGCTGTTATAACTGGGCTAAGGGAGTGGAATATCTGATCTGCATGCAGAAGACCCTGAGTTTATTCTCTGGCTTCTCCAACTAAAGAAAAGTGTAGTAGAAAATAAGGGGAAAGATCTCTGTTTGAAACCCTGAAGAGCTACTATGAGTCAAAATAGACAATGGTGAGCAGCCTGGACAGGTACTCTAGTATAACAAAAGAATTAAACCTCACCTGCATCTTGTGACAACTTAGCAACTTAGAAATTGTCTTTAAGACACTTTTCCCCCTTATTTTTGCTGCATCGTATTAATGTATCTATCGCTTTTGGAAAATAGTATAAGGAAATTTCTGGTGGATTAGAAATATCTAGTCTCATGCAACAGAAATAACAGATTTGTGGCACTTGAAAAGCTAACAGATGTATGACTGCTAAGCTTTGTGGATCACAGCCCACTTTATCAGATGCCTGGAGTACGGTCTTGAGAAAAGAGTATTTTAGCTGTGTGTGTACAGGTATACACATAGGTACAAAGACATATACTGTACACACGCAAGAACAGCTGTAGAAGGGATGGAAAGAGATGTGCATGCAGAACATGAGGCAAGCAACAATTGTACTCTCTCATGCCTTCAACTATGCATTTGGGGGTTGGTTGATCATGGCTTGAAACTGGTAACTTGGATTTAATATATATTCTCCAATAGCAATGTTCTTTGAACATAGAAAAGTAGTAAAAGAGAATGTCAATTTTAAAACGTATTTTAAAAAACTAAAGAGTGGTGTTCAGTCTCAGCCTTCCATTTGATTTTTTTCTTCTTGACCAGTTGGTTGTTCCCATCAATTGAGCTGTTTGAATTAGTTTCATTGCTAATTTAAACAGTTCAAAGTATGCAGTCACACTTTTGATCCTTCACGTTCTATACAATTATTTGTTATTAGGAAACCAGTGCCTAAAGTTGTAGATCAGAAAATGTCAGGAAGAAAAATATTAACTGAATTGGATAAGAATGGAGTGTAAAAAGGCCTGAAAGCATTGGCTAGCATGGACCTCCCTGTTACTGGAATTTGCTTGCAACTTGAAGAAAAGCTCATTTATGCTGAAATCTTGTACATGTTGTTGGGAGAAAATGACTAGGAAGTCCTAAGTAAAAGTCAAAATTATCTCATGGTTGGGTATCGTGTTCTGTGCTGACAAATGCTAGCAACATCTGGGTTGATTGTTAAAAGGAATTGCTTTTCTCCAGGCAGAATGGAAAGAAATACCTTTAGATGAACACTTACATTGAAGCAGCAGCGGCTTTCTCTTGCACTTCTCTTCTGTGTACATTAGGTGGGAGTATTTTATCACAGCCAAAACATTTTGTTGCTCCCAGGTCAGGGTTATCTTATATACGTAATGTCAGTAAGTACCTGTAACAAGGAATCTTCCTTGTCATAGACAGGAATGCTGCTCTGGTTGAATCCAGCATAATGCTTGGTGCATGGAGGAAATTGTTTTATGACTCAGTGGTTAAAATATGATTCTGTCTGCAGCGTGCCTAAGAAAATCACATTATGATAAGCAAACATTTGAACTAATTAAAGTTAAAAAGTTGTTAGCACTCTGATTTTACAAATTAAGCTAGTTCTTTTTTTAAAGTTTGCCATCATAGATTTCACTTTCAGCATGTGGGAAGGGGTACTGAGATTCTAACAATTGGTGGATTTTCTTACAATTAGTAGATCTCTTAGTTAATCTTCCCTTGAAAAAAAATGCCCCCTGGCTAAAAATTGTTTGCTCAGCCCTTAGCTAGATCATTCACTGCATCCAGCTTAGTGTCATACAGTACTTTTGTCATAGTTGCAGTAGTAAAACCATGGAAAATGTAGAGCCCTGATCATTAAGTACTGTTCCAGACTGGACTTGTTATGCATTACAATCAAAACTAGCAAAAGATCAAATTAGAAAGCATTGCATAGTCTAGGAATCCCTATATGTGAGTGTGCCACCTTTTAATAATTGCATAGATTTTGAAGCTGCTGTGTCAATGGAATAGTGCAAGCTGATGAATCTGCATAATTTTCTCCTTGCCATTCAGAGTTGTCACGTCTGAGAAAAGCTGACGCTGCAATAATGGCCCACAGGATTGGCCCAGGCTAAACTAATTATTGCCATAGCAAATAGTTTTCATGAGACATTTTGTTCTCAGCAAGTAGCACAGGTAGCTTCTTAAGAATTTGACGTGTGGGAGGGAAGCCATGTGCATAAGTGGAAAATGTGAAGACAGAATTGCCCATTTCAGTTCAGATTTGGTCTTTTGGTCTGTTGGATTCTTACTGCACTCATTCCCCATTAGACACTCTCTATTTTTCCCCTACAAAAGGAAAATCCACCATAGTCAAGTAGTTAAAAGGCTGAAAGGGCTATCATACCCATGTCTGCTCAGAAGTGAATCCTACCAAGTTCCATGGAAACTATTCCCAAGTAAGTGATTTTAGGATTGCAGCCTAAGGCTGAGAAAGTGAAGACAGAGGTACAACCAAGGAATGTTGGTTGAGAGAGGAAGAAACTAATAAAAAATACTACTGTATATTATGGCCTTGGTGGCCCTCATTTTCTTTGTAATTTTCTTTGCTATTGTTAGTTTTCTTTTTGGAATACTGTTTTAACATTTTAATCTTACTGAAAGAAGGAAATGTGAACTACTCAAAAGTCCCTCTGGATTGAATTGGCACATGCACCAAGTAAGTAGGTATATAAATCAGTAGGAAATACAGTGTGGGTGTGGGTGTTAATGAGTACCGTTGTCTGTACTGAGAGAACAGCCACCTTATCAGGCTACTTGAAATATTTTCTCTACCTGTTTGTTAGAAGAAGACAACTTGAAGAAGAGCTTCCCTCCTTTTGTCTGGATGTATATTGTCTAGAATATACAAAGGCACTTCAAATTTATGTTAGAAATGTGAACAACAAGAAGGAACATTTTATCATGTTTGGTGGACGTGTAAAAAGTTAGAAAATTTTGGATTCAAATACATACACTGACTCAGAGGATTTTAAAGATTAATATACAATTGAAACCGGAGGCTTTTCTTTTGGAAATGATGGACAAACAGTTGGGAAAAAGTCCATGAGCTTTGTTTTTATGCATGACAACTGCAGCGAGATTATTGTATGCACACAGATGGAAAGAGTCGGCATTACCCACAATGGAAGAATGGTTGGTGAAGATGATGGAACTTGCTGAGATGGCTAAATTGACTTCTTTGATCAGAGAAAAGACAATTATCTACATTTATTGCTGAGTAAAAACCCCTCATAGATTTTTTGCATGAAACAAAAAAACCCTCATGATTTATGGTTTTGATTATTAGACAGGATAGATTATAGAAAAAAGTGTTACATTGTAACCATAGAGCAAGAGGTAAATTTATAATTGTATTTAACTATATCACTGCTATAAAGAAGATTGCAAGCTACTTTTTGTATACTTTTTTTTTCCTTTCTTGCACTTTTAGGGTTTTCTTTGATTTCTTTTTTCTCCTCTCTTTCTCACTCTCTCTTAGTTTCTCTTAGTTTGTATCTTCCTTAAAATATTTAATAAAAGTGTGTGTGTGTGTGCGTCTCATCAATTTCCACCATTGTCACATCTAGATTGTAATCTTGAGGGCAGAGGCTATCATGCTACTTCTATCTGTAATCTAATCTGGGAACAGTTTTGGCTATATAAGGTAAATTGTATTAGGAAAAAAAGCAATAAAAGAATGGGATGCCTGGAGGCCATGGCAGCAGGAGCCATGCCACTGCCAATGCTGCTCTGTATTTCTCCAGGTTCCACTGATCATTTTGTTAACTAATTCTTGGACCGCTTCCCAGTTCCTTACCTCCCCTCCCCCAGATGTTCATAGAAATAGACAAAAGGGAGCCAAAAGGGTAAGAGAAGGAAATTTTTAAATTTTATTTATTTTATTTTATTTTTAATTGGAAGAAGGGGATGGTGGGGACTTCCAGTGGGAATGGCGGGCTGATTGGTTCCTCCTTTTGAAGTGTAGCTGGCACAGTATTTTCTGGGTGCAGGCTGGGTTCCTGCACCCTGAAGAATTCTCCGAAGGTAAGGAGAATCCAGGAAAACATCCCATTTCTTCTCCAGACAGCAGGTTTGGGGTGGGGGGTGGGGGTTGTAGAACGGAGTTCCTGCCATCTGTGATTGAGATTGCTGGGAGGTGAGGCTGTCATCTTGTTCGAGGCTGCACCAAAGCTGAAAAACAGATGCCACCCCATTTCTTAGATACTTTATTTTTTTGCTTATTTGTTACTTAAGAGAGGCTTTTTACAGCTAAGAAAAGCTGAACCTCTTGGAGATTTTCATTATTTTTTGGAATCTTTTAATTTGGAAATTTGGCTTTTTATAATATGTAACATCAAAAGTTAAAACTACTGGTTTTTTATTGCTTTTTAAGGAATAAAGTTTTAAGGAATATTGAAAACTCTTATTTTGACAAATCTGCTTATGTGGAGTTGAAATCAGACCTTTCTGCCCTTATGTTCCTGTGGGAAACTGTCTTTGTTGTTATTTTCCACCATGCTGATTGGTTCAGTTCCGTAAATAATAAATTAGGAGATAATTTACACAAAAATAGCCTTCAACTTTTGTTGGTGCTTTCCTGAGTCACTAGAGGGCACTATAATCTACTGTGATGAGACATGGAGGAAGTTAAACTGATTTTTGATTAGCTTTATCTTAAAGTCACTCAATTTTTGGACTCTTTCTGAGAAGTGGATTTTAGAGTGTACCAGCAGTTGCAGAAAACTAACAGTGCTGTGAAACACCCAAAGGATAAAGGTGATTTTTCAAATAAGAAGATGGGGATTAGGGATTTGGAGTTAAAAAGAGAGCTGGAGAAGATTGAATCATTTGAATTTGAAGAGAGAATTGGTCTTAGAAATGGGACTCTATTGTTGAAATATGAAGAAAAAGAACTTGGCTTAAAAAGTTGGAAGGTCCCAGAAGAAAATTTGAACTTGTTAAGGCAGGATGGAGAACAGATGGAGGTGCAAACGGGGAAAGCCCTCTGTATAATGTTAAGACATGTACATGTTTTGGTTTATTTTGAGGTGGAATAAATTTTAAATATTTCTGTCAGGATGGCTTTTTAAGGTTAAGATGATTTTTTTGGGGGGGGGGATGCCACTCTTACTTTTGGTAAAAGGATATTAAGAAAGCTACTTTTATATATGTATATATGTTAGTTATAAGATATAGCCATGTTATTTTTTGTTAGTTATAGTTGACGGAATTAAAAAGTAATTATAGGCATGAGGGACAATATTTAGTTATTTGTTTTCAGTGAAAAACTGAGTTTGAGGGTTTCTTTTTTATGTTTTTAAGTGGGGGAAAATTTGTGTTAGATGGGAATGGACTATAGAAATAATCTTTATTATAGTTAAAATTGGAGTAAGAGATTGATGTTTTTTTATGTATATCTTTGCTGCAGAAAGTCAGAAGTCACTCTTTATTCTTTTCTATTTATTTCTACACCTTTTTAGTTTTTCTTTTTTCTTTCAGTTTTCTTTTTCAGTCTTTATCTTTTATCTATACTTTGAAAATATAATAAAGTTGTTTTTTAAAAAAGGAAGAAAGGAGTGGTGGAAAGAATGTGCAGTTATTTCACTCCTGCAATGTCACATAGGAGTAAGTTGTCACAAAGACTTTGTGAAATGGTGGGAAAGACCTCTTTGGGTTACTTCAGTAGTAAGGGTTCACACCAGGTAACAAACTGTAGAAAAGTCAGTGGATCATCTTAAAGGTTTAATCAGAGAAGACGAGTTAGATTTCTTTTCAAGAGCCTTCCATTCATTTGGAATTCTAAAATGATACCAGATACATATAGCCCACCAGCACCACGCATGCTGTACAGGAAAAGAGAACCCTCCCAAATTGTATTTGTTACTTTAAAGAATTAAAGCTCTTTTTAAGTTGACTCATAGGTTATGGAATAAATCTTTCCAGGAGCTTCATGCGAGAATGTTCTATCTTTCCTGGCAGTAAGTAAAAGTGATAAAGACAAGTTAGTTGTTTTTCCCATTCTGGAAATTATGTGTCCCAGTGAATTTTCAGTGAGGCAAAAACAGGGAGCATTCTCTTTAAACTTTCTTGTGGAGATTGGCTTCCACCTCCTTTAACTACTTGCTTCAGTTCTGTAATAGAATTCAATTTTGGGATGAAGCTTTATTGTGATGGGCATGGGAAGTGTGGTTTGCAGCTGAGCATCAGCATTTCTGTTGTTTTTAACAACTGTAATACATTGGCAATTCTGTGGTAGGGGAGCATACAAACATCCTTGCATTCAGTTATGTACCCTTGATGTGCATCTCCTGTAAAGGGTATGTTTGCATTCCTAGTGAAAACCAGTTTTCTGCCACATCTTGACTGCAGCAGCTGATTGCAGCTGTCAAGAACATCTTTAATAGTGTCTGTGGCACCACTGATGTCAGGGGACATGATCTCTGTGCCTATAGGCACGTGCAGCTAAATGACTGGTTTTGTTAAGTGTTTTCAAGCATTCCTGCTTCAGCACTGCAGCAGGAATACTCAGGGGTTTTTTTCAATTGAGGAAAGAGGCAAAAAGAGATAAGACTGCTTTCTTCCATTTTTTTCATGTATATAATTTGATTTTCTTCATAGGATGCATTTCCACTCTGTTTAAAGGAGTGGGGAGAAAGCCTTTTTTTTTTTTAGGAAAGTAATGCGAAGTACTGCCTCCACCTTGATTATTTATACATAACCTTTTTGATTATTTATATATATCTTTTTTTCCCAGTCAAAGTGCTTAATATTATGCATTTCCCATTAATCTGCTGTGCTAGCTGCAGAAGCAATTGGAAGACAGTCCAGATTTAAGCATCTTCCTAATCCATGATTTATCTAACCTTAAATTGTTAAATAAGCCATATTTGGCTGGGTTTGCACATTACACTGAGCAAGAAACAAGCCACATTAAGCTTTGGTACACTGTGAGAACTAGATTATAGGGGCTGTGTATTATACCCAGAAGCTAGTGCTATTTCTAAAAACTGATTGACAGCTAACCATAGATTCTCTTGTCAAAGAATCACTCTGCTTCCAGAATGCAGTAGTCAGGTATATAGAAACAGCTTTCTAAAAGAATCTGTCACTATGTATTGTACCAGATCTCACTGCTGCTTCTATCAGTTCTAAATGAACAATTATTTTCAACCACACAGCTACTCTCTCTCCTTGTAGAAATCCAAGAATTTCTGTGCACCCCACAAAGATCTGCCAACAATAGCAACTCCTAGTTGCAAGAGTATGATCCTTTCCCATGACACGTTTAATTGGGTCAAGGGGGAGTTGAGTATGTCATGGGAAGACCAAAAATGGGCTAATTGACCCAGTGATCTAACCTGGGGAGGGGGTGTAAAATTTATCCCAATTCAAATCCAGTCATGCTCAGTTTTAAACTAACTCCACCTAACCACTCATGTTGTAGTAACATCAAAGCTAAATGGTTCCAGTTTGCATACCAAATTCTCTAGGAGCTCCCCCCTCAACCCAACCTTATCTGGAGCAAACAACTGGCTATAAAGGACCTCCAGCCCAACATGTGCAATGTCGGGTCAGGGTACCCAATCCTCACAACCAATGTCTACCAAGGACTCCTTACTATCCATGGCATAAAAGAACCAAGATAGTTCTATTGTGTATTGCCCGGAGTCACTTTGTGTGAGATGGGTGGCCATATAAATTTAACAAAAAATAAATATATAGTACAAAGACTGCCTATCTTGTCAAACTCCTGACCAGTGAACAAGTGCAGGAGGTAAATAAAAAATTGATGAGGAAAAAAACTAATGAGAGAAGCTTCTATTGCACCTTCCAACATTGCACAGACAAGCAGGAAGCCATAAAGTAACAAGTCAAAGAGATAACCTTTTGTAATAAAAAAGGGTTGTTCCATCCTTATGGAGTGGAGAGATGTTATCCAGGAATATGTGGCTGGCAGTGGGATCCTACCTTAATGGCCCCCCTTACCCTTATGCTATCCATGAACCATGGCCACCTTGAGTTAGGCAGTGGATTGTCACTGGGGAATCCAAGTCTGAGAGGGAAGAAGAGGAACCTTCTGCTATGGACAAATGCCAGATGATGTCCAGATGAGCAAGAGGTTCTCCTCCATCTGAGAGCAACTGTGTTCTTTGGCATCCTTTATACTGTACATCCTAGTTGAGGTGGGTAGGTTTAACTGTGGATGTGAGCTTCTCCACAGACAGTCAGGAATGTGTTACTGTACTGAATGATATGGCAAGTAAAGGAAGAGTGGTGGAACTTTTGTCCTATGAACCTCCCAGATTGTGGTGCCAATCACTGAGAGGCGACTGCAAATCCACCCTGCCTGGCAGAATGCATTCAGGAATATTATTGGATGTCCGGTAAATGTGGGGTGGGCGAGGAAAGTGGGTTCATATCTGCTCCCTAGTTCCCTGTGCCCTGAGTTACTTGCCAGAGCTCCTTTTAGTCAACTGTTAAATTCTCCTGGGTTCCCTTATACTTGCTGCAATTGTTCTAAGCTGCCACTCCCCCCTGCCAGGCTTTACTTTTCGCAAAAGGCACGTGGTTATGTGTTTTTTCCCCAAAGTGTTTTTAGTGCACTGGCCTGATCAGAGCTGAGTTAGGGTAGTACTGGGCAAGGTTGAGGGATGTGAATGGGGTCAGGGTCTGGCTGCTTGAATGGAAGGCACCTGAAAGGATGGGCAATGAGCAGGGGCTAGAAGGCTACCCAAATCAAGAGTAGTTGCCACCATCTAGCGGCCATTCTAAGTTTTGCAGCACAGCCCCTAAAGAGGATAAAACGTGGTCAGGATTAGCGTTTGGACTTTTGCTGCCTCTGGGGCATTATTTCCCCCCTCTTCTGTCCATTTCATCTATCTTTTGCCTTCTATTCCCCTCACATCACTGCCCGCTTGGCCAAGGTGAAAAAAGCAGCAACGTCCTGAAAGCTTGCCATACTGTACTGTAGTCTCCTGCTGCAAAGGCTCATAGGACTCTAGGACCTTCCTGTCTCCAGCTGGGGAGGCTGCGTTAACTCAGAGGCTGATGGTGTGTTTTTTAAGTTGCTAGAATCCCAGTTAAGGAAAGCTAACTAAGTGAATGGCTGGCTGGATAAGGCATTTTGTGGGAACAGGGCCTAGGAATGATCTCATTAGCCATCACCATATCTTGCCTTTTCTCATTCCCTTCTCTCTTGATGGCCCGTTTTTGCAATTCTTTCAGTTTGATACAAGCCTGCCTCCATTTCTCTTTGCCTTTACCTCTTCTCCCCGTTGCCTTTGCACCTGTTGATGTAGCTTCTGCCAGCAAGTCCTCTGGCTGCTAGCTTCTGTGAGCAGTGCCAGACAGAAGGGAAAATCTGGATTAGAGAATAAAACTGCTTAGTTGTTTGAGGAAGACCAGGTCTGCTGCAAATCTAATGGATGCATTCACTCAACACAGTGCTTTGCCTCATTAAAATGCAGGCAGGAGCTTTTGGATTCAAAAGCAATAAAACACACAAGATAAAAAGCTGAAAGGATTTATAAGCAAAGCATAGCAAAAGAATAATTTTAATTGCAATACATAAGATAGACTGGAAATACCCATAGGCAAGGCAATAAAACAATCAGCAGAGGAGTGTAAATACAGGACAAAATCTCACATCCTCTGGGTAGATGGGAACCCCTCATCCTCATCAAAGGCAACTATGGATGTTTCTCAGATTATCCCAGCTAGCAAATAGCACCTATCCTGGGAAGAAAGTATTTTAACATAGCTGTCTGGCTGTGCCTTAACGGATATCTGCAGTAGCTGTGGTTCTTCATACACTGCTGTAGGAAGAACCACTGCACTGTCTTTTGTGATTTGAGAAAATATTTGTGCAGGAAGTTATGATACCTTACCAATACTGTCCCCGCACCTCGTTAAAAAAAACCAAAACCATTCACAATAGGACATCTGTTTAGCAGTTGATTTCCCTGCTTGCTTTGCATCCAGCACCCAATATAATAGTTTTTCCATCTTCAGTGTTTTTAATGCTTTGCTATACTGAAGTAAAGCAGCTATGTTACACATCTCTTAAGCACCTATACTGTAGACTACCTTAAAAGTCAGGTTGTTGGTTTGTTCGTTTTTTTACAATAACTTGGATGTATGCATCCCCCATTGTTTGCATTTGTACTGATGCTGCCTCAGTCCCAAACAAGGCTATATTTGGAAGATGTGCTGTAATTGATTCCAAGATACTTTGCAACGTGTCATAACCCTAGAATCATGGCATGACATTAAGTTGGCTATCTCTGTGCTATTTACTGGTCTTGGCCACTGATTAAGATTAGTCAGAAATATAATGTTGCAACAGCTTTCTAGACTCTGTCATATAACATCCTCATCGATAAAGGCTCCATGTCACCAAGTAGGCAGCATCCTTCAACAGGATTTGCAAGGATTTTCATTATTTGAGGAAGCTACAGAAAAGTCTGGGAGATAAACCAATGCAGAATTCATATTTTGCCATTGTAAAATGAACTGCTTTGCAGGATGACATTTAGATCTTCAAGTATTTCCTCTTTAATGCTGTGAATGAGTGTGCTATTCGCCAGGTTTATACCCAAATGTAAGTGAACATGATTGCCAACTTAATCATGTTGAAGCTCATCTCAATTTAGAGTTACAGTGAACCTACTACAGACTGTGGGTGAGAGATAATTTAGTTGGCATTTAAATGTGAGTTCATTTAATTTAGCAGTTTTGAGCATACCAAAGTTACCGTCTGAAATTCACTATGTATTTTTAAATATTTATTTATTTATTAATCAAATTTGTCACTGCCCATCTCCTCCCACCAGAGGGACTTTGAAAAAAGTTTAGATACAGATGCACACATTCATGAAAATCAGGTACAAAAATGCACTGTAGTTATGCATGTATAGGTCAGAGAAGAACAGAATCAAGCTGACAGCAAGTTGCTTATTTATTTTTCTTGTATGGCATTGGTGTATGTACACTGGTAATTACGTGGTAACATGAGTCTGCAAGATGAGCTACATTCCATTTGAAGACTCTCCCTGACCTAAGACTGTTCATTAAAACTCTGTGTTAAGTTTTCCAGGCACAGCCTCTGTAGAAGCCAATGTTCCTGCTTTTAATATTTTAAGCAAATAAAATAAATCTGGGTCTTCCAGCTCCTGGTGTCCTCCATACTCAGCCATCTAACTAACTGGATCTGAGTGGGAATGACTTAGACTACTCTGGAAAAATAGAAGAGTCCTTAATACAGTGTTTCTCAACCTTGGCCTCTTTAAGATGGATGGACTTCAACTCCCAGAATTGTCCAGCCAGCCTTGCTGGTTGGACAATTCTGGGAGTTGAAGTCCATCCATCTTAAAGAGGCCAAGGTTGAGAAACACTGCCTTAATATGGTATTGATTTCTTCCTTAAAGAGATGGTGGTATGCTCTCTTGCTCTCTCCCTCTTTTAAAGACACTGCTTTGAAATAACAACTATTGTGACCTTGTTCCAAACTCTTACATTGAAAAATACGTTTAATCTACTTTGATAAACAGGATGTAAATAGTGCTCTGAAAAAAAAACTGATCAAATTGAAGAGCAGCAATTAAGGAACATATGACTCTTTTAAGAATTTTTTTCCTCAAAGGAAAGCTGTGCTTAAATAATACTTTTCTTATAGCAACATACAGAAGTGATTATCAATGCTTCTTTCCAAACCCACCATCTCACAGCTTATTTTTTAAAACTTTCTTAAATATTAGAGGTGCTTGATAGCATCCCCTTCCAATAAACCCTAGCATGAATTTAAAAAGGAACTTCAGCTTCTTCCTCAGTTCTTCATTCCCTTGTTGGTCACCCCATCCTTCACCTTTTTCACACTGACATGGTATCAACCTTAGTGTTTAAAAATTTGGATAAGTAAACAGCCAATAAGATATCAAATTACTTTTGCTGTAATTGGTTTGTTTCCCTTGAACGTCCTTGTATGTTTCACACACATTCCCAAAAACCCCTCCCTAGTTCCAATTTATCTTTATGTAAAAAGGAAGAGGCAGGGAATGAGTTCCCTATGTAGAGTTTTCCAAGTCTTGTTTGTTTGTTTGTTTAAAATCTAGTCACCGTCCATCTTACTCACTCTTATTGAAACTTTTGGGAATCTTTCGAAAACCTTCACATGTCTAGGTGAGCAGGTGTATTAATGTATTTGTCCAGCACAAGAGAGAGATAAGTTGCGATGGGGTGAACCACTGTGAGTCAAGAGGAGTAATGTTGAGGGTTAGGTCTAGATCTGAGCCCATGCATTTACCTTTAGGATAACTCACAATGCATTAGCAATACCAGCCTTCTATGAAATAGGTGGGTTGTGTCTTGATATCCTCATAGTAAACATATCAGTGGGATGGCAGGTATTCTGCCATGGTGCCCGCAACCCTTTCATAAAACTCAAACTCTGCCCACCAGCCCAGAAAGACTGAGCACCCCTGCCATAGCCCACAGGCATCCTCTCAGGAAGAGCAAAGACAACAAATTCAAAAGGAAAGGAAAGCGGGACCTCATCACTCAAGGTTCTCTGGGTAAATGACTTTGGTCCTTGCCAGCCATCAACAGCCCATCCTTGAGCATTTCCTAATGAAGCACAGAGATATGGCAAGGCGGCTGTGCATATGTGGGGATTCTTTGGTTTGAATCAAGTGTCACTGGGCCAGGGAAAATTCAAATGATGAATCTTTATTTGTACAGATCTGCAACCCTGTGGATTCCATAGACGATCCACCCCATCATGGTTACCAGATGTGCTCAGGAATGTGATTCACACATGAGCCCACTTTCTAATATATATTGTCTAAGACAAAGGAGCTCAGTGGGAGCTCTTTGCAAGCAACTCAGGTTTAATATTTATTAAACCCAATGAGGCAATGTGCAGGCAACATAGGTGCATTGTCAAAACTGATTCTGGGGTTTTCTCCCCACTTGCCCAATCAAGCTGGCTGCAAGCTTGCCCAGGCAAAGAGGGAGCACAGTCAAAATTGCTTCTGGATCTTGATCTTTATTTTGCCACGGTGGGCATTTGCAGTTCCACACCTCCCACACTCTGAGAACCCTGTGATAGAATGATTAAAACTGACCAGTTAAGTAGTAACTAAGTAGTAATGTATTTCTTGCCCAACACTAACCCCAAAGGATGTATTAGTTATATTCATGGGGAGTTCACACAGACAGGGACACAACTGGGGGGGCAAGCGAGGCATGTGCCCCAGGCGCCAAGCTGGGGTGTGTGTGTAAATGAGCACTGGGGGGGTGCCAAAATGGGCACGGAATCCATGTTTGCTCTGGGTGACACAGACCCTAGTTGCGGCCCTCAACACAGATTCATGCAGAGAGGGCAGGTTGCGGACCCCGTCTGTAAGAGAATTTCATCTGGTGGGGTCCAGGAGGCAGGCCTTCTCTGCAGTGGCTCCCACCCTCTGGAACTTCCTGTCATCGGAGGTCAGGCAAGCTCCATCCCTCCTGACCTTCTGGAAGTCCCTGAAGACCTGGCTCTGCCGCCATGCTTGGGGTAGGGAGGGAGATAGTCATTCTTGGGGATGGCTGGCACCTTAGAGTGCGTCCCTCATATTTATGTTCTTTTATAGCCATCTGGATTTCCATTTTATTTTTCAATCTTTTATTGTATTGTATTATATTTCATGTTTTATTAGGATTATTGTTTTAATGTTTTAATTAATTAACTTATTGTAAACTGCTCAGAGTCCCTCCTTGGGGGGAGATGGGCAGTAGTACAAATTTGAGACATAAATAAATAAATAAATAAATAAATTTATCATTTTGCAGGAGTGTCGTATTAGAATGGTTGAGATCCACTGCGCTAAGGGATTGTTGCCCCAAATGTATTGAAAAATTAATCTACTCTTCACACGTTGATGAAACAGGGAAGGCCCAAAAAATCAGTGGGTACAAGTGATTAGCAATCTAATTGAAAATGTAAAAATAAAAAATAAAATATTGCGTAAAGAGACACAAAATAAGTTATCATAACATAGCTTTTGAAAATGCGGTCTGGCTGCTGTGGGCATGACCTGGTTGGGATTTAAATAGTGTCTAAAGTTTTAGATTTAGTGCTTATTTTTGTCTGGAATTATCATTAGTGGAGCACAAAGAGTGCTTTAAAAAGATAGGCTTTCAGCAAATTGAGGATATCAGGAATGATCAGGGTGGATTAGAAAATGGGAGGAATCCAAAAAGAAGGCTGAAAAAGGTGAGGATGGATGCGGATTCAGCAAAAGCATCTTCCCATCAGCTTCTCCTTCTCCTTCTCCATATGTCTTAGGTAATGGCCAAAGATTTTGTGATGTTTTCTAAAATTACGTTACTCAACTTCTCCACCTATTTTTATGGACAGCGGTGTTTATCTCAATAAAGGTAGCCTGTATGCACCTCTCATTCATAGCTTAGATCCATGGTTCCCAAACTCAGAGAACTCTGAGTCCCAGTGCCCCACAGCAAATTCACAGGGGCACTTTGGATATTTTAAATTTTCAAAGGAAACGTGGCAATACTTGACATCTGTCAGACCCTGTATGAACTACTAGTCTAGAAGTGCCCCTGTGAGTTTGCTGCTTTGTTAAGCCCACAGTTCCCAAACTGTTCTATTTCTACTATTCTTGCTTGCTTTATGTGGTTCACATTTGCATGATTTTTAATAAATAAGCTATAATTTGAAGTATTGAGCAAGCAAATTGAATCAATTGCACAGCAGTTGCTATGGTGAATTTATTGGGTGGGTTCATATATTTGGCTTTAATTTATTATAGATTTATTTATTTATTTATCAAATTTCTCTGCTGCCCATCTCATACACAACAACTCTAGGCAGCTTACAAATAAAATTTAACATTCATACTGCCTGTAGAATATTGGATTCCAGATATTTTCAAGGCATTTTTCCTTCGATATCCTTTAAATAAGAAGCGCCACTTTTGATTCTCTATGGAAGGTAATTTGAATGTCTTACATTGTTAAAAACTCTGGATCCATATGCACTTGTTCCATGCAGTGAACCTGAAATGCTGGTGGCTCTTCTCAGCCAGACTGACCCTGGATTCTCTTATAAATAATAAAACAATTTAAAATAAATAAAATAACAGGCATATTCCTGCTGAGCCTTGCTTGAATAGCATACCTGCCTGAACACTGATGTGCTTGATTGTTCTTTAATCCTGCTTCCCAATTTGCATTCAAATTCTGCTTTGCTCCTTCACTCTGACTCTTTCTTTATTCTCTATCACTGATGTTCTCAGTCCTAAATCTTCTGTAATTCCAGATTTCCATGTTACCTATCCATCTCCATAATATCAAATTATGATGGGTAAAATAGATAATTCTTGCAAACAATCAAAGCCACGTACAGATAAACACGAACACTTTTCTGTTCGACTGAAAACTGCCCGTGTCTGGTCCTTCAAGGAAGCAGAGCAAAGGTTAGAGCTAATGCACAATAGTGGCCAATATTGCACAGCTTGCTTTATGTAGCCGTATGACACTGAACAGGTTAGAAACCCTTAAAGCAGTGTTTCTTAACCTTGACCACTTGAAGATGTGTGGACTTCCACTCCCAGAATTCTCCAGCCAGCTATGCTGGCTGGAGAATTCTGGAAGTCCACACAACTTCAAGTGGCCAAGGTTAAGAAACACTGCCTTCCAGTAATGAAGGTAGGGGAAAAGAGAGAAGCATTCCATGCATGCAAGATGGGACCACATACATCTCATGTGGAATCAGTTGTATCAAGATGGATTTGCACCTTGAATGTGCACAAGTATTTTTGCACTTCTCCGTTAAGGATGTGATATGTTAATTATGAATTGGGGAAAGAGGTATCCAGCATCAGGAAATGGAAGAACCAAGCCTGGCCCTGTGCCCACAGGGGTTAGCACCGGCAGGGGACCCACTTCCTAGAACTGGCTCTTGGGTTAGGTCTTTGAAGGGCTGTTGCGGCTCCTGAGTGCCTTTTTGAGGCTGCTTTGCATTCTTCATTCTTCTGTCCACTTCGCTCCATCTCCTTTTCTTTCCTGACATTTCCTCCTGGTGGTTTGTCCTCTTTCCCTCACCCCCTTCATTCCCACACTACCCCTTTCTCCAGAATTCATACCATCTGGCTACTAGGTTTTCTGGATAATTCACCTGCCAGTCCACCACGTTGCCGCATTTTCCTGGACTCTACTTTTTAACAACTTTCGTCCGTGGGATTTCTTTTCTTCTCTGCCAGTCTTTCAGCAGTAGATTGACAAAGTTTGGAGATAAGAGTAGATTGGAGCCAGTTTGGTCTAGTGATTAAGGCAACAGGCTAGAAACCAGGAGAGTGAGACTTCTAGACCTGCCTTAGGCCTGAAAGCCAGCTGGGTGACCTTGGGCCAGTCACTCTCTCTCAGCCCAACCCACCTCACAGGGTTGTTGTGGAGAAAATAGGAGGAGGAAAGAGTATTAGGTATGTTTGCCGCCCTGTGTTATTTATAAAAATAATAAAGGCAGGATAGAAAATAAATAAATAAATAAATAAATAAGTGCTATGCATTCAACTGGCAGAAGAAGAGACCTTCAGGCAATTGATGATTGGATTGGGGAAGTCCTACTTTTCCTCAGGAGTTTGTACATTTTTTGGTTGCATGCTCTGATTATTGGCTGGAACCCAAGGAACCCTCCTGAAAAAGTTCTGATTCCTCAGGCCAGGTATTCAGAAGGGAAGGGAACAAGATTCAGTCACCTCAGCCTTCCTCCTCTTCCCCATATAAAGCTGGTATGATCATGGGATTTTCATCTTCCTTGGCAGCTTTTTCTGCCTTTACCATTTATGCAATGCATCTCTCTTCTCCTCTGCCCCTTTATGCTCACTTTCAAATAACTAGTATATTTCTCAATGTTGTTTTTGCACTGAAAAACAAATGTACTGCTTAATCAAACTCAAGCAAATGTTGAAACATTGGGAATAGAGTAGCATTTGCCATAGGAAATGCATCAGACACTGATGCTAACCCTAAATCTTCACAATGAACAATCCAGTGTAAGTGCTTTCATTTATGCAGATTAGTTTTTCTTTTAAAAGGAGGAGATGGTAGCTAAGGCAGTTGTATTACAAATGGCCCTCGGGTTACAACCACTCATTCAGCAACTGTTCAAACCTGCAACGGTGCTGAATGAGGGGAATTACGAACAGTCCTTAGAGTTCTGGCCATTGTAGCATCCCCGTGGTCACAATTTCCAACATTCCCTGCTGGCTTCCCACAAGCAAAGTCAATGGGGAAGCCAGCAAGAAGTCGGAAGTCACAGTCATATGAAGTCCTTGCTTAACCCCCCATGTGGTCCTTGCTTAATGACAGAAACCATGAAGAAAATGAGAAAGAAACTATGAGAAAAATGAGGAACTGATGTTTCTGTGAAGAGACTGAGATCTCAGTTCCTGGATTTAAAGCAAACAACTCTCAGCAAATGCTCAAAGGCAGTTTCCAGTTTGTGTTCCCTGCATCATTGCTGAGCACATAACTCTGGTTGGTGGACTAAGGACTTTGTATTTAAAGGCGAACTAGATTCCCCACCCACAAAGCTTCATCTCTGTCCACCTCTATCCTACAATATGGTTTGGAATCCTTTCCAAATGGAGATCAGTTAGTTCTTGTAAGAATTTCACAAAGACAGGAAGTCTGAGAAGAACTGCATTGGCCTAGTCATATCTGAATACATACACACACACATGCTGGTTTTGTTCAAATGCAGTTAAATGTTTAATGTTCAATATAATATATAATACAGGTAGTCCTCACTTAACAACCATTCGTTTAGTGATGGTTTGGACTTACAATGGTGCTGAAAAAACTGACGACCAGTTCTCACACTTACAACCGTTGTAGCATCCCCGCAGTTATGTGATCATGATTTGGGCGCTTGGCAACCAGTTCACATTTATGACCATCACCACATCCTGTGGTCATGTGATCGCCATTTTCGACCTTCCCAGCCAACTTCTGGCAAGCAAAATCAATGGGGAACCATCTGATTCGCTTAACAACTGCCACAAAAGTAGTAAAATTGGGTTGGATTCACTTAAGGACCACTTCGTTTAGCAACTGAAATTCCAGTCCCAATTGTGGTAATTAAGCAAGGATTGCCTGTAGAGGTAGTCCTTGAGTTACAACTGCATTTGGGACTGGGATTGCCATAGCTAAGTGATGCGGTCGAAAAGCATGATGTCACATGACACCATCGCTTAGCAACAGCAATCCAGGCAGTCCTGGTTGTCAGCGTAACCCAAGATGCACAGGTTGTGAAGTGGGAAGTGGAGGGAGTCCAAGATAAGGAGTGCAGCGATGCTGCAGGGGGGTGAGGGAGGCCCTAGGAGGCCCAGTGCAAGCCATACATGAGTTGGGGAAGGGGGTACTTGGTGCAGCACAAGCTCAGAAAGGCCAGGGAATGAGGGCATGGGGTGCATGGGATAGCAGGGAGGCTGTGGAAAGACAGCATTGAATATGCGCGATCTCAGGGAGGTCGAGGAAAGAGAGTGTGGGATATGTTCGTGCATGTGTGCAATTGCAGGGAGGCCATGGAAAGAGGGCACAGGGGTGTGTGCATGTGTGTAAGTGGAGGGAGAGCATTGAAAGAGGATGTGGGGGATGTACATGTGTGCATGCAATCACAGGGAGGCCATGGAAAGAGGGCATGGGGTGCACGTGATCGCAGGGAGGCCATTGAAAGAGGGCGCAAGGTGTGTGCATGCATGTGTATGTCAGGATGGGGTCAAAGTCCAACAAAGAGGTGGGGGAGTTAGCTAGTGAAAAGGCAGGAAGGCTTTTGGAGTCATAGAGTGGCATAGAAAAGGAAACGAAGGCTGAGGGGAAAGGGTGATAGAAGCAAGCTGCGAGCACCAAGTTTCAGAGCTGCCAATTGGCGAAGAAAAGAAGGCGGAATCACCACCACCTCCCAGCACACACGATAGGCTGGAAAAGTGCGTGGAACAGCGGGCACTCTGATTGGCTCCTGAGGCTAAAAGGCAGGACAAAAGAGTATATAAGGCGCATACAAAGGCAGAGAAGGTAGTCGGAGACAACCATTCTCTCAATCTGACTTCGGCTCCTTGCCTTGAAGTTCCGGATCGCCTCGCTGAGATTTATTTTGATCCTGTGCCTCACTTTCACCCGGTACCTTGTCTTAAGCCAGACCCTGTGCCTTGCCTTGAGCCTTCACCTCAGCTGGACCCAGTGCCTTGCCTCAAGCCCTTACCTCAGCTGGACCCAGTGCCTTGCCTTAAGCCCTTAACTCAGCTGGACCCTGTGCCTTGCCTCAAGCCCTTAGCTGGACCCGGACATTATCTAGAACCCTCGCCTTACCTCAGTGCCAAACCTTATCTCAAGCCTGCACCTCAGCTGGACCCACATCTCATCTAGAGCAATGCCTCACCTCAACCCATACCTTGTCAGAGCCCTCATCTCAGTTGCACTCCATACCTTAGTCGAACCCAAGACTAACCTCGACTTTGAGCCTTGCTTGGAGGCTGCACCTCACCGTGATTTCGAGCCTTGCGTAATCCATGTCTTAGTTGAACTCTATGCCTTGCATTGTTCCAAGCTAATTAACACCTTTGAGCCAAGCCCCAATTCTGAGACACCTTGTGCCTTGCCTTGTATCAATCTCTAAGGAATGGTCCTTAGAGCGGTGATTAGTTGTTGTTTAATTATTAGTAGTAGTAGTAAAATCCTTAATGTTTACAACTGCTTCCTGAGTTGTGCGTACAGCCGATCCAGGACAGATTGTCTCCAACCAGACTTTCTTGGGGAAAAGGAAGATGGTTGTATAATTTCGTTTGGTGAAGAAAGATGGAACAGCTCGCGCTGGAGAACGCACATCTTGTGCAGTAGATTGCAATTCTTAATGCCCAGTTAGCTCAACTCCAGCCTCAGCAGATGTTAGAATAGAGACTGAGTCAGAGGATGAATGGGACAGCTGGGAAAAGCAGCTAAGCCAAGCCAAGGAAAAAACTGAAGAAAACTTACAATTAAAGAAAAGTCTTGAGTGGGAAGAAGCAGAACAGCTGAAGGAGTCAGGAAGTGAATCAGGTTCACCACCACCAATTAGCGCTCGAGAGCGGCGTGCGGCAAGGCGGGCCGAGCAACAAGAAGCCCAATTGGCTCCTATGCGAAAAAGGCGGGAAAGCCAAAGATATAAAGAGCGCCAGAAGCCAAAGCCTATTATCAGAGACAACCATTCTTCTCTACAGCCTCACAATTTCTCCTCAGCATGTTCAGAGCTGTCTTTGAATTCAGAAAGCAACCTTGATCTTGATAACCCCGATTTTCCTGTAGAGTCTGTCATTCTTCCACCTGCCTCTCCATTTGTCTTGGCTCCTAATTCGGCATTTCCTTAAGGACTTAATTACCTCAGCAGTCACTGCCGTTTCTCTGCCTTAGAACACTTTGTGCAGTGGGGCTTCAACTGTCAGCCTCTGACATCATCATTCAACTGTCAGCCCTGTTGTAATTATATCTATACCTTTCGCCCCAGCATTGTATACTTACCTTTAATCCCTTCAAAAAGCCACTGTCACCCCCTCACCTTAGTCTGTCTCAATTCTCCAGTTCTACCATCAATTCATCTTGTTAAATACTCAGATCACCAGATTCCTCTACCTCAGCTTCTGTGTTAATTCTACTCCCTCGGAACCGCCCTGTTTAATGCCTCAGAGTCAACAGCTTCTACAGTCTTCAACCAATTGGTAAAATAGTACAGTGCAAACAATCCATTTACTCCTCAATTGTATTCTGTCTGTTGCCTATGACTTTCTTTGTTTATACCTTAATTTTAAGAATCAATTTTCCTCAGAGTTAATTACCTTGTACGTAGAATCCATTCTTTTCCTATTCAGAATTCCATACTGAATTCAGTTTCAAAAATTGAAATAATAAATTTCTGTTAATTATTATTAGACCTTCCACTGAGATAAAATTAGCTTAATAAAGAATTGTTATTAATTAATTCAGAGTCTATCGCCTAAACAGGACAGCAGGCCACTGAGGCTGCCGCCACAACCCCACAACACAAATGTCCCGTAGTGGCACCAGAAAAATTTGATGGGACTTTGGCTCAATTTCTGGCCTTCTTTGCTCATTGCAAATTGTTTATAAGTCTTCACCCAGAGATTTTCCTTCAGATCACCATAAAGTGGGCTTCCTGATAAGTCTGCTCTCAGGCACTGCTGTGAGGTGGGCTTCACCTTTAATCACTCAGCAAAGTCCATTATTGGACAATTTTGATGAGTTCAGTTGTCAGCTCCAGCTCATGTATGAAGACCCAGTTAAATCACAGTTTGCCAACAGACGTCTCAGGGAAGTAAGGCAAGGGCGTCGACCAGTGGCTGAGTATATCAGTGACTTCTGTCTGTTAGCACAAGATCTAAAGCGGAATGATGAGGCCTTAATGGATCAATTTCAGGAAGGGCTATCTTCAGAGATTCTGGATGAGTTGGCCAGGATCAACTGTCCCCAAACACTTCAAAACCTCATGCACCTTTGCTTAAGAATTGAAGGCCACCTCCAACAGCGTGGAGCAAAAAGACGAGCATCCTTGACCACGACTTTTCTTCCTGCACTGATAGCTCACAACTTCCCTACAGAAGAACCAATGCAAATTGGGGAAGCAAGACCATGCCTCACCTAGGCGGAAAAAGAAAGATGTAGACAAGAAGGCTATGCCTATACTGTCCCAGACTGGGTCACCTTGGTGCTAATTGCCCTGCCAAAAACAAGGCTTTCTCATCAGGAAACAGCCGCAGCCCAGCCTAAAAGGGCAGCTAGGTTGGGCCATGTTGGTGGCTAGTCAAACCCAAATGCCCCGCATCACACCCACTAGGCACCTGTAACAATTGTCCTATAGGTTCCTAAGGCTTCATCTTTAATGGTTCAAGCCATGATTGATTCAGGGCCAGTGCGAATTTCATAGACAAGAAATTCACCAAAGAATGGGACATTCCGTTGCATGAAGTAAAACCTCCTTTGGTCGTTGAAACAATCAACGGTCAACCACTTTGGTCTGGACCCGTGGTCTCCACTACTGAACCCCTACCCATAAAAATAGGGGACCATCTGGAGTGGGTAGAGTTTTTTGTAGCTACTACAACCCATTTCACTTTAGTACTAGGGCTGGAGTGGCTTCAAGCACATGATCCTCGGATCATACGGTCTTCCAGGGTGATAGATTTCCACAGCCCTCGATGGACTGTCATGAGTCCATCTCTTCCTCCACAATTTGAAGACTTTGCTGACATGTTTAGCGAACAAGAGGCTGAGCAACTTCCTCCTCACTGGTCCTATGATTGCCCCATTGATTTAATTCCTGGCACTAAGCATCCTGTGAGATGCATTTAATCCTTGTCGGAACCAGAGAGAGCAGCCCTCAAGGATTTCATCGACAAGAATCTTAAAACAGGGTTCATTAGACCCTCTATCTCTCCAGTAACTGCCCCCGTGCTGTTCATGAAAAAGAAGTCAGGGGAGCTGAGATTGTGCTGTGACTATAGGAAGTTAAATGACATCATGGTAAAGAACTGCTACCCCTTGCCACTAATTTCCGAGCTTTTGGAGAGACTTGGTAATGCCCAAATCTTCTCAAAATTGGACCTGAGGGGTGCTTACAATCTGGTCCAGATACGTAAGGGGGATGAGGGGAAAACCAGGTTTCAAACCTGCTATGGCCACTTTGAATATACCATTATGCCTCTCAGTCTGTCCAGTGCTCCAGGGGCTTTCATGTACTTCATGCATGATTTTTTCAGAGATCTCTTGGACCGGTATCTTATAATTTATCTAGATGACCTTCTGATCTTCTTGTCTTCTCCAAGCGAGCACATCCAGCATGTCTGTTCAGTGTTGCAATGGCTACAGGCACATTGGTTGTGTGCCAAACTGGAGAAATGCCAATTCTTGCAAACCATCATTGAATTCCTGGGAGATCAGATGTCAGCTACTGGCATTGTCATGGAGCATGGCAAGGTGGAGGCTTTGCAGTCTTGGCAATCCCTGCGTTGGGCCAAGGATGTGCAACGACTGTTAGGGTTTGCCAATTACTATCAGAACTTTATCCCGCAGTTTGCTGAGCTCACCACACCTTTGTCCAACCTGCTTCGAAAAAGGACCAAGTTCAGTTGGGAGAAAACAGAGCAATGGGCCTTCAAGATCTTAAAGGCTGCCTTTACTACAGAGCCTATCCTTCGGCATCCAGACACATCTCGACCATTTGTGGTCAAAATGAATGTGTCTGATGTAGCTATAGGGGATGTTTTGCTTCAAGCGGAACCACAGACCAACACATTATGCCCTTGCGCGTATTATTCAAGGAAACTGGTGCCTACTGAGAGAAATTATACCACATGGGACAAAGAGCTTCTGGCAATTAAGGTGGTGTTTGAAGTATGGAGACACCATTTAGAGGGAGCTCGACATCCAATCGAGGTAAGAATGGATCATCAGAATTTAGAACATCTGAAAACCGTGAGGAAATTGAACCAACAACAGCTCCACTGGTCCTTGTTCTTCTTGCGGTTTAACTTAAGGGTGACATATATTCCCCGAGGTTGAAATCAACGAGCAGACACTGTCTCTTGGAAACACGAATATGATCTTCAAGTACTGCCTCAGCCTGTCATTCCCTTAGAAAGATTTGCTGCAACTAATGCCCCGCTGGATCTCCTCCAACAGATTTATGCTCAACAACAAGACCCATATGTAAGGAAATGGAAAAATGAACTTTGGCAGTTTCAGCTGATCACTCAACCCCATGGACCTGGGTCCATGATATGCTGTGTTTTGGGGGACACTACTATATGCCAGCAAGGAAACTTCAGGGGGTGGTTTTACAATTATGCCATGACAACCCCACCGCAGGTCACTTCGGGTTTTTTTAAAACTCTGCATCTACTTTCCCAAGATTTCTGGTGGCCGTGTATTCAGGATGATGTAAAGCAGCATGTGGCATCTTGTCCTGAATGTTGTTGAGCCAAGAACCTGACAGGAAAACCCCCAGGCCTCTTAATGCCACTTCCCACTCTGAGGCAGCCCTGGGATGCCATTTCCATGGATTTTATTACAGAGCTCCTGAAATCCAATGGCGTGTCAACCATTCTGGTCGTAGTCGATATGATGACTAAAATGGCTCACTTTATTGCATGTACAGGGTTACCTACCACACAGGAAACTGCATGATTATACATTAAGCTTATCTTCAGACTGCATGGATTGGAAAAAAGTGTGGTTTTGGATTGCAGTTCACAGTTCACTGCTCGATTTTGGAAGGCCCTGCTTAAGAATTTGGGCATTCAAAGCCATCTATTGTCTGTGTATCATCCTGAGTTGGACGGGGGTACAGAATGGGTGAATGCTATTCTAGTGTAGTCCCTGCGCTGCTACATGAACTTTCAGCAAGACAATTGGGCGGACCTGTTAGCAGTGGCAGAATTCACCTACAATAACTCACAGCACAGTTCTACACATATGACACCATTTATGGCCAACTACGGCTTCAACCCTTGGCTATTCCCTCTCTTTGCCCCGGATTCCATTGTACCAGCTGCCAACCAGTTCTTCCAGGAACTGCAGGCCTATCATCAGGTCTTGCATGAGCAGTTAGAGAAAGCCAAGGAAGACTACAAGCAGTTTGCCAGAAGGCAGGTGTGAGAATCAAGCAACCCTCTGACTTAGAAAACAAAACTCTTTCTGAGTCAGAGGAGGAAATAGAAACTTACTGGGCTGAAACCAGGAAAGCAAAACCCAGAGGTGAGTCAGCAGCGTGGGAAGAGTCATAGGCTCTGATTGGCCAATATTCGGAGGAGGATTTGAATCCTCCAATCAGTGCATGCCAATGATGGGCAGAAAAGAGCACGAAGGAGAAGGCAGCCCAATTGGCTGCAGACGGGAATAGGCGCATGAAGGATTGACATAAAAGGCAGATGCACAAGGAGCAAGCTGCCAGAGACAACCAAGCCTACAAGCCTGCAGCTTCCGCGGAAGAGTCCTTACCAGCATCAGAGACAGCATCTGTTACCGAAGAGGGATCAGAGCCAGCGTTCTCCACTGAAGAGGACTTGAATCCTGCTCTGCCTCCCAGGATCTTCTCCTTGCCAAGCCCAGCAATCTCAATCTCACATCCAGCCTCAGACTTCCACGGTCACCTTGTGCATGTTCCAGGCACACTTCCTGTCCCATTTCGAGGTTCCAGCCATGTCCAGAGTCTCCAGTCCAGCCTTGTCATGCCTCAAGTCTGTAGCCTCACCCTGAGTCTTCGGTGCAGCCTTGTAACGTTTCTAGCTCGCAGCTTAGTTCCAGGTCTCCAGTACGGATTCAGGGTGCCCCTGACCTCCAGTCTCACCATGGATCTCCAGTCCAGTTTAGCTGTGCTTCGGGTGCTCAACCTTGTTCAGGAGTTCCATGCCTATCTCATTGTGAACCAGATTTGCAGCCTTGTCTAGAATCTGTGGTTCAGTCCTGCCATACCTCAAGTTTCTTGCCTAGTCCAGAACTTCCAGTCCAGTCTTGGCTTGTAGCGAGCTTTCAGCCTAGTCCACAGCCTCCAGCAGAGTCCAACCTTGCTCCGTGTTCTCAGCCTTGCTCCAAGTTCCTAGTCCAGAGTATTCAGCCCAGTCTAGTGCCTCCAGCTGAGTCTAGTCTTGCTTCGAGTTCTCAGCCTTGCTCCAAGTCTCCAGTTCTGAGTATCCAGTCTAACCAGAGTCATTGAGTCCAGTCCAGTCCGGTCACTAGAACCCAGACACATCCAAGGGGCTCCACCCAGCCTTGCTCAGCATTTTGGTGCCAGCCTAGTTCAAGTGGCATTCCAGTTCAAGGTCATTCAACTTCAGTTCCAGTAGTGTCTCCTGCTGCAGCTTCTCTCAGCCTTCCAGCCTCCGTTAGAGAATCCTGCTCCACCACCTTGCTGCTGTCTCCTCCTGCAATCTTGCCAGTTTCCTTGTTGCTGCCCAGTTGGTCTTGACTGAAAGCAGTTCTTTCTTGATTCTAAGGACTTATTCATTGTAAATAGTTATTTAATGAAGAGTATTTTTGATATTTAATCTGCCTGGCTGCCTCTAAGTCTGATCAGGACAGCAGGACCCTTGTTGGCAGTCAGCGATCTGGTGTGGCTTTCTAGAGAACATCTTGCCTCTTTATGCCCCTCCTGGAAATTGGATCACCAGTTCTTGGGGCCCTTCTCTATAGCAGCTGTAGTTAACTTAGTCACTTTTCATCTGAAGCTTCCACATTGTATTCGTGTATACCCCATCTTCCATAGATCCTTGCTGATTCCTGCATCACCGATTAGTCTGCACAGATCAGTGAAACCTCCCCCTCCCCCTCCTCCCCCTCCCCCTATTGACATTCAAGGGGAACCCGAGTATGAGGTCACCTGCATTTTGGACTCACATGTATGCCACGGTTGTCTCCAGTATTTAATCGACTGGAAGGGGTACGGCCCTGATGAATATTCCTGGGAAGATTCGTCTAATGTACATGTGCTCCTGCAGACACGACAATTCCACTGCCAATATCTGCACAAACCCAGGCTTAAAACCCAGGGGGAACCAGCACCAGTGTCTTCTACCTCTGCAGAATCACCTTCTGCACAAGCTGCTCCAGTGGAGCCTCTCCTTGCCATTCCTGCCAAGCACAGCTTTGCATCTAGCTCCAGACCTTGTCACCACATTTCAAAGCACAATCCAGGTGTGCATTCAGCCTTGCCTTTAAGTCTCAGTGTAATGATTGCCTATCCTAAAACACCATCAGACTCATGAACAGGTTCATAAAGATATCTGATTTATTAAAGAATAGTATGCAGGATCACAAAGAAAGCTGAGAATGGGAAAAGCGCACCAAATGCAAACTAAAAAACCCTCGGTACAATTGAGATCCCTCCCCCCATAGAATCTTCCCAGGCTCACAATCCCAGGTGCTCCTAACAGCTTCTGCTGGTCCACGGGAAAAGTCCTTGAGCAGAGCACATAACCCAAACACATTCCATTGAAATGAACCTAGATACAGAGCTTGGCACAAGGTTTCACAGCAGCTCCCTCCCAACAGAAACGCGCGTCAGCACCATGGCATGTGAAACGTTACGATGTACAGTGCACATTGAAACAGTGAACATGACACTCAGACTTGCCTGAGGTCTCCAGCCCAGTCCAGCCTTGATTCCAGCTCACAGCCTTGCCTAGAATCTTTAATCCAGTCCAGTCTTGCTTTAAGCTCTCAGCCTTGCCTAGAATCTCCAGTCCAGACCAGCCTTGCTCCCAGCTCTCAGACTTGCCTTGACTCTACGGTCCAGTCCAGCATTGCTTCCAGCTCTCAGCCTTGCCTAGAATCTCCAGTTCAGCCCAGCCTGGTTTCCAGAGATCAGCATTGCCTTGACTCTCCAGCCCAGTCCAGCCTAGCTTCCATGCTCCAGTCTGGTCCTTCCTGCGTGCCTGTCCACAGAACTTTGCCCTTCCTTTCCTCCTTGCCTCGCACTCTAGCAGCACCAAGTCTGACAGCTTCAATCAGAGAGTTAGCTGAATTCTGCCTTGCGGTTCTGCCTTAGTCTGACACCACAGCATTGCCTGTTCATCTGCCAGTGCCTGGGTAGTCTTGATTGAAATTGCTTGCTTAATCATTCACAGACGTTGTTGTAAATAGTTGTTTTTAATAAAAAGTTTGATAATACTGCTGTCTGGTTGCCTCATATTCTGAACAGGACAGGCTGAGGGGGGAAGGGCGATAGAAGCAAGCTGCGAGTGCCAAGTTTCAGAGCCACCAATTGGCGAAGAAAAGAAGGCGGAATCACCACCACCTCCCAGCACACACGATAGGCTGGAAAAGTGCACAGAACAGCAGGCACTCTGATTGGCTCCTGAGGCTAAAAGACGGGACAAGAGAATATATAAGGCGCATACAAAGCCAAAGAAGGTTGTCGAAGGCAACCATTCTCTCAATCTGATTTCGGCTCCTTGCCCTAAAGTTCCAAATCGCCTTGCTGAGACTTACCTTGATCCTGTGCCTCGTTTTCACCTGGTACCTTGTCTTAAGCCCTTAACTCAGCCAGACCCTGTGCCTTGCCTTGAGCCCTCACCTCAGCTGGACCCAAACATTATCTAGAACCCACGCCTCACCTCAGTGCCAAACTTTATCTCAAGCCTACACCTCAGCTGGACCCATGTCTCATCTAGAGCTGCGCCTTGCCTTAACCCGTACCTTGTCAGAGCCCTCATCTCAGTTGCACTCCATACCTTAGTCGAACCCAAGACTAACCTCAATCTTGAGCCCTGCTTGGAGGCCGCACCTCACAGTGATTTCGAGCCTTGCCTAATCTGTGTCTTATTTGAACTCAATGCTTTGTGTTGTTCCAAGCTAATTAACACCTTCAATCCAAGTCCTTATTCTGAGACACCTTGTGCCTTGGCTTGTATCAATCTCTAAGGAATGGTCCTTAGAGCGGTGATTAGTTTGTTGTTTAATTATTAGTAGTAAAATCCTTAATGTTCCAACTGCTTCCTGAGTTATGTGGACAGCCAATCCAGGACAGAGTACGATTACAAGGAGTCCAAAGAAAGAGGATGTGGGGAATGTGCATGTGTGTGTGCCATCACAGGGAGGCCAAGGAAAGAGGGCACAGGGTATGTGCATGTGTGTGTGCAATCACAGGGAGGCCAAGGAAAGCAAACAGGGTGAGTGTGTGAGTGCAGAGAGGCCAAAGAAAGAGGGTGCAGGGTGCATGTGTGCAGAGGAAAGAGGGCATGGGGTGCATGTGTGCGAGCACAGGGAGGCCATGGAAAGAGGGCACGAGGTGTGTGCAAATGAAGGGGGGAAGGAGGGAGTGGAGCGTGTGAGTGAAGAAAGCTCAGCAACTTGTGACCTTCCTTACTGGCTTCCCATTGACTTTGTTTGGGGGAAGCTGGCAGGGAAAAGTTATAAATGGCAATCACATGACCGTGAGACACTGCAACTGGTCATAAATGCAAACTGGTTGCCAGGTACCTGAATACCTGAATTTGTTCACATTACTGCAGGGGCACTGCAATGGCTGGAACTTCAAGGATTGGTCCCTTCGTTCAGCACCTTCGTATCTTTGAACAGTTGCTGAATGAATGGTCATAACTCTAGGGCTACCTGTAATGTAATATATAATAGAAAAATAGTAGCTTATGAATAGAATACTTAATATAGTAAATAAATTAATGTAATAGTAGCAGCAAGAACAAGAGCAGCAAGAGGGAAGGAGAAAGATAGGCTTTCTAGGATATTTCCAGATCTGTCATGAGTAAGGAGGGCGAGCAGGGGGCTCCCATCCAGACTGTTAAGTGCATGCGTAGCACTGAGGAATTGGTCAGCCATTCAAAGAGACATATGTCTGGGTTTTTCCCACGCTTCTTCAGTTTGTTAGGATTACTGTTATGTATTAGCAATAAACATTAGAGACCAGTTCCCTGTCTCAGTGTGTTTCCTGGCTGTCAGGACAGATCCCCTAGATCCTCCAGCACCGCATGATCTGATGGAAGAAAAGAGAGAGGAGATCCAGTATAAGTTTCCTTGAGACAGTGGGGATCCTGCTATCCTCAGGATTTCTGTGCCACCTTCCCCTATCTAGAGGATGGTTTTCTGGCTATGAATTAGCATAACAGCTTGAAAAGAAGCTGCTTTGAAATCTGCAGAGGTATCCTCAAAAAGAGCCAGTGGAAGGATAGGCAACTTCATAGCCAGGGAAAACACTTCTCCCTCTTTTCTCCTTCCTTCTTTACTTATGGAGTAGAGGAAATGAGGCTAGTGCTCTCAGGGTGTACCAGAATCAATGGGGGAAAATTTGTTTCTCAGTAGAGTTAAAAAAAGACATAAAGCAACCTAAAAGTAGGCAAGGATACAGCCCCTCTCTCTAGAGTTATGCCAATTAGAATGTCCATTCTTGTATCTCAGTGCTTGACAGCTGAGCCAATACTGCCATATTTTCTCTTGTACCCTCAAAACAGGGTTGGAGGTTTGGGAAGGTGGAATTGAGTCATTAAGCCTGAAGGCATCAACGGGCATCACAACCCCCACCTCCAAATCCATCAAGTAGAAAGCAGGGTGAAATTGACAGCCCACCCACTGCAGGATCCAGAGGAGATGCTGGGCTGACATGAAATCCATGGGCTGTAGGTTGCCCACCTTTTCCATGGAAGGGATGTTATTTTATGAATACACTCTGGAGGCAGAAAAACAAATACAGCTCAAGTAGCGATGAATGGGACATTCTGGAAGAATGGCCATAGCAACTGCAGAGGAATCAGTAGATCACACAGACTTTTCAGGGGAATAATGTGATGGGGTTCTACTTTCTCCCTTTCTTGGGAAACAAACTTACTTTCGTTGGTACTGAGGTGCTGAACAAATGACTTTTGCTGTTGCCCTATTTTCTTTTGCACTTCTCTTTGCTAAACAGGAGGGGGAAAGGCCAGAATCATCAGATATTTTTAATGTTAATCCAAGCCTCCGCCATCTTAACCCCTCCCTACCAACATTAACCCTCTTCTCCTGATTAATTCCCCAGAAAGGAAAAAACTCCTGCTTCACTGACTCCCTGGACTCTGAGCTGAGGCTTTTCCAGAAGGAGTCCAAGAGAAAAGCATCAGTCTCTTTCAGACAAAGCCATTCCCAGCCTCCCTTCCTGCACCAAAACACTCCTATATCTCACCTTCTGCTCTTCAAATACACAGTTACAATATATGAAAAAGTCACAGAGGGCAGAGAGGATGAGGTAAGTCTTAAGCAAGATGTTTAGCTCCCAGATTCAGTCCTTAACTTAATCCAAAGGAAGGAATAATTGCAGGTTAGGCCCACATTTCTTGACTTCCTGATAGCTCCTATCAGAGCTCAATAGCCTTTGGATCCAAATTGGAACACTACACGGGGTACTTACATCTAGTTGTGGCATACTCCGGGCATGGTGGAGCAAGGCAGAATGCAGATTGATGGCCTGTCTCTCCCTGTAGAATATATGTCAGTGATCCAAACTTCTATATGCTGTAGAGGAAAGGAGCAGCTCAGGAACATAGCAGAGGTCTATGGTAACAGTGGACCCTTTGGGGCCTGTTAAGGAGGTTCATGTACAAGAATAGGTCTCCACTAAAGGAGCTTTACTCTTTTGGAAAGCTACTTCTATCATAATATTCCCCTCAAATTGGATTGCATAGCAGGATCTTCTCAAGATCCACAAGGATCCTACCTTCATTCTGGCTGAAGATGAGGTCCAGCTTAAACACTGATACAAATCAGGTCATCACACCATTGTACTCAGTAAGTGAAAGGTTGTACTGTATGTAAGCATTTTCCTCCAAGGGATAAGGGGATCCTCCTGTCCAACAGAAAGGGGAGAATCAAAATCATCCCATGTCACTTTGCTATTTGGTTCTGACCAGCAATTGTCTCCTCCCCACCCTCAGTCAAGGGACTTTGTGGAAGTCCTTGGGTTGCTTGAACCCGAGTATCCCAGAGGTGTACATTAAAAGGGATTGCCATGCTTGATGTATTTGCTCACATTTCTCTTTTTTACATTATTGTGTCAACATTTGTTTCTTTTATTCATTAATAATGCTAATTTATACGTCTACCCATCTTTCCACCCGCTCTGGGCAGCGAGATTCATTAACTCGTAGAGAGGAAGTACGCATTGTCATGAGTACTGATGGTGAGCAGGAGGGGGCCACTATCCAGGGGGGAAAACGCATGCGTAGTACTGAGGAGTTAAGCAGCCATTCAGAGAGACACAGATCAGAACCGCCTTAACTTTTGTGGTTTATCTATCTGGGTTTTTCCCACGCTTCTTCAGTTTGTTAGGATTTTCTGTCTAATGTAGCAGTAATAAAACACTAGAGACCTATTCCTTGTCTCAGCGTGGTTCCTGACTGTTAGGACATCAATCCTAACAAACTCAACTACTCTCATTGAAAGAGGGAGGAACAAAAAAAAAAAAAGGAAGAGACATTTGGGAAAATGTCTTTGGAAAACCAGGAAATTCGGCAAGCCATCCAACAACTGGCAGCAGCATTGCAACAACATCAACAACAAGTAGATCTCCAGATCAACACATTACAAACAGCTATGCTACAGCAGTTACAACAACCAGCTCCGATTAACCCACAACTGGTGCCAGCAGCAGCAGCAGCAGCTCCGCCAGTAGTCTTGAGATCCCAGGGCAGTCTACCAGAGAAGTTTGGAGGAGAAGCAGGACAGTTGAGAACCTTTCTCACACAGTGCACAATGTTTTTCGACAGCAGACCAGCAGTTTCCCACAGACCAAAGCAGAGTCACCTTCATTTTAAGTCTGCTAAAGGGCCCAGCAGCCAAATGAGCTATTCCCATGGTGGAGAACAACGACCCAATTCTCAACGACTACCAGAATTTTCTGGCAGGGTTCTGAGCACACTTTGACAACCCTATCAGAGAGGTCACTGCCAGCTGGGAAATTTGGAAGCTCAAGCAAGGCAACAAGAGAGTGGGAATTTACTTTGCTGATTTCAAGCTGTTAGCAGGAGATCTGGACTGGAATGAGAGTGCCTTGAAAGACCAATTCAAACAGGGGCTGGATGAAGAAATTAAAAATGAATTAGTGCACCAGGGAACACCAGCTACCCTAGAAGGTTTATATCAACTTTCTGTGGTCGTAGACGCCAGGCTAGAAGAGCTCAGACAGATGCAGCCAGGGAGAAACAGGGGCCTCGGAGCACTTCCAGGATTTCCAGCTCTCTCCGCAGCATCTCTTTACCCAGGACCAGAGTGTTGGCAGATTGCTGGGAAAGCCTTTAGCCCAGGAGAGATCAGAAAAGTCACGCACACCAGGCATATCTATAAAAATAATTTATTTACAGAAAGCAAAACAAAAGCAAAACATATTTAAAGGACTTAGCTCTCATTGAGAGCTACCTGGCTTGCTACATGCCTGCACAGAAGAGAAAGAGGAACTGAAACAAGTCCGGGCAGGTTCCTCCCCCCAGGTGCAATAATTAACATTCGAAAAGGGGGCAGTTGAATTCAACCTCTGCACCCGGCCAAAATGATTAGAGACAATAGCACCTTAATCTGTTAGTAGGAAAACCATTAACACAGAGGAGCCGATGCAGATCAGGGTGAGCAGGAGGCTTATTTCCGAGGCCGAGAGACAGAGAAGGAGAGAGAGAGCCCTCTGTTTCTACTGTGGAGTCCAGGGGCACATGGTGAGAGCTTGCCCAGTGAGAAGCCAAGCAAATTCCGTAAGAGCCCCAGGGCAAGCAGCAGAAACAAGAGCCACCTCCACCTCGACTTCCAACCAGGGAAACTCCGTCAGTCTCCCTCCAAAGAGATCAGCAGGGAGACCATCAATCAATTAAGAAGGGCTCATTCCGAGGATTCCAGGCAATCCTTTTACTACTTACCAGTCATAATGCACATTAACCCAGAGCACCAGGTCAAGCTAGAGGCCCTCATGGATTCCGGAGCTTCCACCAATTTTATTGATGTACAGACTGTACAAGACCTCAACATCCCGACCATAGAATTGCCACATCCCATAGAAGTTGAGACCATTGACGGCCAGCCCCTCAAGGCAGGGCCAATTAGAAGTTTCACAGAACCTTTGCAACTAACAATGGGAGACCACACTGAGTGGATCCAACTTTATGTTACTGCATCACTTAATGTGCCTATAGTCCTGGGCACACCTTGGCTGAAGATCCACAACCCATTGTTGAACTGGACTATGGCAGCAGTCTCCTTCCCAGCTAAGGAATGCCAGCCCCACAAGATTCAAGCCGCTCTTCTCTCTCCAGCAACCAACGGAGTCACGGAAGCAGGTGGGGGTCCACTTGCCAGCCAAGTATGCAGATTTTGCAGACATTTTCAGCAAACAAGAGGCCACAGCACTACACCCCCCCCATAGTGACTGTGATTGCACCATTGAGTTGATACCAGGAGCCAAGATTCCAGCAAGGAAACAATATCCCATGTCCCCCAAGGAACTAGCCACCTTAAAGGATTACTTGGATTCTAATCTCCAAAAGGGTTTCATCCAACCATCTACTTCCCCAGCATCTGCTCCTACCTTCTTCGTACCAAAGAAGCCTGACCTGTTGGCACCAGCAAACCAGGAGGCACCCATGAGAGTGGTGCATGATTTCAGCTCCCTCAATAAAGTCACGGTCAATGAAAATTACCCACTCCCCCTAATACCTGATCTGCTGGATCACTTACAGAAAGCACGCATTTTTACTAGGTTGGACCTCAGGAATGCGTACAATCTGATCCGGATGAAAGAGGGGCATGAATATCTGACTGCCTTCGATACCAGGTTTGGTAAATTTGAGTACCTTGTTTTGCCCTTTGGCTTGTCTATTGCAGGAGCCATATTTTCCCGATTTATGAATAAAATTTTCTCTGATTTACTAGATAAGTATCTGGTCATTTATCTAGATGACATATTAATATTCTCTGAGGATGCTACAACTCATGTAACCCATGTACATAATGTCTTAGAAGGACTGAGAGAGAACAAGCTGTTCGCCAAGCTAGAGAAGTGTGCCTTTGATTTAACTGAATTACATTTCCTGGGCTATAAAATGTCAACAGAAGGCATATCCATGGATCCTTCTAAGGTCCAGGCAATTCTCTCTTGGCAACCCTCCCGAAATGTGAAAGAGGTACAAAAATTTCTAGGATTCTGCAATTTTTACAGGAGATTCATAAATAAATTTAGCGACAGGGCTAAACCCCTCCCACAGCTTTTGAAGAAAGGATCCAAATTCCTTTGGGGGGAGAGGGAGCAAGCAGCCTTCCAAGAATTTAAGCAACTCTTTGCATCCCAGCTGCTTTTGAAGCATCCTGATATCACGAAGCAATTCATAATGCATTCAGATGCTTCAGATTTTGCTATTGCTGCTGTTTTATTGCAATATACTGACAAAGCAGGGAAGACATTGCTCCCTTGTGCCTTTTTCTCTTGCACGCTCTCACCGGCAGAGAGAAACTATGATGTTTTTAACAAGGAGTTGCTGGCAATTAAAGCAGCATTTCAAGAGTGGAGGCACTGGCTAGAAGGTGCAACCTTTCCTGTGAAAGTTTGCACTGATCACAAGAATTTACAGCTTCTACAAAACACCAGATCCCTCACCCCACGCCAAATCATATGGAGCCAGTTTTTCTCCCATTTCAATTTTGTTATTTCTTATGTTCCTGGGGCGCAGAACTCTTTGGCAGATGCCTTGTCTCGATCCATTCAGGCAACCCCCGCTACTCACCAGGAGGTCCAGTCTACTATATTACAACCTCACAACTTTGATCAGTCTATGAGGGGAAACCAGACAGAGATTTTAGCAGCAGGCAGACAAGCAGAGGAACTATTTGCAAAGGTCAAAGCTCAGCAGCAACAGGACCCGTATGCCAGGGCCAGGATGGATGACCTCCAGAGGGGTCTGCAAGTCACTGCATACCCATTTAATGTGGAAGCAGGAATCCTCTGGCATAGTGGGCAATTATACATTCCCCCCTCATTGAGGGAAGAAGTACTGAGACTTTGCCATGACCATCAAATGGCAGGGCACGGAGGTGTTTTCAAAACTCTCCATAAGGCTCTGAGAGACTACTGGTGGCCTAAGATGACTGCAGACATAAAGAGTTACGTTGCTTCTTGTCATACCTGTAGATGAGCCAAGCCTCTCCCAGGGAAGCCCCCAGGGCTCTTGCAACTCCTACCCACCCCCAGTAGGCCTTGGGATACAGTTTCCATGGATTTCATCACTGATTTACCCCCAGTCCAGGGGCTGACTTCCATACTAGTGGTGGTGGACCTTTTCACTAAAATGGCACATTTTATTCCTTGCAAGGGCCTCCCATCTGCGCAAGCCACAGCGCAGTTGTTTATGGACCATGTTTTTAGGTATAGAGGCATGATAAATCAGTTGGTGAGTGACAGAGGCCCACAGTTCACTTCCAGGTTCTGGAGAGCCCTTTTCCAGTCATTAGGGGTCCAGATCCACCTATCATCGTTGCATCATCTGGCTAGTAACAGGCAAGCTGAGAAAATTAACCAATGGTTACAGCAGTATCTCAGGTGTTATACCACTTATCAGCAAGACAATTGGCCAGCCCTACTCCCCATGGCAGAATTTACTTATAACAACTCTGTGCAGTCATCTACCAAGATATCTCCTTTCCAAGCACTCTACGGGGTTAACCCTCAGGTGTTGCTCCCCACCTCCCAGCAGGGAACTGTTCCAGCTGTGGCTGATTTTCTTAAAGAGCAACAAGCCGCACAGGAGTTGTTAAAGGAGCAGCTGAACAGGGCAGAGAGTGCTTACAAGAGAGCTGCAGACTCTCACAGACAAGAGGGGCCAGCGATTGCGGTAGGAGACAAAGTGTGGCTCTCTACCAAGTTTTTGACCTCTACAAGGCCCTCCAAGAAGTTGGACTCTAAGTTTGTGGGCCCTTTCACTGTGGTACAGCAGATAAATCCAGTGGCTTATCGCTTAAAGCTGCCAGCATCCATGAAAGTCCATCCAGTCTTTCACAGAGCCTTGCTAGCCAAAGACCCTCCCCCAAGTACCTTACAATCACAAATGCCCCCCCCCACCTCCAGTAATTGTGGATGGGGAGGAGGAATACGAAGTCGAGGAAATTCTGGACTCTAGGAGGAGGGGAAGGGCATCCAATATTTAATACACTGGAAAGGGTACCCTGAGGAAGAGCGCACGTGGGAAAATGCCAGAGATATGCATGCACCAGCGCTGGTTCAACGATTCCATCAGCTTTTCCCTCACAAACCCAAGCCTTGCACTCTACCAGAGATTCCTCACTTGACTGAGCAAGCAGAGGAATCCCAAGCAGAGGAGTTTGTAAGTTGGCAACCTCCACCCCTGCCAGAGGCTCTGAGGCCAGAGAGAGAGGAGGAGGGGGAGCCGCAGCCCTCCACCTCCGGCTTGCATTTCCCAAGGGGGAGGGGGGAAGAATGTTCTAATTATCTAGCTATTTTCCAGCAGCAGCCACCTGGGCGAGAAGCATTATCAGACCTGGAGAGCAGCACTGTTTCGTCCTTGGAGGAGTTTTCCTTTGAAGAATTTCCATCATTGCCCAGTTCCCATGGGAGTTTGGAGGGGGAGATGGACTCTCATGAGGGAGAGAGGAGGGAGGAAGGAACTCTAGAGAGGAGGGGGCTGAAATGGAATGTAAATCTGGAGGGGAGGGTGATGTCATGAGTACTGATGGTGAGCAGGAGGGGGCCCCTATCCAGGCGGGAAAATGCATGCGTAGTACTGAGGAGTTAAGCAGCCATTCAAAGAGACACAGATCAGACCTGCCTTAACTTTTGGGGTTTATCTGTCTGGGTTTTTCCCACGCTTCTTCAGTTTGTTAGGATTTTCTGTCTAATGTAGCAGTAATAAAACACTAGAGACCTATTCCTTGTCTCAGCGTGGTTCCTGACTGTTAGGACACACATGGTGTTTAACACTCTTTGTGACAGATTTGGCATGATATTCCAAAACAATCTGCAGTTGAGGTATGTGGCAATTAATTGTGGTGACCAGATGTAGTGCAGGAGAGAGCATCTGTCTACCAGGCCTTCCTTTGTCCACCACCATCTTGACAACCCACCTACTTTTTAGATCCTGAACAGATGCTCTGTGGTGGGCTGTTCCAGAAGAAATGCCCTCAGCATGTCCTTCAGGTTTGCGAATCTCATACTATACAATTCTTGAAACAAAATACAACCATCGGAGCATCTTAAAAAGAGGTATAAAACAGTATGGGTTCTACCCATTGAGATAAGATCCTTCTCCTTGAAGTAGAATCTGTGCATTTAGGAGAAGACAGAACTATAATAAGCAATCTTCCCCTAGCATTCTCCTGACTTGTCTGGGGATCATGGGTTTCAGCCTTGAAGCTGAAATGCAAATTATAATTCAAGGAACAGAAACAAACTAATATTGCTGGCTCTCAAGGAATACCTGCCAGATGGCAAATAAGCTTAGTAAGACTTACCTGACTGGAGATCCTGCAGTTCTCAGAGTCCATGCTTAGAAGAAGGTGGAGAGCCAAGTGGAGTATGTGGGATTCAAGGTGTAGGGGAAGCAGAGGGTGGATCTTACTGGGAGAGGGAGGAGAGAGTATTAGACTGTGTAATGGGAGAAGGATCAGTCATCCATCCTGAGCCAAGAACCAAGTACTTGATGTGTCCATCCAACCCCACTGAGGTGTGAAATTTGAAAGGGAGGCTCAGGGTCTAAGGTCCCTGAAGACCAGAAATGAGAGAATCACAACTGTGGAGGGAAGGATGGACTTTTGTGTTCTTGGGTCACATGTCCTGAGATAGGAGGATAAAACTCCTTGGAGGTTCTTGATGTCTCCTTTTTCAGGAATATCTTCTAACGTTTTATTCAACTAGCTGCTAAGCCCAGCGGGCCAGCCAGCTCCTTTATACTGTTATGTGCCCTTCTGAGTTGCATTTAATTTTGCATTGTGGTTTTGAGTTTTGTCCTATACATGTAAAACATTCTGCCTGTACTTCTCCTTTTTCCTTTCTCATCTCTTAATCCTGAATACTGCATATAAATATCCTTGCACAAACTCCAAATGAGATACCTTAAATGGTAAATGGCCACCATTGAGCAGGACAACACTGAAGCAGGCATGCAATGTGGGTGAAGCATTTCCATCACCTCCTGGAAGACATCAAAGAGCAAAACAGAGGAGATGTTGGTGTGCCTTAATTATGTTGGTGTGGTTTTTTTTCCCTGCTAGAAGCTGCAGAGGAACAGTATCCATGGTGACAAATCATTTTCTTAAGTGTTTGGCAGAGTCAGAAGGTCGGACTTAATTGTCCTCAGGTTGGGGTGTGGAAAAGGATGACCTAATAAGGAAAGCTGCTGCATGCTTGGGGGAACTTGCCTGGACTTGCCACCAGAAGTTTCAGTTTCTGTTTTCTGCTCAGCCCAGCTCAGCAGCCTCTTTTTTGCTCAGTGTTTGTGTGTGCGTGTATGAGTTTGTAAATATGCCTTTTTTTATTTAAGGACTTTGCCTATCCAGGGCTCTGGATAAGGAAACTGTTTGTGTTCTATGCTTTGTTTAAATACACTTATTTTTGTAGAAATGCCTGGTGTCCTCCTTCTGATCTCTCGGGCCAAACGCTTTCCAGCACTCTGCACAAACGCCAACAAATCTTTCATGGACCCAAGATACCAGGTGCTGTGACATTTCTAACTTGTCTTCAAGCCTCATCATCCAGTTCATTTTGGCTGTGCCTCTTTCAGCAACTCTCTCTCCACAGATATCCTTCAAATGGGAGATATACTGTCATGGGGAACATTATGTGAATGTTGGGTTTTTGCTACATAGTCCATTTCCCTCACCCCATCAACTTTTTTTTACAATACTTTCCCAGAGCTAATCCCTTGGGCATCCTGTCCAACAATTAGTTTTTATTTATTTATCAAATTTGTCACCACCCATCTCCTCCCACCAGAGGGATGCTGGGCAGTTTACAATAAAAGTAGTCAATTAAAACAATAGGCATAAAATATAAATACAATATATAAAAATATAATTACAGTTAATAAATAAATATAAGAATAAGAATAAGAATTAGTTGCTACTTGGTTGCTACTAACCCAGCCACGTACACTTGTTCATCCAGGTGTACATGTCGGTCCCAAGCCCAGACAAATGGGGAGGGTTAAGGAAAGACCTGGCAACCTACCTTGTAAAAATTTTGCCAAGAAAATTCCAGGAAAAGGCTCTCAAATGACTTCGATATGGTGCCCAATGGGGAGACCCTCAAGCTAGAAGGTACCAAAAAATGACTGGGGAAGAGCAAGGACCTATAGCAAGTAGCTCTGGATTTTATGACATGCCTGGGGCAAATCCAGTGGGACTGTCAGGTGCTGATGCTACCAATAGTGAAAGCAAGGGTCTGCACTGCATGAACATACAACAAATAGCAACTTGGAATACAAGATCAGAAATCCTGCAGAGAGCTGGCTTATGGAATCGCCAAGAGTCAGATACAACTGAATGGATAATTCAATTTGATTCAAGGTTGCTACTAGGTTTGCGATGCCCTTGCTCACTCACTCATAACTGCTTCTGCTAGATGGACTTTAGAGAATGGCAGATGAAGTGCCTTCTTCTCCTCATTTTGGAATGTGGCCAATTAAAGATGAGAGATGGCACTGAGGCACCAAACTTGCTCCTCTTCACCCTGGTTGCCCTGAAAAGAAGTTGTCAGAGAGTTAGAGGAGGCCCTTGCTCTGCCTCAGGTGTCCTTTTCTGGGGAACTCAGAAAGTTATGGGAAGTGTGGAACTTGGGATAACAATTGACTCCCACACAAAGGGACTTTCTATGGGACAGACATGCTGGATTTCCATGGGGAACAAAGTGATGTGCACAGTCCAGCTGTTCTGCAGTGCAGGAAAAACCTGTGAAGAAAGCCTCTTTGCTGAGATTTCTGAGTTTACCTTGTCCTTGTGATCCAAATGCCTGCAAAGGAGGTCCTCTGCTTCACACAGATCCAGATCCTGTGGCTCTAGATTGCTACAGCATGAAGAAAAGGAGTCCCATTTGCAGCTCGATAGTGAGTCTGGATGGGAAAGACACATAAAGATCATGTGGACAGTGAGATCTCCTTCCTCCTTCTCAGCGAAGACCTCCTTGAGACCTGATATGCTCCTTGAGCCCTGAAAATGAGATTAATTTCCACCAACTATCCTCCCATTTAATTATGAGCCTCCTTTCATTCTCAGCTGACTGGCAAAGCTCTTCTCAAAACCACTGAGTGGGGAGAAAAAGATAGTATTAAAGATATCCTTTCCTGCATTGGGTTGGCAGAGAGCCTTCTAGGACCATCTTGGAGAATGAAGACTCTGCTGTGAAATCTTACTTACATGATTATCCCTTGTCCTTCCTTTCTTTCAGCTCAAAGACCAAGAAGCTAGGACAGAAGTGTCTTCTCCCCTGAGCAATGCTGTCAATCTGACCTAAGACCTGAGCTGCTGAGAGGTTAAGCTGCTGGGGGGTCATGATGACACAGAGGAATGGCATGATGTCACAATGATCTTTTTGGCCTCCCAGCTAATCACTGTGGTTTTGAAGTGGCCTTACTCTGATGATGGCTTTTAATCCAAGTTATAGCCTTTTCTGACTGACAAATCTTACTTTTGATTAAGTCTGCACTTTTAGTTACAAGGAACAGTGGCACATATTTATTTTCAAAATCATTGGTGCTGTCCCCCTGCTTAAACTCCAAAGTTTGTATCCCAAACTTTAAGAAATAATCCCATATAGAAAGTCTCATTTTTTGGGAGCACTTTAAGAAAAAAGACACATATTAAATGGCTTGGGGTATTATATTTATTCTGAGACATCTGAAGCAAGGTTTTGTTCAGGTATGTTAGCATACTTCTATATGACTATGAATGGGGACCCTGGGAACCTAACTCTACTGAGTCTCAGATTTCTCAGATGTACCTGTGCATTGGAGTCCAAAAAGGATTAAATTTCACATTGATTCCTGTGTTAAATGGATTAAGCTAGTTATTGTGAAGAGCTTTAGTTAATGGGATTTCTACTGTTGTCAGAAGGAGTTTGCTATTCATACAAGCTGGGCAAATTATTAGAGAATATTCATTCAGAACAATATCCATGAGTTCACAGTGAGAGTATCTGCAAAACAGGAGGTTGCTGCACTTTGGCTGGGATCTCTGCCTGCAAGGGTGAGTTAAGTAGAAAGAAGGTAAAATTAATAAAGTGATCACACTGTGGATGTTCCCTGGACAAGGGGATGCTCTTGAAGAGAATTAGAGTTGTATCTAATGTAAAAAGCAGGAGCCAGATTGCTTTCTGATACTGCACACATTTTGTGATGTACTCAGCCCTGTTCTTCCACAAATTCTGGTCTGAAGAGGGCAGGAAGCTAAAAGCTCTGCTCTTGCGTTTAAAACAAAATCCAGGAATCGGGACAGTCAAAGGCAATTTGGTCTGGCACCACCAACGGAGACATGGTTCAGCTCCAGGCTCCAGTTGGTGGACTTGGATGGGCTTTAGAATTAAAGTCAGTGTAGAAACACCCCCACCCCCGCTTGATCTGGGTACCCCTCTGCCCTACAACATGGCCCAGAATCCTTTCCCTTGGCGGCCAGGTAGTCCTAGGAGGAGTTTCATGGAGACAGAAAGCCTGGGCAACCCTGCCTTGGCCAAGCCAGAGCTCTGGGCTCATAGAGAACTCAGAGCTGGTGCAGGTTATGCTCATCCTAAGCAGGCGAACCCCGAGTGAGTTGTGTGGTAAATCCTCACTTGTTTTGGGCTCATGAGAAGCTGAAAATGAACAATCCATGGCAGTTGGGGGGAGCCTTGAAACCTAAAGGTCAGTGGTGGAAACTGTTACTTTTTGCACTTGCCTGACTTCACTATGGAAACCATGACAGGACTGTACGTACTGTGGTTGGTGATTGTTCAGTATAAAAGCATAGGTTACCCTGCATTAGGGACCCTTCATTCAGCCTGTGTGCCAGAGTGGCACCACGTTTGCTCAAATGCTATTGGTGTGCAATCACAGAATAATGTTCAGGCCGTTTTCCTAACCCTGCCTGCTTAATTGGGACAGCCGCTGGGCAACAAATAATTAGTTGGATATTTTGGATAATTATTTCTGTGACAGTGTCCACGCACATGCTTCTTTTCATTGTCATTGTGTATTAAATGAATTACATAACTACTGTAATATATATTAGGCAGGCAATGTGTATGCAAGAAAACACAGAACCGCCTGGACACTTAGAAAGAGACATAAAACACTATCAAATTCCACCTACTGAAGTGAGATCGCTCTCCTAGGAGTGAATCAGCAGTGTCCTAAGTCTGTTGTTCATATCTGCAGCTTGGGTACAAACTGACTGAGTACTTGATTCTTCAGCAGTTATAGCAATGCCATGTAATTTGGATGGGAAAAATTAGTAAGAACAATTATTAAAACTAGAAGCTCATATAAAATGAAAATACCTGAACATCCACCACTTAACCATATGTTTGGGCCCACAAAACATCCATTTCACAGAAGTAAACTTATGATACTCAGGGAAACCTAAAGGCACCCATTTTATCCTTTCAGTCTAAAACCAAGGGCTCAGAACGGTTGGCCCTTTCACTCCAAGTGCTTGGGGGGGTGGGGTGCGCAGAAAAAGCATTCCTGAGGCTACATGCAGGCTGCAAGCTAAAAGTTACCCGCCACTTTCCTACAATGGGGATGGCACCTTACGTTCTACACAGCCAAAATAATGAGGACATTGTAATAGACCCTTCATGACACAGGGCCAGGCTACTTGAGGGACTGTCTCTCTCCTATTGTTTCTGCCCGCCCTACCAGATCTAGTCCAGAGGGCATGCTCGGGGTCCCTTCTATGAAACAATGCCATCTTGTTGGACCCTGGAGTCGTGCCTTCTTAGTGGCAGCACCTACCCATGGAGCAGCATCCACCTGGAGATCTGGATGGCCCCAACCCTGTTAGCCTTTCACAAGGCAATGAAGACCTGGCTGTTCCCCTAGGCATTTGGAGGAGGGGGGAGATGAGCTCTGCTACAATTGATAGTAAGCGGGGCCAACAGTTTATCCTTGGGCACTGGGGGGTTATGTTGGTGGGTTGGTTTGTTTTAACCTTGTAAGCCACCCAGAGTCACTTGTGTGAGATGGGCACTATATAAATCATATCAATCAATCAAAGGCACATCCTGGAGTAAATGGCACAGCTGCTCATTCAAGAATGGTAGTACATCCAAGCTCTTCTTGGGAGATAATCACTCTTGTCCCACCGAGGTGCCCTTTAAAAAGGAAGAGATGGATATATTTGATACTCTTTTGGTTGTTTGGTTGGCTGGCGGGCTGGTGGGCTGGTTTTTAACTGTATACTGTTTAGTCATCAACTCATGAACCAACAGAGCAGATCATGTTTAGACAGGCTAATTCAGACAGATTTGGTGTGTGATTTCTGCATGTTCTCTTAACTAGAGTTCATGGCAGGTGGCAGTGCTGAACAGATGCTGGCTAAGTGGTTATACCTGCCTGCCAGAGTCTCCTTTTGCCCTCTTTAAGATCTGCTTCCATTGTCTCCCAGCGGTGCCCAAAGCAAGTTTTCTAGATTTACCAACCTTATATTCTACAGTTTCTGAAAGAAAATAGCTTGCTTGATTTCCTCCCCAAAGCACTTCTCGAAACAGCCCGATGAGTGCTGAGGTGAAATTCTTTCCCTTAAAAGTGGTTCTGTGTATTGTGAACAAGAAAAGGAACTTTGAACTATAACCAACAATATCTCCCTACTCGGTAATCTTGTCTTTGAGGATGGAATGAAAATTGCCTTGTCTTTGAGAATGGAGTGTAATTTCAGAGATTGAAATAAGAGAAGAACTCTAATCCTGCAGGCTCCCAAGGTATACTTTCCCATGAGGTTTATCTGGCTGGAGATATGGGACAAGCTCCTGGTAAAGCTGAGACTGGGTGTGTTACTGGTAGCATAGAGGCAGCAATATTAAATTATGCTCTGCAAAGAAAAGGCAGTCATCCCCAATGACCCCATAATCAATAATCAATCTATTCACCTAAGTTCTACTAATGCTGAAATTTGCAGGCTTGAAATTCCCATGAGAATACAGATCAGAAATGAGGAGAGAAGGCTGGATTGGGGGGCTTTGAAATCATATCTCCCAAGGTGTGAGGAAAATGACTATAAAACCTGTGGCCATTTGCTGGGGAGTCAAGACCTCCTCCTTGCTGAGGCAGAATCCCCAGTTCTTTATCCAACCAGTTGTTTAGGCCAATGGGGCATGTGTCATGTGGTTATTTGCTTTTCAGTGTCCTGTCATTTTCCCTTTTCATTTTGCTTACTGACTCCTACTGTAACTTTCCTGCTTCTAGCCATCCTTTCCTCTCTGCTGCTCATCCTGAATACTGAAAGTAAATATCCCTTCACAGATCCTGAATTATATACATGAAGGCCCCAATGAAATATCTGAGCTGTAGATGCCATTGGGCGAGGCAAAGTTTTTCCATCTCATCCTGAGAAGGGTTGAGGAGCCAAGATAGGCAGGGAAGGACCATTCTATTCTCTGCAGCCAATCCTACTGTCAATTTCTTTTAGGGCTTAATTGCACTCTGGGTGGGCCACTGTTTCTAGTATTCTAGGAATACGAAGGCAAAGAAACCAGCCAACCTGCATTTCAAAGAGCATAAGCCATCCCAGTCAATGAAAGAAAGGCATGAAATACTTCTGCAAGCAAATAAAATGCAGGGGGAGAAAACAAAGAAATCTCCAAGCCTTGCTTTCTCAACTGAAAGATGAACTACTGTATGCATAGATTCTGGAGCTGCAAGTAATCTTATTAAAGAAGAAGTTGTATCAAATTAAATTCTAAGCACTGTAGTCAGGAAAAAAATTCCCAAAAGGGGCTCATTTGAACCAGACACGAGAACACGCTCACAGCGAAGCATGAATTGATTTATTGATACTTACGATTAACTGGAGGCAGCAAATATTACCTAAAGCAGTTGGATGACCGAGGGGGTGGTGATGTGATGCTACCAAAGTGGATGGGCTAATTTTTTCAAGAATTGGGGTGGGGGCTTTTAGATATGTTACAGTTATCCAAAGATGTAACATGCCAGTAATATTCACTGATGCCTGAGGGCTTGGGATCTTCAAAAATTGGTTTAAGTCATGTATGTGACCTGTCGGCTAAACTATGCCTCTGATATAAAGGATGGGAAGTGAGCAACAAAGTTCTGAGCAAGTTCCTCACCCTTTTCTCCTATTACCCTTTTTTAGGTTAGGACCCTGCAATAAATTTTTTAAAAATTCCCACTGCACCTGTTTTTAAGCAGGGAAAGCAGGAATGAGGATAGGGCAGCACAACAATCTTCAAGTTGTCTGGCAAAGATTCTGTAGAGAAGTTGTGCAGAAAGTGTTTCATTTTAAAAAATAATCTGAACTCTTCAAAGTGATGTTCCCAAAATAAGACTGCAAACTAATTTTGATCCCGATTTTTGATCTGAATTTTGCATGTTCAGTAAAAAAACAAGAACCTACAGTTTGCCAGTTTGGTTATCATTACAAATTGTGCTTTTAGGAAATCTAAATTTGACAAAATGAAGGAGAAAGAGGAGGAGGGAAGGTCAAGCTATGTGCTTCTTTCTGAACTCCAAGTCAGGAATTGGGAATATGCAGAGCTGGCTCTGGGCTAAGGCCGAGTAGGCAACAGCCTAGAGGTGCCAAATTTTAAGGGGTGCCAAAATTGAAAAGACTTCAGAAAAACACAATAAAAAGGCAGAAAGCAGTAGTGACACACTCTGTGAGCCAGCACACCTGCTTGAGGGATAAATATAATTTTGCAGTGTAAATGGGGTGAAAATGTCCAAGAAAAGAAAAATTGTCCAGGGCTGAAAATCATAAGTCTAAAGCTCAAAACCTCGAAGAAAAAAGAAACAAGAAGGTGCCTTTTTGAAATTCCTAACAAAATGGAAAGATGAGCCAAACCAGAGGGGGCACCAGAACATGACTTTGCCCAGGTAGCCAAAATGTCTGGAGGCAGCCCTGGGAATATGCAGCTAACTATAAACTCACTAACACATCACAGTAAGCCATAAAGTTGTTTTGTTTTTTGCTTAGCGTAATGTGTTAATCAGGCTGCTATAAGGTATCCAGCAAACTGTGGTTTTAACATCCAGACTTGACATTGTGTCTGAACAGAACTAATAAGTTAAGAGACTTAATGGAAAGAAAGATTCCCAAATAATTTGATTCCTTTGAAGTCACTTGCACTTCCTCCAATTTTTTTCCAGAGGGACAGAGTCCCTTCAGGACAGTGCGGGATGTTGTTCAAGGACATGTAATAGGAGGGGAAGATGGTTCAATACAGGATGCAAATCTGCCAGATCTCACTGAACCTCCCCTCCTAGCAGCCCGCCATTTTAAGTGGTTCAAATGCATCTGCTGTTGGGGAACTTTCAGGGCTTCAGAGGAGACAACAATAACTTTCCCTCTGTGAATTAACTTATTTTATGAGCCAATTAAAGTATGCATACAACCTCCAAATATTTTCCACTTAGGCAGAGCCTCCCATACAAAAGGATACAAGTAATGTCTGATAAGATGGTGCTAGAAGCCATGTGCCTTACGACTTGAGAGCCATTCTATGATATGTTTCTATCTTGACCCTTATAAATGGACTGTAAATTCATTTGTGGTTTTTATTTCCTTATTTCTTCTGCATCTTACGGTTTTATAATACATTTTTAAATCCATCATCCCCAGTCTGTCCCATTCCTGCATCGCTGTGCCATTTGAAGTGATTGTAAATAAGCAGCAGATGCTCATCCACCAGATTAAAACAAACATTATGGTATCATCAGCACATGCTGTACTAGCTTGGCTGTAAGTACAATATGCTTACTAGATATTTATTACAATAGTGCTGTAAAATTTATTGTTCTCAAGAACAATCATTTCAAAGAAAGCGTGCATATTTATTGTTTTATTGTTATTCACTGTTGATTATTGTTATTTTTATTTTACTGTATTTTGAAAGCCAGCTGGAGGGAGAAGTAGCATATGTAGAGTCTACAAAGAAAAAAAATAGAAACTGTTATCCATATTTCAGTATATATTTTCTTCCTAGGGAAATTCAGGAGTCTGAGAATGTCCATCTGCATACTCTCTCCCACATTTTCTTGCTGATATCTGTAGATCTGAAAATATGACATTGCTTGGTGAAGCTCTAAAAACTTGAAGAAGATGAACACAAACTGCTCTCTATAACTAGCAAAAAAAAAAAAGTTGTAGTAATTCATGTCATATTTTCCTCCAGATTAGATAGCTTAATGTACACTGAGACTATCTTTGATATGGCAGCTACAACTGCAAGAGGTTCTCGCACCAGTCAATTGATTCATCTTACAACTAATTTCCATTACCTACACTGATTATCTATTTTTTTTCTGGGGTTCTGACCTTAACTTTTAAAACAATACAGTAGTATGGCTTGGCTTCCAATTCCCCTTCTGCCATACAGTAAATGGCCATCTGAAATAGAGCCTTTGTAGCTGTGGCACTCGATATCACAAGAAGGTCTTGTGATATCGCACCACTACTTAATGAAGACAGTTTTAGTGGTGGGGCTGGGGGGTTAGGGAGGAGATTAGAATATTGCCAAATACTCTTTCATGGTGATTTTAGCTTTTTTCCATTTAATCATAGATTGATTGACTGATTACATTCCATCAAGTCAGCACTGACTCTTAGCAATACATAGGTTAGACTTTCTCAAGGATGATTTGTCCCTAGCATCACTGTTTAGGTCTTCCAGCAGTGCATCATCACCACTGTAATCAAGTCTACCTGTCTTGCTGCTTGTCATCCTCTTTCCTTCCACCTTTCCCAGCATTATAGACTTCTCAAGAGAACTAGATCTTTAGGTATTATGTCCCAAGTATGCTAATTTAAGCCTAGTCATTCCTCCCTCAAGTGAGAACTTGATTGATTGGTTCTATGATCCATTTGTTTATTTTCTTGGCTATCCACAGTATTTGCAGGAGTCTTCTCCAACACCAAAGTTCAAAAGCATCAAAAAGCTATCTGGTTCTTTAAATTCTAACTTTTGCTTCCATAGAGTGCCACTGAGAGAATCATTGCTTGCATAATTTTGATCTTTGTAGGCACAGACATATCCTGGCATCTGAATATCTTTTACAAGTCCTTCATTACCATCCTACTGTGGAAAGAAAGCCTTGCACTTGCCAGCATGAGCTCTTCCGTTCCTTTGTTCTCTCCCCTGGGACTTTAAGGCAGCCTGAAGAGCACTGGACCACACCTGGTTTCCAATTATAAAAGGAAAGTGCTGACGGCACCAGTGTGTGGGTGTGTTTTTGAGGAAGATTTGTGGCACAGACAAGGTGATAGGAGAAGCAGATCCCAGCAGCTTTACCAGTCCAACAGAAACACTGAGAGGTGCCAGCCAGCAGCTGGCAAAGCACCTTCCTTTTCCCACCCCAGCACAGACTGAAAAACTGCCAAGTCAATGCTTCAGCAGTAGTTCAGAACAGCAGCTGACAGCAGTAGCAGCCAACTAACCTGAAGGTGGCTAAATGGTGGCTAAAGACTTTGTCATAAGCTCAGGCAGCAAAGGAGAACAGAATTGTTCACAGGACTGTTTAGGAATAAAATATATACATAGGCATAGATGTAAATATATTATAATGTAGCATATGTTTAGTGATAAGAGTTAAGGTAGAATTTAGGAAAATAAGTTTGTTAAACTTTTGTACAGTAATAAAAGCCTCCCTGGAAATAGAGGGAAGATAATCTCCCATTGGGGGCGATGGGTGGTGATACAAATTTAATAAATTAAAAAAATTAAAAAATAACAGTCTCTTTGTTGGTGGTCTGTACTATTTTGCAAAAGAACCCCCTCACACCTACCAAATGCTGGCTCTTTTACTGTTGATAGTTGACCCTAAAAGGCAGAAACTATTTCCCATTTCAATATCTTCATTGTCATTTCTAAGTCTGGTTGTTGTACTTACTGTCATAAGTTTGGTGTTCTATACAGTATTTTTAATTGTAGTCCTATTTTTTTCCCTGTGCTCCCTGACTTTCATTATTAGAGCTTGCAGTTCATTTGCATTTTCAACTATCAAAGTAATGTCATTAGCATAGCACAGGTCATTGATTTTTCTCCCTCCAGTTTTAAAACCACACTCATCTTTTTCCAATTTAGCTTCCCTCAATATATATTCAGCATGTACTGTAGGTTGAATAAATAGAGAGTATACAGCTTTGTCTCACACCTGTGCTGACTTGGAACAAGTCTGTTTTACCATGTTTTGTCCAGACTCTAGCTTTCTATCCTGTGTATTGATTTGATTTGATTTGATTTGATTTAGAAGGCCCCCAACTCCAAAATGACTGCCATTTCTCATGAAGTGAGGACAACGAGATGTCTTGGGACTCCCATTTTCCTAAGGGCATTCCACAGCTTGACATGGTCTCTAATGTTTATTTATTTATTTTCTATCCTGCCTTTATTATTTTTATAAATAACTCAAGGCAGCGAACATACCTAATACTCCTTCCTCCTCTTTTCCCCACAACCACCACCCTGTGAGGTGAGTTGTGCTGAGAGAAAGTGACTGGCCCAAGGGCACCCAGCTGGCTTTCCTGCCTAAAGTGGGACTAGAACTCTCAATCTCCTGGTTTCTAGCCCATTGCCATAACCACTAGACCAAACCAATATGAAGCATATTGACTTCTTTTTGGTATCCTTTGGCTTTTTCAAATCATCTTTGTTGTTTATTCGCTTAGTCGCTTCCAACTCTTCATGACTTCATGGACCAGCCCACGCCAGAGCTTCCTGTCAGTCGTCAACACCCCCAGCTCCCCCAGGGATGGGTCCATCACCTCTAGAATATCATCTATCCATCTTGCCCTTGGTCGGCCCCTCTTCCTTTTCCCTTCCACTCTCCCTAGCATCAGAACCTTCTCCAGGGTGTCCTGTCTTCTCATTATGTGGCCAAAGTATTTCAGTTTTGCCTTTAATATCATTCCCTCAAGTGAGCAGTCTGGCTTTATTTCCTGGAGGATGGACTGGTTTGATCTTCTTGCAGTCCAAGGTACTCTCAGCATTTTCCTCCAACACCACAGTTCAAAAGCATCGATCTTCCTTCTCTCAGCCTTCCTTATGGTCCAGCTCTCGCAGCCATATGTTACTACGGGGAACACCATTGCTTTAACTATGTGGACCTTTGTTGTCAGTGTGATGTCTCTGCTCTTAACTATTTTATCAAGATTTGTCATTGCTCTTCTCCCAAGGATTAAGCGTCTTCTGATTTCCTGACTGCAGTCAGCAACTGCAGTAATCTTCGCACCTAGAAATACAAAGTCTTTCACTGCTTCTACATTTTCTCCCTCTATTTGCCAGTTATCAATCAAGCTGGTTGCCATAATCTTGGTTTTTTTGAGGTTTAGCTGCAAGCCAGCTTTTGCACTTTCTTCTTTCACCTTCATCGTAAGGCTCCTCAGTTCCTCTTCGCTTTCAGCCATCAAAGTGGTATCATCTGCATATCTGAGATTGTTAATGTTTCTTCCAGCAATTTTAACTCCAGCCTTGGATTCCTCAAGCCCAGCATGTCACATGTTGTGTTCTGCGTACAAGTTGAATAGGTAAGGTGAGAGTATACAGCCCTGCTGTACTCCTTTCCCAATCTTAAACCAGTCCGTCGTTCCGTGGTCTGTTCTTAACTGTTGCTACTTGGTCGTTATACAGATTCTTCAGGAGGCATACAAGATGACTTGGTATCCCCATACCACTAAGAACTTGCCACAATTTGTTATGGTCCACACAGTCAAAGGCTTTAGAATAGTCAATAAAACAGAAATAGATGTTTTTCTGAAACTCCCTGGCTTTTTCCATGATCCAGCAGATATTGGCAATTTGGTCCCTAGTTCCTCTGCCTTTTCTAAACCCAGCTTGTTCCTCTGGCAATTCTCGCTCCATGAATTGCTGAAGTCTACCTTGCAGGATCTTGAGCATTACCTTACTGGCATGTGAAATGAGTGCCACTGTTCAATAGTTTGAACATTCTTTAGTGTTCCCCTTTTTTGGTATGGGGATGTAAGTTGATTTTTTCCAGTCTGATGGCCATTCTTGTGTTTTCCAAATTTGCTGGCATATTTTTCAAATCATCTAGTATACATCAAAAATAATGTCTCTTATTTCTTGAACTTTCTAAAGCCAGCTTGAGTGTCTGGCAATTCCTTTTCCATGTAGGGCTTTAATCTAATCCCTACGTAATATTGTGTTAGTACATGAAATCAAGGATATTGTATGATAGTTTGCACACTGTGTTAAGTCTCCTGTCTTTGGTATTGGTATGTAGACTGCCCTCTTCTGTCAGCAACTGTATCATTCTCCAGATTTGCTAGCATAATTTGGTTAGAACCTTTTCTGATTCTTCTTCTGTTGTTTGACATATTTCTGAAGATGTTCCATCAATTCCTACAGCCCTTCAACTTGGTAATGACCAGAGTGCTGATCTGACTTCATCTTCTAGCATTAGAAGTTCTTGTAAATAGACAGTAACTTCTAAGCCATCTAAGAAGTTGACATCTCTACTGTACAGAATTTCAGTATACTCTTTCCATCTTTGTTTAATCATCTTTGAATTGGCTATTGTCTGTCCATTAGCATACTTTAGCACACCAAGTTGAAACCTTCTCCTGAATAAGGAGATATTTTGGAAAACTTTCCTTGTTTTTCTGGGTCTGTTCATCTTTGACAAATGTTATCTTTATAAATTTTATAGAGAGATTTTAATGTTTTAATATTATAGTACTGTGTTAGCAATCACAGTTTTGTTATCCTTTATCTCCCATAAGCCTAGTGTTACTATTGAAACACTTCTTCTTTCTACCTTGTGCTAGTCTACAACCAAAATAAAGATCTGACTGACTATAGTTGATTTGATTTCTGTGTACTTCATTTGCTCATGTCCATGTTTATCAGCATAATTTTGATTGTTTGGTGTTAGCAATGAAGAAATCATTGGTTCATCAGAAACTAAGTCATCTTGCTGTTTCATTTCCTAGACCATACTGTCCAACTATATTTGCCTCATTATTTCCAATTTTGACATTCTAACCTTCAACTACAAACAGTACATCTTGCTCGCATGTTCTGAGAATTTCCCATTGAACATGGCCATAAAATTCATCAACATCTCCTTCTACATCAGTGGTTGGAATATAAACTTATATGAACATCATATTAAAAGGTTGCCCATGAAGTCCCATTTATCTCATTTAATCATTGAATTTTTATTATTATTTGGCCTTTATGGGGGTTTTTTTCTGTTTTCATTGTTTTGTAAACCTTTTGAAAACCTGAAGTTGAACTTTTGGTGATAAACTAACCACTTTGCTGAACTTGGTAAAATGCACGCAGTTATGAATCTAAGTTTCTTGGAGTATGTGGACTATATGCATTAATGCAAAGTAGTTGTTCTTTTACAGATCATTGTATATACAGCTATACAAATTACTGAAATTGATATAATTATGAGGTTTATGACTGAGATAGTATTAAGTGTTCTGTAAGACTACAAAACTGCACCATGATTGCTACTGTCTATAAAGTATATTTATTCACAGAAAGGCTGTGAGTATAAAGATTGGAAGAATTTCTCTCAATACACTGCAATTCTAGCTGAATATGTTCTTGGTTACAGGCACAGTAAAAATCTCTATCTAGAGCTGCAGCCATTAATTTCTCTGCCATTATATACTGACTATGAATCATGTAGTATGGGCTCCTGGAGGTGTTATGTATTAGCATTGTGACATTTAATTGTAACATAATGGGCATGGATAGATAGAATATATTTAAACAAAAACAAGCTCCTTCCTCTATCTATACACATACAAAAACATACCTATATTAAACTTAGTTATGTTTTCATTTAGCAAGCATTTTTAAAAATCATTTCCTGGTGTTCTTTTATTTCCCACAGGCTTTCTACAGGAAAAACTTCAGCCTAGCCCGCCAGTCAGTTTTAATGGAACTGCTTATTATATTTGGCATAAGAATGTCTTCTAGATGAACAATAACAGAGAAACGTTCATTTTTTATTTAGCTTAGGAAGTGGGTTTTGAATATACTTCAAAAGTCTGAGCATGTATTCTTACAAAAGTCATAAAATTCCAAGTGTTTCCATTTCTTAAGAAAAATGGACTCCTTCACTAATTTTTCTGGAATTCTATTCCATCTTCTTCCTTACAGTTATCAAAGTAAAAATCACAACTTTTCCTGCAGCTGCTTCAGGGCCATTATGGGAACTACCACTAGACTCCCTTACTGAAATATGCCAGTAATGGTCTCTTTTTTTTCATTTGGAATGTGCCTTTCCTGTAATTCTTATAATTGAGAAGCCAGAAAACAGCACCATATTTATAATAGCACTGCAAGAATACTGTATAATACATTCTGATACTGCTATTTTTCTACAAGAAATATCTCCCAAATTATACAATATGTCCTCCATGTTGGAAGTTCTGGCAAATCCAGCATGCCTCATTTGCATGTGAATTAACATGTAAATTAAGTTGTCCCACAATGCAACTCTGAGGAAGTTGTTTGTTGCCACTCCCACTTCCTCTTTCCCTCTTCCTTCGTCTCCACCAGAAGCAAGCACACAGATGTGTGCTGCTCTCCTCCATTCTGGGCACCATGTGGTGGGCCTGGAATTCCCCTTTCTTCCGCACAGCTCTTGGCAGCTGTAGGGCTGAGGGTTTAGGGCAAAACTAGGTATTTAGAAAGGAAAGAAGAACAAAGGAACTTCATCTTTTCCACCAATATGGATGTAACAGAAGCAACAATAAACTCAGTAAGAAATTCTTATCTTAACCTAATCTGTCTAAACGTGTGATTCTTTATGCTTGGGAGGGCTGAGTGTGTAAGATTAATAACCTGTGTTTCCCTGACATGCTCACTGAAGAAGTTATCTAAGATAATTTTCTTTTTCTGTGCCAGCTTCTCAGCTGTGTTATAAGCTCTGCTCCATTTCAGTGGTTCTAGCAGGCCACTAAATTGGCTTCACTACAATTGTAAAAACTATTGTACTATTCACCCATTCCTCTGAATGTTGAGAAGTTACAAGGAAGTAGTCATTATCCAGATTAAGATATCCTTTGGTCACAGGAAGTTTATTGGCATTTTGCAAAACAAATGTATTTATAAATGTATAAGTTGAGAATAGGTAGAGTCTCATGGGTTAAACATACCAAAAGACTTCCAAAATACATTACTTTCATATCAGAACTCTAGGGAAACTGTCAATACTTTAACATATTGTTAACTTACAGCCCAAAAGTTCACTTCTTTATATCTCTTGGTAAGCTAATTTCTGTCTGGCAGGTATCCCTTGAGAGGAATACCTGTAATATTAGATTCCTTCTGTTCCTTGAATAGTAATTTGCATTTCATCTTTAAGGCTGTAGCCCGTGATCCCCAGACAAATCAGGAGAATGCTAGGGGGAAATAGCTAATTATACTTCCATCTTCTCCCAAGTACACAGGTCCACTTCAAGGAGAAGGATCTTATCTCAATAGGTAGAACCCCATATCATTTTATTCCTCTTTTTAAAATGCTCAGATGGTTGTGTTTTGTTTCAGGAATTGTATAGTATGAGGTTCACAAACCTAAAAGACATGCTGAGGGCACTTTTTCTGGAAAAACAGAGCATCTGTTCAGGATCTTAAAAGTAGGTGGGTTGACAAGATGGTGATGGACAAAGGAAAGCCTGGCAGGCAGATGCTGTCTCCTGTACTACATCTGGTTAGCACAATTAGTTGCCACAGTTAAAAAAAAATTCTGGAACTTCTGCTGCTTGCCTCTCAGACACAGATGGAGGGTCAAATCATCATGAACACAATGCTCCCTGGGTCACTTCCAGCTATGGTTTGAGAGACAACTGGTATAACATGTTTTATAGATGGTATACAACTCAGTCAATAATTGCCAAAATAGACAAATTATATAACAATAAATGTTGGAAATGCCATGAAACAGAAGGAACAGTCCAGCATATGTGGTGGACATGTAAAAAACCCAAAAGTATTGGAAAAATATGCACAGCATTACTCAAAGAATTTTGGGAATCAAAGTCAAAATGAAACTAGGTTTTTTTAATTAGGTATAATTCCACAACCTATCAGAAAAACATACCATAATTTATTAAGATACATGCTTATGGCGGTGAGGGTAAACATTGCACAACACCAGAAGAAAGACATTACTAACTATATCAGACTGGGAACATAAACTTGGAGAATACGCAGCATGGCAAAACTGTGCGTGTATGTGTGTGTACCTCCCCATTGAAAACAAAGTATAAGTTTAAATTTAAGCAAGAATGTAAATAAATATGGAAATAAATAAAAAAATATTGCTGCGTAATATGTAATACATTTTTATGCAGTACAATAAATAAATGAAAATACCCATAGCATTACTGCTGCGCGAGCTGCAGTGGATGCCAGTTTGCTTCTGGGTCCAATTCAAGGTGTTGGTTATGACCTTTAAAGCCCTACATGGCATGGGGCCAGGTTACCTGAGGGACCGTCTCATCCCCATATCATCGAACCGTCCCACCTGATCATGCAGAGAGGGCATGCTACGGACCCCGCCGGTAAGGGAATTCCACTTGGTGGGGTCCAGGAGGTGGGCCTTCTCTGCAGTGGTGCCCACCATCTGGAACATTCTGCCCCCAGAGGTGAGGCAGGTCCCTTCGCTCCTGGCCTTCCGGAAGAACTTGAAGACCTGGTTCTGCTGCTTCACCTGGGGTGGGAGGAGCAATAGTTCTTCTTGAGGGTGGCTGGTACCATAGATCCCTCCCCAATGAATGAGATCCTCACTCCTTGGATTTTGTATTCATTTATTAGTATTTATTGGCTGTTTATATTGTAATTTATATTTTTATGGTTTTAATTGTGGATTTTATTGTAATCCGCTCAGAGTCCCCCTATTCGGGGGGAGATGGGCGGTGTTAGAAATTTGAGAAATAAATAAATAAATAAATTACTCAAAGAATTTTGGGAATCAAATATTTATTACACATTATGCAGCAAGGTAAATACAAACATTTAGATTATGGTTTCTAAAGCTTATGCCAACAGACACTGCAAATCAGTTGGAGTACAAAGAAGGGGGAAATCAGAAATTAAATATTTACCTATATTATTTTTAGGGTTTTTTTCCTTTTTTCTTTTTTAACATTTATAAAAAATAATATACTGGAGATTTTGGCATTAAATTCAGATTTATACTTTCTTTTTGATATCATAAAAATAATTTAATATATTCTGCTTGAAATGTTCACTGATGTCATACTGAGTAATAATTGCACAACCTCAATAATCTGTTTATTTCATAGACAATATCTTTTTTGAAAATACACCTTTGTTTTACATAAAATAAAAGGATTATAACAAGACTAAATAATAATAAAACAAGCACAGACTAATGTTGAGGTACTTCTTAAAAGAGGGAAATGCATATATATCTTTATGCACCTGTGGTGGTGTGTCTTCTCTTTTTTTTTTACCCTTAGTCTCCGATGGAATGCCATTAAAGGCTTGTGGAGCACTGTTCTAGAGCACAAAGTATGTGCCATACTTTGTGTGGACTCAACACTTTTCAATACTCTACCACACATCATCCATGACACTGAATAACTGTGCCAGCAATTGCTACAAAAAGTACCAACAATTACATACCCTGAAACACCATGTCTCTGGGCCACATTTCATGAAATGTCAATTGGGCTGTAGGACAGGCAGAATCTAAGCAGTCTGGTGATATACTTCTTGCTTCCCGCTACCCCCCCTCCAAATTAAGCCCTTTAAAATATGGTAAACCTCTAGTGGGCTTAACATACTATTAAGGCCAAAGTGTTATGCAATAAACATGGGCTTGGGAACCCACAATTTGACCTAAAATGTTTAATTCCTCCCATCCACACACTGGATACAAAAAGATTCAACTTCTACTTTTGATCATTTCTCCAGAGAAATTTCTTCTGACTCCAAATTATCTGGTTGCTAGAATATTTTGGATGTTCAAATCAGATTAGAAGGCATACATGCCTCTTTTGTTATGACAGTGCAGAATCTGAGACAACCCCCTTCACACACACACCCTAACTGCTTTCCCCATTTAGTGTGGGACTCAATCAGACACTCATTGTATCATCCATCATTTTGTGTGCATTCAAAGGAGCCAGGAATATGTTCAGATCATAAACCATGCATAAATTGTTGTATGCTCAACACTCTAAACTAAAGAAACATCTGTTATGTTTCACACTGTAGGATTAAATTCTCATACCCTGGTAGCCAAGCAAGCCATGAGTTCAATTTCCATTGCATTATATGCCATCATTTTCATCAGTAGTGCTATCTTGTATTCTTAAGGTGACAAACAGGCCAATCCCTATATAAAAGAGTAATGGATATGAATTTGATATCAGAAATACTTAGTACTGAAAAACCAGAGAGGGAAATCACTTCATTGTCTCAGCATATTCCACCACCTGTCTTACTCTTAATCAAACAGAATAGTAATATAATCTAAAATATGGGCTACCATCACCTCAGCTGTAAGAACTCCCATAATCTCATGCTGACTGGGTGATGGGAATAGTAATCCAACCTATCTGGATAGCTTTAAGTCAGAGGAAGCTGTTTTAGAGCCTGCCCAGTCCTAAACTGGTCATCCCTTCTCCCTGAAAGAGCAATAGGAAGAACTACTGTATTTTGATGGCATTTAGTCTTAAGAGCTTTCTGATAAATAAATGTGATTTGCAGTAAGCACTTACATAGGAAATCATTCTCGATGCTTTAATGGAGCTTCTGTCCTTCCAGGAGAGTGGAACATGAGGATTATCTCCAAAATGGGATATTTTATCTCATGAAGCTGTTTAAACTGTGGCAAGTATATCTGAATTGTTCAAGCACACTTTTCTATCCTAAAATCTGTGGGGGGAAATGGGTACTTCTAAAAGAAGTATAATAATGTTTCCTGCCCCCTCTCCAATCTGCTTTCTTTCTTTCTTTTTCCTTTTTTTTGGTTCAACATATTCTGAGAAATAATCGTGAAAGCCAGATGTGGGTGGAATTATCTTCAGAGGTAATTTACCAAAACAATTCAAATAGAATAAAAAGGGAATAGCTGTTATGAATGGGTGATATGACTAAAGTCTGAAAAGGAAATTCTATTGTCATATTTTTCACCGTCTCCTGTGCAAAAAAACCCAAACCCTTAGAACCCAACCCTAAAAACGCTCTAAATTGATTTTTCCTGATCTTCTGCCTGGCTGAGAACAGAGAGCACAGCTGAAGCAGACACACCCACAAATATTCTTTGCAGCAATCAGTTATTTTTGAAATGGAGCTGAATTGAGGACAACCTCCTTCCCCCACCCCATCCTGCTCTTCCTTTCCCCTCTGTCTTAAAGAAACCAAGTTATATAAGGCTAACCTCAAGGGTATTGGAATGCTTAAACTAAGAGAGATTGCAAATGTTGTTTTTTCCACTTGATTGATTGCAAGCATTCAGTTATTTCCTCCCATGCAGTTGGAAGATTTTTTTTAATACATACCCTCTTAATACACAGAACAGATTTTTCTCCATATATAGAAACAGAATGTAAACATTATAGTTAATTTGATACAGTGGAATGGTCAGGCATGTAAATTTTTCAGGGAGCAACAGGGCACATGCCCCCCACCACGCCTCAGTCTCATCCTTAGCTGGGTTATCAAGCCAACTGGTGTCATCAGACTCCTACATGTAGGGAAACAGCCAGTCCTAGAAAGATAAAATATCTCCTAAGGTTCGGGCTCCTGAAATCACAGTAACTCCTGTTCCTTCCCTTCTAAACCAAACATGTTCTGGTCAGATCCAGCCACACCACCAGGAGCATGAGAGGTGGGAGGGGGAGGGACAGACGGAGGGATTCAAGTGTCTGTCTGTCTGTGTCTCTTTCCTCCCTCCTGCTCTGCTCTGCTCTGCCTGCCTCTCTTCACCAAAGTGGTAGTCAACCTTGCCTCGTCAACTTGCATTTGAAAAAGCAGCCTGTCCATCCCTCATCAGAAAGGGGCAGAGGGTCTGGGCCAGAACTGATTCCAGGGGCTCTGGCCTGAACTGTTACTGAGGAAGAAATAGCTTCTGATTCTTCTAACACAGGGTGTGCTTGGAGTTCCTCAACTGGGAATATGAACAAGGAAGGAGAGTCCTCACAGGCTAGATCTTTGGACTGAGACCCGGAAGTGGACGCCAGGAACATGCAGGTACCTTGTTATATGGAAACAAACATTTGAGTGGCTCCATTATGATTTAAAAGCAGGAAGCATTTATTGAAGCATTTGCTGTATAACCAGTCAGATCAATGCTTCTCTCCCAACATACTTCAAGAGACAATGATGCCTGTGAAGACTTTGTTCAGATTGTCTTTTCCAGCTGGAGAAGTTTAACAGCCATCAGGGTTTTCACTTGCAGTAGCTAGTAGAGCTGAGATAAACACAGGACCCAGGTCTCATGGTCCCAGATCAAACGTTCACAAAACGTCTGATCCAACTCGCATGCATGAATGAGTCAACCCGGGTTGAGACTTGCAAGTCAGTAGAAATGGGAGGGGGAACAAGCTAGGAGTGTGAAAACATCTTGTTTGGACTATCTTGGCACCTAAGATCAACCGGCAGAGACATCTGCACAGAACTGAACAGACTGGCACAAAAAGGCGGGCTGCATACCGGAGAAGGGAGAGGGGGTGGAATCCATTGGACTGTTTAACTTGGGGAAAGCGCGGGAACTTCTATTCACAACTTTTTCTCTGTACTGCGCATTTCAATATCATTAAAGAGCTTACTACTTAGCATGTATGAATCGAATTTAATGGTAAATTGAGTGGCAGTCATTACACCAGGTTTTTAGCAGGCGTACAGGTGTGAGAGACTAGAACGGCACTGCTGGTCTCCTTATCACCTCTTTGATATCTAGCCTGACAGAGGGTTAACCTCCATGGCCATCTGGAGGAAGAGTCAAACCTGAGCCTCTTTGTTTTATAGGTAGGGGACACTTTCTTGATCTCTTTCCCATTTCCAATTCTGTATTGAAATTGGCCCAAAGCTAATCTGGCTGTGGACTAGAAGGGGTCTCTGCCTTCAATAAGAGTCCTTTCAATTATGCCATCTATTTTGTAGCCAGAACAAGAGGATGTTGCTCTCAGCTCTGCCTACCTTTTAGCCTTGTGATAAAAGTGTCCTGTTCACAATATAATCACACTAATAGAGATTCACTCTATTCCCATGCTGTTCTTATCAGATAAGAGGGGCTGAGCAGCAGTCATAATCCCATTAGTAGCCTTAACTCAACAACAGTGTTTCATGATCCATTTTCTCTTTGTGATGGCGCATTTGGAGAATTTCAGGACTGACCCTTTAATGATCCATGCATGGCTTTATTTTTTAAATTCTTGGCTATAAATTTTTACCTGAAGTGCCTTGTTCTTTCAGAGCTTTAAGAATGGAACTAATGCTTGCCTCCCCCATTCACTGTGTAGTTCATTTGCATTTGATTTGTCCATATGGAGCTCATTTGCCATTGAAATTTGAAGTGAAACACAACTGACAAAGTTCAGTGAGGATGTTTGCCTGATGCAGAGCAGATCTTTGCCTGTTGCCATGTAGAAATGATGTCAACTTGGCCAGGAAGAAGCTGCAGCATTCAGTTTGGCATAGAAAATCACTGTATCCATTCCATTCCAATATATTCGTCCATTGCCTTATGTCAGGCCTGCAAAACATACAGACAATAGAGAACCAGTCTGTTGCAATCTCTTGGGTGAATTCCAAATGCCACATTTCTGTGGAAATATCTAAATGCTCATCCAAGCTGGAAGCAGGAACGAGATAAAAGTTACATTGCTGCAATTGTATTGAAGGAAGTACATAAATAGTAGGAGTGAGGAGAGAGAGATTAAATACAGTATTCATTTTTCCAGCTCAGGAAGGCTTTGACTAACTAGAGCTATTGCTTCAGCAGAGAACTTTAGGGCAAAGCAAAGCCCTAAATTTTTAAAAATGGAAAATTCATAAGTAATCATATTAAGCATATTCAGTTAATTCAATTAAACATGGATTTATAATCAGTGAGACTCTTCTGAATCCCAGCTCACTGCTGTGTAGCAGAAAATGGAAAAGTGGAACAAGTTGCCAAATAATGTCTCTGACACTCTTTTACTGGTATCTTGCTGCCTTTGTCTTTTCTGTACATCAAGTGCTGGATAAAGTGGGAAAAGCAGAGATAAATAAGAGAGACATTGGGATATGGAACTCACTGGATAGAGAATGTATTCTTTTTGTCCTAATTTGGAATATATTCAGATCTTAGGCTAATAGAATCAGAGAAAACAGATCAGTATTTAGAATACTGTCATCATCATGTTCTTTGAAGTGATTTAATAAAAATTAAAAGTATTGTACTAGAACTGTATATGAACTCTAACATCAAAGAAACCATGTCCTTGAATCCTCTACATTACAGTAATAGTAGAATTCCTGTACCAGATAAATGGTTTAAACAGGAATTTGGAGTTCACAGCATGAATTTGAACATGACTTTTGTGATTTTTGTAAATGATCCATTGGAATTTATACTTGCCCACAGTTAAGACAAACTATGGGTTTTAGTCCATTAGGTCGTAAAACAGGGCTGTTTAAGTATAGTTTTTAAATTAAGTATAAATTCCAATGGATCATTAGAATTCCAGTGGATCAATAAAGAGTGTCAGAGATGTTATTTGGCAGCTTGCTCCACCTTTTCATTTTCTGCTACACAGAAGTGAGCTGGGATTCAGAAGAATCGAATCCAAAGTCTCATTGATTATAAATCCATGTTTAATTGAATACGCTTAATATGATTACTTATAATTTTTCCATTTTGACGTACTTAAGCTTTATAATATCGCAGAAACTTTTGGAGGAACTTGGGGGGCATACTTTATATACTCTAGGCCACCTAGTTCAATTTAGTTTAGTTTATTAAAATAAAACAAATTTTAAATTAAATTTAAAATAATCATAGATCAAATATGCATAAGTTAAAGAATACATTACACTGCTTCCAGTTAAAAAAGCAAAATATATATTCATGCCTGCATAAAATACACCTAGGAAAATGATCAGGTCCAAAAACTTCTGATATGCCTATTGGGGAATTATAGAAGGTGAGAATGTGAACTAATTACAGCAGCGCTGAGGAGTGTTGGTTCTGCCTCTTTGTAAATCAAGACCTAAAATTCTCACTTGAGCTTCACCCAGGCTTCGCCCAAAGCTAACACGGATACCGACTGGGGATAAGTTCACAATAAGCCAGGTCATTCATTATTCATTTCTTCCAGAAAGACTAGTATCAGTCTGTCAGGATTAGTTGGGCTAGTGATTCATTTCCCCAAATTTGTTTAAACCGATACTTCAACTGGCAGAATCGTAATCAAGCCTCAACTGAGATAAAGTGGAGTTCTAGCCGGAAAAGCACATTAGTGACAGAAAGAGATATTTGGAATAAGGATCTCAGAAATTTTGATTGTACAACTTCTAAGGCACGGATGTCCTTGTAAGCATAACATTGTGTGCCATCCAACAAAATGCTTAGCACTTTGGCTTTAAAAAGTTTTAATTGATGCAGTATAGGCCACCTATACTGGTGGTTATCCTTTAGGACATATTAAATTCAGTTTAATCCCAGGAAGTCCATACTGGAAATATTTACTAGGAAAACAAACCAAGGCTGTATCCCTTTGCCCAAGCCAGAATGCCTTCAACATTTACTTTGAATAGAATGCATTTCTAGAATTAAGATCATTTCCAGTTGTAAAAGCAGACTTGCAGTTCAGACATAGATTCCTACTAGCTCAAACTTTTTTTTTTAACATATTCTTTTACTAATTCCACTTGGTTCCATCCTTCAGTGCAGTGTTAGATAAGTTCTTACAGTAATGTAATATGTGAGACATATTTTCCCCTTGCTTTTGCTGTTGATCTTGATTAGGAATATGCATCCAGACATTCTTGTTTTTTATATGAATATCACCTGGGAATCTCCAACCATTGTGTCTGAAATGTTTCATTCCCCTTGTACTGAAGATAATGCACTAGTAAGCATTACTTGCTTTCATGTTCATCAGGAAGAAATAGTTCTGGGAAATAAATGTATTGCCTAAGCAACTATTTGTAGGGGTGTGTTAATGTGAAGGTTCCATCTTCTTTTCTTGTTCGGAGTAGATATATTGGATATCTACATATTTCTCTATTCACGTTCATAAATCATCACTTGCTCCAGATATTTCTCTATTCATGTTCGTGTTCATCACACATTCATCCATCTATATTATCAAGAAGAACTGGGTGCCCATTATAAATACTGGAGGTACTTGTCATTGTTCAGTGTTTAGGTAAGATTATCCAGTATCTTCCAATATTGATGTAGTGGGTAGAAATAACCTAATAGACATCCATATTGCTTTCAAAAGAGTATTTTAAAACAAACATGTATATGTTCGTATGCAATATCTTCACAGATTGAAAACGTATTTCTGTAGGTTGTTCTGTTTATTCACTATGCTGGATGAGCTCCTCTTATCGTCTACTCTGCTTCCACCTGCCAGTTTATCATTTTCTTTCCTGGGCCTTGCTGGATTGATTCCACAAAAGAAAAAATTCTGGAAACCACTGCACTGCAATGGAAAACTTAGAAGGATTTGTTTTTCCTGGAAAGATCCTGACCTGGAAAGAACCTAACCATTTAAATCATGGTTAAACAAAAGAAAAATATCAAGATAAGTTTCAGTGCAAGTATGTTTCCCATGTATGGGAATCACCCTAAACCTGAAAGCAATTTGTTTCCAATTAGGATCCTCGGGAAAGTTTTATGCTAATTTTCAGCATATTAAGACAGTATAAAGCTTAACTTTCAGAGTGATAGCCATGTTAACCTATTGAGGCAAAATAAAAATAATGTTGTGGCATGTTAAAACTAGCTTATTTAAAGAACATCAGTTTTATTTCACAAGTGCTACATGCTTATTCATTTGGTTATTTTTCTTGCAATATTATATAAAGCTGGGGATTAATGGATCATTCTATATTTGTGTCAATTGATTTTAGATATATTTATTCCCAAGTATATGTTGTCTTTTCATTTCTACATTAATTTTTGATTTTATAAAATCTGCACAAAAATCCCAATAGATCTAAAAGCAATACTTCTAAAAAAGTGCATACACACTCAAACAAACATGAATATTTTAAAGCACTACAACATTCTGAGTAGTACAAAATCTGATGATCAATTCATAAGGAAATAAATTCTACAAGGATTCCTAGTGATGGCTAATATCCCTCCCTCCCTCTCTTGTGACTGTGTCTCTATCACTAGATCCATGATGGATTCTATGGTTCTGTAAACATTAGAAGACTTACATCGCTAGAACAACAGCAGCAAAATAAGTAATGTGTTTAATGGAGGCATGTCACCAATCTTATATTATCATTTCATGTGCTGTTATGGGATTAGATATAGCCTAGGAAATTGAACCTATCTCTGGTTGGGATCCCCAAATTTGTGCCTGCAGAGATCTATACAAATATCTACTAGATAACTTGCCCCAATGGACTTATAAAATATTTTTAAAAAACAGGCATGCTGCAAAGCAAAGGACTCTGGCATCTTTATTTGTTGTTTGTTTGTTTTTGCAAGGAATACCTAAGCATAATAGATATGGTGGATGGCAGCAGCCCAGAGGTTAATTTGGAAAATGTACCCATCTACTCAGAAAAAAATTAAAGGAGAATTGAGGTCAGGCAGGGAATAATTTGGGTGCCAGAGGAGATGGCAGGGGACATCTACACCAATCTGCCATCTGTTAAATAGGTGTTTTATAACAGGTTAGGCTTACAAAAAGGGACATGGTGGCGCTGCGGGTTAAACCGCTGAGCTGCTGAGCTTGCCGATTGGAAGGTCAGCGGTTCGAATCCGTGTGACGAGGTGAGCTTCCGTTGCTAGTCCCAGCTCCTGCCAACCTAGCAGTTCGAAAACATGCAAATATGAGTAGATTAATAGGTACTGCTTTGGCGGGCAAGTAACAGCGTTCCATTTAGTCATGCCGGCCACATGACCAAGGAATCTCTACGGACAAACGCCGGCTCTTCGGCTTTGAAACAGAGATGAGCACCGCCCCCTAGAGTCAGACACGACTGGACTTAATGTCAAGGGAGACCTTTACCTTTTTAGGCTTACAAAGGTAAGATATTTTGTGAATTCGCAGGTTTTCCGGTAGAGATATTTTGTGACAATTTACATGACATGCTCTTAACATTCTATATGCATCTAAGTTCCCCCCAAAGACAGGGATCCTGGTCCATGATTATCAGCTACAACAATTTTAGTCTCCATACTCAGGGATGGTATATATCTGTAGACCAGGAACAAAATGGGAGCCTTCATCATGCTATTCTAGTGAACTTTATAGGGACATCAACCAAATCTCTTGGCGACTAAATGCTACATAGGCTACATTGGCCATTGATATGATACAGCAAGAGAGTTCTGTTTCACCCTATACATACTATACTTACCTGAGAAACTGCCAGGGCCCTAAGAATAAAACCAGGTATCTTTCTGCTATGATCTAGTAATGCATGTATTACATTAGAACCAGAGAATCATAGGTTTCAATCCCACTTTATCCTGAGATTCACCAAGGAAAAAAAAAGTCCTGTTTTCTCACAGGATTACTTTCTATTAAGCAAAATAAGAGTAGGTTGCAGAAACCTTAAGAGGCAAGTTTCTGCATCTCTGCATATATGAACAATAATGTGCTCAGTATCAATTCTTCACGATTCTATAAAGAATATTCTGCAGATTTGATTTCTTGCTTTCAGCCTAGCTAATGATTTAATATGTATGTATGTATTTATTTATTTATTAAATACATTTATATGGCCACCCAACTCACACACAGGTAGGCTACAAAATTAAAATCCACAATATAAAAAACCTACACACACACACCCAGCGGCAGTTACAAACACAATCAGGTCAGCTACTTGATCGGCTTCATCTCAAGCTGGGGTCCCCAGGCTGCTGACAGAACCATGTCTCTTCAGGGCCTTTTGGAAAACTATCAAGGTAGGGGCCAATCTAATCTCCGGGGGAATGATGTATTTATTCTTCAACATACAGCTTTATAGCAACAAAGTCCTAGAATCAGGCTTAAGAACAAGCTCATTTCATATGATCCTAAATCAAAATTGTTGATAATTGTGATGGCTTACAGAAAACTACAAGTGTACAAAGAGCAGAATTACCTTGGATTGGGGCTATTATAAGTGGGCTGCAATATTCCAGAAAACCATTAGAGGGCAGCAATGTTTTAGCTATTGCTTATCTCTTTGCTGCCATCTAGTGGGCATCTGAAATTATTATTATTATTAAATTTATTTCATTAATATGAAAATATGCAGCCTAGATATGGTTGCCCTACTTTGGATTAGAAAAGAAGACTTGGATTTGAATCCTTACCTATCAATAACTCTCATTTTGTAGAGAGTAAGGGAGATAACCTTGACAAAGTTGCAAGTACCGCTACTTAGGGAAAAAAGGCTAAAACATTCTTTAAGTCCCAGGAAGCACAATAGTATTTAGAAGCGGCTCAGGCAGGTTCCTCCCTGATTCATTAAAGTATAAGAAGGATGGAAAGTAAAGCACAACCAGGCTATCAGGATTCTGTTATTATAGCCTATCTCAATAAAGTACAGTATAGTTCTAGTCTTCATTTGGAGATGATTCTCTGTCCTTCACTTTGGCACAGGTCATAGTATCATTTAAGATAAATGTACTGGAAGGAAGGAAGGAAGGAAGGAAGGAAGGAAGGAGGGAGGGAGGGAGGGAGGGAGGGAGGGAAGGAAGGAAGGAAGGAAGGAAGGAAGGAAGGAAGGAAGGAAGGAAGGAAGGAAGGAAGGAAGGAAGGAAGGAAGGAAGGAAGGAAGGAAGGATCACCAGTCTAAAAACAGATTTTTCTCCATTTTAAATACACAGAGAAACTGGGTATGTTATTTAGAGCAAATCAGCAGAACAGTTCCATAGAATGTAAAATGACTTAACCTTATCTCCTTCGTCTCATCTGCACTTTGGATTGCTTTTAGCAGGTTTACCTAAGATAACAGACTGTCAGATATTAAATGCTAGAGTAAAAATCAATGGCTATTCCAAACATATTGCAAGCGGACTAAATGGACTGCTGTCAGCTTTAGGGGTCAGCTCCATGTCAGGAAGACTCACTCAAGTCAATTCTATAAACCTGGTATGTAAACACCACTTTCAATTCAGGGTCACAGAACTCATTTCTGCAGGAAGACCTGCCACATCTAGAAGTGTTCATGTGTTCCATGAAAACTTAATTGCATGGGGGGAAGGGGAATAAAACAGTGCATACAGTGAATGACCTTGTGGTGTTTGTACTCTGATGTTCAAAATGTTTAAATAGTAGAGAAAATGTTTCATATTCCTATAATTGCTATAAGCAGGAATGTCTTTCACTCCCTTCCAGCTGCTATTGAAGCTTATTGTGTAAACCAGCATTCCTCAATTTGGTCCCTTCCAAAACTGTTGGGCTACATTTCCCAGTATCTGTAGTTGGTACTCCAATGGGTGGTGATGGAAGTTGTAGTCCAACTTATCTAGAAGGCATTCAATTAAGTAAAGTTGATATAGACCAGAGAAAGCAACATTCTGTCCCAATCCCTATTTTGCAATTTCAAAGCACCTGAAAATTGCTGTGCTGAAATTTGGTAGCAAAATTGCCAGTCTTTGGCAATGTGATTTTTCCCGGCTTCCTTTTAAAAAGTTTCCATGGAAGTCTTATGCTTCCACGATGAGACCTATCACTCAACATATCTCCTTTGCAGCACAAAGTACAATATGCCCCCTTAGGCCAAAAAGGACATGTTGAGCATAAAATCATAATCTCTTCTTTTGCAGGTATCTCTAAGTAGCCTGTGTGTCAACTAGTGAGTATATTGAACAAAAATCATGTTCAGTCTTGGAATAAGGATGACAAGAAATAGAAACAGACCTGGAAAGAGGAATATGCACTGAATCATTCCTTCAGTGGCCTGATGTATGAGCAACCTCCTACTACTGCTCCACTTTCTTCACCAATACAGACTCAAGCTCCTCTAGCTTTGTTGTTATAGAATTCCAAGATTCTGTAAAATGGAACTAGTTCCCATTCTCCGATACACTAAGAGGATACATGGTTTTTTATAATAGAAATGCAAGTTTCATTTTTGTTAACCGAAAGTTTATACTGAAAGTCACTACTGTATGAACCTTTTACATATCTATGCTAGCTGTGTGTGCGTGTGTGCGTGTGTGTGTTGCTATTTTGCTCTAATTCATTCTTGTTTCATACTCTTGTAAGTGAAAGGGAAGTTGTCCATTTTCCCCATATGGCTTGAATAGTGCATAAAAATCCATGCTGCCCACTTCTACTCCTAAATACATTTATTTGGAAGTAGGCTATGAAAGGTTTTCCACTACCTCTACTCTGCTTCTGAATATCAGGTGGGCACAACTACTGTCACGTTTCCCTGAGGGCTTTGAGCAGTGTTTTTCAAACTTGGCAACTTCAAGATGCATGGACTTTAACTCCCAGAATTCCCCAGCCAGCACTGGCTATAGAATTCTGAGGGCTGAAGTCCACGCACCTTAAAGTTGCCAAGTTTGAAAAACACTGGCTAACAGGCATCTGCTTAGCCCTGTGGGAACAGAACGCTGGACAAAATAAACAGGTTTTCCTGTTTTTGCAGGGCTCATTACACTTAATAGACCTTGCTTCTTATCTTTTTTCTGTAAAGTACAGATCCTTCAGCCTCAGCCACACTTAAAGGTTCAAACTATTTGCCTAATTCTAGACAGAACAGGAGCCTTCCTGTATCTTGTGGATCTCATTCATACCAATTCCTACTTAGACAGCTGATGACTGTTAAAATTATGCTAGTCGCTAGAAATGTAAATCAATAATCACATATTTATTTTTATGCTTCCTGTCTCCCAGCTCTGCGAGATTACAATTAAGAAATTCTTTGATTTGAATGGTAAATTGTTCATTCAGTTTCATTATGTCAGCTGATAGCTTATCTGCATTTTCTATTATACTTTGCAATTTTTAGTCTTGATGTTTCAGACTCAGTGCAAGTTAATCAAGTTTCACACTACCAGAAGTGTCATAATTTTTTTGCATTATCACGTAATTCAGTTTTTAAATTTTAAAACAGAAAAAATGAACAGAAAGGGGCCCTGAAATCATGAACTGATAACCATGATTAATGGTAAAAGCCTTGTGGAAACCAGCATAATTAATTTATGTTCATTCACTGGATATTTGAAAACAATAGTTTAATAATATACAGATAATATAAAAATCTATACCAGAGGAGTTTATGGTTTATGGATAGACTTCAGGGGATCTGTGAACTTGGGAAAAATTATAAATAAATATTTATTTTCACTAACTTCTAACTGAAATTTAGCTTTTTATTCAATAACAAATGTACACAACAAAGTAATTTACATCCTCTAAAAGTGTTTAACTTCAGTAAATCTCACTATCTAAAATTATTATATCCTGTATCTGCAAATACTTCCCTTGACCCAGGTTTCCTGCCCACTTGATTTTTTACATTGCAGAGCAATGTGCGGATTTTCAGGAGAAACTTTATTTCCAGTAATTCCTTGATCCCAAAGTGGGCTTCATAAGATTTTCATATAATAAAAATGATGGGTGGCTGCAATTCTGTGCTTACCAATAGAAGAGAATATATGTAGCTCAGGGTTGAACTGTGGAGTCCATGGTGCTCTCTGAGCTTGGTTGTTTGATTGCAGACATTTCATTACCCAACTAGGTAATGTCATCAGTGCTGGTGATGGGGGTTTGTTGCCTGTTTATATGCAGTAGCTTGCCCTGCCAGTGTTGGTGGGGGTGTGGTTTTCTCCTTGGTAGTTCTTTGATTAGGGTATTGTTTTCTGATTGATTGCTTGTCTCCTTGGTAATTCCTTGGCTAGAATATGGTTTCTGCTTGATTGTTTGTCTGGTGTTAATCCCTGCTTATCTGGGTGTAGGCTGCTGGAGAAGATGTGCTCTTGTCTTTTTGTTTCCTTCAAAAAATATCAAAAAAAGCCTAACTACTCAACCCACTACACAACCACCACAAGCTATGAGAAAGATAATACTCCCATACGTTGGAAACGTCTCAGAATAACCAACAGACTATTACAACCACACAGCACCACCGTAGCACACAAACCAACTAAAGCCCTCCAAAACATCCTAAGTAACCCAAAAGACCCAGTAGCCCAAGAAGGAAAAACAGGAGTCATCTACAACAATCAATCTAAGGACTGTAATAGCCACTATGTAGGACAGACAGGCAGAAGACTAGCAGAGCGCATCCATGAACATCAACTAGCAGTCAGAAGACACAATGAAAACTCCTTAATCTCACAACACATGGACAGACTCAACCATAGTTTTAACTGGGAAACTGTGAGCATCCTAAAGGTTTCCCTTGACGTAAAGTCCAGTCGTGTCCGACTCTAGGGGGCGGTGCTCATCTCCGTTTCAAAGCCTTGGAGCCGGCGTTGTCATAGACACTTCCAGGTCATGTGGCCAGCATGACTCACGGAACGCCGTTACCTTCCCGCCGAAGCGGTACCAATTAATCTACTCACATTTGCATGTTTTCGAACTGCTTGGTGTGCAGGAGCTGGGACGAGCAACGGGAGCTCATCCCGCCGCGCGGTTTCGAACCGCCGACCTTCCGATCGACAGCTCAGCGGTTTAACCCGCAGCGCCACCGAGCTAAATCCAAAAATGCTAGGGAATTCCTGGAAGTTTGGCACTCAGACAAAGAAGCCATCAATAAACACACAGAGATAAACCACATTTATACATCATTCAAAAGAGACAATAAAAAAGCTAAGAAGGAAACAAAAAGACCAGAACAGATCCCCTCCAGCAGCCTACACACAGATAAGCAGGGATTAACACCAGACAAACAATCACGCAGAAAATAATATCCCAATCAAGGAACTACCAAGGAGAAAGCCACCCCACCACCAACACTGGCAGGGCAAGCCGCTGTATATAAACAGGGAGCAAACCCCACACTAACTTGCACTGATGATGTTACCTAGTCAGGTAATGAAACGTCTGCAGGCAAACAACCAACTTGAGAGAGCACCATGGACTCCACAATCCTGTGGTTGTTTGGAACTCTACCTGACTTCCCAGAAAAGGGGCAGGGATAGGAAGGAATTGTTCTATGGAAGGAGAGGGATGACAGGCAACATTCTAATTAATTAGAGTTTTATAATTGCTTATGTTCCTCAAGACAGCCATTTTGCAAAAGCACCCACCACATGCTTTCCATATTCCATATATGCCACTTGAAATAACCATTTTTTAGACTGATCCTCCATACTATATCCTCCTACTATGTTAGGTGGTAACAGGAGGGGAAGGTGGCGATTATCCATCTCACCAAGTGCTCATAGCTGTGTCCTAACAGGCAGGAACCACACTGAGACGAGGAATAAGTCTCTAGTGTTTTATTACTACTACATTAGATAGAAAATCCTAACAAACTGAAGAAGCATGAGAAAACTCAGACAGATAAACCCCAAAACTTAAGGCGGGTCTGATCTGTGTCTCTTTGAATGGCTGCTTAACTCCTCAGTACTACGCATGCGTTTCCCCCCCTGGATAGGGGCCCCCTCCTGCTCACCATCAGTGCTCATGACATCACCCTCCCCTCCAGATTTACATTCCATTTCATCCCCCTCCTCTCGAGAGTTCCTTCCTCCCTCCAAAGCCTCATGAGAGTCCATCTCCCCCTCCAAGCTCCCATGGGAACTGGGCAATGATGGAAATTCTTCAAAGGAAAACTCCTCCAAGGACGAATCAGTGCTGCTCTCCAGGTCTGATAATGCTTCTGGCCCAGGTGGCTGCTGCTGGAAAATAGCTAGATAATTAGAACATTCTTCCCCCCTCCCCCTTGGGAAATGCAAGCCGGAGGTGGAGGGCTGCGGTTTCCCCTCCTCCTCTCTCTCTGGCCTCAGAGCCTCTGGCAGGGGTGGAGGTTGCCAACTTACAAACTCCTCTGCTTGGGATTCCTCTGCTTGCTCAGTCAAGTGAGGAATCTCTGGTAGAGTGCGAGGCTTGGGTTTGTGAGGGAAAAGCTGATGGAATCGTTGAACCAGTGCTGGTGCATGCACATCTCTGGCATTTTCCCACGTGTGCTCTTCCTCAGGGTACCCTTTCGAGTGTATTAAATATTGGATGCCCTTCCCCTCCTCCTAGAGTCCAGAATTTCCTCAACTTCGTATTCCTCCTCCCCATCCACAATTACTGGAGGTGGGGGGGGGCATTTGTGATTGTAAGGTACTTGGGGGAGGGTCTTTGGCTAGCAAGGCTCTGTGGAAGACTGGATGGACTTTCATGGATGCTGGCAGCTTTAAACGATAAGCCACTGGATTTATCTGCTGTACCACAGTGAAAGGGCCCACAAACTTAGAGTCCAACTTCTTGGAGGGCCTGGTAGAGGTCAAAAACTTGGTAGAGAGCCACACTTTGTCTCCTACCGCAATCGCTGGCCCCTCTTGTCTGTGAGAGTCTGCAGCTCTCTTGTAAGCACTCTCTGCCCTGTTCAGCTGCTCCTTTAACAACTCCTGTGCGGCTTGTTGCTCTTTAAGAAAATCAGCCACTGCTGGAACAGTTCCCTGCTGGGAGGTGGTGGGCAACACCTGAGGGTTAACCCTGTAGAGTGCTTGGAAAGGAGACATCTTGGTAGATGACTGCACAGAGTTGTTATAAGTAAATTCTGCCATGGGGAGCAGGGCTGGCCAATTGTCTTGCTGATAAGTGGTATAACACCTGAGATACTGCTGTAACCATTGGTTAATTTTCTCAGCTTGCCTGTTACTAGCCAGATGATGCAATGATGATAGGTGGATCTGGACCCCTAATGACTGGAAAAGGGCTCTCCAGAACCTGGAAGTGAACTGTGGGCCTCTGTCACTCACCAACTGATTTATCATGCCTCTATACCTAAAAACATGGTCCATAAACAACTGCGCTGTGGCTTGAGCAGATGGGAGGCCCTTGCAAGGAATAAAATGTGCCATTTTAGTGAAAAGGTCCACCACCACTAGTATGGAAGTCAGCCCCTGGACTGGGGGTAAATCAGTGATGAAATCCATGGAAACTGTATCCCAAGGCCAACTGGGGGTGGGTAGGGGTTGCAAGAGCCCTGCGGGCTTCTCTGGGAGAGGCTTGGCTCATCTACAGGTATGACAAGAAGCAACGTAACTCTTTATGTCTGCAGTCATCTTAGGCCACCAGTAGTCTCTCAGAGCCTTATGGAGAGTTTTGAAAACACCTCCATGCCCTGCCATTTGATGGTCATGGCAAAGTCTCAGTACTTCTTCCCTCAATGAGGGGGGAATGTATAATTGCCCACTATGCCAGAGGATTCCTGCTTCCACATTAAATGGGTATGCAGTGACTTGCAGACCCCTCTGGAGGTCATCCATCCTGGCCCTGGCATACGGGTCCTGTTGCTGCTGAGCTTTGACCTTTGCAAATAGTCAAATAGTTCCTCTGCTTGTCTGCCTGCTGCTAAAATCTCTGTCTGGTTTCCCCTCATAGACTGATCGAAGTTGTGAGGTTGTAATATAGTAGACTGTACCTCCTGGTGAGTAGCGGGGGTTGCCTGAATGGATCGAGACAAGGCATCTGCCAAAGAGTTCTGCGCCCCAGGAACATAAGAAATAACAAAATTGAAATGGGAGAAAAACTGGCTCCATATGATTTGGCGTGGGGTGAGGGATCTGGTGTTTTGTAGAAGCTGTAAATTCTTGTGATCAGTGCAAACTTTCACAGGAAAGGTTGCACCTTCTAGCCAGTGCCTCCACTCTTGAAATGCTGCTTTAATTGCCAGCAACTCCTTGTTAAAAACATCATAGTTTCTCTCTGCCGGTGAGAGCGTGCAAGAGAAAAAGGCACAAGGAAGCAATGTCTTCCCTGCTTTGTCAGTATATTGCAATAAAACAGCAGCAATAGCAAAATCTGAAGCATCTGAATGTATTATGAATTGCTTCGTGATATCAGGATGCTTTAAAAGCAGCTGGGATGCAAAGAGTTGCTTAAATTCATGGAAGACTGCTTGCTCCCTCTCCCCCCAAAGGAATTTGGATCCTTTCTTTAAAAGCTGTGTGAGAGGCTTTGCCCTGTCACTAAATTTATGTATAAATTTTCTATAAATTGGCGAATCCTAGGAATTTTTGTACCTCTTTCACATTGCAGGGGGGTTGCCAAGAAAGAATTGCCTGGACCTTAGAAGGATCCATGGATATGCCTTCTGTTGATATTCTATAGCCCAGGAAATGTAATTCGGTTAAATCGAAGGCACGCTTCTCTAGCTTGGCGAACAGCTTGTTCTCTCTCAGTCTTTCTAAGAGATTACATACATGGATTACATGAGTTGTAGCATCCTCAGAGAATATTAATATGTCATCTAGATAAATGACCAGATACTTATCTAGTAAATCAGAGAAAATTTGATTCATAAATCGGAAAAATATGGCTCCTGCATTAGACAAGCCAAAGGGCAAAACAAGGTACTCAAATTTACCAAACCTGGTATCGAAGGCAGTCAGATATTCATGCCCCTCTTTCATCTGGATCAGATTGTACGCATTCCTGAGGTCCAACCTAGTAAAAATGCATGCTTTCTGTAAGCGATCCAGCAGATCAGGTATTAGGGGGAGTGGGTAATTTTCCTTGACCGTGACTTTATTGAGGGAGCTGAAATCATGCACCACTCTCATGGGTGCCTCCTGGGTTGCCGGTGCCAACGGGTCAGGCTTCTTTGGTACAATAAGGTAGGAGCAGACGCTGGGGAAGTAGATGGTCGGATGAAACCCTTTTGGAGATTAGAATCCAAGTAATCTTTTAGGGTGGCTAGTTCCTTGGAGGACATGGGATATTGTTTCCTTGCTGGAATCCTGGCTCCTGGTATCAACTCAATGGTGCAATCACAGTCTCTATGGGGGGGGTAGTGCTGTGGCCTCTTGTTCGCTGAAAATGTCTGCAAAATCTGCATACTTGGCTGGCAACTGGAACCCCCCCCCCCCTGCTTCGGTGACTGCATTGGTTGCTGGAGAGAGAAGAGCGGCTTGAATCTTTGGTGCTGGCATTCCTTAGCTGGGAAGGAGACTGCTCCCATAGTCCAGTCCAACAATGGGTTGTGGATCTTCAGCCAAGGTGTGCCCAGGACTATAGGCACATTAAGTGATGCAGTAACATAAAGTTGGATCCACTCAGTGTGGTCTCCCATTGTTAGTTGCAAAGATTCTGTGAAACTTCGAATTGGTCCTGCCTTGAGGGGCTGGCCGTCAATGGTCTCAACTTCTATGGGACGTGGCAATTCTATGGTCGGGATGTTGAGGTCTTGTACAGTCTGTACATCAATAAAATTGTGGAAGCTCTGGAATCCATGAGGGCCTCTAGCTTGACCTGGTGCTCTGGGTTAATGTGCATTATGACTGGTAAGTAGTAAAAGGATTGCCTGGAATCCTCAGAATGAGCCCTTCTTAATTGATTGATGGTCTCCCTGCTGATCTCTTTGGAGGGAGACTGATGGAGTTTCCCTGGTTGGAAGTCGAGGTGGAGGTGGCTCTTGTTTCTGCTGCTTGCCCTGGGGCTCTTATGGAATTTGCTTGGCTTCCGCTGGGCAAGCTCTCACCATGTGCCCCTGGACTCCGCAGTAGAAACAGAGGGCTCTCTCTCTCCTTCTCTGTCTCTCAGCCTCGGACGTAAGCCTCCTGCTCGCCCCGATCTGCATCGGCTCCTCTGGTCCTGAGTAGAGAGATGCTGCAGAGAGAGCTGGAAATCCTGGAAGCGCTCTGAGGCCCCTGTTTCTCCCCAGCTGCATCTGTCTGAGCTCTTCTAGCCTGGCGTCTATGACCACAGACAACTGATATAAACCTTCTAGGGTAGCTGGGGTTCCCTGGCGCACTAATTCATTTTTAATTTCCTCATCCAGTCCCTGTTTGAATTGGTCTTTCAAGGCACTCTCATTCCAGTCCAGATCTCCTGCTAACAGCTTGAAATCAGCAATGTAAATTCCCACCCTCTTGTTGCCTTGCTTGAGCTTCCGAATTTCCCGGCTGGCAGTGACCTCTCTGATCGGGTCGTCAAAGTGTGCTGGGAACCCTGCCAGAAAATTCTGGTAGTCGTTGAGAATTGGGTCGTTGTTCTCCACCATGGGAATAGCCCATTTGGCTGCTGGGCCCTTTAGCAGACTTAAAATGAAGGTGACTCTGGTTTGGTCTGTGGGAAACTCTGCCGGTCTGCTGTTGAAAAACATTGTGCACTGTGTGAGAAAGGTTCTCAACTGTCCTGCTTCTCCTCCAAACTTCTCTGGTAAACTGTCCTGGGATCTCAAGACTACTGTGGAGCTGCTGCTGCTGCTGCTGCTGCTGCTGCTGCTGCTGCTGCTGCTGCTGCTGCTGCTGCTGCTGCTGGCACCGGTTGTGGGATAATTGGAGCTGGTTGTTGTAACTGCTGTAGCATAGCTGCTTGTAATGTGTTGATCTGGAGATCTACTTGTTGCTGGTGTTGTTACAAGGCTGCTGCCAGTTGTTGAATGGCTTGCCGAATTTCCTGGTTTTCCGAAGACATTTTCCCAAATGTCTCTTTTTTTTTTCTCCCTCTTTCAATGGGAGTAGGAGTTTGTTAGGATTGATGTCCTAACAGGCAGGAACACGCTGAGATCAGGAATAAGTCTCTAGTGGTTTATTACTACTACATTAGATAGAAAATCCTAACAAACTGAAGAAGTGTGAGAAAACCCATACAGATAAACCCCAAAAGTCAAGGCGGGTCTGTTCTGTGTCTCTTTGAATGACTGCTGAATTCCTCGCTACTATGCATGCATTTTCCCCCCTGGATAGGGGCCCCTTCCTGCTCACCATCAGTGCTCATGACAGCTGTCCTCAAATATTCCCTTCCTCCTGGTCTATCACCTTGATGGTGCATTGGTGTTAGCCTTCCAAGGTACTTCAAGCAAGAAGCACAACAATGAATAGTACCTCTATCTAGAATACAGTACCAGAATCCTGCAAGTCTGAAAGCACTTCCCCTCTCCCCTGCCTTTACTTTCCAGAGAACTAAGGAGGGACCTTTTTGAGATGCTTTCCATGCTCCTTCTGTTTCTGTGGACTGAGATACCTTTTGCATGATGGTTGTCTAGTCTGCGGCTCTTCCTCCTGTCTCCCAAGGTCATTCCCACATACCATTACAATTGGTGCCCTGAGCAGGCTGGCTGGATTTCTTGCCTAGCCATCCTCTACAATCCCTGATGGAAAGCATTTTATTTATTTATTTATTTATTTGATTTATATAACTGCCCATCTCACTTTTACATGACTCTAGGTGGCTTACAATAAAACAAATAAAATACATAAAATACACAATATAAAAAACAAATAAAAATAAAAACATTATTAGGAGAATCCTCTCAATGGGTAAGTAGGCCTTATACATTTTTTTATTTTTTTATTTATCATATTTTTATTACTGCCCATCTCCCCCACTCGGGGAGATACATGCACATGCATTGTTGTTCTGCTAATGTGACAATGCAATATTTGTTCAAAAGGCAGCTTGTGTAGATGCAAAATACAGAGGAAAAAGCTGTGTGGGCTACTAGTTTGTCTTCAATACCCAAATTAGACAGTTGTTCCCCACTGAGGGGGAGCATATTGTCCTATCAAGAGTGTTGAAGTAAGATTCAGCTATCAAGCTAATTGGGTTTTGCTCATGAAACTGAGAGGTAAGTGTGCTGTCTTGCCCTTGGAAAAGGCGAGGAAAGGGCATCTTTCTATCCTAGACTGACTTTATATTCCCAGTGCAGAATACAATTACGTCATAAGGTCCCAGGAAGCAAAGCATCTTGGGCCAATTCTACGAGCAGATGTCACTGTCCAGTTCTGGCTCCAGGGTCTCAGGTGGATAAGTCTGAGAAAAATACACTCAGTGTCCCCATTCCCGAGTAAGCCTGTCCCTCTTTCCACACCACTGTTGCTACTTTTGCATCATCTCCCACAGAGGAAAGGTCAAAGATATGCAGAAGTTATTGTTCCCTCTAAATCTCATTCACCTAGAGACAGTAGTTAAACAGACATCAATGGACTTCAGGGTGTGATAAAATTTCCTACCAGATACAGGACTCAACATGGCTCTGCCATTGACACCTGATATAAATTGATGAGAATACATTTTGTACTCAGGCACCCTTATCTATCATAGAAATGCATTACAGGTATATGTATAATTGTGCATGAATATCCACAAACATGAGAACTAAAAACATACTGCTTAAAGTAAAATTCTTAAGCTCTGTACTATAATTCTGCAGAATGTTCCATATATTTAAAATCACAGTAGGTACATATTCTCACACATTAAAAGCAATATGAGTTTAATTCAACCTTTCCAAACCTTGTGCATTTCAGATACATTTGATTACAGCTCGTATCATCTCACACACAACAGTGAATTTCCATCCTAGCTGGGCAGGTTGGGAATTGTTACAAACACATTTGGAGGGTCTGAATTTGAGGAAGGCTTTTAATTCATATTTGTTATTGTTGGTTATAGAAACTAGCCTTATGACATTAATTCAAAATGCATTCTTTGTCCTTTGTAACTGAAATACATTCCTTCTTTTTTCATATTCAACAGCAAACAGCTGGAAATCATTGGATGCCAAATGTGAGTGACCTACATTAATAGCTGGAAGGCATTTCATTGAGATGAAATCTTAGATATCGAATCTTATGGCTTGGGTTCCTCTGAGAGTGTCATGTCCAGGATAATGGTGAAACAGATGTGCTACCTCTCTGCTTCGTGGCAATTTAAAAGCTTTCTTAATCTGTTTCTCTCAATTTTTTGTATAATCTTCCAGTGGAATTCATTTTTTTTCCTGGCACATTAATCATGTGAATGTGTTGAGTGTGTGTGTGTTTGTGTGTTGTGCACACACACTTCTGTGCACATTTAGAGCACCATTATTCTCTTTCCAGCAACGTTAAAATATTCCCAATCAGCCACCTCACTATCTGATTATAACTATATAACTGGAATTGTTCATTTGTGCTTTGATGACATCAGCTTTTACTCAGGGAATGAGGTTATAAGGCTTTTATACTGTTCACCCCCTTCTCCCTCTCCCTTCTTCTCTCTTAACATGATAATTAATCAAATCTTTTTCAAGAGCACATGAAGCACTGGGATATATCAAAGTAAGGCAGAGACTTTTTTTTGATAGTTGTTAGATTATTTTCCCTTTAAGTTACAGAGGAGCCTTTTTCAACCAGGTGCTCTTTAGTTGTGATGGGACTAAAATATTCATAATCCCGACAGCCAAGCTGGTTGAAGCATGTGGGAATTGTAGTCCAGTCCATTTGGAAAAGGCTGATATCAAAGAAAGGAACTTAAATCTTTTTGCCTGAAACTTTTTTATTATCAGTCAGCTTTCCCCCCAAAATTATTTGGTCTTGCCAAACCAGTAAAAACTATTTTTAATGGTTTTCAGGCTCAGCACCACAGTGGGAAAGCTATAAATGGACACTGGGACATTTCCTGAAGAGTTATTGAAGCCTAGAGGAAAATGTTCAGGTGGAGGGTAGAACCATGACATGGCTTGAATTTACACTCTTAGGTGGTCATCCCTTGGAAAAGAGTATGTTTAGGAAATGTATTGATGGCTTCAGTTTCATCCTGCTTAGGCACCAATGATATTTCCTCTGCAGTCTACCTGACAGAGACAGAGAGAGAGAGAGATTGGGGTGGGGTGGGGGGGTGTAACAAAAAGAAAAAGAGAGAAAAAAAGTAATAAGTAATGCTTTTCTACACCTGGGTCTAAGCCTGCCCTTTCTTCATGTGGCCACAATCATTTATCACAGAAAGTTAGAAAGTAGGAGGTGGCAGCAAGGACTTTCAAGCCACATACCAAGGCAAGAGGAAGAACTAAGGTGTGTTGACCCAGGGGGCGTCTGGGACATGAGGTTTGAGACCTCCAACTTTTCATACTATAACTGTAAGGGTTGCCTATTCTAACAGACTCAGTCTCACAAGCAGGTGCTTAAGGAAAACTGGTTTATTGAAAGAATAGTGTGCAAATACAAAGAAAGCTGGGAATGAGCAAAAGCACGCCAAATACAAACTAAAAAGCCTCGCTTCAAATCCAATCCCGCCCTAGCTCCCACATAGAACCACCCCCTCCCAGGTGTTGGCAACCGTCACACACATTGGCCTGAGAAAGTAACCTTGAACACATGCAATAACCCAAACATACATTCCTCAGTTACAGTAAGGAGATTACAGCCTGGCACAGCTGAAAATCCCCTCCCAGCAAACGTGAGACACGGATCAGGAAATTGACATGCGAAACATTACGATGTATACAGTACATTGGAACGATGAACATGACATACTGCCCCCCTTAAAGAAACCTAAATCAAAGAGCAGGCTTGGCAGGATAGGCAGCATGAAAACGGGCCACTAAAAGAGGGGAGTGAACATTGCGGGCAGCAACCCACTCAGGATGAGGGAAATGTTTCCATCGGATAAGGTATTGCAGGGTAGAACGAAGGCGCCGAGAATCGAGAATCTCCTGGACCTTGAAGTGTTGCTGGCCATCAATCATAATGGGAGCAGGCGGTGCTGGCTGTGGGTGCCAGCGATCCAATTGGTGAAACGGTTTGAGCAAGCTGCAATGAAAAACGGGATGCAAACGTTTAAGATTATGAGGCAAATCCAATTTAAAAGTAACAGGATTAATTTGTGCCACAATAGGGAAGGGCCCCACGAACTTGGGCACCAATTTCTTAGAGGGCTGTGGGGATTTAATAAACTTTGTGGAGAGACAAACTTTATCTCCCACTTTGAAAGGTGGCTGAGGTGCGCGCTTGGTGTCAGCATGGCGTTTGTAAGCGGCTTGTGCATCGGCAAGAGCTTGTTGGATTTTAGGCCAGGAGTTGCCCAGATGTGCTGCCCAGTCTGCAGGGGACGAAGGAGGAGAGGTTGGGCGAGGCAGTTCAGGAATGGGCACAAAATCCCGACCAAAGACAGTACGAAATGGCACCTGCCCAGTGCTCTGATGCACGGCATTGTTGTAGGCGACTTCAGCAAAGGGCAGTAGATCGACCCAATTGTCTTGCTGATAGTTAACAAAAGCATGCAAATATTGCTCCGGTGTGGAATTAAGCGCCTCTGTAGATCCGTCAGTCTCAGGATGCGACACAGTGGGCAGCACTTGATTAGTGCCCACCAATTTCATAAAAGCCCGCCAAAATTGGGAAGTAAACTGTGTGCCTCTGTCAGTCACCAAATGGGAGGGGCTCCCGTGGAGTCTGTACACGTGTACAAAGAAGAGGCGGGCTAGCTGCTGTGCTGAGGGAATGGAAGTGCATGGAATGAAATGGGCTTGCTTTGAGAAAAAGTCTTTTACAACCCAGATTACAGTCTTTCTCTGGCTTGGAGGTAAATCCACGATAAAATCCATAGAGATCTCCTCCCAGGGGTGAGAGGGACTGGCCACTGGCTGGAGCAACCCTTGGGGCTTACCAACCTTCCGTTTGGAGCCAGCGCACACTGGTTTATGAAAAGCACATTTGGACAATTTAGCATACAGTTCAGCCTTTCTCAGCTTGCTGAGCACTTGTGTGAGCAGTTCTACATGTTCCTCCATGGTTTCAGTATAGATTAACACATCATCCAAATACACCAAGACCCCCTTGAATAAATGGTCATGCAAGACCTCATTAATTAATTGCATAAAGACCCCAGGCGCTCCCGCCAACCCAAAAGGTAATACTTTATATTGGAAAGATCCCAGAGGGCAATTGAACGCAGTTTTCCATTCATCCCCCTCCCGGATGCGTATGCGGAAATATGCCTCTCTCAGGTCTAACTTGGAGAATATTTTCCCCCTCGCCAGATGTGCTAACATGTCTTTGATTAACGGTATCGGATATTTATTTAATATTGATACTGCATTCAATCCACGGAAATCTGTACAGAGTCTCAAAGTTCCATCCTTCTTTGGTCTAAAGAGCACAGGAGCCCCTACTGGGGAGCTGGCTGGTTCAATGAAACCTCTAGCTAGATTTTTGTCAACAAACTCCCGTAGCATTGCCAGCTCCTTTTGGGACATAGGACAGATTTTTGGCTTCGGCAGTTTCACATCAGGAATAAACTCTATGGCACAGTCAGTTTTTCTGTGCGGCGGCAGCCGATCAGCCTCCTTTTCGCCAAACACATCTGCAAAATCCTGGTATTGTACCAGTAGCCCGTCTAGCGGACCGTTGAGGAAATGCGGAGTTGCCGCTGCCACCCTCCCCACTGTGCCATCATCCGTATCATCCCCCTCAGGGGCTTTGTAGAACCCATCTGCAAATGTCACAGTTCTGTGTACCCAATTTATATGGGGGTTTTGTTGGACAAACCAAGGCATTCCCAAAATGACAAACGGACCCCCCACAGGCGCCACCACAAAAGGCAGTTTCTCCCAGTGACTGCCCAACTGCAACGCCACCAACCCTGTGGAAAGAGTCGCAGGCGACCCTCCCGCTGTAGATCCATCCAATTGCGTGAAGATCATAGGACGTTTCAAAGGGAACGTGGGTAACTCTAACGCAGCCACCACGTCAGGGTGCATCAAACACCTAGAACACCCCGAATCAATCATCGTCCACAATTCCACCGTTCGAGTGCGGGACCCCAATTTCACCTTCACTGTCAGTGTAGGGAAGTTTCCACTCACCGAAGCGTGATCGCGCCCTTCCTCTTCCACCTGCCCAGTGGCGCCCTTTAAAGCAGGTGGCTGGCGTTTCCCGCCGGTTGATTAAGAACAGCCTCCTCCTCATCCCCGAAGAAAGGGACTTCCTCAGGTTCGGCCTCTGTCAACGCCGCCTTCATCTTTCTCGGTAGAGAAGGAGATTTCCCAGACGACTTTCCCGGCCGGTCCTCGGTCTTTCCCTTCGGGCACGCCGCTGCTCGGTGCCCCTCCTTTCTGCACCGCAGACACTGGCCTCGCGCATAGCATCGCTCCTTCTCTTCCTCCCAGGTCCGTTGGCTGGATCTCCCTGGAGGAGCCGGGGTGTGGGACCCTTTACTGAATCTCCCATACCTCGCCGATCTTCGGTGGGCAAACATCTCTAGGGTGTGCTCAGCGCTGCCCGCCAGCTGAATCCAGTCATACAGGGTTTTTGGGTCCTCTCGCCCCAGGGACCACTTTAGAACTTCAGTTTCCAGTCCATCCTTGAACATCTCCACCAACGTGGATTGGGACCAATCCTCCACTTTCCCAGCCATAAATTCCAGCGCATAATCCGCCACGGATCATGAGCCTTGGTACAGTCCCTTTAATGCCCGTTTTGCTCTTTCCTGAGTTAGCGGGTCTTCAAAATGTTGCCTTAATGCCCACAGGAACTCCTCGAAGTCTTCTAATTCCGGAGCGTCCGATTGGCACAGCTGTACATACCAATCGGCCACCCTCCCCTTGAGCTTGGTGGCAATGGCGTTTATTTTGCCCCGTTCTGACCGGAACCCCTGTTCCCAGTCCTCCATATAACTGTTAGCATTAGTTATGAAGAAGGACAATTTGGTAGGGTCCCCATCGAACTTTACCGTGAAGGGTGGGGGTCTCACCGCTTCTGGTCACTCAGCCCTTGCCACGGCCCCTAGCGAGCGCCTCTCCGGAGGTGATCTCAAAATTGTCACCCTCGGGCCCCTCTCCTCGATGCCGGGCCCTGCTTCTCCCTCTGGGGAATGGTAGGGGTGATGGTGGGGTGGAATGCCTGCGGTGGGACCCTTCCCTTCCTCTTTCAGGCGAACCCCAGCCCATTGACATTTTTTTCAGCGTGAATTCGACCGAGTCTAACTTTGACTCCAACACCTTTATACGGTCAGGGGTGGGTGATCCCTCAGGCGCCTCTTTTCTGACCACCTTAGGTGACAGCGGGTACCGCCGCTTCCAGGAGGTTTGAGTCGCCCCAGTGACCGAGTCCTCGTCCCAAGTGATATAGTCACCGGCCGAAGTACTGGTTGTTTCTGGTGCTTTTTGACGTCCCTCCTTCTCCTTCAGGTTGGGGTCGGGTTCTGCCCGACCCTCCGGAGCGTCGCTGCAGGGTACCTTCCCCGCTCTCACAACCGTGGCGTCCGGTTCCCCTTCGCTCGATGCCTCGCTCTCCATCTCTTGCAATCTCGGTTCGCTCATCACTAGCGCTCCCCTTCACAGACGAATCTGGATAGGGGCTAGCGGAATAAGTTTTTTGAGATTCCCAGCTTTATGTAAGGGTTGCCTATTCTAACAGACTCAGTCTCACAAGCAGGTGCTTAAGGAAAACTGGTTTATTGAAAGAATAGTGTGCAAATACAAAGAAAGCTGGGAATGAGCAAAAGCGCGCCAAATACAAACTAAAAACCCTCGCTTCAAATCCGATCCCGCCCTAGCTCCCACGTAGCAACCACCCCCTCCCAGGTGTTGGCAACCGTCACACACATTGGCCTGAGAAAGTAACCTTGAACACATGCAATAACCCAAACATACATTCCTCAGTTACAGTAAGGAGATTACAGCCTGGCACAGCTGAAAATCCCCTCCCAGCAAACGTGAGACACGGATCAGGAAATTGACATGCGAAACGTTACGATGTATACAGTACATTGGAACAATGAACATGACAATAACCAGTTTTCAACTTTTGTCACTGAGCTTAGCCAACTAAGAAAAACGTTTGGAGCATCAACATGTGCTATAAAAGGGCAATTTACATGTTACCATCACAGCAAAGGTATCAATTTAACTTATGCCATCTTTTGAAAAGTCATATCACCCTTCATAGGCATGATCTATATGTTAATATACACGAAAGTAACTCACTGTCAGCTATTAGTCATTCTGTGGAATGATTTAAAGAAGATCCAGTGCGGCAGCCCAGAACGTGAATCAGCCATGGATCTGAAGTTATTCTAGATTTAGGAGAAGGTACATTAACAACAGTGAAGATGTAGCTTTCAGATTTCAGCTAAGCATAATTATAAGCTTTGAAAATATATACTGTATATTTCAATGTGTAGCTGGTTTCCTATATTGCATAATGCATAATGTGTTTGGCATAGTATTTTGTAAAAACCTAGCCAATTGTGACTTCTCGACCATGGTTTATGCTATCTAAGCCCAACCTGTTGTGTTTTAAACAATACAAAAGTGATGGTTTAACTTAAAACAATCAGTGTTTTCCATCTGTGTGTGTTTTAATAAAGAAGTAATAAATCCTGAAACTATACTGCAATCACAAAAACAAGGAAATCTAGCTCAGGTTCATGCAAACTCTATTTATCTTACACGGTACAGATCTGACTAGAGCAATGATTTTTTTGCTGGATAACTGCCGAAACTAAAATGAACTGCTGGTCTGAAGTCACAGTCTTTTCAATTAACATCTGACATTTCAAGATGTTTGTGCAGAGTGTCATAAAAGTTTCATCCAATTTTGAAGACAAGTTGCATTCCTCATCTTGATCGAGTAATGCACCACAAAGACCATTTTCAATAGGAAAAGAATTTATAAACATATGTCTACTGTACCAGCTGCAGAGGATTAAAATGCAATAATGTATTATGTATTTTGCAAGTTTCTCATAGCAACAGTATTTGGGAAAGGGGGGATCTCCTGCCCAGATACAACATTAAAAGAAAATGCTATCATTGGAAGACAAAGCAAAGAAATATTACAGGAATAATTTTAATATGAACTAATAAATCAAGAGGCTTACCCTGCTTCCACTTAACCACAACAGAAATGATGCTTTTGCAATGTGCTATTTTTTGCAATAACCCCATAGCATTGCCTAGACAGGGTTAAGTCATCCTTAGCCGCACCAGCGTTAAAAGAGTCATCTTCCCATGATTCCAAGGCAGCCTCAGAATGGATATAATCTGTTACGCTTCATTACCCAATCTCTGAAGTCAGGTAATGGCAGTGATTGGGAATAAACAAAATAAAGGCAGGATAGAGATCAACAACTGGGAAGGCAAATTTCACACCAATGTTATTTTTGGCTGACCCATTGATGCAAGAGTACCAGTTTGAGCTCATCCTCACATTCCCCTAACCATGGCAGGAAAATGCTACATGCCCCAGTACTGTTTTTACACCATGGCCTCATGACGTTGCCTTTATCTCATCCTCAGCTTTAGCTGTTCCAGTTTTAAAATAGTATTTTCCCTGATCTCTTCCTTCCATTTTCTTCTGTTTGGGTTGTGGGTACAATTTAGCATAGTTCATCAACAACAGTGGGTTTATTATTATTATTATTATTATTATTATTAAAGCTTTATTAATTTTTTCAAAGTATAATTAAAATATAAAATACAGAATACAGAACAGATAGAACACGAAATTAAAAAGAGACAAGAAAAACTATAGCTACAGTATATAAGATCATGTCCCAGAAAAATTATGAATTACTACAAAAAATAAAAATCATCCCATTTTTTCTAGGCAGCATTCAAATATACATTTATTGAGGATTCACTTTTTAGAACATAGATGGAGTGAACAGTCTGAATAATTTTTTTCATATAAATAGACATTCTGAGAATGTACTGATTGTTTGAAAAGACATGGCCATGTCATGCTTCTCTTTGCAGATACCAGAACTGGAAGCAGCTCAGGTAGGGAGTCAAGGATTCAAATCTCAAATGCGTAAATTGATTGCAGAAACTAATGAAGCCATTCTGAAAGAATTCCAGAGACTGGGACATCACAGATGCAAGACTTGATTATACTGAAATCAAGGTTCAAATTCTTGTGCTTTTTTCTCCTGCCCACACAGTGCAACAAGTTTAAAGCTTATTACCTTTGGCTGGAGACTCAATTTTTACCTGTACCTTGTTATGATAATGGGCTAGTCTGTTTCTGGCAGTTTGTATCTAACCTTCCCAGAACCAGCATTCACCCTACCTTGAAGAAGATAGGGTGTGGTAAAGGAACACAAAGGACATGGAAGGTGTTCAAGGAGCAGGAGGGAATGGTGGAAAACCAGGGGAATTTTCATTTTTGTTGAAGCTCTAGACCAGAGGTTTGCAATCTTTTTCATCTCACAGTGCACATCTCATAGGCAGGACTTCCAGGTCGCGGAACCAGAAGTCCCGTGACATCGCAGGTTGCTGGGACTCAGGAGGGGAGATCGAGGCAATCCGCCCCGGCGATGTCACAGAGGCGGAGTTCTGGCTGAGGCAACATACCCGTGGACCTTTTGTAGCACACAATGCCTCAGCACAGTGGTTGAAAACAGCTGCTCTAGACAAAAAGAGATTGGATTGATCTGTGCTGATACAAGAAGCAGTCCAATAAATATGGCATCCAGTGGAGGGCAGGAACCTGGTAGAGAGCCAAACACAGTCTCCAACAGCATAATCTATTTTTCTTGTTTACCTTTCTTTTCTTTTTTTCCATTTTGAGGTGTTTTGCTTTTTCTTTATCTTTCTTTTCTTTTTTTGTGTATTAATTTTAAAAATAAGGTAAAATAAAATAAAAACATAATGTTACTGCCATCTCTATACCCCTCCCCTCATTACAGGATACTTCCTGCTGTCCCTACTTACTTTTGCCTTTGCCAGGCAATTGGACTTCCAAATATAGCAATGGGCTACAAATATTATTATTTTCTACAGACGCTTATGGTGTCACTGGGGGCTCAAGGGCTTTCTGAGAAATAGCAGTTTTACAGCATGCTAGCTTCCTATTTAACAACAACAACAATAATATCAAAAACAATATAAAGGAAAGTTGGGACATGGAACCAGGCAGGTACACACAGCTGTTTCAGTGGGTACTGGAGAAATAAATTGTAATAAATGAATCAACTACCATAAATTCAGTATGCATGTCAAGAGGTTTTCAAAAGGGAAGAATGACAATCCAGCATTTTAAAATGACATCAGCTTCTTAATAACTATTTCAGGAATATGTACATGTACCAAAGTAATGCTTTGCCATATAAGGTAGTACATACATGCAACCAATGAAACAGATGCATTGTGTTATGCTTGTCTTTGAACCTATATATACTGTAACCTTTTTAGTCCTGTCATCTCTCTTGTGGGCAGGTCCTGTGTTATGTAGCTAATACATTTTTCTCTTTATTGGTTAGCATCCTCTGTTAGTTGGGCATAGAATCATTCCAGAACTGTAGGTTGGCACCATTCAACATTATGTTGGGGATCCATACCACACTGAATTGTTTTTAGTAGGCCAACTTCTCTTTCAGTCTTAGCTCTGACATCCAGCTTGCTAGATGTACACTACACGAAGCCAGAACCTCTCACACCCTTTTTATTACCAAAATGGAAAAACAGAAATGCTACAACCTGGGGAGAGGGGGGAACAGAGGATGGGTACTCAGGTTGGATATACAGTAAGAATATTTTTAGCTTTGCTTAAACTGTGAACTCTTTCATGCCTGTGATCAGTCTCATTCCTTCCAATACTAGGAAGATTTGGCAAGTTATTTTAGTCTATGAGATAGAAAATGCCTCACTCCAGGCCCCTCTCAGCAGTAAAAAATATAAACTAACCAATCAACACACAGCTGCTCTTTCACATTGCACCAAATCATCCGCTTGAAACTGCTGTTCCATTCAGAGGAGTCCTCGGCAGGAAACCAACATCAGAATAATGGGTGTGGCTGGACAATTGAAGCCACACCCTTTTTAATGTACATGGAATCTGGGCAGCATAAGTTAAAAAAGGCAAGGCTTCAATCATCTGGTCTCTCCTGCCATTTTGATGCTGTTGACAACCTCCATGGAAATCTCTGCTCCTTCTCTTCAGGCCTGTTGTTGTTTTTGCAGCATATAGGCAAGCAGTTCAACCTCTCCACAAAGCAACTGAAAACCCAAGCAAGAATTTGGGGGGGGGGTGATTTTAGATCTTTTTCTCCCCCTCCGCATTGGTTTCCAAGTCCAATGAATGAGTAACTCGAAGTAAATGTAACTTGGCTTTATAGCACCTTGGACATACACTGAAGATCAAACAGACTGCACTGTGCAGGGGGCAATTATACAAAGGCTTTATAATCTGTAGGTAGCCTTTAGCTATCATACAGAGTTCGTCTCCTTGGCACCATTTCTCTGTCCTAAGTAGAGATAATGTGTTCAGTAAAAACACTTGAATCAGAATCTCTAAAGGTTCAGAAAATTTAGGAGTTTATTCCCATGCTTGGAGACAATTTTTCCATCACGGCTGTCATTCACTCCTCATTCCCAGTTCCCTCCTGTAAACACCTGAGATGTTCAAACACTGTGTGCATCTGTCTCATGTATCTGCATGCACATTTTAAATAAAGTTTTTAAAATTAAAATTCTGAATTTCAGGATTTAAAATACTACAGGTATCATTTGGGTTATCATTCTGTATCAGGTCATCTCTGAAATAGAATGGAACAGGAGCTATGTGTGGATTGTACATAGCTCCATAGGCAACAAAATTAGAAAAGCAACAATTTAAAGCAAAAGAAATGTTGCTTTTGGACATAATCTATGACAAATTAAAGAAATGACATTAAATCAATCTCAGTTGCTCCATTTTTCCATAGGATTTTAAATACGAAGGATATGATGGGGGGAAGGGGAGCAATCAGAAATTACATAGTTCCAAATTGCCAAACATGTAAACCTCCCAGAGTTTTGAGATCCAATATGGTATAAATTAGTCTAACAAATAAATAAATAAGCAAGCAAGCAAACAAGCTTGTATCTAAAATACAGTGTATTAACAGTACTAATGTTACCCACATATTAACATGAAATAAGACACAGTGTTGGCTGATATTTGGTCTGTAAACATAAGTGACCAATCCGCTAATTATATACTATGACACACTAGGAGCTGCACATAGTTTTTCACAAGGATCAGTTACTGCTCATGCTATTAAATAAACACAGTTGGTCATTCAGCCATTGCTGGATTGTAACTGAATCAGAAAACTGGCTGCCTTATTCTTAGCATTATATTCTGGAAAAGCTGATGCGGAGACACATTGGCCTGATTCACACATCATGCTAAACCATTGTGTTTTTGAATTAGCCCGATGGGCTAACCTGGCCATTATTACACAAAGATTAAAATGCTTTGTTTGCATTATGTGTTAGCAAGGCAACTGAGGTATTTTTAATAAATTCTTACCAGGGAAGTCTATCTGTCCATCTGCGCTCTCCAATAGCCTGAGGTCTTCCTGGAATCTGTTTATAATCTGGAACTGCCCAATTGCTCCTGGTCCAGAAATACAGGGATTAGCATTAATGCTTTTTTCCTTCCTCTACTGACCTTTCAGAAGTACCCTATTAGGTTACCCTCCTCATGTAATTCTTAAATAGCATAGCAATGTACAGTCTAAGTTAAGATTTCAAGACCATTTCAACTGAAACGATATGTCCTCTGCCCCCTAAATATAACAGGAAATAAAAGTTTGGAATTGTAATGCCTTAGATAAAGAAGTAAAATCATATTTCATAAAGGAGATATGATTATATCTCGTAAGGTATCATATCTAGCTTGAAATAAGTCATTTCATAGTCAAACTTTGGACTTGAAAATCACACCATAAAAGCAACAGTGGGATTGCTAGGATTATGATCCATGCGATGTCATTATTTTTCTTGGTTTGTCTATCTATAACTGCTTCTTTGAGTTCTTGTAAGCTGATATTTGTGTCATCAGTGATAGTATCTATCCACCTTGTCTTCTAACTCTAATCTTCATTTACAATTGCCTTCAAATTTTCCAAACATCAGGGTCTTCTTCAGTGATTCTTGCTTTCTCATTATGTATCCAAATTATTTAAGATTTAGCTTCATTATTCATCCTTCTATTGAGCTGTCTTCATCTGGTATTCAGTTTGCTGTTCTTCATTCCAACTTATTCCCAATCATTTTCTCTAGCACCACAATTCAAAGACATAGGTTTTTCCTCATTCAGCCTGATGACCCAGTTTTCACAGCCACATGCTACATCTGGAAAAACCATGGCTTCTTTTTTTTCTAGATACATCAATCTTTTATATTGCCATGAAATATAAAAGAAGTTTATATTTCATGGCAATATTCACCATAAATGTAAATCTTTGAGACTAAGAAAATAGTCTGCTTTAATGGCTTCTCTGCCTATTTACTTTGTGTTGGCATTTGACATGATCTCAGATTTTTTACAATACTGAACATTAGATTAGCTTCTGTACACTCTTTTGACTTGAACAAGAGAGTCTTTAAGTCTTCTTCACTTCTAGACACCAAAGTAGTCTAGAAGTAGTATCATCAGCATATCTGAGGTTATTTATGTTTCTCCCAATAATTTTAATTCCAATTTCTATTTCTTCTTATTCAGCATTTCTCATTATACTGTATATTCTGCACAGAGGTTAAATAGATAATTTGTAATTCTTTTACCAGTTTTGAACCAATTAATGGTTCCATATTCTGTTCTGCTGATTCTTGGTCATCATCCAAAGTCTTCAATAGGCAGATGAGGAGGCCCATGTCACCCATACTGTTCTCATTCTGTTTCTTTGTTTGCTGCAATATCCTTTGTTCAAACTAGTCTCATTTAAAAGACTAGGGACATAGCAGGAACCATAATCACATATTAAAACAAACCTGGAATCCTCTTGAAGCCCTAAAGGAGCCTTGAGAACATTTACTGATTTCCAATATTGTTGCTTTCTGAAAATAGCACCAATTTATTTTTTCTTGACATACTCTACATTGGCATTCAGTAGAAATATTTAACAATTATACACTGTGGAATATAATTGTTTATTGAATTCCTAAGCTGTGTGTGATATTATGTAATGTTCATTTCTTAGCAATTATAAATATAGGCTCTCCCATGACTCAGAAATCACAAGGACCGTGTTTACAGATAGGAAGTTCCTTTTGATTTTTTCCCCACTGAAATATATTCAAGATTCTAGCTATAGTTCTGAAGAAAAAAACCCCAAAATGTATCACTCTTTTTCTTTTTGTGGTAACATCTACACAAAACTGCTGGGAGAGACTATCCATTAGGAGATGAGGGCTCAGTTGTAACCACTAAGCATGACATCTTCTTCTGTTTTTCACCCAATACAGATGATGTAGCCAGTGTTTGGTATGAATATTTCAACAGTGTAATAGAACTGAAATCTCAGTCTAAAAAGTGAGATTCACTTGGGAAAAGACTGAGAGATTAACTGTAGGTAGCTGATCTTTTTGAATATATGGTGTTTGAGTGGAGGTTGCCACCCTGTAGGATCAGATGCTTAGACTGGAGATACTCCTGACTAGAGGTTCAAGGAACTTTAGTGATTCTGAGCACCTTTTATCATTTGCCAAATATCATGTGCCTTTTATCATATTCAGCTAGACTGAATTAGCCGTACTACAGTTACACTCTGACAATTACAGATTTGGATTATTACGAGTTATGCATCTGACTGTGTTTAAAAGGTTTGAGACTTCAGTTAGTAAAAAACAGACTGATGAATAATATATTATCCAGGGCTTTTCCATCTTCCTTGACTGTCAATCTAGGCTACCATACCTGGGCTGCAACATTAGAAGGCCACAAAGAGATACAACCACTGGAAGGTTGCAAAGAGATTCAGAAAACTCTTTGGTGCTCTCTAATGATTGCCTGGATTTTTGCAGCTAAAATCTGGTAGTTCTATACCAATATACTTCAAAGCTGAGTTCAAAATGCTGGTGTTCATTTATGTAGCTTAATCTTTACCTAATCAAAATTCTACAGTCATCATCTGAGCTCCTTTTCAATTGGAAAAGGCAAAACAGGAGAACAGCTCTTTCAGAACTGTTCCAGCAATGGAATGCTATCTACTCACCTGCCAATTACATTTTTTTTTTCTAGAGACAGTGAAAGATGTTGTTCTTTCCTCAAGCATTGTAGGAAGCCACTTTAGAATTACTGAAAACTGTGATATAATTTTCAGTATTTATTATTGCTGTACTCACAGTAGTACTAAAGGGTTAGGGTTCCTTCAAGTCAACTCCTAGTGTCTATGTGGGGATGTCCATGCAATTTTCTTGGCAATAATACTGATGTGGTTTGCCATGCCTATTTCTGGGAAGTTTTTTCAGCTTCCCAATGTATAATGACAATGATGATGATGCAGTTTTTTATTATTTTATAACCTAGGAGACTCTAGTTATTGGGGTAATTAATATATAAATTACATATTTATATTTATATTATAATTATAATTATATATAATACATTATATATAATATATATTAATTATATATGTATGTACATGAATGAAGAGACATGTACAAGGATTCAGTTTGAAACAACAGCATGTGAATTAATAAACTAGCAATCAGTGTAGACATTTCCTTCAAGCTATTTCTGGTTCTCCTGATCAGTTTTCAAACAGGATCAAAAACATAGCATTTCCATTGTAAGCCAACACTAGGATACCAGCTGCCAGATTCCTCCCTGGTACACCCATTTGTGTTGGAACATGTCACCTTTCTTCTAAAATGATTGTACTATGTTTCAGATTAGTTTCATGTTGATTTAAAGTTAGGTTCTTCCAGCCAAATGAATTCATTGATGTTATGTTTTCTCTGTGTAACCTTCATAGGCCAAAAGAGGATGAAATATCAGCAACTGATGTAATCTTATACTTTTACTGCTACAGGGTCTGAGGATCATGTCAGTTAAGAATTATCAAGGACAGTTATGGAAACCAAAGCATGAGTCAAAAGCAAACTTAGGGGGCCAATTCAGGTAATTTTTTTTAACCATGGATACAACAGTCATTCACATGGGCCTTTTTGGATTGGTACACTAAACCAGTTCTCTAACCTTTCTAATCTGACAAGTTCCAGAGAGTTACAGTAGCTATGTTCAGTAGCCAAACAACTGCAGCCTCTCATGTGGCTTCTTAGAGGAAAAAACTTAAGCCACAAAAATGTGATTTTGTTGCTGTTGTTGTTCCATAAAAGGGCAATTTAAGCCATCACTATGGGAAACTGTAGCAGTACATTCCACACATTTAGATTATGGGAGGATGTGTCTCTGAATCAATTTTAAGTTGTTGGGGTCTTTTTTTTCTTTCCTTGAGTAACCATTTATGAATGCTTCTTGCAAAGATGGTTACCAAATCCTGAACAAGTGCCAAAAGGTTTTGTGAACATGTTTATTTATTTTTCAAATTTCTATCACCGCCCATCTCTCCCGAAAAGGGGACTCTTTTCTACATTCTTTTATAGCTCTTATAAAATCTTTCAGAATCTTGCATGTCTGAAAGTACAAATCTCCCACCATCTCCTTTACAGCCTGAGAAGTTAGGGAGGGTCCCTTCTGAGCCTCTTTCGCCACCCATTAGGCAGCTGCGGACTATGCCCTCTCTTATCTGACCATTCCCTAGGCAGCATCTCTTCACCCATCTTTCAAGGTCTTTCTCACATACCATTACACCACCCCGGGCTAAATTGCCATTTATGAAATAAGTTGCCAATTATTTGCCCACTATCTCTTAACTGTTTATTCCTACTTTTCCTTCCATTCTTTTCCCAGTCTCCCCACAATCTCTCATAATAACGATGGGAGAAATCTTCTCATCTGGATGTAGAATTGGCTCAACACACATAAGGTTTATCACAAAAGCTTTCAGAAAAAGTTAATCCTGTCTTTGAAGAATTTACTCTTGGGATGAGATGCTGATGTGTACAAACAGGCGGTACATGCACTTTATCATATCCCTCACCTAATTGTTTTCCAGTAGCAGACATTGCTAAGATTCTCTCAGTGACCTCAGGCCAGTCACTCTCTTTCAGTCCTAGACTTGGAACCTACTATCTACTAGCCCACAATGGACCAGCATGGTAGATCACAGTCCATAATATTCAATGAGGAAGCCTTCATCCTGCAGTGGGTTGATTCAGACAGATCATCATCATCGTATTTTAATATAATATCTGCCAATAGCTGTACTCTGAAAAAAGAGAAGAGGCAGAACTAAAATAAAAAACAAATAACTCCTGATGAAAACTAATTGCCTGAAAAATAAGATACAACACTGATCAAATTAATCGTTGCCCCCCCTATATATATTAACTATTTTCTTTCTGTATATATTTACTATTTTCTTTTAGACACTTTCACAATAACATATACTCCCTTCTTCCTGCCAGACAAAGCAAAGCAAAAAGGAAAAAAAAAAACCAAGTTGGAAACAGTGAGGGAAAGGGATAGAAACAGACAAAATTGGAAAAAGGTACTGTATAGAAAAGAGGCAACGAGATAGGGAAGAAAAGATGAGAGACATCCAATTCAAGCCTTACCAAAAGATTTCAATTGACTAAGCAGTCTATCCTCTACAAAGCAAATGTTCACACTAATCCAAAAGCATCCACTTTTTTCAGCAGGGATCTCCACAGTCATCTGTATCTCCTACTCATTCCTGTTTTCAGCAACTTCTATTCTTATTAGAAAATGTAAGAGCACCATCTCAATTCACAGTAATTATTTGTGGAAAAAAAATTGTCTTCCTATTGGAAAATATCATAGTTCTGAAATTTAATGGCATCAATAATTTCCCCAGTCTTAAAACAGGAATTCATCTCAAAGGCTAAAATGGGAAACGGTATCCCATAATCATACAAATTAATAACAAAGCAGCTTTCTGTAGTACAATGATACAGAGAGGTGGCAGGAAGGGAAAGCTGATTTACTTGCCTCCTGCAGGGAGGGGCAAGGGAGGGCAAATGATCGAAGCTATGTTGTGATATGTGCTCTGCCCCTTTCATACATACATGGTGATGTTGCGTGCATGGTCAAAAGGGGCAGAACATGCATCACAATGGTGCAACATTACTTTTATCATTTTGATCAAAATGATAGATCCTGTGGCCCCATTGCTCCCCACTGTTGTTTCTGCACTGAAAATTCTCTCCCAAATTCTTTCTTTCTCATGCTATACTAAAGGCAGATTTATGAACATAAAGACAGATCTGAAACCCTGCAAAGAAAAAAGGGCTGGAGGGAACAATTTTGAATGGCAAAATGACCAAGAGGGAAAGTGTTTTAATATGATAACATATGTATCACTTTTAATCAGCAGAACAGCTTTGGGAAAGGAATATAGGACAAGGAATTGATATCAATGGGAAAGGAAAGATGCTTACTCCTCCTCCCCCCCTTTTTGGGGGGGTCAAAATTTCTTCCTCCGCAAAGGATCGTTACCTTGTCGTGGTGCTGGAGCTTGAGCACCTCAATGATGCCATGAGCTAAACCGTGAAGGGCCACCCAAGACGGGAAGGTCATGACAGAGAGGTCAGACTAAATGCGATCCCTGGGGAAGGTAATGGCAACCCACCCCAGTATTCTTGCCGTGAAAACTAAATGGATCAGTACAACTACCATTGGAAGATGAGACCCCCAGGTCGGAAGATGGTCAAAATGCTACTGGGGAGGAACAGAGGATGAGCTCAACTAGCCCCAGTCGTGATGACGCAGCTAGCTCAAAGCCGAAAGGACGGTTAGCGGCCGACGGTGCTGGTGGTGAACGGCGAATCCGATGTTCTAAGGATCAACACACCATTGGAACCTGGAATGTAAGATCTATGAGCCAGGGCAAATTGGATGTAGTTATTGGTGAGATGTCAAGATTAAAGATAGACATTCTGGGCGTCAGTGAACTGAAATGGACTGGAATGGGCCACTTCACATCAAATGACCACCAGATCTACTACTGTGGACAAGAGGACCACAGAAGAAATGGAGTAGCCTTCATAATTAATAGTAAAGTGGCTAAAGCAGTGCTTGGATACAACCCCAAAAACGACAGAATGATCTCAATTCGAATTCAGGGCAAGCCATCTAACATCACAGTGATCCAAATATACGCCCCAACCACAAATGCTGAAGAAGCTGAAGTAGAGCAGTTCTATGAGGATCTGCAGCACCTACTGGACAACACGCCTAAAAGAGATGTTATTTTCATCACAGGAGACTGGAATGCTAAGGTGGGCAGTCAAATGACACCTCGAATTACAGGTAAGTATGGCCTGGGAGAACAAAACGAAGCAGGACATAGGCTGATAGAATTTTGCCAAGACAATTCACTCTGCATAACAAACACTCTCTTCCAACAACCTAAGAGACGGCTTTACACATGGACTTCACCAGATGGACAACACCGAAATCAGATTGATTACATCCTTTGCAGCCAAAGGTGGCGGACATCTGTACAGTCGGTAAAAACTAGGCCTGGAGCTGACTGTAGTTCAGACCATGAACTTCTTCTTGCACAATTTAGGATCAGACTAAAGAGATTAGGGAAGACCCACAGATCAGCTAGATATGAGCTCACGAATATTCCTCAGGAATATGCAGTGGAGGTGAAGAATAGATTTAAGGGACTGGACTTAGTAGATAGGGTCCCGGAAGAACTCTGGACAGAAGTTGGCAGCATTGTTCAGGAGGCGGCAACAAAATACATCCCAAAGAAAGAGAAAACCAAGAAGGCAAAATGGCTGTCTGCTGAGACACTAGAAGTAGCCCAAGAAAGAAGGAAAGCAAAAGGCAACAGCGATAGGGGGAGATATGCCCAATTAAATGCAAAATTCCAGAGGTTAGCCAGAAGAGATAAGGAATTATTTTTAAACAAGCAATGCGCGGAAGTGGAAGAAGACAATAGAATAGGAAGGACAAGAGACCTCTTCCAGAAAATTAGAAACATTGGAGGTAAATTCCAGGCAAAAATGGGTATGATCAAAAACAAAGATGGCAAGGACCTAACAGAAAAAGAAGAGATCAAGAAAAGGTGGCAAGAATATACAGAAGACCTGTATAGGAAGGATAACAATATCGGGGATAGCTTTGACGGTGTGGTCAGTGAGCTAGAGCCAGACATCCTGAAGAGTGAGGTTGAGTGGGCCTTAAGAAGCATTGCTAATAACAAGGCAGCAGGAGAAGACGGCATCCCAGCTGAACTGTTCAAAATCTTGCAAGATGATGCTGTCAAGGTAATGCATGCTATATGCCAGCAAATTTGGTAAACACAAGAATGGCCATCAGATTGGAAAAAATCAACTTATATCCCCATACCAAAAAAGGGAAACACTAAAGAATGTTCAAACTATCGAACAGTGGCACTCATTTCACATGCCAGTAAGGTAATGCTCAAGATCCTGCAAGGTAGACTTCAGCAGTTCATGGAGCGAGAATTGCCAGATGTACAGGCTGGGTTTAGAAAAGGCAGAGGAACTAGAGACCAAATTGCCAATATCCGCTGGATAATGGAAAAAGCCAGGGAGTTTCAGAAAAACATCTATTTCTGTTTTATTGACTATTCTAAAGCCTTTGACTGTGTGGACCATAACAAATTGTGGCAAGTTCTTAGTGGTATGGGGATACCAAGTCATCTTGTATGCCTCCTGAAGAATCTGTATAACGACCAAGTAGCAACAGTAAGAACAGACCACGGAACAACGGACTGGTTTAAGATTGGGAAAGGAGTACGGCAGGGCTGTATACTCTCACCCTACCTATTCAACTTGTATGCAGAACACATCATGCGACAAGCTGGTCTTGAGGAATCCAAGGCTGGAGTTAAAATCTCTGGAAGAAACATTAACAATCTCAGATATGCAGATGATACCACTTTGATGGCTGAAAGTGAAGAGGAACTGAGGAGCCTTATGATGAAGGTAAAAGAAGAAAGTGCAAAAGCTGGCTTGCAGCTAAACCTCAAAAAAACCAAGATTATGGCAACCAGCTTGATGGATAACTGGCAAATAGAGGGAGAAAATGTAGAAGCAGTGAAAGACTTTGTATTCCTAGGTGCAAAGATTACTGCAGATGCTGACTGCAGTCAGGAAATCAGAAGACGCTTAATCCTTGGGAGAAGAGCAATGACAAATCTCGATAAAATAGTTAAGAGCAGAGACATCACACTGACAACAAAGGCCCGCATAGTTAAAGCAATGGTGTTCCCTGTAGTAACATATGGCTGCGAGAGCTGGACCATAAGGAAGGCTGAGCGAAGGAAGATCGATGCTTTTGAACTGTGGTGTTGGAGGAAAATTCTGAGAGTGCCTTGGACTGCAAGAAGATCAAACCAGTCCATCCTCCAGGAAATAAAGCCAGACTGCTCACTTGAGGGAATGATATTAAAGGCAAAACTGAAATACTTTGGCCACATAATGAGAAGACAGGACACCCTGGAGAAGATGCTGATGCTAGGGAGAGTGGAAGGCAAAAGGAAGAGGGGCCGACCAAGGGCAAGATGGATGGATGATATTCTAGAGGTGACGGACTCATCCCTGGGGGAGCTGGGGATGTTGACGACCGACAGGAAGCTCTGGCGTGGGCTGGTCCATGAAGTCACGAAGAGTCGGAAGCGACTAAACGAATAAACAACAACAACAACAAAAATTTCTTCTCTACCAGTCATTCCGCTTTCTCCCTGCAAACAAGGTTGCAAATGAGGGTTCATTCTCATAGCTATGTTTCAAGAGAAATATAGTGTGAGGAGATTTTGAACAGAGAAATTACCAGTGCAAAAAGGGAATTGTGCTTTCTACTCCTTCACTTCAGATTCCTTCTGTCCCACAACTGTTTTGACTGAGATACTATTATCTGCATTCATATGTAAGTTTTAGTGTGACCCAAAAAGGGGAAGTGAATGTTATTATTTTATGAGGCTTTGGAATCTTTCTATATTTGGACTTTCCTGGCAGCAAAGAAAAGACTGGATCACATTTATAAAAAACATGTTTCCTGTCGCTTGAGCTCAAATTGGTAAAATATCCAATTATGGAAATATGTCTGAAGATGAAAAATGTCAACATATAACTTAAACATTTTAAATTATACCAGTGCTATGTAAACTCATAGACAATATATTGTTATAGTTCAACAAGTACTTTCCCTAATGGAGCAACACATATTATATGAGCATATTTCAATTCTTAAGCACTCTATGAAATGGAAAAATAAGATGACTGTCCTTTGGCTGAATATATATAGTTGATACATAAACTAAACAGTGGGATTTATTTTATTCTTTGCTCTCTTTCCATATTTTTCTCTACACTTTCTGACATCCAAAATAACTCTGCTTTTTGAAGCTTTTATCTTATAGTTCAGACGGCTTCAACACTACTGTCCAAGTCTTTTGTAAATTTTATTTTTCCCAGCTGGTTTTGAAATGGCAGTTGTGTTCCAGAAGAATCTCTACTGATTCCCCAAATGCTCATTAAGCTGCATAATATGAAACCCATGTCTGAACTCTGTAATTAGAAAAGAACATATATTCAAAATACAGTGTATTGTAATGTAGAAATGTAAAACATTCAAGTGTCCCAAAATATTTTGACTGCCTCTATATACAGAGTTGTTAGAAACATGTTCAGCAGACTGCAAATGCAAAGAATATTTGACTGTACTAAGAAGATAATCAGGATGAGAATCTGTTATCTTCTAAGTAATAGCAAAACTATCACTGATTTTAATAAACCACAAATGCAAGTTTGGAGGACAAAAAATGAAGGAATAGCAATGTGGTTTCAAACTATGGTAACAGTACTATGGCACTGTTCCAAGAATGTAGCTCTACATATTTACATGAGAGTAAGTCTCATTGAACTGGTGTACAGGCCTGCGCCATGAAATATTGTGTGCAGGGCCGCAACTGGGGGGGGGGCAAGTGGGAGATGTGCCCTGGGCGCCCCGGGGGAAACCAAATTGAGCACTGGGGGGGTGCCAAAATGGGCGTGGAATCCATGTTTGCCCTGGGTGACACAGACCCTAGTTGCGGGCCTGATCGTGTGCAAGCAAAACATTCCCTAAAGTCTGGGTATTATGATACCTGAGAGCATTTTCTTGTGAGTAAAAATGATTAAGACTTCTTGGTTATACAGTAGTCACTTTTTAAATCAATCTTCAGAAAAATCATTTTTACCTAAAGTACAGGCATTAATCAGAAAAGCGGGCTGAAAAACAATACTTCTGATTTGTTTAAACAAATGAACCACCATTACTGACAGTGTGGCTCAGACAGTAAACTTCTTTAATGAATTAATATGGAGTCAAAAAATGATGTATTTCCTACTTTTCAGGTGGGTTGGTGATACTTATAGAGACATTGTTCTTTAAGGAGATAATCTGGCCTTTCTGAAATTCCAGTGAGCACGACTGCACTATGGAATTACATTTTACTAGTTGTTTTTGCCACCTATTTAGTTCACTGTTTACTTTATCTTCAAAGGAATTTACCACGACGACTGCCACATCTTTTCACAAGCAAAAATGAGCTTGGTTGGTTCATAAATATCAGCAGTAACATGTCCCAAGCGTCTGAAAAACATGTCTCACAATCCCCGAATATTTGAGGAGAAAAGAAAGAAGCCCAACCCCATGACACATCCACATCTGACCAAGGAAAAGCTTCTCCAAAACGGTTTATTTAATCTCCTGTCTTGTTAAAAAAGAGAGAGAGACGGATTAGACATTCTCGGCTGTGAGAAACTCGTTACTTTTTTTTAACCCGTCCAAAATGCCTCAGCTAGAAAATATGCTGGCTATGTCCCACTGAACTGTCATTATCACTCACTCACACACACACACACACTTGTCCAGAGCTCCAAGCAACAGCCAGAACGTACAATTCTATGGGAAGCCGCGCTTTGCATCTCGGCACGCAATAGGAAAAGGGTCTGCGGCGACTGAGAAGTCATTTCATAATGTTGGGGGGCAACTAGAGAGTGCATGTGAAGAGGAAGAGAGATTCTCCACCCCCGCATCTTTTCTGTAGCGAGGAGAGAGAGGGGTGTGTGTGTGTGTAGAGGAAAGGAGGGGGAAACCCTGCGCGATGGGAGTGACTGAGGAGGGGTTAACTGGCGTTTGAGCGACGAGCCGAGGGAATTGAATCGCTCTAGAAACCCAGCTGAACTGAAAGGTCGGCGCTCTCCTGCCAGCGTTGAGCTAAGGGAAAACGAAAGGCAAGGAAGCCGCCGCCTCTTCGGTATTCCCCCGCTACTTCTCAACTCGCCTTTCGCTGTCCTGTTGCTGCTCGGAGGAGAACCGTCTCTCCCAGCCCGGGCCGCGTCGCTCAGGCGGGACCAGACCATTGGCTGTGCGCGAGGTAAGGCACCGTCGCGAGCGTCCCGACCCGCGCGCCCTTCCTGCTTTGCTGCCCCTCCGGGGGTAAATGGCGCCAAATGGCTTGGAGCTGAATTCTGCTCTTCGGTGAAAAGGATCGGAAGCGCTGAGAACCTGGAATCCAGCATTGCTGGTGGAGGGGAATGATCGCGGATTCCCCCTTCCAAGCCCTTCAGGTTTCTTTGGCCAGCCTTGGCCGTCTTGGTCGAGGCGAATTGCGATAAAGTCGGTGGCGATGGGAGGAGCGGGGTGAAAGGAAGGGAACAGAATCTGGTTTAATTGTTGAACGGAAAATCATTTGGGTAGGTGGCCCGCTTCCTACACCACCACCCCTGCATTGTTAGTCCCTTGCATTCTTTCAAGAGCGGGGGTACTCCCAACGTTGCAGTTTTGAGGAAATGGCACAGTGATCCCTCAAAAGCAATAAAGGGGTGTGATGCTGGAAGCATTCTTGGATCCTGTCGGAGTGTGCGTGGGAAGCCCAGAGATCAAGTCCATCCTTATTAACTATGAGGCAGGAACTGTTAACCCTATTTTGTTCCTGAGGCTCGTTTTACATTACAGCACTGTACTGTATTGATGCTCTGCAAGCAGGAATCTTACAAGGCATCTGTATTATCCTTGTATTTCCAACTCCCTTGCTCTAACACCCCCCCCAATACGCTACTTCCTAAAGTGGGTATGCGTGTGTGTGCGTGTGTATATATACATATATAAATGTTGAATGGTTTCGTGCAATATTTAAATGGCTTGAAAACCTAAAAATCTCCTGAAAACTGCAATCAGGTATATCAAGGCAGCAAAGTTGCAATATTTTTCATGAAAAGTTGCATTATATTTTTTGAGTGCAGATGCCCAAAATTGTAACTGTAGAATGTGCTGAAATTAAAAGGCAAATGGAAAGGTGAGTGAGTGGTTTCTCTGATTTGCACCAAGATTCTGGCATTTTTAAACTGGGGTTTCAGGAGCTGTTCACATTCCTTGTCCTTTATGTTATATTCTTTACTGCCATAGCGTTAAGATTCATTACCTATTTACCGAGAGCAATATGAGGATTGAATTTATTCCATATTTTCAAAATGCACAGACATCTTATTTAGAATTTTTTGCTTGGGTTTGTAACTCAACTGTAATTGCAGGCTCTTCTTTTGATAAGTGGGAACAGTGGGAGAAGGGCTTGTTTGTCCACATGCTATTACTAATGCAAATACTGTTGAATTTTTTAAAAACAATAATTTTATTAAACAATATAGTTAGATAAAAACTAATAAAAACTACAAAAAATAAAGGAATAAAAAGAAAAAATAGAAACTGCAGAAGAAAAACATACAGTTAAAAAATAAAAAAGAAAGAGTATAAATATAGCAAAGGAAAAGAAAAGAAATATATAAAGAAGTCACTTCCCCCTTCGTCACAACAAGTATAAACAATTTTAACAACTTATGATCTTCTCATAAAATACAACAAAAAAATCTCATCCCATATCTAGAAACAAATCCTTACAACCTCATAATTCAGTTCTGGTCAGCAAAAGTCCATTTAAGGGTTGCCAGAAATAACAACATATCTGTCCTAACAGTCAGGAATCACGCTGAGACGAGGAGTAGGTCTCCAGTGTTTATTACTGCTACATAAGACAGAATCCTAACAAACTGAAGAAGCGTGGGAAAACCCAGACAGATAAACCCCAAAAGTTAAGGCGGGTCTGATCTGTGTCTCTTTGAATGGCTGCTTAACTCCTTAGTACTACGCATGTGTTTTCCCCCCTGGATAGAGGCCCCCTCCTGCTCGCCATCAGTACTCATGACAATATCTAATTTAACCTTGATCAAATAAACACACTTCATATTCCTTCCTTTTACATTTAACAACCTTGATCTTTAATCCCTTCAAATAATGTCCTAGAGCTTGTTTTCTTTTCATTTTTTCTTTGTCCCTTCTCACAAGACTTCAGCAGATCTCTTGTAGATCCAATATAAGGAAGTTATCCAAGTCACTCTTTTGGTTTGCCAGTTGCACATCCCTTTCAGTTATTAAGACATCAGCCAGTTTCATTTGTATATCCAGCGTAACATCTTTTTCCATATCACTCTTGCAGCCTGTCATTTTCAAATCCATTTTCAGATCAGTCTCAGTCCTGTCCTTCAAAATTTGTTCATCTTCCACAACATCTCTTAAAAGCTGTCTATCTATAATGGCAGTCACTTTTAAGCTTAACCTCTGGATCCATTGCTCACAAATACCTTCAAATACATCCAGTGTTAAAGTATTTTGCTCAATTCTGTATTAGGAAGTCAAATTTAATTGTTGTTCTCCTTTAATTGTAATATTTGGTTCCCTCTGGTTCCCTCTAGTGTCTAATGTTCACATTCCCGTCCTATCATGTTTTCTTTCAAGAATTCAAAACAATGGCATTTTCCCGCAGGAAGGATTCCCACGATCAATTTCAAAATCTTATTTCAAATCCATATGGACCCCTAGTCCATTTATAACTCCGAAATCAACATTCTAATCAACCTTTTGCAGCTTATTCCAAAAAATGATTTTTTTTAATATCCTTAAAACTTACCTTTAGAACTTCTTTTGTTAAGGATTAAAGGAAACTTACCCAGTGCATGTTATGAAGCATGTTGATTGCAAGGGTCTTAATAGTTGAAAAGCAATTAATAAGCAATTTCCAAAGTGATTAAGGAATGAGGCTCGGCAGAACTTTGTGTCCATAAGGCTACATTGTGGCTGTGAGCTTGGTGGAATCCCTCAACTCCCAGCCGCTCCACTCATGAGCCAACTGCAGAAACCTTGGATCCTGCAGTTTACTCACGAGGATCAGCTATCCAGAGTACAAGTGGGAAATCTCACAATCTCTCCTTTATCCAGAGCGGTTTGGCTTGCCAGAAAATGCTGTCTGGCCGTCAATTTCACCGCAGTGCTGTCTCTGCTCCCTTGGAGACATCTAGTTCACCATGAATCTTCACCAGAAATCCCAATACTGTCGTATTTTGAGATACCAAATCGATATGTCATGGCCAACATTTCTGATCCCTTGAAAAACAAATTGTGTGAATCTTTGTTGTATTCCAATAGTATCTGCTCATCACAGGTTACTGTCCTGTTCAGACCATGCACCAGACCAGTTCTCAATAAAAGTCTTTATTAAAGAACTATTTACAATCAATAAGTCCTTGAAGTACGGAGACTAGAAAAACCAAGGCTAAATGACACAGCAAGGCTGCCAAGAAAATCTATCTCTGGAGGTGAGACTGGATTCAACAGAAACACAAGGACTGGAGACAGCAGCTGTCGAACAGGAATTGTACTGAAACCGAACGACTGAGCCAATGGATCTGGATGCAAGACTATGAGCCACACACAGGAATGCACTGGATCTCAGGAACAGGACTCAAACTTGGAGCAAGACTGGACTCAGCTGTGATTGCTGGACCATCGGAATCACCTTGGAACAGAGACTTGGAAACAAGGCTTGGTACTTGAGCAAGGGTGGACGCGGCAGAAAATCCCTGACTAGACTGGATTTCTAAGAAGGATGACTGGAAGCATGGCTTGGAACTTGGAACTGGACTAGACTCAGCTGGAAGCCCTGGACTGGGCTGGATCCTCTGGGCAAGAGACTCAAGGCTTGGAACTCAAAACGCAGTTTGACTCAGCTGGAAGCTCCGGACTGGACTGGATTCACTGGACGGGAGATCTGGAACAAGGCTTGGAACTCGGGATTTGGCTTGACTCGGCTGAAGGCCCCGTACCAGGCTGGATTCGCTGGCCAGGAGGCTCAAAACAAGTCCTGGAACTCAAAACTCAGTTTGACTCGGCTGGAAGCCCCGGACTGGACTGGATTCACTGGACGGGAGATCTGGAACAAGGCTTGGAACTCGGGATTCGGCTTGACTTGGCTGAAGGCCCCAGACCGGGCTGGATTCGCTGGCCAGGAGGCTCAAAACAAGTCCTGGAACTCAAAACTCAGTTTGACTCAGCTGGAAGCTCCGGACTGGACTGGATTCACTGGACGGGAGATCTGGAACAAGGCTTGGAACTCGGGATTCGGCTTGACTCGGCTGAAGGCCCCAGACCGGGCTGAATTCACTGGCCAGGAGGCTCAAAACAAGTCCTGGAACTCAAAACTCAGTTTGACTCGGCTGGAAGCCCCGGACTGGACTGGATTTGCTGGACGGGAGATCTGGAACAAGGCTTGGAACTCAGGATTCGGCTTGACTCAGCTGAAGGCCCCGGACTGGGCTGGATTCTCTGGCCAGGAGGCTCAAAACAAGTCCTGGAACTCAAAACTCAGTTTGACTCGGCTGGAAGCCCCGGACTGGACTGGATTCACTGGACGGGAGATCTGGAACAAGGCTTGGAACTCAGGATTCGGCTTGACTCAGCTGAAGGCCCCGGACTGGGCTGGATTCTCTGGCCAGGAGGCTTGAAACGAGGCTTGGAACTCAAACTTTGGCTTGACTTGTCTGAAAGCCCCAGACTGGACTGGATTCGCTGGGCAGGAGAATGGGAGCAAGCCTTGGAACTCAGAACTTGGCTTGACTCAGCTGGAAGCCCGGGACTGGGTTAGATACCCTGGGCAGGAGACTTGGAGCAAGGCTTGGGACTTAGAACTCAGCTTGACTCGGCTGGAAGCACCGTGTGTGCCACGAACTCAGATCCTAAACAAGGTAAGCGATGACCTCCGAAAATCGCTGGGGTTTGCGAAGCGGGGTTGCAGTAAACTGCTGATGAATGGCGGCACGAAAAACTCTCAGCTTGGCTGCACTGCTGAGATAAATGCGAGCTCTCAAAGCTGGAGGCAAGGCGCGGGTTGCCAGGCTTTGGTGACCCTGGTTCCTCAATTGCAGTAGGCACGGAAATCCCCACCTCAGAATGCAAGCCTGGCGCTGCTTCTCCTTCGATCACAGACGCTGCTTCTGATGTTGGTAGGGATTCTTCTGAAGCTGCAGGTCTAGAGGAGCAGTTGTCTCCGGCAGCACGATGTCTGCACTGCTCCCTTTTATCCTTGTTCCTTGGCGCGCTTGGAGTCTCCTGCAGCCAATTGGGCTGCCTTTTCCTTCGCGTGTTTTTCAGCACGTCTTTGGCGTGCGCTGATTGGCGTATTCAAATCCTCCTCCGGATCTTGCCCAATCAGCATTGTAGATTCTTCCCACCCTGCTGAGTCATGCTGGAGTTTCGTTTCTCCAAATCCAGCAAGATTAGTTTCCAATTCCTCTTCTGACTCGGAAAGTGAAACTAAATCCGAGTAAGAGGCAGGCTTGGTCCTGACAGTTACAAAAATGGGCCAGTGACATTTGTATTTATTCTCAATAGCGGATTTTTTTTTAAACCCACACCTGCACATCTAAAATTGTATTAAGAAAAGCTGAATTCTGTGATTAGCATAAAGTAAGAAAATATTGATAAGGAGATAATGCTATGAGTCTTCAGTTTCATCTTTGACGAAAGGGCAGACGGCCTCTATATAATCTTATGAGCTCCCCTGCAGTGCTTGGGGTTTTTCATCATGCTCTAGGAGAGGGCCACACCCAGGTGGAAACTTGATGGTCTGGAAAGTCTTTCAATTATTTATTTGGGGATGAGAAACCATAGGCTTCCGGGGAAGGGAAAAATATGGTGTCAGAAGCAGGAATTGGGCTTCTGGAGAAGGAACTGATTATACGCATAAACCCCTGAAGCATTATGGAAAGGAGAGTGCAATGGAATAAATAATAAATCAAAACAAATAACACTTTCAGATATAAAAAACATGATACTAGATTAAAATAACAGGCTTATTCCCAACAACTGGATGCTTCCCAATATTATTTTGACATCTTGTTAATATTATAGAAACATTCACTGAGGAATCGCGATCTGGTTCTGATTACTGTTTCTCTGAACCGGAACCCTGGCACATTATAATTAAGGAGATGCAGCATTTTTAATAAATCCCCTAATTCAGGGGATTTGCTGATAAAGTCTTAAACATGCTAGGCTGAATACAGAGAATCTACTTCTGAGTAGATATTTATGTAGGGCAATTTATGCCTTGCTCCAGTCCAGATAGGATCCTGGAATACATAGAATTGCTCAGTTAATTCCATTAAGCAATGGGTGGCAATATAAGAGGTTTATGGTTCTTTATTTATGTGAGTTATATCCTTTTTCTCCACTAACAGATGGTGGTCATGGCAGCCAACAAATAATGTTATAACCATAACATTAAAAATACAACTAAAACATCATTAGAACACACACTAGGGGAAAAAAACTAGAAAAAAGGCTTCCAGCTTGATCAGCCAGAGCCTACTTGGTATCAAAAGCTTGCCTAAAGAATACTTTTTGTTAGCTTGGCTTTTGCTAAGGAGCTCAAAAGCCTGGCTGAGAAGCCTCTTGAATTGCCGCCAAATATGTCCTCTCTTGAAGATAGGAATACCAGGACAGGCCCCTAAGGGAGAAGGTAGTCTCCTCAGTAGGCCTTTCCAGATTATAATCAGGACTTTGAACTGAACGTGAACCAGACTGTTAATCAGTTAAACACTTGAAAGCGGGGAATCACCTGCTCCCTGTAGCCAGACCTATTCTCCCATCTAATAGCAACCTTCAGCTGAAGTTTCCAAGCCCCATATAGGTAGCTTTAGCTATGTGAGCACATTATAGTAGTCCAGAATTATTTGGTAAAAAAGGTAAAGGTTTCCCTTGACGTAAAGTCCAGTCGAATCCGACTCTAGGGGGCGGTGCTCATCTCCATTTCTAAGCCTTGGAGCCGGCGTTGTCATAGACACTTCCGGGTCATGTGGCCAGCATGACGACTCGGAACGCCGTTACCTTCCCGCCGAAGCGGTACCAATTCATCTACTCACATTTGCATGTTTTCGAACTGCTTGGTGAGCAGGAGCTGGGATTAACAACGGGAGCTCACCCCGCCGCGCGGTTTCGAACCGCCGACCTTCCGATCGGCAGCTCAGCGGTTTAACCCGCAGCGCCACCGCGTCCCTTCAGAATTATTTGGATGAATATGTATATATATAAACACACACTGTATCTATGCTACATAAGTTATATTTACAAACTGAAATGGGCTTTTCCTTAGGATGCTTCATTCTGAATGTCCCACAAATATGTCCATAATAGACTGTGGGCCCTCCTGCCACTCCGTGATCAGTTCCAGACTTGCCTATTCCCATACCTTTGATTTGCTGGGAGGAATAAATCAGGATATTTTCTGGCTCCCTTCCAGGATAACTAAAACTCAGCAGAGCTATTTCGTTTGTTGCTTTGTTTGGCAATGTGGGGACTCGTGGTTCTGCTGTTGTTCTGCCATGCGTCCCAGCTCCTTGATTCTTGATCAGCTGCCACTGGAGCTTTCGCTATGGAAGGGATAAAGGCAGCCTTCTCAGTAGTCTTCTTTTTAACCCTCCACATCAGTTTCCCGACTGATGAACACAATTGATTAAAGGTTGATTTTCCCTGCTTATGGGAACAGCATGCAGGGCTCTCTTGCCTCAGCCTCCCCTTCCAGACCCTCTGGTTTAAGTGAGCTATTAACACTCTCTTCCTCAAGACATATTCCTAAAGGCATAGAAACCAGGTGAGCACTATTGTGCAAAGAACGCAGTTGTAAAAATACTGCCATGTTACCCTTCCGGTATCTGTCATAGCTAGCAGAGGCTTCTTAACAGAAAGATTTGTGTCATCCCAGCAATGTGGCTTCCTTCTATAATGTGTCTGTATTTGCAAATAATCAGAAAAATGTACATATGTATTAAAAACATGGAGGGGGAGAGTTTGCTGGCAAATAATTTATCTTGTTTTGTGTGGAATGGGGCAACAGGATTTTTGTTCTGCCTGGTGCTGTGGCAGCTCCAGGGGTGTGAAAAATAATTAGTATTTTGAAACTGGCAGAAAAGGTTTCCTTCAAATATGTTGTAAGGGATTGAAGGGTGAAAACAGAACAAAAACAACTATGTGAGAATATCCTCAGAAACTTAATCAGATACAATCATTAGAATAGAATTTGTGCTTGGAAGGCTTCAAAAGTATGCATCCCCCCCCCCCCCGAATGTTAGGCTAAGGTGCAGATTTTGCTATAATTTTCTGCTGAGTTATAAATAATCTAGAATATTTATAATTAATATAAACCATTAGGAATACTTTCTTCAGTCAGAGGCTTACATTACTTTGTGTTTGAGCAAGATTATTTATATGTTTTTCAAATTTCTATCACTGTCCATCTCCCCCAAAAAGGGGAACTCTGGGCAGTTTACAATAAAATTGGCAGTTAAAACCATAAAAGATATAAATTACAATGTAAATAGCCAATATAAATAAAGAATAAAATAGATATAAAAACCAAATGGCGAAAGATCTCATTCACCAGGGAGGGCTCTGCAGCACCAGCCACCCCCAGGAAGAACTATTGCCCTTCCCACCCCAGGCGAGGCGGCAGAACCAGGTCGTCAGATTCTTCCGGAAGGCAAGAATTATATTGCAGATAACACTTATTTTATGGTAAGGCTGCAGAGTAATCCCAGCTTTGTTGGTTTCCTGACATTTTAGAAGTATGTTAAACATTGCATCCTCCACACAAGGATTCTGTGCTGCTTTGAAAGCAGCTCTAGCCTTCTGTGTTCCCATGATGTCAGTACAGTAATGTTGTAGAGCTGACTTTTTTTTTCCAGGTCAGCTGCTCTGTAATTCAAAGTGCTGTAGAGCTAGTTTGGGTTTAGCTGGTGGTTGTTTTTAAAGACATTGCTGCTCCTTTCCCCAGCAGAGACCTCTTAACGGCAAATCTTACAGGTCTTTAACTTTAGCTCTTGTAAGGGAAATGCTAGTTTCAGGGTTCTGCAACTCTTCCTCAATAGCTCCAACAAAAGAACAGGAATGAAAATTAGAAATGCTTTGTTTTTGTTCCCTTTTTTAAGTATGGAAACAACCAATGTGCAAAACCAAGCTATTGCTTTTTCCTCTTTTTTTCCCTTCTGTGTAGTGCAAAGAGGAGGTAAGAGGATTTTTGTTGGTGCAGGATCTGTAATAGTTTGGTTGCTGCAGTGATTTCCATACAGCTTACAACTCTGTAGAAATGATGAATATCACAGACCACCTTCAGGATTCTTTTGAGGGCTTGGAGAGTGAAAAAGGTGGTGATAGGGAAGTACCCGCTGTATAGTTTGGGAAAATGTATCTTTTCCCCAAGATATTTATAAAGGTGCCTGAATAATTTGAAAATATTTAAGCATATGATGGTTTAAAATATGCTATAGTTAACATTTAATCACAATTAAGTGCTGCTTTCTTGGTGCTTAGATAAAATTCCTACTGGAAAGAATGGGGCTCCAGATACAGCATTTGCTTAAGTGACTGCTCTGTTTTGTTTTGTGGTAACAAAAGAGCAACATTGCTAAATCAGAAAAGAGCCAAACCAAAAACCACATATCCAAATATACTAAACTACTTATAGGAAGCTCAGCCCTCAGACATTAACTACTGGCTTCTATATTTAAAGGGGAATGAAGCAAAAAATAAGGTCCAACTTTGCCATTTCAGCATTAGGAAACCTGCATCAAAAGCATCTGCCTCAGCTGTAAAATAGAATTCACCAATCTTTATGGTCTGGTGTTTTCTGTTGCCTTTTTGAATACTATTCTTCACCTTGAGACTGAACTACAAATGCTAGTTAATATATCTATCCCAGCATAGCACTTGCTGTATATTCCATGCTAATTTTTGAGCCAGTATTATGATGGCTGTTTTGATAAATCGTTTAGATAGTGTTCCCAGGAATAATAGGATAAGTAATATAATGACTGCCTATTTTTTTAAGGAACTTTATACACTACGAAGTATACATAGAAAATTGTATGGGTGAAATTTGGTGGCTGATGGAACTGCTTCTGGCAGCAGAACCAAAATGGGATTTTCCCTTCACCTTGCAAAAAGTGGCCATATTGTGTGCAAGTGCTGTCAGTGTTGTGAACTGCTGCTTAAAGTTTTGCTTGCTTGCTTGCTTGCTTTCCCTCTCTCTCTCTCTCTCTCTCTCTTTTTCTTTCTTTCTTAACTTTTCTTTACAGCTATATTAGTTATATTGTACATTTAGATGTTTATGTATTGACCATACCAATAAATTAAACTCTTCTGCTTGCAAACTCATGATACTCTTCCAAAATCTTCTCTGGAAAATCTTCAAGTGAGCAGAGATGTGGAGTAAGTCCCATCTTGTTTTTCTCCAAAAAACATATTGAAATCTTCTGTAATTGTTGATGGATCAGTGGCATGGGGACATTTCTTCCCACACAAATAATGCTATGAAGGAAGACAAAGTGAATAGGAAGAGTACTAGGAAAGACAGACTTTTCATTGAGTTAAATTCACAATTTATTTTATCTTAAACATGCTTTATTTGTAAAGAAAAATAAAAAGTGCACCAATTTCTAGTTATACATTGTCCTTAATTTCTGCAGTACACAACATATTTTTCTTGATACTGAATCTGGATCTCTCTTCCTTTTCCTCTAGATAGAATACTTCATTCTGAATATAATGATGTTTAATAGAAAGAAATACTGCCTTTAATACCACCTTTCAGAAAACCACAATGGCAGTATAAACCATAAAAACACTACAATAATTGCAGCATAAAATAGAATTCCATAAGCTACAATAATTGTACTATTAAAACTACTAAAGCTTTAAAGGCCAATTTTAAAAGATATTCTTTCTGAAACCAGAGACTAAGGCCCAATTATAGCTCTAAATTAAGGGAAATCAGTATCTGACAGTGACAGAAGAGAAGGCCCTTTCCCATATGCCTGACTAGTAGGGGCAAGGGACGTTTTCAGAAGGACTGTTCTTAAAGTTAGGAGGAGGTAATAGCAAGAACTTTTAATTTTGAAGTCTGAATTCTGGTGTGGCACTTGTAAATGACCACATCCCCTATTGCTGCTATCATGACCAAACCCCTTCTCAGTGCAAGGATCCTCAAATTAGAGTATTTGAGACAGATGGCAGTCAAACCTCTGTTTGAACACATCCTGCAAAGAGGAACCTACCATCTTTCTGGGTAGTTGGGTCCACTGTTGAACTGCTCCTACTGTGAGAAAGTTTTTTCTATTATCAAGCTACAATCTACTTTCTAATAACATCAATCTATTATTCTGTGTTTCGTGCTCATCAGTAAGACAGAACAGTTGTTCACCTTTGTGGCATTTTGTCAGATATTTGAGGAGTGCTGTCATGCCCTCCCACCTGCTGAGTCATCTTTTTTGAGGCTAAACATATTTAGCTCCTTACATTTATTGTCTTGGCATTTAGTTTATGGTCCTTTGATCATCCAGATCATGGAGGAAGAAATGGATGTCAAATGATAAAGCAGGATTAAAAACCATCAGAAAGGCAGCATACAAAATAGAAATGTAACCAAGCCAAGCTAGGCTGCACATGGAAAAGCATGGTTTTGAGGGAGAGTGGCACTTTTGGCCATTCCAAAGAAACCTGAAGATTATTCAGGTTTATTTTTTAATAAAATGGTGATAACACAATATGACCTTATTAATGACTACATTCGCCATTCTTAACTGTAAAATGAAGTGGGAAATGTGCTACACTGCCTGGGTCTGCTAGCTGTGCTCATGAGTGGCTGTGACAGTATGGGTTTCAAATCAGCTGTGATTTAGCAATAGCTAGGCATATCACCGGAGTGCAGAATTCACCCTACTTGCGGCTGCTGCATGTCACAGAACGAAGCAATGGTTTGTGGCTGATTAGAGTCCAGTAAGCAAGCCAGAACTAACCATGCCTCTCTGGCCATTGATGGGAAGAGACAGTGCGTGCATGCAGAAGACTGGTATGTTTGTTGTTTAATCTTTTTATAGTTAAAGTGAACGGATTATGCCATGGAATCCATGGAGAGCAAATTTAGAGGTTCCATACCTACCAAGTTTTAATGAAATCCCCAAATATGCAAAGGATCGTGTTTGAAAAGAAGTTGGGTACAAACTGTGATATTTACATTTTAACGAACACCTTCTATCAAGACATTACAGTCTCTTTTTAACCCAGGAAATAAAGTGCAGGATTAAATATTGCCAGATTACTACAGACAGCAAAACAGGCAGGATTTTCACTGATTTGCACAGTCTTAATTAAGCTTGATGAGTTGCTGAGCCCAATATATCTTAATGAAAAGGCATAATTACATTTTTAAGGCAAAGTCAAAAGCCCCAGTATTTAAGGCTGATACCATTAGAGGTTAGACCAAGGAAATAAATAAATAAACACATACATACTGGCTATTTCTTTTTACAGCATAACAATTTTCCTTTGTGGAACAAAATTTCTCTTCATTAAGTTAATTGGAGCCATCTTTCATATACAGTATTAGAAATGCAAAATAGACATTTTGCATGCAGACTATAATTAAACACAGTTGCTTACCCTTCTTACACAATTGTTGCTTATTAAGGCATTGTGTGTGCATATGTTTGATACGAGCAGGAGGGAGGAGAGTACAGTATGGCCAGGAGAATAGCATTCATCCAATTTTCAGTTTAGAATTACTGTGGTTTCAGAACACAGGAAGTCCAGCCACCTCCAAATTGGCAGGCTTAGGCTGATGTTTGTGTGTTTTTTCTAGAAACATTTTTCTTCTATTAAAACTTTTTTCCATTGTGAAAGAGAAATTTATTTCAATACACAGATTGTAACACTCGTGCAATGGAGAGGGAAAATAATCATCCAACTTTTAGCAATATTAACAGTCAAAATTTGGTGGGCCATAAATGTCACAATGTTTTCCAGTCGTTTATTACCCCTTTTCAAGCTTTGGGAGAAAAAGATTGAGCATCTTCTCCAATTGTGTCATGGACTTTTCCAACCACTGCTGTCATTACTCATAATTTCAGAAGAAATTGGAAGGTGACCTGCCATTTTCTTCACATTAGCAGACTTGAAAAGCTAAGGAGTGAAAGCAACTACTCCAGCCTAAGAACCCCTCAACCCCTCATTTAACAAAAGGGAGGGAAATCTTTTTTGCCCCACTGCGTGTCCAGTGCTGCAGAGGGAAAGTGGCAAAATAACTTTTCACTTTCATCTGCGGTAGTTTTGTCTGAATTACTGAGGGGGAGTTGTGGAGCTTTTGGCTGGCATCTCCTTTTCAAGAACTGAAGTTCAGGAGCTGGAAGGAGCTGTGAGGCACAGCATCTTAAAAACCTTGAAACAACCCCAAAACTAGCTCTTTGTTGCTTTCAATTATCCTGCAGCTGAACCAAAGGTAAATCAGCTCAACTCTCTTTTCTTGTGGGGGGTTCATCCAGGTTTCAGTACAGAGTAAATGGTTGGGAAGTGAGATACCATGAGCAGCTATGTAATATTGGTTGGCCTCTCACTTATTAAGAAAAAGGAAAACGTGATTAAAAATTGGGTGTAGATTTGCACATGCTAATTCTTATACTTAGATGCAGTTGTAGGAAATAAGTAACATAATCTGTAAGCTGCCTGGAGTCACCATGTGTGAGTTGGGCGGCCTTATAAATTTGTTAAACAAACAAACAACTGTGTTTATTTAAAATACATCATATTCACCAGAATGGGGAGACTTACCTTTATATTGATCTTGAAAAGGACAGCCTTTAAATCTTGATATTTTCTGTAAAGTAGGATATTTTTAGATACTTGGTTGACATACTGTATATCCAAGTTTTGAATATAGATACTTTATATATAGAGGAAAACAATATGAAAAGGAAGCACCAGTTATAAGGAAGTGTTCTCTCAAAGGAATGTTTTGATCTCTTAACCACTCAGTGTTTTGCTTGAAATGACATCGTAAGTTAAATAACAGCCCTTAACAACATTGTGGTATTCTGCATGTTTCTTAGCTGGTACTGAGTTGGAAAAAAGAATGCCAGTACAGAAAAAATGCCAAGGTACTTCTTCATTGGATATTACTGTTTTAGTGCAAGTATAATTTGTGAGGGGTTTTATAAATTGAGAAGGGTTTTTGTTTTTAACAATATTAGATATAAAACCTTGGCAAGATAATCCATCAGTTGAACGATATAAGGGTTGCTACGGTGTTAATATATGCACATTCTGTAATACATTGGCAATATATAGTATTGCAAAGATTATTGCATTCATTATGCACCTTTGTTGTAAGGATGATCACTATTTGCACTGTTGAAAGACATTGATTGATTGATTGATTGATTGATTATGTGCCATCAAGTCAGTGTCAACTCTTAGCAACCACACAGATCTTCTTCATGATGATCTGTCCCAGATATGATTTTCCAGTGGTGCACCCATCGCCACTGTAACTGAGTCCATCCACCTTGCTGCTGGTCATCCTCTTCTTCACTTTCCTTCCACTTTTCCCAGCACTTTTCCAAGAGAGCTAGGTCTTAGCGTAATGTGTCCGAAGTAGGATAATTTGAGCCTGGTCATTCATGGCTTTAGTGAGAACTCTGGTTGATTTCTTTGATGATCCATTCATTTGTTTTCTTGGCTGTCCCTGGTATTCTTATGAGTCTTCTCCAACACCAAAGCTCAAAAGCATCAATATTCTTCTTATCCTGCTTCTTCAAAGTCTTGTTGAAATAAAACTAAGCCCAACATAGTGGTGTGCTCACAATCAGTTCTTTGATAATTTTGGGTGTTAGTTACATCACATAGGGACGCGGTGCGCTGAGGGTTAAACTGCTGAGCTTGTTGATTGGAAGGTTGGTGGTTCGAATCTGCGTGACGGGGTGAGCTCCCGTTGCTAGTCCCAGCTCCTGCCAGCCTAGCAGTTTGAAAACATGCAAATGTGAGTAGATAAATAGGTACTGCTTCGGCGGGCAGGTAACGGCGTTCCATGTAGTCATGCCAGCCACATGACCACGGAAGTGTCTATGGACAAACGCCAGCTCTTCGGCTTTGAAACGGGGATGAGCACTGCCCCCTAGAGTCGGACACAACTGGACTTAATGTCAAGGGAAACCTTTACCTTTACAAGTTACATCACATACACAGTTCTCACTGTAAGTCACTGTAAATACCCTGAAATAATATCTCTTGTGAGAGCACGTGTTGCCAAGGAGTAAAACTACTTTATTAGGAATTAGGGCTTGGTGGCACTTGCTTCAGAGTACTTAGTGATGAGAATGTAGCATCTATCTACAGCTGCTTAAAGTGGTTTTTTTGGAACTGAACTCAAAGCACTGCACAACCCTTTTAGGGTTCCTTGTGCCTTTTGAACAGTGACTCACAGAATTAGGAAAAGATCTGGCCAAGGGGCTGTGATTGAGGATAAAAAGGCCATAGGGCTGAAAGGGAATCATCTAAATCTTTGTCACGATTTAGAACTCTGTCTGCCTAGATTCCATGTTTTCTAGGACTTGGAATCGAGTATTTGGCTGTCAGTATTACAGTTATTGCCTTTTAAGTTTAAATGCTTGGGGGTGGGGAGGTGGGTTAATCTTGTTCTTATCTCTGGCTGGATTGTGCCATGTATACTGAAAAACTAATATACCTGAAAGAACAGTGCTGGCTCAGCAGATTTTGCTGGCTAACAGAGAGAAAATACATCATCTGTGTTCTAGGTTTCCCCTTATGCATTCGCACAATTTTAAAAAACTCAACAATGTTACAGTACTGCTGTATGTTATATTAATAGTAACAGAAAAAAGAGGGCCAGTTATATGCACATGGTGTCAACTTTAGCCCTTAGAAGGGCATGGGGTTGGGCTCTTAAAATATACTCTTATGGAGATTTCCTTGAAAGTTAGTCTCTTGGCCTCAGTGAAAAGTTAGTCACATGACTTCCAAGTAAACCTGAAGAGGATGAAGCATTTTACTTTTTTTCCCTGAGATGGGGAACATGCCAGTTTCTTCTCTTCAGATGGACCATTGCCTTTCCCTCCCTTTTCATTTCTCCCATAGCTAATAGAAGATTCCCCCCAAACCTGATGCTCTTCAGACCTACTGGATCAACTTGCATAGTTTATCACTGTGGATTGGAATAGAACCATTCAACTTTTCATGTTGAAAGGTATAAGGATACATTTCTTGATATTCATCGTCCTTTTCTTCCTCCAGACCACTTTTTTAAAAGAATCAGAAAGGCCCTTTGGAAAATTATCCTAAGAAGAAAAGCATTGATTTATCTAAGGACAGACTATTTCTTCTCTAGCATATAATATCAGGCCAGAAACTCCACATGACTATCAAGATTTTAGTGACAGTGGCAACATTTAACAGGCAAACATATTAAGAAATGTCAATATTGTGGTTTGAGTTTGTATATAACCTCCATGAAAATACTGCTTTGACATATAAGTTATTATTTCACAGGGACTGGTTGTGAGTTTTGGAGGGGTTTGTGTCAGTGATGATTGCCTAGGAATGTACTTTTGTCCTTATTACATTAATTCCAGCAAATCTCCACTGGCAGTTTGTTTTTCCTCTTTGTCCTCCTTGTTCTGCTTCTTCAGAATTTGAACATAAAAAGCCTAATACTACATATATATTTAAGGGCAAACAATACAGTACAGTACAGTTGCTGCACTTTATTTTCTGTTGTATGTATGTATGTTGCTAAGGTTTTATGTTTTATTTGGTATTTAATTGCTCTTATTATAAGGTACACAGAGAACTAAATGTTATGGGGAAGACACAAAAATATCATAAATAAGCAAGTAAGCATGTTTAACTTGACATCAATTTCGTTAGTATAAATTTTATGGATTTATTGTCTGTAAATTGTTCTGGAATTCAAAAAAGAAATGTAAAACGTATGAGTATTCTGCTTTATTTTATTCATTTCTCATGAGAGAAGCAGCCAGATGATTCATCCCCATACTGGTAATATTTGCAAATTAGACCTATTAGGCAATAAAAAGCAAACAGTTTAACTATGAAGTTGACCGTGTAGTCTATTTATTTAGAATTATGATTATGATTATTAAATTTATATGCCACCTGACTCAGAACAATAAAGGTACAAGTCAAATAGATGTTTTATTTACACATGACTATTATCAAGTCACAGTGTACAAAATATATTTATATATTTTTAAATTGAAAAATTACTACATATTCTTTGTGTGCCCAATCCCACACCCCCTCTAGCTTGATTTGGAGAATCTCCTAAATCTTTGTATGGCAGAATTGGGATCCATAAATGGAGAAGGAAATCAGTCTTACTGGCTGATGGAGATCAGCATGGTATAATGCGATCATCCAGAGAGGCCATGTTGCGGACCCCGTCCGTAAGAGAATTTCATCTGGCAGGGTCCAGGAAACGGGCCTTCTCTACAGTGGCCCCTGCCCTTTGGAACATCTTGCTCCTGGAGGTGAGGTAGGCCCCTTCACTCCTGACCTTCCAGAAGGCTCTGTAGACCTGGTTCTGCCTTCTCACCTGGGGCAGGAAAGTGAGCCACCATTCTTGGGGGTGGCTCGCACCCTAGAGCCCCTCCCACCAGCTTGGATTTTATACCTTCTTGGATTTTATATTTATTTATTGTATTTTATAATAATTGTAATGTGTCTGGTTTTATGAGATTTTAATGTTTATGAGCAGAGTTTGATTTTATTGTAAACCGCCCAGAGCCCCTCTCTTGGGGGAGATGGGTGGTAATTAAATTTGAATAATAAATAAAAGAATAATAAATATAACCACACTGCATATAACCCATTGTCTTGTAATTATGCTAAGTAAAAATAACTTAGCACAGTAGTTGACATGATGTTTCATTATTTTTCTCCTTTTTACTGTTTCCTCTTGTTTTTAGTAAATGATGGGCAGAAATATAAACGTTTAGGTCCTCTACAATGACCATTTCACATCTCCTATTGAGGAAAAGGCTTTTCAACTAAGTCTTCTTTGACTTGTTTTATTTATTTTTCATAAAACACATTATAATAAAAAAGAACGATTTACATTCAAAAGAAGGGAGCACTGAAAGGCTTTCAGATCACTTTTCACAGTTATACCAAAATCTTTTGATTTTTTTTTAATTTAACCTATTGCTGAAGAAGAATTAAGTCATATTCGGTCATATTACTTTCTTTAACCTGCAAGGGTGAAATGAGCCTTCTATTAGCCATATTTTTAGAAGAATTTTTTATGAATATACTGTATATCACTGCAAGTAACACTGGAAGTTACAACTTGCAGAGAGAGCAATTTTCTCTGTATGTAACACTTACCCTATGACCACAGACAGATCTTAGAGATAAATTAGCTTTTATGTTATTTTCTAAAATCAAACCAAAATAGAAAAAACTACCATCAGATAAGACCCTTCTATCATATATTTAAAAGCAAAGAACATTGCGGGATTTCAGGAGCATTTTGGAAACAGAGGTTATTGCATGGATTTCCTCTTGTGTCTGTATAGCACCTATGGAGAAAAAACAGAAAAATGCAGTTCTCACCACCAAGTGGCAAATGCCCCTGGAGAAATGCAGAACCCCCTACAAACTAATTGTTTGGTTTCTGGAATTCTGCACTTGGGCAGATTGTACTCATTAGTTTGTTCAGCTGGTTTGTTGATACAAGATAGAAGTGAAAGGTAAAGATTTCATTAAAAAAAACAGAAATTTGCAATTTTTTAAATGAATGGGATACAAGGTACTTGGGACTTAAAAAGTCAAATGAGAAGGACACTATAAGGGAAGAGCTTTAAGTACTGAACTCTGACTCCGCATTTCTTCAGATTTTGCAATACAGTTCTTGGCTTACATATAAACTAAACTGCACATTTTACCGTAAACCATTTATAAACTGTATAGCATAAAATGTTTGTAATACAGTATGTGTACAGATTTCATGCAGATTTAAACAACAATCTTGGTAAGAGGAAAAATACAGAATGGAATAGAAATGAATTTATTAACAAATATGTGTGAAACCAACATGAACCAAAAATATTCTGCCATCTGCTCATCACTTGGTCTGTGTGAAGAAATAAGAAGGTAATCAGCCAGGAAATGTTAAAAAGCAGAATGAGGGCATCCAGCTATCTCCTCCTGCAAGTAGATTAACCTCTGTCAGTGAGTGAATAGGAAGATTACTCTGTTCCCCACAGCATCTTCTGCACCTTCAAACTTCGTTCTGAAGTGTTGGGGACCACTTGGAGCAGATTCAAGAAAGCACAGTGGGAGAAGACCGGGCAGGTGGAGGTGGGGACATCCTGCAGCGTGACTAGAAATCCAGAACAGTAATATGGAATGTAGAACTGAATGTAAGATGGATATGTGATAGATCCTATACTGGTCTTCACTGAACCAATTCCCTGGACCGTTCCTTTGAATGCAGCTCCTCCCTTGCTGATTTGTTGTCAGATTTGTACTGGATTTGTTAGAGAGCTCCCTGATTAGGATAGCCATTAGAATACTCTAAGAAATGATGCCATGATGATGATGATGTCATGATGGACAACAATAATTAAAATTAAATACTTCTCCAGCCTCAAAAAGCCTGCAAAAGTACAATAATGCTAAATATACGTTATATCAATAGAGACTCTACCCCCACATAGACACACACAGCACACAGACACACGCACACACTTTTCTCTCTTGACACATAGATGACTTTCTCCTCCCTTCTCCCTCTCATTTACGCACATACTTGGGATTTAGGGCTGCTTTAGTAGGATCAGCATGACTTGTGCTGGTAGTAAACCTTTAACATTGTCATCGGCACCCACCGAGAGAAAGAAAAAAGGCTCTCGGAAGCTTTCTTCACAGCTCAGCCATTCATTTTGCCTCCTGCATATTCTTTCCACCCAAATCATTCTGCCTCACCAATTAACAGACTGCTTGGAGGCCAGCTCTGTCAGCCTCCCACCTGCATGCCATCCATCATACTGCTTCCAAGTCCCTTCCTGCAAGATAGCTGATGGAGTAGGGCTAGCAGAATTGCTGCCATCTAGTGGTTGTTTGGATTTTGGCCCCCAATTTATGATAGCCTTCCATGAAAGCAGACAGAACAAGCCAGAGGAGAGCTTGGTAGAAACTGGAGAGGATGGTGGGAAATCTTTTAAAAAGGGAAGCCATATTATAAAATTACATAGTAGAAATCATCATCCATTCTTCTTTACTGGCATCACAATTTTTTTCCTCTAATTTGTGACTCCAGTAAAAAAAGCATGCACGTGCACATGCGCGCACACACACGTTTCATGCCAGTAATCTCCTGTGGTGTCAAATAAGTCAGTGTAACACACGTAAAAAGGAATGGAGCTTTGATCAGATGGTTGTGAACACCATCTTGACTTTTTTTACCCCACCCCCAGATCCCCTGGTAATCTCACAACACAGTTACTGGGTAGTGCACATGGATAATAAATACATTTACAACTATTCAGCCCAAAATATCTGCAATCCCCATAGAACCAGTTGCCATGAAGTCTCAGAAACAATACTTTAAAAAATGGAGAAAAATCTCAGTGATTTGTCACACATTAAAAAAAAATAAAGTAATACTTAACAGCATAAGTATTTTGGATGATTTCAAATCTGTTGTCCAACATACCATTAGAAAAATCAGTATAAAACAGGACATTTAAGCCATTTTTTAAATCCTGCAAAAGTTAGAGATGGACCACATAACAGTATATAAAATCTGAGGTTTTATGCAAAACATCTTCGTGGAAAACCACTGCCGTGTCTGCATAATAATACTTTGCAGTGCAATGCCTATAATTTTGTGAGTTGTTCTCTGTGTGGTATAAACAACCTTAAAATAGCCCTTTTGATACATGCCATTTTGCAAAATGACATAATTGAAAGTACGTATGTTAGCTTTCAATTTCTAATAGATGTTCTCTGCTACTGCATTTACACCTGGATTGTGATCGAGCTCTGCTCAAGTTCTTCTACATGAATCACCTTATCAATTGCAGTATTTACATTCTACCTTTCCACTACATTATTCAACACTCAACTTCATTCTGCCTGATTGACATTGAAAAAAAATTGAGAGAACTGATGATGGATATGGTGAATAAACCACTACAATAGTGAACAATTCTTTACAATACTGTGCAGTGCCATCTGTGCTGTTCCTGCAGATTCACATGCACACATATGCCAATTGTACATTATTTTATACTGCATAGTGCAGTATATTCCTCAAATTATATTAGATTATACTAGACATCCAGCACATTCAATTAAAGAAATATAAATATCAGTCATATTTCTACTTGTGAATGAACTACAACTTAAATAAAATGTGGAGAGTCCTATCATAGTTTAACAGAGGCTTAAGATTTTGGAATTACATTGTGGAAAAAACTCATTCCTTTTATTTACTGAGTGGTCAGTACTATATTTCCTGGAAGGAAGATGGCTTTAAGATGACTCCTCAAAAACAAAGGATGGTCAGATGAAAAGTTGCAAACATGTCAATGCTCCCTTTCCCTGTCTTGTCAGCCTAAGATCAGTAATTGTAGCTAAAATCTGAAACCAATCTCTGAAAAAGGGATGTTATGGGGAAGGTCATGCAGATCTTGCTGTTCCAGGAGCAGTTCAGCAATTTTCTGGAAATAAATCATACAACTCAGAAGATGGGTTGCTGTGTTTGGGATGTGGTTCATGCAGGAAATAATAAAACTTTTAATTCAGATATTCCTCAACCACGGTGTGTGATTTATCAAGTGATGTTGCAGGCTGCCCACCTCCTTACCTAATGAAAAAAATGTGTTCAATTCAACTAAAGAAATAAAAATATCTTTTGAGAAAACTGAAAAACATGCATGTAAGTTACTTCAGTCACAGTGGCTGATTATTTTTCACAGTTTAGAGAAGTTCAGAGAACCTGTTATTTCCATTTATTGCGAGTGGGAAGTGTAGAGACTTTTAGTTTTTGTATTTTCATAAAGGGTTTCCTTAATATAAGTACACATAATACATAAGGACAATAATATAATCCATTCTTTCTCAATCTTATTTTTAAAAAAATAGTTGAATCTTTACTGTGACTAAACAGAACAGAATTTTTATCATATATATTTGAGTTCATAGAGTAGAGTAGAACAGAGTAGAGTAGAATAGAGTAGAGTAGAGTAGAATAGAGTAAACTTTTATTGTCATTCCACTATACACCAAGATGCACATTAAAATGAAATTTCGTTGCAATTGGCTGACAAAAAATAATGACTATAATATATAATATATATTCTTTACCATTTCACTCCCTTAATCATTATCTCTAATAAATATCACAGTCCTATGTACAACATGTACCACAATGAAGTAAGAGGGGATTATTAAGAGTTGTTTCTTGTTGAGAATTACTGGGGATTCTGTATTTTCAATCAGAATTGAACTGAATTTTGTCTGCAAATAATTTTATTTATTTGTTTATTTAATGTATCTGAGCTCCTGAAACCAACTGGACACTAAGCAGCTTACATAATCTGTAGTAAAAGGGGCAAAAATCAAGATAAAATAATTAAAATAGTAACTAAGATGTTTGTGTGTGTGTGTGTGTGTGTGTGTGTGTAGTGTCACAGGTGGGTATTAGCAGATACTCTCTGGTTGTCTGGCTAGGACAGGTGTAAACTATCAGGGAAAAGCAGTGCCCAAGATACCCACACCTCAAGCTATATTGGGCTTTATTTTTTTAAACTTTATTAATTTTTCAAGATAAAAAGATAAAAGCTAACGAGGGATAAAAAGAGTAAAAGAAAAGAACAAAGCAGAAAAGAAAAGAAAAAGTAAAGTCAAAGGTGCAGAAAAAAAAGAGAAAAAAGAAAATACAGAAAAAGAATAACTCCCAACTTTCTTTGCTACAGATATAGATATACATTTACATTAAACTCTTACTGTAAGCTTACAACATAGCTTTCGTTAATTCTGTGGTCCATTATTTCTAATCATCAAATCCAGATATCATGATTTAAGTTATACAGGACTTTATAGGTAGCAATCAGCCCCTAAAATTGTACTCAGAAACCTATTGATAACCAGTGCAGCTCCTGCAGCAGAGGTGTGACATGGCAGTAATACAGCTGGCCATTAAATACATATGCTGCTACTTCCTGAACTAGCTGAAGTTTCTGGGTAGTGTTCAAGAGCAGCCTTCTGTAAAGTGAATTACAGTCACCCTGTCGAGAGGTAACAAAGGACATGAATGACCACCTTCAGGGCATCCTGTTCTCAGTAAGGCCACAGAGCTGGTGCAACAACTGAAGCTGTGCAAAAGCCCTTCTGGCCACAGTCTCTACCTGCTCATTGAGCAGGAGCTGGGAGCCTGCTGTTTGGGGGAGCACAACCCCATCAAGAGCCAAAGATGATACGGTCTTGGAATCAACAGCCATCCCACTTTACTTGGGTTGACTCTGGGCCTGTTTCTCCCCATCTAAACCCTGACAGCCTCCAGACATGGGTCATGACTTCCACTGCATTCCTACAGAGTTCTTTTGCCACAAATTTAGGAAGGTCAAACAGGTTTTTGTATTTGCAGGGTTTCGCACTTCTTATGTGTATCAAAGAGTGGAAGGATGGTGATGCAGCAGCTAATAAGGCCTGGCACTGCTGACATTAAGAAATTGGACAATGCCATCCTGTGATCAGTGCAATGTCAGAAAGTGAACAACAGTGGGCTTCATGTCATCTTTTTCTCTATCATGTCGTATTGTGAAATGTGGTCACTGCTCCAATTCTGTAAGATTTTAGAGGTAAATTCACAAAGATTACTCAACTATTATATACAGTAACTGTTAAGATTTTGTGTGTGTGTATGAGAGAGAGAGAGAGAGGTTTGTATTCATGGCAAAATATGTTGCATAAATAAACATTTATTTACTTGTACTTATAATGCAACTATAAAAATAAATTGCAAAGTAAAATATCAAGCAAATAAAAAGTCAGTATGATAAAGAGCTAATAAAACCAACCCAATAAAAATTAGAAGCAAAAATAAGACAACTAGGGTTAACAAGTACCAAGCAGTGTTAAGGCAACAAAGATTTGAAAGGGCTTGTGAAGAAAAATGTTTTAACGAATTAACTTGTTTTTAGACACCAGCTAGAATGACTTGCAGAGCTACAGCTGACACGAGCTGCTTTCCCTTGTCCACATGTCCACTTCCTTGTCCACTTCCAAAAACTTTAAAGCTGAGCAAGGAATGTTTTGAATCCTCTTGCAGACTGCTAGATGGGTTGCCTTGTGTCCCAGGATTAGTTTTGCTTGATTCACAGCAATAGAAAACATGTCTGTCATGATAATTTGTTTTGCAAGCATTCTTTAACACTCAGCAAAATGCAGGCATGAACACTACATCAGATTTGATTTACCTATTAACTGATGCCAAGCAACCAGTTGGCTATGTTTTTTACCTCTACGCGCTCCCTCTCTCTGTCTCTGCATGTTCTTTGTTGACTTCGTTTATCTATTAGTTCCACCATGGTACCCATTGCCTTTTAATTATTTGAGAGCCACATTTACTGTATATAACTTTGTATATATAAAGGGTACATTGTGTTTTATATTATATATAATCATTGCAAATTTTGTTTTGCTGCTAGTAGAATTTGTTTTCATAGTAAACTATGTATGTATGTATGTATTATGGAGCTACATTAGAGATTAAAACAAAACTTAAGTCCATTTGTTTTTTCATTATTCACCTCTATCTCTGATGATATCTAAATGTGAATAATTTAATATAAGAAGAGTACAGTTCAGTAGTGAAAGCAGAACAAATATGCAGAATCAAATATACAGGATGGACAATGGGCAATGGAGGCTGAAAGCATCAGGCATTTTCTATTAATCACCCATGAAAGCCTTCAGCATTATCCCTAGGGCAGTCATTTCATCTCTCTATTTAGAAACTCAGGACTGTTGATCTCATAAGTCAGTTAAAGAAAAGCATTACAACTTACCTTGCAAGTGTACGTATCCCCTGTTCACAGAAGCTTCCTTTTTACAGCTTTCTGTCATTCCTTGTTCTTGAGTTACAAACTCATTTTTTCTAATACAAGCATATTTCTAAAGTCTGTCTGTTTTTCAGCAGTTGCATCTGGCATGATTTTGTAGTAAAGCAAGGCTTCTGGACAGAAGTTTCCCGAGAAAGACCTGATTCACACATCATATTAAGACATGGTGCCATTTAATAATTGAAGGAAACGAATATGTTGGCAAATATTCAGGGAAGCAAACCCGGTGGTTACTTCAATGTGATACTGTTAAATGTGCCTTAGTAGAATGTATGAATCCAGCTAGAGGATGAACAACCATCTGATGGAAACTATTAGCTTGAATATATTATATATGCAAGTAAGACTCAAACTTCTTTCTCACCTTCTACCCTCTTCAGTCTTGAATGGAGTCAGTAAAGTTAAAGTCTTGAATATCACTTTAAATGTAAAAAAACCCAAATTAATAAAACAAATCTCAGAAAAACAAAGGAGATATTTATTACGAGTCTCCATAAGCAAAATCTTTACTGTGTTTATTTCAGTATGGTTTGCTTTCTGCTTCTGTTATGTACTTTGTCTTGTAATACTAAATTTGCAATTAAATTTATAATATTTTCTCTTTTAAAATTATGCATGTCTTTCAAAAAGTTTCTATGGATTAGAACCCATAGAATGTGTGTCCAATCTCATTGTCTCAATCACATTTTGATAAACCACATCCAGCTTTTGCTTCCCTGCATATTTGCCAACATACTCATTTCCTTCAATGATTAAGTAAGCCAGATAAATTTTAATTATGCCATAAAAGTGCCATAAAGAACGATCACCTGTGATTCTTTGCAGTGATGTTTTTCTTTGCAAATACTCTTTGACAGACTTAATGAAGATATTGGCATGGCAGTGTTTCAAATCCATTTCCATGTGAGTTATTAAAAAGGATTGTATTGGTAGACAAAATATTTCATTATTAAGAATTTAAACATTGGAAACATGGAAATTATACATGACAATTGCTAACAGTACAGGCTGAAAAAAAGGAAGCAGTGCAAGGTGAAGTTCTGATTATTTCTGTTTGCTAGAGCAAAATACTGTTGCAAAATGGAAAAGATGATTTTATTTGTATGCTTTTCAGTATTTGTGTGTGTACACGTGTGTGTGTATATATGAATGCATATATGATTTATTCCACTTTCTGGTACAATTATTTTCAAATTAGAAATGACAATACAAATTAAACACTATGGTCTATTGTGCAGCCAGTAATATGAAGTATGCTGTTAAGTATATAAGAAGCAAAAAATAAATATCAAGGTCAAAAACTCTGAGATGAACAGTAAACATTTCATTGCAGAACTGAAATGTTTGTGTATTAAGTATATTTTTAAATTATGCTATACTAATATCTGATTTGTTTTCAAATAAATGTAATCAATCCAGTAATTAACCATTACTGTTCTATATAGTAACAGTCACACACCTAGCACTTAATCGGCAGCTTAAGAAATGTTTATCAAGCAAGGTAGTGATTTTACTAGCTTAATAAATATTTTTAAGAAGCCAAGAAAACATATAGAAAAGCTAATTCCTAAACTAATGATCATTGTGAGCCAGTTTTATAGATTATGGATAATTTATTAAAGACTCAAACATATTTGTTTTGTTACATTTATTGTCAGTGCTAATAAATCTGAACATAAATGGTATGGGATAGAAAATTCCTGGTCTTAGGAGCATAATGGGCTTTCTCTTCGAAGCAAAAAGCTCAAGAAAATTATTCTTACTGATTTATTTTTATTTTGGATTGATAAAAAACATTGTAAACAAGGGTTTACAAGAATGCGTCAACTTAGTCCTATAGACAGACTAAAATCCTGTAAAAAAAATCAGCTCACGGTTATAGATAAGTTTCATGGTGGGATTTAATTAATAAAAGTACTAATAAAATAATCATAAACAGCAGGTTACCCAAAATTTGAGAGAACATGCAGTAAACAAGAATTAGGCAAAGTGTTGCCCTCCAGTCATAGCTGTCTAATAGAAGCCACAGTGATACTTGTGTGTGTCATTGTGTCAATTGTGCAGATTGCCTGTTTCAGTGATACCATGACATATGATGTCAGCTCCCCCTATGGATGCCCAATCTGCCACCTGTTGTCCATTTCTGCTCCAAGTTATGATCAAGAAACAAGAGCAGAGAGATTTCCAGTGTGGACCAGTGGTGGCTTGAATAGGAGTTTCTGTGACAGTGGAATGACCGGTCAGCGTGGCAATTTTTTCAGGCTCAGGCAGGCTTCCTTAGAGCCCAGAAGTGTTCTCCGGAGCAAGGAGAACCCCAGGATCACCCCTCATGTCCTTCCAATGGCTGGTAGCAGCCAGAAGACCGCAAAATGGCATTTTATGATCAGCTGGGAGGTGGGGCTGTCGTAAAGACATGCTGAACCAAAACGGACTCTAAAGCTGCCCACCCCATTTCTATAACATTAAGGGGGTTTTTTGTTTGTTTGTTTGATTTTTACCAAAGAGGGGCTTTTTACACCAAAGTAATTGGGAATCTCTTGGTGACTTTCATTATTTTTGGAATTTATTAATTTGGTGATTTGGCTTTTTTTATACATATAATCTGTAATGCTGAGATTTAAAGAATTTTCTTTTTATTGTTGCTCTTTTTACTAAAGTGAGCTTTGAGGAGTATAAAAGATTTTTTCTTCTTTGTTGAATCTGCTGATTGGAATTCTGATTTATTTGCTTTCACTTTTCTGTGGGAACAGTCTTTGTTACTACTTTCTGTTTTCCCGATTGGCTACACTGAAGATAAATGAGCTGGAGAAAGTTTCCAATTACAGTCTTAACAGACTTGACCTTCCTGAGGCACTACAGAGCGCCATAATCTACTGTGGAGAGATATGGAGGAAATTAAAGCAATTTTTAAAGACTTTTATACTGAACTCACCCAAGTTCTGGATTGTCTCTCAGAACCTGTGGAGCCCAAATTGTCCCAAAATTGAGAGAAGCTGTCAAGGCTGGAAATTATCCTAAGAATAAAGTTGCTTCCCCAAAGAAGAAGATGAGAATTGGTGATTTGGACTTAAATAGTCAAGGGAAGAAAACAGTTGTTGTAATGGTTGCCTATCCCAAACACTCAGACTCACAAGAGGTTACTTAAATGAAATCTGATTTATTAGGGAAATTATGACAGTTACAGAGAAAGCTGAGAATGACTAAAAGCACGCCAAATACAAACTAAAAACCCTCAGCTCCAAACGTAATCCCTCCCCCCGCCCAGCCATAGCAACCACCCCCCTCCCAGGTGCTGGTAACCGTTTTCTACACATCCTGGGAAAGCAGCCTTGAACACAGGAGATAACCCAAACACATTCCAACCCAGCAGCCAACAGATAACAACTCCCTGAAGAGGAATCTTCCTCTCTCCCGAGATCAAACACGTATCAGGCAAATGACATGCGAAACGTTATGATGTACCAAGCACATTGAAACGGTGAACATGACAGTTGTGGAAAGTTGAAGATAGAAGAGTTTTGGATCTAAAAAGAGGGATGGGCTGTGCTGCCATCATATCAGGACCAAGAAAGAGAATTAGGCAAAGGTTTGGACTCTTTAAGGCAGGCTGTAAAATTTGAGACTGACAATCAGAAAGTTCTGTGTACAATACTGAGATATGTGAATGCCTTGGTTTACTTTGAATTGGGTAACTGTTTAAATGTGTTTATCAGGATAGTCTTTAAAGGTTTAGATAAATGTTTTTGCTTTTTAGATAACACTTATATTTTTGGTAAAAGGGTATTAATAAAGTTACTTTTCTAAATATATAATAGTAATAAGATGTTGGTAGGTTACTTTGTTTTAATTTAAATGCTTTGGTTTACCTTGATAATTGTTTAAATTTGTCTATCAGGATGATTTTTTTAAAGGGTTTAGATTATTGCTTTTACTTTTTGGATTATATTTTTATCAATAAATAATAGCAGTAAGATATAGTTAGGTTATTTTTTGTTAGTTTAGCTGGCAGATAGGAGCAAATTATAGTGAAGAAGCATATTGTTTGTTAGTATATTAAAGGTAAAGGTTTCCCTTGACGTAAAGTCCAGTCGTGTCCGACTCTAGGGGGCGGTGCTCATCTCCGTTTCAAAGCCTTGGAGCCGGCGTTGTCATAGACACTTCCGGGTCATGTGGCCAGCATGACTCACGGAACGCCGTTACCTTCCCGCCGAAGCGGTACCTATTGATCTACTCACATTTGCATGTTTTCGAACTGCTAGGTGAGCAGGAGCTGGGATTAACAGCGGGAGCTCACCCCGCCGCACGGTTTCGAACCGCCGACCTTCCAATCGACAGCTCAGCGGTTTAACCCGCAGCGCCACCGCGTCCCGTTGTGTTAGTATATTAGGTGCAAAAAATTTTTAACTGGGAGGGAAAATTTGTTTTAGAAGGGAATGTTACAATGAGTATTGAGATGCTTTATAGAAATAATGCTTATTACAGTATAAATTGGAGTTTGATACTGATTTATGTATATCTTTGTTGTAGAAAGTCGGAAGTCACTTCGTAGTAATTTGTTTTGTATTTTCACACCTTTCTGGTTCTCTTCTTTTTCTTTGTAGGTTCTTTTGTTTCATCCTTTTTAGTTTTTATGTATATGTTGAAATAAATTAATAAAGCTTTAAAAAAAAAAGAAACAAGAGCAGAGAGAAGGCAAGAGTAGCTCTCAGGCAGTAGGCAATGTTTACTCCTAAGTAAAGAATAAATTAGAGTCCAGGTCAGCAACCACAAATACAGATCCAGGCCACAATTACCACTGTTACTCATAAAGCACTTCTCAAGTCTAAATGTTCTTACCTAAAACCTGTGCACAGGCTCAAAGTCTGAGTGAAGAAAAAAGTGGGGAAGGATTTTCTGTCCCTGAACCTGTGCTGCCTGTGAAAACTTGTTTCATTTCTAAGGAATGGGTCTTTAACAGATCACATCCAACATCCATTCATGTACTCTTTTTTTTTTCTGACAGGTCGTCTAGTATCTTTAATGTGATGCATGTATATTTGTATACAGTATTGTATTTTCTTGTAAGAGGTTACATGCAATTGCAAAATGTTGCTGTTATTGATATTAAGGAGGTTGGACTTGGAGTGACTTTACACAGAGATCACAAATGGGTTTTATTTAAATGGATCCTGCTGGATATCAGCGATGAGGATCCTTCAGCGTCAGAGGTGTGATTTCTGTTCCTTTGCTGAGTAATTTTCAGGTTACTGGAAATAACAGAGTGAGACCAGTTTCCAAATTGGTGTCTGCACCGGTATTTGTCAACATACTGTAACCCTAAAGGTAAATAGCCTGTTAATGGGGATGACTTCTGATCCAACGAATGTGGGCAAAACAAAATGCTGACGCAGCCCTTTGGCCCATCTCTGTTGTACAGATACGGGTGGGGGGTTACGGGCCTGCATTCGGTCATACTGAGGAAAGGAGGTACGGGGTTTAGGAATCGTCAGAGACAGTACTGTTGCTTCTGCTTGTTTTGCTTCTTTCTCCCTTTCCTCTTTCGTGCTCCAGCGATTGGAAAAGTAAAGTGCTTCCTGCAGCGTCAGCAGTATCAAAGGAAAGAACTCTAGTGTCCCCATTATCACTGCAAGCATTAGGTTGTTTGCACATTTATAGGTTTAAAGGACTGGTACAAAGGCTAGAGGCAACAATGTGCATAGGCAGTGCTTTTTGAAAAGTCAGCCCAACACTTGAGGAACTTTTCTCTCTGTTTCTGTTCTCTCTTTGCTTCTGGCACAGTGGCTGAGCCAAGGAGGGCAAAAACTGCATACAAGACCCTTTTAGTCTTCTCAGTCTGTGGCTTAGCCCTGAGTGTCATTCTTGGGATAATGGGATGGAACAGTTTGGATGTGTCTTGCTGAACTAAAATGGTGATTTAAGAGTGATTCGACTGCTATCAATGGAATTGTTATTTATTTGCTTAGATCACTGGGGAAAAATTATTCTTATTATTATTTTTGTATATCCGTTTCTCACAAGTGCCCAAAGTGACTTACAAGCCTAAGAACAGAAGCTTAGGCATTCCTATGTTTAAAGAGGTTTTGTTTAAAAATATTTTTTGCTTGCCATTTCCTTCCTTCTCTCAATTTTTAAATTCAAATACAAATCTTCCTATGTTTCGTCATCTTTATTCCCACACCCTATTGGTGTTACACTGGCAGTTTCTAGGACTTCTTTCCTGTGTTCTGTAAGAAAAGTAAAAGTCACTTTCTACATGGAGAGAAATTATGTCAAATGGGAAACCTTTGTTTAGCCTTTTCCAATATATGGCTATTATATTGAAAGAAGCATCTTCACCTTGCAAGATGAGACTGAAGACTTGGAATAAAGACATTGTCTTTAACTGTTTACAGTCTCTTATCCCTGCCATGTAAGAGATAAGAAAGCATTTTTCTCTATCAGGAAGCCTATGCTTGGAAACCAGTCCCAGAAGGTTAGACCCTTCGGATAGCAAAAATGTTTTTGTTTCCTTTCCTCTCTTTTCTCTCCCCGCACCCAAGACAGCATGTACAGTGACGGATGGACGGACAGAAGGCAGGCAGGCAGGCAGGCTGCAAAAGAAAGATGTGATGTGCTGAAGCTGGCTTTCAGCCTTTTCTTAGAAGGCTTTCCACATATATTGTGTTCATATATGTTCATGATATTTAATATTCAGAGCTGGAAAAGAAGAAGCAAACCATGAGCCAAGGTCTTTCATTGGAATGCCTGTTTTTCTGTTGTGGTCAGTTTTAAATGGTCTTATTTTAAAAAAGAAGTCTAATTGTGTCATTATTGTTCATAATACATTTTGATTTAAGCAATTGGGTTGCTACATTACTTTTGCAAACAAGAAATCTAATTAATAGCATAGAACAGAAACGGGCAGGAGAAAGATCTGAATCTGCTTGTAGATCCACTTTAATGGGCTGTTACAGATCATAAAAAGGTTACAGTTCCCAATTATTTAACAATAATAGCTACCGAATGACCATCCACCTTAAATTATACTGCTAAACTGAATAAATTTTGGATAGCCAGGATTTTTATAATGAAGAAATGCAAGTTCTGTTGCGGTGCTCAAAAGAAATTCCTCGGCTCAGAATTATTTAACTCTGTTACAATATTTCTGTAATGATTGCCTATTCCAATAAAAGGAGTCTCATCAGTAGTTACTAGAGAAAACTAATTTATTGAATGAATAGTATGCAAAGTATGAAGAAAGCTGAGAATGAGCAAAAGCGCGCCAATTACAAACTTAAAAAGCCTTGCTCCTGTTGCAAACCCTCCCCTCAGGCTAGCATAGCAACCACCCACCCCAGACGCTAGCAACCGTTAGAATCGGCCTGAGAAAGTAACCTTGAACAGCAGAGATAACCCAAACATACATTCCAGAAGATCACAAGTCAGCACAAAGGAAATTTACCAGCGTGGCCAGGCAGGCACGCAACTGCAGATATGACGTGAAACGTTACGAGGAACCATAAACATCGGAATGGGAACATGACAATTTCCTTATTATAAAAATGGGTTGAGATAATATGTGAGATTAAAATGGGACTAAGATAATTCATTCCACCCCCAAATGCCAGATATATCTATTAGTGCCTACTCCAGTGTCTTCACAAAGTCTCCAGAGACTTACATGGACAGATCACTTTCTGGTGACTGTAGGGTTGACCAATGCCACAAACCTCTGAAGGAACATGAGACTAATTATATCAGTCTACCCCATGTACTTGATTAATTCAGTGTGTTTCCAGGTGGCACATGGAGAGTTTTTATTGTAAGAAAGGATAGATAGGAAGAACCATCAATGGGCTGCTGTAATTTATTAGCAGAGCACTTTGCAGACAAAATCACTTGCCTTCACTTAAAACCAGCTGGGCAGAGCCTGAAGAAGTGCCAAGGGTAACATCTAGCAGTGTTATCTAGAAAGAGTTTGAATCTGTGGATTCTGAGAAAGTGGATAGAGTCCTCCAGGATATGAGTCTGTCATCTATGCACTTCATCCCTGTCCCACTTGGCTTATATGTGCTGCCAGGAAAAGGACAGGAAGCTGGGTCAGTGTAGTTGCTATGACCTCTCCTTAAGGGGTCAGTCCTCAATTCAGAGCCAGCTGTACTGGGTAACTATTGCCCAGTTTTTGACATTCCCTGTTTGTAGGCTGACCATACGTACCGTTTTGAACGGGACAGTGTCGTTTTTTTTCACATTTCCCGATCGTCCCGTCGTTTTAATGTAAATGTCAATTTTATCCCATTTTTTAAAAAACCACCTGTCAGCGCACATGTTAGGCAAGCCTTCCGTGCCTGACTGCCCCTCGCATTGGGAAACAACACCACAGGGACTGATCCATGTGCAAACAGGCACCAGTTTGTTTACCTGACTCTACCTGGGATTGTAAATAAAGATTGTCTAAAAGTGCTGCTGCTTTTTATATATACAGTAATCTGTTTAAGGACCAGCACATGGATCTTAAAAACTTTAAAACCATTTTTATCATCTTACTTTTTCATGAATACGAAATATTACATAAGTTTAACCCTGTCCCGTTTTTGCCATCCCAATGTCATGTTTTTGTCTCAAGGAAATATGGTCAGCCTACCCCTTTGGGGAAGGTTATTGGGAAGGTAGTGGGCAATCAACTGCAATGAGCTCTGGAAGAAATAGATTATCTGGATTCTCTTACACTAGGGTTTAGGCATGGGCATAGGCATGTGATGGAATGCTCTGGTTGCCCTCATTGATGATGTATGATGGGGCTTCGATGGGGGAGACTAACCTTACTAGTTCTACTAGATCTCTCAGTGGCATTCAATACCATTGACCATGATATTTCTCTGGACTTCTATACTGGCTACAAGGAAACACTGTTTCTTGGTGGTTCAGTTCCTTCTTAAGTGGGCAGTTCCAGTTACTATATATGGGGAAGCAGCCTCAGGGCTTGATCCTCTCTCCCAATTTATTTAACATCTATATGAAGCTGCTGCTGGAGGTCATCTGACAGTTTGAGGTTAGGTATCATGAATGTTCCAGTTATAGCCAGTTGTAATGGTATGTGGGAATGACCTTGGAGACAAGGCGAAGAGATGTATCCAAGGGAACGGCCAGATAAAAGATAACTTAGCCCACAGTGGGAATTTGGGTGGGACATGAAGCTCAGAAGAGACCTCCCTAGTTTCTTGGGCTGTAAAGGGGATGGGGGGAGAGACTTGCAAGGTTCTGTTAATGTAACCTTACAATAAAGTAGAATAAGCTCATCTGGCTGTGTTTCCTGTCTGGTCTACCTCACAAGGCTGACACCACTTATACATCTCTACCTTGGTGTGCCTGGGAGATACAGTGGAATTCTTGACCTGGAGTTAGTTGGGGTCTGGATGGGGAGAAACAGGTTGAGGCTCAACCCTAGCAAAACTGAGTGGCTGTGGTTCTGGACTGATTCTGGGACAATACCAGCTTCAGCTCTGGATGGGGTTGTGCTTCCCCAGAAAGAGGTGGTATGCATTCTGGGGATAGTCCTGAACTCTCAACTACTGTAGGAAAGCTATGTAGAAGCTGGGCCCAGGAGGATCTTTGCTCACCTTCAGCTGGTTACTAGTTGCAAGCATTCCTGTAGCATAAGGCTGTAGTCACTCATGCCCTTGTCACCTCACAATTAGACTGTTTTAATTGGGACTGTCCTTGAAATAATAACTAATGCAAAATGCAATAGCCTGCATATTAACTGGGATAACCCAGTATTGTCATATAATATCAATATTGTGGGAGCTGCATTGATGGCCAGTTTCCAGGTGCTATTCATGATGCCAGTAATCAGTTTTAAGAGTTCTATATGGATTGGAACCTGGCTATCTTTCAGATGGTCTGCTCCAAAGTGTGCCTGCCCGAGGCATGCCCACAGGAAGTTCTGTGTTGAGCGTCTTGGCTGCATATGAAGTGCACAACCAGTTTTGTTTTGTTTTAATGACTGAGTAGATCAGAGATAAATAACTTGGGTTATTTCAGAAGCTGGTGATCAGTGACTTCTGGCATCTCTCACTAATGGCCATGCTGGTTGAAGCTGTTGAGAATAGCAGTCCTGTATTATCTGAAGTAACCCACCTGATGGGCTTGGATAAATGTCTTGGGTAACTGCCATGCTTGGTAGCATTCAGTGTTCTAGTATAAAACAAAATAAATCCTGCAGAATTGAACTCTGTGAAATCCTGGTATATAATATATATTGAAATAATTAATGAAAAATAATGTCACTGTTCCTCAAACATATGCATCCCTGAATTCTTATAGCTACCTATTCTTTAAACGGTTCTTTCAATGCTGAACTTGTTTGATCTGAAGTTTTAAAATGGAAACTGCCTTCTGGAACTTCAGATATTTCTCTTTACTCCTAGCAGTGTTGCATCTTGCTTCTGCTTTCTCCTTTACCCAGCTTTTATGTGGCCAGACCAAAGTCTGGTATGCTTTTGCCACAGTAAACCCAAAATAAGAGTTGTAGCTATTTTTTAGGTTTGAGTAGCAAAAGGTAATTCTCCCCCTAATGAAAGCATTTGTTGGTGAACAGGTGATGTCTCAACAGTTTCATCCCTAGAATACTTTTCCCACCAGGGAAAAATGGCATGGCCTATTTCTGCGTTCTTAGCAGAAATTTGATCTACAGAAATCAGCAAATGAGCCATTTCCAGGCCTTTTGAATGATATTCAGGTTATTAGAAAAGGCAGCAGGAAAATTCAGGAGCTATTTAAAATATTGGCAGTTTTATTCTTGGCTGGGTAGGCATTTAAAATTAAAGCATTCAGACTTACTATATGCATTACTTACTATATGTATTTATTTCTTGCAGCTTGCAGCTATTTATTGCAGCACTTCCAGGTAGGAGATGGCAGAAATTGGCTCACAAGCAAACATCAAGGAAAAGGTACAATTTTTAATCATCATGTCATGCAGCACACAGGACATGTAGATCAGATCATTCAGACCTTAGACAATGCCCACTCCTGCTTTCCATAGAAGATGAAAGAATTAGTCAACACCCCCATGCTTGGTGGACATCCTTGAGCTAGCTGCTCTGCATTTCTACTTCAGACAAGGACATTTAAATGCTACTTCTTGGTACCAACAATGGAATCTGTTATCGCTATATAACAATCCCCTTTCCTTTTTAGAACTCAACTCTCTAATAGCCTGGATTATATGAAAAGGAAATCCTAGCTTGCATACGTGCTTGATGTTCTTCATATCATATACTCATTACCTATTTCATATATATAGACACATGCACACATACCATCTTTCCTTTAATGAGCTTAAAGTGATGTACATGGGATTATCCTTCATTTTTGTCCTTGCAGCAGCAACACTGGAGGTGGTTTGGCACCTAATGAACTCCATATTTGAATAGGGATTTGAACCTGGGTTTTCCTTGTCTCAGTCCAGCATTCCAACCACTACATTACAATATACTTATTACTGAAATATTTTGTTCATTAGTAGCTAGGACTTTTTCCTGTATGCAACTTCAATAGCCTTTTTGATTTTCTGAAAACAGTATTATTCCTACATTCTCTATCTTCCTACCGCTTAATCACACCTTATATTTTCATAGAAGTCAAGCCCACTTTCTTTGTAGGGTATGCCTGAACTTTGCAACCTAAACTCTCTTCCATTTTCCCCAGGATTCCATTCCTTATTAATTAACTGCCTGTCTTGTATTGATCATGTTCCATTCCATTTGCTTCTCCTGTATGATTACATGCAGAAGAGGACAGGACACCTGCATCTTTATAAAAGTTATGTAAAAGAGAGAATGTCAGCAGGTATAATTTAACATGCAAGTTAGATCCATTGAAATCCCCAGTTTTACATGGTATTAATTGATGCATGATGTTCTGCTGTCCATATCTGAGACCTACGAGGAACAAAAATTTTGTAGCCATTAGGCAAAGATGAGAATTAAAAATGCCAGAATCAAGTCAAAGCAAAAGCCAACTTTCATTAAGCTGTTACATTTTTAACACAAATGCAACAAAACTTTAAAAAAATATTTGGAGGGAGATTGATGGTTGCAAAGTGAGTGGAGCAACATCGCAGTTGTAGCTGGTGGAATATTTTTTTAGCAAATTGGTTGACTGATTGATTGATTGATTATGTGCCATCAAGTCGGTGTTGACTATGAGTGACCACAGAGATAGATTTTCTCCATGATGATCTGATCCTAACCTGGACCTTCAGGTCTTCCAATGGTGCACCTATTGCCACTGTAGTGGAGTCCTTCTGTCTTGCTGCCGGTCGTCTTCTTCTCTTTCCTTCCACCTTTCCCAATGTTAGAATCTTCTCCAGAGAGCTAGGTCTTCACATAACATGTCCAAAGTACAATAATTTGAGCCTGTTCATTTGTGCCTCAGGTGCTCACAAATGCTTCTATCATCCTCTATTCTTTGCCCATCTTCAGCGGTATAGCCAGACTTCTGCTATGACCTGAGCCAGCTAGAGAGCACTTATCTGAAAATTTCCATCCTGCACATCCTGTATCATCCTAGAAGAGGCATAATGGTGAAGCCAATTGGATACCCAGATGACAGCAGAAACAGAGCTTGTGGGGCATCTAGTTTGTTGAAAATTTACAGCATGAAAATACTATTCATCAACTCTGAAATGTCAAAAGCATCTCTAGGCTGACACAGTGCATATAACCTATTAACAGCTGCCCTTGTGTACCATTGCCTGGAAAGCTATTTAAAATTTAACAGGCAAGCTACAGGATGCAAATAAATGGAAATGTCAGCGCTAATTTTCAGGTGGAACGAGGAAAAAGTTGCTGCCAAGAAAGAGGTAGCAGCTGTATCTTTGCTGCAACCGAGGAAGTTATCAGAAATATAGCAGAAAAAGTGAAGCCAATTTTCACTTGTTCTTTCTGTGTACCACTAGCGATAGGAGACTATTTTGTACGAATAGGCTATTGAAAGTTTGAACTAGAATTGCAAGTTTGTAATACAAAAATACAACACAAATTTGTATTTTTATTTGTATTTTGTTTTGCATTAGTAGCCCTTTCCTTGTTTCAAAATGTATTTTTCTCTCTTCATTGCAGATCAGTGCAGTGCGTTCAATTGTCCCCAACAAAAGCCACAACGAGATAGTGCTGGTGTTACAACAGTTTGATAACAATGTAAACAGGGCCGTGCAAGCTTTCATGGATGGTCTGTATGCTGTTCACATTTCACTGACTCTTCAGAAAGAAGCATTAATTGTTAAACGTCTCATTCTTTGCATAGGTGAAATAAAGGTCATCCGTGTACCCTATTAAAAGAGAATATTCAGCATTCCTTGAAAGTAGACTATTGTTAGTGACCTGAGAAGGGATTTATAGGCATCACCAGCAAGCCCCATATGGTATAGAACTTATCAGCAGCTTTTCATCTTCTTGGTGCATCCAAGTGTAGTAGAAGGAATATTTGGGGCATGGGAGGAATGCCATAAAGTTGACTTAACAGTATGGCTGCTTTGCTGGTAATTTTGAAAGGTCGCTAAGAACAAGTGGGCCAGACCCACAGAGGAAAAGAAATAATTTGAACCAGAAATTAATGAGATATTACCAGGCTCTGGCAGCCATGGACACCAAACCTGTCTCTAACCATAAAGCAGCATTCTTGATGCATCTCAGAACGGCAAGGACAGCTCCTATAAATTTGGACAGCTTCCAGAATATTAAACCATCAGTAGCACACTAAGAAGGGAAACTATTCTGAGCCACTGTTACTGCTGATTGCATATTCATCTTTCCTTCTCTTCTCCTCTCCAGGCAGCGCACTTCAAGTTCTAAAAGAATGGAATATGACTGGGAAAAAGAAGGTAAGGGATTCCAAAGCAGAGTCAACCCGCTAAACTCATATTATCTACATAAATTGTGAGAGCTGAGCAAATGATCTGTTGCCACAGTTTTTTGCCCGTTGCTTTGTTTTGTAGTGAGCACAGTTCCACGTCTGCATACAAGCAGCTTCAAAACCAACAGGTGCTGTTAGTTTTAATTATTCCTTGCGGTTGCTGTTTGTGTAATTGCAGATTGCCCTGGATAACTTGACAGAAAATCAGAACAATTGAAATAGTCCACCCTATTGAAATCTCTGGGCATTTCTTTAAGAAATAATCAAGGCCAGCGTTTTTCACTGTTAAGTGATCCTTGAATGATTGAAAAAGTACTGATTTATATGAAGCATACGTGTTTACAATTTCCTATAACAATTATGTAGGGATGGCTACCAAGTTAGAGCCAGTCAAGCCAATGAAAGTCTAAAATTGGGTCACTTTAATTTTTTTTTTATTTGGCCCCTCCACAATTAGAACTGGGATTGTGGCCTTGAGAAAATGTAGTGGAGGTCCATCTGCGACAGTGAGTGAGCATAGTCAACAGCTGGCAGCTCAAGAATAACTTGACAGCGATCCAATAAAGCTGCATTTGTGTTTTTATTATGCTATGTGCACCCCACCTGATGCTCAGATAACACCCCCCCCATCTCTTTTCTGTTGCTGTAATCTTGCTCCACCCAAAGTGATGCTTTAAACTGGACCCAGTCTGAAGCCCTTCATTCTTGGGTGTGTATGGGTGCCCTTATATAGGGATATACAGTACTTACACGCACGCGCAGAGTCTCTGCAGAGTATAGTTGAAATGGAGGCTACAGCGGTAGGATCACAGTTCCATCTCCTTTTTATGCTTGTTGCACATAAAAAGCAGGCAGAGCTTCAATTGCTCCCTTGTCACCACCATCTTAACATTTTCTTACCATACCCTGCAGACACTCCTGTGCACACCAATGTAAAAATTGTTTTCAATAGGTAAGAGAACTCTGATTGCTCTGTTAAGCAGCTGAGACCACAGATTCTAGCTAGTGCTTTTCACTTTTGTTTATACAACTTAACTTTGATATTGAATAGACTCTGTAGTGCATGGAGAGTTATTACATGTTAATCCAACAGTTGCGAAATATAACAAATAATTATGTTCTTCAAAATAATTTTCTTTTCTCCTGTGGTTGAATAGAACAAGGTCAAAGTTAAAAAAAATTAAGAGAGCTAAATATGCTATATACTTTTCTAAGAAATATTTTTATTTAAATATTCAATGCTCAGCTGTAACTGCAATTATTTTATGATCCTGTTTCTTTCACCCCATGTGTATTTCAAGTAACGTGGATGAAGCCCTGATAAAATATACAGGTAGCCCTCGACTTACGGCCACAATTGGGACTGGCACTTCCATCACTAAGTGAGATGGTCATTAAGTGAGTCACACCCAATTTTATGACCTTTTTTGCCATGCTTGTTAAGTGAATCACATGGTCATTAAGTGAATGGCTTCCCTCATTGACTTTGCTTGTCGGAAGCCAGCTGGGAAGGTCGCAAATTGTGATCACGTGGCCTCAGGACACTGCAACTGTTGTAAATACATGCTGGATGCCAAGCCCCTGGATTTTGATTACATGACTGCAGGGATGCTACAATGGTTGTAAGTGCGAGGACTGGTCGTAAGTCACTTTTTTCAGCACCATCGTAAGTTGAGGTAAGTCTAGGACTACCTGTATTGCATTTAGTACATTGAATAGAATTTACAATTGAAAGAGAGAAATGTGGGTGGATGTGTTTTTCCCACTGTAGCATGACCTGTATGGAGTAATGTTGCTATCCTTATTTAACGCAGAACAGCAAAAGGAAAAGAAGCAAATCGAAACAACATCACCGTAACAAAGATACAAAAGATAGAGAGGATGGGGCAGAAAAGGTGTCTTTGGAATCCCAAGAGCTAAATGGCTGCCAGCTGAATGGCTGTGCTAAAGATACTTTCCCTGGCAAATATGCCAGGGAAAAATCAAAAAATCCTCATGAAGAAAAGAGCTGGGAATACAAGGACAGGGGAGAGACAAAACCAGAAGTAGCAGGTCAGTGCCCGTATCAGCTGGATTTCCACCTTTCTCATTCAGCCAGGATTTTGTCTTTCATAGAGATGGACTGATTCAGTTCTGATTTGTTCTTTCACAAGTCTGAGAATTTAAAATTTTCAAACTGCATAAAAATTCATGGGCGTTTTTGTTCAAATTTGCCTTATTATACACATTTTTGCAAGGTAAGATAAGATATAGCATAAATAACTTCAATATTTTTTTTTCACTGTTAAATGAAACTTTTGTGTACATTTTTCTCTAATACTTATTGGAGATACATCAGAACATTTTAAATAATGTAAGTTTCTATTATTAGTTTGAGCTTGCGCATTGATTTGAAAATGTGAATTGGCATTCAGATGGGAACTAAACCAATTTCTCCATATCCTATCTTATATGATTAGCCTCATAGCCTTTGCTTCCTTCTTTCCTTCTTTTTGATCTCCTTAGAGATCATTTTATTCAGCTGTTTTCTGTATTTCATGCTGCAGTGCACCTGTCTGAGTCTGGGCATGTATGTCCTGGGCCAATGTTTTTCTCCCCATGAATGGCTGCTGCTGCTGCTGCTGTTCTTTCCTCTGGTACCATCTTCGTTGCTTCCCTTTTTCCTTTGGGCATTGTTTCACCTGTCCTAATGCAGCAAAGTACCTAGAATGTAATATTGCTTGCCAGAATTATTTCAGATTTTTAAAATTCTATGGGCTATCATGCATTGCTGCATTTAGTGATGATGCATATCGTTTGATGAGGGTACAGCTGCAACAGTACTTCCTCTTTTCTGATGGTTAAATCATTGCTGGAGGCAATTGGTTCTGCAAGCAATGCAGAACCAATCCAGCATCACCTGCCCTCTGATCTGTTTTGGTCCCATCTCCTGAAGAAGTTTCTTACAACTGTCCTACCAACCATGTATGTTAATAGTGATCACAGTTTTCTGTCTTTATATAGCTGGTTCTGCTGAACTCCAAGGGATGCTAGATGTTTAGAAAAGAAAGGTTGAAGTTGGGGACCCAACACTGCCCTATGATTATTGAGGAAGTGTATTACTGTACTCAGAATGCTGACTGCTTGTTGGAGAGGGTTGAAAAACTGGAAGGCAGGGAAAGAAGGAATGAAATGGAGTATTTATTTTATTTATTCCCCACCCATCTTACTCAGAGAGCGACTCTCAGCGGTATCCTAGAAGAGAATATTCTTCTAGCCAGCCCTGAATAAGAGCACCAAATGCTTCACCCTTTTGTGTCTTCCACAAAAAGCAGAAATGTTTTCTGTATGACCATATTAGCATATATCCATCCTGGCTTTTATAGCATTTGGACAGGAAGTAAAATATATATTGGCAGCCGTATATAATCCCGAAAGAGTCATGTACAAATTTGTTGCAGATGTAAAGCTTCTAAACTTCTGAAAGTTCTTGGTCAATAATTTCAGCATGCATAGTCATAACAATACATTAAAGGAACATTCCAGGAGAAAGTTGGAATATGCTTCTCAAAATCATTTTCAAAGATGTATATCTTACAAATACTAATTGAAATGTGTTTCCCCTAAAGAAACACACTTCCTTAGTGTTTAAAGAATCCTTTAAGGAATTACCACCCTCTGGCCAATGTATTATTCAAACCAAACATAAAGCATATGTTTAAGTCTGGCATCATAAAGAAAATTCTATTCCTGAAAAACGGACTTACAGACAGGTGTGGAATGGATATTGTGGCTTGCTAATAGACAATTACTCCGGATAAAAAATAATCAAGAGCCATGCATAGAATTTCACAAATGTTCCCTAATAGCTTTTGTTACCCATGAAAAACTACCTGCAAATTCAGTGGTGTCTTGATTCTTTTGAAAAATGTCCATCATCTAAGATCTTACAGCAGTTAATTCTGTTTTTTCAATCTTACAGAAGTTAATAGTTCTGTTTCTTAAATCCCATAGGAATTATAAAAGCATGCAGTCACTCAGTGGATCTAAGACAGCTTTTGGCTTTTTATTTCTGTATTGATATAAATTACTTTTATCACTTTTCTATGCAGCCAAATGACTAACATTCCAGTTACTGAAATAATGAAAGCAAAATATAGAGCTCAAAAGCAGCTAAAAAAACACAGTTAAAATATTTTAGAACAGAATTAGAAGAGGGTAAAAGCACTTTTGCAGTACTGTCATATATTCTACCGAGAGATCTTGTTCCTTATATAGCCAGAACTACCCCATCGACATCAAGAGAGTTACTGTCACACCTTCAGGAAATAAAAAATAGAGCTTTGCAAACTATTTGGAACACCACTTTGCAACAAACCCTTCCTATGGCTATGAATCCTGCCTTTTCCATATTGCTGAGTTGGTTATGACTATGGAAGATTTGGCAAACCTACTTTAACACCATTTCCTGAGTCCACTGAGCATGCACAGTAAACACTTCCACTAGAATGGATGGCAAAGCAAAGAACTGGAAAAGACGGTCTATATTTCAAATGCATCACACATTTGGTTTACATCAGGGGCCCCCAAACTCTTCAACTCATCAAGCCCTTCATGAAGTTTCAGACTGTTCATCGACCCCCCAACATTTATTATATGAAAATAATTTAATAAATACTACTTCAGTAGTACTACGAATACTAACAGCAACAACAATAATAGTAATAATAATGACTTCATAAAAATAGATAATATTTAAATATGAAAAATAAAAGATTTAACATGCTTTTTTTACTGAAACTGTTGACATCCACCTCACCTTCAGGCCTAGGGACAGGCATGGAGCTCTACAGAGACCCCAAAAGATTACCAAAGACTTTTTCGGAACATAATCCTGTGAGTTTGATTTATAAAAGAAAATCTAGTTCTTTTAGATGGAGACTAAACGAAACACTGCTACAGAAAGAAGGAATAGTGGAGGATTATAAAAAGAAATTAAAAGAATTTGTAAGACTGAATTTAAAATAGAATTGTGTGTAAATGATGAACATGTAATTGCTAAAATATATAAACTTTTACTGAAATCTGAAGCAGAAAAAGAACAAGTGAAAGAATGTATGATAAAGTGGTCTACAAATTTTCTTTTAATATACAGATGGAACAATGGGAAAATATGTCTTTGAAAGGACTGAAATTTACACTATGTTATAATCTTAAAGGAAATGGTTATAAAATTATGTACTGTTGGTATATGTCACCAGAGAAATTGTCTAGAATGTGTAAAGGCACTTCAAATTTATGTTGGAAATGTGAGTAACAAGAAGGGACATTTTATCATGTTTGGTGGACATGAGAAAAAGCTAGAAAATTTTGGATTCAAATACACTGATTCAGAAGATTTTAAGGATTAATATACAATGTAGACCAGAGGTTTTTCTTTTGGGATTGATGGGCAGTTTGAAAAAAGTCATGGAACTTTGTTTTTATACGTGATAACTGCAGCAAGATTATTGTATGCACAAAGATGGAAAGTTCGGCATTACCCACAATGGAGGAATGGTTGGTGAAGATGATGGAACTTGCTAAGATGGCTAAATTGACTTCTTTGACCAGAAAAAAGACAGTATCTACATTTATTGCTGACTGGAAACCTCTTACGGACTTTTTGCATAATACAGAAAAAAAATGAACTCATGACATGGTTTTGACGATTAGACAGGATAGATTATAAAAAGAAGAGAGTTATGTTGTAACCATAGAACAAGAGGTAAATTTATAATTGTACTTATAACTGCTATAAAGAAGATTGGAAGCTACTGTACTTCTTTGTATCTTTTTTCTTTGTTTTCTATTTTTCTTTTACCTTTTTTCCCTTTCTTGCACTTTTAGTTTTCTTTTTGATTTCTTTCTTTTCCTTTGCTTTTTCTTAGTTTGGATTAATTTTTAATCTTCTTTTAAAATTTTTTTTTAATAAACATATAAAAAAGAGACCCCCCCCAAAGGTTAATTGACCCCAGTTGACCTTCCATCATTTATCGACCACCTATTGACCCCCCAGACATTTACCGACCCCCTTTTGACCCCCAGCCATTTATCAACCCCTTGGATAGCCCCATCGACCCTTGGAGGTCGATATTGACCACTTTGGAAAACCCTGATTTACATAAACATCTAGTTATGCTGCAAAACATACACTTATGTTTGCTTTGATCAGGACCTGAATAGAAGAAACAAATCCCTATGGAAGTTGCTCTGTGGAATTCTGTTGTGAATGCCATACTACAGATTTAGATTTTTCATTAAAATAAATACTTAAGGAGAAAAATGTTTCAGCTTTCACTGATTTATAGATCTTCAAAATAGCTGAATTTGCTCTTATCACTGAATCATCACAGCAGGTTCTTCCCCTCTAATTCCTGATAAATTTTCTTTGCAAGTGAAATGATAGGCACACATTGTCATTAAAACACTCTCAGCCTTACTCACCTTTTAAAAATATGGAAAAGTCCCATATTATATAAATTCACATATATTTGTTAAGTGTCTCTGAGGATGCAAGTGACATCTTTATAGCATTACATACAGTAGTGTTATTTCTTTATTGATTTAATTTAGTATATTATTGGTGCAGTAAATTAGGTTTTACTGAACTGGGCTTGAAAACTGTCTGGAAGAATATTATCAGAGTATTAGGCTCATGGATTCAAAATGTCTGGCCCCAATAAACAAAGTACTGTTCTATTCTGCATTAAATGGGATTTTCAGATTGTCTGTAAAGATAGATCCATGTATCCTACATTGCAATAATCCAGACAAAAAAAATTCTGGTTTCTGAGTGACTTCTCTATCCAGAGGAGATTACAGTATAACTGGCATTAGAATCTGAATCAGATGATAGGCACACAGTGGTACTATGAACCTGATCCTAGAGGAGCATGACCCTCTTAGAGCAGAATGAATGCCTGGGCAGATTAGGTTTTATTAATATTTTTATTTACTTAATCAGTTTTTAAGGCCAACAAATTTGGGCAGCTTACAGAGGATTAAAAAGTAACAAGAACAAGAAAAAACAATAGCAATAAATGGCATCTGCACTGGAAAGGAGAAGCAAATTCTGCTATACCACAGTGGGTTCACAAGTCATCCCAACCCAGTGCTTGTAGGAAGAGCTAGTCTAATGCCCTCCTAAAGGTCAGCAGGACTGGGGCCATAAGGACCTGGGGGGTGGGAGCTGTTCCAAAGGGCAGATCCAGCTACAGAGTGGGCATGCCTCCTTGGTCTCATAAGATGAGCCTTCTCTTTTGAGGGGACCTGAAGCATACCAACCCATCTTCAGACAATCTGAAAAAGGCAGTTCTGCAAATAAATCCCACTAAAATAATTTCTGCTTTATTTCAGTATCCTTTCCCTGGCAGAGAATGTTTACTTTCCAAGATACTTCTTCTAGCATATCACTACTGTTGTTTTGTTTGTTTTTCTAGACAAAAAAGAAGAACCCACAAAAGTATCTATAGAGGCAAAACGAAATAGCACAGAGCTTCCTGATACTTTCCAGTGTTCACCACAGCTTCAGTGTAATGTTGGTAGAACAAAAACAAAAATACCAGCTACCACCATCAAGTCACCTGTCCCTGAATCTCATCTTGCAATGAAAGCAGAAGATTCAACCCAAAAAAGAGGTAACATAGATTGTGATGCAGTTCAGTTGGATAAACACTTATTACTCTGCCCAGCTAGTGTTACTATAAATGCTACTTCACCATCCATTCCAGAAGTGATATGTAAATATATTTTGCCTACCCTGTAAAAGCAAATATACTTCTTATCTTACAGACAAACACCTCTGGGAGCAGTCACAAAGTCACCTCTCAAAGGTTATTACAATGGGACTCTTCCAGTGGCTTCTGTCTTTCATATAGCATTTTACCAGCTAAAGTTAGGCGTGATGGTGGATTTGTAGCCACCTTCTCCTTAGACTCCAGAATTCCCCTGCCCCCTTCAATACATAGAAGATTGGGAGAACAAACTGAATGAGGTAACACTGGAATGAAATAAACTCCGAGTAAGAACAAGGAGGAAAGATAGAAGGAAAATCCCCAGAGACTCGGTGCAGGCAACTTGCAGGAGAGGAAGATCCATCTGTTGCTAGAATTAAATCATTAGATGAAACCCTGAATCGATGTAAGAGTAGTGGATTTGTTTTACACAAAATAAAGATTGGGATATTCAATATGGTTTTTTAAGTTTTCAGGTCAGGGATATGATATTGCAAAATAGGGAGTAACTGGATTTTTTTGAACTAGCAGCAAGTAATTTTACTTTTGAAGGATCTTCATCCGATTACAAAAGGAGAAAAATGCTATAATGCTTCTTTCTGTGACAAAATTGAAAATGTTACAGTCTGTAGCAGTGGTGCTGCATCAAACATTCAGTTCCATTCATGATGTGGAGTGAAGGAGAGGGTAGGATAGAAGTCAGAATTCAAGGTAGGAGAAAGAGAAAACTTAACATACTGGTGGACAGTAACTCTATCCTTTTTCTTCTATAAAAAGTCCATATGTTCACACACAACATTCTTTGTGGATTTTTTTTTTAAATTCTCTGCTAAAGAAACAGGAAAATCAAGGAATGGCAGGGCCCGAACTGAGTCATTTGCAATATACAAGAAGTTACATTCATTTCATAATGAAATAGAATTGATAGGAATCTAGCTGTATCCTAGTCTTCCAGATCTACCGTGCTACAAAATCAAGGTTTTAAATATTGGTCCTCTGTTTTGGCTATTACAGTGTAAAAAGAGTTCCTGATGTTCTGTACAAACTGAAGAATAAACTTAGTCCTGCATTTTTGTCCCTTGTTTCATTATTATTATTATTATTATTATTTACAATGAACCATTTCTCAATTGTGCATGACCAGCTGAAACAGAATTTTGTATATTTCATATAATGTGGAAATATACAAAATTTTGAAATACATCAGTTAATTGAAATATACCAGTTAAGAAATATACAGTAACAATTACACTTTGTAAGTTGATAATATCTTAACTGAAATTGATAATTTATCATTCCTTTTGAATGCTAAGATAGGAAAATAGTGTCAGTGACTTCACAGAACAAGTGATGTTTAATTTTGCATATAAATGGACAAGAACCAGTTTGTTTGTTTAAATTGTGAAACATTATATAACAATAAAAAATGTGGATTTTGGCATTTTAAAAGAAGAAGCAAAATTCTATTCCGTCCTTAATTGTTTGTAATCAGGCAGTTGTTTTAAATCAGAAATCTTTTATGCTCTTACTAGTTTTGGAATGGTATGAAGGATGATTTTCTATCTTGGCTTACTTATTCTAAAATATTAAAGGTGCACGCTCAACAAATTTTCTGAAAAAAATAGAATTTATAAAACCTGGAATATAAATTGCCAAGATAATTTAGAGATACAGTGTGTATAATGTTTAAAATTTTAAATAATCTGGTCTCTTGTGGATTCTCTTTTTTTCAAAAATTTGCAATTATTTTCTTAAATTACTATACTTTTGAAATATACTTTGTATAATTTAAAAAGTACTTTTTAATATATCAAGAACAGATAGTGTATATATGTGTGTGGGTTTGCTTCTTAGATAACTGATCCCTTTGTTTTTTCTTCTGAATCAAGTTTGTTGGTGAAATAGTAATTGATGAGCGTGTTGAATCAGGACCAGGGAGGTCATTGATAGCCATGAAAACTATCTGGGTGACCTTGGTTCACCCTCCCTCTCTCAGTCCAATCACAGGGTTCTTGAGGTGGGAGTAAAATTGGAGGAGGGAGTGTGAGGTGCCTTGCCTCAAGCTCCTGGAGGAAAGCTGGAATATAAATATACAGTACTAAATAAGGATGATAGCTGTTTGTTCTTATAGGTCCAAATATTGAGAAATCTGTTAAAGATCTTCAACGCTGCACTGTTTCACTGACTCGATACCGCATGATGGTCAAAGAGGAGGTGGATAATTCAATAAAGAAAATTAAAGCTGCCTTTTCTGAATTACATAGCTGGTAAGTAGAATGGTTTAAATATTTTACAAAAGACACAACTCTACTCTCTCAGATTTCACTCTATAAGGAAGACTTCTTTGCTGCTTAAATCAACCCGTCACTTCAATATTCCCCCACTTTCATTCTAAATAAGTAGGAAAGGTCTATATTTGACACCATGGAACAGCTACTCTCTGGTCTGGTGTTTCCCCACTTTTTCTTTGTGTAGACCACTTCATCACCAGCTTAAGTTTTTGTGGACTACCACAAAAATCAGGAATCCAAAATGTGATGTCTGTGGGCACCAAGGTACACATCTGGATGACATCCATGGAACACCAAATTTAAATAAAGTTAACGTAATTTTTCTTTTACGAATACCTGATATTTGGCAAGATTGCAACATTTCAGAGTTGGTTTCCAAACTGAAATTTTGGGTGAAAAGACCCAGGTCTTCAATATTTCATATGAGACCACAAAAATCTTGCAAGAAGGTTTGGGCATTTTTGGAAATTGTATTTGGTTAGGCATATGCATTAGAGTCCATCTATAGGAGAGAGCTCTGACACATCATCAGAGGTCCACAGGCCACAGGTTTGGAACCATTTGTAGAGGCTAACTGGATCCCCCAGAATATTTTTTTTCTGTTTCACCCTTCCTTTTGCCTGGGTTTACTGACTGCATTTGGGATGGATTGAAAACCTATACACTTTGAATGCCAGTATTTGTTATTATAAACAATATGCCTGACCAATGCACTTCTTGCTTCTCAACTGAGAAGGTTGAATGAGGCAGTTGAGATGAAAGTAGTGTATATTAAAATGTACACAAAAATAAAAATTACAAGGCTATTAATATGTCCTGTTAAGACATACAGTAAATGTGCATAACAAATACAGACTGACCCTGCTCATCAGGAAAAAGGAATTGTCTCCTTACATGCCCATACAATATTTTTCTCTGCCTTCAATAGAAAATAAACTGTAGAAAGTGAGTGTTCTAGGATTAATTATAAAGTATACAAAACTGACCCTAAAAACGTCTACCCTCCTTTTTTATCTCAAGTATTTTTGTGTCAAAGAACTTTCAGCACCGAAACCAACTAATGGAAAATGTTTGAAATGTTTGAAATCACAGGAACACTGGGGGGAAAAAAAGTCTAAGAGCTATTATAGTTTTTTAAGAAACCTGTATAAAATGAAATCATATGTAATAAAAGCAAGAAGGAGAGGGAAAACAAAAGGCAGCATTAATACTTTTTTTTATCTAAATATATAGCAGAGAGGAGGAAAGTTAAAAATAATGAAGGTGGGATAAAAATAAATAAATAAACTTTTCTCCCTACCAACTTTTTATGTTGCTGATTGTAACAATTTTACAGAGCAAGAAAGAATGGTTAAAAAACCATTTGGGGTTTGAAACCAGATGTACGTTTATAGTCTTCATTTCTCTAACACATCAGTCTGCTTTTCTGAGTATACTGCTTAAAAAAAAGTGATTGGTACAAAAAGCATGTTGGCATGGTTTGATCATATAGAGAGGATGAATAAGGATTGGGTTGCAAAACAAATATATGAAGGAAAAATGAATGGGTTGAAACGATGAGGAAGACTGGGAAAGTCCTGGCAGGATGGACTTTAGGAGATGTGAAAAGTTTAAATAACAAAAGGCAACATACAAAGCCATGTATGGATGCTATTGAAGCAAGGGTATTTTGCACACAGAAAGGAATGCACAGGTTTAGTGCATGGCATTGGTGTAGATTTAGGTATATTTCATTTTTTGTCTCTTATCTCATTATTTACTTTCTTTGTCTTAACTATTTCTTACTACTTTTCTGTGCTTTGCATAACATTGCTTACCCCGAAAGGGAATAGCACAGCTGGTATCTATGTATGCATTTAATTATCACCTTTAGGTGTTACTGTACATCAAGAATAAGAAATTAGACACAATCCTAATTTCTGTTCATTCATACTTGGAAGTGAAAATATTTGAACTCATTGGAAGTTGCTCCTGAATAAAAATGTGTAATATTAAATACATTTTAAGAGGTAATTGCAGAACTTTTTGGAGCTTTCTATTAGCAACACACACTGTTTTTTATATCTGGTCAAATAGGTTTTGCAGTTCTTTGAAGCAACACAAAATTATATAAATACTGATTTTCCTTAAGGGAAAGCAGGGTGTGTATGAGGACTTTCCAACATTAAAATTGCTTTGGAAGGTAGTTGAAAAAACAACTATCTTCAATCTCTAAGTGGCTTTAATTTTTTGCCCTTTATCTTTTCAATAGCTGGTTTGCTTTCAATGTTTGCTAGTAATACAAGTACACAAAGTTTCTTGCAAAATGTGGGAGTTTTATAAAGGCAATATTTTATTTAAAAGTTAGGACTGGTCCATTTTCAGCTTGATCTGTGATGTGTTCAGTATGAAAAGAAAAATGGCCTGCACCTCTTCTCTTTATAAGTTCTAGTCTTAAGTGCTGGATTGTTGCCTGGGATAGGAAGAACAAATCCTGTTTTAGGGTTATATGTGAATTGGACATCTTTTAGGGGGGGAAATGAAGAATTCTGTATCTTTGCTTATTGTCCTCCTCCTTTCACATCTTTTCTTGTGTGTGTGTATGTGCTATAGAGAAGGTTTGAATAAAGCTGTATTTCTTCACAGGCACCTAACTCTCAAAGTATTACTGTACTGAGCACCTTTATGTTAGAATTTAAATAGTCTAATATATACTGTTATATGCTAGTCATTCTCTTAATTTTTTTCTTTGTTCGGCATTCTAAGCAGCTGGAACCTTATGTCTCAGCTTCACAGGATACAATAATTTGTACATATTAAAGTCAAAATCATTCTTTATAAGCTGAGAACTGCAGTGCTTGGTTTTAAAATGGTGAAATTAGAAACCTGACCATACCCATACATTAGTCTGTAGGTTTTGTTTCCATACAGAACAGATGTCAGAAAGGGTCTGGCTGTACTTTTTATGACTAACACATTTCATTATAAGGCAGAAGCTTTCATGAGCAGCAGGTCACTCCATCAAATGCGTGGAGTGGCTAAACTGATGTAAGATTTAAATACTTGGGGAGGGGAGGGGATGACAGGATGGTTTTGCACATGGAGGTTCCATGGGGCACAGATGATAGGTACATTATCAGCTAACAATTGTAATGGGTTTTAAAACTGTCATGAGTAAGGATGGCGAGCAGGGGGCTCCCACCCAGACTGTCAAGCGCATGCGTAGCACTGAGGAACTGTTCAGCCATTCAAAGAGACACAGATCGGGACCGCCTTAACCTTTGGGGTTTATATGGCTGGGTTTTCCCACGCCTTCTCAGTTTGTTAGGATTCTTGTTAAGTACTACTAATAAATATTAGAGACCAAGTCCTCGTCTCAGTGTGTTTCCTGGTAATCAGGACAAAAACCTATTATTTAGACCTTTGAGTTGCTGAAACCTACTGACTGCAAGCTTAGCTGCCTCATGCTCAATTGTGCTTGTGTAGTTTCTTTGTTCCCAGACTGCTACACTGAGATCGGCAATGGAATGTCCTGGGAGGTTGAAATGCTCTGATATTACTTTGTCCTTATCTTGAGTCCTGATGTTAAATTTGTGTCCATTAATTCTTTTGTACAAGGTGTGGCCCTTTGTCCTAAGTAGAATCCAGGAGGGGCATTGCTGGTAGATGATGGTATATCTCACATTAGAGGAAGAGCATGTGAAGGTGAGAGGAAGCTTATGCCTTACAGGTAATCCTCGGTTAACAACACCAGTTGGGACCGGAATTTCCATCACTGAGCAATGTGGTCATAAAGCACATGTCACATGACCACATCACTTAGCAACAGCAATCCTGGCACTCCCTGTTGACATTGTTAAGTGAGAATCGTGGGTTGTTAAGCAAGTCCTGGGCGGCTTGCAAACAGGCCGGCAGGCAAGGTAAGTGGCTGCTGCTGAGCGGGGGAGGTGCACGGGTGGCCAGCATGGCATGAGTGCAGCAGAGCCAGGGGTGGCTGCTGCCAGGTGGGGGAGAGTGCAAGCAACCTACCAGAGCAACTTGTGACCTTCTCTGCCAGCTTTGACTTTGCTTGTGGGAAGACGGCAGGAAAGTTCTCAAATGGCGATCACATGACTGCGGGATGCTACAGCCATCATAAGTGTGAGCTGGTTGCCAAGTGCCCAGATCGTGATCATGTGACTGCGAGGGTGCTGGGATGGCCAGAACTTCGAGGACCAGTCATAAGTACCACTCATTCAGCGCTGTCGTAATTTCAAACAATCGCTGAACAAGTGGTTGTGAAACGAGGACTACTTGTATAACAAAATGTGTTAGTCTGACAAGGTCTACCTGACTCTGACTTTCGGTTACCACAGACTAAGACAAGCCTCTTCCTACAATACCTACATAAAGAACCGATGAAGTAACAAATGAATGAGCAACTCATTATACCCCCAGCTTATACAGTAGATAATAAAGTATGTTAATAGGGGCCCAGTGTCCTAACAGCCAGGAACCACGCTGAGACAAGGAATAGGTCTCTAGTGTTTTATTACTGCTACATAACAGAGAATCCTAACAAACTGAAGAAGCATGGGAAAAACCCAGACATATAAACCCCAAAGACTAAGGCGGGCCCGATCTGTGTCTCTTTGAATGGCCACCTAATTCCTCAGTACTACGCATGCGCTTTACAGCCTGGATGGGAGCCCCCTGCTCGCCATCCTCACTCATGACACCCAGTTTCATTAAAATAAGAGAGGTTGGCAATAAAGAAGTAAACAGTGACTTTTGCATCTACCTAACATTAAGAACACTGAACTCCATTTACTGGGATAATTATCCCATGTTTGAATCTTCTGTCAAACTTCCTTTTTGCAGCCAGAATAAGAATAAGGCTTACTTTGGATTACTGTGCAAATCTTGAGCATTGTGCCAATAGAATACAGTTGATACAATAATGGAACAGTGCTATATTCCAAGCCATTGCAAAAATACGTAATGTAATGGCTATCCTCTAGGGATCATAGCTGGATGAAAGGTCTGCCTATTTTTTTTTCCTAGCCAGGAAGCATTTCTATTCATCAGTTATTTGATTTAGCTTCTAATCACTTTTCTAGATCTGCAGTCAAGCAATTATGTGCATTAAGCACCCAAATAATTCTTGGCCTATATTAGGCATATTCTGCTGAAAAGATGCAAAGTTTATGCTTTTAAAGGTGTCTGTTTTGGTGATTGACAAACATTACTTTGGCCATATTTAGTTTTTTCCTGTGCTAACAAAAGAGTGATCAGAGTTTTCAGTGCCAAGCATTAGGCATTAAATTAGCATCATACTTCTGTACTTCTCTAAAGGCCTCTCCCCTCAGCCCCACAATGCCCTGATAATGTCTTTTTTTTTGCTGCTCTGCCACCATGATTTTACCTTCATCTTGTCCACAGCCCATAAATGGGGTAAGTTATCCTTAGCTGTGCTAAGTATTTAAGAAAGTAGCATTTCCTCCTTTATTCCAACACCATCCAAAGACTGTCTCAAGAATGTAAAATCTGTTACATTTTTATCCTTCTATTATTGCTAGTCCGAAGCAATGATAACAAAAATCCTTTATAGCATTTATAAAATTCGGCTCTATAGCCATGTAATCCAAAGGCTTTATTTGTTTTCATATTCCTCTAGTTCTTCCAAATCTTGTTCTGCCTAGCTGCCATCTCAAGTAGTGTAGCTGAACTTTTGCTAACTATCTACTTATTTTAACAGAGTCTAATTCTTTAATGGAAAGAGAGTGTGAGATGTGTCCGTGCGTCTGTGCAATCACAGGGAGGCCATGGAAAGAGGGTTCAGGGTATGTGTATGCATGTGTGTGGTCATAGGGAGGCTGGGGAAAGAGGGCGTGGGTGTGTGCATGCGTGTGTGCAATCTCAGGGATGCTGGGAAAGAGGGCACAGGATGTGTGTGAATGAAGGGTGGAGGGTGTGCGGTGTATGAGCGAAGAAAGGCCAGGGGGTGAGATTTACCCCAGCAACTTGCAACCTTCCTTGCCAGCTTCCCATTGAGTTTCCTTAGGGGAGGCCGGCAGGGAAGGTCACAAATGGCAATCAGATGACTGGGGGATGCTGCAATTGGTCATAAGTGCAAGCTGGTTGCCAGGCACCCAAATTTTATTCACGTGAACATAGGGGTGCTGCAACAGCTGGAACTTCAAGTATCTGTCATAAGTCCCTTCGTTCAGCACAGTCATAACTTCAAACATTCGTTGAACGAATGTTCATAATTCAAGGACTAACTGTAAATCATGTACTCAAGTTTAGATTTTTCAAATTTCTCAACTTCAGGTTGATCTGCTAAGAGTTCCAGTTCAATCTCTATCTAAAATTATTTCACATTCTGCAAGATATGCAATCTGTAACTTACTGAGGGCATAAAGAAATACTATGGAGCAGTAAATGTGCAGGCTGCCAACCCTTGCCCCACATTTCGTAACAACCAGCCAGCCAAACTTATCTAAGTTTCAGTACATATCAAGAAGGAAAGAACTCCTTTCCCAGGTAGGAGGGAGAGATGTCTTTGGCTCATAGGCATAGTTGGATACCCCAACTCTTCCCTTTTCTGAATAGGAAAAAGCTTTGTTCTTTTAAAAGAGAGAGAGAGAACTCTGAAGAAATGGAAAAACAAGTAGATTGCAGGAGCCCTATTGCTTTCACAGACCAGGATTAGGGGAATTACATCACATGAGGTGTCCCTGGAAGAGATAGGTGATGACAGCAGTAATTAGCAAATAGCTTGTCCTGGGCAGGAGGAAGGACCAAGGTACATGAACCCACTGAGCTTCTGGAAAAGGAGGTTTGAAACATCTAGTCTTTCACTCTGTAGGCTCAGCGCTGTTACCTCCTTTACCCATACACATCTACTGTTTTTTTTTAATCTTATATCACCAACTACCTAGAATAACAGCAACATTCCTGGTCATAAAGTATTTTTGTTGTTTTGTTTCTTTGATATTTTTTTTTCTGGTTCCTTGGAAGACATTAAATCTTGTTGATATATCTAGCTAGACGTCTGGCGAAGTATATTCCAAGTCACAACTGCATAGCCTCTAGTGTCTGGAGCACTTTTCACAGCATAAGCTGTGGCACTAACTGCATCCTCTTCTGTTATCTATGCCTTGGGCAACTTTCAGACTAAGCCAGCAGTTTTTGCTAGGAACAGATATGGATTTTCCATTCTCAGCAGATCTATGGCAGATAAATGCCAACAAAAATGAATTATTGCTAGGATTCATTCTCTTCCAGAAAACAGTTATGGACTGACCACATGACTAAATATTGGCTATGTGGTCATATACATTTTAGGAAGTGATGGAAGATTGAAGCAACTTTGGGGAAGGTCTCACGCTACTGTGAAATGTGCAGGGTAGTTTAGATGAGAAACAAGAGCCCTGGCCACTTTGTGCTTTTTTCAAAATAAGTCTAGTAAAACACACACACCCAATAGATCTAATGTATGTGCACATTTCATTTTAAAAAAAGATGTAAATCTGCTGGAGTGGAAATCTGTCCTGGCTATAGAATGTGAAGCATAAAGGTATAGCTTTCTCCACATCTAAGCTCCAATACTGTATTGTAGGAGAGGCTGCTTTTGTCAATAGAATTGGTTTAGAATATAATTGCCTAGTTAACAAGGGCCTGGTGGCAGAATCACATTTCACAAGGATTAAAAATAATGGCAGTGCTTCCTGATCATTTTTTGAGGTACATCCAAGGTGATGATACTTACCTTAAAAAAAGAAGCCAAGAATTAAGGGTGGGGGTGGAATGTAGTTGTTGGCCCACTTTCTGTTGTGTCCATTCCACTTGAAGAATTGAAGTAATTATTTAAGTATCTTGTAGTTGTCACCAGTTTCTCTGATGTGGAGAATAATACCTGGGAAGGGGGCTTTTTTGATGGTAGCAACATTCAAGTTGTGTTGGCAGCCAGCCGGTAAGCAGTAGCTTTGGGGATTTGAAGACCATAGGCTCAAACCAGGATGAAAGGACTTTATTGAACAAATATTAAGAGAGGAAAAAAAAGGTTAGTTAGTTATACCTAACTACGTCCCTTTGGCTTGTCAAGAATTCCATGAAATGACAATGGATGGATCCCTGGAGCCATCTGGCAGTTGTATAACACCTTCCTGGATCTTCAGGTCTACATCCAGGTTCAAAATATTTAGGATGTTTTGCCACTTTTTAATACTTGCTCAAGGGATAGGAAACATGAAAAATACATCACCTGGAGATGGCTAGGTGGCACATCTTATCAGTGACTTGGCCACAACTCAGCAGTTGACCTGCCAAATATATTTTTAAGTAAGACATCACCTTCCTAAGACAATGTGCGGGGTTGTTCTAATGACACGTCTTGCCAGTAACTTGGGAACTCAGATAATTGACCTTCTGCCAAAGATATTCTAAGTGAGATACTTCCTTTGCTCACCTTCCTTTTTGCAGGTGTCAGATTAGGGATCTCATGTTCTCTTTACCTTGTTGTCAAGTAGCAATACAGTTAAAAGACTCAAAGTGAGAGTGCGTACATGCAAGTTGCAAGAGGCTCAAAGCAAAAGAGGTTACATTCAGATTGCAACAACTTGCTAAGTGACCCTCCTTGGCAATTTTTCCATGGTGACACTATGCACGTTTATCTGACCAGCAGCCACACAGTGGCACAGGGACTTTAGACCACTTAAACTACTGTTTTAAACTATATATTCTGCTGAGTTTTGATTGTGCTTTATTTGATATTGCTGTGATTTCATTCCTTTTTATTTTTAATTCTGTGAGCACTAGAACCTTTTTATTAGCATCTGGAGCATTTGTTTATTTATGTATTTAACAATATTTAAGTGGTTGCAGAAGGGTATAGTCAGCCCATTAGTCAAATGAGCTGTGCGAAAATGAGATTCATAGAATACCTTTTCTGCTCTGTCTTAAGAAATCATCTTTATCAGGTGCAAATCTTACCAATTTTTTGATAATGTTTGCATATCAATGGTTTTAGTAAGCACCACTTTATAGTTTACTGAATAAGACATGAGCAAGCAGCAGGAGCAATTCAGAGGCTGATTTAACAGCAAATTTATGCTAGTGGAAAGTAATCGTGCTCATGCAAGTTGAGATACCCAGTTTTCACAAGTCCCTGCAACTAGTCCAGCTCTCCCTGCCATAATCCATACTATTCCAGAAAGTCCCCTAACCCTGAGAAGGGCTGTGGGGGACGGCGCTGGGCAGCCAAGACAAATACTGGTCTTAAGACAAACTATTTCAGCCATCAGCATCATAGTGGAAATATGGAAGCAATGTCTTGAAAGAAAGCATTTAATGGGACTTGATTCCAAAGCAAATGTGGGAGCCTGATTACAGCACTTTTTTATCTTGCAGAAAGGAATATGTAAATGCCCCTAATGATAAATTATGGTGTTCTACAACTGATTATTGAATATCAGAAAAGTTGTATTAAGTATGGGAAGAAGATAGTGCTCTGTAGCTAAACATGGAATGAAGTGCCACATAGCCAAATGTACAGTGTTCAGTTGCCCTGTAGCCTGGTTACTTCTGCCCCCTAAAAATCTATCTGTCCATTAGAAATCTCCATGCATTCCTTGTGAATTCTAAGTTGCAGAGAGAGAGAGAGACTTGTATACGTGCAAAGGTTTCTTAAAAGGAGGCTATGTACCAAAGGAGAATAGTACCAGCTGCCCACTACTGCTAATGCAATAATTGAGTGAATGGTCTTGATACTATATCACCATACTGAATATGGGAAACTATGCACAGAGTGCCATCTACAGGGAAAAGTTAATGGCAGTTGTGTAAGTTGTTTCTTAAGCTGTGTCCTGAAATCAATTCCATCCATAGAACGAAATGTTCTAAAAGTCAAAGGGAGTAATTTAACTAAACACAATCAAAGTCCCAAAGTATGAAAGCATTAAACAAACTGAAGCAGCATCAGTGGTTCTTTCTGGAGTAAAGCACAAGAGGATTTCCCCCAAGAAACAGTCTGCCAAAGCCCAGAGGATCCTGTGGTGTGTTTGATCGAACTGTTTTCTACACCACTCGGAACATCTCCTGTGTGCTTTTGCCTATCATTTTGAGTTATAGTTCAGGCAAAGATGCATTGATGTGGTATTTTTCTGAGTATTTGAGTATATACAGCAATAGGAATATTTAACTGTGTGCACAGACCGGCAAGCCCCAATGAGCATGTGTAGTATTTCCTTTTAACTTACAGATTAGATGGGGAATTGATGTGCAGCAGCAAAATAAATCACATAAATGTCCAACATGTTACTACTTTCCATATTTCTTCACACTAGGACGCTCTTTTTAGAATCTAATTTGAAGTTTCTAATATCCCGTTTAGCAGATTAAAAGGTAGCAAGGGAAGAAGATGAAACCATGTTCAGTTGGTAGAAAATATGCTATTAGGTTCAATGTTAAGTTTGAAAACTGGGATCATATTGTGATATCATTAGTGTGGCTGTGATAGCATTTCAAGAGGATCATAGAAATGAACAATTAAACCATTATAGAAACCTGTGATAGTGACTGCATTTGACATACCCCACAATTCCAGACTAAGAGTTATATAAATGAATTGGTTTAAATCCACATCTAGTGAGTTTAAGGATCATACAGTATATAAGAATGTAACACCAATACAAATAGCTGAACATGTGGGCAAAAGCATTGTGTTATTATCCAGATAGCATTTTCTTTTGTTTGTAATGGTTAATGGTGGACCTGCACACTAATACAAACAACTAGATCTGTTTTAATGAAGTAATGGATTTGATGAATCTGAAGCAAAGAAAACATGTTCTTATCTTTAATTTCTATTTAATTTTTTCCAGAAAGCAATATTTTTCATAACCGTTACCATAAATTCTGTTTGAAAACCTTTTGGAAGGACATAATTAATTAATTATTCTATTTGTATTGTCACGGACTAAATTATTTTGTTTCCATTTTCAGTATCATCGACAAGGAAGTGGCTTTAATGGCAGAAGTTGACAAGGTTAAACAAGAAGCCAGTAAGTAGAAATTAAAAATCAAGTAATGCTTGCTAAATTTGTTCAAGCCAAGGATGGGAGAAGGAAAAGAAGAAGTTGAGATTAAAAGATTACTAACTGTCAGGGCTATTACATCTTTGCAGAAGGCTGATAAAACAGTTCCTTGTGTTAAGTTGGTTTCTAATACCGCACCAACAGATTTGGGGTGATTCCCCCCCCCTTTTTAAGTCACCCACTTTTCTTTTGGGAAAAGGCATTCCTAGAAGCTGCAGTGAGGAAGAGAAAGGCTGGAATTTCCCCTGGGTGAGGGAAAACTGTTAACATAGCATTAGGAGGGGTAATCCCATTCCAAGCCTTTTAGAGAAGGGCAAGATACAGATATTGTAGCATAAGTCAACAAGCAAAGAAAAAAGTCATTTCATGCATTGATCGGTGACTTAATTTATCACTGTGGTTATCTCTTCCACATGCCCATTTAACATTTTGCATTATCCTATTTTCTTTGGCAGTGGATATTTTGACTGCACGTCAGAAAAAAGCTGAAGAATTGAAGAGACTAACTGATTTGGCAAGTCAGATGGCAGAGACTCAGCTGGCCGAACTGCGGGCTGAAATTAAGGTTAGCTTTTAAAGGATGTTCCTCTTGGAAATAAGTGTAGCTGTGTACAAGCCAGGCATCTCTATTTCTGCACTTAGAGCCATAGCCGGGCTCAAGCAAAGTATAAATCTCGCCTTTTAAGAATGTCTTCCTCCCTTATATTTTATAGTAAGATTTTGAAAAGTAATATTTAGATTCATATAATCAAAGTAATTTCTGCTTTTCTTTCCAATTCTATGAGCACTGTAAGGGTTCTTTTTGTTTTCTTAGGCTTTAACTCCCCCATATAACTGGAGATTTTTTTTCCAGTGACAAACATTCCCTCCATTAAATGTGAGGACAGGGTATTGTACTGTTGATTCTGAATCAGATTTCGCAGTAGCATTTCACAAAGGATAAAAAACAATCAAACTTTCTAAGATTGGAGCATGCATCTCCTCAAAAGGCTTTTGTTCAAAAAGTTGGGCTTCAGCATGATTTTCTAGTTGGGGCTATTTGTAACAGTTACTTTCCCCTTCATTGTAGCACTTTGTAAGTGAACGTAAATATGACGAAGAATTGGGTAGATCTGCCCGCTTTTCCTGTGACATTGAACAGTTGAAGATGCAGATATTACAGTGCGGAGAAAGTAAGTTATGGTAGAGTCTCCATTCCTCTCAGCTTCTTCATTAATTGCCCTTTAGAACAGTTATTAGAACCATTTTCATAGCTAGTAATTATAATGGATAACCTACTGCCTTTGGTTTAGCTTTTCTGGAATTCATGTCAATATATTGTATGATAAAATCTGCATTTTTTCTTTGAAGTTTTCCATCCAAAAAACAATTACTCCTCAAGAACACCATCCAGTACATTTCTTCAATCAGCAACTTCAAAATCAGCGACCAGCATACAAAATACATATAACCAAAAATATTCTAGTCAGACTCCTGCCAAGACTTCTGATTATAAAACAGCAGTAACTAAAGGTTCAAGCCAAGTTGTCCCAGTTTCGGAATCTTCTCATGTAATTTCAACAAATAAACAGGTAAAGACCAAGGAAAAGTTTTCTCTGTTAGTGTAAAAATTATAAAGTAAAAAATTTACAACTGCATGAGAAACGTCATGTAGACACATAGTTGGAATGATTTTCATCAAGTCAATTTCTTTCCAGATTCAGGAATTATTTTGAATGCTATATTATTAAAAGACTCTAGATTCTGGAACACCTTTGGATCTGATTTATGTGTTTGATCTCAAGAGACCTTTCAGCTGATCATGTTCCTAAAATTTAATTGAGCATAACTTAACATTCTTTTTCTATTCAGGATGAGACACATCAATTAATGAATTGAAGAGGTCACAATGAAGGCTTATTCTCACATCCATATATAAACCCTTTTCTGTCCCTCACATATACCACCTCAGTCTAGCTGTGTGCTCTACATGAGGCTGCCCTTGAAGACCATCCAGAAGCTGCAACTGGTTCAGAATGCAGCAGCATGCGCAGTTTAGGGTGTCCCACAGTTCACCTGAGTAACACCACTGCTGCATGAGCTGCACTGGTTTCTAATTGCTTTCCAGGTGCAATCCAAGGTGCTTGTTATCACCTTTAAAGCCCTACATGGCACAGGGCCAGATTACATGCGGGTCCACCTCTCCCTGAGGGTATCTGCCCATCCTACTAGGTTAGATAGGATGAGTGTGCTCCAGGTCCCTTCCCTTAAATGTTGCCATCTGATGGGACCTTGGAGACGTGACTTCTTGGTGTTCAACCTAATCCTTTGGAACAGCCTCCCACCAGAGATCAGAGGGATCCCTACTCTTTTAGCCTTCTGGAGGGTTGTGAACACCTGGCTCTTCCCCCAAGCATTGAGCTAGGATGAGGGGTTGAGTTGTGTGGATGTTTGATCTGGCTCCTGGGGGGAAGGGTATGTTTTTAGCTGTGTTTTATGGATTGTTGTGAGCCACCTAGAGTCATTTTATGAGATAGATAGCCATAAACGTACTGTAAATAAATAATGAGGCAGCCAATTGGCATGTATAACCTAGATCTGGGTAGGCCTGGAGGGAAGGTTTCTCCTTTCAGAAGTATGTCCCCCAAAATCTTTGGCATCAGCTGAGATTCCAGGGGAGGAGGGTGGCTATTGTCATCTGTAAATTGCTGTAGGCTTTCAGAGACTCTGCATCACAGATAACCAGATGTAAGACCCTCTGGTTGAAATTGGGTTCTAGGGGACATATGGGAATGTACCATCTTTCCTGCTGCACAGCATCATCCCTGCTTGACCTCCTAGATTCCATTGCCAGGCTGTCTATGGAGACACCAAAGCTGTTGGTCTTGGGGATTTCAATTTGCTACCAGACAACACTGAGTTCAGAGCACTTCTATGGAACCATACACACAGTTCAAGTCACTGAAGGCCTGATGCGTACTGGTGGTTGCATTTTGGATCTGGGACTGGAGGACATAATCATCAGTCCATTGCTATGCTCTCTGATTTCGACTTGCTGGTGTCACCCCACCTCACTGGGAGATAGGGTTTGTTAGAGTGGCCCATTGCGGGTGAGGCAAAGTTTTTCCCTAAGAAGTGGGCAGTTTGGCCGAGGCCTTTATTGCAGCCTTGAATCGGCAGGTGGCAGAGGCCCTGAACTATACTGCCCCTATGTGGTCTTTCTGTGTGCCTTGACACCTGATGAAGAAGGTCCTTCAGACTGTGAGTTCAGTCACCTGTTCATTATATCCAGGTCCCTGGTTTGTTAGGGCTGCCCAGGAGGGGACTTGTGCTTGGGTCTCTGTGGTGGTTCCTTTGGCCTTGAAGGAGTCAGTGGTGCACCCCCTCCTCAAGCCATCACTGCACTTAAGTTTGAACAATTTCTGTCTAGTCTCCAACTTTTCCTTTTGGGTGAAGGTGGTTGAGAAAGTGGTCAGACAACAGCTCCAGAGGATCCTGGAGGAAACAGACCATCTGGACCCATTTCAGGCTAGGGACTTTCCATCTGTAGTCTTTGATGGGGTCGCATTTCCTCACTCGAGACTGGTGTCAATCTGGGGGTTGTCTTGGACTCACAGCTCCTACTGAAGGAGCACATAGCAGCTGAGGCCAAGAAGACCTTCACACACGTTCATCTTATACACCAATTGTGCCCGTTCTTGAATCAGGACATCCTGCTCACCTCGCAAATGGATTATTGCAATGTCTTCTATGTGGGGCTGCCTTGAAGGCCGCTAGGAAAGGTCCAGAATACAGCAGTGTGTATAGTGAAAGGCATCTCACAATATGCCCATGTGATGCCACTGCTCCGCAAGCTGCACTGTCCACCAGTTGGTTTTCAAATGCAATTCAGGGAGCTTGCTAGTTATTACCTTTGTTACTCTTTGTGGCATAAGGCCCAGTTATTTGAGGAACTGCCTATCTCTGATAGTTTCTGCCCATCCAGTGAGATTGGGCAGTGAGTGCATTTCAGGTTCCTTTGATAAGATGGTATCATCTATTGGGGCCTAGAAAGGACCCTGTCATAGCATCTACCCCTGGAACAGCATCCTCCCAGAGATCCATATGGATGAGGACAGAAAGCCATTGAAAACTTGGCTGTTCTCCAAGTTCTGAGGCAGGGTGCTGTTTGAGCCCCTGTAGGATGTTTTGTTTGTTATAGAGGTTTGTCTTCTAGATGCTTATAATCTGTCTCTCTCTTAATTCGTAAGTGTAACCTGCCTAGAGTTGTTTGGAGTTGGGCTGCCTCTAAATTGTGTTAAATACATACACTTTCCAGATTAAGAGGTAAATAATGAACAAAAGCAAGGCAAGCTTTTCTAGAAAGGCAGTAAGATCTGATGTGTGCTTGAATAGGTCACAAGATGAGCTTCATTACAAGTGAGAGGATATTAATTGGAAGCTTCTATGAATATTCATAGATTAGTTCATCAAAATATTAGAATCTCTGAAAAATGTTTCATTTCCCAAAACATGGCAAGAGGAAACCATATTTCAGAGATGAGCTAAGCCAGGCCCAGTGGCCATTTTGTCTTAGTGCCAGAGGAATGCATTTAATAGCAATTCAAGCAGCCTGCCAATAATTAGCTTTTTGTTCTGTTATCTCCCCCACAGTTCCCCCAAAGAGGAACTGTGGTTGATGTCATTTTATACTCCCAGCCAGTAGAAGCTGCAAAGTTGATGGGGCCATTGGAACTGCCTCAATGACGGTGATGCTGACATGGTTAGGTAATAGATAGGCTTTGGTGGACAAAATAACAACAACCCCACCCAGCTTTTACTAAACAGAACAGGGGGAAAGTTGTATCGCAATGAATCCTGACATTGTTTTTTCTACCTTAACAGAATGTGCCTTCAGGTCCAAGACGAAGATTTCATGAGCACTACCATGGCATTCGAATCAATGGCTCTCTCAAGCCCCAAAGTCCGGGTGACGAGTCTGATCACAGCAACCCAAAGAGTCACTCCCGACATGAATACCGACGGCAGCACCATCATAGCTTTAGGCCCAAAAATAGAGGCACGGTGAAAACTCAAGAGCGACCGACACCCGTAAAAAGCCTAGAAAAGGTAGCATATCCAGAAAAAACACAACAAAAGCATCCTATTCCCGGCCCTGCAGAGCCCAGCCCTTTGTGCAGCAATATAGCAAGAGCTTCTCAGTGTAATTTATGTCCTCCGAGAAGAGAGACTTCTGGGGACACCCCTGTCCTTTCAGTCACAGTGCCAGCTGTGACTTTGGTGGCATGAAAACAGTGATTTTCACCTTAGGTTTTTCACTAAAGGTGCTTCTGCCCTCCCTTGTTGTATACTCCCCAAGTACTGACAAAATAGCTTGAGAAAAATATTCCAGTTGTGGTAAACCAAACTAGCTAAAATCATCTTAACTATATCCCATTTTCTACATGGAAAGCTTTGCTCAATACTCTGTACTTAAGATTATTTTTTCATAATAATGCAACTTTAGCCAGCAGTACTTAAAGATCTACTAGACTGAAAAATAAACTGCAAGAGGATGTCATTAGAGATACGTGTTTATTACTGTCCGATTTGTTGTCAGTCATTCAGTATTAAAGAGGTAAAATGCTGGCATCTCTAGTGTTGGACTATTATATAAACTCATAACATTTTTCACTCTTTCCATATTAGATGGAATTCAATATTTGTACAGAACAAATCTCATAGTTCTGTGTGACCTAATATCATTGCCAGAAAGATCTTGAATATCAGTCACAAATAATAGTAAACGAACTACATATTTAATTGTTCTGCGCTCTAACATTTGTAAAACGTGTTTTTTCCATTTGAAATGTATATAACTTACACAGTACAGTTTTCCAAGCTCTGGAGTCCTTTTTTAATGACTGATTATTTTTTGTGGACTAAAAATTGAATGTGTTTCAGTCTCAGATTCTTTTTGGGGGGATGGGGGGGCTATTCCTACATTTATTTATTTGAGGAGTTCAAGAGGGCACACTTAACATTCTAAGTTTTTCCCTACAACAGTCCTGTGAGGTGGATTGGGCTGAGGGTGAGTGACAAGTCCAGAGTTGCCCATTAAGCTTCTATGGTTTCCCATGTTAGTAGTGTTAGCATTTATTATGGGCTTATAACTAAGGACAGTACACTTAATTGATAAAATAACATTTATTTCATTATTATACCTCGCTGCAATACCACAACATTCTCAGCAGTTTACAGGAGTACAGAAAGAATGAAATGATCCATGGTCACCATAAAAAATAAAGATACTTAGAAACCAACATTCTGTGATCACCTTCCAAATGCCCTCTGGAAGAACATTTCAGCTGTTGGGGAAATTCCCCATTACATGCTGGCTGGGGAGCTCTGAGAGTTGAAGTCCACACAGCTTCAAGTTGTCAGGGTTAAGAAACACTGCTCTAGAAACCAATCTAGAGGTGCTGTAAGGATTGCCTACCCTAATAGACTCAGACTCACAAGCAGGAACTTAATGATATCTGATTTATTAAAGAATAGTATGCAAATACAGAGAAAGCTGAGAATGAGCAAAAGCGCGCCAAATACAAACTAAAAAACCCTCGGCTCAAACGTAATCCCTCCCCTCGTCCTGCCGTTGCAAACTCCCCCCCCCCAGGTGCTGGTAACCGTTTCTGCTGATGTCCTGGGAAAGAAACCTTGAACACACGAGATAACCCAAACACATTCCAATCCAGCTGCCAACATATAACAATCCCACGAGATAGAATCCTCCTCCCCTCCCAAACGAAACACGCATCAGCCAAATGACATGCGAAACGTTACGATGCAGCGGTAACATTGGAATGATGAACATGACAACTGCCAGTAAGAAGCAGCATGTCTGAGCCTTGGCTCCCCTCAACCCCTGAAAGTGGGGAACTGCCAGCTGTTTTCCTGGCAAGATCAAATTGGTTGGGCCAATGTGGTCCTGAAGATAAATTGGTGTCAAGCCATAAAGGGCTTTATAGGTGAAGATCAGCACTTTAAATTTCATCTAGAAGCCTATGAGAAGACAGTGCAGCACCCACATCACAGGTATAATATAGTCCCACCAGCAAGTACCAGATAGTAGGCAGGCCACTGCACTCTGGACCAGCTGGATTTTCTGAGTGGTTCTTAAGGGCAGCCCCATAGAGAACATATGAAGGTAGTCCACCTGGGGGATGACAAGGTGTCACTGCAGCAAGGTCCTCTTACCCCAGGTAGGGCTGCAGCTAGGGCACCAGCTGAAGCTAGGCAAAGGCCCCCTGGTCATGGCTTCCATCTACTGTTCCAGCTGTGCATCCAGGAGGACCATCAAGTTGTGGACCAGCTCCTTCATGGGTAGTGCTTCCCCATCCAGAGACACCAGTGCAGCCATCAGAAAACTCCAGTGGATAAACATGTGATTTAGAGGCCATCCAAGTCCAAACGACTCTGGATGGCCTATGCTTAATAAGCAAGAAACAATAAAAAGATAGATACAGATCATATGCATCCTAACCCTAACCCTCTGCATCCAGAAGAAATATATGTAACAGAACATCTTACAGGGATTCCATACCACCCTATCCCAAGGCCTGGTAGAATAGCCGGGTTTTCAGTGAACATCATCAAGGTGGGAACCATACATATCTCAAAGGGGAAGGAGAAGGTGATGCTGGTCCAAAGGACAGTATCAGAATAGAGAAGGCATACTTCTGAGATTCCAAAAAATGACATTGTTTAATCAAAGAGACCTAGAGTGCACCCACCCTGCCCAATCTAACTGGATTAGCAGGACCTATGGGAGGTAGGCAGTCCCTCAAATAACCAGGTCCTACGCCATGAAGGGCTTTACAGGTGGTAACCAGCACTTTGAATTACATCCAGAAGTACACTGGTAACCAGTGCAGCTTGCAGAGCAGTGGCATCACATGGGCATATTGCAATATGGTACCTCACCTTCTACTTGGGCCCCCGATCCAATTACTGTGGCCACCTTTGCTGGAGGGGGAAGGGGGTAAATTCCACTTCCTTCCCATTACAATCAATTATCTCTTTAAATGTAAGGAGTCTCACTAGTCCTGATCAAAGACTAACCACTATACCATACTAGCTTTTCTTTTTTGACAAAGCAATCCTCATGCTGGCAAAAACTACAATGGAGGGGAATTTTGTTTTTAGGATTTAACTAGCTTTCCTTCTTTTTTAACTGCTCCCACTCATTGTTCTCAAAAGGAAAAATAAACTTCACAAATCATAAACCTCCAGGCTTAAAAGAATTAAATATTTCCTTTTAAGAAGTTTCATTTCCTGATGGTCAAGTGCACAGACTCTGCTTAGTGAAATCACCCAAGATTGGCTGGGTACTACCAACTGATTGACAAGGAATGGATAGATAAAGGTAACTTCTCTCAAGCATATACATGATGTACAGTAGTGAAAAACCCTACAAGAGGCTGCTGCTGCTATTTTCTGCTGCGTGCTCAGAAAGAGACCCTTCTCTAAAAAGTACATCTGGACGTACTCTTCCACATTCTGTGCTAAATTTGACCAGCCCTTGGCACTCTTACAAGCGTCTGTCCACACTGCTACATGAAGAAGAGGCTGCCTGTTTCCAGAGATAAAAGACTTGACCTCTGATGCTGGCTCGGCTTCTTTAACACGAGGAGGGGAAAAAGCAGACTAGAATCATTGTATGGCTGCTACAAGATTAAATACTGGGAAAAGAATGACACCCCTTGAAAACCACTTGGGAATTCACCTGTAGTACCGCCGCCTCTCTTTCCTTCCTCCCTTTCTTCGCTGTTTTCTCATCATTGTTCTCCTAATTTTTCCACTCCTTTTCCCTTGCCTCTTCCTACTCAACGTCTTGCATTTTTTCTTCTAGTTTACTGGTTTCATTTCCCTTAAAACTTCCTTCCCTCTTTAAAACTCTTCCTTCCCACTGAACTCTCTCCTCTCCAAAAACTGTTCAAAAGCTGTTTAGAGGATTCAGGTTCCTCCACAGAATTATTAGGGTGGCAATATTTAGCCATAAATGTAACTTAGGTCTAGGGACGTACCGTATTGCCCACTTGAGCAAAATGCTGAGGATGGTTTTGAGATGACAAAAGAAATCAGGCTTGCAAATGAGAAATTACTGCAATAGTTAATGCTCACGCCATGACAAAAAACCAAATTTCTACGTACTCTCAGTGTCTGCCATAGAACAGTTGGTCCTGGAACCAGTCGGAGGGGAGACAACCCTAAATTTAATTCTAAACGTGACTGTGACCTGGTGTGAGAGTAAGTGTTGTGGGACCAACAGAAAGATTGCAGATTGTTAGATACACTTATCTGGGAGCAAGTTTCCAGACCCCAAAGCGCCTTTTTCCTGAGAAGACAGAAATTAAGGGTAATGGTGTAATAACACCTACAAAAAATCATAGCCCAAAGAGACTGGCAATTAAAAACATAGAAGTTCTTCTGTTTAATACAGATTTATTTTATTTAAAAAGCCTCAGGTTACTAGTAAAGACAAAAGCTTTGCAAAATTACTTTTCTTCTTAAATAAGTATTATTTACTCCTATTGTTATCATCAGAGCACTAGTTACAAAACAGCCTCAAACATTAACTACCGTCTGTCTTCACTAACCTCTCCATGGATGTTGTGTTTAATGGGTTCACGGCAGGGAGACAGAGGGCTTGGGAAGTGGAAATGAGTGGCAACGAGATCTGGCGCTTTGGCCAGCTTGAAAACAACGGAGCGGATTTCGCTAGCTTGTCTGAAGCTAGTGTTGCTTCTCAAATGCTTCTGGCTACGGGGAACTTGTGGGCAATCCGTTCCCCATTTGCAGAGGTGTGCTTCACCATGCTCTTCAGCTCCTGGGCTCAGCCTTTCAAGGGTTAAAATGGCTTGATACTTCAACTCCCCTCCTAGGAATTGCTGGGGGGAAGGGAGGCATATGACCGGGATATTGACTGGGGAGGGGGAACACCATTTAGTTCTGTTTGGATAGATAGGGATGAAAGGGTTTTGATGTAATTGGAAATAGTGGTGGTATGGAAGTGTCCTAGTAACCTCAACAGAAGCTATTTTCAAACCTTAAGGGATTGGAGAAAAACGTATCTTTCTGATGATCTGCTGATCCAGTAGTTTTCTGTCTTGGGCCAGAAGGATAGACAAGGAAATGGAATGCTTGGGAAGAACAGTGCAAGCTGCAGGGAAACCGCAGCATTTGGAGAAAGCAACATTCCTGGAAAACCATGGACACTTTTCCTGAAAGCTGGAAATACTATCATTGCAAAAGGAGGAATAAATAGTCCCCAAAGTCAGTTTTATCATTAGATAAAAATGTTTTCACAGCTGTCTCAGCTTTGTTTGTAATAAGAAAGTATCCCTCAAACCACATTAATATATGGTTAATGTAATACAAAGAAATTAATGCAACACATGGTTAACATTTTGGAAATATGGGGCCATACCTAACAAAAGCAGAACAGCCGGAACAATGACAGAGTAAGAATCCTACTGTTCAGGGGGAGGAGACTTTGCTGTTCTCTACAGGCCCAGAACAATTTGAACAAGTTTTCAAAATGTTAAAACCATGGAACACACACAACCTAGCATAAATAATACTCTAAAATGACTAACATCCCAGATTTAATCTATATTACATAATCATTTAGAATGCACATTAAAAAATGAACGTTGATAGACTTCTTATACCATCCACCATCTTATTAGATGGTGATTTAATGATTATTAGACGGTGATTTTAAATACTTCCAATATTTTTCTGCATCCTGGGACAGATTTGTCCTCTCAGAAGGTAAAAGTTTTGTTGTTAGAAGGTAACAATCAGTAAGTCTTACAAGAGACCAGCCTCATACATCACCACTCTGCTGATTATTCTGGAAACCATCTCTGATACTGGTGCACCTCAAGGAAAGCCCCGAATGCTCGCAGTTTAATGGGTGGGATGCAGAAGTAGCAGCAATTGCAGCAGATGGAATTTGTTGTTTAACTTTCTTCACAACTGATGAAGAATGCTGAGTCAGTAATTCATTACAGAGTGGAGTCCGCTTCAATTTTATCACCCGACTGGTTGCAGATTTTCTGGACAAGGGAGACTTCGTGGTCATTTGGCTAACTATCCCATTGTCAGCATTCCTAAGATTGGCCTGAGAATTTTTAGTCAATGGTATGGTCTTTGTACAAGGTGTTTTGGAAATTTCTTTGTTTATTAAAGAAGTATCTCTGCTAGGCCACTTAAGAACCGTTTGGGAATGTGAAGATGCTGCCATCTTTAAAGAAGCTGAGTTCTTAACTTTGATACGGGTACTTGTAGAGGGACCAGAGAATTGCACTGGCTTTCGAACTATTCTACTGTTCAGCTGACTTCCTTCCTCATCAGGAGGATCAACTATTCGTCTGTAAAAAAATCATTAGGTTCACTGAATCTAGTACTGTAAAGATAGAGGATAAGTATAATATTCAAAATACGCAAAACTCTTTTTACTCCAATATCTACTTAAAATGGCACCCTCACACAAATGCTATTCAATCATCAAGAATAAAAAATCAGGACATGTTGATAATGATAATCAGTTGCATTTGGCACAAACAATAGAAAAATGTATCTGCTCTTATTTAATACTGATTACAGCATATTTCCAAGTATATTTTTCTTATGCTCATGATTAAGTATTACGAAATGGGCTGAGGACCAGCATGCAATTTAATATATAGCAAAGGGTTTACATGGATTTCTGTGCACTGAACTGTTAAGTTTTATAAATACACACACACACACAAAAAAAGGAAAATGCACAGAAGTAGCCTGTATCATTAGTGTGATTTAAGTTTTTAAACTGGGGCTTACTAATACTGCATTTAGCATTTATTTTATAATATAGTTAGTAATAGATCATATTTTATAGGGTTGTGCATACTCTGAAAAAGATTCAAGAGCACTACAAACTCAGCATAAGCCTGAGTGCAGCATCTCTCTGCTGCTCATTAAAGAAGCCCAACGTTTTTCAGGTTTCCACATGAGCCTGAAAAAAACATTGCTCCTGCTTTAAGAAGTACCTTCATAAAGATTCATTTAAGATTGTTTGCCACCCAGAGTTACTTGTTGAGATGGGCTATAAAAATTGATTGATTGATTGAATGAATGAATGAATGAATGAATGAATGAATGAATTAATTAATTAATTAATTAATTAATTAATTAATTTTGTGTGACTCTTAAAGCAAAAGCACTTTTTTTTTCAGGCTCACTATTTTACTGAAAGCACAGGTGCTGCCCTTGCACAAGGTCCAAAACATTTCTTCCTAATAACTTTGAAACACACACACAGCCCTAATATTTTGTAACGTATTGTTTAACATATACACAGCAGGTAGGTTAAAGCAAGTGGATTTACTGACCCTTCTATAATACACTTAACTACACAATCATTTGGTAACACACACACGTTTCTTCTACCAAAGTGATACAGAAAATCAAGTGCACATATAGCTTCTACTCCACATAAAGGCTATAACAGTACAATGAACCACAATACCTACCGTTCACGTACTGGAGACATGTTCTGAAGGCTTCCTTTCAAAGAATGCTCCTCAAGAGTCCAACACTCTATCAGCTCCTGTGGTACTCGCCAATAGCTGGCACCTTGTAATTTCAAACACATCATTTCACAATATTCAAGATGCATAAATTTGGTAACTTCTACCTGAAATTCACTGATATGCAATAAGGAACGTGTTAATGCAACTGGAAACATATATCTTCATTACAACAGTTTCTCTTGTGTTCCCACAATTAAACGGCAGTATTATATTCTGAATGTTTTTTCCTACATACAAAATAGAACTATATCTAGCATTACATGAATGAAGTTGCTGACATAAAAATATGAGATCTTGTTCCCTCCCCTCATCCTTTTTCCTGCACACGTCCCATCCTTTGGAAGATTTTCAACCTGATGCAGTAAATCTGAGATTTAAATGTAGGATGCAACTCCTACTTTCTAATTTATAATTATTGTTTCCCTTTTTCTTGTACAGCAATTGCCTGAAGTAGTAATATGTTTCCAGAGAGAGAACAAAAATAATGGATCTCATATTTAACCAAATTCCTTTAAGAAAGTATATGCATATTTTCAAAATCCACAATACTTGTTCTGGCAGAAATGAAAATTAAACTATCATGCCAACACATAATAGCATGAACCCAATACATGTTATTTGAAATACACATGATATTTCCTGTATGTCAAAATTGCTGACTACATTTTTTACTATATTGAAATAATGGATATCTGGTTGTTTGAGCCTGAATAATAATAACGTTCAAGACATTTGGTTTATGTTAAGAGTTAGCTGTGTCCTTTTCCTTATGTTGCTGAAGAATAACTGAAAAAATACTCCAGCTGTCCTTCAACAGCTGATTCCTGATCACAAATGCTTTTATTCTTTACAGAAACTCCCATCTTCAAATATAGAAATATATATATATATATATATACCTCTTCCTTCCCATGCCTCAAATGCATCCATTATCTTTTTCAATTCTGTTGCTGAATAGTAACTCCAAATGTACTGGATATTGTTTCCAGCCTCTCTAGGAAAAAAAGTGTAGAAAAAGACAAATTATTTTACCAAATGAAAAGCAAAACTTTGCTGAAGTTATTTTTTCATATCCAAGAATCATAAACAACTGAACATTCATTCTCATGGTCTAAATATTTAAGATAACAACATTGTTGAAATTTCTCTTTAACAAAAGGAGAAGTGTCAGCAATTCATAAAATATTTTGCCAAAGAAAATGGTAGGATTAATCTCAATGGCTCCCTGAGCTGGATTCTCACATTGCATTAAATGAACATTAGGTTTCATTACGGTTTGTTAAAGAAGTTATAATGGCTGAGCTCATACATCATGGTAGACCATAAAACAAAGTTTATAAACTGCAATAGATGATTCACATATTGTGCTAAAACATAATTTTTGTCTTGGTGTGATGTCTGAACCCAGAGATTGTAGTTTATTCAACAAACTATGGTTGAAAGAAAGCAACTTAGCACAATCAGGCTATGTGTTTAAGTGAACTATTTTATTCAGCCAAGCTCTAGCACTAGATTATTACAATTTCTTTATTGCTGAATGTTGATAACACAATTTGTAGAACTCAAATGTAGCATTTTTGCTTTGTGTAACTATCTTTACATAATAATTTCATCTAGTCACCCAGATAAATAGGCAGATCTTATGGAATATATGCAAGGAAACTGAACTGGAGAGCAATAGTAACAACACTTGAGTTCTCTACCCCAAAATCAAATTAAGTTCTAGTTTAATACATTTGGGTGAATTACTGCTTAATCTATTTCCTGGACAATATATGTTTAGATAGTCCAGATGTAGTTTTACTTATGACAATTAAGATCCAGAGTCCTACACAGACATTACAGAAGTAGAAATCTATTCATACAGCTGGACTTCCTCTTGCTCTTCTTCTCCTACATCTCTCCCAAACCTACATCCAGAACAGATTTGGTGGGTATGCGGGCTTTAAAGGGGAATCCATTTTCTAGCAGATGTTAACACACCAATATGAAAACACACCTGGAGAGTGCTTAATATTAAATCATTGTTGGTAATTAATTAATAATTATACACTATACACTCCTACCTGAAAGTAACTTCCATTACATTTAATTGGGACTGGATATAAGATTGTAATCCTAGCCAATCTGTGTACATAAACAAATCTCAAAAATCGTGACACTGGGCGAGATCTGCTCATTTTTAGAAACCTGCTACTATTGTTGAGCACAATGGTAGGAACCTGTACCTTCCTGGTAGCTGTTGGGGAACAAGTCCCATGATGATTTATCACTGCTCACAATGACAGGGAATGACTGGTACTGAAGTCCAAAGCATCTGGAGAACATCTGCCAATTTTTACTCTAGACAGAAAATGCATCACAATTCATTTATAGTCATATGCTAAGGTAGTCACCTGGCTGAGAAACTTCTCACCTCTTGTAAATATTTTTACTATTTATTCGTCCTCCTAGTTCCTTCTCAACTGCAGTTGTTCCATCTGCTTTTGTAGCATATACTCCAATTATTCTACTCTCACAGCTTGCACCAGAAGTGTTGAGATAATGCAAGACCCAAACTGTAGGTTTAGTGCATACTAAGCCATAAGAGTCACAAAAACCTATCAGTGCCTAGAAAAGAAGCATATACATGTATACACATAACTCAGTCAAACAATGTGGTTATATAATATCTTATATATCTTACATAATTTGAGTTATAAAAAAAGTATCAAAAATGTCTGCTGCCTAATTCTGTGAATGAATTCATAGTATTTTGCCAGTGGTAAATGCAGAGATATCTGCAGCACAGCTTAACTAATCATATTTACTTTAGGTATTTATTCTATGTGGTCAAAGTCATTTACTAAATGAAATAGACAAAATATTTTACTAGATTTTATTAGAAACGTGTTAGAGAAAACACAGGAATTTTAAAAAGGATTACTGAATTCTGTTTACCATTGTTGAAGGGCTATGATTTAATGTATGCATAATATTTTTAAGTGCATGAAAAAATTCTCTGGTATAATTGGACTGTGAGCATTGTTACATTACACTGTAAAATATTTACTTTAGTCCTAGCAATAGTAATCTAATAGCTAATTTTTTTAAAGCTTTTTCCCTGCCAGCCCATCCTAGACAAAGTGATTTGTGGAATATGCCCCAATAAAAAGATAGATGTTATATCCCAGCCTGAGAAATATGCATTACTTGGCCTTTATCGAATTTTGAGTATATATCACAGAATAATTTAAGACCGTAGGAAAATTCTGAGACCTTCTTAAGTTCTATATTTGTTCTTAAACAATATGTCTCCATTTCATTAGCTAGGTGGTCAACGAGACTGTAAGGGTAAGGAATGCCAAAATAATCAGCTTCTTCTTGTAATGCAACTCGTGTTTCCTCATTTTCAGGAATCCAAACTTCTCCATGAAGATAATTTAAGAGGTATTTAAAAAGATTGCCATCACGATCAATAAGACATGCCCCTGAAAAGACACACAAAAAAATTACACATGCATTATATACTACCATTACTCCAAAGCTGTATTAACACAGAAGGGAGTTCAATTAAACTTTTAATTTATATTAACCAAGTTGGATGTAATTTAAGACACTGAACTAGATCAACAGAAGCCAAATCACGTAGGATTACCTTATAATAGAACTCAGAAAATACCTACACTGGGACAATAAGTCTTTTCCAAGCCATGCTAGCTTACTATGGTATATATAGCAAGCATTGTTCAATTTTAATTGTCAAACTTGAACACCTATTTAGAAGTTGTATTTCCCAATGTCTTATCATATTTGCTTACAGAGGGCTTAATTCAAAAGTTCTTTCCTCTAGGCTAGAAGTCTACAACTTTTTTAGTATGAGGACCATATTTGGCTATTTAGTGGTATTGTAATGACTAGAATACTCAACTTCCCATTAAATCCAACTCATAAGCATTTACTTAGAATTCTCTTTAATGGTGGTAGCATTCAGTACAGAAGAAAAAGTTGCGAATGGAAAAGCCCACACTTTTTCCCCATTAAACATCCTTAGTGACTTCAAATTTCCCCCACCCCCCACTCAGGTATGCCCCCTCCCTCTCGTGCCAGTTAGTGAAAGCATGTGCAGCTGCCTCCAATGTTCTTTGTAGATGACCTTCAACGATAGTCCAAACAAAATGATTTCACACTCCAAGATGTTCCCCCCTCCCTTATTTTCAACTCGCAAGAAGACGACACGTGTTGAATGAAACATGCATGAGAGTCCAATCAAGTGTTCTGAGAACGTTTGATGTGAGAGCATGACAGGTGTGCCAAGAGCTGCACTTCAAAAAGCAAACAAGGGGAAATTGATTTATTCCCATTTATATTTAAACTGAATGAAACTTATTATTGTTGTTGTTGTTATTGTTCCCTATTATTTAATAAATTTCCTCTTCTGTCCTATTAAAAAATTAGTTTGATGGCAACTTTGGGAGAGGCTCTGGGGCCATACTTGAGGCTTTCAGGAGCTGAATGTGGTCCTGCATTCACAAGGTGCAAACCTCTGTTCTAGGCCATTAAATACTAACAAAGCACTGAGGAAATATTCTCCCTCCAACTCTAATCACACCCCCAACTATGTGTTGGGCTTTGACTCATAACACTCGTTCCTAAATAGAATCAAATCAAACACCTACAGAATGAGGGCTGTACGTATGAATGAACTGATGCAGATGGAAGAAACCAAGAGGGGTTAGTCAAGCTCACAGGAAAAATAATGCAAAGAAGCATACAGCCAAGTTATCTTGTGGCAAATGCTGAAACAGTGTAATGCATTTGTTCACCTTTTCAAGTTCTAGCTATTTATGATTTAAGAAGCTTTTTACCTGAATTATCCATTTTTAAAGGAAACCGTCCACTGAACATAGCTGCTAACATTGAATCCTTAAAACGGCATAAAGATTCACGCCTAGCAGTATACATAAAGCCTCCAACGTTAAGGCGAATAATATCTACCATCTTTTCAGACTTGCTGTCATCCATCACTTCTGCAGTTAATATTGTTGATTAGATTAAGTATGTTGACACCTGAAAGAAAATTGTATTTATAATTGTATTTAGGAGATTAAATTTAAAAATTAATATTTCAGTCAGCATCACTACTCAAAAATAAGTTAAATGACTTAAATTTTGTGCTGATGTTTCATCTCATTCCTTTGTCTGGACATTTAGTAGAAATCTCTCAAACACTGAAGGTCCATACAGTCATGTGGAGTGGACATACAGGCCCCACTTGTAACATGGTATTCTCAAAATCATTGGAGATTCCATTCCTATAATTCTCATTCCTCAGTCGTGGTGGCTGGAATTTTGTAAATTGCAGTTCCAACACATTTGGAAGGCACCACTATATTAGGTAATGCCTTGTTTCTACATAGTTTTCTCTCAACCACTACAGTGAAAGCGAATTATATCCATAACTGAAAATCCAACTATTCATACTTAAACATTAATCCCAAGAAACACATACAGTACTAAATATCATAAGCTCTTGCACTTCAAGAACCTAGTACTCATGAGCTATCAGAGAAAAGGCAATATGTCTAATAAACATATATTTACTCACTCAGTGAGACTTACTTCTGAATCAAAATGCATTAAAGCCACTATTTTTTTAGGGGACACCAGAAATATATGGAGGAAAAAAACCTGTTTTACAAATTCAGGTCCATAATTCTATCCAGACATCCAGTAGATGCTGTTGGCACTTAATGCTAATCTCCCCTTATATCAATCTAATATAAAACCCAAGAATTTTCTATTTTTCCTTTGAAACCTCCCAGTCAATCTACTTGGGGAGATCTATGCTGGGGAGGGAATAACCAAGGCATATTTGGAGCCAGAGCAGATCACAGTCCTCAGGCATTTCTTTCTTTATCCAATATGCTCTGGGAGAAACTTGTGAAGTACTGACCTAATGTGCAGTTCTAAACACTGAGCAACTACAATTTCAAATTGAAATACCATGTTTATTTGCTTACTTGGCAGTAACACCCAATCACTTTTGAATAAAATAGGCATAGTAAGATGGTGCTTCATAGCAGAAAGTACATACTTTTCATCAAAATGCCAAATGCCAAGAGTAACAATATTTTTTATTAGAACTTCCTTTCAGAAGAGGTCACCCAAGCTATGGCAACCTTGCAGGATTGTCATTGTGGGCAAATATACAGGCCAGCACTTTGTACAGCACCTTGAGCTGCTGTGCAAATGTGGGTTATAAATCAAACAAATAAATGCATATACTTTGACTTTTCTAGACAAATGTACTGAACAACGGCCTATCCATAAAAACATCCTCGTTTATAAACTTCTTTAGCAAATAGTAAGAAAACATCTTCATGAGTACTTCAATCTATGGGTTCCTATGCCTCATTTCCCAAATATACTGTGCCATGAGAAAACATGAGAGGACTAGAAATGGAAAATAACGTCTGGGCCCAGTGAAACTCTCCAAATGAGACAGGCTGGCTGCACAATGAAAGCCTCCTAGAGGGGTATGCCCTGTCATTAATATATCTATCCCTGATACAGTACAAAGTAGGTCCTTCAAGCTGGACAGCAAAGTTCTTTGCCAGACCCAGCAATATTGTTTCTCTCCCATTCTAAGATCCAAGAGGGGACATGGAACAAACAATGCTGCTGCACATAACAAATGAACATGCTGGACTTTTCACATTTACCATGTCCAATGGTCGAAGAGTACAGAGCCGCTGTATTAAACATCTGGAGGACAACAGCTGCCTCTTCCTATCCTGGGGAGAATCCAGACACTTCACAGACTTGCAGCCAAGGCTCCTTAGAAGAGCCGCTAAGCATCACCATCGCTTAAAGTAAGGGCACGCTTTCCGAGCTGGCTGCTTTCCCTAGGAACAAGGCTATCAGAACCGAAGTGCAAAATCGCGGGCGGCAGCGAGAAGCAAGCGACAGGTTACAATTTTCTGCGTCTTAGCTGCCACTGGCGGTTGGCCAGATTTTTGCAGCTCTACTCGAAAGAACCCTACTCTCCTGCTAAATCAGTCAAACGAAGTTTCTAGGCATGCCTCCTTTTCCTCTTTAGTAAGAAATTACGTACATTTCCAAGGGCAGGGAGGAAAACGCGGCACCCGGCCAGAAGAGGGTCACAAAAGGGAGGGAAGGAATGATGAAGGCCCAAGCCAGCCGCTTCCTCCTCCTCCTACAGCCAGGAAACAGCAGCGGCCGGAGAAAGAGGCAGAGGCGGCGGCGGGCCCTCTGACACACAAGCACTTCGCGGTAACGGGGACCGAGACGATCGAGGCCGAGGAAACAGCCCCGGGATCGCCTCCGCTCTCGCGCTCCGTTACCTTCCTAGTCCGAGGCTTCGCCCAGAATTCCCGGGAGCGGCACGCGCAGCCCTGCCCCCTCCCTCGCCAGCCTCCACCTCCCCCATTTCCAAATCCGGCGGAAAGGACGGAGGGGGAGGCGGAGTCACCCCCGGGCTGGATTTGAAAAAACGCGCCTGACCTTTAAAAGCAGCGCCCGGAACATCAACCCACGGATGCCAAGGAGACAGGACATGTGGAAACCACTTTGAATAACTGTTCCTCCCTTGACAGATGTCTCTCCGAGTTCTCCAAGCTGCTTGCGCTGCCTCTGTGACGCTCTTGCGCGGCCAGGCAAGCATAAGTTAAAAGTCACTGAGTTCAATAAAATTGGTACCTGCTTTTGTAACTGTGCAGATAATAATAATTATGTACTTATTATACTCCTGCCTATTTTCCCGACAACAACAACCGTGTGAGGTGGGTCGGGCTGAGAGAGACTGACTCAAAGTCACCCAGCTAGCTTAGTAATAACTGGAGGGGGGGCGGGTTCGGGCAAACCGTTTTTTTTCCTTTCCAGAAGTCTCAGGTTCTGTAACATTGACGTTCAAACATCTTTCTGATTCGCTTTCAAAACTGAAGAATTAAAATAATGCAACAGCTTGAGATACAGTACCTTGAACAGATTAGCATTATTCCAGTGTACAAGATTAAGGCATGATAATTGGCTATACAGTAACGGACAGGGAGGTACTAATACTCATCAAAGTTTTCAAATATAAACCTGTTTTCCCATTGAAAAAGTTCCCTGTTGTCTTTTAGCATCTGTTATATTTCCTTCATAAGTTGGTAAATTCCTCCCTTTACTGCACAAATACATCAGTTCAGATCAGTCACTTTCTTGACAGCAGACAGAAATTTTGTCTTTTTGGATACTTTGGATTCTATGTTTCTGCAGGCAGTTGCAAAGTCTCATGAACAGGTACTTTTCATTAATGAAAAAAGGGTATGGTTATTACAAAGGGATAATGAAAAACACTGTTAAATTTTTTCTTTAGTCATCGCTACTGAGAAACAATTTAAACAAGCATGAGAGGCAAGGTTATAAGTGGAATAAAATCGCTTACACAGCTTCACATTTTATTAATTATATAGATTATTTTAAAAGCACTGATTTTTGTGGCTCTGTGTCATGGTTGCTAATGTTATTTAAACTTAAACTGTTTAAAAGTTTTGCTATTAAATTGTGCAATCAGGAATTTGTTTAATGCAAAAGCATTTTTTACAGCTTACTGACATTCACATGTAGATGTATTTATTCTGAAAAACAGCATACTTTAAACCGTATGTTTCACTCATACTGATTAAATAATACTTCTAACTATGTAGTACTAACACAGTACTGTAGTTCAGAAGCAAACCTTGGTCTTTGCCAAAATTATAATATAATACTATTTATATAATGAATTTGAGAGCATCCAACCTGATCTAGGTGACAGCCTGACGAAATTTCAGAAAGATGACTCCTGGCATTTTCAAGCCCTAATGGACAGAGACTTTCCAAAGAAAATCCTAAGGACTGAAGTTTGCTATTAGCTTTTGTTAGCCAGGTTGCTTATCTGCTTCTACTTTAACTGTGTAACTCATCTCATACCTAACACCGTATCTGTATATAGCTCTCAAATGTCATGTCTAGTATTTTTCAGGTGACCTGTGTGGGTCAAATAATCTGTGCTGTAATTGCAGATTCATCTGTACCAATCAAAGAGAGTATCTGTAACTCAGGGTTGAACTGTGAGTCCTTGGTGCTCTCTGAGCCTTTTTGTTTTCTTGCAGATGTTTCATTGCCAGACTAGGCAACACCACACTGAAGATGTTGCCTAGTCTGGCAATGAAACATTTGCAAGAAAACAACAAGGCTCAGAGAGCACCAAGGACTCCACAGATTCATCTGTTCATGCAAAGCGAGCTGCTTCAAAAGTAAAAATAAGGTACTGTACTCTGGAGCCTGCTGTTTTGACTGTTGAAGTAATTTCTTTCATATATATAACAAAGCTTACTGAAAAGTGAATCATGAGATTCCCCTTTAATCATTCAAGAGATTATTATCAAGAGCTAAGATACAGATGCCTTCAGGAATCTTGCCAATTATCTCTTCCCTGTGCCCTAGCTTTATAAACTAATGCTTAGTAACTCAGAAACATATCTGAACCAGCTCACTTTTATTTTGAAGTCTTTAAAATGAAAGTATGTTGTTATTCTTGTTTTAGTTATCAAAGAGTAAGTCTTATTCCCATGGTTTCTGTGCCACACCAAAATAACAGCAATCTATTATCTATTTCTGAAAGAAAAAAGGATAAAATATCAACAGCCTTAACCAACAGAGGTTTAGAGCACCAAAATACCCTGGGTAGAACAAAGTGTGAGAAAAAATACTTATCCTGATTTAATAGGCAATATCAATAAAAAAAAGGAAGAATTCTGGATGGATATAAATAGTTTAACTTCAGGCTTCAGATGTATTCAATGCTGTAACTTAATCTCTGTTCTTATTGATTGGTGGGATTTATTCAGTTTAAGCAATATTCTAAGCAATATGCTGGATGGGAGAAATTATCTTTTATTCAGTTGGTGTAGCACAGTGCTAGTATTTGTAAACTGCCTACAGGTTAGCAGCTAAAATACTTGCTTTTAACTATTAATCTATGGATAAATATCTTCACATTGTTTAAGATCTGCTAGTTTACCAGTGTTGGAATAAATAAGTCCACTTATCTGGTAGAGTGAAAAGACCTTAACATGCATGAGGTTGCTTTCCTTTTTCTGCAAAACCTAAACAGCTACTTCTTAATCAGGAAACAAAACTAATGAATGGTAATGCAAAGCTAAAAATTGCTCCAGTCTGTCACTAGGGTAGCAATTCATAGAATTAGCCTGTTTTAATTATATATTGATCCCTGGGTTAGTAACAATAAATTGCATGGACAATTCCCCATAAATTGCAAGTAAGTGTTATATTTAATGAGTGCTTATAACGAAAAAGGATACAAGTCAGTCAATGTGCTGTACTTTCATGGAGGAAATTCTCAGATATGTGGCATCTAGGAGGGAAAACTGTACATTGTCAGCATGACTTTATCTTTATTCACACTAGGCACTAGTCCTTATACTGTACTGAAAGCAAGCTCTGTAACTGATGTCCCAACCCTACTTTGTTTCTGTGCCCCAACCTTCCGACAGTTATCCTTACGTCGGATTATCCTATTCGTTTACATGTTGTCATGGGGGTAGTTTCTAGCTAACGGTACCGCGATTAGAGGAACGTGCAGACGAGCCGCTGGCGTGTAAGTATGAATTCTATGGAAACGTGCATTAGCTTGTAAATTATTTTTACAACCTTTTGACCACATCTGGCAAGTCTTTGTAATAGCCGAGAGTCATAATCCTAAAAACACTGAGACACATTTCCTAAGTATCGATTGCAACTGATTGACTGGAGGAGGGAGGACGAGAGGGCAAAAGCAGGGCCCGGCTGCAAAGCCAAAGGGCTCCCAGTCATGAAGACACTAGCCAAGCGAGCTCCTCTCCCCTGTAGCCCCAGCAGCCCATCGATCACTTTTCCACCGTACATCCCCACCACGCGAGCTTCCAAGCAGGCCGAAACTTCATTCCGCTCCCGCAGAGTCGCGCGATGCCCTTCTCGTCGCGCGAGTCTTCGCTCCCCGTCCCTCTTCATAGCGTTTAGTCACTGAACCACCTCTGCAAGGCTCGCGCTGTTGCGAGGCCGCGCTTTAATGGCACTGGCGGTGAGCTCCATCCAATCAGGTCTCGCGACTTCGGTTTTAGCGGGAAGACGAAGTGCTGCACGGGAAAGAAAGAGCGCAAAGGTGGCCCCTTCGGTTAAACTGCAGGGTGTTGGGGTTATGAGTTTTAAAAAGGCAGGCATAATTCCCTGAAGTGTCCCGGGTGAGAAATGATGACATCTTATGGCTCTCCTCCTTTTTTCCTGTCAGTGTTTAGAATCACTTCCTTCCTCAATTAATGTGAAAAAAAAAAAATCACTTGTTTTTTGCTCCCTAACAAGGTTTATGAACACATGCACACACTGTAGCTTATTTTTCTAGAATTAAGAAGACCAAACATATTTTATCCAACGCACATACTGCAATTTTTTTTTTATTTGCTTGAGTTACAGTTGGGCTTGAAGGTTTTGGATTACTCCCACAATCTGTTTTGGGTCTCTAATAAATAAAGGGGAATTCCATAAATGAAGGCATTTAATTTGAACCATGACTCCCAGAATCTGATCTGAATGCTAAAGTTCAGAGGTGGGAAACTTTAACTCTCATGTGGAAAAATAATGAAAATGTTAGGAGTGTTTCCACCTGAGGCTTTTATCATGTGATTATTCTGCCCTCATTCATGGGTCCAAACATTTGTGTCTCCCATTTATAATTCTTCAAGACTTCTTCCCAGAAAAAAAGCTGTTAAGCCAGGAAACTGTAGAAATCGAATAAACAAACAAACAGAGCCCTCTATCTGAAAGCATGCACAATTCAGGGCAGCTCAAAGACCCTAACCCAGAGAATTCCTTTTCAGGCTCCAGTCACTCTCTCTCTCAGCCCAACCTATCTCACAGGGTTGTGGGGAAAAACTGGAGGAGGGAGCTCTGCATACTCTGCCTTGAGCTCCTAAATGAAAGACAGGATATAAATCAAACCATTGAAATAAGCTTGTATTGTGGTGCTACTTAGGACAGGTAAGTGAAGAGGCTAGCTCCTTCTTAGAAAACAAGAATTAACTGCTTGTTTGTACAGGGTCCTTGTGCTTTTCTCCTGTCCTGGGGATGGAAGGAAAATATATTGTAAAATCTGCTGCCCCAATAGGAACCTTTTACTGCACCTGAGAAGAGGCTGGTAGAGTTGCTGTCCTCACATGGGTGGCACTTAGCTGCTGCAGTGGTGGCAGTGGTGCTCTCCTACAAGTGGGGAAGGAAGAGCTGGGGGGATGCCATGGTGACTGGAAGGGGGAGCCATGGGTACCAGGAAATCCTGATACTTTTGAGCCTGCTGCTTGCTCACAGGGCCTAAGCTGAATTACTGTCTCCACTTCCACTTCTCTTTCTCTGCTCCTTGAAGTGCCATGTGGCCATTCCAAGTGAGTGCTAATTAGCCTTGTTTCCTAATTATAGCTGTATATGAATTACTAAATCAGCTTTCTTTCTTTTGGCCCCTGCTTGACTCCACTCCTCCATTTTGGTCACAATTTCTCCAATGGGAGTATCAACTTAAGCATGATATTCCATGAGAAAAAGAAGGGAAGGGAAGGGAAGGGAAGGAAGAAATGCTGCTATGCAAGGTTCTGTTCTCTCCAGTAGCCAAGTCAGAAATGTCTATGAAAGCACAGAGCCCAGTGGCTGGATGGGAGGAGATGGTCCAGCAGCAGGCCAATATAATAGAATGATCTAGTCTAGAAGACAAGTAGCAACAGTAAGAACAGACCACGGAACAATGGACTGGTTTAAGATTGGGAAAGGAGTATGGCAGGGCTGTATACTCTCACCCTACCTATTCAACTTGTACACAGAACACATCATGCAACATGCTGGGCTTGAGGAATCCAAGGCTGGAGTTAAAATTGCTGGAAGAAACATTAATCTCAGATATGCAGATGATACCACTTCGATGGCTGAAAGCAAAGAGGAACTGAGGAGCCTTATGATGAAAGTGAAAGAAGAAAGTGCAAAAGCTGGCTTGCAGCTAAACCTCAAAAAAACCAAGATTATGGCAACCAGCTTGATTGATAACTGGCTAATAGAGGGAGAAAATGTAGAAGCAGTGAAAGACTTTGTATTTCTAGGTGCGAAGATTACTGCAGATGCTGACTGCAGTCAGGAAATCAGAAGACGCTTAATCCTTGGGAGAAGAGCAATGACAAATCTCGATAAAACAGTTAAGAGCAGAGACATCACACTGACAACAAAGGTCCGCATAGTTAAAGCAATGGTGTTCCCTGTAGTAACATATGGCTGCGAGAGCTGGACCATAAGGAAGGCTGAGAGAAGGAAGATCGATGCTTTTGAACTGTGGTGTTGGAGGAGAAATCTGAGAGTGCCTTGGACTGCAAGATCATACCAGTCCATCCTCCAGGAAATAAAGCCAGACTGCTCACTTGAGGGAATGATATTAAAGGCCAAACTGAAATACTTTGGCCACATAATGAGAAGACAGGACACCCTGGAGAAGATGCTGATGCTAGGGAGAGTGGAAGGCAAAAGGAAGAGGGGCCGACCAAGGGCAAGGTGGATGGATGATATTCTAGAGGTGACGGACTCGTCCCTGGGGGAGCTGGGGGTGTTGACGACCGACAGGAAGCTCTGGCGTGGGCTGGTCCATGAAGTCACGAAGAATCGGAAGCGACTAAACGAATAAACAACACAAGTCTAGAAGATCTAGTCTTCTTCCCTTTTTACATTACAATACTACTCTCCCGATCGATTATCTTAATTAAGCTTCAGCCTGCCTCAGCTATGGGCTACCACCAAAACACAAGCATTGTTGTGAGGACATGTCCTCCACAACCAGTATGTAGTCCCACAACTGTGGATGAACCACAGGTTTATCTTTCATGGTTTCTTTCCTTTCATGGTAAGGAACAATGCATTTATGGCTACTGAGTTTTGATTCCAGTTGGCTGAATCCCAAACTATTTCTTGAATTGATTTTCATCTGTGGCCATTTCTACCCTAGGAACTTATAGTGTCCTTGAGGGCCTTTCTCCCTTTGAGTTGAGGTGCTTTTCTTCCATCCTTCTGACAACAGAAATCTGTACCAGCGTGAAATTTTCTGTTCCCATTGCCAGCCCCTGCCTCTTACTTCTTTTTCAAATCACTGCTAGTTACCTGAATTCAAGGGTTTGCTGGGGTGCGAGGGGAGAGAGTTCATGTAAGCTGATTTAATTTGGGGGATTAGCTGAGCCCTTGTTAATGCAGACAAAGTCTCTGAGGTGCCCTGCAGAGACAGTATGGTCCTTGTGCCAAATCTTCCTTTCAGTAAATCTGCAAGCTCTGGTTTGCTTTGCAGATCTCCCTTCTCACATTCTTTTGCCCAGACTCCACAGTAAGGAGCCAAGGTCAACCCAGCATTGAGGCTGAATTGCTTGGCTTCTGCAGCAAGAAGTGAGGAGGCCAAAAGTATCCATTGCAGTAGTGACATCATTTTCCATGCTGTGTGTTTGAGGGATTATGTAGGAGTAGACCAGAGGGCAGCAGGTAGCAAGTCAGCTGCTCTCCCGCCACTGGCAATCCCTTGGCCTGCCAAAGGGAGACATAGAGCAGTGACAGGCTGCAGCATGCTCCAGCAACCTTGACATGCTGAAGGTGTCTTTGTAGAGTATAACCTAGATCCACCTGGCTGCTAGTGACAGCAGCAGAGGTACAGATTTGGTAGGGATGATTTCCAACTTCTCTTCCATTCCAAAACTTCTTTATGCAGCAGCAGAACCATCCTTGTTATTTATATAGAATTATGCATATTCCATAAGAGTCATAGTGGGATCTAATTTACAGAAACTTCTACAATATTTTGCAAGAAAGAATCTTTCAAGCAAACTAGCAACAAAGCCTGCCTGAATTCCTTCCAGTGACAAAGCCTAACAGATTTTATATACTTTGAGGCTTCCCTTGAAGGTGTTAAAATAGAGGGGGAAATACTATTTTTAACACTGATAAACAGAATAAATCTGTCTCACTTATGCACTGGGGGTGAGATGAAGGCCATGTAATGGAGACAAGAGAAGGAGGAGAAGGAGGAGAGGTTGCCTAGGCACATTTGTATCCTGGCTAGGTGCTACTAGAAAAAGACTTACAGAGTCATCCAACAGTCACTATGGGGATACTTTATTAATGCAGATGGGCTTTTTATTGCCAAAGCAATGGCTACGTTGCACTATAAATTACTTGTGTCAAAATGTCCTATGTCTACATTGTCACTCTTGTAAGTTGAGTAAAGGGTCAAAGTATATATATCCAGAGAGGTGTGGCTAAAATAGCCAACTTAGTAGCAACATTTCTTGTGAAAAGCATGGAAAATAAAGGATTACAGGTATTTGACAGCGTATTTCCATAGTAGGGCAAATAATAAATGGAGGAATTCATTTGAGAAGAAGATACATGGGTGAATTAAAATCCTTATTTAAATGCAATGGTCTCAATCCTATTAGCTTTTAAAATAAATCAAGATTCCAAGATCACATTTGATCTAATTTGACTTTAAATGTATTCTTTCTCATAAATTGAGTTTGAACATCATGCTAACCCATGATTTGTTAACCATGGTTTACTGACTGAATCACAATTAGCTGAGTTCATACAATACATAAATAATGATTTTAAGCCACAGTGGGTATTCATACAACATGCTAAGCCAAAATCAAACAAACTACATTATGACTTAGAATGGGACCTGAAATTGAAGACCTTTTTTTACTAGTATTCTAAACTCTGGTAAAATAAATTGCCAATGTAAATGAGGTTGCGTGGCTCCAGCTGTGTCCATAATATCTTTCTGCCCAATCCAATTATTCTTAAGGAGTGAGTGTCAGTATTTTCAGATAAAAAAATTGGTTAAAGTCTGGTCAATAATGGGGCTGGAATACCCCACTGGCTAGTGACCTGCAGGTGGAGTGTTACATTTTCTACCTTGTAGAATGTGTTTGGACAGTGCCCTGGGATCTTGTTGGCTTAAGCAAGAAAAGCTGCTTGTTTTCAGAAACTGGCATAAAATAATTTAAATTTTGGACTAGAAACAAGGTAATGCCAATGATGTGATCAAGAGAGAACACTAGTTTGCCAGAGTGTACTGAAGCTAATAGAAACTTTAACTGAGGAAAGGACACAGGATTGTTATGTAAATAAAATGGATAATTTCTATGAACTGCTGCCCTGAGGTATAGAGGGACTGAATATGGTTAGATCTTTTTAAAAGTAGAAAATATGTGCAATTTTGTTGAGGAATTGTCAGTATTTTTCAGTACACTATGCATTTAAATTTGATGAATGGACTGAATTGTTAAGGTGTTCTTAGGGGTGTGATTATCATTACATTTAGAAATATGAATATATTTAGGCTGAATAATAGAGATAGATAATCCTAACTCACACTACCCACTTAAAAATATTTTTAAAAGCAAACATCAATATATATATTTTTTCATTATATCCATTGTTAGGTCTTCTTCAAGGTAATAAACCAAAGACAGAAATTGATGTAATGCCTGAAGTATCTTCCCTTTTTACCACTGGAGGTATTAAAAGACATGTGATGGAGAAGAAGAATGGAGCTCTAAAAGTTACAAAGCTGAATACTTCTCTTGCATCTAAATTCAAAACCAAGATAATTAGTAAGTGCTAATTAAATTATAAATAATCAGGATCATATTTACAAAAATAAAGTATTTGTGAATTTCTCCAGTATACCTGAGTATGGTTACCAAAATAAATTTAGGCAAAATAAACTAAAAACAACAAAAGGCTAAGAGCTAATTTTCACTTTAACTTTCTATTCCAAGTTAAACCAAATGATGTTGGACCTATCAGATTTACTTAATTATGTGCCATCAGTTATGTGATTCTTAGCAACCATATAGATTTTCTCCAAGATGATCTGTCTACAGTCTGGTCCTTCAAGTCTTCTATCAATGCACCTTTGCCACTGTAACTGAATCTATCCACCTTGCTCCTGGTTGCCCTCTTTTTTTCTTTCTTTCCACTTTTTCCAACATTATAGACTTCTCCAGAGAGCTAGGTATTTAAATAATGTGTGCAAAATATGGTAATCTGAGCCTAGCCATTTATCCCTCAAATGAGAACTCTGGATTAATTTGTTCAGTGATCCATTTGTTTTTTTTCTTGTTTATCCATGGTATTCTCAGTCTTCTCCGCCATGAAAGTTCAAAAGCGTCAATACTCTTTCTAACCTTCTTCAAGTCCAACTTTAGCTTCCATAGAGAGTCACAAGGAAAACTGTTGCCTGCACAATTCTAATCTTTGTAGATATAGACACTTAAGCATCTAAATATATTTTCCAAGGCCTTTGTAACTACTCTACCAAATGCTAGTCTGCAGTGTATTTCTTGACTGTTGATTCCTTTACTGTTGATAGTTGCTCCTAAAAGGCTGAAGCTATCCCTCGCTTCAGTATCAAATCAAATCTTTATTATGGTCATAGATGTACATATCACTTCAAACTTTTCTTTGTCAGTTCTAAAGCTGGCTGCTGTACCTGTTGTATTAGTTTGGACTAATTGTAGTCCTATATTTTTCTGTGCTCCTTGTCTTTCAATACTAGAGGTTCCAGATAATTTGCATTTTCAGCTATCAGAATAGTGTCATCAGCATAGCACGGATCATTGATTTTTCTTCCCCCAGTTTTAAAACTTCACTCATCTTCTTCCAACCTAGCTTCCCTCAATATATATTCATCATATAAGTTGAATAAATAAATATACAGCCTTGTCCCGGTCCTTTGTTGATTTGCAACCAGTCTGTTTCACTGTGTTCCATCCAAACTGTAGCTTCCTGGACTGTGTATATATTTTGCCTGAGGACAATGAGATGTTTTGGGATTTTCATTTTCCTAAGCACATCCCACAGTAAGTGACACAATCAAGAGGCCTTTCTATAATTAATGGAGCATATATTGACTCGTTCTTGGTATTCTTTGACATCATCAGTAATATATATTGTTCTACATCCTTTTCTAAAGCCAGCTTGAACATCTGGCCATCCCTTTGCATGTAGGACTCTAATATGTATTCAATGATCATAAGCATTATTTTGCTAGCATGTGAAATTAAGGCTATTGTACAATAGTTTGCACAGTATGTTAAGTCTCTTTTCTTTGGTAATTATATATAGACTGACATCTTCCAATCTGCTGGCCACTCCGTGGCTCTCCAGATTTGTTGGCATCGTTTGGTTAGAAACCTTATAGATTCTTCTTCTTCACTTGCCATATTTCTATAGATATTCCATCAAGATCTGTAGCCTTCTGACTTGGTAATGACCAAAGTGCTGATCTAACTACATCTTCTAATATTAGAGATTCTTGTAAATAGGGAATACCTTCTATTTTGGATGTTGACATTGTACTGTACATAATTTCAGTATACTCCTTCCATCTTTGTTTAACCTTTGAATCAGTTACTATCCGTCCACTGACATCCTTTAGCATACCAATTCAAGATTGGAACCTCCTTCTGAGTTAGGAGGTCTTTTTGTCTGTTTCTATCTTACAGATGTTATTGTAATATTTCTTCTTTCATAACAGCTGTCTGAAATTCTTTATTCTTCCCTGAGATAGTTCTTTCTTGGCTTTAGCTTCTCTTCTTTTGGCAATTTCTACCATCTATTCTGATATCTAGTTCTTTCTTCTGTTTCTTCATTTTTGGCAATCTCTTTTCACATTCTAACTTTGTTTTCATTCTACAGTTCCTCTGATTCCCTATCAGTGAGGTTCAGAACTTCAATGTGATTCCCCATTGTCATGACCCCGTTGCAAGGCACACAAGAGCCTCACAACGTGGATCATGATCATCAGGAAAGAGAGGAAGGATCACAATCAAATCAATGCTCAGATAATCACCCAAGCATCCACACCCATGAACTGATCTACAGCTTAATAGAAGGATATCACTAGGTAATCCAGATAAGCATCAATGACACAGGAGAACTCAAGCCTTGTGCCCCGGAGGACGCACCTGCAACCAGAGGACAAAGACGGCAGCCGAGAAAACTCCCAGACACCTATCACAAATCACATCAACACCTAAATCGCCCGTCCGGTCAGAGGAGTGGGGACAATGGACGGTGGAGGAGCACGGGGTCCGGCAAGAGGGTATAAACAGGGTACCGTGCCACCACGCCTCCATTCCCGTTTTTCTCTCTGTCAGCACCATTTCAATAAACCGGAAATCCTTAATCCCCATTAAGTGAGTCCGTGTCTTATTCGGAGCGAGGCTGGCCCTGACACCCATGTTCTCTTTGAAAATGGTGGGTATATGCTCAAGATTGTATCATGGACACTGATTGCCTTTGTTCTTCTACTTTAGCTTGACTTAGAATTCACATGCAGTACTGTGTAAAAGTTTTAGGCAGGTGTGAAAAAATGCTGTAAAGTAAGAATGCTTTCAAAAATACATATTGTAATTGTTTATGTTTATCAATTTACAAAATGCAAAGTGAGCGAACAGAAGAAAAATCTAAATCAAATCAATATTTGGTGTGACTACCCTTTGCCTTCAAAACAGCATCAATTCTTCTAGGTACACTTGCACACAGTTTTCACTCACTTTGCATTTTGTAAATTGATAAACATAAACAATTACAAAATGTATTTTTGAAAGCATTCTTGTTTTATAGCATTTTTTCACACCTGCCTAAAACTTTTGCACAGTACTGTATGAGTAGCTTGTGATCTGTTCCACAGTCAGCCCCTGGCCATATATTTGCTATTATAACTGAGTTCTTTCATTTCCTTCTACCAATAATATATTGTAGTCAATTTGATTTCTGTGTATTCCATCTGGTGATGTCCATGTATATAGGCATCATTTTGGTTGTTGGAAGACTGTTTTAGCAATGAAGAAATAATTTGATTGCAGAAATTGGTAAGTCATTCTCTGGCTTCATTTTGGTTTCCTAAGCTTTATACTACTTAATATTTCCAACTTTGTGGACAATATAGTAAGTTTAGAAAACAAAACATGGTCTATGTCATCATTATTCAAACTGCTTTTGAGGATTTGTGGAATGGAGGTAGTGGCAGTATGAAAGTGCCCTTATTTTCTCTTTTCATTTTATTCAGGCAACTCCTCACTTTTTAAAAGTTCTTTGAAATGTAATAATAAGGCATTGGCCATGGCCCTCAGTAAGGAGAAGGAAAATTCTCGGCGGCTGAAAAATGAAAAGCTATTATTACAAAAAGAATTGGATGGGCTGAACTTGCAAAATGTCTTACTTCGCCAAAAGCTAAGTTACTTGGTACATTCTAAAAAGTAAACAATGGGATCTAATATTTGATTCACTTCTTAAGAATATAAAACTAATAGAAAATATCCAATTATTCCTTCCTATTAAAAGAATAGCTTATGTCAGTAAAATGTGCAGGGGGCAGTTTTACTTTTCTTTGCAATTCCCTGAATGTCCTCAGAATCTGATCTGTTGAGTTTATTTAATTATTAGATTTATATTCTGCCTTTTGTATAGATGCTGAAGGTGGTGTACATGGTATTCATTCTTTGTCAGCCCAAGATAGGCCAGGTCAGGGACAGACAACGCAAGGATTATAGGAATGCTGCTTAATTGTTGTAGGGTGTAATAACAGAATCTTCAAAGCCTTCCGGAGTTTCTCTTTGCCTCCTCTTATATCAAACAGAATCAAAGGAAGGTTATTCTGAGTTTCTTTCTCATGCCTTCTTTTTTCCCAGAACTCAGTTACAGTATCTTTTATTTTCCCTTAACTGTTTCTGCATAACTTCTTCAACATCCTTCTACTCTCCTCCTACTTTTTCCCCATAACAACAACCATGTGAGGTAGGTTGGGCTAAATGAAAGTGTCTGCCTCAAAATCACCCAGTGAACTTCTATGACTAAAGGTGGACTAAGGTCTCCTGTTCTTAATCCAACATCTTGACCACTACACCATGCTGGCTATCTTGAGTTGAGAGATCCTCCAGAGAAGGAAATGATGAAAATTCCTTATTGAATAATTGGAGGTCTAAAGCACAAGGGATAGTTTCACTCCAATGAAAAATAATATTTAAGTATTTATAAAATAAGCATCTATTTGTCTTTATCTTGCTTGTAAGCATGCATAGAAACTGACAGCATGCATAAATAATCCATTTAATCAATTACTAATTCCACCAACCAGCATTTACCAAGAAGGAATGCCTCTCTCTTTTGTTTACAAATAGATAATAGGAACTTCTGTCAATTTTCTGTCAGTTTTCTAACTTGTCATAAACAGTGTCCTCACTGTGCAACACAGTTTGGAATTCAACTAACTGGTAAATCTGTGTCTTATATGAAATATTGTATTACATATAAAAAAGAAGAAGAAAAATGTTTCATGTTAGAGAAATGACTAGAACTAATAATTTTGATATTTTCTTTTTTTCATTGACTCTTTCCTAAATTTTCTAAAATAATCATTTAGGGAGTTGGTTTAGGTAAAATCTTATGCTCATTGTCTAATAATTGAGAGGCTATGAGATTTACCAGAAATTTGCTCTGATGACAGAATGCCAAATATGCTGTACCATGGCAGATTCATCAACCAAATGTTTCATGTATCATTGGCAGATCCAACAATGTATGAGATATGTTGGCCAATTGACAACCCCCCTCCCCCAATTCTTGTAACAGAGGGAAACTTTTTAAAAAATTCATCCACATTGCCATGTTTATACTATCTGATTTGAAAGGATGAGGGGAAACTGGAAGGGGTAGATTGGATGAAGTGTTTCCCAAGGTTTTGGTCTATCACCAGTTTTTTATACCAAGTGTACAATTTTTTTATCGTGTGTTTTTTCAATCCCATTCTGAATGCACATTGGACATAGCAGACATTTTGCTGATGTAGCTGAGGCATATCTTCATAATGATAATAATAATGTGAATATAGATTTGCTGTGCTTCCCTAGATCAAATATATTAGGTCTCAACACTGATTCTTTTTCTGTCCTAACAATAAGAAATTTTTAAAAATCAACCATTTTTCTTACTCACTTTGGCTGCATAAAAGAAAATGTATTTTATATTTAATATTTTTATTCTTTTTAATGCACAGAACAAAACTCTAAAAGAAATTCAAGCATTCATGAATAATAATATTTTAACTGCAATTGAAATAAGCACCTTTTCTGAGGTATGTGTCAGCTGTATGACTGTTATATCATAGACCCAAGCAGGATAGCTATTATGTCTGTTTGTTATTCATCATTACAGTTCTTAGTTTTATTTGATTTTTAAAGATTTTTTTTTTATCCTGCCTTTATTATTTTTATAAAGAAATTTTTCAGAGATTTTCAGAAATTACTCTTGAGATCTGGTGAAAATACAAGAAAAAAGTATTAAATAAAATAATCAGAGTCCTGTCTACATGATATATTTATACAGACATCTATTCAGAACTACCTGCATTATTTATTATTACTTATTTAAATTCACTGGCTGCCCATCTCCAGTTGTCTCTGGGCAGCACACATAACTAAAAGAGACATAAAAACAGATAAGAATATTAAATCAACAGACATCCCAGTCTAACATGCTTTAGTAACAAAATCCACAAAACAAACAAGAGCCATTAAAAAAATAACAACCGCAGGCCTGGAACCAAAGCCAGGTTTTCAAAGCTTTCCGGAACCCTAGGAAAGAGGGTGCCATCCTTACCTCAGGGGGGATGCAGTTGTTCAAATTAATTTTTTTTAATAGGAGTAAAAATATACTTAGTTTATAAAATAATGAGTATGAATTAAATATTTTTCTAATAGATAAGCACTATGCATATTGGTATGTTTGTGTGCTTTATATTTCCTAGCCAAAAGCTGCAAACATTTGAAACTTAAACAGGTAGTCTTCATTTAGCAACTGCATTTGGTTCCGGCAAAATGGTCACTAAGTGACATGGTCACTAAGCAAACCACATGACTGAGAAGCTGTGAAGATCGCTGGTTGCTACTGTCTCATTTAAATAAAGTTCTCTTTTGCAACAATGCCAGCGTTACTCTTATTCCAGCATGCGTTGTTGTCAGGTGCAGAAATTTGGGTGTAAGAGTGCACATTGGTCAGAAAATGGTTTTTTAACTACCATTTACTACCGTTTATTACTGTCATATTTATGAATGGTCACTATCCAAGGCAGTTGCTAAATGAGGACTACTTGTATTATAGAATGTGCTTACAGTACTGATTAATATTCCCTTGGAAAAAATCCTCACAATCTATACACTAGATGTATAAACGTCCTCACAGGCTTCTTGCACCTTCTGACTTTTCTCATTAAAAATTAAAACGTTAAATGTTTTAGTTTAAAAAATTAAAAGCTAGCTTTTAACAAAGAAAAATGCCAGCCTTCAGCATGATCTTTATTTCCAAAGGTGCTTCTCTGCCTGAAATGGTGTATTTTTAGAGAATGAATGGGTAACTGCAGTTTTTCTGTGCCCACATAGCCAGAAAAATGGCAGAAGATAAGTTGGAGTAGTAGAGAGCAGATATGAGGAGTGGATGTTCCACTTTGCAAGAGCATCCACAACCACAGCAGCCATTTTGCAAGACTACTCATAAACACAAGTCTCAGAATTCCAAGCCATGAAAACTTGGGAATCCCAGGAATATATTGACTTATTTTTCCTTTGAATAGTGTATTCCAAAACCTGTAACAATGGATGATGCTCAATGCAGCAATTCTGGTCATGAATCCAATCTTTCAAATCATCAAGTAAGGTAATATTTGAGTTTAATTATTAAACTAGATAAAAATCAGAACAGAAAACAGAAGAATCTGCCAATTCAACCAACAGTGAAGAGCTGCTTCAGAAACAGTTTCTGAGCTTTATTTTGTACTCAGAAAAAAAAAAGTGTATTCTTGACTCCAAAAGATACATAGCCAATATATGAGTTACTGTTAGATCAGAAAATTTATGAAATTATCACTTGTTTTTATTTTGCTAGCGCATCACAATTTATATTGCTGTCCATGTAGCACATCTAATTTAATGGATTTAAATGAAATATTTTAAAGTTTGGGTCTTATTTTCTCTATGTTGTATGCGGGTATGTTTATAGAATATGATATGCTGTTAACAGAATATCTTTGTACTCTTGCTCAAAGCAGCATACAATACTACCTAAATTATGGGCCTTTATTCCATTCTTTTTTTAAAATGTAACTTGAAGCACAATTCATCATGCGATCAAAATTTGTTTTTTATTTTTTAATATTTATATTAATGAATATTATTCACTCTTAGTAACTCTCCTTTCCTTTTCCTTTCAGACCTACTGAGCAAAATTTGATCACTCCTCATATTGTAGAAACTGATGGGGGGAAAAAAAGGAACTTCTTTGTATGTGACACAGATGACCCTTTTAAGCAGATATCTGTACTATCAAAAGAAATTGCAGCTGATCAAATAAACATTCAGATATTAGACCCTAAGCAAATGCCAAAACCAAGTGAAATAAATAAAGTGGAAAAAGAATTTGCCACAAATACATTTCCAGAAGGTATACTGTATTAATTTTTATGCAGTAGAGAAGGGTATCATCCACTATATGGTGCCAGGTAGGTAGGTAGGTAGGTAGGTAGGTAGGTAGGCAGGCAGGCAGGCAGGTAGGTAGGTAGATCCTTCCAAATTCATCCCAAATTATCATCAGACTCCTCAGATGAGATTTACTGAGAGAGACTGGGACAATTGACAAATAGAATTAAAGTCCTCAATGCTCCAAATGTCTACCATCAGATGATGTTTGGGAAGAAAGCACAGACCTTATCTCCAGAACTCAAAACGAACAAAGACAATAATGAAAGATAGCACATCCTGTGGAATAATTCAACATTTAGAATTTGTTCTCTTGGTTAGCTAGATTCAGAAGCCAAAAACCATAGAAACTTTAGAGGGAAAGAAAATAAAAATCATATAAGGAAAACAATTGGCAGTTGGTAAAAAGGAAATTATACTGCTTCAAATGTAATCTTCAGAGAAGCTCTAATAATATGACTCATTTATTTGGCATTTTAACAAATGATTGAAATACATGTATTTTTAGACAGGCCTTGAAATATCAATGGAAAAAAATGGACCAGTTTTAGGAATTGACTCATTAAAGTTAATGCAACTTTTAAAGTAACTGCAACTCTTGTTTCAATTATAAACTGCTTCGAGATTTTTTTAATGGGAAGCAATATAGAAATCTAGAAAAAAATAAAATAATGAATACCAGAGAGAGAATGTGCCAGCACAGTATCCAGAGCACTTCTTCCTAATCAATTTTATACATAGCCCTAGTGAATACTTCTGCGAAGGTCTACAAGCCAGTCAAATACTGCATTGTGATTAGTACTGAAAGTAGATTTCATTTGTTCTATAGCAATATAAAATCAATGTTAGATATATTAAAATAAAACTTAAACATTTTAAATAGTTTTCTTGATTTTGCTTTTCAGAAAAGCAATCCCATATGGAACAAATCTCCAATAGTACCTTTCTAGATTATGCATCATCTACAGATGAATATGAAAGACAATCAAAAGGACATAATAGTCCCTTTCCAATCCATGGATATATAACCGAAAGAAAGAAACAAATGTGCGTTTCAAGTATTCACCCTGTTCTAAACAATTTTGATACCAAAAAAGACAGAAATTGCATATTGCATTTTTACACAGCCAAAGTTTACACTAATAATGATATAGGTAATCAGAGAGCCCCAAATGTTTCGCATATTGAATTGACTTCCCAGCCTAACAATAAGCCTATTCACATAAATAAAGAAGATTTAATAAAAAGTCAAAAATCAGAGGAAACTATATACGATACTGAAATGGAATTAACTGCAAGTGAATTGGGTGAAATAGTCATAATTAAATCTAGAGATAAGAAAGTTAATAAGGTTAAAGCTGACAAAATTTCAGGAAGTTTAAGAAAAGTAAAATTTGCAAGTACAGAAAAACAGATTAAAAATAAATTTAGCAGTAAACCAAAAAAAAGTAATGAAAATATTCCAAAACCCATCCAAACCATTAAACCAAAAAAACAGTTACTGCTGAAAGAAGAATTGTTTGAAAAGACAACAGCTTTGGAAGTGAAACTGAAAAACAACAATGAACAAGATGTTGGGGAAGATAATAAAGACAGTAACAAAAATTGCAAACACCTGCGTTTGGTAGATCTCAAGTGTCAGCTGCAAACTACTAATATTTTAGAAACAGAAAAAGAGGAAAAAATAATTTCTGAAACAGAGGGTTTAGTCAGGCAGAATCCAGGAGAAAATTTGGAAGTATCTACTGAACACAATACACTATTAGAAGGTAGTAATGTTGAAAGTTTGCTACCAACAGCAAGCCACATAATGGGTGTTCAAGAGACTTTAGCTGTAAATGAGAGTTATCCTGTTACCTCCAAAATCAGCAAAGCAAACTACTGTGAAATAGAAAACATGCAATATTTAAGAAGAAATTTGAAAGGATGCAGATCAAAGGAATACAGATATGACTGCCAAACAAAACAAGGTCAAAGAACCAGTATAAAAAACAGATGCAGCAGCAAAGAAGGTACTTCCAAATACAGCATAATAGAAAAAGGTGCTTTAAATGTTTCAAAGCTAGATCAAATTAATGAAGACATTTTACAAAGTGATAAAAGAAGAATTTTTGCAAAAGCTAGCCGGAAGACAAATATTATATATCCAGGTTCTCTTAATCAGAAAAAAATGTACATGAAACAGAAATTACACAATGAAAAATTATATGATGAAAATATTCCACATAAGCCATCTGAAGACAGAGGAAGAATTTTCAGTGTTCAGAGAGTAAATTCATGCTCCATAAAAGATGCTGAAATTTCTATTGAAACATTACATGAAAAAGAAGGTTCCACATCAAAGCCAAGCAGAAAAACTTACTTTGTTTGCACACATGATCAAAATAAAAGGGAGACTATCCCCATTCTGAATAACTCTGAGAGATATTATCAAGAAGAAAATGATTGTGTTTCTACAGAGAAGGCGGACATAACTTACGAAGAATCATGCAACAGAGAGCCAGTGCAAGATTCTGGTATGTGTAACCCTAATTGGGATGAAGTTTATTTATTTATTTATTTATTTATCAGATTTGTCGCCACCCATCTCCTCCCATCAGAGGGACTCTGGGTGGTTTACAATAAAATAATCAATAAAACAATAAACATACAATATAATTACAATATATAAAAATACAGTATATAATAATAAATATAGGGAAGAATAAAATCCAGATGGCAAATGATCTAATTCAGTCCTTGCGTGGGATGAGCACTTAGGGCACTAGCCATCCCCAAACATGATGACTCCCCTCCCCGCCCCAAGCCAGGTGGCAGAGCCAGGTCTTCAGGGACTTCCGGAAGGTCAGGAGAGAAGAGGCTAACCTCACCTCCGTGGGCAAGATGTTCCAGAGGGTGGGAGCTACTGCAGAGAAGGCCCGCCTCCTGGACCCCACCAGACGGCATTCTCTTACCAACAGGGTCTGCAACATGCCCTCTCTGCCTGACTGGGTGGGACCGGTTGTTATAATGGGGATGAGGCAGTCCCTCAGGTAACCCATGCCATCTATGGCTTTAAAGATAGTAACCAACACCTTGAATTGGACCCGGAAGCAAACTGGTACCCAGTGCAGCTCACGTACTAGAGGTGTTACATGTGCCCTTCTAGGGGCACCAAAGATAGCCCACGTCGCTGTATTCTGGACCAGCTGTAGCTTCCAGATACTCTTCAAGGGTATCCCCATGTAGAGCTGGTCTGAAACTCAAAAACCCTCCCAGAACTGAATTATTGCCATCATATACAAAAAAGGTGTATTAGCATCTTACTTACTTATTTTCATTTTCTTAATGGGTATTGCAATTCTAAGAATGCATGATACAAAAGAGTCAGGTAAAAAATGCCTCTCCAGAGAAATAGCACAAACAGGACTGTTGTTGCAGATTTTTGCTCTAGATGATAGATACATGTTCCGTATAATAACTGGAATCATGGAGTTAGGTATAGTGGTCCCTGTGCTTCGAACATTAGATCATTTTTGGTTTCTTTAGTATCCAGAATCATTTGAGTTATGCATAGTAAAGGTACCCCTCCACACATGTGAGCTGCATTCGCTACCAACCTTATAAGATGCCCTCCCATACATGTCAGAGACTGTAAGTCTTGCTTGTATTCCATGGCCTTCACCCTAGGTGTCAATTTATTGTTCTACAGTTAGTGCATCTGACAAGTGAAAACACTGTAATACATCAGGCACTGGTCCTCATGAAAGCTTATGTATAGTAAATCTCTTCATGTTTCAAAATATCGCAAAAATACTCTTTTTGGTCTAGTCATTGACTGAAATGAAGTGATATGAATTAATTGATTAAAAGGTCTTTTTGTTTTTGAGTTTGCTGTAGTGAAAACCTAAGAGACTTACATAGACTTAGGTCTTCCTATGCTCTACAGCACAGTGGGCAACATGCTTTCACCAATGAGTTTGGCCAGAGTAGGGAGGTAAATTGATGAAGAGTAAGATTCTGAAACATCTCAAAGTTTGCTTCAAAGTTATGGTTGCTTCAAAGGCCTCCCTGTGCATCCAAACAGAGATGATCCCATATATCATGGTTGAGCAAGATTGGAACCTAAGTCTCCCTAATTTGTCTGACACAGTATCCTCTACAGCATAATATTTAAAAAAAACACATTTAAGATTATTTTTTAAAAATCCAAAAATATTTCTAATTAGTGACTTAAGTGTTATTGCATTCACAGGGAACAAGCCTCTTCAAGAACTGACAAATATTGGCATAAATTCACATCCCAAATCCAAGAAAGATACCGAAGAACATTTTGTACCACCTATTAGACGCAGACGAGCAACAGTTTGCTACAAAGAACCCAGTATCAAAAGGTTTAAATGAGATTTTCTTCCCTCCTGTTTTTGGAAAAATAAATTCTCCCTTCATTGAGCTTGATTTCTGGTAACTACAGACATATCCAAGTAGAGGGCTTTTTTTTTATCCAACAATGTGGTTTCTGCAATTATTTACTGAGTAGATATTTATAATGAATGGACTTCTGACTTTTTGCTACTATATCCATGCCTGAAGTGCACTGAGAATTTCAACTATTCCCGTGAACCTTGTTGTATTTATTTTGTTAGAATTATATAGATCTATAGTGAGAACCTCTTCCCAAAGAAAGAATAAAAATAAAAGGATAGGAAGAGGTGAAAGGAAAGAGGTCTGCATGGAACAGTTTCTCCAGCTATAAGAAAAATAAGCCCAACCTAAAACAAGGTTCACTGGAATAGGTTGAAATTCCCAGTGCATTTCAGGCATGAGCAATGGATATAGTAGCAAAAAGTCAGAAGAAATACATTTTACAAGATTTTTCAAGTTGCTTTTATTACCACTATGGTTGGCTAACTTCAGTGCGGCTATTACAATTACTTCCCATGCTGCACTGCTTTTTTATGCTAGACGTGTGCAGTTTTTTCAGCTAGAGACCGCACTTCCTCTTTCTGTCCCATTTGATAGCTGAACTGGACATAGATGGAGCTATGTCACCAGACTGGATGGGCTGACCTCTCAATTTTTTAGACTTTTGGGGGATTTAAAGTAAAAATCAATTATTTCTTTGCAGTAGAAATCCAATACCTAAATATACTACTATGCTTGGAGCTTTTTCCAGATGATTCCATTTACTAGAGCAGGTATACCTAATCCTTTGGGCCAGTGGACACATTCGGAGTGTCATAAGTACTCAGAGAAAATGGCTGCCATGAGGGCTTGCACATTCGTTCACAGAATGTGGCCAATGACAAAACATCCATTTATCAGAAGGTAAATGAGTGAGATTGCTCCCTACCTGCCCCTTTCTAGTCCTCCAGAATACTTATCTCACTGCTTCAGTCATGGTGCACATAACAAGGAGGGTGCAGCCCAAGAAGCGGGGAAAAATCAGTCTCTGTAATTGACAAGCGAGGTACTTGGGCTAAGACAGGGGTCCCCAACCTCCAGGCCACGGACCGGTACCAGTCCGTGGCCTGTTAGGAACCAGGCCACACAGCAGGAGGTGAGCGGTGGGCGAGCGAGCAAATTTACAGCCGCTCCCCATCGCTCACATTACCGCCTGAGCTCCGCCTCCTGTCAGAGAAAGCAAGCCCATTGGCTGCTATCTCCAAACGGTGCGAAGAAAAAAGAATAAAATGTTGGGAAAAAGAGGAAGCGCTTGAATCATCCTGAAACCATCCCCCCTCCCCCCGGTCCATGGAAAAATTGTCTTCCACAAAACCAGTCCCTGGTGCCAAAAAGGTTGGGAACTGCTGGGCTAAGAGAATGACTTGCCCAAACCGCACAGGAAGAGAAAGCTTGTGAGATACTGAAAAAGCCGGACAATATTTGATTTTAAGGCTATGCCTGTCAGACTGAGGACATGAGGATAAAAAGGAGGACATGTCCTCCTTTTGTGGAACATCTGGTAACCCTAGGCCTGCAGTATGAAGAATTAACATGCAGTTCATTTAATGATAGACATTCTATAAACTTTAACATTTATCAATATTAGTTACACTGTATGATTGTTCATCGATTTCAAACCCAATTGTGATTTAATCATTTTGTTTTGTAGCAAATTGAGGAGAGGAGAGGATGTCACAAAGGATATATTTCATAATTCTCCAGTCTTCAAAGTTAAAAATAAGCAAAGTTTCAAGAGTAAATCCAGATTAATCTAAAGGAAATATACAGAAAACAATGATTTCAATGAATACTCTACCTGTCAAACAGATTTTATCTTTCTTTCTTAACAATTTCACTTATTTTATTTTCCTTTGATTGTTCTCTTTAATCTCTCACTAAGTTTAAGAATGAAATGAGCAAAGTTAAACTGTATTGGAAAACATTTTATTATTAATACAAATTTAAACATAGCATTTCCTGAATTAAAATGAATTTAAAAGTTATAAATTGTAAGTAAAATAAAAATGAAAATGAAAACAGTTGTAAGTGAATAAAAATGGTTTCAGAACAATGCCACATAGTTGTTTGGGGTTTTTCTACTCCCGTAGATATTAGGAAAATCACAGCCTAGATCTATTCTTAGAAATAGCAGCTATGGATCAAGTATCGCAGGAAACCTTCTTGCAACCATGCTTTCTTAGCTTTATTTTTGAGAAGTTGCATCAGGGTAGAGGGTTGCTTAACAATGGTTGTGTTGAGCTGAAGCCTGTTTTACCCCATTCAGACCCCTATAGCCTCCAGGTGCTTGGAAAGCCCTTAATGACATCACTTGTTCAGCCAGGGATAGAAATTATAGCTGAGTATCATCAGCACCGGTGGTTCGAATCCGCGTGACGGGGTGAGCTCCTGTTGCTAGTCCCAGCTCCTGCCAACCTAGCAGTTCGAAAACATGCAAATGTGAGTAGATTAATAGGTACCGCTTTGGCAGGCAGGTAACGGCGTTCCGTGTAGTCATGCCGGCCACATGACCACGGAGGAAGTGTCTACGGACAAACGCCGGCTCTTCGGCTTTGAAACCGAGATGAGCACTGCCCCCTAGAGTCAGACACGACTGGACTTAACGTCAAGGGAAACCTTTACCTTTACCTATCATCAGCACAGGATGATACTTTATCCCATCTCAATGGATAACCTCACCCAGTGGCTTCATGCAGAATATAGATAGGAGCAGTGAAAGCCTGTAGGCCTGAGGAACTCCCCAGAATGGAAGTCTAAGGATAAATCTCTCCCCTTCTCCTAACACTGTTTGGAATCAACACCAGAGGAAAGAGGAGAACCACTGTAACTCTCTGTCCCCCACCCCACCCCACAACCTTGAGAGTCAGAAAGATATCATGATTGGGTGGTATCAAATGCCACTGAGAGATCAAGGAGGGCAAGGATGGATAGTGATTGGCTAGTCTGTGGTCAATGTGTTTCAACTACTGTTTCATTTGTTGGTCCAAGATAAGGTACATTTTAGTAAGTAAACGTACTGTGATTTAAAAAATATCTGCTGAAAAAGAACTGTCAAGAACAACACCACCTGAAAATTTTTTGGAACTATCTTTGGAACTTAAACTATTATATCTCAGAGTCTTTTGTCATTATGAATCCTTTGTTATTCACCCTTGGGATAGTGATATGTTGTCTTAATTAGGGCTGTCTTGGCAGTACTGTGTAATTAAATATATTGTCATCATTTTGGGGGAGGGAGGATGTTTTGTCTACCTTTCCTGATAAGATTACGAACACCTGTGTGGGAATCTACCCATGACTGATCAAGGATTATCTAGTCATATGAACACACTTCCCTCTAAGGGGACAAAGAATGCACAATAAAGTTTAAACACCATGTTTCTGGTGGCTTAAACAGGAAAAACTAGTTATTTTCCAGAAAATAAGGATTAGTGTAAGACTGTGCAGTGGCTAGAGGGTGGAAGTCCTGTAATCTAGGAACAATAACTGCTGGAAGAAGGGAGGGAAGGAGGGTTGTCCTCCTTTTTGCCCTCATGTCCTGTGTCTGGCAGGCATAGCCTTAAAATTAAATATGGTTTGGCTTTTTGAGAGCTTTTGTGTGGTTTTTTGGGGGGGGGGATTGTTTTCACATTTCACATGTCGTACAAATGTTCATGTATTGTGACCTTGTAGATTGTCTGCTTCTTTTTTTCCCTAGTCTGTCAACAGATTTGACAGCCCAGATTTTCATTTATGGCCTGATTCCAGCAATCGGCTTCAATCTGGCCACTTCAAATCTGTGATCTGTGTGTGTGTGTGTGCGTGAGAGAGAGAGAGAGAGAGAGAGAGAGTCAGTCTTGACTCCTGGCGACTGCCTGGACAAGTCCCTGCAGTTTTCTGTGGGCTTCATGCCCAACGTGGGACTAGAATTCACGGGCTCCTGGTTTCTAGCCTGATGCTTTAACCACCACACCAAACTGGCTCTCCCATGCTCCCTATAGTCTGTAGATAAATAAATAAAGGTATGCTGGAAAAATATTGCTGTTGAAAAACCAGACTTTTTGATTGATACTGGAGAAAGTAATTTCATATGCATGTAGACCTAAGTAGATTTTTTTTCTCAGCTGTCCACTGTAATTTTTGTCGCAGATGCCAAGAAAGTTAAACAGTGTGTCCTCCTTTTGCCCCCATTTGCCCTCCTTTCCAATCGTCCATGTCCTCCTTTGCCTGTTCAGATATCTAGTAACCCTAGCGGGAGAGGGGTTCTGATGTCCATGTACCAGCAAATGGGAAATTACTGATTATAAGCCTTGCAAGTAATAATACTACAGTCATAAAATAGGGCAGTCAGAAAGTAATTCAAGTTATGAAGTAGAGAGACCAAGGACATCTTTGCAGATCACAAAAACTCAGTGCTTGTTCCTTCAGTTATCATGACATTGGACGGTTCTAGCCTTTTCCCCTCCATCTCACCTCCTCACAAGTGGGGGGGGGAGGAAGCTAGAATGAAGACTAAAAGCTGTGCTTCACCCTGGGCCAGTCACTCTCTCTTAGCCCTAGGAAGGAGGCAATGGCAAATCATTCTGAAATCTTACCAAGAAAACTGCAGGGACTTGTCCAGGCAGTCGCCAAGAATCAGACATGATTGAACAGCAGGAAAAAAAAACATTTCTATTGCTTATGTTCCTCTGATTAACTGCTCGCCGCGATTGCCCCTTTGGTGAAATTCTTCTAGTGTCTTCCCACTGCAATGTCTCTTTTGTCTGCAGAGGAGGCAGGAAAACAGGCAGAACGGGCTTGATCTGATTCTCTGCACAAAGGAAAAAGGTCAGCGGTGACTTACATGAATGGCAGAAGGTAAGTGGGAGGGAGAATTTCAGGGGATTAGTTCCAGATCTCCTACAGATACAGTTTGCAGAGTGGCAAGAGAAAAAACCTTGTGCATCTCAGGAGGGGCTGAGCCCCAAGTGGTTTTCTTCAGTGAGAACACCTAGTATATTGTCATTGTGCACTGAACATTTTCCATCACAGCATTTTCCCTCAGGAAGCATTCTTATAATTAATTTCAAAATCTTATTTCAAATCCATCTGGACCCTTAGTCTGTTTGTAACTTTCCAAAATCAAAGTTCTTTTGCTGTTCATCCTTTTGCTGTTTATTCCAAAAAAAGGAATGTTGTTAAGTCTTTAAACTTGTATTTAAAACTTCTTTCGTGAAGGACTGATGGAGACTCACCTGGTGCTTAATACTTGTCATTCCAAAGGTTCCTAATAGCTGAAAAGCAGTAAATAAGCAATTTCCAAAAGTGATTAGAAAAGGAAGTATGCAAACCCAGTGTCCATAAAGGTGCTGACCATGGTTTGGGCAAACATGGCGTTCCCTTGTCTCCCAGAGCCTGCCGAAAATGTCTGTCTTGCAGTCTCCTCATGAGGAGCAACTGTCTGGAGCACTCATGGGCAATCCCAAGGCCTCTCCTTCTCCGGAGAGGAATCTCGAAGAGCCAGTCCACCCACTGGTTCTTCATCCCACCATGGTCATCAGCCATTTACCATCTTCTTAAATATAGCTAACACTTGTCTATGCTTAGTTTGAAACCCCAACCTTTTAAAATTCCCAGTTACAGAGGTGGCTCCTATTAGATACTATTAATATTCAAAACAGTAAGCAAGAAAAGAAGTGTATGCCATACCCATCCAACTAAGCCATACCAAAATTTTGAGCCCCTTTTCCCCCAAAAGAAAAAATAAAGTGATAACATTAAATATATATGTGGCCTAGCTGTGGCTAGGAAGGCCTTTGAACAACTCATCTGGTCCACCAGTTGTGCCCTTTCCTAGATTGGAGGGCCCTTCAGACAGTCACTCATGACTTGGTCACCTCATCACTTGACTACTGCAAGGCTCTACATGGGGCTGCCCTTGAAGACCACCCAGAGGCTTCAACTGGTCCAGAATGCAGCAGCATGAGCAGTGATGGGCATGTCTCAGTATGCCCATGTAACACCTCTGCTACGTGAGCTGCATGGGTTGCCAGTTTGCTTCCGGGTGTGATTCAAGGTGCTGGTTATTACCTATAAAGCCCTACATGGCATAGGGCCTGATTATTTGAGGGATTGCTGTCTCCCATAACATCTACCCAGGAAATTCAATCCTGTAGGGTTGGCATGGTCCAGGTTCCTTCAATTAAACAATGTCATCTCCTAGGACCCTGGAAGCATGCCTTCTCTGTAGCAGTGCATGTGCTATGGAACAATATTCCCCCTGAGATCCAGTTGGCCCCCACTCTGCTGTTGTTTAGAAGAGCCATGAAAACCTGGCTCTTCAACCCAGGCCTTTGGTGAGGGAGAGTGAGGCCCCTCGCTTCACCATGCTTGCCATCTTTTATCTTTATTTTTTATGCTTTAATTGATTTTATTGTAACTTTTTTTTATTGTTCTGGGCTGCCAGGAGTTGATGAGAATCGAGCAGCATACAAGTTTAATAAATAATAATAGTAATAATTATTATTATTTACTGGCATCATTCTATTAGTGTCAATGAAGTATACCAGCAGTGATGCAATACTCTGATCTTCTAAGGTCAGGGCACAAGCAACTTTCAGTTTTCTTTAACGGCCAAAGGAGAGAAGATAAGCAGTTATATGGAAAAAATACAGACCTAGTTATCATCTTAATTGTAAATGAGGATATTCATTGGGGTAGATGGTTGAACTGTGTTTGAAGTAGGCCAGCTGATACCACTTCTGAGATGTATAAAATGCATCCTGACTTCATTGTGGGCACCAAAAATGGTTGCTGTTGAGGAACTGGAATTTTACTCAATTTTTCTAGCTCCAGTGTTTCTCCCATTCTTATTTGGGTCTATTTTTCAGTATTCCTCTCCTCCTATTAGAATTTAAGACTTTAGAATCTTTTGAAACTCAAAAGATTTCCTCTAGGCAAACTCGGGGGTGTAATACACTTGGTGTCATGAGCACTGATGGTGAGCAGGAGGGGGCCCCTATCCAGGGGGGGAAACGCATGCGTAGTAGCGAGGAATTGAGCCGTCATTCAAAGAGACACAGAACAGACCTGCCTTGACTTTTGGGGTTTATCTGTCTGGGTTTTTCCCACGCTTCTTCAGTTTGTTAGGATTTTCTGTCTTATGTAGCAGTAATAAACACTAGAGACCTATTCCTCGTCTCAGCGTGGTTCCTGGCTGTTAGGACGCTTGGCTTGTTTTATGGATAGAGCTCTAGACCATTATATTTAAACAAAACATGAATGTTGTAACTTTTTGTCCTAAATTGCTAGCTGACATTTAAGGGTACAGTGTCTAATGTTTACTTCTATGCAAGAAGTACCACAACCTTTCCTAATGCCCCCATGATTCATTTGGATCTGTTGGAATGGATGTAAATTGAATAGCAGTAAAAGTAAAGTAAGCAAGATATTTTCTAGCTCAGGGTTGGGGAACATGATGCACACAACACTAATTTGTTCTTGATGCCTATCAGGCAAATGTTACATCTGGTTTAATTATTCTTTTGATCCTTTTAATTAAAAGAAATTATGAGATGCTGATATACTACAAAATAAAATACCCACAAAAATGCTTGTAGGCCTACTAAGGGCAAACAGAAATCTTTAGAAAATTAAAGCAGTGGATGCTTATAGCCAGAGGGTGTGATAGAGAGCAAGCTCATCAGTTTGCCTTCTAATGTTGTGTGTCTAGCTGCCAAGGCAGCCCTCTTGTAGGTGGGCAAGCCATGTGCCCCAATATGCCTGCAAGTCCTGCAACCAGCAAGTGTCCTGCTTCTCTTTGAGTAGGAATATGTGTATTCCCCAGCAACCCCTGCCTTGTTAATGTTCTTCTATAACCTGCTCTAAAACTCCAGCTGAACACTTGTGTGCAAACAATGAACATTAATATGTTTTTTTTTCCATAACATATATCACAAAGTGTAGAAAACCTATATTTGTCCACTCAGTTGGTGGAGAAATTCCTGTTGATCATGTTAAATTGGAGTGTGAGACTGCAACTTTGGAAAAGTGAATGCTTCTAGAACACAAGTCTTTGGCTTCCCAGAAAGAGGAGATTGTACCTTTACGATAGAAGTGTTACAGCCTCTGGATTTTCTGCAGAAGTGTCACTTGCCAGTCTCATGGGCAATTCTGCATAGAGACTTCTGCAGTAACTAACAGCAGTACAACACTGTCACAAACAGAAGAATCTTGAAAGTATTTCCTGTGGAAAAGTTCCTTTTCTTCCCTCTGTTCTTTTCAATCTCTTCAGGATGCCTATCAGACTCTTCTAAATCTTCTTGTGCTCATCATTAATCAAAACTCCAAGGATATCCAGAAATATTGGGTAAAAGTTGTCCTTTGGTTTATATAACTCAACAAAAGAAAATACATTTGAAGTTTATTAAAGGCCAGTTGCACACAAAAACATTCTTTGCACATTATTTTAGAGCCAGAGCATAAACAGTTGTTTTATTCAAGCCCCGAGTTGCTATCCTTAAAGATTCTATGGGCAATGATGTGGGTAGTATTAAGAGAAGATGGAAGGAATATACAGAATCACTGTATAAAAAAGAGCTAGTCAGTGTTCAGCTATTTAAGAAGGTGGAATATGATCAAGAACCGTCGGTACTGAAGGAAGAAGTTCAAGCTGTACTGAAGGCATTGGTGAAAAACAAGGCTCCAGGAATTGATGGATTACCAATTGAGATATTTCAACAACCAGATGCAGCAGTGGAAGCACTTACTCGTCTATGTCAAGAAGTCTGGAAGACAACGACCTGGCCAACTGACTGGAAGAGATCCGTATTCATGCCCATTCCAAAGAAAGGAGAGGAAACAGAATGTGGAAATTATGGAACAATTTAATTAATTTCACATGCTAGCAAAATTTTGCTGAAAATAATTCAACAACATTTGCAGCTTTACATCAACAGAGAACTACTAGAAGTCCAAGCTGGATTTAGAAGAGAACGTGGTATGAGAGATATCATTGCTGATGTCAGATGGACATAACAAGTTATGGTTAATATTACGAAGAATGGGAATTCCAGAGCACTTAATTGTACTCAAGCAGAACCTGCACACAGATCAAGAGGCAGTTGTTAGAACAGAAAACAGTGATACCAAGTGGTTCAAAACTGGAAAAGGTGTGCGGCAAGGTTGTATACTTTCACCCTACTTATTTAACGTGTACGCTGAACAAATAATTTGAGAAGCAGGAATGTATGAAGAAGAATGGGGTATCAGAATTGGTGGAAGACTCTTTAACAACCTGCAATATGCAGATGATACAACTTTGCTTGCTGGAAGTAAGAAGACTTGAAGTACTTGCTGATGAAGATCAAAGATTGTATACAGCAATATGGACTACACCTGAATGTGAAGAAGGTGAAGTTACTCACAAATGGACCAATAAACAATGTCACAATAAATGGAGAAGAAATTGAAGTCATCAATGATTTCATTCTACTTCGATCAATGCCAAGGGAAGTAGTAATCAAGAAATCAAACAACATATCGTGCTGGGAAAATCTACCATCAAAGACCTATCTAAAGTTTTCAGAAGTAAAGATGTCAGTTTAAAAACAAAGGTGCGTCTGACTCACACCATGGTCTTCTCAATTGCCACATATGCCTGTGAAAATCAGACATTAAAAAAGGAAGATAGAAGAAGAATTGATGCATTTGAATTGTGGTGTTGGCGTATTGAAAATACCATGGACTGCCAGAAGAACAAATAAATCAGTTTTAGAAGAAATACAGCCAGAATGTTCCCTAGAGGTGAAGATAACTAGGCTTAGACTCTCATACTTTGGGCACATCGTCAGGAAAGACTGATCACTTGAAAAGGACATCATGTTTGGTAAAGTCAAGGGCCAGCGGAAAAGAGGAAGACCTTCAATGCGGTGGGTTGATAAAATTACTGCAGCAATGGATACCAACATTGGAACAGTCAAGCATATGGCGCAAGACTGAACAGCATTTCGTTCTGTTATACATAGGGTCACCATGAGTCATAAACAACTCAATGGCAACTAACAACAACATTCTCCCTCTGTCTGCCAAGATAACCATGTGCATAAGAAATCCAGCTGTAGAAATGGAGAAAATGCTTTCATTGTGCACAGAATAAGAGACAAGGAAGAAAACTGGTTTAACATTAGGACATAAGAAGTCTCTCAGTAGCAACTGCCTGCTCTCTGCAAAAACCTGGACATTGTTTCATGTTTCCAGAAAAATAACAAGTAAAATTCAGTTTTCTAAGCATTGCCCTTAGAGAGAGCTTTCAGATTGGGTGCTTAAAGAAGACAAGTGTCAGTACCTCACTGAGATCCAACTAAATCCCAAGAACCCCAGAAGGAGAAACCCAAGAAAGGGTTCCAGCCAGACATATTAGAAGTTAGCAAATTACTCTCCTTTCTCCAGTGTCATGTGGTGATATTCATTAAAACTGTTTGCTCTGAGGTATGTTACAGAAATGTGCTGTTCTTTCAGATTAAATTACAAACCTTACAGGTTTTACAAGTGCTTATATAATTCCAGTGATACGCAATGTGGCACCTACAGCAGCAGCATCAGGACCAGTTGAAACTGGTTTTTCTATTCCCTGAAATCCCTCAGGGTCAAATATATGTGGCACAGAGTCATGTGTTTTCTCCAGTGAGTTTCACTATGTTCTCCCCCATCTTTTACAAAATGAGATTACTAAGCCTAAAGTAAGAGAAGAGAGGGAAGTTTTTTTTAAACTTAAAATTATGATCCAGAGTAGTCATAAGAGTCTACTGGGAAGGCTCAAGGGAGTCCAGCTTCAGGTTACAAGAAGCATGGAAGGTCAGGGTTTGCATCATAATTGTTGGCAGAATGCTGGGAAAGCCTTTAGCCCAGGAGAGATCAGAAAAGTCACACACCAGGCATTTCTATAAAAATAATGTATTTACAAAAAGCAACTCCAAGCAAAGGATCGTTACCTTGTCGTGGTGCTGGAGCTTCAGCACCTCAATAATGCCATGAGCTAAACCGTGAAGGGCCACCCAAGACGGGAAGGTCATGACAGAGAGGTCAGACTAAATGCGATCCCTGGGGAAGGTAATGGCAACCCACCTCAGTATTCTTGCCGTGAAAACTAAATGGATCAGTACAACCAGAGATATGTCAGTATACCATCGGAAGATGAGACCCCCAGGTCGGAAGATGGTCAAAATGCTACTGGGGAGGAACAGAGGATGAGCTCAACTAGCCCCAGACGTGATGACGCAGCTAGCTCAAAGCCGAAAGGACGGCTAGCGGCCGACGGTGCCGGTGGTGAACGGCGAATCCGATGTTCTAAGGATCAACACACCATTGGAACCTGGAATGTAAGATCTATGAGCCAGGGCAAATTGGATGTGGTTATTGGTGAGATGTCAAGATTAAAGATAGACATTTTGGGCGTCAGTGAACTGAAATGGACTGGAATGGGCCACTTCACATCAAATGACCACCAGATCTACTACTGCGGACAAGAGGACCACAGAAGAAATGGAGTAGCCTTCATAATTAATAGTAAAGTGGCTAAAGCAGTGCTTGGATACAACCCAAAAAACGACAGAATGATCTCAATTCGAATTCAGGGCAAGCCATCTAACATCACAGTGATCCAAATATACGCCCCAACCACAAATGCTGAAGAAGCTGAAGTAGAGCAGTTCTATGAGGATCTGCAGCACCTACTGGACAACACGCCTAAAAGAGATGTTATTTTCATCACAGGAGACTGGAATGCTAAGGTGGGCAGTCAAATGACACCTCGAATTACAGGTAAGTATGGCCTGGGAGAACAAAATGAAGCAGGACATAGGCTGATAGAATTTTGCCAAGACAACTCACTCTGCATAACAAACACTCTCTTCCAACAACCTAAGAGACGGCTTTATACATGGACTTCACCAGATGGACAACACCGAAATCAGATTGATTACATCCTTTGCAGCCAAAGGTGGCGGACATCTGTACAGTCGGTAAAAACAAGGCCTGGAGCTGACTGTAGTTCAGATCACGAACTTCTTCTTGCACAATTTAGGATCAGACTAAAGAGATTAGGGAAGACCCACAGATCAGCTAGATATGAGCTCACTAATATTCCTAAGGAATATGCAGTGGAGGTGAAGAATAGATTTAAGGGACTGGACTTAGTAGATAGGGTCCCGGAAGAACTCTGGACAGAAGTTGGCAGCATTGTTCAGGAGGCGGCAACAAAATACATCCCAAAGAAAGAGAAAACCAAGAAGGCAAAATGGCTGTCTGCTGAGACACTAGAAGTAGCCCAAGAAAGAAGGAAAGCAAAAGGCAACAGTGATAGGGGGAGATATGCCCAATTAAATGCAAAATTCCAGAGGTTAGCCAGAAGAGATAAGGAATTATTTTTAAACAAGCAATGCGCGGAAGTGGAAGAAGACAATAGAATAGGAAGGACAAGAGACCTCTTCCAGAAAATTAGAAACATTGGAGGTAAATTCCAGGCAAAAATGGGTATGATCAAAAACAAAGATGGCAAGGACCTAACAGAAGAAGAAGAGATCAAGAAAAGGTGGCAAGAATATACAGAAAACCTGTATAGGAAGGATAACAATATCGGGGATAGCTTTGACAGTGTGGTCGGTGAGCTAGAGCCAGACATCCTGAAGAGTGAGGTTGAGTGGGCCTTAAGAAGCATTGCTAATAACAAGGCAACAGGAGACGACGGCATCCCAGCTGAACTGTTCAAAATCTTGCAAGATGATGCTGTCAAGGTAATGCATGCTATATGCCAGCAAATTTGGAAAACACAAGAATGGCCATCAGATTGGAAAAAATCAACTTATATCCCTATACCAAAAAAGGGAAACACTAAAGAATGTTCAAACTATCGAACAGTGGCACTCATTTCACATACCAGTAAGGTAATGCTCAAGATCCTGCAAGGTAGACTTCAGCAGGTCATGGAGCGAGAATTGCCAGATGTACAAGCTGGGTTTAGAAAAGGCAGAGGAACTAGAGACCAAATTGCCAATATCCGCTGGATAATGGAAAAAGCCAGGGAGTTTCAGAAAAACATCTATTTCTGTTTTATTGACTATTCTAAAGCCTTTGACTGTGTGGACCATAACAAATTGTGGCAAGTTCTTAGTGGTATGGGGATACCAAGTCATCTTGTATGCCTCCTGAGGAATCTGTATAACGACCAAGTAGCAACAGTAAGAACAGACCACGGAACAACGGACTGGTTTAAGATTGGGAAAGGAGTACGGCAGGGCTGTATACTCTCACCCTACCTATTCAACTTGTATGCAGAACACATCATGCGACAAGCTGGGCTTGAGGAATCCAAGGCTGGAGTTAAAATCTCTGGAAGAAACATTAACAATCTCAGATATGCAGATGATACCACTTTGATGGCTGAAAGTGAAGAGGAACTGAGGAGCCTTATGATGAAGGTGAAAGAAGAAAGTGCAAAAGCTGGCTTGCAGCTAAACCTCAAAAAAACCAAGATTATGGCAACCAGCTTGATTGTTAACTGGCAAATAGAGGGAGAAAATGTAGAAGCAGTGAAAGACTTTGTATTCCTAGGTGCAAAGATTACTGCAGATGCTGACTGCAGTCAGGAAATCAGAAGACGCTTAATCCTTGGAAGAAGAGCAATGACCAATCTCGATAAAATAGTTAAGAGCAGAGACATCACACTGACAACAAAGGCCCGCATAGTTAAAGCAATGGTGTTCCCTGTAGTAACATATGGCTGCGAGAGCTGGACCATAAGGAAGGCTGAGCAAAGGAAGTTCGATGCTTTTGAACTGTGGTGTTGGAGGAAAATTCTGAGAGTGCCTTGGACTGCAAGAAGATCCAACCAGTCCATCCTCCAGGAAATAAAGCCAGACTGCTCACTTGAGGGAATGATATTAAAGGCAAAACTGAAATACTTTGGCCACATAATGAGAAGACAGGACACCCTGGAGAAGATGCTGATGCTAGGGAGAGTGGAAGGCAAAAGGAAGAGGGGCCGACCAAGGGCAAGATGGATGGATGATATTCTAGAGGTGACGGACTCGTCCCTGGGGGAGCTGGGGGTGTTGACGACCGACAGGAAGCTCTGGCGTGGGCTGGTCCATGAAGTCACGAAGAGTCGGAAGCGACTAAATGAATAAACAACAAACAAAAAGCAAAACAAAAGCAAAACATATTTAAAGGACTTAGCTCTCATTGAGAGCAAGCCTGGCTGACTACATGCTGGCAGAGAGAAAAAAAGAGGAAGTAAGAAACAAGTCCGGGCAGGTTTCCTCCCCCCAGGCAATTTGCATGAAGCACGTTTGAGGAGACAATCAAATACAACCTCTTCACCGGGCCAAAATGATTAGGTACAATAGCAGTCTTAATCGTTAGTAGGAAAACCTCAACAATAATGTCACAGTATGTATTTTTCCTTCATCATGATTTATACAAACATCTATGAGAATAACTGCTATTCTCCCATGTGAAAAGAGCTAAAGCTAGTTCAGATATCAAGTGTCAGATATACAGTACTTTTGTTTTTAATGATGCAGAAACCTCCATCTGGTGCAGCCTGTTGCTGAGGGATCATATGATATAATATTTCCCCATAGAAATCAATTATATGTGTCCCAGATCTTTGTCCTTTCTCCAGTCCTGTTTAACATCTACATGAAGCTGCTGAGAAGTTACTCATCAGTTCAGGAGGAGCTATTATCAGTATGCAGGTGATATCTGTCTTCATAATACCACCCCAAGCTAAATGGGAGATCCAGTAAAAAGTTGATCCAGTCTCTAGAAACTGCCCAAGCTTGGACTGGGAGGAACAGGCTGAAGCCAAGCAAAATGGAGTGGCTGTAAATTCTTAAGGCTACTGACCAAGATAATACCAACTTTGATTCTCAGCTGGATGATTCTTCACCAGAAAAATCAGAGCCACAATTTGGGGGTCCTTCCAGACTCACAGCTCCTGATGGAAGAGCAGGTGGAAATTGTGGCCAGGAAGCTGTGGCCCAACCTTGGAGTGCCTGTTGGAGCTTTACTTGGAACAGGATGCACTGAGGAGAGTCATTCACACCTTGTCATCTCACAACTGGATTCCTGTAATTTGCTATATGAAACTGCATTTGAAGACCATTTGGAAACTTCAGCTAGTCCAAAAAACCATGGGCTGCATGCTTAATGGGCTGCAAATCCTGCAACATTGTATCAGTGCTGCAGAACAGCATTAGTTATCAGTTACAGTATTTCAAACTGCAATTCAAGATACTGCTCAATACTTATAAATTCCGGTATAGCTAGAGACCTAGCTATCTAATAGACAGCCTTCTTCCCATGCAATAGAGGTAAGAAGGGAGTGCCTGCTGAAGGTCCCTTTTTATCTCAAGGTACAACAGGAGAGTGACAAGAAAATGGGCATTCTCATTGAGGGCATCCTTCCTTTGGAACAGCTTGCCTCCAGGCATTGGTGGCTTGCATTGGCATAGCTTTCCATCAACTAATAAAAACTTGGTTTTTGCAGACTGGCTTTTGGAATTGATCATGGAATTTTCAGAGCCAAGATAATTATGCCTGTTTTGTATTATACTGTATATTAATTTGGTGTTATGTTCTCACATTGCACACTGCTTAGACTCCTTTTGGATTGAGGTGGTCAAAACATTTTATAAATAAACAAATGTAAAATTGTTCCTTGGTTTTTCATGAGTATGTTAGCGATATGGTGTAATCCTACATCTGAAAGAAGTAAACATTGTGCTTTGTATTGTGTGAAGCAGACCTTTTAGCAAAGTATTAGTCTGTAAACTACTGATTATTTAAGGTATTAAATTAAGTCCAAGATTAAATAGGAAGCAGCCAGAAATAATTATTGGTCACATGTCAGAATAAGATCTGACTAAGCTGAGATCCTGAATGACTAAGTTTATATTCTGATTGGTATGATCAGTTCCCAGATTATACATGAGGACCGAAGACATCCATGATATTATGAGAACCAGAGCGTCAAAATATACAATTGTGCTTCTTAGAATGGAGACTGGGAAAGCACCATTCTTACTAAACAAATGATACCACATCATTTAAGAGTGCCATTTCATTGGATTGTAATGTAGCAGCAGAGGAACAAGAGGGAGAGTTTATCGTCTCTTCCTTTTTGCACAGTCCCCTGTTCTCCCATCATCTTCCTGGATGCTCCCTTCCTTTTTTTAAAATATAATTTTATTAAAACTTTTAAGAATGAAGATAAAAAAACTAATAGAACCTAATATAGAATAAGAAAAAGAGAAAAAGAAAAAAAGATCAAAGAAAGAACTAAAAGTGCAAAAGTAAAGAAAGAAAGAAAATACAAAGAAGTAGCTTCCAATTTTCTTTAAAGTAGTTATAAATACAATTATAAATTTACCTCTTGCTCTATGGTTACAGCATAACACCATTTTCTTCTATAATCTATTCTGCCTAATCATCAGATCCATAAATCATAAGTTCATTTTTTTCTGTTTCATGCAAAAAGTATATAAGGGGTTTCTAGTCAGCAATAAACATAGATACAGGTAGTCCTCGCTTAATGACCACAATTGGGACTGGAATTTTGGTTAAGCAATGTGGTCATTAAATGAATCTGACATGATTTTATGACCATTTTTGTGGCAGTTGTTAAGTGAATCACATGGTCATGAAGTGAACCATGTGGTCGTTAAGCAAATCACATGGTTCCCCATTGATTTTGCTTGCTGGAAGCTGTTATACATGCTGTTCCCAGGTTCAGCTCATGGTCACTCACTCACACACAGCCTGTTGAGGCACATGAATCATGTAAGCTCCCCTTGCTTTCTACCTGGGTTTTCCAGATAGGTGCAGCTTGAGCAGACAAGACACACAGCCCTGGTCAACAGCCAGGATATAATTAGGGACAAACACAAATCACTTCCAACTGAACACGGAGACACAACAGGTTCTTTGTAATACACAGAGACCCAATGAATGTAAAGTAACAGCAAAACTTTACTGGTTACAATGTACATTTGCTCTTTCTCACATGCACACACACACACATCCACACTTACCCACATCCTTCTCCACTAGGCTGCCAGAGGGACAGAAGCTGCCAAGTCTAGATCCAAAGATGACTCAAGAGGTCTGTGAAATCAAAATTATTTCTCAGATATTGAAAATGTTTGCAAAAATTTTAAACAATGCCATTATTATAAGAAAAGCGTCTGCCCTCTGGAACATTCTTCTTCCAGAGATTAGGATGGCCCTGACCCTGTTGGCCTTTCGGAAGACCTTGAAGTCCTGGTTATGTGCGTGGGCCTGGGGCCCTGAGCATGTGAAGGGCCCTGTTTCTTGGTTATGCTAACATCTATGGATTATAATAATTCTTGCCTGCTATATATATTTAATTTTTAATTTTTCTCTTTGTATTGTGATTGTAATTGGTTTTAATTGATTTTATGATTGTTCGCTGCCCAGAGTCACTTGTTTGAGATGGGCAGCCATACAAATAAAATAAATAAAGAAATAAAATTATTTTTTATTTGTTAAAAAATATAGGGTTTTTCATAAATAATATTTTATTTATGTTAATATCTAATGGGTTTAATGTTATTATTTTTACATGATTCAATAAATAAATATTCTATGAAGGCATCGATTTTAATTTTAACACAATAAATATCAAATATAACCCATGCATACAAAAGCTCCATAGTTTTTGCAATCTGGAAGGGGTCCTAAGAGAAAAAGTTTAAGAAACACTAACCTAGTGTAATGGGGAGCAGCTGGCCCTTTAAATCACAAACCAGACTGATGTGCCCAGAGGGAGTCACCTGACCCCTGAGGGCCAATAAAAGAAAAGAAGGGGGTTCTGTCAAGTTTTGGGTGAGAAGAGTTTGGGTGTTTTTAGTGAGAGAGTCAGATGGAGTCCTAGATGAGGGGGTGACCTCAGGCAAGGTTGGAATTTGAGTTGATTTTAGTTAGAATTGTGTTAAGGGTTTTTGTTTTTGTTTTTTAAAATCTTTTTAAAACTGTGTGTTGTGTGTATGGAACCCTATCTTCTTTTGGTGCCATTACAAGTAGTCCTCAAGTTATAACTGCAATTGGGACCAGGATTGCCGTCGCTAAGCGAAGCTGTCGTAAAGCACGATGTCATGTGACCACATTGCTTAGCGATGGCAATCCAGTCAGTCCCGGTTGTCATGGTAACCTAAGACCTGGGGGTTGTTAAGCAGGAAGCAGAAGGAGTCTCAGGAAAGAAGTGCAGGGGTGCTGCAGGTGGGTGGGGGAGGCCCTAGGAAGCCCAGCACGGGCCACATGCAAGTTGGGGGTGCTTGGTGTGGTGTGCACTTAGAAAGGCCAGGGACTGAGGCCGTGGGGTGCGTGCATGTGTGCGATTGCAGGGAGGTGGGGGAAGAGGGTGGAGGGTATGGGTGAGTGCAGGGAGACCACGGAAAGTGGGCACAGTGTATGTGCATGCGTGTGTGCAATTCCAGGGAGGCCAGGGAAAGAGGGTGCAGGGTGTATGTAGTTTGCAGGGAGGCTGTGGAAAGAAAGGTGGGGGGAGACTTACCCCAGAGACTTTCGACCGTCCTTGCTGGCTTCCCACTGACTTTGTTTGAGGGAAGCTGGCAATCATGTGACCGTGAGATGCTGCAACTGGTTGTAACTGATTGCTAGTTGCCAGGCACCTGAATGTTGTTCATGTGACTGCAAGGGCTCTGCAGTGGGCACAACTTTGAGTACCCATCGTAGATCCCTTCGTTCAGCACCATCATAACTTCAAACAGTCGCTGAACAAATGGTCATAACTTGAGGACTTCCCTGTAATAAATTTTTGTTTAAATCCTGGAGTTGACTGGTGGCTGCCTAGCCCCTGCCTCAGCTTGGCTGAGCTACAGATTCCCAAGGTTTTTGTTTGGTTTCCCCTTCTGTATTCTGTATTCTGTATGGGGTGGGGGGGGAAGGGTGAGGATTTCCCTTTCAACTTTCTCCCAGTTCCCCAGAGGGTTGGTGTAGAAGGGAGAAACTGGTTTATGGTAAAGGGGGAGATGGCAGTAAGGAGACCTAATTTTCCAGTCACTGTTCACCCACAGGAGCAGGTTACCTCTGAACTGAAATACTCTGAGGAGGGGCTGGTTTTACCCTTATTACACCTACTGACAAGATTTTGGGGTTATTTACATGCATTTATACCTTTTAGCTAAATATGACATCGGTCAGTCAGAAATCTTTCGAATTTTTTTTGAAGAAAATCTTTTCTATTTCAGATCATCCAATTTATTTATACACATTGTGCATTCTGTCTACCTTAATTTATTTATATGGCACAAAAATACTTGCTGTGCTGAAAGACACATCAGCATGTCAGGCTGCACTGCAGAAGGGATAAAGCTTTATAAAGAAATTTAAACAGAAGGCAGAGGCAAAAATTACACTGCTAATATTCCCTTTATTGTACTTGATATAACAGCTAAAATTCATCACACACATTCCTAGTGTTCCCATTCCTTCATATCTCACTGTACTTTTCTCCACAAGCATTTGAAAGAATGATCACATAATCAAATATATTAGAACACAAATTAAATCTGTAAGATTTTCCTCTGAATTGGTTCTTCCTTCATACTGTCATTTTATACATCTATTTGAGTTCTTGCTGGGCAGAGAAATTCTTTTTTTCCCTACCATTTCTTATTGATGAAAAACAATTTGCTTCAGAAATTCTTTTGAATAAGAAGAGCATTTTAGAATCACTGCTATGGATGAACATGGCTGTGAGAGGCTGTTCTGTCTTTCATTGCTTCGTCTTTTCCATGAAGGTTTGTAGACACTTTGGCTTCCCACACTTCCATTGAACCCAGAATTACCCATGAGGTAATTTGTCCCATGGGAACATTTTCTTTAACAATTGTTCTGTCACCGTTAAGGGAGAATCCTGCCCTTGAGAAATTACTGTAGAATTTCTCATTCCCAAGAAATCATTCTCCTTTACCAATAAATCATATAATCAATTTCCTTCCACAAATTTGGTGGAGAATTTCAAAAGGCTGTTTTTCAGCATATTTGGTTCCTATCTATAGAGAGATTTGAGTCTAACACCCATCCCCCACTATTATATGGATTATCTATGAAGAAGGCCATTTACGCCAGCCAATTATTTTTCTAGTATTTTGTCCATTTTGCACAGTATAAACTTAGCACAGGAAAGAATCAATGCTGTTCCATCCATGGGTTTGGAAGTCAGATATAATAACAAGAGAGTGACAAGAGTTTAGAAATCATTTCCCTTCCTCACTGATATTAAAGAATGTCTAAACTGGATACCCTACATCTTTCCAATTCACCCTCAATCTGTCTAATGTACAGTCATGTTGTGTAATTATTATTTTAAGAAGGGAAGCAGATTTTTTTTTTGTTTTATCTATGTCTAAAATTATATCTGCATTTCCAGAGTGATTCACAACACTTTACAGACATAACACAATACAAAATAATTAAAAAGTACAAATAGCTTGCTTCCAATTCCATTCCCTCCTTCCTGTGTATCTCTACTTTGTCGTCCTAAATTCCCTCAGTTTTCCTCTTCCAGTTTTGTTTTTATTTTTTGTTTTGGTTTAGTTGGGAAAATATGGAACAACACTTCATGTTCTCTCTCAAAGCCTGTATCTATTAGTATTGAATTTTTATATTCATTTAACTCCCTGTATTTTGCTGAAAAACACAAATAATAGCCTGTTATCTATGACTAATTTTAACCAAAAATAATTATAAATGCCACGGTGTGCCATGACTCAGCCCATGATCCAAAAAATATATGCCAGGAATGTGTGCAGGTAAATGTGTGATAGGTGATCACTTCTAGAGTTAAATTCTTCCAACTAAGTAAATACATCTATGCTTGGAGATGAAGAAATATAATCCTCCAAGGGGATTTTGCATAATTCTATTCAAGCTCCTCCTCCCTCCTTATTGCTTAGTTTTTAAAAATCGACTGCCACTGCAAAATCCTTCATTCTTTACTGATCTTGAGCATCATCCCTGACAACTCTCAAGGTGTGCTTTTCAGTTGTAGAATGGCTTGTCCCCAACAATCAGATGAGCTCATATTTTTTGTAAATGGAAGGAAGGTAAGGATTTCTTTTCTCTAACAGATCATGTGCTCTTTTAAAAAAAAAATCAGGAAGGTTAGGAATGTACTATGATACTGTATTATTCCTGATTCTGCACACTGATAAATTCTGACTTTCCATGAAGTTTTTTGATAATTCAATATATTATATCTTTATAAGTGAGACATTTGTGTGCATGCAGTAGTCATTGCTTGAACATAAATAAAACTATGTAATTGTGACATACCTATTTAGATGTAAAATTACTTCCTCAAATGCAGCAGGATAGAATAGGAATAGAGTGATCATTAAACCAATGAAATGAACTCATCTGTTATAGAAATGATTTTGTCTAATGTACTGTCATATTGTGTAACTATTATTTTATCTCAATGTAATTAAGGTAAAAGTTTGCCAAGACTAAGCTAATTAAATTACTGCTATATAATAATCTGAAAAGTTATTAAGAAATCTAGTCAGGTAATTATGCAGTCTATTACTTATAGCTTCAATTTACAAATATGTTAAGTAGCTTTTTAACAGATTTACTACCAGTTGATGTTCTCAAGGGGGACTTTAGCCTGCATGATACATGCAAGAAAAGAAGAAGGAATCCAGAAATACAGTTCATATTTTATGAATTTTCAACTAGAAAACTAGTATTTATTCCACTGAAATAAATAAAACCATATTAAAATTCCAGTGGATTTGAGTTAAATATATTGTTATTTTTTGAATTAACTGTATGTCTTTTTGACATCAATAGTGATAAAAAGTTTTGAATTGCCTGGATTATGCCCATACTTTGAATATGTCTATCAAAACCCTTCTGGAAGAGATGGGGGAAGATGTAATAGTAGTAGTATATTATTATTAGATCTATTAATTCTTTGATTTCAATAGTATTAGCTGTAGTTGCAGAGTAATAGAAGGCATTAACTTTTAAGTTTAGATTTCTTAAGTAAAGCCGTACATTATATTTTAGTGAAAATTGTTATTAAAAAAAAACAAGATCACTTTCCTTTTCCAGACATATAAAAGAGGAAATACTTCAGGGGGGCATGTTGTGCGGGGAAGCGTTAAATGTGAACATTTCATTCATTGTCCTCATCCCTTAGGTTTGAAGTGTTTGTCTACAACTACATTTTTGGCTTTTTATATTTTTATAATTCTAATACAGTGTGATAAAAGCACAAAACAGGGTATTAAAATATAAGAAATGCCCAGGAAACAACATACCCCGTTCAGACTCCCATTCCCTTAACATTTGGCAGTCTTTTCTTCCTCTTTGTCTTGCCCTCTTTCCTGAAAAAATGACTTCGCAAGAACAGGTTCCAGTCAGGGGCCATCATCCTTGCCTGTTTAGGTGCCACCGTTGAAACGACTGAAACGGTCCTCTGACTCAGTGAGCAGAACTGAGTAATGGATGCAGATCCTTTTAAAGGTTTCTTGGGTTTACCAATTGTCCAAACATGTCCAATCATTTCTTTGCTAAGATTTCCCAGCATGCCAATTGTATTTGCAACAAGGACTAGAAATGAATAATCACAAACAAGCTAAGAAAACGAATGCAAACTACAGATGAGTAGGTGCTAAATAGAGGTAAATCACTAGGATAAAAATGAATTTCAAACCAAGAGCTTGAAAAAGGAGATTCTCAGTAAGGCAATGCTAATTATTGTAATAGTTCTACAAACAATGATTATTAATATTAATAATTAATATTAATTAATTAATTAAAATAATTAATAGCTAGGAATAAGAAATATGGGAAAGCTATCATAATATAATCCCTAAATGAAGATATTCTCAGTCTGGCTAGCATTGTTTACAGTTCCCAGATATGCAGATTTGTTTTTTTTTCTTTTTGAAGGTCACTTGTTTGGATTGAGAAATGGTGCTTTGTTCCAATCAGTCTCGATAGTGCAAAATTCAGTAACTAGACAGTTAGGCTTCAGAGTTTTGAACAGATAGTTTGTTCAGTTCATAAGTCAAACTGGAATCATGGGTGTCATTATCCAGTCCTCACTCCTTAAAGCAATCCAAAATGCACACAATTACAGAACCAAATTCCACAACAAAAAACACCTGTAAAGTATCATGTTAAGAAAAGATTACCACAACTTGGAAGACTGTTTCTGAATCCAAGGAAGAGAATGAAAAGAAAAGAGAGAAGAGAAGAGAAGATCAGATCAGATCACTGGAGTTGGGTGGCCAATAAATTTAAATAAATAAATAAATAAATTTTGCTTGTGCCACTGCTTTGATGCAACTCACAGGTTCTCCCTTCACTTCACACAGTTTCAGTTTGGATGGTGGTAAGGCAGATAATATATTTTGGAGAGACATCTGATTTAGTCTAAAAAAGTCGGTGAATACCTGGAGGAACCTAAGGTGGTGCCTCAAGTTCCTTGCAGGTCAGGTAAATATCGTGTCTTGGAGCTTTCCCAGAATTTACCACAGTAAATATTAATATAAATCACAGCTCAGCCAGTCTTAACTTGCTTTTTGAGTAATAAAATAATCCAGCAGTAACAGAAGGAGATGGAGTGAATAACATCGCTGTTCCCTGAAAATTAGAAACAATGCCTTTAGAGATCCCTTTGAACTAAAATTGTTTGTACTGTATTCCAGATGGTGTCAGTAAAGAGAGGTGAAAAGCAAAATAGCTTTCCATATACAGTATAACCTTATCTAGAGTGTTTTCTTAAGTGAGAGTAGAAATCTTTTAACAGACCTGTTAATGTTTTCTACTACAGATTAAGGTTACTATGGTAACTAATCATTTTGGCGAAGAGGTTGAATTCAACTGTCCCCTTTTCGAATGTTAATTTCTGCACCTGGGGGGAACAACTTGCCTGATTTGTTCTAGTTTCTGTTTCCCTTCTGTGTAGGCATGTAGAGAGTCATGTAGCTGCTCTCACTGAGAGCCTGCAAGAATGCAGAAGCTTTTAAATATGTTTTGCTTTCTGTAAATAAAATTATTTTTATAGAAATGCCTGGTGTGTGACTTTTCTGATCAATCCTGGGCCAAAGGCTTTCCCAGCAATCTGCCAACAAGACCTTCATGCTGGTTTGTTCCCATCAACATATCAAAATTGAAAGGAATTGTTCATGCATTGCACAGAGAGTAAAATGTAAATGGAGCTATATTGCTGTGGATAGATGGACGGAAGGAAGGAAGGAAGGAAGGAAGGAAGGAAGGAAGGAAGGAAGGAAGGAAGGAAGGAAGGAAGGAGTGTCTCTATCTTTTGACTTCCTATGATTTTTCTTATGGCTTGTGCCTTGAGTTAACTTTATCCCATACTTATGCAAATATCCTATTGGAATATTTGCACAACAGCTGGCATTCTCCTCTATTATTTCCACAAATGCTTCCTTAGAAAATCATATCAGAAATCCATGCTCCTTATAGGTCCTGACCCAACAGTGGTTGCACAATTACAATATGTTCCATGTAAGTTAATAATATGAATGTGGAAATGGGATTCAGTGTCCCTAGACTGCATGTAAAGCTACAGAATTCAATTTTCATCAGGAAATGGATGAACGTGCATGGAGATCATTGTTAACTAGTGCTCACTGCATGCTAACTTTTCCCCACTGATAGGCAATCACAACTACATGTTTAGCACAGCAGGGTCCCATGCTGACAGACTAATGGTCCACTTTTTGTGTGGAAGTAGTGAGCAACACCCAGTTAATACCCTTCATTACACAGAACAGTTAATTTACACACAAATTGCCTTGTAGATTTATAGTGAATTTGATTGTTGACTGTGGTTGTCATTAAACATACCTTGTCTATAATCCATCTTGACTACTCCAATAGTCTTTCTATGGTGCAGCCCTTGAAAAGTGTTTGAAAGTGGCAATTGGTGCAAAATGTGGCAGTTAAGCTGCTAACTGGTGAAAGGTACAGGGAATATATCATGCCTGTACTGAAAATCCTGCACTGGCTGTCAGTTGCTCACTAAAGCCAAAAGTGCTGGAATTAATCTTTAAGGCCCTAAACAGGTTGGTCAGACACACAGGGGGGCCATTACTGCTATTATGAACCTGTCTGGTCACCTAGACCAGTAGGAAAGCCACTTTTGAAGATCCCTGCTGCCAAAGGTTACCTATCTAGGGTCTAGGAGAGGGCCTTCTCTTAAGTGGCTCCCAGGCCAAGGAGATGTTTGGTCCCCCACTCTCCTGGTATTAAAGAAAACAGCAAAAACAAACTTCTTTTGCTATAAAAAGCCAGGGAGATGGCCTTGAAGCAAATATTCAGAAATGGTTAAGTAAGTAAACAATTAGGACAGAAGTATTCCTTAAGCTCTGAGAAGGAGAATAGTATTAAGAAGAAACTAAGGCTGGCTCCTCCTTGACTCCCAGAAGTATAAGAGAGGGGGGAGGAAAAGCAGAGTCAGACTTTCAGGATTCTGTTACTAGAACCTCAATAAAGTAGCGTTCCAGTCTTCCTGTGGTGTCAGTTTCCTGATCTGGTCTACCCCAAAAGGCTAACATTCACCAAGCTTTAATTGTTAGTTCAACTGATTTTGTTTTGTACTGATTTTAATTTTGCCTTGATTTTAATTGTAGTCTTTTGGCATTTATGTTTTATAATTTGTGGTATAAGGGAGCCCCGAATTAGAAAGTTGGCTGGGAGAGGGATCCATTGTGGGGGATAAACTATAGCATTCAGGAAGAGGGCAGGATAACTGAATAAATTCACCACTGAGCCGCAGATGTTCACATTGCACTAGATTTGTGGGATGTCCCACTTGTCCCCTTCTTAACCTAATGGTCTTATTGTTGTCTGAATACCTGCAACTCAAATAACTTTCCAGTGTCGTTCAACTTTCCAGTGTCGTTCTCTCCTAACTGATGACTCAAGTCTCTACTCCCTAACATGCTGAGAGATTTGTATGCCTAGGAAGGGGGCAATGACAAACCACTTCTGAAAAATCTTGCTAAGAAAACCGCAGGGACTTGTCCAGGCAGTCTCTGAGAATTGGATACGATTGAACGGATAAAAAACAAAATGCTAAGCCTAAGTATGAGGAGAGAAAAAGCATGTAGTATTAATTTCCTCCCTTAAAAGCATTGTTAAACCTATTGGGGCAAAGTTGGGGCATTATGTCTTCATAATGATTAAATCTTCTTTCAATGCAGGTGACAGAGAAATATGCTGATCCTGAAGAACACTTGCTTAACTACCTGAGAAAGGAGCGTATCCTTTTTTTCTATAGCATTTCATAACAAATTCTGATTATGCAAAAAAACCCTGATTAGTTTCCTGTAACTGAAGTAAACCTCAAACCACTAGGATATAAAGCCTTTTGGTTTGTACTTATTTATACTGCTTAAAGCAGGATCTCCAAAATTAACGCCTTTCTTAAAATACATATAATAGCATTGATGGCCAGATCTAAAGTATTCTGTTTCAGTTGTGGGTGCAGGAAATGGAACCTCTGAGAATGCTGCTTTTCCCACTTTTGTGGATCAAGCTCCTGAAGGTGCAACCTCAAACCAGCTAGTAAAAACTTGTGCTTGGTTTTTCCTTAGTTTGCAAATGTTGGTATCAAATTTTATTACCAGAATAGAATATCCTTGAAGACATTGGATTGTTTATAGAGGCACTTGATGTTTACAGTGTTTTAAAAAATTAGCCTCTTTTCATTCCCTGGATATAATATACCTCACAATAGATAAATGTGCAGAGATTATTCCTACTCAGCTGTTTTGTAGGTTTTCAGAAACTTACATAATCTATTTAGACCACGGTTTCTCAACCTGGGCCACTTCAAGATGTGTGGACTGCAACTCCCAGAATTCCCCAGCCATGCAGAGAAAAATATGCAAATACAGTACTTAACATAGTTGCTGACAAACTTTAGTTTATGGCACAATTTTATTTATTTATTTATTTATTAGATGTATATTCTGCTTTTTCTCTCAGAGCTCAAGGTGGTGTACATAGTGCTCCCTTCTACATTTTTTTCCCCACAACACCACTCTGTGGGGTAAATTGGGAGAGAGCCACCAACCTCAAGTCACCCAGTGGCCTTCTGTGGCTGACAATGGACCTGATCCTGGGTCTTCCCATTCCTAGTCCAAAACCTTAACCACTAGATGTTGGGTTTTTTTCTGTTTTAGAAAGTCAGCTACTGCAGATCTCTTAGACAGTATGGGTGACTCAACCTTAATTTGGGGGTTTTCTTGGACTCACAGCCCCTGCTCAAAGAGCATGGAACAGCCATGGGTAGGGTGAGCTTTTGCACCAGTTGTGCCCATTCTGAATCTGGAATCATTGCCACTCATGCCTTGGTCACTGCAATGTGCTGTACATGGGGCTGCCCTTGAAAAGCACCTGGATGTCTCAACTGGTCCAGAACTCTGGGCACACTGAGGTTCACCCGTGTGACACCACTGTTGCGCAAACTGCACTGGCTTCTGGCATGCTTCCAGATGCAATTCAAGGTGCTGCCTGTCACACTTATGGCACAGGATCAGGCTACTTGCAGAGTCACATATCTCCGAGATCCTCTGCCTGCCCCACTCTTTTCCTGTTCTGCAGAGGGTATTTTCTATTTTGGGGGATCTTGGTGAATACTACAGTATCTGATTTTTACAAAAACTCTGTAATTATTCATTGTTGCTTGTCTGACAATTTTAAAGCTATTTGGGAACTGGGGCATATTTCTTTTAGGACAGGAATAGGTAACTCCCTGCAGGCCATTTATAGTATCCAAGGTGCTCTGAAAGCAGGCCACCAAAATCAGCAGCAAAATGGACCATTTGAAGCATTGCAATATTTGTCTGAGTTGGAACTATTACATTTCTGCAGTTTTAAGGGGGCAATTTTAAGGGCTAAATAGGAATGTAAGACCTTCTTTGTGAGATAAAAGCTCCCATTCACATCCCCCAAAACACAAACAAGAAAAAGTTGACTGAAAAAGTTTGGTCCTGCTTCTTCTGGTGAAGTCCATTTTTTAAAAGAAAATTTAAGCTTTTAAAAGATTTTTAGAAAGTTAAAGGTACAAAACAGAGAGTAAGAAAATGGGCGGGTGGGTGGCTGGGTGGGTAAGCTTTTCAATGATGCTTTGTCCTCTTCCATTTGTTTTCCCAAATGCTAACCTAAAGATTTGTATTTTATGTTAAACACTGAACATTGAAGGATCTGTTTAGGTTATTTCATCTGTTACTTTTTATCAGTCTCATGACTCTTTTCTTCTGAATATTCCAAATGTCTACATTTGCCTTGCTGTGTGATGTGTGGTATGAAAGGTCTCCATTCTTGCTCAGGTTGGGTTAAACTTCTGTTATGGATATATACTGTCAGCTTTGCCATTGCTGCATATTCTCCAATTTTGGTCTCCCAGTCTTGTATCGTCAGTAAAGTTTCTCTTTTCCAGTGTTATACCAAATGTGTCCTTAGTGAGCTGTGGTATTTTTCATTTATATTTTCTGGGATTTTGTGAAGTCCATTTCAGTCACAGAAACCTACTGAATACCTTTGGGCCAATCACTCTCTCTCAGTCTAGCTTGCCACACAGGGCTGCTCTTACGGGGATCACATGAAGAAAGATCCCTGTGAAAGCTGCCAAGCCCTTGGAGAAAAGGCAGGATGTGTCTTTAACAAGTAAGAATATAATAATGAACGTTACTCTAGCATCCTAACTTCTTAAGGGCACCTGGCTTTTTCCTGGTTAGGATAATGACCAGGAATAAGCCAAAGCGATGGCTGTTTGAACCACAGGTTTACCTTTCAATACGGGGAGCAGGAGAGATTTAGAAATGAGTAACAGCACACAACCTTGCATCTCTTCTGCTAGTAGATACCCTGCTTGTTCTTGTTCCTTCTCTGGGTAAGCTAACCTGATTGTTACTTATTTTCTTCCCATTTGCTCCCTGTGGAAATGAAAAGTAATGGGGAAATTGTTCTAGAAAAGTATCCAGTATTTAACAGGTATCCACTTTTCCTTCCTTAACCATGTGCCATATCAGTCCGCCTGACTGGAACTAAATACGGCTGTGGAATTGGAGGCTGTGGGGCCTGCACTGTGATGATATCGACCTACAACCCTGAATCCAAAAAGATACGGTATCCTTTGGGAAAGGGGAAGGCAGATTCTGCATAAAGATTATGCAAATTCAAGGCAACTCTCTGACGTTGCTTTCACCCCAAAGAATTGTGGGAAATACAGTCTGATCCAGGAAAGGAATAACTCTCTGTCAGACAAGAATAGCCAAAAAAGGAAGTGATAGAGGGGTTGCAACCTCTGCGGGCCAACATGGTTTAAGAGGCCTGATGCCAAGTTTTGACTGAAACGACAAGGACCTGCTCAAGCTATAGTGCTGTCCAAAGAAGACATTCATTGTCCCTCCCTCCCCCTTCCCTTATTATCTAAGGTGGTGGGATGATTGTGAATCCCTGTAGCACTTCCCTTGGTTGCAATTCTTCTGAATCATTACTAAAGTAAGAACAGGTTATAACTGGAGGAATCATGATTGATGGCTGACCAGTCCAAGTCTGGTTTCAGAGTAATAGGCTGTAAGAAAAGAAAGCAGGGGCTGTGCAGGGGACCATCAACAGTTAATGTTTGGATCCCAGACTGACACACAGGAGGGTACACACAGGCACATAGGTTCCTTGTGTACCCTCCTCACAGCTTTGTATTTCTATTTAAATTACAGGAATTACAGTATTTTTACCTGCTGTTATATCTATAATAGAAATTAATATATGCATATTTAATAAAAATTTGCATCAACTTTGTCCCAAGGAGCAGAAAGTAATATTGCTCCAAGGTACTGACCCAGCCAGTAACAGTGGGTTTTCTCTGGAGGGCTATGGCATGATGAGGTCCCAGACAACATGTCAGATTAGAGGGTCTAGAGATCATCTATAACTATCTTAATGGTTAGGCATTTGGAGATTCTCCTTTACATCCCAAAGACATTATCCAGCCAACTCTTGTCTACTTCCACTGTGCTCTGTCCATGGTGCCGCAATAACCACTGTAGAAGGAGTGGGAACCACAAAAACCAAACTTAATCCTATACAGGTAAGAGTAATAGATAAGTTGTTATATCAATTAAGATTTGATGAATTACTGTGCTTGTTTCAAAGCTGAATTGAGCACTTTGACCTATAGTTTTTCTCAAGCCTGGTTCACACTGAGTTGGAGAATAACTCCTACAGTGTTCCAATCCCAACTTCCTCAGCTCCCAACTCACCGAACACCTCTTTCTCTTTCTTCTCTTTATCTGGTTGTCGTGGTTGCACCACAGGTTCTTTCTTCCTTCCCTTCCATTGATATACCATATGTGCCAAGGTGTCTGGCGAATGTGTTGCTGCTAAAGCAGTGACCCAGATATGCCAGAGGAGTAAGAAAGGAGGAGACCCACTATCACCCCTTGCAGTGTGGGATCAGGTTTATGACAGTTTCTATAAAGGATTGCAACTGGACTTTTACGTGGTATTTTGAGACAACAATACAGCTGGCTGATCCCTGTTCCAGTGAGGCCCTTGGGAGTGAGATCTCCATTTTCTGGAACATTTTTATTTATTTTGACAGTAAATATTTGGCAGATTGTCAAGTTGACCACTGGCCCTGCATCAAAAATATAAGCACCCAGTAGCTTTGTAATATGGAGATTGGGAAGATTTCTTCATAACTCCTATACTGCAGGCTACTGTTTAAGGCAGTGGAAAACAAATATAGCATAGAGGTTGTGCTGCATGTGGTAAAAATCTGTACAGACATCTTCCCCTGTGATGCAGCTTTTGCTCCAGATTCATGTGGTGTATGCAGCAGAGGAGACAAACAGCAGGACAACCACCAAGCAAAATAGTGTGCACTATGCCAAAGAAAGATGTAAAAAGTAGCATTAAACCTCCTCAAAACCTTTCCCAAGTTTGTGACAATTTCTGTAGCCATTAATTTGGACATACTGTATGTTGCATACACAACAGCATTTTCTCTTTTTAAAAAAGTTGATCCTTAACTGCTTTTTGTAGCAATCAGAAGAAAAATCTGTTCAAAAATCCAATATATATAGAGTTGTAATAATAAGATCACAAAGATAACATTTTATAAACAAATCACAATTGCAGCACAGTTAATTCAAGTCCAGGAGATGAGAAAAAAGTTACAATTATATGTACAAGACAATACTTTCCCATAGATCATCCATTTAGATATTATTTTGATTCCAGGAAAGTCTGGCAATGTGTCATGGCTCTCAGTGTGGCTTCTGTACTCCTGGGATGGTGATGTCTATGTGTGCTCTACTGAGAAATCATCCTGAACCCAGCATGGAGCAGATTGTTGCATCTCTGGATGGTAAGCTAGCTTTCTCCCAAAAGTTATTTTTCTTTCAAAGTTTGTTAGCAGTTTGGACGCACACTAAAAGAATCAGCTATTTTTAGGCCGACCAAAGGCAAGATGGATGGATGATATTCTAGAGGTGACAGACTCGTCCCTGGGGGAGCTGGGGGTGTTGACGACCGACAGGAAGCTCTGGCGTGGGCTGGTCCATGAAGTCATGAAGAGTCGGAAGCGACTAAACGAATAAACAACAACTGGATTCTTCTAATATTTGTCTTCTCCACATGTGCCTGCTCTCTACCTATATTAGATGTATAGGTTAGAGAGAATATAACCAGTTAGTGAGCCTCCTCCCTGGGCTTAGCTCCAGTGGCCTTAGCTATTTTGAAATATTTTTGAAGTACAAATGGCACAAAATGTACACTATCAATAAATTAAAACATATACAGTAACCAAGTTTTAATTAATGTATGGTCAGATGTACCTTCTTCATGTACCCTTTAACATTATATTTGTTTATGAGCAGAGTAATGTTAATTTACAGATTTAGTTTGTTGAAGAGAGCAAAAATTAGACTGGAGGGGAAACTCTTCTGCCATGGAGATCTCTCCTATTCCTGAAGAGAACTGTTTGGAAGAAAAACTGCTGCGTTCTTTCTATGCACTGAGTAAAATTTTATTTGAAGATATTTCCTGCTGCTTTGGTTTGCTTTTATTAAGTCATTTTATTGGTATATAATGGTTGTCATATTTGCTTCTTTTGTAAATTATGTAAAGTTTGTGATATAATTGTTGTTAGCCTGCCTGAGTAATGCACATGCATTGAAAGGGTGACATGAAATGCATATTCATCTCTGAAATAAATTTATCTCTGTGTCTGATCATTTCTTCCAGGTAATTTGTGCCGTTGTACTGGATACAGATCTATAGTGGACAGCTTTAGTGCTTTTTCTTCGGTAAGGAAACAAATGGATAGATCAATATATTTATTTTGCTGAAAGTGCCCATTAATGGGAGAAGATGCAGGTACTATTCTATTTGCAAAAGGGATTGTTTTTCTAAGGAAAGGACGAAGTAGAAAATTTGGTTCATATCTTTTATGTGATTCCATGTTGAATAGAAACACTGTATTCTGTAAAAATAAGCATACATAGAAGTTGCTTTGACTTGAAAGCCTGTCTTGCTGGATTTTGGAAAGGATACATAATAACTTTTGGTTATAAGTCCAATTGTTTTATATTTTACCTTGATACGGTTTGAATTCCTAAAAAGGCACTGGAAGATCCTCCATTTGTTTGTGCCTACTCACAAGTAAAGGATAGTTCCACAAAGCACCAGAAGAGACATAGTGTAGTTTGGCTCTGTCCTGAAGAGAGCTTCTCCGCTTCAGAAAGCACGGAACAAAGAAAATGGTCAGCCAGCCAATGGAACTGCTAGAGACTTCCTTAATTAGGGTAGTACAAAGCAGTATCATTACAGTGAAGAAAAGAGAGTCCAGAGCCTGGAATGTTTGAACTTTGAAGTGAGTGCAATCTGAGGGTTTTTATCTTCTTATATTTCAATAGCAGCACTGGTGGTCTCTGGCTGAAAGCTGCCCAACCAACCTTCATAACATACCCCAAGATATACAGTATTGGTGAAGCAGGGCACAAAGAAATATCTAGCAATAAAATGATTCGGAACAATAATGAGTAACTCCCTCTAGATTCCTTTCCATTATTATAATATGATGCCAGAATAACATAGAATAAATTATTTGCTTAGGAATGCTGCCCATTGGCAGGGAGCGGAAAATGTTGCATGGATAAAGAAGATGATGAAGAGAAAGAGATTTATGCAGAAGACCCATCGTTAAGAAGAGGAAAGGTATGCTGCAGCATTTATAATGTCAGTGCTTTCATGAATGAACTCATGATGCAAGTCCCAAAGGGTTTATTTTGAATGACATATATAAATCTTCTAGGAATGTCTAGTTTCCCGATCATATGAAGAGGTCTCCTTCGTCCGATACTCTCCAAATTATGGATTATTATCTTTCACCATACTTAATGGAGATGATGGGAATTGTAGTCCAACACATCCTGTTGGGTTCATTTTGGGAAAGATTGTTATAAATAAGGAAAGTTTTGCCTCTGTTATTTTTCTTGCATGCAATCTCACTGCATGACAGGAATGTCATTTGCAAAGCATGCATTGGATACAGCCTCCTTTAATAATAACTTATTTATTTGTTTGTTTGTTTGTTTATTTGACTTATATGGCCACCCATTCTTATGTACAATAATCCTGGGTGCATACCAATACAGCTAGTCATCATTTAGTGACTGCCTCGTTTAATGACCATTTACAGTTACAACAGTGATGCAAAAGAAACTTTGCAACCAATCATCACATTTATGACCCTTGCAAATCTGAAAAGCAAAGGAAAGCTGAAGTAAGATCGTAAGCATAGTCATGGTTTCACTTAGTAACTGCTTCACTTAAAGACTGAGTTGCTGGTCCCATTGTGGTCACTAAACACAATTATATTTGTGTAATTATATGTATTATACTTTCTTACCCATAGACTTTCATGGCTAGTTGGCTATGATGACTGAAAATTACAAGCCCACATTGACATCATGATGCAAACCCTATTCTTTTGTACTTCCTAATATCTGACATAATTATGTAAGTCACAGGGATTGTGTCATAACATGAAGATGCACATTTTGTCACTTGCCCACCCGTGACTTCTTTCATCTCATCTTTTCATCTTCCTAATATCACTTGTCTTTTGATTGAGTGACATGATTCTTGAATATCTGGTGAGCCTAACAGAGTTAAGAGCCCCAACAGTGCTCCTATATGGAACAACCCCCAAATTACTAAGCAGAAATGTAGATGACCTCTACCCTACTGCATGGAGCTCTGCAGAACTTATAGTAGGGCTACCAGATCTAGGCTGAAAAAATCCAAATGTCCACAAGTTTTTTGTATCTATTTACTGCCATTTATTGGTCATCTGGATGTTTGTAGTCCAGATCTCATAGCTCTACCTATAGATGATGTGAGAAATTAGAAATTGCCAATCTTTGCTCCAGCAGTATGTGAATCCTTTCCCTGTGGAATCAGAAGTATTCAGTGAAGCTTATTTTCACATAAATAGGCATAGGTTTGCTGTCTTAGAATCAAGAGTTGATGTACCTTCCGTACCCAATCATGCATTGCTATTTCAGAATTTGGAATAGCCTTTTTCTACTCTAAATTTAGAAGTAATATAATTTAATTTTAAATTAAATCTAATAGTATTATTATTAACAATAATCCTCTGGGCAGAGGAGACTAGGGTGCCTTACTAGTCAAGTGAAATCTCATCGTCTGGATAAGATGTATGTTGCACGGTTTTGTAATACAGTAGTTCAAGGAAACTACTTAAAGTTAAAGTCCTACATGGCATGGGTCCAGGTTACCTGAGGGATCATCTCACCCCCATTACATTGACCCATCCCACCCAATCAGGCAGACAGGTCATGTTATGGACCCCGTCTACAAGAGAATGCCGTCTGGTTGGGTCCAGGAAGAGAGCCTTCTCTGCTGTGGCCCCCACCCTGTGGAATACATTGCCCCCAGAGGTAAGGCAGGCCCCCACTCTCCTGGCCTTCCGAAAGGGAGTAAAGACCTGACTCTGCCATCTCGCCTGGGGTGGTGGGGGGTAATCAATCGTGGGGGTGGTGGGTTGAGGAGTCCCCTGGGGAATTTATGTATTTAAATTAAGATCTTTGGATTCACCATCTTGGATTTTATACTTTATATTTATATTTATATTTTTTATGAAGAATTTTGCTTTTATTGTATTTTACTCTGTACTTATTTTAATTTTAAACCACCCAGAGTTGCTCTTAATGAGATGGGCGGTGATGAAATATGAAACATAAATAAATATAAATAAAACCATTTCCAGGGATTGTCTAAACATTTTGCTGTCCAAAGCTCTTTTGTGTTGAGGCAAGTTCTGAAAAGGGTAGTGTTGTGATATGCATAACTGCTTGACAAGACTCAAATGTAATGATGTTTTAATTAAACTGCCTGGGGATTTTTCCACAGAAATTAACAAATGTTCACCACACCCTTCAATAATATTGCGGAGAATGGTCTTTCCCTAAAATCTGCATAAATATCCAAGTGTTTGTTGGTTCTGAAAGCTGATCTGGAACAAGAAAATCAAGCATGGCCAGCAGGATTCCAGTCTGTGAACAGCTTTCGCTGTTTCTTCTTTTTTAAAAAGATTAATATTCTTTGAAGAGATTAAAGAAAAAAAACTGTTCTTTAAAGTTGGCAGAGAACATTTTATACTCATAGTTAAAGAGCTCTAGCATTACTGGCACAGGATTTTATCACCATGGTTTTTTTGTTACCCAACAATCCTGATCTGAGGAATACTGAAAAAACCTCTCATTGGTCTTGTCTGCATGGCCACCCTCCCCTGCCACCTCAGAAAATACGCCAATTCCACCAGAGCCTCATTTCCACCTGCTTTCATAGTTGTTTTGCTCCTGCCTTCTACAGTAACTCTTACAGAAATTATGTAAAGTATGACTCAGGTTGGATTCAATGCTGGCTTCCGTTCAACAGGGAGGTGAGCCTGCATGACATGAGTTCAATTTATTTATTATGGTTGAAGACCAGTACAAGCAGAGTGCTCTGTGAGTATATATAAATCTATCTTAACAGATAATAAACGAAATAAAATTTAAGGAAAGTTAAAATAATTTATAAAATAACCTTACTAACATACGTGAGTGAGGTCCAGGGTGCAGTCTATATTTAAATTATAAAATAAACACTAAAATGAGGTGATAATATCTAAAATTTGAATGAGTTATAGTTACATAAAATATGTTTGGCTAGTGGGAAATTGGCCCATTAGGGTCCGGTGGATCTTCTGTGCTGCTGCACAAAACCTAGCCACGTGCACTGTAACAAAAGGCAGTTCACCTATGAGCAGCATCTGGGCATAGGCTGCATCTGAGCAATCAAGATGTCTACTAATCAGAGGTAGGATTAATCTGGTTCGAAAGTCTCCATAAAGGGAGAATGAAGAACATGTTCTGCAGTTTCCACCTCTCTGGAATCACAGGGGCAAAGTCTTTTAGCCAATGGCACTTTTTATACTTACCATCCAATGCTGCAGAGGGGAGTGCATGACATTGGGCAAGAGAGGAAGCTCTTCGATGGCTGGGTGTTTCTAGCTGTGTAAGGTAGCTGGCAGCAATGATAATATGTCTGTTGTGTACTGGATCCAGTTGGGGAAGGTGATTTAGAGTCTTCCCTGATTTTTCTTTTAAAAAATATCATAATACATGCACACTTTTTTAAAAAATGCTATCTGATATTCATAATTACATGTAGTCCTCATTTAGTGACCACAATTAGGACTGGCAACTTGGTCATTAAACAGAGTGGTAACTAAGTGAAACCACAACTGTGCTTATGATCTTACTTCAGCTTTCCTTTGCTTTACAGACCTGTGAAGGTCGTGAATAGGAGGATTGGTCATAAAGTTACTTTTTCATCACCGTTGTAACTGTGAGCAGTCACTAAACAAGGTAGTCGCTAAACAAGGCCTACCTGTACAAGGAAAATGAGATGACTTATGACTTTGGAGATAACAGCAACAGAGCAAGGAGGCAAGGGCACTCCATAGTCCCAATGATTAGAGAAGCCTTCAAGTGCTAGATGGGGCTTGATGGGGCTTGACTATAGATCACCAAGCTGGGAAATTTCATTGTTACAGAAATGACTGGCCTAATGGTAAATGGCAGAATATCATTCTCCTGGCAAGATGATCAGTGAGGTAGACCATGCACACAAGTGACCTGTGCATTCATCTGAATTTAAAGAATGATCTGAATTGGACAATCGTATATAAGTTAGTCATCTAGAACAGTTTAGCATGTTTGGCGAATCCTACCACCCCAGCCAATGACTACTCTTGTAAATTACACATCCACTTTTAATTTCTCTCTCTAAATATAACATAACATAACATTTTTTTTTTAGATACTTTCAGGCCTATGTAAACCCGAAGAATTCCATCCCAGGGATCCAACCCAGGATTATATATTTCCTCCTGAACTAATGGTAGGAGATCAGTCTTTTATCCAGGCTTGTAAAGTTCTTACAGTCTTTTACAGGATTTCCTATATTGTTTTCCATTGATTTGGGGGTGCTATAGGTGGAACTCCATGGAACAGTAGCAAATTTTTCTGATTCCAGCATTCTGCTGTTTGTAATTGCCTCCGTTCAGTGCTTTCTGTTTTTTATGCCATCTTTTTTGGCAAGCACTTTCCCCATGTTCCCAAATTATGTTTTTTCAATCACTAATAACTAGCAACATTGTATGGTTAGTTGTTGAAAGTGATTTTAAGTCTGTAGAACTTTTAGTGCAGTATTTATCCCATTTTTTTTTCTCTTTAACCGTGAGTGGGACAGAAGGAGTTAGCAGGTGGGACATTCAAGACTGACTTTTTTCTTTAAAAAAATGTGGGGAATATTTGTCATTGAGCAGCCACACAACTGCACATTGAAAATGACCAATTTTTATTTTTAAATCTCTGTCCCAGCTGCAGAAGTACACATGAATTTTATCAAAAGAAAACATAACCTAAAGCTGCAGTTTAAATGGAATGCAGACTGAAACTAAAAATTCATTGGTTTGAGCTGTCAGTGCAAAGTAACAAATGTCCAGGATTGTGTAGTTATTTATCTCCCTTTTTTAAAGCAAACCTGAAAGTCCCACACAATCTGCCACTTGTCCTGTAAAATAATTGCACAAGTAGTTTATGTGGTGCTCATGCAAAAGAAATGTGGCTTTTCTGATGCCACCTATTTCTCCCGCAGTAAGAGCTGTGAATATGAATGAATGCTACTAGACTGAGTTATACATACAATAGATACTGCTGTGTCCATTAATCCATGCCCACCAAGCAGCAACTCATTTGGAAATGTAGTGGCTGCAGAAGAGCTGCAGAAGCAGTAGGTGCTGTGCGGGAGATTCTGCCTGAGTAAGAAGAACACTAATTGAGTGGCACCAACAGTATGTACAGTCTCCATCAATGTTGCTTTTCCTCACAGAGAATGGCTGAAGAGAACAGAGGAAAAACTCTGGTTTTCAGTGGAAAAAGGACAACATGGATTTCTCCTGCATCTCTACAAGAACTTCTCCAGCTGAAAGCCACCCACCCACAAGCACCTCTTGTTATAGGAAATACATGTGTAGGTGAGCAGACCAAACCCGACATGTCACATGATCAGCCGTGAGGGAATGTGGCATGATACTGTATAAGAAGCGTAAAGGAAACTACTGACTGCATTCAGTGAGAAGAAGCTGCTGGCTGGGCACCCATCCTTTGTGTACACATATACATGGATGGTACAGATACAGAAACACCGTTGTAGTAATAGAAAATAGAAGTTGGTGCGTTGAGCTGTTCACTGATGATACAACCATCACAGACTACCTTTCCTGAAGAGAATTTACCAGGAACAGACTTACCCAGGCAGTAGAATGAAGTAACAGAATGGGTCATACCACTATAGGGAGCAAGGATGGAATGTAGCTTGAGGATGCTTTGTTTATAAAACCAACCATCCCCAATCTCCCTGACACAGAAAACTGGCATGCTGATAAAAGTTTCCAACAGTTGTGCTTTTTCCTTTTTTTACTACAGAAACATGAGTTTTTCTGCCCTTTTTTATTGGAAGGGGATAATTAAAAATGTGATTCCCCTACTTCATCAGAAGTAAATTAGCATGAAAGCAATCTATCTCATGGCTCCACTTAAGTTGAATAGTCCTCCTCTAGCCATCTGCAATAGCACTCAGAGGTATGATGAAGTAGGCATGATGGTGGCAGTCGTGTTTTCAAGCCCAGCAGTACAAAAGAACAGCTGGAATGGTTCCAGGCTTATCGTATACTTGCATACTCACTATTTCTTCCTCAGAAGGCTATATGTCCATATATGTTACTTCTGGTTGTCTCCAGAACTCATTCCAGGTTCATTTGGCAGCTGCTCTGCACGGCAAACATTTACATAGGTTGCTTCTGCTGCCCAACTCTTAGTTTTGCCTTCTGTTTCTGGCATCTGATTCTAATTTTCTCCCCATTAGGACTTGATAGGAAACTTCTGGATGTTTATTATCCCCTTTTCCTCCATCCTATAAGGGTTCCAGAGCTGCATCTCATCAATACTGGAAACAACGGTACGTCTCTGTTGTGGGATAAATGCCCACTTTAAACAAGGGACCAAAGCGATTGGAGAAAGATGCAATGAAGTATACTTTTTACAGATAGTCCTTGTTTAGCGACCACAATTGGGACTGACAACTCAGTTGTTAAGTGAAGCAGTTGTTAAGTGAAATTGTGACTATACTTATGACCTTACTTCAGCTTTCCTTTGCTTTATAGACCTGCAAAGGTCATAAATGCAAGGATTGGTTGTAAAGTTACTTTTGCATCACCTTTATAACTGTGAATGGTGGTTAAACAAGGCAGTTGCTAAACGATGACTAGCTGTATTGGCATGCACAAACTACAATGATCAGTGAGCTCCTCGCCAAAGAACTGCAGAAGAGTTCTGAACAAAGCAAGGTTCAGAATGTACAAGTAGTACATTCTGAATCTTGCATTCTGTACATTGCTTAATGATAATTCATTCAGTGACCATTCAAAGTTATGGTGGTGCTGAACAAATGGTACTTATGCCTGGTCCCCAAAGTTGTGGCCGTTGCAGCGCCCCTGCGGTCACATGATCAAAATTCAGGCACTTGGCAGCCCGCCCACACTTACAACCGCAGGGGCACTTCAACTCCCCCCACCTGCTTATCTCCACCCCATCTTTGTCCTTTTGGCAACTGTGCACAGTGGCACTCCTTGGTGATGGTGATGACACCAGCAGCACTGGAGCTAAAGTAGAGGCCTGGGGCCTTCAGCGGTCTGTCATCTGCTGCTACCCCCAGGCCTCTACTTCAGCCCCAGTGCTGCTGGCACTGCGAAGGAGTGCTGCCTCAAGCCCCATGCCATGGCCAGTTACCCCAGCACTGCAGTGCAAAGCTGCAGCTGCCCCAGCCATCCTGCGTGCCCCACCTGACCTTCGCTGTCTTCTTCCTCCTGCTGCTGACAAGGTGCGCCCAGCCTGGCCCTATGCAAGGCAGTTGCTGACTGCACCAGGCCTGCTTCCCAAGGCTGGGACGCCCTTCTCTATCACATGCACATTTATCCAAATGGCGCATGGCCTTCTCACAAGCTTTCGGAAGGCTTCTGAGGCTTTCTGAAAGCTCATGAGAAGGCTGTGCACCATTTGGAGAATGGGATTGCCATCGCTAAGTGATGTGGTCACATGACATTGCGTTTTACAACCACATTGCTTAGTGACGGCAATCCCTGTCCCAATTGCAGTCATAATTTGAGGACTACCTGTATCTACATAAGAAAGATAAAGAAAATATTGTAATCACAACGTGAGCCTTACCGCTGAATGTCTTTGATAAAAGATTGAGAGTAACCTTACTATGTAGCCCTGCGTTCCTTCACACTATAAGATTCTATCCTGTTCGAGACCATCAACATGTTCTGTAAACAATAACATTTATTATACCTATGTACTTCCTTCTTTCACACTATTCCATTTATGCTCTAAAGAAAGAGAGTTGTCTGGTTTCTGTTATCTGTTTTCACTATCAGGTCACGGTGCTAGCTTTATTTCAATGTTTAATTTTACTACAGTTCTGCTTTAAAGCTTGAAAAAGCTATTTTTAAAATAATAAAGCACATCAATTAAGAATAAAATGAATTAAACAACCACACTCAGTTGTAGCATAGAAACCTTTGTGGCAACAATAGTGGATCAATGTTTTGGGTCTTCAGTCAGCTATAAACTTTCCTGAGGAACTGACAAAAATAATATGGATGCAATGAATGCATCAAACAATCAGATTGTGGACTTCAAGGAGAAAGATATTAATAGGTTTTCTTAATCATGTTTAACCATAACTGACTGTGATTAGATTGTAGTCATTGTGTTATAGCAGTTGCATGCCCACATAAACATCATTTTCTCTCATATACCCTTTTTGGCAGATTAGTCTTTATTGTTATTCCAACAATATAATGGCAGCACATCACATCATGAATATGGCTGCTAGCTGAGACTGCAGTCATCTCTCTCTCTCCCTCTCTCTCTCTCAATCTCTCTCTCTCTCTCTGAAAATGGGTACCATTGAGTTCAGTTGGCCTTACTTCTTTGTACAGAATTGCACTGTTATTGTTACTGTTATTGTTTCTAATATTCCCGGTAACCAAATTCTCTGAACATTCTTTGGTTTCAGGCATACTGATAGGCGCAGCAACCTGCCTTGCCCAGTTGAGAGACTTCCTATTAAACATCATCTCAGAGCTCCCAATGGAGAAGACCAAGATTTACCGTACCCTCTTGAAGCAGCTGAGAACATTGGCTGGAGAACAGATCAGGAATCTGGCTGTACGTTTTCTACGTGATTTTCTTTCCCAAAATGCAAATTACTTCATCTCCTTAGCTCCACATGTCTCCACAAATTGTTCCAGAGCCTATCATTATCTTCAGAGAATACAAGAGCAGGATTCACCTATTTCTAGCATGGGCTCCTTTCTGCCTGCCTAAGGGTCAAAGGGTGGCAGGCCAATTGTGAGAGGAAGAACATCTATCTAACATCCTTCCACAACCTATGGAGGAAAATCCACTAGCAACAAAGTACCCATCCCCAGATTAAATGCAGAAGTTGTTCTGATATCTAACTCAGAAGCTTACAAGTCTATCTATTGGCCCCGACCAAGAAATCCCAACCTAGCAGTTGAGATTCTAATGGTAATTTTTTTTACAAATCTCTTCTTTTAAGAGTTAAATGGGAACTCTTGAGTGAGTCATTGATACTAAGCTACACAAGCCAATTCAGTATTCACTAGATATAAGACTGTAACTATTCCTAACCTCAAATGACAAAACGTGCATTGTGACATCACAATACAATATCTGCCCTTTTGTAGTTGCATTGCAATGTTGCATGGAAATATATAAGGGATGGAAACTCCATTATGGCAAAGATGTCATTACTTCCCCCAGCAGCCTCCCCCTACAAACATCTGTATGCAAGAGAATGTCACAAAGCATTCACTTAAAAAAAATAGTGGGAAAAGTTACGACCTGAATAAAAAATAATCTAGACTGTAGAGATGAGTTAGTTTTTATTGAATATGTTTCACAACAAGATGTTGGTTGCAGTAATTTTCAGCTATAATTCAGGATACATTTACATTAGCAGATCCCGCTGAATTCAGTGGGTTTGCTTCTGAATACAGATGTACAAGACTTCACAGCCAACATTTGAAAATTGCTGTTATTATTGAACAAGGCTATTTCACTAACGTGATACACTATGCACGAAAAAGACCACTACTTTCTGATCATTGTGTTTCAAATCTGTACAGAGATGTGGACAGGAAGCAAATAAACCTTATTCTTTAGTCTTTAGGAGGACACATTGTAAGCAGAGGATCGACCTGGGATTTGAACCCTGTCCTGGCAGCTGGAAAAGCTATTCTCCATCTGGCATCAGAAGGTAAATACAAAGCCTCTTGAGATTTTACATTTATGCAGCATGTGAACTAGACTGCCTAATCTTGTGCACCCCACCTGTGCTGAGCCAATAGCCATACTAGCTGTGAATTCTGAAGTTAGTCCCAGTACAACTAGACGGCATCAGATATATGGGAAGGCTGGTATATTCTTACAAGATTATGAGGAAATGTTACAACTACAGATATAATGAGTGTTACTAGTAAAATCTCACATTTTAAATGCTAGAAATAAATTAAAGTATGCTTGATTGGGCTCAGATGCTGCAAACAGCAGCAATTCCTAAACAGAAGGGAAGGGAAGACTTTGCATTTAAGAAATGTACTTGACTCTTAAAACCTTGAAATCTTCCCTTTATCTCATCAATTGATGTAATATTCCCCTCACTAGTAGGACGGACTGTAGGACAATGACCAAACTGCATAACATATGGTTAAATAATAAACAAATTTTGCCCAAAGAATCTCCATTCCTGCAGGCATATACAGTAGGTTGGATATTAGAGAAATAGGGGTACAGTGCCAGTAGGAATCAGAAATCACAGCCTACAAATCTGGAAAGATTAGAATAATTCATTGCCAGCAGTCTTCCAATAAATGTTTCTCTTGGGTATATCAGTATTTTTCTCTTTTGTGTATGGTAGGTAAGGCCTCTGTCTGACAGAGCACCCTCTCTAAAAAGTGTTATTTCCTCCATCAGATGGTACACGAGAGATTCCATTGAATGATGAATTCCTTGAACGAATACCACAAGCAGACCTTTTAGGAAATGAAGTCATTGTCTCTGTTTTTATTCCATTCTCAGAGGAAGTAAGTCCATGCATTTTTCTCCACTCTCTGATCATGCAGCCTGTGGAAAGATGGGCAGGCACAATATGGGGAACGAATGTTTTGCATTATGGTACCCTTTGTCTAGTCCACAATGAGATTTTTCTCTGTTCTCTTTCCTCTATACTAGCATATTTGACCCAAAAGTTTTGGAAAACTGTTCCTCCCATTATTCAGAGTAGAAGTTGAGACTGTACAAGGTTTGGATGGAGGAGAAATTTGGTGGGGGGGATTAAACAAACATTACTCATAGGATTGTAATATTAGTAGTTTGGTTCAATCTTCTGGTGACAGTTTCTTCTTCTTTAAAAGCATGAATAATGCCATATGTTCCTTGGTTCTTACTGTTTCTCTCATAGGCAGATGTTTTCAGGATAAGCATTTTTTCACATGTGAACTAAAGGATGGACAGCTCTTCAGTGTGTAGGAGAAATAATCAGATTTCTTTCTTCTTTCTGCCAGAATGAATTTGTGTCAGCCTTCCGACAGGCAGATCGTAGAAGAAATGCACTGTCGGTGATAAATTCTGCAATGAAAGTCCTTTTCCAACCAGGCACAGATATCATTCAGGACCTGGCTATTTTATATGGAGGCATTGATTGTACAACTGTGAGTGCAAGAAATTCCTGCCAGAAGCTCATTGGAAGGTATGTGTCAATGGTCCTATTTAGCATTATATAGATCACTCAAACAACATAGGATAATGAAATTCTGATTAAGGACCATCTAATATCATGCAAAAAAATGTTCATTCCCCAGTGGGATGGCCCCTTGCTTTCTTCCTTCTGAACTCCCTATGTGTTCCCCTAAGTTTCTCCCAAGGGTTCTTCAACTTTTCTGGGCAGATTTGAGGGGCTGCAGGAGGAAAGTGAATTTGTACATCCAACAATTTCTGTAATGTTAGACAGTACTGAATATAATGCATGGGTCTACAAGTTGTAGTATGAATACTTCTTTATTTAAAAAGAAGAAGAAGAAGGTGGATTGCTGTGTTGCTGTTTCAAAATGGCTTCTTAATATTTAGAAAAGTTCTTCTTTAAAATATTGTTGCTGAACTGAATTGAGAGAAATGAGAATTTCAACTTGTATATGAACCTGAGCTGAGAGATAAAAGGTACAGTACATCTGTTTTCTTGTTTTTTAAATAGCCAGGTTTCTGGGAAAGATTTCTTTTAAATGTTATCTTGACCACAGATCACAGGGCTATATGTTATATAATTCAGTCCACTGAGCTGAGGCAATATCTTCCAGACTCAAAAACTAACTATTAGATGAGTGAAATATCCTGATACTCTGTAAAGATATAAGGCCGGTGTCCTCTCTCCTAGGATTCAGGAAAGCTTTGAAAACCTGGCTTTGGTCCCAGACCTGGGGTTGATGTTTATGACTGAAACAATCCCCTGTTTTGTTTTGTTGATGCTGTTGTTTATCAGATTATTTTAGTCTGTCTGATTTTATGTTTTTAGCTGTTTTTATCTTTTTTCTAGTTTTGTACACCACTCAGAGTCTGGAATTGGGTATATTTATTTATATTTATTGGCCACCCAACTCCAGACTCTGACCAATAAATGTATAATAATAATAATAATAATAATAATAATAAATCAAAAATTCCTGGCCATACTCTCCAATGACATGTTCTGTCACATGTAGTTGAGATAAATTAAAATCCCAAGTTCCATTAAGGCAGGAATGAGCAATTTGAACCTGCAGGGCTGTATGTTGATCAGTCCCCTTTTTCAGCCTTCAGAGCCCCCACCAATGATTTCAGAAAAGTGAGAGCAGAATGCATTGTCATTTTGATATGAGTAACTCATAGAAGATCTAGGGTAAGCCCTAGAATAGGCACGTCAGAATTTATCAAAACAAAGAGGAATAAAAGGCAAAATCACCCCATTACCCAGCAATGCTCGTATGTGTGATGTGGCTGAACCCACTTTGCAGTCCTCAGTCCCACACAAAACATCAAGTATAGGTTTTGGCCCTCAAAAGTTTGTCCCTAGTTGCAGTGTGGGAATGCTGTAGCTAAAGCTAGCACCCTGGAGAGTTCCTAAACACTGCAAATTTGAAGACTTCTTAAAGGAGTTGAAGCACTGCACCAAAATCAAGAAGCCCAAATGGAGCCTTCAGATGATCTTGCACTCTTCCTAGTGGCTAGCTCCTCCTCTGGTGAGAGAGGCCAGATTGGTCAAGGAGTCCTATCTTGCTTTAAGAGCCACTAATAGGTGGATGCATTTAGGGTTGCAGTCTCAGGTGGAATACAGTTTGGGTAAGCAGACTTCTGCTCATGAAATTGGACTTCCTCTTGCTCCCTCACACAATGCTTTGAAGCTCCTGTGCATTTCCCAAATCTGTTCCAGAAGACTCTCCAGATCAATTTTGGAGGGGTGGAGCAGCTACAAGTAAGACAAAATCACACCCTCCACTTCAGGGAATGCAAACAGTTTCTGTTCAAAGAAACATATACTTGGTCTTCATCCTAGTTCTACTGAGAAAATATATATACACATACATGCTCAAGAAGTCATTTGCTTGAAATCTCCACTGTTAATACACCAGAAATCCATTTTTATCCCTTCACTGACATACTAACTAGACATTTCCATAGAAGGACAATGTCATATTACTAACTTTATGTATGCTAATAATTATCCCTAAATAAAAGTACAGAATAAGCCCTGGATTCTTGAAAGGTTTCTTGTGTAAATCTTGAATTTGTCATTGTAATATGCAATAGTACCACTACAGCTGCCAACCTATGCTGTAAGCAGTGATGTTCCAGTGCATGTATTTGGAATGGCTTATCACTGCTCACCCAAATTTTTCCTCTACTTTGCTCATCTAAGCATGCTTGGCTATATGACTTTTTTCCTCCAGAAATTGGAATGAGCAGATGCTGGATGAAGCTTGCAAGCTAATTCTTGAAGAAATCACACTCTCTCCCTCAGCACCAGGTGGAAAAGTAGAATACAGACGAACTCTGCTTATCAGTTTCTTTTTCCGATTCTATCTGGGAGTACTACAAGACTTAAAAGACATGGTAAATAATAGACCTTCTGCATACCCAAACCTTCACCTTGTTTTTCCAAAGCCATCTGGTTGGGAAAGTTGCTCTGTGTAGATCACTGACATCAAGAACTGTGTGAGCTGGTAGCCTGGGACTGACTGCTGTCAGGTCCAGGTCATGGAAGTTACTTATTTCCCATTGTGAGCAAGCTCAGTAATAGGTGTGTGCTAGGATTGCCATCTTTTCCACCAGACTTTCTTGTTGTAATATTAAAACCAGATGGCCCTGCCTGTGATGGCAGGTGATCAGATTAGCTTCTTCTTCATAAAATAATCAGTGTTTATCAAACATCAAAATGTATCAATAATTTGATAAAACAGCCTTTTCTATATAGTAGGAAAGCAATCTCAATGGTATATATTGGATGGAATACAGGTGATGATGTAAATAGCCATAATGGCTAAGGATAGAAATGTTACCAATAAACATTTCACTTCATCAGTGAAAATTTACACAGAAAAGTTTAGGACTACTATGGTGATACAGAAAACTGTCACTCTGCTGCCATCTAGTCATCTAAATTTGAACAGCCCAGATATGGTAATCCTAGGAAGCTTACACCAAAGACAACTGGGTAATTTAGACCTACGTTTCAGTGAATGCTATGCTTTCTGATAGTAATTACTCACCATGCTTGTACATACAGTATGTTGAGATCAGGTTAGCATACATGTATGACCTTATTGTACTTTACTTTATGAGAATAAGCCTAGATTCTCACAAGCGTGTTCATCTGTCCTTCGACTCCAGTTTTCTACTCCAAAACACATCTACGTAAAACATAATCTGTTAGGAAGTATTTTGCTAACACGATTAATTGAATGGAACTAGATTGGAATAAACCTGATCTGTGATTGATGGATTCTTTTAGGTTGCATTAATTTTTTTAGCCAATGCAGTTTCCCAGAGTCTTAAGTGCCACTAGTTTAAAGTCATGATATTCTGCTGTAATACATTTGGAAGCTTTTCTGATTTTGCACTATTGTCTGATTGCAGGCAGAATGTGGTTAATTTTAACTTTGGATACAAGCTAATTTTACATCATACTTTATGACATGAGGTTGTAACAACTCATTCCGGTTTAGGGTTTAGACTTGCTTAATGCTAAAATTGGTGAATCTAAAATGTAAGTGGACACTTCCAATGTTCTTCTTGTTGCTACACTGCAAATAAAAGAGGACTGTGTGAACCCAGAATAAATAGACTAAGCTCATTCTTATAATGCTAAACTGTTAATGTTGCAATGGAATATAGCAATGCTCTTTTGACCCTGGACTGTTCCCTAGCAAAATCATTTTTGAAATGTTGGTATAATATATTAAATGAGTTCCTAACTTCCTACAGTTTCCATCCAAGTATCCTGACTTACCGAAAGAATATGTGAGTGCTTTAGGCGAGTTCTGCGATACACCACCACAGGGCAGACAGATATACCAGGTCAGTGAGGTCAATTTTAAAGGAAGTTATGTGTAGATAAAAATGATAAATTTTTCTAAATGGTCTACAAATATCTCATCAGATAATAGAAATTATTCTGCAAATATGGGAAGAGGACATTTGTGACCTGGCTTTAGTTGCCATTAGTAATAATCACACACCTAATTCTTGAGGGTGAGGGCATTTTATTTTGCACTAGGAATCTGAACTTTCTGTTGTTACCAGGAACATTCTCCAAGTTATGTACATAATAGTCAGACGATATACGATGTAGGTGCGCAATGAGGTGCTTGAAGGTGACAGTGCTCCTGCAAACACACATCGATGCCCATCAAGTTATCTGCCTTACTTAGTTCTATTTTTTAAAAAATTCAATTTTAAAAATGAATGGGATATAAGTATACTGCAAAACAAAGTGCAGTTCTGGTCATAACCTGCATTTACAGCAATGCTTCTCAGCCCCACATAGATCCCAGAGGCATTCTTAGAAAAAAAAATGTGGTGAGCCTATAGCCCAGTGCTCTTCTGTTATAAGGGGGTTTTGTGAGTGGCCATGTTCTCTATAGTAACCATTTTGTGAGAGTGCCATTATGTTCTCACTAGTTTAGATGTGTTTGCTGGTTCACAAAGATGAGGAACTCTGAAACAAGCAGAAATTTAACCTTTTTCTCAGGGAAAAAGATGGAAAGGAATTTATGAATGTCATTTCCCAATTGTTTCAATACTTTCTACTATGTGACAGGATGTAGATCCTCAACAGCCTCCTTGTGACCCTGTGGGACGTCCCATCAAGAACGAGTCTGGAATTAAGCATGCCACTGGTGAAGCTGTCTATGTTGATGACATGGAACCAGCAGATAGAGAGCTCTACATGGCAGTGGTAACCAGCACACGAGCCCATGCCAAAATTCTGTAAGTAACATGAAAGAAGAGGCATGAAAAATGTGTGCCAGGGGCCATATTTCCACAGGTTCAGAACTCACTTTAAATCTGTTTTGACATTCTATGTTGAATTTTTTGCATTCAGCTGTGGTCAGGGCCAAGAGTGAAGAAGTGGTGATAAATGAAAAGTAAATGAAAAAAGGGATGCTCAGGACCCAATTCTTTAAAATAAGAGCAGAATACAATTTGCAGGCACTGGATCTTCTTGTTCACATATCCATCTCACAAGAAGTCCATTCTTAATCTTTATGGGTTTCCTTCTCTTTTCTTTCCTTCCAATGTTTATTTATTTTATTTCATAATTAGTTTTACAAAAAAGATACACAAAAAGAAAAAGAAAAAAGAAAAAAAATACATACAGAATAATAAGAAACGATAAGAAATTAAACATAGAAAAAAAGGAAAAGAAATGTTACAAAATCTCTAAACATATTGCATATTTGAAGTATATTCAGCAGTATAGAAGTTCCTCATTTTAAAAGAAAAAGAACACTATAAAGTAAAATATATGATAAAATCTATGCCAAACACATTGAGTCATTTTTATTTGTACATAGAAGTGTGAGAGCCAGTTTGGTGTAGTGGTTAAAGGAGCAGGTTGGAGATTCTGAGTTCTGCCTTTGACACAAATCCAGCTGGGTGACTTTAGGCCAGTTGCTCTCTCTCAGATCTAGGAAGAAGGCAATGGCAAACCACTTCCAAAAATATTGCCAAGAAGATTGCAGGGACTAGTTCAAGCAGTCATCAGGAGTCATGACTGACTCAAAGGCAAACACACACACATATATACTGTATATAAAACAGATAAAAGTACCTTTTTTGAAACAGATGGACTACATATTTTATTTATTTAGCCAATTTATATGGCCGCCCACTGCAACAACAGGCCATGTACAAAGGTTAAAAAGCCAATGGTAAATAACAGTAAATAATAGTAATGCAACAGTAATCCATATAACCAAAGTCCAGAGTTCAAAACAAGCATTCCTTATTTGCCAAAGTAACAATACATCAGCCAACCAATCAACTAACAGAACTAATTAACATCTTGGCCCAGATGCCTGGGAGAACAGCCAGGTTTTAAGTGCCTCACAAAAGACTAAAGGAGTGGAGGTCATCTGAATCTCCAGAAGGATGCTGTTCTTCTCTGCAACAGAGAAGATATGAATCCTGTGTCTGAGAAGTTGAAATTGCCTAGTAATGGGGACCAGGAACATTCCCTCCTTACCAGATCTGGTGGGGCAAGCAGAAACAATTGGAGACAGGCAGTCATGCAAATAGCCTGGCCCTCTTTCCGGAATCCAGTCCTTAAATATTGGAAATAATGCTACTTTTTGAAATTCTCAAAATAACTAACAATACGCCATGCCTGTTAAAACCTTAATTTCTCAAAGGCAGATTCCAAAGTTTTGGGACATGATTTAACATAAGTTTAACATCTTTAACATTAAAAAAAAATCCTAATAAATCTATACATTAAAATATTGTCCCAGAAAGATGCCAATGACTCATAAGAAGAAATGATATGAATGATATGATATGAATCAGTGATCCCTCAAGTTTTTTACATCACCAACAAAGAAAATCTGACATTTATCCTTTTCAATACATTCTTTGGGGCATTCAATAAACTCAAAATCAAATATTTTCATGGATCAATTTTAACCTTAAATCCAATTAAACTAATTTAACATTCTTTAAAACATGCAACAGTTGATGCTCCATTATTGGATATTCCAGTTTTTTAGTCCTTAAATTGTAAATGTCAATAATGTCAACTTCAAAATGTTTTTTTTTTAATTTTGATACAAATATGATGTGGGTTTAGTTTCAGTTATTGACTCCATCAGTTTAGAAATCTTTAATGGCCTGTTTTCCCATATAAATCTCCTCAATAACGTATCTATCTAAGAAAATATTTATTTGGGATTAATCTTGGAATCTGTCTTAAAACATAAGTCAGTTGTGAGCTGATACTCATTTTAATATCTTTAATTTTACCCCACCCGCTTAAGGATTTTAAGTTCATTTCTTAATATTCAAGGCAAGCTTCTCCAGAACTTTTAACATATATGTTTTCATGTAGTTAGAAATATTTTTTTGGATATAAAGTCCTAGATACTTAATATATTCTATAGACATTACAAAAGCCGCATCTTTACATTGTTCTATTGATATATCAGATTGAAAAATAAGTTCAAAAAAGTAAAAAAAGATACCCTAATTAATCATTTTTCATCAATTGAATTGTCTCTAATGACTCTTGAAGTGACAAGGGCACTTTCAAAATATTAGTGGTAATGGCTGAATGTTAATCTGCCTCAAAAATTATCATATTGAACAACCTTTTCATCAAGTTTATATAATGACATATAAAATTGAAAGAAGTGTTTATTGACAGATTCAGGGCCCATAAATCTCTCACCATCATCTGTTACTATTTCAACAATATTCTGTTGGTTCTTTTGCTTCAATATGCCATGTTTGTCACCTGATTCCCAATAGTATCAATTCTCCTCTATATTGGTTGAGGGGACAGAGCTTGAAGTGAGCCCAGCCTACCTAGTTATTTTAAAAGTTTGGTCAAGCTATTATATTGCAACATCAGTATTCAACCTTTCATTAAGTAAAAAAAATTGTATACAGATACAATTACATTTCACTTTTGGTTTAATTTTTTTGTTAATTAAATACACACACAAAATTGACTATAGACTATAGCTGACTCCAAATCATAGGGTTTTCTTGTTGTTTGTGTCTTTGTCTTTTGGGGGACTAAATGCTGAACCACAAAAAGTCACAGTGACATCATGTGTCGGGTTACATTTTGGAATACAGCCTGTTCCTTTTGAGGAAGGGAAGCACAAGGCTGCTCCAAATTCATTCTCCAAAAGTACTTTGCAGGTGCTGGATCTTGAAAGCTGTTTTGCTTTTCCAGTGCCTGCAAAGGTGAACGGAAGCATGAAGGTAGGCTCTGGGGACGATACGTTGTACTTCATTCATGCCCCATGCTCTCCAAAGCACCTCAGGGTAGTCAATTCCCAAGCAGAGCACAGCCCTAGGAAGCACCTCTTTTGGGTTAGAAGTGCATTCCTGTTGGAAGGAAGCTTGGAATTTTCTCAAAATTTGGGTAGTTGATAAAATGATTCAGAAAGTTTTAACAGTTTCAGTGTAGATATTGGGCTTCTTCTAAGTGGACATTAGTTTAATTTAGGGCTAATTAAACAATATATCCTGTTCTAGTTTTTGACTTTATATAACAGTAACCACATGAGATGGATCAGGACTAGCACACATAGGAAGAGAGGAATGTATGTTCTCCTCCAACTGTTTTTTTTTCAAACTATATCTTTGTTGCATGGGTGTGGTATTTTGATTACTTCTTCCCTTTGAACAACAGACTCGGTCTGAATTAGGCAACTGTTTACTTATAGTTAATTAAGTCGAATCAGAAACTGGAGCAGGAAGACAATTTGTAGATTGTCTAGTTTAGTCTTAAATCACCTGGAATCATAGCTAAAGAAAAGTATGTATTTTTGTCATTGATGTTTTGCTTTAGGTCATAAAATAAGTATGTACATTTGAGAATTCTTCTAATCACTTCCTTGGACTGAGCTAAGTGGGACATATTGCTTCTTTTTTTCCAGAGCCATTGATGTATCAGAAGCCATGAAAGAACCAGGTGTGATTGATGTAGTAACAGCTAGCGATATTCCAGGGAAAAATGGTGATGGCAGAGAGGAAGTGTTTGCTGAAGATGAGGTAATTCTTGGTTTTGACATTTTATTTCTATGTAACAGTGGAGCTTTATGCTCCACTAATGCCAAGATTAGTTGGTATAGGAGTTTCTTCTTATTCTAGTGTTTCTTTGCCCAAGATGTAGATTTACAATTATCCTACTTGCCCAATCACTTTTAGAATAATGGAAGTTATTGACTTTGGTGGAACAAACTAACACATCAAACAAGGGGAAATAACTATTGATTTGAGCACTTCCCACTATAGGAACTCTTTGATGTAACAGTCAAAGGTTTCCACACAACACTTCATAAGAAGACTAGGGGTGCACAAGATTTATGGGGAAGGGGAGAGAAAAATCTGTTCTATCAGCAGGGTCAGTTCAGAGATGGACAGACATAACTTAGATGCTATCTAAAGAACAAACAACTTAGTTTTTGACAACATTTAAATACTCAAAATGATTTTCAATATCTGGACTAGGTTCTGTGAGAGTTATGATTTTAAGGCCTAATTTTAGAAACTCACAGCACAAGCCACGATGGATATACAAAGTTCTTTATTAGGTCTTTCTCTCAGGCTGTCAAAGCCACAACTGGCTCCACTTCCTCCTGCCTCCCTCCTTAAGCATCCCGCCTTTTCTTTGTCCCACCCCTTCCTCTGCGTTTACAGCTTGTGTGATGGTGGCTTCGCAGTCTTTCAGTTGTGAGTGGGGTTGTTGCTAGCTGCTCTCTTCTCATCCCTCGTCCCTCCATTATTTCTCTTCTCTCTTTCATTCCCCTTGATTTGTAAGGTTAGAGTACCCAGTCGCAATTAGCTATTGCTGCTGGGTTCTCCGATCTTACAGGTTCACACTGATAATATAACATGAGGGAACAAGGATGCCCATTATTATAATATTTTTAAATACATGTTATTAAGTTTCAAGACAAAGATAAAAGCTACAAAAAACAAAAAAACTACAAAAAAGAAAAAAGAACTAAAAAGGGGTGAAAACACAAGAGAAATTTTTTTTTCAACATTACAAAAAGATGTGACTTCCAACTTTTAACAGCAAGGACATACAACAATTTTCCATAATCAATTTATATTAAACCAAAATCACATTATTTCTAAAAATAATTCCACTTTAGCATATTATAAATATCACTAAGTACGATTACTCCCTCCCCTTATATTAAAATTAAAAAAAAATCATATAAACCTCCTAAACAACTTCCCCCCACAAAAGATAACACTTATTTAATTATTCCCTTCCTACCACTATTCTATACATTTCTGTCTACTATAATAAAAATCAAACTAAAAGCACATAAATTGTCTCCCATTATACTTAATAATGCAGCATTTTTTTCTGTTTAGTCATGCCAGCCACTTGACCATGGAAGTGTCTATGGACAAACGCTGGCTCTTTGGCTTTGAAACGGAGATGAGCACCGCCCCCTAGAGTCAGACACGACTGGACCTAATGTCAAGGGAAACCTTTACCTTTACCTTTAATCTTAATAAACCCAAAAAAGAAAAACAATTAAAAGTAACCTTAAATCAAATCCTTAAAACCATCCAAATGAACATTTTTATACCAGCTTGGCCTAGTAGTTAAGGCAACAGGCTAGAAACCATGAGACCATGAGTTCTAGTTCCACCTTAGGCATGAAAGCTGGCTGGGTGACTTTGGGCCAGTCACTCTCTCTCAGCTCAACTCACCTCACAGGGTTGCTGTTGTGGGGAAAATAGGAGGAGGAAGGAGTATTTGGTATGTTCACCACCTTGAGTTATTTATAAAAATAATAAAGGCAGGATAGAAAATAAAATACATGAATAAATAAATAATCTTAATCCAAATCCTTAAAAACAAATAACATCAGCCAAACCCTAAAAGCAATCCAGATAAATATTCTTAAACCTTTATCCCACTTCAAAGTAAACCAGAGCATTTACATATCCCCACAATATGCACAGAGCTTTTCTCTTGAAAGAATCAAACAGCCCAACTGCCCTGCTCAAAAATTCCAACTTCTCTTCAGAAAACCTCCCATACATAATGACCCCTTCTTTTTCATGGCATTTCAGTTTCACTTATTGCTTGCGGATCCCTCCCTCCCTTAAATTTCTCCAACTCCACTATCTAATCTTCATCCAGCATCTCAATAGAAATTCCAATCTCACTCTTAAAAGAAACATTTCTATCACTATTGAGTTCCTCAGTTTCATCCACTACATCCCCAACCAGATTACATATTTTAGACCTCATATTTTCCACAATGTCCTGGATGTCTTATATAAAGGCTTGGTAGGAGTCAGAAAAAATCTGTTTGAAATCGATCATACATGTCTCACACTGTAGATTATGGCGCCCCCTATGAGCTTAACCAGCGAAAGTTGAAGATAAGGAAAAGTTCCGGAGTGTATTTACACAAGCGAGAGTGAGATAAGCAGACAGTTCCCAAGGGAAAGTAGAAACAGAAAGCTGAAGGTTCAAATCAGCCAATTCAACATGGTGTTGTTGTTTATTCGTTTAGTTGCTTCCGACTCTTCGTGACTTCATGGACCAGCCCACGCCAGAGCTTCCTGTCGGTCGTCAACACCCCCAGCTCCCCCAGGGATGAGTCTGTCACCTCTAGAATATCATCCATCCATCTTGCCCTTGGTCGGCCCCTCTTCCTTTTGCCTTCCACTCTCCCTAGCATCAGCATCTTCTCCAGGGTGTCCTGTCTTCTCATTATGTGGCCAAAGTATTTCAGTTTGGCCTTTAATATCATTCCCTCAAGTGAGCAGTCTGGCTTTATTTCCTGGAGGATGGACTGGTTTGATCTTCTTGCAGTCCAAGGCACTCTCAGAATTTTCCTCCAACACCACAGTTCAAAAGCATCGATCTTCCTTCGCTCAGCCTTCCTTATGGTCCAGCTCTCGCAGCCATATGTTACTACAGGGAACACCATTGCTTTAACTATGCGGACCTTTGTTGTCAGTGTGATGTCTCTGCTCTTAACTATTTTATTGAGATTGGTCATTGCTCTTCTCCCAAGGATTAAGCGTCTTCTGATTTCCTGACTGCAGTCAGCATCTGCAGTAATCTTTGCACCTAGGAATACAAAGTCTTTCACTGCTTCTACATTTTCTCCCTCTATTTGCCAGTTATCAATCAAGCTGGTTGCCATAATCTTGGTTTTTTTGAGGTTTAGCTGCAAACCAGCTTTTGCACTTTCTTCTTTCACCTTCATCATAAGGCTCCTCAGTTCCTCTTCACTTTCAGCCATCAAAGTGGTATCATCTGCATATCTGAGATTGTTAATGTTTCTTCCAGAGATTTTAACTCCAGCCTTGGATTCCTCAAGGCCAGCTTGTCGCATGATGTGTTCTGCATACAAGTTGAATAGGTAGGGTGAGAGTATACAGCCCTGCCGTACTCCTTTCCCAATCTTAAACCAGTCCGTTGTTCCGTGGTCTGTTCTTACTGTTGCTACTTGGTCGTTATACAGATTCTTCAGGAGGCATACAGACCTTGCCACAATTTGTTATGGTCCACACAGTCAAAGGCTTTAGAATAGTCAATAAAACAGAAATAGATGTTTTTCTGAAACTCCCTGGCTTTTTCCATTATCCAGCAGATATTGGCAATTTGATCCCTAGTTCCTCTGCCTTTTCTAAACCCAGCTTGTACATCTGGCAATTCTCGCTCCATGAACTGCTGAAGTCTACCTTGAAGGATCTTGAGCATTACCTTACTGGCATGCGAAATGAGTGCCACTGTTCGATAGTTTGAACATTCTTTAGTGTTTCCCTTTTTTGGTATGGGGATATAAGTTGATTTTTTCCAATCTGATGGCCATTCTTGTGTTTTCCAAATTTGCTGGCATATAGCATGCATTACCTTGACAGCATCATCTTGCAAGATTTTGAACAGTTCAGCTGGGATGCCGTCGTCTTCTGCTGCCTTGTTATTAGCAATGCTTCTTAAGGCCCACTCAACCTCACTATTCAGGATGTCTGGCTCTAGCTCACTGACCACACCGTCAAAGCTATCCCCGATATTGTTATCCTTCCTATACAGGTCTTCTGTATATTCTTGCCACCTTTTCTTGATCTCTTCTTCTTCTGTTAGGTCCTTGCCATCTTTGTTTTTGATCATACGCATTTTTGCCTGGAATTTACCTCCAATGTTTCTAATTTTCCGGAAGAGGTCTCTCGTCCTTCCTATTCTATTGTCTTCTTCCACTTCCGCGCATTGCTTGTTTAAAAATAATTCCTTATCTCTTCTGGCTAACCTCTGGAATTTTGCATTTAATTGGGCATATCTCCCCCTATCACTGTTGCCTTTTGCTTTCCTTCTTTCTTGGGCTACTTCTAGTGTCTCAGCAGACAGCCATTTTGCCTTCTTGGTTTTCTCTTTCTTTGGGATGTATTTTGTTGCCGCCTCCTGAACAATGCTGCCAACTTCTGTCCAGAGTTCTTCCAGGACCCTATCTACTAAGTCCAGTCCCTTAAATCTATTCTTCACCTCCACTGCATATTCCTTAGGAATATTAGTGAGCTCATATCTCGCTGATCTGTGGGTCTTCCCTAATCTCTTTAGTCTGATCCTAAATTGTGCAAGAAGAAGTTCGTGATCGGAACTACAGTCAGCTCCAGGCCTTGTTTTTACCGACTGTACAGATGTCCGCCACCTTTGGCTGCAAAGGATGTAGTCAATCTGATTTTGGTGTTGTCCATCTGGTGAAGTCCATGTATAAAGCCGTCTCTTCGGTTGTTGGAAGAGAGTGTTTGTTATGCAGAGTGAATTGTCTTGGCAAAATTCTATCAGCCTATGTCCTGCTTCATTTTGTTCTCCCAGGCCATACTTACCTGTAATTCCAGGTGTCATTTGACTGCCCACCTTAGCATTCCAGTCTCCTGTGATGAAAATAACATCTCTTTTAGGCGTGTTGTCCAGTAGGTGCTGCAGATCCTCATAGAACTGCTCTACTTCAGCTTCTTCAGCATTTGTGGTTGGGGCGTATATTTGGATCACTGTGATGTTAGATGGCTTGCCCTGAATTTGAATTGAGATCATTCTGTCGGTTTTTGGGTTGTATCCAAGCACTGCTTTAGCCACTTTACTATTAATTATGAAGGCTACTCCATTTCTTCTGTGGTCCTCTTGTCCACAGTAGTAGATCTGGTGGTCATTTGATGTGAAGTGGCCCATTCCAGTCCATTTCAGTTCACTGACGCCCAGAATGTCTATCTTTAATCTTGACATCTCACCAATAACCACATCCAATTTGCCCTGGCTCATAGATCTTACATTCCAGGTTCCAATGGTGTGTTGATCCTCAGAACATCGGATTCGCCGTTAACCACCAGCACCCTCGGCTGCTGGCCATCCTTTTGGCTTTGAGCTAGCTGCGTCATCACGTCTGGGGCTAGTTGAACTCATCCTCTGTTCCTCCCCAGTAGCATTTTGACCATCTTCCGACCTGGGGGTCTCATCTTCCGATGGTATACCGACATATCTCTGGTTGTACTGATCCATTTAGTTTTCACGGCAAGAATACTGGGGTGGGTTGCCATTACCTTCCCCAGGGATCGCATTTAGTCTGACCTCTCTGTCATGACCTTCCCGTCTTGGGTGGCCCTTCACGGTTTAGCTCATGGCATCATTGAGGTGCTCAAGCTCTAGCACCACGACAAGGTAACGATCTGTCATGTTCCACGTTTCAATGATCTGTATACATCGTAATGGTTCACATGTCAAACCTTTTCTGCTTACTGTATTCACGTTACTTCATGCTGGGTGTTTTTCCATTCCTGCCCTCCTCTTTGTTTCCCAACACTGGAATGTATGTTTGGGTTTGCAAGCCTGTTCAAGGTTACTTTCCCAGGCGCGTGTAACGGTTGCTTGCACCTGGGAGGGGGTGCTGGTTGTCATGCTGGATGTCATGCATTCGGGGTGGGACTGGTTTGAACGCAAGGCTCTTAAGTTTGTATTTGGCGCGCTTTTGCTCATTCTCAGCTTTCTCTGTATTTGCATACTATTTGTCCTGATTACCAGGAAACACACTGAGGCGAGGACTTGGTCTCTAATATTTATTAGTAGTACTTAACAAGAATCCTAACAAACTGAGAAAGCGTGGGAAAACCCAGCCATATAAACCCCAAAGGTTAAGGCGGTCCCGATCTGTGTCTCTTTGAATGGCTGAACAGTTCCTCAGTGCTACGCATGCGCTTGACAGTCTGGGTGAGAGCCCCCTGCTCGCCATCCTTACTCATGACACTATTCCTTTAATAAATCAGTTATCTTTAAGCCCGAGCTTGTGAGACTGAGTATTTGGGATTAGGCAACCATTACATAAAGCTGAGAATCATTTCAATCATCTTCCGCTAGCCCCATCCAAACGTTGGATAAGAGGGAGCGCTAGCGATGACCGACCAACAGCTTCGCGTGAGTGAAGGGAGCGAGGAAGAGCAGGATTTGACAAGGACCCGGCCCGCTCTAACTTCGAGAGCGCAAAGAGCAGCACGTCGAGAAATGCGGGAAGTTCAATTAGAGGAGTTGCTGCTATCTATGCAGGAGAGCCTCAGGAGTGAACACAAATCCGTAGTGGAAAGGGCACCGGGGAGGGGGTCCCCACAACTATCCTGGGAGCCCGAAATCCCCTTGTCACCGAGGGTGGTGGTAACCAACCAACCGGTGGAAGAGCCGGTCACTCCTGCTCGTATAAAAGCAATCGAGGACAAAATGAATCTGATAGTGACAATCCTAAAGGATCTCCCCAGGGGTGCAGAGCCAACTCAGGAGGATTGGGAGGAAGAGCCGTCACAGCTGGCTTACCCAAGACACAGCACCCTACCCCCCAGGGGAAGGAGCAGGACTCGAGCGTCCCGCCAGGGGGGGGGACGAGAGCCAAGACTGCCCAGAGATCGGCCACCCCTGGGGGCTCAGCGTACATTGACGTTTACGGAGCCGCCACAGCCAGCCGAGCCGGTAAGAAACTTCCCACCGTTTGGGGTGAAGTTTGATGGGGATCCCACTACACTCTCCTTCTTTATTACTAATGCTAAGCATTACATGGAGGATTGGGGGTGAAGCTTTCGTTCGGAACATGGCAAAATCAATTTTATTGCCAACAAACTGAGAGGGAGGGCAGCTGATTGGTATGTGCAACTGTGCCAAACCGAGGCAACCGAGTTAGAGGACTTCGATGACTTTCTGTGGGCACTTAAACAACACTTCGAAGACCCTTTAGCCCAAGAGACAGCAAAAAACGCCCTGAGAAAACTCTATCAAGGGTCCCTCTCCGTGGCAAACTATGCGCTTGAATTTAAAGCCTTATCAGGGAAGGTGGAAGATTGGTCCGAGCCAACTTTAATTGAGATGTTCAAGCAAGGCTAGAACCAGAAATCCTCCGTTGGGCGCTGGGACGAGATGACCCTAAAACATTATACGGATGGATTCAGTTGGTGGGCAGCGTGGAAAACGCCCTGCAGACCTATGCCCATACTAAAGAACTTAGACAATCCCGAATGGCCAGAGGAGCGCGGATGACTGGACTTGCCAGCCGCCCCAAACCAAAAACCTGGGAAGAGGAAAAGGAACGACGGTTTTCCAAAGGTCAATGCCTGAGATGTGGAAAAGAAGGGCATCGCGCCACTTCGTGCCCCAGACGTCGTCCAGAGGAACGACAGGCGAAACCTTCAGTGAAGCCGTCTGCCCCGCCACGGAAAATGAAAGCTGCCATCGCGGAGCTAGACCCACCAGAACTACCATTCGGGGAAGAGGAAGAGGAATTACAATTCGAACAGCCGGCGGGAAAAGGCTACCACCTGCCCTAAAGGGCGCCGTTGGGCAGGTGGAAGAAACCGGGCGTGACCACGATTCGGTGAGTGGGAATTTCCCTACACTGACTGTAAAAGTTAAAATAGGCTCAAAAACCAAAACTGTGGAAGTCTGGGCCATGCTCGACTCGGGCTGCTCCCGTTCCCTTATGCACCCTGATGTCGTAGCGGCCCTGGAACTGCCCACGTTCCCTTTGCCAAGACCTATGATCTTCACCCAATTGGATGGAACTATGGCGGGGGGAAAAGCAGTCACTCATTCCACAGGACTTGTTGCCTTACAAATGGGTTCCCATAGGGAAAAGTTACCATTTGTTGTAGCTCCAGTGGGGGGCCCTCTGGTCATTTTAGGTATGCCCTGGTTCGTACAACAAAATCCTTTCATCAACTGGCTACATAGAACTGTCACCTTTGCGGATGGATTTTATAAAGTACCCGAAAAGGATCTTCTAGACAACATGGAGGGTGGAGGGGTAGCGCATACCACTGTACAAACACTCCAACCTCTCGAGGGACTACCCAGCCAATATCAGGATCTAGCTGAGGTATTCGGGGAGAAGGAGGCAGATACATTGCCACCTCACCGAAAGACAGACTGTGCCATTGACTTCCTCCCTAATGTGAAATTACCTCCGCCAAAAATCTACCCTATGTCTCAGAAAGAGCTAGCTACGCTGAGGGAATTCATTGACAAAAACCTTGCTAGAGGTTTCATTGAGCCGGCAAACTCCCCGGTGGGGGCACCTGTTCTATTTAGACCAAAGAAGGATGGTTCCTTAAGGTTATGTACAGATTTCCGCGGGCTCAATGCGGTCTCAATATCAAATAAATATCCTTTGCCCATAATCAAAGACATGTTATCACATCTGTCCAAAGGCAAAATATTCTCAAAATTGGATTTAAGGGAAGCCTACTTTCGCATTCGCATAAGGGAAGGGGACGAGTGGAAAACGGCTTTTAACTGTCCTCTGGGTGCCTTCCAATACAAAGTTTTGCCTTTTGGTCTCTCTGGTGCCCCTGGGGTTTTTATGCAACTTATCAATGAGGTCTTGCATGACCACCTATTTAAGGGGGTATTGGTATATTTGGATGATGTATTGATTTATACTGAAACAATGTCTCAACATGTTCACTTGCTGCGTCAAGTGCTTACTAAGTTAAGGAATGCTGAATTATATGCCAAATTATCCAAATGTGCTTTCCATCAATCACAAATAGACTACTTGGGATACCGAATTTCTGCTAATGGTATTGCAATGGACCCTGCAAAAGTGGAAGCCATTGTAGCATGGGAACCTCCCCGCACCAGAAGGCAATTACAAAGTTTCTTAGGATTCGCAAATTTTTACAGGGCATTCGCCCAAAATTTTGCAGAAATTGCCCTCCCCCTCACTGAACTGCTGAAAACCAAGGCGCAAGGCGATACGCGCTGTTCCAAAAATCCGGGAGCGCTCCTTAAATGGACTCCTGCTTGCCAACAGGCTTTTGACTCGCTCAAGCAAATTTTCACAACAGAACCAATTCTACAGCACCCTGACACCACTAAGCCTTTCATAGTGCAAGTGGATGCCTCTGATTTCTCCGTGGGGGCTTTACTGCTCCAATCTGATAACTCTAACACCTTAAAGCCCTGTGCCTATCTCTCCCGTAAATTTACGGAAACAGAGAGACGCTGGCACGTTTGGGAAAAGGAGGCTTTTGCTGTAAAAACAGCTTTGGAAACCTGGAGACACTTATTAGAAGGGGCGTCCAACCCTTTTGAGGTCTGGACGGACCATAAGAATTTGGAAGCATTAAGCACCAGCCGCAAACTCAGCCCCAAACAACTGCGCTGGGCTGAATTCTTCAGTCGCTTCAATTTCACCCTTAAATTCATACCCGGCAAGAAAAACTTTCTAGCTGATGCCCTCTCCCGGAGACCACAAGATGCTGGCCCGGGGCCATCAATACAAGGTACAGTCTGGACAGAAAAACAATTGGGTTTGGCAGTGGTGACGCGCAGCCAAGCGCGAGTGCAACAGCTTCAGCCCCCTTCCGCTCCACCTCCCTCCACTCCAACGCGCTTGCCAATTCCCTCAGATTTGAAACAACAGTTTCTTTCCCACCTCGAAACTGATACTTGGTTGCAAGCAAACCAAAACACTGTAACTTTTGCAGACAATTTTGCCTGGCGGAACGATCGTCTTTACGTTCCTGCCGCCTTACGAAAAACGATCCTCCAAAGGTGCCACGATGACAAATTGGCTGGACATTTTGGATACCTCAAAACCCTTCACTTGCTCAGACGCCAATTCTGGTGGCCATCGTTGCTAAAAGACCTTAAAACATATGTCACTACTTGCCCTGTCTGTGCCATGACAAAACGCAAGACTGGCAAACCACAAGGACTTTTACAACCCATTGCCACCCCATCTGTCCCATGGCAGGACATATCTATGGACTTTATTGTTGACCTGCCTCCCAGCCAATGAAAAACCGTCATTTGGGTGGTCAAAGATTTCTTTTCTAAACAAGCCCATTTCATACCATGTGCCTCCATTCCTACCGCTCAGCAGCTCGCATGTCTGTTCCTCCTTCATGTGTACCGGCTCCACGGAATACCCTCCTGTTTGGTGAGTGACAGAGGCACGCAATTTACGTCACACTTTTGGCGGGCATTTTTGAAACTCCTTGGTACCAAACAAGCCCTTTCAACTGCTTGGCATCCACAAACAGATGGATCTACTGAAGCCGTTAACTCTACTCTAGAACAATACCTTCGAGCATTTGTCAATTATCAACAAGACAACTGGGTTGACTTACTCCCCTTTGCAGAAGTTGCCTACAACAACGCCGTTCATCAAACTACTGGACAAGTTCCCTTTAAGACTGTCTTTGGCCGTGAGTTCGTCCCAATACCCGAGCTCCCGCACTCACAACCACTTCCGACGTCCCTCACAGACTGGGCTGACACTCTCAAAGACTCCTGGCACAATATTCAACAAGCTCTAGCCCACGCCCAAACCACCTACAAAAGACATGCCGATGCCAAGCGCTCCCCAGAACCTACCTTTGCTGTCGGGGACAAAGTCTATTTATCCACAAAATTCCTTAAGTCCCCGCAACCCTCCAAAAAACTGGGTCCTAAATTTGTGGGGCCGTTTCCCATTGTTGCGCAAATTAACCCTGTTACATTTAAACTTGATTTACCGCACAACCTTAAACGTTTACATCCTGTTTTCCATTGCAGTTTACTCAAGCCGTATTTGCCGTCCGACCGCTGGCACCCCCAACCAGTCCCACCTCCTCCAATCCTGATTGATAACCAGCAACACTTCAAAGTGGCAGACATCCTCGATTCCCGTCGCCAGCGCTCTATTTTGCAATACCTTATTCGCTGGAAACACTTCCCTCACCCCGAATGGGTGGCTGCCACTGATGTTCGTTCACCTATCCTTGTGAATCGTTTTCATTCTGCCTACCCTACCAAGCCGGCCCCTTAGCAATTTTCTGGGGGTGGGCAATATGTCATGTTCCACGTTTCAATGATCTGTATACATCGTAACGGTTCACATGTCAAACCTTTTCTGCTTACTGTATTCACGTTACTTCATGCTGGGTGTTTTTCCATTCCTGCCCTCCTCTTTGTTTCCCAACACTGGAATGTATGTTTGGGTTTGCAAGCCTGTTCAAGGTTACTTTCCCAGGCGCGTGTAACGGTTGCTTGCACCTGGGAGGGGGTGCTGGTTGTCATGCTGGATGTCATGCATTCGGGGCGGGACTGGTTTGAACGCAAGGCTCTTAAGTTTGTATTTGGCGCGCTTTTGCTCATTCTCAGCTTTCTCTGTATTTGCATACTATTCCTTTAATAAATCAGTTATCTTTAAGCCCGAGCTTGTGAGACTGAGTATTTGGGATTAGGCAACCATTACACGATCCTTTGCTGAAGAATTCAACATGTAGGAAAATGCTAATATCTTCAAATGTAATATAAAAATAATAACAGGAAGACAACTGTTTTCTCTCAATCCTCCTTTATATTTGGGAGGAAAACTAATTCCAAAACTTAATTTAAAAAAAAAAGTAATCCCAAAAATAATGATAAGCTCCAAGAGAGCCAGCTTCTCCTCACTGTAGAAAGCCTCCCTTAGGATACGCAGTACACATGCTATATACATATACATATACATATATCACCATATACATATACATATATCACCACACACACACACACACACACACACACACATATATATAGTGATTTAGAAATGGGGTGGCTGGTCTTAGTGTCCCTTTAAGGCTACAGCGTGGCTTGGAAAATGATGAAGTCCCCACCTCCCAGCTAGCTCTTACCAGTTGAACATGAAACTCTGTTTGCGATCTTCTGGCTGCAAGCAGCTGTCCGGAGGACAGATGGGGTGATTCTAGTTGTTTTCCTTTATCCAGGGAACACTCCTGGGCTTCAGGAAAACCTGCCTGAGCCCGAAAAATATTGCCGCATTGTCAGTTCCGCCCAAGCCCGTGGGCACAGCTGCTCAGTCTGCCATGTCCCCACTGGAAGTCCCATTATTATTCTATCTTAATTTTACAGTAGGCTCACAGATATTATCAGGCAAGCTGATGTTGTGCTGTTTTGTCAGCCACTGCTACAGTAGTTCATGTTGGTGTAATGCAGTTGCAGTCCTGTGTCTACCTAGCCCCAAAGTGAAAGCAATGCAAGAGGCTGTCAGTAAAATATCCACTGCAACCCTGGAAATCTGTGCAACATTGTGCAATGATGTGTAATGAGTGTGGCCCTGGGCAGGATTGCATCTGAGAGACTCCTTCCTGTTTGCTGATTCAGAAGAGCTCCTTGGTCAGGTTTCAGGCCTGGGCACAGTACCAAGAACTCATTGCTAGATCCCTCTTGTGGATGACCTGTGGAAAGACTGGGACAGTGGACATGAGACTACCCACTTCTTGCCCAGGTCTTGCCAGACCTCTCAGTGGCTTTTGATACCATTGATTATTTATTTATTTATTTATTTATTTATTTATTTATTTGATTGATTGATTGATTGATTGATTGATTGATTGATTGATTGATTGATTTCTGTAGTTATATGTTGATTCTCACGAACAGAGAATACCATTATCATTTGCCATATTGGTTGACATTACTAGGTGTTGTAGTTCTGCAACCTTTGGAGAGCCAAGGTTTCTAAATCATCCTTTGCAGCTGCCCATTGAAAATGGATCAGCATGGTCTTACTTTGTTAAGGGAAGCCTTTTGTTTGAAGGCATTTCTAGCTGAAGAACCATCAGTTCAAAAATAACAATGAAAAGGAAGTTGCCATTCACTGCACTAATGGATTTCCTGAGCAGGCATATAGGGGACTGACCAAAATCTGCTCTCATCTAGATTGGCTCTCTCTTAGAATTATAACTAATTCTAGTTTGCATCTATATGTATAATTCAGATATGCAATTTTTTAGGTTAAGTCATTGCCAGTTTCCTTCTCTTTTGAAACTAAAATTTGTCTCCTTTGGTAATTTGTAAGTGACCTTCATAAATGGTAGACAAGCAGACGGGTGAAAAAGACTTTCTGCTTTCACCAATCATCATGCAGCAGAGTCCTAGAGATAATTTTCAAGATACTTGAGTTCCTTGGAACTTTGTTTAAAAAAGATAAATAACCTTATAACAAGTTTACAGAGGTAAATCAGATCATGTCTTTACAGTACTGTACTCTAAAGTCATGCAGCTTCTACCGTTTGGGTTTCATGCAGGTAATATTCATTGGGCATATTATATGTGGTGTGGTCGCAACATCCTCTGAGTGTGCAAAACAAGCAGCAAAAAAAGTGAAGATTGACTATCAAGATCTGGAAGTGATTCTGACAATTGAGGTAAACATTTGGGAAGCTTTGTGCAATTTGGTAACCTTTCGCCTTAACTGTTTAAATTTAAAAAAAAACCCTTTTCAATCAAAGCCATTATTTAATCCAGTATCCTGGTTCCAACAGTGACACAATAAGATCCAAATAAGGCATAAAGGCACCCTATCTATTGACCCTGCCCCACCATCACCAATTCAGATCCTGTGATTAATAACCACTTGCAGACCTCCATAAGTAAGTCCAATCCAATTTTAAAGTTCCACAAGCCTGCAGCTATGTGAATTTCAACATTAATCACAGGTTGTATGTCAGTCCTTAAGCTACTGCTAATCAGCTGCACAGGATTAGAGTATTATTAAAGCAGAAAACAAATGCCATGGAATTCTGACATACTCCTTCCTCTATTAACTTCTTTTTTTAAACTAAAAACTCCACATGGCTTTCCCCTTTCTAACGGAAAGCTATTCCAATCCTTTAATTATTTCCTCTGGCAAATCTCTCTATGCATTGTCTGAGAAATGTCTGAAGCATAAAAGAACCAAACTGTTAGCAAAAGGGCACAGAAATGAGGAAGGGAAGAATACCACAATGCTTTAACTCGTTGTCTATAACTTGTCCAGTAAAGCCAACATGGACTTAAAATAGATCATGATTAATTAATGAATTAGTGACAGATTTTTCATGTGCTGAGAGCAGATACAGGGATCCTCTGGAGGTTTCCCATCTATATCATGTGTTCTAAGGAAGCTTTATCTCTTCTCCCACATCCCAACTGCATCTCCCCAAGCACTTCCCTTAAATTTTTTCCAAGTCGAAAATCTCTGATCTCTAATCAGCAGTTGCTCAAAGACAAGACCTCTTTCCAACCCAAAAAATGTTAAACAGTAAGATCATCTATATCCAGTCTGTCTCACTTTCACATATGCAATTCCTAAGTTGGTTCTATTGTGTTTCTATAATTTAAAAATGCAAAAAAGGTATGTTTATAAATACATATTTTCTGACAACATACACATTGTTGATCAAAAAGTACTGTATGCATGTCTGAATACTGTATTTGATTGTAAGAGATGTGTTTTAAATGTGTTTTGGTATGCTTTTTGAGTAAGAACCTCATTTAAAAAATTACAGAAGTATAAATCCAAAGAATTAGGAGCTGAGTGCTACTTACAGTCACAGGCAATGTCCCCACCATTGGCCAATATGAAAGAATATAGTTTGAGAAAAGTTTGGCCATAGTTCTTTTTTATAGCTTTATTTGTTTATTTTTCATGACAGTTCTTTGAGGTTCAGGAATTTCATGGACTTGGAAAAAGTCTATTATATTCATATTTGCTGTGAGACAGCTTCTTAACTGGAGTAAATTTAATGCAATTGTACTGAGACAGAATGTGATACATTAATTCTGTAATATCTTCTATGTTCTAGAACTCAACCCAAAATTTTCTCCTCTATTCCAGGAAGCAATTAAGCATAAATCCTTCTTGTCAAAAGACAAAAAACTTGAAAGGGGAGATGTGGAAAAAGCATTTCAGACTGTGGACAAAACTATTGAAGGTAAGAAGTATCAATACTGGATAACCATGAAGTCCCAGTGATATGGCAGTATATTTCAATTGTGTAGATTCAATTGACATTTTGCTTAAACTCACTACAAGAGAACTTTTCACCTATGGATCCGAAGGATTGCCTAAGATGAAATGTTTATCCTAGGATAAACATAGGTGCCCAGCACCTATGCTTATCACCCATTATTTTATGTTTAGCACCCATATCTAGCCCAGCACCTAGGATAAACATAGGTGCTGGGCTAGAAACCAGGAGCCTGAGAGTTCTAGTCCTGCCTTAGGCCTGAAAGCCGGCTGGGTGACCTTGGGCCAGTCACTTTCTCTCAGCCCAACTCGCCTCTCACGGTGGTTGTTGTGGGGAAAATAGGAGGAGGAAGGAGCGTTAGGTATGTTTGCTGCCTTGAGTTATTTATAAAAAATAATTAAGGTGGGATAAAATAAATAAATAAAATAAAAATAATGGCATTAAATCTTCCCTGCCTCAATATTCCCCTGCTGTTGATCATCCTGTTTTTATTGTTTGGGACTATTATTTGTTGAACTTTCAAGAATTCCCAGTCTGTACCACCAAGGGAATTGTGAGAGTTAATCCAATGCATCCAAAAGTCTCAGACAGAGAAGGCAAAGTTAGGACCTAGTGTAAAGCTAGCAATATAATCATATACTAACCATCTGCCTGGCACTATTGTTTTTGATAGGTGAAGTCCACATTGGGGGTCAAGAACATTTTTACCTGGAAACAAATAGTGTGCGTGTTATTCCAAACAAAGAAGATAATACCATGGATATATATGTGAGCACTCAGGATGCTGCACTTGTACAGGTGAGGTAACCTGAAGCTTTGCCATTGATTCAGCAGTAACTATGAGGTAAGACAAGTCACATACCCACTCACCCAAAGACGTTCTGAAATTGTATTAGCTTTTGTCTACATTAATAATAATATCAATATTAATTGATTTTATTGTCTCTGTTTATACTGTACTTGTAACCAGGTGATTTACAAAAATTAAACACATATTGAAAACAGCAAGATAGGCAATAAAGGCCATCAAAACACAATATTGCTTCTTTATTACTTAAACCATCTAAGTTTCAAAATGATATTGCTGATTACCTTTTAGTTTGTGGTGAACCACTGTTGGAACAGGACCTTATCCTTTGTGGTAGGATCGATCAGGAACCCACCCACTCTGCAGGCTTTCTCCATTTATATTCACCAACGCAAGCAGTAACTAGAAGAGCTTTGCAAAATGATGACGGTAGGGCTGGGGAAGCTCCAGTGTTCATGATGATTCCACAATCACTTTTTCAAAACAGGTTTTAGAGCTCTGGAGTATTTCAAGAACCTTTAACTGGCGATAACAGTGGAATTTAAAAAATGTATACATCTACTATCCTGAGGATGGAATACCTAAACACATAAATATATAGAGCTGGAATTATATGTTCATAGCTAGAGTGAACATGCTGTAAATAATTAAGTGGGATATGCTGCTTGACCTGTGTAGGAAAACCTGGGAATGCTTTTCTTTTTACAGGAATTCGTGGCTTCCGTGTTAGATGTTCAGAGCAATGAGATCATGTGCTATACAAAACGAATTGGAGGAGCTTTTGGGGGGAAAATAAATAAACCTCCATTTTTTGCAGCTGCAGCAGCAGTGGCTGCAAAGAAGTAAGTACTAAACTAAAGTGCAACCATCCAAAATGGCTGAAACCTAGTTCAGATATCTAATGGTTCTTGTTTATTTTCTCTGGTTTTCCAAAATTATGGACATCAATTTATTATGAAGAAAATCAATCATTTATTTAGGGTGTAAAGCTACAGAGGCCCAGAGACTCTACCTACACTGATTATCCTCTGAGCCTCATTCTTCTCATGTTATGCAAGAAAACAGGTGGCTGCTTTAAAAGTTAACTGTTTTTTGTAAGTTGCATCACACTTAACAGCAGTATTGAATATAAAGTAGCTTCCACAAGAACTAGGTTGCTGCACTTCTCTTTCTTTCACCAGCTTTTTCCAATGCTGCAATTAAGTTTTCAATGAAATGTAGTTAAAGATCCTAATAATCTGATACAGTATTTGTTGGTGTACTCCAGCTTGCACACATCACCTTCCTTGGACTTAGGTGGAAAATTATTTATTTATTTATATTTCAAATTTAGTCACCTCCCATCTCACTCAGAGAGTGACTCTTGATGCCTGTTGAGCTGCTGTGTATCAGAAAGTGTGATAATATGGATACTACTTACATATAAAATGTATATAAAACTTTGAAACTTAATGGCTCACTGTGTCCCCCACAAGCATCAGTGTGCCCACACACAATATTTGGGGCCTTTTGTCAACTTCTATGCCTCACCTGTTTTTATGTTTATCATTTTAGTTAAAAGTATTAATTGGGAAATCAGAATGCTATAAACCAAAACACCAACTTCAAGCATAACATTTTTAAGAATATTCCTAGGCCTGCATATGCCTGTGGGCATTTTTAGAAAATAAGAGCCAGTGAGGTACAGTGGCTAAGATGTTGGACTGTCACTGGGGTCACCCAGGTTCTAGTCTACCCCTAGCCACAGAAGCCCACTGATGATAGGGGGCCAATAATCCTCTCTCAGCCAAATCTTCCTCCCAGGAAAATGTGTGGGATAAAATAGAAGGAAGGAACATGATGTATACCACTTTCAATTCTTGCATGAAGGCAGGATAGAAATCTAATTGGGACCAACTCTCATGGGGGGCTTGGAGTCCGAGTCTGAGGATGAGGAAGGGCAGCTGGGCCCTGGAGCAGCCTCGGAGTGCGAGCAGGCAGCGATGGGGGCACCGGACTAGGGGCTGGCCAGCGAGCAGCGGGATCAGGTGCCGCTGCTCAGCAAGGGTGAGGACACTGAGTTGCCACCCCCGCCCAGCCCAAGAGCAAGGAGAGTGGAGAGGAGAGAGGAACAGTGGAGATTGGCGAGGCTATGCCTGGGAAAGAAGCCCTGCCCTCCTAATTAAGCCCCACTGGGGTCTGCTCCTATAAAAAGGGAGCCACAAGCCTAGACCGGTCGTTGGGAGCAACCGTCTGTTTACCTAGACTTTCTGTGCCTTGACTTTTGACTGGAAACCTCGTGTCTTGACTCTGGACTGGCTGACAAACCTTTTACAGCATCGGAACCCTTGGAATTCTCTTGACTACTTGTGCTTTGGACTCAGAACCCCCTTAAGGCAAGCTCTCTGAACTTTGGGGGCTTGTATCTTGTAGTGGGTGTGTGTGTGTGTTTTGCGCTCACATTTCCTTGCTGCCTACTCGTTTACCTCACAAGTTCCTCAGTAAAGTTTGCAATTGCTTCCCTGGTGTACTGCGTGTGATTTGGGTGGGACAGGACACCAATCATGTACTCTGTTTGCCAATAAAAAAGAGGGAGAAATATGTTGAGCAGGTAAAAAGCAATGGAAAGTGAAGTGGGAAGCAATCTGGCCTGTTTGCCTGCTGGTAAGTGTGAGTTTTGCCACTAACCATGTCTACCTTAAGAGGCGTTTTACAGTATGAGGATGCCTGTAACAAGTTTGTACAATTCCAAAAGTGCCCAAGAGACCTGAGAATCCCTGCACTATGGCATATGCTCTTTGGTCTCCTAGCAACTCACTCTAATGTCATGTATATTTTTGTAGAACGGGTTGTCCAGTCCGTTTTATCCTGGAGCGAGAAGATGACATGCTAGTATTGGGAGGCCGACATCCGCTTTTTGGGAAATATAAAGTAAGCTATTTTGATTCTATTTGGCAGCACTTCATTTGCCTAAATTATTGCCTCACACAGACTGACTTTGAGCTGAAATGTCCTTGCCCATCGGCTAAAACGTTAAAAATTTCTCTTTCCGGACTATTCTGTCTTCAGATTTTGCTGCTGTACACAATGTCATGGGCTGTGCAGAAAGTATGCAGTAATTAGGCATCTTCTAGACTTAGGGCAGGTCTAACCCAAGGCAACAAGGGATCTTTATGAGTTAGTTTGGTCAGTGTCTCTCATGCATGCTGTGGTAATCTCCCATTCAGAACCTCCTTCCCTCCCTCCCTTGTAACATCTTTTATGTATGGCTGTTTTTGAGAAAGGTTAAAAAACTGGGCAGTTTAAGTGTATTACATTACTGCGTTATCTCCTGCAATAGCTCCCAACCTATTAACAGTTTGGAATCACTGAAATATTCCCTTCAACATATTTCTCTCCAGGACTCCACCTAAGCAAAAGAGATGAGTAGCTAGCTGTCAAGGAGAAGACTTTCTAAGAGGAGACAGATTAGCAGTCAAATGCTCTCCCCAACAAAGAAGCTCATCTGACACTCAGCTTATTGTCATTTCAGCACCGTCAAAGTTGTTGAAGAAAAAATGAAAGAAGTAATAAATGCTGATTCTTTCTGTTGCCCAGAGAAAAGAATTCCAATATACTTCAAGGGAATCAGATGAAGGAGGTAGTTAATGTGTTTCTAACAATATGCTGTTCTGATTTTAGGTGGGATTCATGAATGATGGTAAAATCAAAGCTGTTGACCTTCTGCTCTACATAAATGGTGGATGTACACTAGATTGCTCTGAACTGGTAGGTTTCTTTATAACAAAAGATTCATAGGTGGGAAAATTATATTCAGTGCTAGCTGAGGGAAAAACAATCTTATACTTGCTGATGAAAGAATATAAGTTGAATACTTTATTTCAGGATATATTATGCAGTTCTCAATCTTCTAAAAGAATTAAGGGGATTTTAATCTGAAATGGATCCCTTAAATTGAAAACTCCTAGGAACAAGGGAAGACACCTGCTGAGGGCTCTTCATTTGTAGCAGACAAGCTCCACTTTGTGGTCTGCCAGTGTGTTGTATTATTTTTGGGATTTTTCTTTTTTTAATCATAGTTGCAAGCTGCTATATAACCATGAGTGCAATTCCTTTCACATTAAATGTCCATGTTTGAATACTTTAAGTTTAAAAAAAATGGGGGGCAGGCTGAATCCTGTAGTCACCATGTCTGTATGCCATAGGGTTAGATGGATTGGTGGCATTATCAACATTATTTCAATTTTTCCATTTTGATGCTTAATTGCTTGAAGGGCAGCACTGGGTGTAAATTTTTCTCCCCACAGGGTTAGTGAGTAGGTGTCAGGTGATAGCCTCTTGGAGGATAGGTAGTGACAACAGGAACCTAAGAATGCTGAAGATTAAAATATGAGGGTAACTCCATAAGACATAACAATTAACAGGTTTATTACGTATCCCCACCCACTAGGTAATAGAGTATGTGGTGCTACAATGTTATAATGCATATGATATCCCCAACTTCCGAAGCCATGGATGGGCCTGCAAGACAAATCTGCCATCAAACACTGCATTTCGAGGGTTTGGATTTGCAGAATCAGCCATAACTGCAGAAATGTGGATAGAGGCTGTGGCCGGCAGCCTTGACCTTCCACCTGACAAGGTACATAAAAGATTGCAAAAAAGGTTTGTTGAAGCCTTTACTGTGATTTGGAGTAGGACCACAGTGTTACCTTGGCATGTGCAAATATAGCACAGATATGTCAGTCTTCATTTGCAGAGTAGAATTGACAGAAAAGAGAGGGAAATGAATCCCTTCTATACCCACCAGTTTTCCCCAGTAAATACACCTAAGGCCTTTTCTCCCAGCCAGACTTATTTCCAGTTGGGGAGCTTGGCTGGAAGGGGCAAAACTTATCAGGCAATGGATAAACAGTACTTCATAGAATCATAGACTCATAGCAATGGGAGGGAGCACTAGTTTCCTCTGGTCCATCCACTTATAATGTCCATGAGAGGTGGCTGTCCAACCTCTTCTTAAAAGGCTCCAGAGACAGAGAATCCACAACTTCTATTGGTAGACTGTTCTCCTGTTGCCAGATCTTACCGCCAGGGAAGTTCTCCTTATATTTGAACCAAATCTAGGTAGCTGCAACTCATATCTGCTATAAGTTGCAGAGGTACATAGACTTTCCATGCATTTTAGCACTAACAGGGGAACTGATTGCTTGCCTCACTGTGTCATTTTGTCATCACTATGCAACCTCAAACAGCAGAACTCCCCACTTCAGGCTCATGAAAAATATCAGATAAGACTGAAAATGAGCTTCTCTCCTCATCCTGGAAAATTGCATGATTTATTTTTTGTTTTAATTGCTGCAATATTTCTATACCAAGCCCCATGATTCACCTTTGGAAGGTAACTTTCTGTCCCTTCCAGAAAGATTTATACAAATGCTCATCCTGATGGTGAAAACCGTTGCCACGATGTAACTTCCATAAACCATTCTTTTCAATTTTCCCAAGGAAACATTCCAGATTTCTCTGACATGGCTCTTGAGAAAGATACTTCAGTGGATATAAAGCACAAGTAGCTTTTTCTGGTTTGTGGGCACTTAGGAGTCTTTCTAGAATAATTCATTTTTTGAAAGCAAAAGGATGTGAAAGTTATTTACTGTAGGAACAAACTGTGATCTTTCTACAAAGAGAGTCTATCTTAGTCCTTAAGGTAGACTGTCCTCAAGCAGTGCTGCTGGAAGAACACTCTCATGAGTGCTAACTTTGGGGACTTTGCAACCCGACCAACAGTTCTAAGCTGGGGGACAGCCCTGACTTTGAGGAGACTTTGAGTAAATGGCCCCTGCTGCCTCCCTTCTTTGGTCATTGGACTTGGATGGATATAAAACATCCGATGTGACAGTACTCTGTTGCTGAGTAGGTGCCATAGCAACCATTTCCATTTCTCACAGTGTCCCAGATAAATATTCTGTTGGGGACATAAGCACTGTGGGAAACTCAAAGATAGTGGTGCAGTACAACCATCAGCAATGTCAGCCCTATCAGAGCACTTGGGCACTAGCTTTATTTGGAATTGATGCTAATCAAATAAAATCTGATAAGTTGTTCAGCAAGCCTGCAGGAGTTGATCAGCTGAAAAGGAATCAATAGAAGAAAATATACGTGGCACAGGGTTGTACTGTGGAGTCCTTGGTGCTGAGCTTGGTTGTTTGCTTGCAGACATCTCATTACCTGACTAGGTAACATCTTCAGTGAAAAGGAATCTGCACATGCATTATTATGTCCAGGAGCCTCCAGCTCACCCACCCCACAGGCCAAGCACTGGGAGAGTGGGACACATTTTGTTAGCTTGACCATAAATGTGAAGGGAGAAAGAAATATTTGTCATTTATTAACATCTCTCTTCATATTTTTCAAAACGATCATTCAAAACTTGCCCATTAATCTGTTGTGAAAGTTATTGCTATTTTCACACCAACAGTCACTTCTGTACCATACTGGAGTACGTTTAGGGGAGAAAAATCTGCCATAGGGATACATATGGGAACTATGTGCATGTTCTATGAAAATACACTGATCAATTTGTACAAACCTTGCTGTTTACCACCAGTACTTTTTTTTCCATCTTTACCAAGAATGTTAAGGGGGGATTTATATGATTATGTTTAGGAAACATAATAAACAGCATTCTCAGTGGTGTACAGAACACTCTAAACTGAAATGTTTCAAACTCAAAATACTGTATTTTGAACACAGGCAGAAAAGAGCCTGCCTGGGGCAGCATCTGTGGGGAGACAGGATGGGGAGCAAGGCCAAAGCATTGGGCAGACAGAAGTTTGTAAGGTGTGCACAATGTCTAGCACGGCTTACCGCTCCTATTCATAGGTCAAGATTTTGTCCAGTCTTCAACCTCCCCTTTTGGGAGATGGTTGTTGAGAAGGCGGTCAGGTTACAATTACAGAGAGTCCAGGAAGAAATTATCTGGACCCTTTTCAGTCACTACTATGTTCATTCAGGCCAGGACATAGTACTGAGACAGCATTGATTGTGCTTGTGGTAGAGTTGGCATGGGAATGATGATGAGGTTGGGGGTTGAGAGGGGAGAGAGGTCAAGTCCAAAGCCCCTAATTTGTGGGGTGTCACAGTTTGACATTCTCACTGCTCTTGTTTAATATCTACATGAGTCCAGTGGGAGAGGTTTAGGGTCAGGTATCACTGCTGATGATACTCAGCTGTACATCTGGGCCCCTGGCCGACCAAGCAATGCTGTCAAGGTCTTGTCCTAGTGCCTGGAGGCTGTTGGGGTTTGGATGGGAAGGACAGGCTCAAGCTGAACCCTAGCAAGACTGGCTGTCGTTTTTGGACACCCAGTTCCAGGGATCTTCCCCTTCTGGTCCTGAATGGGATTGCGCTAACCCACTTGGGACTGGTGCATAATCTGGGGGTCTTCCTGGACTATCAACTCCTTCTCAAGGAACAAATGGCTGCTGTGGACTGCACCTTTGGACTGTAGTGATTTTTTGAGCATACCAAAGGCTTGGTACTTGTAATTAATCCATAATATATAAATAAGTATGCCAAGACTTAAATGATTTGTTAAGCATGTGGAACAACTAACAGTATTTTCTGTGTCTGTGCTGAAGGTCAGAGAGATGAACATGTACAAAACGGTATCTGAAACTCCCTACAAAGAAGTGGTTGATGCCAGAAATCTGCTAGCATGTTGGAAAGAATGCCTGAAGAAGTCTGATTACTATAACAGAAAAAAAGCTGCTGAAGAATTTAATAAACAAAATTACTGGAAAAAGAAAGGAATCGCAATCATCCCCATGCAGTTTTCAGTTGGATATAATGTCACATATTACAACCAGGCAAGATGTTCACTTTTTAGAAATTGACACTTCCAAAGAAGCAGGATAATTATAACAGCAAGGGAAACAGCAGTTACGAAGGGATGGGTGAATTTCATTTGGGAAAATGCCACAAGGGGAAACAATTAATTCTCTTTTCTCCAAAGCTTACACTCTCAGTGCATAGCTCTTTCTTCTGTCCTTTAACATAAAAAGAACATTTGTGAAAGATCCAATTACAGTACATATCTTCTACCTCCTGACTTAACTGAATTTGTGTTCTCAGGTTCCCCCTATTATGTACATATAATATATGTATGAATGTATTCTGCATATATATGTAACACAATTCTTACGGTACATTGTTTGGGAACATAATATTACCTTCCTTATAGGGGTGTAATGAAGATTACTTTTCAGTATTGTGAAATTTTAATTATTTGAGAAGTCTTGAAGGCCAATCCTAAACATGTCACATTCAAAAGTAAATCTTATAGAAATCACTTCGGTGACTTGAAGGGCACTTTTTCCCAGGCTCCAACTTCAGCCCTCACCTTCTCTGAAGCACTTTCATGCTCCTAGGCAAGCATCCCACTTTCCTTACTGTGCTTTGTCCTCCTGCCCCCTCCAAAAAGCCAGTGGGGGAGCATGAGAAACAAAAGCGAAGGTGTGTGTGTGCCCTGCCCCCACCCCCACCCTTCTCTTGCAAAGTCTGCCCTCAGGGTGAACAGGAAGAATGGGGGAAGTAGCAAGGGGCCTGTGGTCCTTGGCTTTAGGAGGGGGGTAGAAACTTGAGGACAGGGAGGCAGAACAAAGGAGCTGTTCCCACCAGTAAGAAATCCCCTGCCTCACAACTCCAGAGGACCTGCTGCCAAGTTTGCTGGAGAAGTTAATTAGCTCAGTTTGCAACTACCTATGCAACACCTCTGGTGAGTCCCTCTGGTGGGAGGAGATGGGCAGTGAATCCTTTTTAACCATCTTATGAGTCAATCCTGATTTCTGGTGATTACACAGACAGATCCATCCAGCTTACTTTGCAACATTTTGGAAATGGTTTGCCAGTACCTTCTTCCTAGGGCTGAGAGAGTGACCCAGCTGGTTTTCTCACTCAAGGGAGTCTCATGGTGTCCCACTCCTAGACTCCTAGTCCAAACAGATTTGCAACATGTACTACAAAATTATGCGTTGATTTTACCACTTCATTTATCATGGGTCTGGTTTTATGAGATTTTAACATTTATGATTGGAGATTGATTTTATTGTAAACCGCCCAGAGTCCCTCTTTTGGGGGAGATGGGCAGTAAGTAAATTTGAATAATTAATTAATTAATTAATTAATTAATATCTTCTTTGAGGTTCTGGTATACTGGGTGAAGGAACCCTTTGTTCCTAATATGATTCTCTGTATCACAAATATAACAGGATTTAATTTAAATGATTAAGAATAACATTTGTTAAATAATTAAATAAATAAATAAATTTCTATTTTTTGTAGGCTGCTGCTCTGGTTCATATCTATCAAGACGGGTCAGTGCTGCTGTGCCATGGTGGATGTGAAATGGGACAAGGAATTTATACCAAGATGTTACAGGTAATGTAAGACCAAAAAAATCTAATATTTAAAGCTTAAACAAAGCAGTCTTTCCAAATTGGGTGCTCTTTCCATATGTTGAATTACAACCCCCATAATTTCTGGCCAGCATGTCCAACTCATCTGATAGGCAGCAGCTGGGGATGGCTACTACAGAATGCATATGATTTACAATATATTGTCCAGAAATAAATGAGCATGAAAGTTCCATTGTTTGTTTGTTTTTATCAAATTATCTAACATTTTTTCCCTGTACCAATACCATTTGTTAGGGCATATATATAAACTCCTACTTAGATACAACACAGGGACAGAACAAATAAAAAATTGTATGGTAAAATGGATGCACATTTTCAAAGAAACAGTCACAACACAACAATGGGAAGAATTATGGATCAAATCCATAAAATTTACTCCAAGTTACACTCAAAAGAAAAATGGCACAAAATGTTTTACAGATGGTATCCAACTCCATTAATAATCCCCAAGATAGATAAATCATACTGTAATAAGTGTTGGACATGCCATGAAACAGAAGGAACATTTTACCACATGTAGTGGACATGTAAGAAAAAACCCCCCTCAAAACTATTGGAAAGATATACATTACAATACAGAAAATTTTGAAAATTAATTTTGAAATGAAATCATAATTTTTCTTACTAGGTATAATCCCAGAAAACATCAACAAGAAATATCATAATTTACTGAGATATATGCTTACGGTAGGGACACGGTGGCGCTGCGGGTTAAACCGCTGAGCTGCTGAGCTTGCCGATCAGAAGGTCGGCGGTTCGAATCCGCGTGACGGGGCGAGCTCCCATTGCTAGTCCCAGCTCCTGCCAACCTAGCAGTTCGAAAACATGCCAATGTGAGTGTCTACGGACAAACGCCGGCTCTTCGGCTTTGAGACGGAGATGAGCACCGCCCCCTAGAGTCGGACACGACTGGACTTCATGTCAAGGGAAACCTTTACCTTTACTATGCTTACAGTAGTGAGAATAAATTTTGCTCAACACCGGAAGAAAGATACAATTCTGACAATATATGATTGGGAACTTAACCTTGGAGAATATGCAGCAATGGCAAAATTAACAGTACATATTCACAACAGAAGCTTAACCACATTTAAGCAAGAATGGTTCCCATACATACAATATATTATGCAGCATGGCAAAACACAGTTTGACTTCTAAGCAGGCCTAAATATTTATAAACACTGCAAATTAGTAGAGGCACAGAAAGGGGGAAATTAGAAACCAAATAGCCTTTTTTTCCCTTTCCTTTTCCTTTTTAAAAAGTAGTTGTTTTAATGTTATATTTAGCTTTGGATGTAAAATTTAAACAACCTTATGCTTATCTGATATTTCAAATCATAGTTAACACTGATATAAACCTCTTGTTTCTCTATCTTTAAAGGTTTAAGTTATCTAAACTTTAGAGTGTTAATATTGTCTAGTCAGTACTGTATAAATATCACTGTATCAAAATAATATCATATATTACAGTACTTATGTCTTAATATAATAAACAATTTAAACAAAATATTCCCTGTAGTAGAAATCATAATTGCATCTGAGCTGGTGTTGTAACTCCAGGTAGACTAGAAATGCTAATATTTTTATTTTTTAAACCAAAAGGTGGCTAGCCATGAATTAAAGATACCACTATCTTATTTACGCCAATATGAAAGAACTACAGTCACAATACCAAATGCAATTTGTACAGCGGGATCAGTTGGTGCAGACGTCAATGGGAAAGCAGTCCAGGTTAGATGCTTAATTGGTAGTGTTCTTTTCAATATTTTTGAAATGCAATGGAACTTAAGCCTTACTGACATCAAAATCTACCTTTTTGTGAATGAGAGCCTTCCTTTTTCTCTAGCCGTTACTGGATTTGAACAATGGGGAGAAGCTCAGTGATAGAGCGTGTGCTTTGCATTCAGATGGACACAGGTTTTCTCCTTGAACCCATTAGAAGAACTTCCCTCATAGATGGGACCCACAACATACCCTGCCTCCCCACTCTTCTGGGCCAGGTAGATGGAACTGGGGAAAGGCAGTCCTTCAAATAACCAGGCCCCAAGCCAGGGTTTCTCAACCAGGGTTCTGTGGAGGTCACTAGGGGTTCCCTGGGAGATCACGATTTACTTAAAAAATTATTTCAAATTCAGGCAACTTCACATTAAAGAGGTAAGTTTCATTCTTTATTCTTAGTTTAAGAACCCTGTTAATGCATATATACAGGCCTATACATGAAACGAATATCATAATTTTGTAACTTCTGGCCTATATTTAAGCCTGAATGTGCAGGGGTTCCCCGAGGCCTGAAAAATATTTCAAGAGTTCCTTCAGGGTCAAAAAGTTGAGAAAGGCTGCCCCAAGTCATGTAGGGCTTTAAAGGTGATAACCAGCACCTTGAATTGGACCCGGAAGCAAATTGGCAACCAGTGCAGCTCCCACTAAAGAGGTGACACATGTGCAGATCTAAATTATGCAGCCTTACCTATTCCTTACCTATTCCCCATAACCATAGCCCACATTTTCGCTTATAATGTGCAGTTAGTGAGGCAGTGCATTCCTGTATACTGCATTTTGGCATGTGAGGACCTGTGATGCTAGAAGAATTTTGAACAAATTTGTAATTCCTGCTAAGAAAAAGTCTACCTCTTCAATTCTACATGTCATGGAGTTTAACATTAAAAATGCACCAAATCTGGAAAACATCTTAACAATCAAATGTACTCTTTGGGGCTAATTTCTCCTGTTTTCTTTGGCACCCCTTTCTATAGAATGCTTGCCAAATTCTAAGGAAGCGTCTTGAGCCAATCATTAAAAAAAATCCTAAAGGAAAGTGGGAAGACTGGGTAGGTATCATTCATATTTTTAAAACAGAATAATTTTAATCCTATTAGTGGCACATCTTCAGAACAGCTTTTAATACATTAGCTTCAAGTATAAATACAGGAGCAGCACAGAAGGTAAAGTGAACATTATGTCAAAATAGCAATTCTAAATTTATCTAACAAGAAGCATTGGTGATATATGGCACTTCTTGGTGCTACTGAGCTTTGGATATATAAAGATAACCTGATTTCAGCAGTGAGCCCATTTTGGGTGGCATCTGACCTTCACTGATGGTCTGTGCACAGTGGAGCCAGTGAGGTTGCTTAGTGTCAGCAAAGACACTTCTGGGGAGGTAATCCTAGATGCATGAGCAGAGAGCAAATTCAACAGGACTTTCTCACCCCCTTTTTGCAGAGGAGGACGGCTGACCTTTAATGATCCCCATTTTGGTTTTGTTTTATGCATAAATGTATTTGTGTCTGTATTACAAATATTGCCATTTAAACAATCCATCACTTTCAGATTAAAGCAGCCTTCGAGGAAAGCATCAGCCTCTCTGCTACTGGCTTCTTCAAGTAAGCAATTTGATCCCAATTCCTAAATGGCTTTATTTTCAATACCAAAGGTGATAGGTTGGGATTTAATGGGAATTCCAAGTGCTGAATATCAATGCACCTTTGGAAGGGCAAGAGCAACATGACTGTCCTCAAAAGCCCTACTAGAAAGAGCTTTCCCCCCACTTGAACATAAGCAAAGATATAAACTTGCATGACATTTTTTTCTCTGCCATGTCTCTGAAGTTGTCTTCATCTCATCCCAGCCTATTAGTGAGTGACACATTCTTAAGCAACCTTATCCATACTATATAAAGTATATTTTTCCCCTTAAACTACCAGCACTCAACAGGAATAAGGTAAAATATATTACTCTTTACCACCCATTACATCAGAGGTGAAATTGGGCGACCAATAGCAAGTGGGATAAGAGAGGCACTTATGGGCCATTTCAGGGCATACCCTTTCCAGTCCCCTCTAGTACCCCCTTATCTGCTGCCATTCTGCTATTGTCTCCCTAAAGAGCTGGACACAACACTCCTGTGCTGGTGGTCCTTTAAATTTGTACAAGTATGGTAGAGCTGTCTTTCTTTGCATGGAGGTTTTTTTGCATTGTCTAGCAATCACACTTCTACTGCGTGCAAACAATTCCCTGCCGCGTGTCTACCTGTGCAACACCATGTGACATACAGATGTCACTGAAGGGAAGACAGTTGGCTTAATGGCCGCTGCCTTGCTTTTGCTAATACCTTGTGCGAGGAAGAAGGGGTGGGGGGGAAGCACCGGAAGTAATGAAATGAACCAGAAACAATGAAATGTACCGGGAACTATGAAATGTATAAGTTGCCCATACAAGGTAATGTCCAGTGTTGACCCCAGGTGATTGGTTTATTCAAATGTAAGCTGTTGTATGAAGGATGTATAAAAACTGAAAACCTTTGTCTCTGGGTGTGGCTTCCTCCGAGCACGTTGCTGCCTGTGCCGTTGGATCGTCCACCCGGCTGCTTTACTTGGCCAAATAGAGGTCTGTTAGTTTTCTGAAGCCTCTGCCTGGAGTCTTTATTTTCAGTGTTAAGAGTCTCCGGTTTAGTTTAGGGTTTGCTGGAACCTTACATCACCATCTGACCTTCTCCACAGAATGGTGGGAAGAGTTAGTGGCCAAGTATATTTAAACAAGGTTCAATTAGACTTGCACAATAGCATTAGACCAGTCAGAAGTAAAACTCTAAGTGCTTTAACTCAATAGCCCTTAACAGATCCAAGCTGAAGATGGAAGAATCAACCAATCACTTTGCTTATCACACTCTGCACATGCATAATCAGCTTAATTACAAACAGCATCATTTGGCAGTGATTCAAAGAGAGCCCGATTGGGAGTGGCAATGGGAGCAGCAAACATTTTCTCCTGACTTAAGGAAAGGTTGATTGCACCTTAATTCAGAAGGAGGGAAAGGCCCAGAGAAACAGAAGGGAAGGATTTCTTCCTGATGTTGTCTTGCTCAGGTTAAGTGAGAGGAACTTGTAAGGCTCAAGCCTGCAATAAGCCAACAGGTGAGATCCAAAAAATATCCAAGAATGGGGATGTGGCAAAAAGTCATTGACAGACTTAAAGGGAAGGACAGAGACTATCATTCTGGAGCAGTTCAGTGCTAGATGCAGCAGGGGTCAATGTCTGGCAAAAGCCAGGAGCCCTATTTATTTGAGCCACAAACTCGGGCAGTTCAAAAGTTACCCCAGCAAATTCTAGGTCTCATTTGAATGCCTCAATGAGATACAGCAGGAAACCACTTCTGTCATTGGCTTTTTTATCTAGCAATCAATTTCCTTTTTGTTATTTCCCACTGAAAAGGAGGGAGCACCTTCATCTTACCCCAGATCCTTTCTTTATTTCTTTCAGAGTGTCCTAATAATTTGGTATTTTCACATGATTTCTGTACCTCTATTTGAAAGACATCTAAAGGAAACTCTCTCATTTTTTCCCCTTCCCATCAGAGGATATCCTGTCAATATGGACTGGGAGAAAGGAGAAGGTCACGCATTTGCATATTTTATTTTTGCTGCATCTTGTTCTGAAGTTGAGATTGACTGCCTGACCGGTGACCACAAGGTAATCAGGAGGAGTATTTCCACCTCTCTGTTCTACCATGGGATAGCCTGTGGGGTGGTTCAATGGCCCTCCTGCCTTTTAGGTTTGGGTGATAAGCAATTCTTGCATTAAGGCAATGCTCAGCCACCAAATATTTTGAAGGATAAACAGAGAGAGCTTATAACATATATTACCAAGTATTTGAAAGGTATAAACAATTGACCACTCAAGTTGGGAAACTTTAAGAGCTATTGGCTTGGTCAAATCAGAACATATTTAGGTTGGATATTGGGGAAGCAGTAGTCTGACACTTCCAGGTTGTGCCGGCTTGGGGAAGGCTGTTGTAGGGTGTGCTGTTTACGGCCAATACCATAAAACAGTCTTTGTAGAACTAGACAATGCAGCCATAGCCAAGGTCCATAAACCAGGAAATGGAGTATATGTGGAACTGTATGTGGAAAGCTCCAGGCTCAGTCTTGGCACAGATAACACTGGGCAAAATGGGCAAATGTGCTAAGGCGTGTTTCCATGTTCTGGCTTAGATGGATTCTTAGCAGAGGACAGGCAATGTTTTGGTGGCTGGGGGCCTGTGTATAACTTGGAACAGAGGGTGAAGATCCTCACTGGGTGGAATATTAATGCAGCTGGGGGGTGGGGTGATATCCATAGGCAAGGCCAGAGTTTTCTGGGGTGGGGGGGTCATTCTGCATTTGGGATGTACTTGAGGTTTTTTTGTTTTTTAAGTATGCTTAGTTTATTGTAGATCTTATGCTACAGTTTCCCATATATCCCATCACAAAATAATAGAAGACTGTCATCATTCTGGGGACTGTCGAGAAAGAGTTCCAGGGCCTGCAAAAAGGGATTCAGCAGCTCCACGAAACTTCAGGACGCCCACCCCCAAACTATACGATGGCCTCTCCCCATCTGATGCTGCTTGGAATTTATTTATTTATTTATTAGCATTATTTATACGGCCACTCATCTCACAACAGTGGCTCTGGGTGGCATACAGGGATTAAAACATGAACCACAACATACAATCCCCTGCACCTAAGGATAAAACAATGTGTGTGATCCCAATCACACCAGCAGCAAAGGACTCACTTACCTCCTTACCCAAATGCCTGGGGAAAGAGCCAGTTCTTCCGTGCTTGTAAAAGGCTAAGAGGATCAGGACCATCCTGATCTCCAGGGGTTGCTGTTCCATAGGGCAGGTACTGCCACAGGGAAGGCACAACCCTGGGATCCAACAAGATGACTTTGTCTGATGGAAGGAACCCAGAGCATACCCCCTCTACTAGATCTGGGCAGAGCAGAGACAGTGGGAGGGAGGCTGGCCCGCAAGTAGCCTGGCCTCATGTCATGTAGGGCTTTATAGGTGATAATTAGCACATCACACCAGGAAACCTACTGGAAGCCAGTGCAGCTTGTAGAGCAGCAGTGTTATATGAGCATTTAACAAGAAATGCCAAAAACTGCCCATGCTGCTGCAGCTTCCAAGTGCTATTCATGGGCAGTCCCATCTACAACAAGTTATAGTAATCCGAAGAGGAAGTTACTAAGGTATGAGTCACCATGATCAAGGCCTCCAGGTCCAGCAGTGGGCACAATTGATGAACAAAATGAACCTGTGCAAACCCCTCTAGCCACAGCTGCTACCTGCTCTGAGCAGGAACTGTCTAGCAGGACCCCCAAAATACACACTGACTGGGAAAGTGCATCCCCAGGAAGAGTTAAAAATGGAAAATCTCCGGAACTGGGGGGGGTGGGCTTAAAACCCACAGCCACTCACTCTTGCCAGGGTTGAGCCAAACCCCCATCCAGATCTTCACAGTCTCCAGGCATCAGGAAAGGATCTTGACAACATTGGCTCAGGATGGAGCTGTATATCTGAGTATCATCAGCACACTGATGATACTGTACCCTGTGCCAGGGATGACCTTGCCTAGCAGATTCATGGAGATGTTAAATGGGGGTGGGGAGAGGGGAATGCCCTGAGGCACCTCACAAAGCAGGAGCCTCAGACTTGACTTCTCCCACCCTGCTAACACCAACTGGAACCAGCTCCAGAGAAAGGAGTAGAATCACTGTAATATGATGCCTCCCACTCCAATCCCCTAAACCAGCCCGGAAGAATATCATGATCGATAATATCAAAAGCCACTGAGAGATCAAGGAGAGCCAGGATGGATGCACTATCCCCACACTGAGCCTGCAAGAGATCACTGACAAGCACAATCAATACCGTTTTAGTACTATAAACAGGCCTGAATGCTGACTGGAAAAGGTCCAGATCATCTGCATCTTCCAGGCTCTCTGGAGCTTAAGCCAACCACCTTTTCAACAACCTTCCCTAAAAAGGAAAGATTGAACATTGGACAAAAACTGTCCAGATCCATTGTGTTCAGCAATGATCTCTTAAGAGGAGGGCACACAACCACCTCCTTCAAAGTGGATGGAACCACCCCCTCCCACATTCACCACCACATGGACCCAATCACCTGTCACTTCCCAGGAGACCTTAATCAACCAGGATGGATAGGGATCCAGAACACAGAACTCACAGCTTTGAGGACCTTGTCCACCTTATCCACCTCATCAGGACTAACAGGTTCAAACTCTTCCCAGATCACCAGGCAAGATTGTGCTTAAACTCCATAGGACTTGTAGGGCTGGATTCCAACTCTGAAATAAACTTTATTTGACAACTTTAACTAAAATAGTCCTCACAGCAGCCCTGCAAGAGTTCCTGCATCTCCTTACCTAAGAGGCATGAGGTTACTCTGAACAGGGCCACTGGCCAGCTCTCTGCAGATGCAGTAGGGATGGAGAAATAATTATGTTATTGCCACAAGATAATCCTTAAGAAAGGCTCTTACCTGTGTTTGGTCTGGTTCACTGTTTGTTTTCCTCCAGCGACATTCTAGGGATCTCTTAGACCATTTCATCACTGATGCTCCTCTGAAGGCCTGGGGGCCCTCCAGGATCTATGTGCATAAAGAAGCTGCATAGATGCAATCTGATCCAAGGCCAAAGTTCCCCTCATTCCAAGTGGCAACTAGAGCCTCAGCCGAACCATGCACCAGAGCCCCAGGAACAACCCCAAGCTCCCTTTGGAACTCATTAGAATCTATCAAGGGCTTGAGGCAGACTGTTCAGATTGGTCCTGCCTCCCTGCAAGGAAGTGCAACACCAGAGAAATCCAGAACCAGCAAGGAAGATCCATCCATGGCAAGGGATTGATAGTAATATCCCTCAACTCCAGATCACATTGCCACCGCACCGAGATACAAACCAGGTCTAACGTGTGGCCTGCCCTGTAAGTTGAGTCAGAGATTGATTGGGTCAAGTCCATAGTTGCCAGGAACTCCCAAGCTGCCTCTGAGCCCGAGAACAGCATTTGCTCTGTGGTCTCAGCTTGGTGATGTTTTCTTGGACACAACAGATCCTCTCAGAGCTATCAAATGCAGAAAATGTTATGCTTGAAATCCTCCGTACCCCATCTTATTCCTCTTATTAGAGGAAAAGGAGCTGACATATAGCCATACTTAGGGGCTCCAGGAAGACAAGTTCAAAGGTGCATTTCCCTTCAGCTCAAGGCCCCCAATATTGTCATGCCTGCTGGAAAAACTTCCAGAAAATGTATAATATATTTGTCATTGTAATATCATGGGTTTGGATGTCCACAGCCTTTTCTTTTTTTTTCTGAACTGCTATAAAATGTGCTAATGACAACTTCTCTGTGCAACAGAACCTCCGAACTGACATTGTCATAGACGGTAGTTTCAGCATCAATCCAGCCATTGACATAGGGCAGGTATGTACTAGGCACTTTAAATTCCCACCTTATTGTAGCTGCAAACAATCAATCTTTCTTGAAAGATCAGAGAAGTAAATCCCAGTTGAATGTTATTGTTCAGGCACTTATTCCCATAAATCTTGATTCATCAGTGCACCTTTTCACCCCATCTAATTTAAAGAGTACCACAGGGATGGTTGTAGTTATAACATATAAACCAAAACATGTGATGAATAAATAAGTAAAGTGGAAATAAATAAAATGTGGATATATATGTTATGTGATAAGTGAAAAGATAAATCAAATGATACCATATCATTTCCTTATCAATCCTGGGATAGGATGGAATGATTAAACAAGAATGTGCTATTTTTGCATATCCATGCTGCAGAATTCAGCTCTCTCTTCTCTTACATTCCTATACATTAAGTAATCTACAGTGTTGAATTTTAATTTTATTTTTTTATTCTTCCACACCTGAATATTAAGAAGCGTCCAGACATCATAGCTGTAGAGAGAAATAGTGCAAATTTGCACCAATTTTTAGTCCATCTTGGCACTTTTATTTCCAGATTGCTATAATAGTGCTGCTGTCCAATGGTGTCTACAAGTAGTGCACAAATGTGTGTTACCTTAAGACATTCCTTATTTCTGCATTCTTGATGCAGTTTTTTTTAACTTTCTCTTTCCAATCATACTTCAATATACTGTATGTGCATCCGCCTCTGAAGAAGAAGTGAATGTGGGGAAGAACTGATGTAATTAGAGTATTTGCAGGAAGGATTCATGGAGGTCTGGTAAGCTTGCAACAGAAGCAGTGCTTGAAGGAACAAAGAGTAGTAAGCTGATTCACTGAGAGCTGTAACTGAAAAGATTATGTGTTCAGAATCTCAAGCACCCATGGATTTCTCAGAATGGATGCTTGAGAAAGAGATCTTCTTTATCCTCTAGGACATGGTCTACTATTCACATACCCTGTAAGTCTTCCTTCAGTAATAGTGAAATACTGTGATTGAATATAATGGGAGAAAGGAATGGACTTGCTGGAATGGAGAAGTCGTTATGTGGAAGGACTAAGAAGGCAATTCTTGCTGATGCTCACTATTCCTTCAATTCTGAATAAATGATTGCTTCTATGATGAAGTTGGAATATGATAGGGCAATCAAAGAATGCTAACTGGCAAAGAAAGCTTCAAAAGAAAATTACAAATAATAAAATTGCTATATAAATGTAGATTAAGAATGGAGGACAGATAAGAAATAGAAAGCCAATAAGCATTTTCCACGTTTTGTGGAAAGATTCTTAGGTCAGATAAATCCTGGGGTAGGATGGAATGGGTAAACAAGAACTGTAGGGTGGAATTCCCATGTCAGGATTTTGACTAGGATGCCCTAACATCTGCCCTACCTTTGATGCCAGTGGGTTCTCACAAGCCAGCAGAAGAGCCTGATGACCAGGTATCTCCAGGTTTAAGCAGACCATCAGGACTACTGCTCTGCAGAAGAACGACAAAGGCTATTTCTACAGCACTAGCCTATCCACATTCAGGAAAATAAATTTCCAAGGAAATATGTTTAGGACTGCAAACTTAAGAAGCTATTACTTTCTTAAAAGAAATATATGAAAAACAGAAAATATGTATTTTATTCCCTCAGGTTGAAGGTGGCTTTATTCAGGGACTTGGACTTTATACGTCAGAAGAAATAAAATTCTCCCCGGAAGGACAGCAGTATACATTGGGTCCTGACACATACAAAATACCGGGTGTTTGCGATATTCCAGAAGAGTTTAGAATCTCCTTGCTGCCAAATTCAAGAAATCCAATTGCTATCTACTCCTCCAGGGTAAGCAAATGATATGGATTGTCCTGGAAACTGTTGAAGTAAGGAGCACAACCCGCCCCCCCAGGAGAAATTGCCTGCTGTTTATTCAATGATCCTCCTCGGTGCCTGCTTTACAAGAAAGAGGGAGCCCACAGTATGGGAAAGCAAAGATTTTTAGAGAAGTTAAGGGCTACAAAGCAGGAAATCCGAGGGATCAGATTTGTGGGACAGTTTGGGGAAGCTAGGCAGGTCTTTGTCAGTGTACTTATTGTTAGGCAAAAGGGGCCTTTCGGAAGAGCTCTGCTGGTAGGCATGCTAAAGGAGATGGAATGTTGCGGTCCTCAGGCTGATTGAGGATGGAGCCCTGAGGCTTGTTCCTGTGTTGCAGCTCCCTTATCAGGGCTGCCCCTGGGCTGTACTATGAGCTGGTGAGGAGGCTTCTATTCTTTGGATGAGATAGGGTTGCAAGGGAGCTTTGTCTGGGGCAGGAAGGGTCAGTTCGGGTCTGATAGCATTAGGCAAAGAGATGAATTTGGTTTGACTCTGGTCATGTCTGAAAGACCTGATGGAGGGAAAGTGCAGCCTCCTTTTTGTTTGTTAGATTTATTTTCTTTGATTATTTTATTTTATTGTAACAATTTGTTACAATAAAACACAGGACTCCAGGCAGTTGATGTCAGTAACATACAATAAAAGTAACAACACAAACAATACAACCCTCCCATTAAAGCCCATATCATAAATTAATGATAAAAAAATATCAAAATCAGACATTCAAAAAATAAAAAAAATCAGGGACTTTCCCCAGGTCAAAATGACGGTAGCAGAACACTTGTAGACTGCTATCCCTACATGTGGACAGAAAAGTCTGAGTATTAGTTTAGAAAGTGGGAACAGCAATATTAATCACTCTGGAAATTGTTAACCTCTACTCTCTGAGAAAGAGTCCAACGTGTAGTGCCTAAAATCTAGTAGATGAGGTAGTTTTGGATAAGACCTTTTGGAGGTGATTTGGCTTAAACTGAAAACCTTGAAAAGATGTTAGATTTGAATGGTTCAATGGTCTGACAATATACAGTATCTTATATTTCTATAAAACTAGGAAAATAGGTTTAAAGAATGAAAATGATGTGTGAACTATGCATCCCATATAGAAATACATGTTTTTTCGCAAAGAAAAGAATGTTCGCTGTAAAAAACAATCACAGGTAAAAAGTTTATTGATGGCCAAGAAAGAGGGGTTTGCTTAATACTTAATACATGCTTAATATGCAAATTACAAACTCAAGACTTAGGATACTGGAGTTCCTAAACTGAAAAATTATTCATTTATTCAATAATTGTATCCCATGTTAGAACTTCTATTGTTTTTCTTCACCATATGTTTTTGTTGTTTATTCGTTTAGTCGCTTCCGACTCTTCGTGACTTCATGGACCAGCCCACGCCAGAGCTTCCTGTCGGTCGTCAACACCCCCAGCTCCCCCAGGGACGAGTCCATCACCTCTAGAATATCATCCATCCATCTTGCCCTTGGTCGGCCCTTCTTCCTTTTGCCTTCCACTCTCCCTAGCATCAGCACCTTCTCCAGGGTGTCCTGTCTTCTCATTATGTGGCCAAAGTATTTCAGTTTTGCCTTTAATATCATTCCCTCAAGTGAGCAGTCTGGCTTTATTTCCTGGAGGATGGACTGGTTTGATCTTCTTGCAGTCCAAGGCACTCTCAGAATTTTCCTCCAACACCACAGTTCAAAAGCATCGATCTTCCTTCGCTCAGCCTTCCTTATGGTCCAGCTCTCGCAGCCATATGTTACTACAGGGAACACCATTGCTTTAACTATGCGGGCCTTTGTTGTCAGTGTGATGTCTCTGCTCTTAACTATTTTATCGAGATTTGTCATTGCTCTTCTTCCAAGGATTAAGCGTCTTCTGATTTCCTGACTGCAGTCAGCATCTGCAGTAATCTTTGCACCTAGGAATACAAAGTCTTTCACTGCTTCTACATTTTCTCCCTCTATTTGCCAGTTATCAATCAAGCTGGTTGCCATAATCTTGGTTTTTTTGAGGTTTAGCTGCAAACCAGCTTTTGCACTTTCTTCTTTCACCTTCATCATAAGGCTCCTCAGTTCCTCTTCGCTTTCAGCCATCAAAGTGGTATCATCTGCATATCTGAGATTGTTAATGTTTCTTCCAGAGATTTTAACTCCAGCCTTGGATTCCTCAAGGCCAGCTTGTCGCATGATGTGTTCTGCATACAAGTTGAATAGGTAGGGTGAGAGTATACAGCCCTGCCGTACTCCTTTCCCAATCTTAAACCAGTCTGTTGTTCCGTGGTCTGTTCTTACTGTTGCTACTTGGTCGTTATACAGATTCTTCAGGAGGCATACAAGATGACTTGGTATCCCCATACCACTAAGAACGTGCCACAATTTGTTATGGTCCACACAGTCAAAGGCTTTAGAATAGTCAATAAAACAGAAATAGATGTTTTTCTGAAACTCCCTGGCTTTTTCCATTATCCAGCGGATATTGGCAATTTGGTCTCTAGTTCCTCTGCCTTTTCTAAACCCAGCTTGTACATCTGGCAATTCTCGCTCCATGAACTGCTGAAGTCTACCTTGCAGGATCTTGAGCATTATCTTACTGGCATGTGAAATGAGTGCCACTGTTCGATAGTTTGAACATTCTTTAGTGTTTCCCTTTTTTGGTATGGGGATATAAGTTGATTTTTTCCAGTCTGATGGCCATTCTTGTGTTTTCCAAATTTGCTGGCATATAGCATGCATTACCTTGACAGCATCATCTTGCAAGATTTTGAACAGTTCAGCTGGGATGCCGTCGTCTCCTGTTGCCTTGTTATTAGCAATGCTTCTTAAGGCCCACTCAACCTCACTCTTCAGGATGTCTGGCTCTAGCTCACCGACCACACTGTCAAAGCTATCCCCGATATTGTTATCCTTCCTATACAGGTCTTCTGTATATTCTTGCCACCTTTTCTTGATCTCTTCTTCTTCTGTTAGGTCCTTGCCATCTTTGTTTTTGATCATACCCATTTTGGCCTGGAATTTACCTCCAATGTTTCTAATTTTCTGGAAGAGGTCTCTTGTCCTTCCTATTCTATTGTCTTCTTCCACTTCCACGCATTGCTTGTTTAAAAATAATTCCTTATCTCTTCTGGCTAACCTCTGGAATTTTGCATTTAATTGGGCATATCTCCCCCTATCACTGTTGCCTTTTGCTTTCCTTCTTTCTTGGGCTACTTCTAGTGTCTCAGCAGACAGCCATTTTGCCTTCTTGGTTTTCTCTTTCTTTGGGATGTATTTTGTTGCCGCCTCCTGAACAATGCTGCCAACTTCTGTCCAGAGTTCTTCCGGGACCCTATCTACTAAGTCCAGTCCCTTAAATCTATTCTTCACCTCCACTGCATATTCCTTAGGAATATTAGTGAGCTCATATCTAGCTGATCTGTGGGTCTTCCCTAATCTCTTGAGTCTGATCCTAAATTGTGCAAGAAGAAGTTCGTGATCTGAACTACAGTCAGCTCCAGGCCTTGTTTTTACCGACTGTAGAGATGTCCGCCACCTTTGGCTGCAAAGGATGTAATCAATCTGATTTCGGTGTTGTCCATCTGGTGAAGTCCATGTATAAAGCCGTCTCTTAGGTTGTTGGAAGAGAGTGTTTGTTATGCAGAGTGAATTGTCTTGGCAAAATTCTATCAGCCTGTGTCCTGCTTCGTTTTGTTCTCCCAGGCCATACTTACCTGTAATTCGAGGTGTCATTTGACTGCCCACCTTAGCATTCCAGTCTCCTGTGATGAAAATAACATCTCTTTTAGGCGTGTTGTCCAGTAGGTGCTGCAGATCCTCATAGAACTGCTCTACTTCAGCTTCTTCAGCATTTGTGGTTGGGGCGTATATTTGGATCACTGTGATGTTAGATGGCTTGCCCTGAATTCGAATTGAGATCATTCTGTCGTTTTTTGGGTTGTATCCAAGCACTGCTTTAGCCACTTTACTATTAATTATGAAGGCTACTCCATTTCTTCTGTGGTCCTCTTGTCCACAGTAGTAGATCTGGTGGTCATTTGATGTGAAGTGGCCCATTCCAGTCCATTTCAGTTCACTGACGCCCAGAATGTCTATCTTTAATCTTGACATCTCACCAATAACCACATCCAATTTGCCCTGGCTCATAGATCTTACATTCCAGGTTCCGATGGTGTGTTGATCCTTAGAACATCGGATTCGCCGTTCACCACCAGCACCGTCGGCCGCTAGCCGTCCTTTCGGCTTTGAGCTAGCTGCGTCATCACGTCTGGGGCTAGTTGAGCTCATCCTCTGTTCCTCCCCAGTAGCATTTTGACCATCTTCCGACCTGGGGGTCTCATCTTCCGATGGTATACCGACATATCTCTGGTTGTACTGATCCATTTAGTTTTCACGGCAAGAATACTGAGGTGGGTTGCCATTACCTTCCCCAGGGATCGCATTTAGTCTGACCTCTCTGTCATGACCTTCCCGTCTTGGGTGGCCCTTCACGGTTTAGCTCATGGCATCATTGAGGTGCTCAAGCTCCAGCACCACGACAAGGTAACGATCCTTTGCTGAAGCACCATATGTTAGCCATGTGTAATGTGTAGAAATGGATGCAATTTCTACAAATTGCAATACAATTTCTGTATTTTCAGTTCACAAAGGGCTTAATCTTTTATGCACTGGAAATATTCAGAATTTAAGATGCTGCTATCAGAATAGGACAACTGGATCAGACTCTTAACTGTGTGAAATTGTTGTACAGCCTTAAATATTATTGCACAACAGTGTTGCACCACTGATTTTTTTGCTTCTCTTTGGTTATTTTTGATTTTCCTCCAGGGACTGGGGGAATCCGGAGTATTCCTTGGATCTTCTGTATTTTTTGCTATAAAAGATGCAATAGGTGCTGCACGGAAGGAAAGAGGATTAAACTCTTGTTTTACACTGGACAGTCCACTGAACGTAGAGAGGATTCGCATGGCCTGCACTGATCACTTTACAGAGATGGTAAGGACTCTGCCCCAACACTTTTTCTTCCCTTGCATCTATCCTTTCTTTCTACTTCAGCCAGCAAGGCAAAGATTATAAATGAAGGCGTATAAAACCAGAGACGTGAAATGCCCAGTACTGTTCAGTTAAATCACTAACTGAGGAAAAAACAGAAAACTTGATCCAGATTACCTACTCCGTAAATCAGGCATGTCCAACCCATGGCCCACGGGCCGCATGCGGCCCTGAACAGCTAGTAATGTGGCCCCAAGGATGAAGCACACAAAGAGTAAAATTAGAATTAAAATTTCTGATGAGCACCTTGAGAACTCACTGAGAATTGCAACCACTTTAATCAAACCAGGCATTGATGCATTAGTTTCACAAAAACAAGGTCAAATATCCCACTAGTTTTACGTTGCCCTCTTTTTTTTAATTTTATAATAAAAATACTAAAAAATAAATGAAGTTTTATTACTTATATACATTACCTATATTATATATTTTATGTGTGGCCCAAGACAATTCCTCTTCACTCAGTGTGGCCCAGGGAAGCCAAAAGGTTGGACACCCCTGCCGTAAATGATGAGCTTATTGCAGTCAGCAAAGGCTCCCGCTGGAGGAATGGGCTTGGAGACTGCCAATTACCCCTGCTCTCATAGCACTGCTTCTCATTCAGCTCTGAAGTGTCTTCTTTCTCTTCCTCCTCCAGCAACTTTTCAGGAGGTACTAGGGAATGCAGATGGAGGAAAGAGGAATCATAATCAGTCAGTCAGTCAGTCAATAAATTTCCCCCAGCACCTTCCCACCCGCATCAGGCCCTGTGAGCTGGCAAATTTAGGAAACAAGAACCACTTGAATTGCTGGAATGATCTTGATTGCTCATAGGACAATTTAGCAGAAGCTTGAAAGCCTGTCAAAGGAATTCTCCCAGGCAACTGATACCTAGCGTAATTAAGGTGGAGTTACTTCGTATCTCTTTCTCATATTTCCCTTCTGCCTTGGACTAAACAATCTTTTCTGAATGGTACTCCCTCCACCTCTGTGTTCCCTATATCAGTTAGATATTTAATCATACCACCTCCTGATGGAAATAAAACTCTGCTATACTATTTTATTGTGATTTACAGTGCAAGCTGCGAGATTTCCTCATTCAAAACATACCTGAACCACCAATTCACTGATATCACTAAAATCTCCTATCTCTCATCACAGAATCCCACCTCCCATATGAGCAAAGTTAAAAATATAGGTAAAATGTAAGAAGCAGAACAAACATTTATGGCATCGCATTTCCTTTCCAGAAGCCAATGGGAACTCCACTCACAGGCTATGAGTATAATAGACCTCTCCAGCTTTTCATCCCCGACAGCTGATCCAATATGTGGGGCTTCTGATCTCAGAAGTGGCATATAAGTGCCATCATTAATATCGTTACCCTCCATTTTTTTTCTTTTAAGACTCTCTAAATCTCCCTGGGCTGCTTGCCACATCTTGTGGCAGGAGATTCCAGAATTTTAACTATTGCTATGAACAGAGGAGTATTTCTGTGTATGTATTTTGCTGTCCTTGCTCTCTATCATTCAGATGAATTAGGCACTCTGAAATTTAGTATTATGAAAGAAAGAACTCCTCCATTTACTCTCTACGTTCCATTCAGAATTAAATTGTCTGAAATTTTGTAAGCTTTCTCCTCAAGGAGATGCTCCAGGCCCACATATACTAGACTTGCATCTTCTTTTTCCATTTCTGCAGCACTGTATTGTTTTTGATCTGAGGAACCAGTTCTATGCACTGGATTGCTATTTTAATTCAGCTGATTCACTACAACCCCTAGACCCTTTCCTTAGTCTAGACCAACTCAAATCTTATGAGAGTATATGTGAAGTTCACTTTTTGTGTGTCATTATGCAATACAGTAAAGCAGTAATATAAGTGCCATGGTATTTTATTGCCCATTAAATATGGAAAGATCATTATACATGCAGAATAATCAGGACACTTGAAAGGTGTTGCATAAAAGTTGCACACCATGATTAGTATGTGTGCATTAGTAATTTTATGGTTGCCTTCTTAAAAGACTGACCTTCAGCTTGGAGCAAAACAAAACTTCACTCAATTACTCTGCTCGAGACAATCGGGTTCACATTCAGGAAATGATGGAGCAAAGCTAGCAATTCAAAGTTCCACAAAGAAGATTTATTTGTTTGTTTAATTTGTCCCTGCCCATCTCCTCCCATCAGGGGACTCTGGGCAGTTAAGTTTTTCAGGGGACATGTGGAGAATTTAACAGAAAATTTCAGTAAACTAACCAAAAGCAAATTTCCAATTTCCAAATATTTTGGAAATATTTAAGATTAACTTTTAGAGAAGCAACAAAAATAAAGCAGAATAAAATAATTTTATTTCTGAGCATTTTTATGGTATTTTTATGCCTCAAACCCACCCCCACAACCTACCGATAGAATACATGCTTGTGGAAAACTCCCACCCGGTTCAAATTGCAGCAGTGCAGAGTGGACTACTTCCCTACCCCACTTTTCCTTAATGGCATCCCAAGAATGGAGGAAAATGCTTCAGTGCAGAGTGTTATGTTGGCTGTTACGTTGCACATAATTGTAGCAGCTCAGAGTAGACCCCTGGTATGTTGTGCTGTATCTTATCAAGCAAGTTAAATATGCAATCTAGAATGTTGACTATCATAATTATATTTTATTTCATACTAAGCAATCACACTGTTAAATAATCTTTCATGCTCCTTTTTTGTTTAGATTCCAAGGGACAAGCCCGGGACCTATAAACCTTGGGCCATCCAAGTAGACTAATCTTCTACTTATTTGTTTTTCAATGAAGTTGTGATTCTTTTACCACACAACATTATACATACCTCTTCAGAAATATATCCTATGGTTTTCAGTGAGACATACTCCCCACATAAATGCTTACAGGACTGCAGCCTTAGTTGTCTATCTAGACAGTAATATTGGAACCATGTTTAGGATACTGTTGGCCAAAGATGTTCAGTTTGATTACATTACCAGATTTCAAAAAATAGTTTTTGTATGTAAGTGGAATCATTCTTGTTACACTGCATGTTGAAATGCTTAGAACGTAACCTATAAATTTCACTGTATAATGTATAGAATTGATGCAAAAAATAGATCGTCTGAGCAGTCTGTGGGATTCAGCAAATACAGCCACTCCTCTTTTAGCGACTGTGCACAAATACAAGAGTTATTTAAAAAAATCTTTTTCTGACCACTTACAACCAAATTTCGTGTGCCTGACAACAACGCATGCCAGAGTGAGAATAATGCTGGCATAGCTGTGCAAGAGAATTTTATCTGCATGAGACAGCAACATCCAGTGATCTTTGCAGCATCTCTCTCTCTCTCTCTCTCAGTCATGTATTCACTTAGCAACCATTTCACTTCCAGTTCAAGGAATGGATTGCAGTTAGTAAATGAGGAGAGGGTGTATAGAGAGATATTTACCTATACATCTATAAAAATATTAAAATGCTATAAATTGTTGCTTGTAAGATGTACACCTCACTTCACCAATTGGATGAGCTGCTACAGTTGTGGAACACTCCAACTGTTCAGGCTAAGAAGGTCAACAGTAGATTAAAACAGTACAGCTCCTGTGGGGAAAGGAAAGACAGAACTGAATGGGAGAAAAATGTCATTATGGACAAATTTATCTTGCGTATGGGCAACCAAGGGAAGCTTACCAAGGATATCATATGCTAGAAATGAAAAGCGACTATCAACACAGTTATAGGTGCAAGCAAGGCAATGGTGATTTCCAGCAGTGCATATTATACTATGTAAGAAACCTGGTTATTTTCATCATAAATGTGACACTTTCCAATGATTTAAAAAGGGGCACTCAAAAAATAGCTGCAAGTTCTATATAATGTTATATATTAAAAATGGTCCTCTTACCTGTCTGCATGCACCCACACATATACTATGTGGAATTGTAGAGAAGTCTCACGTGTGTATTCTTTAATGAATAAAGATTTAATAACTTGTCACTTTTGAAAGCATTTTATTAGAAACACTGCCTTAATCTGAATTGTAAATCTCCTAATCTGGGGTGTTTTAACAACCAATTCCCAAATTGCAATACTAGGGTTGCTATAAAACCATTCTATTCAATCTCAGCACCATTCTGTGAGGAATGCCTAAGGCCAAATAAAAGACTCAGACTCTAAATCAAGTTTAGCTCTGGCTTTTATTTAGAATAGAATGCACACCCGTAAAAAGCTGAGAGTGAGGGAAGCGCGCCAAAAGTTGAATTAAATAGTCTCGCGCCAAACAGCGCTCCACCCCCACACTCCCCGGGTGTGCCCCATGAGTTCCACGGAGTGACAGGTCATCAAGACTTGATAGGTGAGAGGTCGTCCAGCCCCATTCGCCCCGGGGGTCGCCCTGTTTATCTTCCTGCGAGGTAATGGTCCATTACCGGGCGATTAGACCTCAATATTCCTCGAAAGCCCGGACGCACCCTTCCGAACCTCGCCCTGATAATTTCTTTGACAATAGTGTCAATGGTCGATTACCAGGTTGAGATCTTGTTGTTCAACAGATCTCCCAAACCCATTACCTTCTTTGTCTGGTTTATCGCCCGCACCTCTCCAGTCATTGACACGCATCCGCGCTTTGTCATGCAAGCCGTTACGATGTCGCAAACATCGCAACGGCGATCATGACATACCGCCCTCCTGAAAAAAAATCAAGCCGAGGGCTTGGAGGGATATGCAACATGGAAGTTGCGGACTAGCTCGGGGGCCTGAATGTCGCGGGCAGCGATCCACTCAGGGTGGGGAAAGTGTTTCCAGCACACTAAGTATTGGAGAGAGCCACGAAGCTTGCGGGAGTCGAGAACCTCTTGACTTCGAAGTGCTGCTGTCCGTCGATCATGACGGGTGGAGGGGGGGGAGTGCGTGGATGCCACCGGGAGGGGTCACTGGCCGGCTTGAGTAAGCTGCAGTGGAACACAGGGTGCAGCCGCTTCAAATTATGAGGTAGATCCAAATGCACCATGACTGGGTTCACAATTTGTGTAACTTGAAAGGGGCCAATAAATTTGGGGGTCAGTTTCTTGGAAGGCTGAGGTGACTTGATAAATTTAGTGGAGAGATAAACCAGGTCCCCTACTCAAAAAGGCGGCTGTTGGCTCCTGTGCTTGTCAGCCTGAAGTTTGTATGAGGTCTGAGCCTCATTGAGAGCATCCTTAATGACGGGCCAGGAGTCTGCGAGTTTAGAACCCCAATCACAGGCCACCACTACTGGAGACGGGGGCTGTGGGAGCTCAGGAATGGGGACGAAGTCCTGACCCGACACCACCCCAAAGGGGGTTTGTCCCGTGCTTTGATGCACAGCGTTATTGTATGCAACCTCCGCGAAAGGAAGCAAATCCACCCAGTCGTCCTGGTGGTAGTTGATGTAGGAGTGGAGGAATTGTTCAAGGGTGGCATTGAGGATCTCAGTAGATCCGTCAGTCTGGGGATGCCAGGAGGTTGACAATGCTTGCTCGGTGCCAATTAATTTCAAAAAAGCCCGCCAAAACCATGAGGTAAATTGTGTGCCCCTATTGGTCACCAAGCGAGAGAGGCAGCCGTGAAGGCAGTACATGTGCACCAAAAAGAGCTTCGCCAGCTGTTGCGCCGACGGGATAGAGGCACAGGGGACAAAATGAGCTTGTTTGGAAAAGTAGTCTTTGACTACCCAAATGACTGTTTTCTTTTGACTGGAGACGTAGAGATTTCATCCCAAGGGCATGAAGGGTTAGCCATGGGCTGCAGCAGCCCCTGGGGTTTACCGGACGGCCGCTTAGACATTGCGCAAACAGGGCAGGATGCCACATACGTTTTGACATCCTTCCTCAGCGAGGGCCACCAAAATTGGCGTCGGGTCAAGTGGAGGGATTTGAGGAACCCGAAATGACCAGCCTGTTTGCTGTCATGAGAGCGGCTGAGGATAGTTGATCGTTGCGAGTCAGGGATGTATAAACGTCCCTCCACCCAGGCGACGTCTTGTTCCATGGAAACCTTGTCAGGGTTAGCAAGGAGCCAGGGATCAGACTTTAATGCGAGGGCAAAATCTGCACGCAACCCACCCGGCATCTGTGGTTGCCTGCGGCCCAGAGCGGGCTGCGCCGGAGTCGTTTGCAAGGGGGGGGGAGGCTGTTCCCGAGCGCGGCTCTGGGTGACAGCGGCCAAACCCAATTGAGACTCAGAGAGCACAGTCCCCACGATGTCGGAGACAGGCTCCACATCCTGGGGCAGTCGGGAAAGTGCATCTGTCAAAAAATTCTTCTTCCCTGGAATAAACTTCAGCTGAAAGTTAAAACGGCTGAAAAATTGAGCCCAGCGAATCTGCTTAGGGCTGAGGCGCCTGGGCGTGCGGAGCACCTTGAGGTTGCGGTGGTCTGTCCAGACCTCAAAATGGCAAGTCGCCCCTTCTAAAAGGTGACGCCAAGCCTCCAGTGCCGCTTTTACTGCAAATGCCTCTTTTTCCCAGACATGCCAGCGCCTTTCCGTCTCAGAAAATTTCCGGGAGAGATAGGCACAGGGCTTCAAGAGTGCAGCAGAATCCTTTTGTAATAGGATAGCCCCAATTGAAAAATCAGAGGCATCAGCCTGAACGACAAAAGGCCGTTCAGGGTTGGGATGGGATAAAATTGGCTCCGCTGTAAAGAGAGCTTTCAACCGGTCGAAAGCAGCCTGACAGGCGGGAGTCCAATTGAGCACGGCCCCTGGGTTTTTTACCTTGCGCATCTCCCCGACGCCTTTGGTCCGCAACAAATCAGTCAAGGGCAGGGCAATCTCCGCGAACCCTTTTGCGAAGGATCTGTAGAAATTTGCGAATCCCAGGAAACTTTGGAGCTGGCGCCGGGTGCGCGGGTGCTCCCAGCTCAAAACAGCCTGAACCTTTGCAGGATCCATTTCGATGCCCTTATCTGAAATCTTGTAGCCTAAGTAATCCAGGCGCGACTTATGGAATTTGCACTTGGAAAGCTTAGCATAAAGTTTAGTGTGCCAGAGCTTGGTGAGAACCTGTCTTACCAATCTTTCGTGTTCTCTCTCAGTTTTGGAGTATATCAGGACATCGTCCAGATAAACCAGTACTCCTTTAAACAAATGGTCATGCAGAACCTCATTAATTAGTTGCATGAAAAGCCCCGGGGCCCCTGCAAGACCAAAAGGCAGTACCTTATACTGGAAGGAGCCCAAGGGACAGTTAAAAGCTGTTTTCCATTCGTCCCCCTCCCTGATGCGAATGCGGTAATACGCCTCGTGGAGGTCCAGTTTGGAAAAAACCTTTCCAGTCGACAAGTGTGCCAACATGTCTTTCACGAGAGGGAGGGGGTACTTGTTTGCCAAGGAGGCTGAATTTAACCTGCGATAGTCTGTACACAGTCTCAGGGTACCGTCCTTCTTCTCGCGGAACAGAACGGGCGCTCCAACCGGCGAGTTTGCCGGTTCAATGAAGCCCCGAGCGAGGTTTTTATCGAGGAAGTCCCGCAATGCCGCCAATTCCTTTTGTGTCATTGGGTAAATTTTTGGCTTAGGCAATGGGACATGAGGGAGCAGTTCAATGGCACAGTCCGTCTTGCGATGGGGGGGTAACTGGTCTGCCTCCTCCTCCCCGAAGACGTCAGTGAAGTCTGCGTATTGTTCCAGCAACCCCTCCATGGGGGAAGCGTGAACTTGAGGGTCAACAATCTCAGCCCTCCCTACAGTCAAAGTGAGGGATTTCCCCTTAGCAGGTGCCTGGTAGAACCCATCCTCAAACGTTATCGTACGGGTCCTCCAGTTAATGTAGGGATTGTGGCGAGTTAGCCAGGGGATTCCCAGAACCACTATAGGCTTGCCCACCGGGGTGACCACGAATTCTATGGTTTCCCTGTGCATGCCTATTTGTAGGGTAAAATTCCCTGTACCCTGGGTGGCCGCCGCCCCCCCCCCCCTGCCATGGAACCATCGAGTTGCTGGAAGATCAGCGGCTTCGGGAGAGGGAAACAGGGTAAATTTAGCGCAGCGACTAGGTTGGGGTGGGTCAGGCATCTGGAACACCCGGAGTCCACCAAAGCCCTGACTTCGATGGTCTTGGAGCAGTAGCTCAGTTCAATTTTTATGGCCAGGATGGGACAGTCTGCACTCACCCTGGTGGTATCGCACCCATTCTCCACCACCTGTCGAGCGGCGCTGTTTAGGACAGGTGGAAGGCGTTTTCTGCTGGCTGCTCCGGGGCAGCCAACCCGTCCCCCGCGAGGTAGACGTCCTCTTCTTCGTCCGGGGTCGCTAGTGCCCCTGTCAGCCGTCGGGGAGGGTTGGGTGGTTTCTGCGGAGCCTTCTGCGTCGGTCTAGGTGGGCGATCCGCCGTCCTAGCCTTGTGGCATTCTGCCACACGGTGACCTGCCTTACCGCACTTGATGCATTGCCCACGGGCAAAGCGACGTTGTCTTTCGGCGTCCCATGTCGGGCCCGACTGTGGCACTGGCCCTTTCCCGCTGGGAGGAAGCCTGTCGCTCTTAGCCACCAGCATGAAGGTGCGCTGGGCATGTTCAGCCTTCCCGGCAAGACAGATCCAGTCATGCAGTGATTCCGGATCGTCTCTGTACAGCGCCCATTGCAACACCTCTCGATTGAGGCCATCCTTAAACATATCGATCAGGGTGGCCTCCGACCATTCAGGGACCTTCCCTGCCAAGACCTTAAATTCTAGGGCGTAATCTGCAACCGATTTCTGCCCCTGATTAAGTTCTTTCAGAGCGCCTTTAGCCCTCTCCTTCGCCAGGGGGTCTTCAAAGTACCTCTTCAAGGTGGTCAGGAAGGTGTGGAAGGTAGCCAGGGCTGGGGCTCCGGACTCTGACATTTGTACGTACCAGTCCGCGGCTCTGCCCTTAAGTTTTGTGGCAATAGCCGAGATTTTAGCCCCTTCCGATGCAAAACAATGTCCGTATAGCTGGATGTAGTTTGTTGCGTTAGTTAAAAAGAATGACAGGTTCGTGGGGTCACCATCAAATTTTACTGGAAAGTCTTTAGTGATCCCACCAACTGGAGAAACCCCAACCTGTGAGTGAGTAGGGGTAATCCCCACCGGAATAAAACCACGGAGCCCTGGGAAAAAGTCCCGTGCCTGGCCCCTTCCTCTCGGGGCCGGTGATAGGGTGAGTGGGATGCCGAGACCCCTCCCTGCGCCCTGCGCAGCAGCACTCTTCGTGAGCTCACTCACCACAGTTGACATGGATCGCAGCATGTGTTCTAATGATTGCACCTTGGACTCCAGAGCCCTGATCCTGTCCGGTGTGATGGGATTGTCCATCCTCGGTGCTGTCGGTTGTTGCCCGATCAGCAGTCCCGCGAATTCCCTCTCGGGCGTCTGGGGGCATTGGAGTCTCCAAGTGGTGTCAGATGTCCCCGGCCGGGGGTCCGCTACACCGTCCCACCTGAAGTGTTGTTGACTCACAACTCCCTCTTCCATTGGGGCCCTCCACTCCGGGCTGAGGCTCCAGGCTCCAAACTGGGATGCGGTGTGGGTAGGGAGGGGGCTCGTGTCCCATCTCGGGAGCGCCGATTCCAGAAGCTGTCTGGTCACCTCCCCCACTCGCGTTGAGGCCTTCGCGTCTCCGCTCTGAAGCGCTGACTCTAGGATTGTCCCCGGTTCAGTCATTGCTAGTTGCTTCTCTCGCAAAAAAAAAAATTCCTGGTAGAGGCTAGCAAGGTTCGTTCTTAAAAGACTCTCAGCTTTATGTGAGGAATGCCTAAGGCCAAATAAGACTCAGACTCTAAATCAAGTTTAAGCTCTGGCTTTTATTTAGAATAGAATGCACACCCGTAAAAAGCTGAGAGTGAGGGAAGCGCGCCAAAAGTTGAATTAAATAGTCTCGCGCCAAACAGCGCTCCACCCCCACACTCCCCGGGTGTGCCCCACGAGTTCCACGGAGTGACAGGTCATCAAGACTTGATAGGTGAGAGGTCGTCCAGCCCCATTCGCCCCGGGCATCGCCCTGTTTATCTTCCTGCGAGGTAATGGTCCATTACCAGGCGATTAGACCTCGATATTCCTCGAAAGCCCGGACGCGCCCTTCCGAACCTCACCCTGATCATTTCTTTGACAATGGTGTCAATGGTCGATTACCGGGTGATGAGACCTTGTTGTTCAATAGATCTCCCAAACCCATTACCTTCTTTGTCTGGTTTATCACCCGCACCTCTCCAGTCATTGACATGCATCCGCACTTTGTCATGCGAGCCGTTACGATGTCGCAAACATCGCAATGGCGATCATGACACATTCCCACTGCACTAGAGAGATGACATAACTATGAAAGGGACAAGTCCATCCTGGTGTACTGAACAGTGATCTTCATTTCCAGTCTTGAAAGCTTACCATTAATAAGTAAGCAATTAAGTTTTTATTCCAGATCACATGAGAAGCTATAACCCAATTTGAAAATAGCAGGGAAGATGTTTAACTGGAACACTTGGCTAAACAAGGGATCAGTGCTTTGATATCAGTTGATCAGTTCTTTTAAAGACTTTGAGACATAGTGTGTTGAATAAGACTTACCTACAACATTTGCATATACAGTTGAAATATCTGCTAACCAAGCAATATGGTCCAGACACCCTAGCAGTTTTGAGATGCAGGACCAAAAACAATCAGCAAAAAAATAATATTAAGGTCTAGAATTTGACCCTTTCAAGCCAAGAGCACAGCAAAGAGGATAGTTTTACATAATAAATAGAAACTTATCTCCTGATGTTAAAAGGATGCAGGATATGAGTCTCTTATCTATCTTTGAAAAGTCTCTAACAATGGGAAGAGGAAGCAGTATGTTTCTATATGGTTTACATTTAATGATAAATTTAAGAATTGAACTGCTTTTATATTATCAATAGTTAGTGTATGGATTTTTCTTTTTCCTGTTAATTAGGTGGGTCTTTTGGTCACATTAAGCACCTAGTTTTTTTCCCTTCACCATATGACCATCATTTATCTTTTTTTTTTCCTGTTGGCACTGTATTTTTAAAAAATTTCACTTTTCAAAATAAATAGAAGTCCCTGCCGATATGCATGGGCAAATACAGATCAGCCAGTTTTATTATTAACTTCAGCCATTCCTATATCACTTGAAACATAGAGATGTTTTTCAGGAGACCTAATGCCTAATGGAGACATCAACAGCAGGCAAAGATAGGTGGTCAGGAGGACAAGTTGTATCAGCAAAGGAAGGATGACAGCGAAATAGTTCAGTGTTACCATGAACAGAGTTGACACCTCAAAAAGAATTTTTGGCTATTTATCTGGAAAAGCATATTTTTAAACAGTTATTTCATTATCTTCCATGTTGTAAGGTTACTTGAAGTAGGGTTACCTTATTTCTGCTGGAAAAATCCAGATGGCCACTAGATGGTAACAAAAATTTGGTTTCCCCTGTATCTCCACTGCTCTCTAGTGTCATCCAGTTTGTGGGTTTGTTTGGGATTTTTTTTGGTAGCACCGATATGATAGCCCTAGCTAGGGGGCATTTTCATTTAAAACAGGGATAAAGATTTGCCTCTTTTATTGTCTCTAACATCTGCTCCTTCTGCCACAAAGGTGTTAAGCCGCATAGGTACTGTAGCTATCTGCCTTCTATTTATTTGCTATTGATTGAGTGACCATCAAGTCATTTTTGACTCTTATAATTTTTCTATAACTTTTTTTTAAATCCGTTTGATTTTTGGAGACTGCCTGGACAAGTCCCTGCAGTTTTCTTGGCAAGGTTTTTCAGAAGTGGCTTTCCCTTGCCTGCTTCCTAGGGCTGAGAGAGAGGGACTAGCCCAAGGTCACCCAGCCAGCTTTCATGCCTAAGGCAGGAATAGAACTCACAGTCTACCAGTTTCTAGCCTGATGCCTTTAACCACACCAGCTCTCTTCTATGTCGCTTAAGTCAAAAGTGGGTGAATGGCCTAACACCAAATAACGAATCACAGAATTTGAACCTTGATCCTAACTTCACACTTCCCCACTTGTTAACAACTAAATGTTTTATTAATAATGATTGTGCCCCTGCATGAAGATGTCTATAGCTGTGTAGCCATATATGCTGCTAAGTTTGCTTCTGAGTACACCATCTGGAAGGGAGCGAGTTATATAAAAAATCTACACTGCAGCATTCTTACAGCATTTGAACACAGTCACTGTGGATTTTGCAGAGTGGAACTGAACTTTTATAGAACTGTTGGAACCTACCCATTTCTTGTTAGGACCCCCGTGCAACTAAGATGCCACTCCCTGTCCTCACACAGATGGTCCTGCTGCTCTTTTTCACAGGAAACTTGAGAATGGATTGTTTTCCTGAGAAGCAAGGAAGGGCGTGCCTAAGCTGATGAAAGCAGCAGCCAGAGAAGCCAGCTTTTTTTCACAGTTCCTTTTCTCACAGGGCAGCTGGTTCAGGGTGCCAGGATGCAGGAATGTCCCATGGACAGACTCTCAGTTACATCGTGATTGCTATCAGCTAGCCTAACCCAATCAAGTGCTCCACAATATATGCTAGCCACGTTGATTGGGAACTGTGTCCGCAACACTCTTGTAGAGAATCGGATTTCCTCCAGCCAGTTTGGTACAGCGGCTTAAAGCATCGGTCTAGAAATCGGGAGAGGTGAGTTCTAGTCCTGCCTGAGGCACAGAGCCAGGTGGCTGACCTTGGGCCAGTCACGCTCTCTTAGCCCTAGGAAGGAGGCACTCCCGAAATCTTGCCAAGAAGACTGCAGGGAGTTGTCAAGAAAAAAAAACAGCACCAGAATTTGCTGTATCTCCTCGTCCCATTGCGGGAAAGTCACAAACCAGGCGCGCCTGCTGATTAGAGGCTAGATCTGGTCCCTCTTACACGTCACCTTCCCCACCCCCACATCGCTGACGCAGGCACGAATGTTTTTTCCCGGGAGGGTGGGCCTCCTCCGTAAGTTCTCGCGTCGTCTCTACTTCTCGCGGGAGGTTGAGGGGGAGGAGACTGAAGATACTACTGCCTCAAGCCACCTCTCCGTCCTCCTCGCGTCGCTGGTAAAGCTCGTGCTCCTTGGACGTTCCTTTCCTGCCTTAAAAGTCGGTGAGGCTCGAGAAGGGGTGGGTGAGCGGGCGCGGGGCCGTTCGGAACACGACTGGACAGTAACGGCCGCGCCAGTCGGGCCTCTTCCCCCCTCCCCCACGTCCTCTGGCCTGGCTTGGCCTGGCCTGGCCTGGCCTGACCTGGCGGGTAACAAAGCCGCGGCCTCTGTTGGTTGGTGACGCCGCGGCCGCCGCCGCTGCGGGGGAGAGACCCGCGGCGGCGGCGGCTGCGGCGGCGGTGGCCGGGAGGGACAAGCGGGACTCTAGCCTAGCCGTGGCGGCGCTTGCGAGAGACATCCCCCTTCCCTCGGCCATCGCTTCCACCTCCTACAGCAGCGGCCGCCTCCGCCCGGAGGGCTCGGTGGGTAGGACGAAGGGAAGGAAGAGGACGAGGGAGCGCTGGGGAAGACGAATCCAGGGAGGGAGATGGGAAGGGCGCCGTACCCCTTTTCCACCCTAGGCAGCTACGCTAGGAAGAAAAGAGTAAAGAAGAAGCGCCACATAATACGGCTGCTCTTCCGTGGTGCGGGGTGTAATGTAGTGGGAAGGAAGGTTGCCAGGTCTCCCGAGGCTCCTTGGGCGGACCTGGAGGAGGCGGAGCCTAGTGGTAACTTGATCACCAACGCAAGAAATCTAAATATTTTCTCTAGGCGCTCTCTTTTAACGTGATTATTAACCTTTTTTCCCCAGCACGTATATATGACAGATGACCCTCAACGTAGATTGCTCTTTTTTAGTGATCGAGGTGTATATGACTACATTTTCCCTTTAATAGTAAACTAAAAAACCAAAATGGGGAGAGATGAATATTTAATACTTACCCAGAAGAGTTGCAAATGGAGCTTGTAGGAAATGGCTTTGTCTCCCAAACTCTTCCTAGGTGATCACTGAAATGGGGACATTAAGCGGGGGGGGGGGTTAAAGTATTGAACCCCCCCCCCCGCTTAATGTCCCCATTTATAGGGTACAAAATAGGAGTGTTTTATCCAGTTTTAGAGTAGAAGGGGAAATCAGTCTTGGTCTGCTCTGCTCTACTATCATTTTGTTTTCCCAAGATTACCAAGAAATAGCCCTGCTTCCTGATGTAGCATCATTCCAGTTTCAAGGAGAAATACAGTACCTATTATAGGTCAAGAGGAAGACATGGGAGACATGTTGAAATTCACTCTGTGGCCCCAACATTGCCATCAACATTGGAAATGGGACAGCTAATTTCACTACCTCTTTTGCTGTCCCTCTCCCACCCTTGTCTCAGGAATCCTAATTTGTGATTTATAGCTCCACCCTAAGATGTGGAACTCTGATGAAACATTTTGTTTCTTCCTGTATTTTTGACTGTGCGTGATTATTATTTAGGAGTGTGCATGCTTCTTTTAGTGCAAATCCTTAATGAAGTTCCATTGTAATATTTAATGAATATTAATCACTGGTGGCTGAATTTAGCAAAATTGTCTTAATGCAGGTGTTATTCTAAAATCTCAAGCATATTTATTTCTCTCCTCTTGAGGCTTAAAATCTTTTGTGCTTTTTATTAATGTTGAATATTTAGTGTATTATAGCTGTGTATTTGCAGTCTGCATGCTGATGCAGAGAACTGATAAAATCACAAACTGAGACTGAGCCCTTCATTTCAAAGTAAAACTCAGCCCTGAATTAATTTTCAGGCCTCAGTACTGTAAAAATAATTATTTTGGCTTCAATCTGTAAAATAATTGTTAAAGTACTATTTCATATATCACTGAATTTGAATTTCTAGCATGTTTTCAGTTGTGATTTTCATAGTTGCTCTAACTATAGTGCCACAGCTTGGAAATTGGGACAACCATAGCTGGAACTAGTCAGAGAAGAGAGAAGGGAATTTTCATGTAAAGTATATACCTGATAAAGTTTGATTCATCCATCAGATTGAGTCACCCAAGATTTCATGGATTGTAGTGGGTGTGAACAGTATTACCAGTTAAGAAAAGCTTGCATTACAGTATTAATTAGCTTATTTAAGAGCTTTTATACATTGCCTTTCAGCCTTAAAGAATAGTTAGGTATTGATGGAAATTAGTCCCTGCTTTCTGGTTTATAATCTAAAAATATCTTATACAGAAAGAAAATAGGATTTGCATGCAAAATGAAAGCACTGGAACTTGTTTGAAAATGGCTATAATGTTTAATCAGGGAGGTTCAGATAATCCCATCATCCACTGAGCAAATGATCCTGCTACTGGTCTACAAGAAGAATAGCAGTCTTTGCCTCTTGCAGTTACATAGGTCATAGCATTTGTGTGATGGTATCACCACACTAATTTCTCATTCTGCCCAACACCCATAGTGACGATAGAGCCCCCCCATTAGTTACAACAACAGTGACAGAAGATGGCAATGCCTTGTTTCTGTTTGCTCCTATTCCTACTAATAGCACTTGTAGTAATAGAATTTACTAGAACAGACAGTGAACTAGAACAGTTTATAATAGAGTAGTTAATTTTAAAGCATCTTCCTAGGTGATGACTCAGTGAAGGACATTTGAGGAAGCTGTCTTAAGACAGGGCAGTAAAAAAGCATATTTGGTACTTAGGATGCTCTGTCAGTAAAGTTTTGATATCCAGTCTCACAATAGAAAAGATACAGCTGCTCTGAACTGTGCTATAAGTGAGCCTCCCAAGACAGGAGACGAGCTGACTATCAAGATACCTTCTTAATCAGAAGTCCACCAATGCAAAGTTTGACTTTTAATTGCTGCTGTGAACATTGCAGTTCTCCAGAAAGAAAAACAGTCGGCTTCTTTTCTCAATTGGAATAGGAATGAGATCTTCCTAATGTTCTCTTTAATGCAATAAGAATTATTAACCTGAGATAACATTAGATGTAATTGTTCTTACTTGTTATGCAATAATAAACCTGCCACCTTGGCTACTATGTATTACATAAATTGGTGGTTTGCAGTTAACAAACTTGTTTCTAGTTACTGTTCCAGTTTTAAATATAAATATGTGGCTCAGTACCCATTTTTAATGGTAATATAGACATGGAAATTTTGGTAATGGGAAAAACTTGTTATGTATTCTGATGTGTTATTATTCTGCCAATAGGTAGTAAATGTCTTGACCAAAATCTTTCTTAAGTCCTTGAGGATTATCTCCTTAACCAGTGTATCTTCAATTTGTTGCTTCCACAGGGTGTCTTTTATGAATAATCAAAAGCAGCAAAAGCCAACGCTATCAGGCCAGCGTTTTAAAACTAGGAAAAGAGGTAAGGGTAATCATATGCCTGTTCAACCAGTTTGTTTTTATCCCTTACAAATTAGCATATCAGTGTAAAGATTGATTTGTAATATGTCCTTCTGTTGGTTTTGCTGGTGAATCTTCTTGAGTCTTTGTCCATTTATCCTTCCTTTCTGTTAGACCTATTAAAAACACTTATATGTATACGTAGTAGTAACCATAGGATTAGCTTCTCCATATTTTTCCTTATTACTAATTAAACATTTATTAATATATTCCACCTAAAACCTTAAAGGTAATGATTCAGTGATCCCATTCTTCCCTGTTTCCCAGTTACTGATTTTTAATCAGTCTTCAGTCTGACAGTTATATTTCATGTGTTATATTTCATGTTCACACAAGCCTGTTAAGTTAATGGAATCAATATTTGAGGAAATTAATGTGCATTTTTACTTCTCCTTCAAGAAAGAAGTTGATTGCCAATTAACAGAATGATTGGGCAATCTGAGGAAAGACTTAATCAGGGTCATACTGTATTTGTTTCATTTTCTACAAGTAGAAATAAAGCATACTTAATTTTATCATATATGGAGGTGCCGTGAGAGAGAGATTGGGTGCTGGGACAAGAGAACAAACCTGATTCTGTTCATAATTACAAGAGATGCGGGCTTTATCTTTACGTGGTGTCATTATGTTTACGAATGAAACTTCTGTACTGCCTCAGTGCCTGGCAGCAGAATTTGGGGAGAGGTTTATTTACTTATTATCCAAATTTCTATTATTCTATTTAATATAAACCATTTCTGGTTGTCTTAATTTTTCTCCAAACTACTTAGCTTTGAGCTTACAAATGTGAGAGCTACATTTGAAAAGTTTCTGGTTATATACATTGGCTTCTGTGACATAGTGTCAACTGAGTACATAGTATGCTTAAATCACAGGAATGCAAACTTGTAAACAGTCATTGTGTTGCAGACTTACAAGGTGAAAACATTTGCTCAGGACAAAGCAAGGAAAGCATTTTCTGATGCAAAGTCATAAACATAAACTACCTAGAATGGCTTGAATAGGTAACATAAAAATAATTCTAATTAAAAATAAAAATAAGCTGAAACTTCAATTATTTTAAAAGGTGTCTCTCTTCAGTAATGTAGTTCTTGGACACATCAGTCTGGAAATGAGTCCCATTGAATTCAACAGTGTACTTTAAATAGGCAACATAGGACTATATATTACTTTGAATCAACATTTGTCATAGTTTTACATAACTTACAATGAAACATCATGAATTGAGTTTGTGCGCCCACACTGAATTAGGGAAGCTGTCTCACTTCTGCCAGAGGCTGTGTTGACTTCTGTCACGTAGTGAATTAACACAGTTTGCACACTGTTTTCTTACCATTTTAAACTCTCAAAGAGGGTGGTGGCTTTGGATTTGCAGCACACGTCAGCCGCTCATTAAGTCCAAGATCTTGTGGCTTCTGTGGGATCCTTGACTTTTCTTTTGGCTTATCTGTTTCTCAGCCTGAAATGAATAACTCCAAGTATTCTGACTTTCTTTTCAGAAACATTTACAGTATTATTTATTGCAGATGAAAAAGAGAGGTTTGACCCCACTCAGTTTCAGGACTGCATTATTCAAGGTTTAAATGAAACTGGCAGTGATTTGGAAGCAGTAGCAAAATTCCTTGATGCTTCTGGAGCAAAACTTGATTATCGCCGCTATGCAGAGACACTCTTTGACATTCTGGTGGCTGGTGGAATGCTGGGCAAGTATATTTTTATTGGCTGTTCGGACTATGAACACATGGATGCACTGTAAAAACATTCTGATTGTTTTTTCAGAATTGCTTGTACATATATAAAATTTGAGAGTGATTGTGGTGTTCAAAACAAAATATAGAATAGAGGCAATATATGCTGCAGTGTGATCATTTTAACATAGCTGTTGGAAGAGGAATCCTGGCTCAGACTGGGTCTGAACAAAGCTCTCAGTTGGCTTTCAGCGTTCTCCAAAAATGCTTTAAGATAAGGATCAGGTTCATTTGCCTACCCAATCCTAGATAAATGAATTTTATTTGCAGTAAATTCAGTGTAATATGTATTGTTTAAAGTTTGACTGTTTTAACAAAGATGATCTTGTAGACCAAAACAAATTGTAATACAGTTGCTTTTCTTGTAATTGAAATATCAATTTTTAATAGCCCCAGGTGGTACCCTGGCAGATGACATGATGCACACAGATGTCTGTGTGTTTGCTGCACAAGAAGACCTAGAAACAATGCAAGCATTTGCTCAGGTTCGTGTGTTTTATCTTACTCTTTTCTTGATCCTACCTTTCTACAGTATGATACATTTGTATAGTAAAAATTAACTTTTATAAATGGTTGGTACTTGAGCGTTTTATTTCTTAAGCCGGATCATTTTCATTTATTTTATAGGTCTTTAACAAGCTGATCAGGCGATACAAATACCTGGAAAAAGGCTTTGAGGATGAAGTTAAAAAGGTATTCAATGAAAACTAGATTTTTACCTTATATTGCCAAAAAAAATGGATTATTTATATAAATAAGCAAGTAGTGTTAGTCTGTCTGCCTCTGCTGGTCGTTTTCAATCTGAAAAGGAAAAAAAAATGGTTCACCTGCTTTGTAACAGCTTTACTTTGCTGGGGCGGGGGTGTACATTGAAAGAGCGAGTGAGAAAATGGTTAATTACAAATGTTGTCTTTTAAGCATTTTAATGCAGAAAAGTGGTGGTCTTTTGATGATTCCCATATAAAATCCTTTATAATATTGTAGTAGTAATCAGGAATGGTTTCAGTATCTCATTTATTTCAAAATGCTTCTTACCATATTTCCTCTTGCAGTTGCTGCTCTTCTTGAAAGGTTTTTCTGAATCTGAGCGGAACAAACTGGCCATGCTGACGGGTATTCTTCTGGCCAATGGGACACTTAATGCATCAATTCTCAACAGCCTGTATAACGAGAATCTTGTTAAAGAAGGTAACTACAGAAATCTTGTCTCTGATGTGGCTTCTTCCACTCTGTTTTCATAGTATGTTCAGTGATCATGCATTCTATTTAAACCTAAAATTGCTTCCACATTTGAACATAAGAAGCAACGGAAATATGAAAAGGGCAAAAAATAAAAATAACTTTAAATAGCACTTGAAGCCAGGGAACATTGTATTTTGCTTCCTCGCCAATAGAAATTTGTCTAGTCTCAATTCATTACATATTATTATATTTTTTAAATGATTTTAAGATCCTCAGCTCCTGCAGGCAGCAGGCTCTGTATGTGTTTTGGTTACAATGAAGCAAACGCTGTTGAATTTATTCTCAGTGTAATCCTGACATTGACTTGTATTATTGAGACTGTCACCTTGACATTTTCCTCTCGAAAAGCCTACTGTAAGTACTAGTGCGTGAAGAGGAGCTCCATGATCTAAATGTATTAGTTGTTTAGGAGAAAACTTGGAAAGCCTGTGGAAGGATTGGATTATGCATGTTCCTACTGTAGAGTATTAAAAAGTAATTGTACAATTCTCTATGCAGGTGTTTCAGCAGCCTTTGCAGTAAAACTGTTCAAATCATGGATAAATGAAAAAGATATCAATGCAGTGGCTGCTAGCCTTCGTAAAGTCAATATGGACAATAGGCTGATGGTAAGTAAATAGTGTTCTATAGTCAAAGTGGAACTTCTGTTACCCAAGCAGAGAGTAAAGTATTGGTCTTTACCAAGAATATTATTTTTAGCTTTCAGGGGTACCCAGGTTCCCTTTCTACTACACAGTGATTGTCCTGGATTCATAGGTTCATGCCTGAAGGACAACTGATAGTTTAATTCACCAGTGCATAATAAAAAGATCTTCTGAATTTGGTGCCTTCATTACATCTCACTCTGGTTTTGGCATTTGGGTACATTTGATAAATCTGGAGTTGAATTTATAACGCAGGTTTTGACATAGTGTGGACCACAGGAGAACTTGATAGGAAAAAGTATAGTATTAAAAACTAAGATACGTGACTCCTCATATCTACCTTCTGAGCAGATAGGAAAATTAATTTTATTTTGAATATTTCCATGCATCAAACAAGGAAGAATCTTTGTGTTAAGCACTAATGCTTTGCTTCCAAGTATAGTTCCTTAATCAATGTTTGCAAAAAAATATGTTTCAGGAACTCTTTCCAGCCAACAAGCAAAGCCTTGAACATTTTACAAAATACTTCACTGATGCAGGATTGAAGGAACTTTCTGAATATGTTCGGAACCAGCAGTGCATAGGGGCTCGTAAAGAATTGCAGAAAGAACTTCAAGAGCAGATGTCACGAGGGGATCCCTTTAAGGATGTAAGTATATTTAGCTGACAAGTTGGATTCAGTAAGATCTTAATGAACTACCAGAATAATGAAAATAGCATTTTTTAAACTGAGCATTGTTTTGGTGAGTTAGATTCTTAAGATTTGTCAAATATGTTTGATTAAATAACTTCTTCCCTGTGTAAAAGATTGTGTTTTACTGAGAAGTGCTAAGAAACACCTAGCCAGTCTTGGCTGATCTCAGAAGCTAACTAGGGTCAGACTTGGTTAGTACTTGGACAAAGGTCTTCCTGGGAATCTCAAGGCTGTTAGACTGAGAAGCTGAAAATATATCCGGGAAGAAGGTAATGGCAAACTACTCCCAGAAAACTGGATGGATGTAGCCACCAGAATGTGAGGGCAGCTTTGGGGCACCTTTACTTTTTAAGTATTAAGATTGTTGCTAGTATATTACTTCTGCAAACATTTTCTGTTCAGAAACATAATGAAAGAATAGTTCATCGTAAATAATTGTATGCATAACATTATGTATCATTGTATTGTTAGGCTACCAGCTTTCTCCACAACACCCACGTTTTTTTTGTCTAAATTGTAATTTGAAATCTGCTTACTTTTGTGTTCATCCTCCTCTTTAGTACTACTATTATCCGAAGCTAACCTTTCACATTTGAGCCCAATCATGGGGGAGATCTAATTTGTTCAGTCTGATTCCATGCTATCAAACACTTTTGTGGAGGGCTAAGTTCAGCCACTGTCAATGGAAGGAAGTGATATTCTGTGCCCCCCTAGAACATTTCAGTAGTCTCCTTGGCTGAATATGAGCTATAGAAATATTTGGGGCCGATCTTATGAAAAGTGCAGGTATTAACCTCTTCACAAGAACCCAAATGGTAGCTGTCCATTGGCATGGAATCCTGATGCTATCCATACATAACTCCCTCCTTGGTACTGTTTTAGCATTCCTGTACTGTATAATGAATATGTCAGCAGAAAGCAATTGCATGAAGATTGTCTGAAAGGCAATCTCACGTGAATGCTCTTTGCCTCCTTTTAGCAAGGGTTGTGGCATAACTAGTTCCTTCCAGTCTGCTTCCTAAGAATTGGCTAATATGGCTATGCAGTAGTTTGGGTTTGCTTCTGTAAAAGCGCTTTGGCACGGAGAAAGATTCTCTTTCTCAGGATCGCTGCAGTTGTGTTCCAAAGCAACGTTTGGGAATCAAATCCAAAGCATTCCACCACTCTTTTGGCTATTGTTAACGGTATGTCTCAGACCAGTGATTGTGGTCCACTCCTGATGGGTTTGGTTTTAATAGTTCTTTCATGGCAATGGAGGAAAGCCAGATGGCTATGTTTGTATTTAGAATTAATGTTCTAAACTTTCTAGATGTTCCTAGCTGTTGACCTGCCTTGGAAAGTGCATAGAAAAATTGTTTTAGGGAAAAAGAACACTCTTTTAGCCTTGAGTTTGATATTTGTGTGGTGTTCAATAGCAGATCAAAATAGCAGCTCAAAATGAGTGGTGGTTTTTATGTTGAGCATACTTGCTAAATTTGCTTATACTTAGATATGTTTGTTAAATAAAGTTGTTATTCCAGCACAGAGTTAAATTTGAATAAAGAATAATACAAAGGTGAGAGACAAGCCCCCCATTTTGGTATTTGCATGGCAAACCAAAATAGGGACAAAATGTGCAGTCCAACACTCCTCCTTGTACATATATCCATACATTCAGGTAGCAGGTCAAAGTGGAAGCTGTATTCAGATTTACTTGGACTTGAGTACAGTGGTCAGTAGTGTCCAGGACCTTGCTTGATATGGATTCTCACTCACATAGCGAGCCTCAATTAAAGTCCAGTTTGAGCTCATTACATTCAGAAAAATGCCTGGACAAGGCTAATATGCTAATCTTGCTTGCCTAGATCATACCGTACGTCAAGGAAGAAATGAAGAAAAACAACATATCAGAGCAGACTGTAATTGGCATCATCTGGTCTAGTGTAATGAGCACTGTGGAATGGAACAAAAAAGAGGAGCTCGTCGCAGAACAAGCCATCAAGCACTTGAAGGTATAGGATTAGCTTTTAAATATTTTTTTCAGTCTATTGCAGGTGTGTGTGTGTACACGTGCACACACACACATATGTATGTACAGTATGTATACAGTTGTAATCGAAATTATTCAACCCCCATTGCAAATCAGGTTGATTGTCAAAATGTATAGACATTCCATGAGGAATGGGCTACGATTCCTTAGGAATGCTGCCAGAAGTTGGTGTCTGGCTATGCATCTTGTTTACAGCAGGTCGTAACAGCAAAAGGGTGCTCTGCTAAGTACTGAAGATGCTTGCCATGAAGGGGTTGAATAATTTTGAGACTGGAGATGTCATTATAAGTTGCATTTTCAGTTGAATTTGGGGACACCACTTGAAGCATTTGTTGTGTTCTGCTATTTCAATTGCTTTTGTTTGATTTGTTCATTGCAAACAGCTGAAAGTCTGTACATTTTGACAATCAACCTGATTTGCAATGGGGGTTGAATAATTTTGATTACAACTGTGGATGGACGTTTCAGGAGGTTCTGTCTGAAGTTTTCCTGAAGTGATTTTTTTTTCAGAGTAAGTTTGTTTTTAAAAATTAGGCTTAATGCTGTTCTTCAGCATCCAAAGTTTCTTTCTAAGATGCTGTGCATTTCTTGACAATATTAATTTTTTTCTTCATAAGAATGGGGTAAGGCATTGCAGCTAACTTGATGTTGCTTACCTTAGTTCTTAAGAGGATATTAATTTTTGAATAACTCATCTTTATTCTCCATGGCTAAGATGAAGCAAATGTTTAAATGCAAGGTAGGAAATTATGACAAGGCTTCTCCTGTCTTTTCAGCAATACAGCCCTCTTCTTGCTGCCTTTACAACCCAAGGTCAGTCTGAACTGACACTGTTGCTGAAGATTCAAGAGTACTGTTACGACAACATCCATTTCATGAAAGCCTTCCCAAAAATAGTGGTGCTCTTCTACAAAGGTAATATATGAACCTGTCTCTTTTGAAAGCAGAGCAAGTTAACATATAATACTGGTTTCTGATGTTGATGAACCAGGCATTTATCTGCAAGGAGAATGTATTTGCAGCCTCTTATTTCAGAGGCTGCAAATTATTGCAAATTATTCCAGGCTTTAAGTTTGTAGAAAGCTGTAGAGGTTAAATAATTCAGTCTTCATAACCTAGTACAGCCTCTTTTATAACAAGATAATTATCAGATGTAATGTGTTGCTCTAGGGATTAATGCCTCGCTTTTGTGCTAAGTGTCACTGTATGGGACACAACTCAGCCAGGGAGTCTGTGAAATATACAGTCGGGACCAGAAATATTGGAGCAAGGATAACTGTTTTGGCATTTGGCCTCTGTACACCACCACATTGAAGCTGAAAGGAAACACACCCAGATGGGAGCGAAGTCAGGACTTTCAGCTGTCATTCAAGGGATTTGATAAAAGTGGGGCACGAACCATTCAGGAAGTAACAGCCAGTGGCATACACACACACCCATCGTTGGTGGCTCATAAGTAAAGGAACAAATGGCTGACAAGCAGCTGCATGGCCAGGTGTGGCCTGCTTCCTGGGTACCCCATGACCAATCAACCAGATAAAAGGCCTGGAGGTGGTTCTGAGTGTTACATTTGTATTTGGTAGCTGTTCACTGGAACTCTCAACATGAGGTCCAGAGAGGTGTTCATGCGAGTGAAGGAGCCCATCATTAGGCTGAGAAAACAAAATAAACCCATCAGAGAGAGAGAGCAGAAACATTGGGAGTGGCCAATACAACAGTTTGGAACATCCCGAAAAAGAAGGAATTAACTGGCAAGCTCAGCAACAGCAAAAGGCCTGGAAGACCACAGAAGACAACTAAAGTGGATGACTGCAGAATTCTGCTCATGGTGAAGAGGAACCCTTTCATAACATCTAGCCAGGTCAAAAACACTCTTGGGGAGGTAGGCAAGTCATTGTCAACATCTACAGTCAAGAGACGGCTTTATGAAAATGTAAATACAGAGGCTTCACAACAAGGTGCAAACCTCTGGTAACACTCAAGAACAGAAAAGCCAGATTAGACTTTGCCAGCAAACACCTAAAAAACCCTGCCCAGTTCTGGAAGAAGATTCTTTGGACTGATGAAACCAAGATTAACTTGCACCAGAATGATGGGAAGAGAAAAGTATGGAGAAGGAAAGGAACAGCTCATGATCCAAAGCATACCACATCATCTGTCAAACACGGTGGAGGCAGTGTTATGGCATGGGCATGTATGGCTGCCAATGGAACCAGGTCACTGGTGTGTATTGGTGACTTGACTGCTGATAAAACCAGCAGGATGAATTCTGAAGTGTATATAGGGCTATACGTTCTGCTCAGATTCAGCCAAATGCTGCCAAACTGATAGGACGCTGCTTCATATTGCAGATGGATAATGACCCAAAACATACAGCAAAAGCTACCCAAGAATTTCTCAAGGCAAAGAAGTGGGATGTTCTTCAATGGCCAAGTCAGTCACCTGATCTCAACCCAATAGAGCATGCTTTTCACTTACTGAAGACAAGACTGAAAGACCCACAAACAAGCAGCAGCTGCAGTAAAGGCCTGGCAAAGCATCTCGAGGGAGGAAACTCAGCATCTGGTCATGTCCAAGGGTTCCAGACTTCAGGCAGTCATTAACTGCAAAGGATTTTCATCCAGGTATTAAAAGGCGATCCTTATGTTTGTCATGATGTTGGTTTGTTCCATTACTTATGAGCCACCAACGACGGTGCGTGTATGCCACTGGCTGTACTTCCTGAATGGTTAGTGCCCCACTTTGGTCAAACCCCTTGCATTACAGCTGAAAGTCCTGACTTTGCTCCCATCTGGGTGTGTTTCCTTTCAACTTCAATGTGGTGGTGTACAGAGGCCAAATGCCAAAACAGTCATCCTTGCTCCAATATTTCTGGTCCTGACTGTGACCTTTCCTTAGAGCACTTCCCCACAATTAACCAAGGCACAAAGAATACCTTTGTCTTGGCATCTTTGTGCTGATTGCAGTGCATTTCCCAGCGGAATGGAGATTTTTATATATTCTGAGTGGAATCCAGAATTCCTGTGAGCAGAACTTCACTCATAGAAATATTCTGCTGGGAAAAAAGAACACAGTGATTATTTCTCCTTTTCCTAAAAACTGTTCCAGGAGGTCCCAAATCCTTGGGTGGGGGGCAGCTTCAGTAGAAGAGAATAATGACATCAGGCTTCCCTCTTGATTCAGCAGATGCCTCTGAAAGAAATCCTTCTGTTTGTAGAAGGGGGGCATGCTGGATTCTACTCTCTCTACTTTGGATTCTTATATTGAAAACCAGCCTCAGCCGCACAAATAGTATATCTTATCATGCATCTTAAAAAACAGAGGTAGTCAACTTGTGAGTCTCTAGATGTTGATGAAAACTCCCATCCTCTCTTGCCAGACTATTTCCCTTCACCTAATTTAAAATCCCCCCACTTTTTTTTTTACAATTAATCTGAAAGTTTAAATCTGCTGCAAAATGAAGTCCCCTTCCCCCCAATGCTTCTGGTCTCTGACTGAAAACGGGAAGGATTGTAACCTGCTGGCATATCCAGCCCTCTTCCAGTTTAAAACAAGGTAGGGAAAGCATGCAAAGCATGGATTCTGGAATTCTTTCCAATTCCTTAATAGAAGCTCAATTTCAAGTCACACGAGCAAGGCTTAGAATGGAGAAGCCAGCACCATTCTGAGACACTACCTGACTGCCCTCCATTAGCGGGCACTGGGGGATTTTTTTTCTCCATAACCCCTAGTTGGATCCAGCCCATACTGAATTTTTTACCCCCCCCCTTCCAATTTGATCTCATTCTGTACAAGCTTTGAGGTTATACTGATGGACATAGTTCTGAGCCCCTTTACATAATTTCTTCCTGATGTACTGCTGGTCTTGAACAAATTTTTAAAACTACGTAGATAAATGTATACTGGGAAAGTTAAGAGCTGATCATCTGGGATGGGGTTTTAAGGGTATGATAGCTTGGAAGCGTATGGGATTAGAATTTCCAGAAGGAGCTGTTTGTGGGGGGTGGAGTCTTTTGTCTTTATTTAGTTTGTTAAACCTAAATAAAGGGTTACCCATGGGGGGGTGTAAAAAATACCACTTTTCTTTCTTAGCAGTTGGATGCTAAAATTGGTACATTTTCTAGGGAGGCAAAAAAGTGTGAGGGAGGGGCATTGCATATAGTCCATGAATTGTCCACCATTGATCTTGATGAAGAATTTAATTTGTTCTTATCTTTTACAAAAAGTTAAAATGAAATGACAGAACTCTGGCATATGCATCCTTAATATAAATAAATATCCAGTATTGCTGGTGACAAAAACTTCAGAGAAGTTTAAGTTGGTCATAGAATCACTATAATAGAGTGTAAAATCAGAATTGCTGTGTTGAGTTTAAGTATTCAAACTGCTTTCCATGTTACCTATTTATAATAATTACAGCCCTCATTAGAGAAGTTATACTGTGGAGATAATTATAGAAAGAGTTCATGGTAGAAACAGAATTCAAATTAATGACACCAGGAACAGGCTTCTTGGACCATATATGGAACAAGACAAAGCACTTTATTGCCAGAAATGAACAAACAGCTCCAGAACAGCCCTATTGCTGCATTTGGTGAGAAAACTAGAACATTTTGGAGATCACTTAACCATTCCATGCCCAGGATGGCAAGTTTTGCCAACTGCTATGCAGAGGTTTGAATGTCTTTGGACTAATGGAACACTTCTGAATGTTTGGAACGATTTGCACTGTGCAAAATGATATTCAGAGGCATTCTGAAGGAGAAAGTTGTGAGGAACTAAAGCCAGTATTTGATTTTGAGGACTGTGCAGAGAACAAAATAATGAGAATTAGAGAACACTGTAAGTGTAGGGAGAAATGCCTGTGCTCATTATAATACATTCAAGAGGAGCTTCTTGAAGGTCCAGCAGAAAATGAAAGAAATGCCTCCTGATTTAGCCACTGTTAAGATTCCTTGCCATCAGATGCCATAAGTTGCTGTTCAGATTGTAAGAATATTTGTCAAATGACTTGTAAAATAAACCCATTTTATTCTTAACAGTACGGCATTTGCTTCAACTGCATGTTGTTTTTTTAGTAACTCTGTGAAGGGATCTCCAGTAGCTCATTTTAATATAGAATTTGTGATAGCTGGGTGTCTTTTCTGAGATTGTTATTTTGGTGTCTTGAAGAAAACGACCGTTCTTTCTTTTTTGTCACAAGGAGTCACTTCTGCAAATATTGGGTTGCTATAGAAAAAGTCTTGCCTGACCTAGAAAGTAGGCAGAGAGATGTGTTAGTGAGATGTGTGGCCTGACAGCCCTTTGTTTTCCACAGCTGAGGTGCTCAGTGAAGAACCCATCCTCAAATGGTATAAAGATGCGCACCTTGCCAAAGGAAAGAGTGTCTTTCTGGAACAAATGAAAAAGTTCGTAGAATGGCTCAAAAATGCGGAGGAAGGTAAGTAGCCCTGCTGTTATTAAACTATTAATTATTAGGTGCCCTGAATATCACAAAACAGCCTCATGGTGAAATACTTTGTTTGTTTTGTCTTTCAGAATCGGAGTCTGAAACTGAAGAAGGTGACTAAGTTGTCAAAATGTCAACAGTAAAGCAAACAGGAACTGTAGATAAAACGTCATGTTTTGTGTCCTTCTGATTCTTACACCCTACCTCCCTTTATCAAGCATGATATAAGGGCTCTCATAGCAAATTTATGTTTGCATTTTCTAGGGTCCTTAGAAAACACAGAAATTAGGTTTTTAAAACCATGTGTTAGTAGCTTACAGGAGCTCTAGATTTGATTCTAACATTGCATTAGTCCTTTCAGTTACATTCTACCTCCTGTATTTTCTACTGTAACATAATTTAAGGCCTTCCACAACTTAAATTCATTTTACCCCTGGGTTTTCTATAAAGGTTTACAGTAGACATGGAAAATGAAATTTGTTATAAAATTCTGTTTGCAGATTAAACTGTACAAGTATCCAAAATCTAGAAGCCACATTTGTTTGATTTTGTTTGAAAGAAAACTAGACTGAAGCAAGAACGAATTCCTACATTACCACCTTCTTTCCTTTCAGCTTCTTGGTTTTGATACTCTTGCACTGTTTTAGACAGCCCTTAAAAATGCTTCTTTGCAGAATTAAGAGCTGTTTCTCAATAGAATAACAATATTCCTTGCTCTTAGTGAACACACAAGTAATTTGAGATTAAATCTTTGTGTGTAATTGAGCACTGTACAGAAATGATTTGCAGTGACCAGCTCTACTTCTGAGAATGCTAGGCAAGGAGGAAAAAATGTTTTCTGAAGGTTCTAGCTAAAAAATTGACTTTAAAGAAATTGATTTTATTCATAATGCACCTCACAATTTTCAGACTGCAGAATGGCCTAAATTGAATTCTTTTAAATTCAAAGCAGGTTTTTTGAGCTTGAAGCTGTTTGATTCAGAACATTTTGCACACTGCTAGAATTAACTTGCTTGTTAGCATTTTAGGCTCAGAATCTGAAGATTGTAGAATCTTTTTATAGGTTCTGTTTATGTCTCCCAAATTAACAAACTGATACATTGCCTTCCTAACAACAACTTGTTTGTTGTGGAACAGATATCCTTGCTACAAGTGAAAAAAATCACTGGCTGTGTTCACTGAACATGCTTAGCCTGAATACTGACTTACTCCATTTTCTGTGTTCACACAATACATGGAGTCGTAAACTTATCCAAGAGGCTGGATTGACTCAGTATTCTGAGCCACCAATAAACCAACCCTTAACATAGTGACCAAATGCAACTGCTGGGTTTTTAACTTACAGCATAACCTAATTCAAAGCATGAGATGACATCCTTTCATCATATTCTGATTGAAGATGTATAGAAATTGGTTAATTCATGTATGATGTTAACATTTGGCTTCCTATATGCTTTTTTCCTACGGAAGAGTACTATGTAACCTGCACTTAAATTGTGATAGTGGAAAGTTGGATTTGTTTTCAAAGAAGAGTTGGGCATGAGTTGTCCAAAAGTGGCGTGATTGGTCTTGCTTAAAATGGTTTGATCACATGCAGCGTTATCTGAAGCTCTTGTCTTGCTCAAAGTTCATACAGGATAGAAAAAAAATTCTCAATTGTAGGAAATTTCCTCCAATTCTATCCTAGAATGCAGATGTAGCTGAGGATCTACTTTCCTAATGGAGGTTCTTCAAAAGAAAAATTGCCCTCTGTGGCCATGTTAACAAAGTACATTCCTCATACTTCCAGCTTCAACCTTCTTTGCAGCCTGCCCCTTTTTGAACAAAAAGATTTGTTTCTGCTTCAGTGTAAAAAAAAATCTGCACTAATAAAAAATAGAGCCCAGTACACTGTTTGTTAATTAAGAGAGCCAGTTTGGTGTAGTGGTTAAGGCACCAGGCTAGAAACCAGGGGACCGTGAGTTCTAGTCCTGCCTGAGGCACAAAGCCAGCTGGGTGACCTTGGGCCAGTCCCCCTCTCAGCTGTGGGAAGGAGTTAATGGCAAGCTACTCTTGAAAAACCTTGCCAAGAAAACTGCAGGGACCAGTCCAGGCAGTTCCCAGGAGTCAAGACTGACTCAAAGGCACCCCACCACACACACACACACACACAATTGAGAGTTGATCTGATTAGAAAAAGCAAGTTGGGGTAGCAGAGAGCAGTCTGAGAGCCAGAGGAGGAGGCAGGGTGTGCTTATCTTGTCAGGCATTTTGTGATAATACACATAATATGCTTGTAGTTCCAATAAGCTCATTGACCCAAAATTATTGAAGATCCCTCAAGTATGGCAAGAATTGGCACTAGAACTGGGGTGAGTGGGGGAACTACACTTAATATTTGGCTGGGGGTGTAGTAGTTCAGTTCGTTTTAAATTAAGCCTATTTCAGCCTTTTCCTAAGCGCTCTGTGTAGGATATTATGAACGGCTTGCCTGAAGGGCCCATAACCTGGCAGATTCATTTGGTTAACTAATCTTCTAATTTTTATTTATTTAGCAATTCTACTCCAGTGGGTAAGCAGATGATAAGCCTCTCTGGAGATTTGGGGGTGTTCAGATGCAGAATGTACCCATCTTGATAGTGGGGGAGCCAGGCTGTCCTGCATGTTAGATAATTGACAGACCGGGCCATGATTTTAAACAGGAGCATTGAATTGCTGCCTCTGTTGATCTGCCTGAATTTGAGCTAAAGAAAATGCCTTCAACTTTCTTAAGTTTTAAATGGCAGGAGCTTTGTTGTGTCCTTGTAAGTTACCACTTAAGAGCTAACAAGATCTTGGTCCTCAACCATTTTGAACAGGTGAACGTTACTGGAATGTTGACTTTGCTAGGTATTATGAATTTGCAGGTGGGTCTTTAAAAAGGATGCCACCCTGTTGTGACTTAACAAAACACGTGTGGTATAAACCATTAAAGGAGTTTGATTTCGGCACATACAGTAACTGCTTTTGCCAAAACTTGATTTTTCAATCACTGGTCACACTTGCCATGTTGACGTTGTTAACCCTCCTGCTGATGTCCCTGCTAGAGTGTACAAATATATGAATGCATTATATTTTGGTAACATTTTTTTCCTGGGATTTTATGGCTGTGTGGACATATTTAACAGACAGCACAAAACCTGAAAGGCAATTTCTATAAATTTGGAGTGGAAGATGGTTAATGAAACCTGTGAAGGGAATATCAACGTTACGGTCTTTTGTAAAAAGTGTACTAAATCAAATCAATTAGTGAGGTGTTTTGTGAGATAAAAAGAGGCATTTGCTCAGAAGAAGAAAATATTTGATAACAGTTCCTAAAGTGTAGACTCCCTCTTTTGAACATACACTTCCAACTCTCATTTCACATAAATCTTCTAGTATTTACCATCCAGTAGCTTTATTCTATTTTTATTAGCATCTGGAAATGCTAACCACCTTTAACTTCACTGCAACTAGTGACCATTTTTATTTTAAAAAGCTCAACTGTACCTTACGGCTGTCTAGAAAATAGGACTGCACACAAAACTGAAATGTCATCAATTCCATTGGCTTGGAATTTGGAACAGCCAGAATATGCTATTGACACAAGCACAATTTTTAATTCTACTATGCAAAATAATGCACTCTCAATGAGCATCAGCTCATTTCTCTTTCAAAACCCAGGATCATGATTATTGGTGAGAATTCTACTTGCCAGTACATAGTAACATGTCCAGGTCAGAGCAGGTTACCAGTGGGTTGTAAAAGGTAAGAGTGGCAAACTATTACTGAGTTGTCTATTTGCATAAAGATTGCTGAAGTTTTTTGTAACATGGAGGAAACATTCAAACTTCTCACAGGAAACAATGGAAGTAGTGTGGTAGGATAACAACTGTATTGAGCTTAACTGGGACAAAAATTGGCATTTTGAACAGAGATCATTCTGAGTTTGAGGTATGCAGCACGTGCCTACTGGAAGCATGGATGATTGATCATTTTGTAGCATATCCCTTCTGCACTTTAAAACTTCAGGACCACCAAAACAGATACAAGTTAGTGAGGGTATGGTACATGAATCAGCACAGCTAAGGCTTTTAAAAAGAAGTAACCAAGTCCATTGTCCAATCACTGCATCTGAAGTACCCTCACTCAGGAATAAGCTTTCTGAAATCCATGATAACTGGACTAACCAAACCATCACTGCGATCATATATAGTTCTGGTCTTGTGAGGGATAGGAAATAAAGACATTTCTGGGTTGCTATGTGAGGGAGGGGGAGATCCCTATGGTTTGTATTTCTCTCCCACCCCCAAAAGATAATTGAGAATGAAGCTTTCTGAAATGAAAGCCAAATTAAATTATGTCAATTCTTAATAAAATCTGAATCTTGATAAAATCTGAAAGGCATTCATAGCGCTAAGGGAATTAAAGCAACCACATGAGTCACCAAGTGCTGCAGTCACGTGAGTTCAAAAACACAGGGACTAAAGTCTGAGGAACATTCAAGCATCCTTGGTTGCCACAGCTTATGTGCAATATTAAAAAAAAATAATTAAAACATTGATAAGTGTTAAATGTTTTATTTTAAGAGCTAGCTTAAACAGAACAAGACAATATGAAAATAAATTTACAGGATTACAAAATAAATATTAAAAACATTGTTTTTTTTTGAGTGGCAGTATCTTTAAAAATTTTGTTTCATCTTCTCCTTTAATGGGAAAAAGAAAGGATGCTCCAAAGCTGCTTTAAGTGTGATTCGCTCAGCAGGGTCATATTCCAACATTTTCTGAATGAGATCAAATAGATTCTCATGGTCAGAACTGTGACACTGCATGAATTCCTGTGGGTGAAAAAAAAAAACTAATTAGCACAATGGAGAACATGGAGGAAACTTATGGTCTAGCAGTCAATTCTCTTACCTTCAGTGGCTTGCAACGCCTTGAAACGTATCTGCCAGCAGAACTGAATTCATCCCAATCCAAACTATCATACCGGAAGTACTTGCGTTTTCTGTTATAGATTTAAATTAAAGGCAGCTTTAGAGATGGCAATTCTAACATAAAGCATTCTTTGTAACTGCTGTGGCACACATCACAACTCAAATTTGGCATACAACACAACTCAAATTTAAATATTTTTAAAAGATTTGCACATTTCCCACATTCTTTCATATTTATCAGATGGTGTACAGCATTCAAAAACTGCTTCACAAGCATGTTAGTGCAAGTGAAGCATCTATCCTGAAAGCATTAAAGCATCTTTTGGAAGGCTCAAATGGTCGTTTCAAAGGCTGGCCCTTGGTATTTGCATGTGCAGATTATTTCCACCAGCAACACCAATAAGTGGAAGTACACACACTCCTTTCGAATGCTTTTGCACAACTCTGAGTAGCAGTGCCACCAGATAAAACAGACAAGTTTAATTTTCCTCTAAAATTATGCCACAGAATACATTATCCCAGTCTGTTCTCCATTAGTTATCACAATCAGAATGTAGTTTTTTTACTTTGTCAAAAATAAAAGGCAGAACAGTATCAGTCTCATTCTAAACAGATGAGAACCAGCATCACCACCAGCTCAAAGACATGGTCAATGAACAGAGAAATACCTCTGATTTGCACAATTATTATAATTAGGGCCACAGCATGAGAACTTCTGCCATAACTTCTAAGATGAAATGCACATAATAGGCAAACACATACGGAGCATTGTATCTACCAATATTAATTTCTTGGTTTTACAATGTATTCTCACAGAGCCAATATAATTTGCTTCAAGGTATCTACTGAAGAGAGTGACTTGAGGAATTACCACAGCAAGAGCACCCATGCTAAGTTCAAATACCTTTACTGCTTCAGATTACTATTTTTTTTAAAGTAAGCTAATCATTAAGGAGATGCATACAAATACTGATGGCACTCTGCTGAGGAAGTTGAGAAGGTAAGCAAAAAAACCACAGGCAAAGACTTTACCTGGTCTTTTGAACCATATGATTTGGTAATGGCCCTAGTATCTTCTCCATCATAGCCAGATGTTCTTTGCTGTCATGTGTCTAAGAAAAAAAAACAATTATTGAAAAATTCAGAAAAACAAAACATTCCGTGATTAAAACCAGTTGCTACAAAATGTGTTTGGAAGGGGGAGGGGGAAGAAATTTTTTTTTTACAATTTTTAAATACTCCTAGCCAAATGGTTCATAGGCTATGAACAGACGAATGGTAATGGACATCATGTGGCAGTGCTTCAAAGAAATGTAGCATCTGAAGCCCCAGTGCCGTATAGAAAATTTGCTTTCTGAAGTAGTTCTCCAGTTTTGGATATGACATCTAGGGCTCCATAGCTAGAGCCACTATAGCCCCACGGCTTTATCTTTACTGAAATTGCCCACTTCCATTGCCAGACTATTTAATTCTTATTTTACTTTGAATTACTAATCAGGTAATACTTTAATTAGAAGTGTAATAGCTCTGGTCTTTAAAAACAACCTTCCTAATAATTATCACTACGTCTCTCTATAATGGATGTATCTGTAGTCACATACCGGAAATATTGTAAATCCAAGGTAATATTCAATAAGAATACAGCCAATACTCCAGACATCACATGGCTGTGACCATCCCAAAGCTGTAGCAAAAAAAATTACACTTAACATCATAAAATGTACTCTGCAGTTTTCTCTTTCAAACTATAAAAACTTCTGACATGAAAGTACTAAGGGTATGCTTGAAACAGGGACATTACTGACAAAACTTTTAAGTCAGCAACTGCTTTGGCTGTTCTGGGTTTTGGATGGAAACATAATATATACTGGTGATTGATGCCTGTCATTCCCCTCTCACCCCAGGAGCTCCCAGCACAGAAGATACCATTGCCCTCCCACCCCCACAGTCCCAGCCCTTCCCTCCTTCCAGCCACCACCATCCCAGAGCAGCAGATCTCATAGGCCTGCACCCTCCAAGCCTCCCTCCAGCACTCCCAACATAGCATATTCAACCAGCTGCACGCTACCACATCATCTTCCGTCCCTTGCTTAACTGAGGATGTCCTTCACGTGTTCCACACTTTGACCCTGAACCTCTTCTGCTAGACCAAAACGATTGCTCTGAGTGGTTTTTCACTCCATGCATTGACCACAATGTACTTATTTGGACACAGACCCCCCACACACAAACAAGCTCAGAGATTTTAGCAAGTCTAGAGTACATCCTAAATCACGCACTTTAAAGCTTGTAATACATATGACACACAAAAATACAAATACTGCAACTTTCTGCATTAGTGTAACATGCTTATTATCTCACCCAATATGACTTCAGGAGCTCTGTAATGCCTTGTAGATACAAGAGTACTGTGATGCTCATAATCGTATGTTGCACTTCCAAAATCTACAACTTTGATCTCTGGATGTTTCAATGTGCGTTCACCATGTCTCTGAAATGTACCATAATGTTAGTAGGCACACAAGCAGTAAGAATCAGTTAGGAAATCTATTAAATGTTGAGATAAAATTTACCAGTTTAGGGTTATATTCTTCTGTAAAATCAGAGTTCACAAACAGTATGTTTTCAGGCTTCAAATCTGTATGAGTCAGCTTGTTTGAATGCAAGACTGTGAAGCAGAAAATGGTACCAACAATTAAATGGAGTATGCTACAGCTGCTTTTTCTTCCTTCACCAGGGATCCAAATTTGAAAGCAGTAACGTACTAGCTTAAGACATCTTAAATACCAATGTTTATAAACCCTTTCTGCTCAAAAATATTTTTCAATTAAACAAGTAAATATATTGTGTTTATTGGCCTTGAGATTGCTAGAAAGATAGCTTAATACATACTTACAATTTACAGATTTGCAAATCTGATAAGCTATTTTTCTGATATGGTCCAGACGGAAAGGCAGAAAACGGTTTTCTTTAAGGAAGTCATAGGTACTGAGTCCTAGCAGTTCAAACACAATGCAAATGTGGCCATGATGGTCAAACCACTCCAACATCTGGACACAGTGACTGTAAAAACAGTAAGATTACTCAGAAGGCATCACTAAATTAGAGCATAAAAACAACTGAGCAATTTATAATTCAAAGTAAAATGTCAAGGATGAGAGGGGAACTAGTATACAAGAGAATATAACCACTTTCATTGTAAAGGATTTACCAAGGAAGGAGTAAACATGTACACAGTCTACTTTGACTGTATCATATACTTACAACATGCTATTAGGATCTGACAAATTCAAGTGCTTCAACACTCGTATTTCTGAGCGAGCTGCTTCTGAGTATCTGTCAACATTTTTTACTATTTTCACTGCTACATGTTTACCTCCCCTAAAAGACAAAGTTTTGAAGTGTCACTAATATATTCTCTGGAATAATGTGGTCTATTCACCATGAATGAAAAACACCTGTTTTAAAATTCAGTATTCCACAGATAATTACATTTTAAAAATATCTCCAGATAGTCATCTTAATTTTATTTTTAGCGTATTATATTGAAAGAAATATATGCATTATTTCCTGAGTGTCAATGAGATTCTTAAAACAAAGTGACTAATTGTACATTTCAGGGAGAGCTGTTGAAACAGACTGACTTTTTAAAATCTATCACTGGAAAACCAATGATTGCAGATATGCTAAGAATCTTCATGGAAGAACCCCGCCCCAACCCTGTATCAGGAAAACAGGTCTCTGACAATGGGGGCATCTTCAAAAGGGTGCTTCCTGTCAACAGAAAAGACAGTCCCTCAGACGTTTAGGCCCTAAAGTATTCAAGGCTTTAAAAATCAATACCAATTTTTTCAGCAGACACATGAGGGACTTCTAGTCACAAGGAAACAGCAGAAATATGATATTATGTATAATCTGAGATTTAGAAAATACTGAGCGGCATCATAAAAAATAACTTACGTTTTGTGGTCAATGCACTCTACTACTTTTCCAAAAGCACCTTCACCCAGAGTAGTGATAATTTCATCTAAAATAGATGGGAAGCAGTCAATTATATAAGCAATGACATATTTTCATTATTCAACACACCATGCTATGCCATGTAAAAAGTATAACTAGACAACTTTAAATATTTAATTGGACAAGTCTCCAAGACAGTTATGTCTATCTTGTTATCAACTGTGTTTATTATATAGGAAGTTCCAATTAAGTTTAACTCTAGAGAAAAAAGAACCCCCCCAAAGAAAAAATAAAACACGTAACAAAAGAAATGCAAAGTAAAGGACTTCCAAAAATTCCTGACTTATCTAAAAGAAATTATTCTATCTTGAAAGTAAGTTGTGAAAAATATTCTATACATCTTGCATTTAGTACGTCTCCACTCTGACAGATCAGGTGACCCTCCTCATCATCCTCTACACTCCTGGATCTTTTCCTTCGGTGACTCCTCTGGTAACGGCAAGTGTGCGGCACCAACATCATCCAGCCAATCAATATACCCGAGTGAATTCAGGGCAGAATACGAAATTCATTCAGCAGGGAGATATTCAGGCATTCAGATACGCGCCAGGCCACAAACGGTTGGCAGGAACAATTTCAAATTCCCCAGAATTTCACAGGGCACATAGTTTAGGTTACAGGAAAAAAACATGGCAAGGAACAGATTTTCAGATAAGGTACTTCAAGTGGCAAGGCAACAACACATAATATATATGCTTTTAAAATATGGTTCACTAGAAAAATTAAGTATTTTAAAATTGCAAATAAACATTATTGAGTTTAATGCTGTCATACACCAAGTGTTGGCATGTACTGACCTATAAAGCAACCTTTTTGGTAAATAATCTCAACAAAAATTAAAGAGTGTAAAATACATCCTGCATATTACACCTAATTAGGGAAATCAAAATTCATAAAAAAAATCCCTCTAGTGTTTCTAATTAAAGAGCTCTAAGCAGCCCTAACTGCTATAGATAACTTCTCATTCAACAGAGGATCTACTATGATAGTAGCGACTGCACATCACATGATAAACACTGGGGAAAGACTATGTGGACCAAATCTATCAACCATTCCATTAATAAAGAGGCAAATCCTATCCTCAGATAGCAATTTGCCTGGTGGGGCAGATCTGCAGAAAAGCTAGGTCTGCATGATTATCCTTGCTGATTTGGATTGACTGTCTTGACTCTTTGATAGAGATTCTCAAAGGTTATATCCATTTAATAAGCAGTGACTATCCGACTAAATCATGCATTTACATTTGTTTAAAAGGTACTTATTCCATTTCAATGTTACCACTAAAACCTAAGAAGTCTTAGAAAAGCATTTAAAATGTGTTTTCTCTTCAACAATTATCCTTACAGGAAAACACAACGTAACTCCATTTCAGTAAATAATTTAATCAGATATTTTCCCATTTTTGGAACACATGATCTAGGAGAAAAAAAATTTTTTTGCTATATGTATCCTCCTTCATTTGTGATTATTCAAAGGGATATGTTCAAGGTGTTTTAACTTATACATACCGTGTGTGCATGATATGATTTATTATGATGAGCCTTGCATTTTCTTTTGTAACTGCTTCTACCACTCTGACCAGATGACTTGCTGCTATGGTTGTGATAATCATTCTCATGGACCCTACAATGGTGCCTGATTTCAGACAACTGACTATCGTTGCTTCTGTATTCTTCAACGTAGCACCGTTCATGATCACCTCTTTCATGGAAGGAGCTGGTATCTTTATAAAAGCTATGGGGGGAAAAAGATCCATAAAACTCCTTGTAATGCAAAACTCCACAGTGCAGATGTCTGATTTTAAGAGCACAAAAAGACTGATTAAGCATTATCATTTTTAATAATACTGAAAATCAGCATTTCAGATAGGTATAGGAAATCAAGAGTTGTCCTTATATTTAGGATTACACCTCCTATAAACTGTTGCCACAAAATTTAGAACATTTGGCAGATATCACATTACCTACATTTTAGCTGAATTAACTGAGCAAGAAAGTAACTTACCTATCATACATTTGAGTGTGATTATATTTGCACCGTTTGCCTTCATATGTGCTGTGTGATTGTCTTTTTCTCTTATGCTGATTTTGGGGATCCCAACATTGTTTTTCATCCCAGTCAGCATATTGACTTTGTCTGGAATACCTCATCTGAAATAGATTACCAACATATAACACATATTATCACATATATCAATATCCTCTATAACTACAAGTCCAATAAACCCATCCCCATTTTTCTTAGAAATTAAAAAAGCTCATACGATCTTCCTTTTCAAGGTTGAACAAATACTGAACTCAGCAAAATACACAATGAGAAAAACCTTTACTTCCACAACAGTCTGATTCTTAGCACATTCTTAAACCAGAACGTGTAAAGAACTACAGATAAAGAAAAGCTATGGCAAAAGGTCCAAATAGTAAATGAAATATAGCATGCAAGGTTTTGAGAAAAATGAAATCCTTCTCAAAAATGTATATACTTTTGAACATTGTATGGTCTACTAATTAATTAATACCTGTTCCAATTAATATTGCCCACATTTTATCTGCTTTTGATCAAACAACATACTGCATTAAGATCTTTCTAATTCGGCATTACATAATACTTCAAAGTTATATCAGTGTCAACACTGTTACCAAATTCAGACTTTAAAAAATTTGGTAGGTTCTAAATACAGTGGACTACAATTATCACAATCACAGATGTAACAATGGGACTTCTAATCTAATAGTTCAAAGAAATCTGGCTGGAGAAGGCAGGCCTACAGTGTAATCAACAGTACGAAAGAAATTAAATATGTACCAAACTTGAAAAAAGCAATTTTACAGTGGATTCTAAAATACTTAACACAGGGCTTCAAATGGCATTCCCCATATATAACTCCCTTTCTGTCAGTGCACTACCAAGCCCAACGTGAAAAACAAAAGCTGTGAATACTGCCTGTCAAAAGTATCTCTTAATATCTTATTCTATACAAGAAATAACAATATAAATGTAAAAGCTCTACACTACATCTATAATCTGGGCAGTAATAAAATATACCCACCATGCTAAGCTAGATTAGTGTGAACCTTGGTTAGTTTTTTGATGGACTGGCATGTGAACCCAGCCTATTAGGTTCATTTATGATTTAAAACACAAAAAATGAACTGAATTAACTATGTCAAACATCTCATGGGAACACAGTCTCTATTTTTTTAAATCACTGTGGATTCTGACTAATTCCATGGAGATGTTTCATCAATATCAACAAAAAGAATATTGGTAGTAAATTTAAAGATAGGACTTGTTTGGCCCTGGCAGTAAAAGCTCTGCATTACTCTCCTTGGAAAGATCTAGCAGGCTCCTTTTCTTCCTCCTTCAGACTGAAAATCTTTTACTGACAGCCATTCTTTTCTACAGTTTCAACTGCACTTTATTTATTTTGCTATTCTGAGTGCTTGTGCCTTGGTAACAATTTCAGTGTTTATTTCCATATGATCTTTTATTACCCTGTATATAAACATTGAAAATAAAAAAACCTGAACACAAAGCTTTCTTCTTCCATATTTATTTCTTTAACTGTTTCTTCTCCATTCATAACTATCTACCACTGACTCAAGGATGACAGTATCACTGAGTTATTTTCGTGATTACTCTTAAATCATTTTAATTATATTTATTTCCTACTAGTCCATTATCTCATACTCAATATCGCTTACAATGTATTAAAATATCACACATCACACGCACAAAATATCGTTACACTGTATTTTTCCCCGTAGCTTCAGATGAGAAAACCTTTTAAAAGCTATGCAGCTTTGTGGGCGCAGCCAGCACAAAAAAAAAGGCAAATCCATTTTACAGTGACAGCACTTTCTCTCTCTCTCGACATTATATATATAAAAAATAAAAAATTCTACCTCTTCGCTAAGGCGAAGCAAAGGTCAAACATACACACGTTCAGCGGGGGCCATTTTTCTACCAGGCCCTCAAGGCCACAGCCGGACCGCGACGGCTCGGACCCTTTTGGTCCGCCTTAACGAACAGGCAGAAACTACCAACAGACTGAATCGGCTCGGCTTGCATACAAAGGAGACTAACGAGGTCTCCATAAAGAAAAAACAGGCAAGGTCCCCGCGTCTCCTGCCCATTCAACAAACGATCCCACACTCCCCATATAAGAGAACAAATTATCTCGTGCCGAAGACTCCTAACTTTGGTATTTCAGGCTTAGACTATAACCCTACCCAAACGCACCTTTCCTTTCGGAACCAGTCCCCGTTCACAGGCGTCTATAAACACGCTCGCAGCTCTTCACTGCCTATCCGCCATTACAAAGTCCTCGGCGAGACAAAATGGCGACGGGCAGGAATCTTCTGGAAAAAACGGATTATAAGGGATGCGCACGCGCAGACATAACCCCGCCCTTCTGCGTCACAAGCTAACAAAGAGGTTAAAAAAAATACCGCGTGCGCAAATCAATGCTGCGTGAGCATTTCTGCGCACGGCGTCTGGAGTTGGGGAAGCTGCGGATGAGATGTCGAGCTGTCAAGAGTGTGATTTATGAAGACCCGGCCTGAACACCAGCCGCAGTTTTCTTTTTTCAGTCATCTTGCTCGATGAAATGATCCTTAAAACCATCCTCCTAGCATATTATTTTATAAACCGCCTACAGAAAACATTGAGCCCGAATGGATCCTAGATATTCTGATCTCATGGTTCTGTGGCTCCTCCTATGTGGCTTGCATTATCCAATTCCTCTTAGAGTTCATCCGAGGGCTTTTCTAAGAATCACGGGTAGAACCTTCATAGTGTGGCGGTTTCTGTGCTAAAGAGCTTTGTCATGAAGAAACGGTCAAGTGCAAGACTTCCTTGATCCTAAGTCTCCACTCTCAAGAACATACGCGGTGAAATGCATTGCCACGCCAACTGTCACCACTGTCAAAGCAACCTCTTGAACAACAGATAACCGGAATTCTATCAGGTGAGGATTAAGGTGCTGGGAGAAGGTACTCTGGCACTGGTCTAGCATCCCCCTGCCCTTCACATTTTGGTGGAGGTAACCACTGAGCTTATGGCACTTATCCGTAAGAGCAGCAGTGCGAATCTCAGTGCCACCTGAGAGAATCCTAGTGGTGACCCCCTCCAGGCCATGATCATGAAGATATGGTTGAGGTTCAAGCTCATGCTGCCCTTTGTGGCCATGGTCCTCTCATCTGCAGTATGTACCACTTCCAGCACATAAGCATGAAGCAGCACCCATTTGTACCTCTGTCCTACTTCATGAGAAGTGCTGAGACTATAGCAAAGGACCACATTCTCACCCCAACCCATCAGAGAAAGGAGAGAAGAAAGAAGCATGCACTCTACATCAGTTGGACCAAATATCTGAGGAGGATGTAAGCTAGTAGCAGTTCCAACACTTCCTCTCTGCATCAGTGATAGAGTCAAGGCATCACCTACCTTTCAACAGTAATGCATTAAAGGATCTTTCAGAGGCCACCAGGTGGAGGAAGTGCGGGAATTGGACATCATCCATCACGCTGAACAGTGAATATCCAAAGCCATAATCTGTGTGACAGCGTGTATCCTATCTGATGCCTTTGAGCTACCTGCCCCTTGCTGCCTCACAGCTGCTGTATCCTCTGTACAAGCATCTTGCTCAGCTTGAGAAGAGAATGCCTCTAGACCTGGGGAGGATATCTGGATGATGCCTAAATAGATGCATAGCATATCCAAGATGATAGATGAGGTGAGGCCAGCTGGCTTGGCCTTTCTGCCTGCTAACTCACCAGATATGGGAGGGGTCAGTTGGGAGCATTACCATCTCTCGCATCTGATCTGGCTGATCTTAAAACGTTAAACACCTAATTAGTGCTTGGTTGAGACACCCCCAGCAATCCCACAATTGTGTCTTAAAGTGGAAAACATCCCTTTCTGCAGCTGATCTGGGCCTTGCAGTAGTTGCAGTGTGTATTATAGATCTTCAAGCAGAAGCTGTTCTCCTGCCTACAGCCCACCTGCTTTAGTAGTAGTGAAGGTCATATAGTAAATCACCTCTGGAATGAGGTTCCACCTGAAATCCAGATGTCCCCCACCATACTGGTGTTTCAAAGGGGCTTGAAGACCTGGTTCTTCTCCCAGGCCTTAGGGTGAAGGAAGCCCCCTTGGATTGTGTGGGTTTCTTTTTTCATTCCGGTTTTTGTCATTTTTGCCATCTTTTATTCTCCATTTTTGTTTCTTGTATTTTTTAAAAATACTAGCCTATTTAAGCAAAAAAAGCAGCTTTGTAATGTGTGTTCACATGTATTTAGCAAGCAGCAGTGCTATCAGTACAATGCACAAACACACAATTGGAATAATTCATTCCCCCCACCCCAAAGCAAGCAAGTCCCATTTGGCAGGAAGTTTTCTTTGGAGGGAAGAAATGTTATTTTAAACTCAAAAGGAGCTGATTTGAAAAGCAAGGAAATAGCATTGGGTGGGGAAATCTGTTTCTCTACTGTAACCACCATCACCTACTCATAACAAGAAATCAAAACCCAAAAGTTAGAACTGGTTTGTTTCAGAGGTAGGCAGACAACCAAATACTTACCAGTCACCACTGCTCCAGGAAAAGCATTGGTTCTATACTAAGTCCAATGGCCCCTCGCCACAATTTCCTTTTTTATAACTCATGCTCCAATCAGTATTTCTCCAACGGAAGTTACATCCAGAACAGCTTTCTGTGTTACATGCTCTTTAAATGCCTACTGCTTCATTCCACAACTCCACCCAAATCACATACACACCCCAAACTAAACTAATAGTAGTGGGACATAACCAGTCCTTCATAGTGTACTGGCACAGAGATTTTAAAAAATAACAAAAAAACAGTGGCAAGGGACAACTCCCAGTTATAACTAAAAGTGAACACTCTACATACTGACCCAGAAGCATTAGAAACCAAAACAAGTTTTGATGTACACATAAACCACCAGAAACTAGCTGGTCTGTGCATAGAACAGCTTGTACAGAAATGGTTTGGTGCATGCCTAGAGTCCTGATTAAAACCATGAAATTCATCAAATTACCTTCAGTAACACATTCTCCTTGCCTGATTTACTGTATAGGATAGTTGCAAAAATAAAGGGAGACCCTGAGCACTTCAGGAAGGGTGGGATTAAAATGCAGCATTATATGCATGCATGTTGCTATAGAGACTGCCTAAAATTGTTGTAATTTTGGAATTTGCTGTATGCCACTATTAATGATTCAGCAGCATATAAATTCAATAAAAAATAAATAAAAATTGCATTTTTAGGAATACCCACATTAAAACACAGAATTTATATAAATATTCATACATCTTTATTTTGGTCATCCAACTGGCAATGCCTTTTCCTTGAATGAACCTTTGTTAACACAGATTTATCCACTAGCATTGTTTATTGATCAGCTCTCCAGTTGGTTGACATTGGAGATTCCTGATAGATTTTAAAAAAATATTATGATGCCAGGTACCCAAGCTAGCCTTCTGTACTGCTTTTTCCAAAAGAGATCTTCAGCCGTCTGTGGTATTCTTGATGATGTTGAATTTTAAAAAAGGGAGATGGCAATCAATCCAGCTACACTGTCTGGATTACAGGACAAACATTAAAAATATAGTTTGATTTTAAACATTTTGAACATCAACATTTGAAATTTCTCTCCTGTGAAATGTTCAAATTAAAAAAGTTGGTCCATTGGAGCTATTGAGCAAAAGGGTTAGCATGAATTGTCACATCTTTAATATGGATGTCATTCAAGGGGCGGAATGTCTTTTCGTTTACAGGCAGCTTCTCCAACTCATCCAGTGTATCCAAGCCATCAATTACTCTACAGAGAGAAATAAACAAAAATAGTAACGAGAATCTCCTTGCACAGAAAAGCACATGCCTTCTCTCATTTTTTGTTGTGGGGATACATGCCCATTCACAAATAGGCTGCTGTGGTGCTTGTGGCCAATGACAAAATCCCATTGAAGGGAAGGTAGAATGGTGAGATGGCTTCCCATCATGCTTTCCTGCCCTGTAGGATACTCTCTACCAAGTCAGCTTACTGTTACCTTTTTTATTAGACAGACTTCCAAGGAAAACACTGCAATGTAGTCACCCATGATTTTAGTTTTTCAAGGAAGTCTATGTGACACAGAGAAATAGCTGTAAATAATTACAATATTACGTAGCAGACCTCAGTCCCTAGAATTCTCCAGTGAACATGCCCATTGCTGTGATTTCTGGGAGTTGCCCATGTATCTGGAGAGCACCCTAGTTGGAGAAAGTTGTGCTTTGGTTTGGCATTTGCAGCATGCCAGCTTTCTATTTTTAAAAATAAATAAAAAGGTTTTTTTAAAAACTAAAGTCAGGTGGAACAGGTTGCTTAACAAGTGCCAGAGGAGTATCCGGATAAATATAGTTTTTTTCCTAAACCACAGTCTCTAGACCCTACTAGACTCTTTTTAATTCTATGGTATACAGTGTTCTATTTTATTCAGTAACATTGGATTACTTACTTCCCAAAGACAGTATATTTCATGTCAAGATGTGGCTGTTTGCCATAGGTGATAAAGAACTGAGATCCATTTGTATTCGGACCATTGTTTGCCATGGAAACAACTCCACGGACACTGTGCTAAAAGTGAACCAGGAAATTACAATAAGTGTACCTTGGTAAGTATTTTTTATTTAGTTCTAACATTTCTGTTCTACCTTAAGGCAGCTTACAGTATAAAACCCTAAACAAGCAAAGGCTTGGTCTATCTGGGCTGATTTGCTTCATTCAGCCTTTTCCAAACTTGGGACTGTAAGGCTCTTTACTGTTTTCTGCTACAACATACTCTTTGGTAACTTGTCAGTGCAAGTGTTCCAAAAAGGAAACCGAGACTAAAAATCATGGATCTAAAAAGAACATCCTCAGTCTCTGCAGTAACTTTGACAATGTTTCCTTTGGGTCTGGCCATCCCAGGTAAGTAGAAGGTATGGGTCCTGTTGATGGATGGAAACCCTGAAACAAACTATGATTAGATAAAAGAAACCTAGGTTTTGCATTATGACTCAACTAGGGCAAAGATTCTGTTGGGTCTACTCAAGACACTACCAGTCCTACCTACTTGCAGTACTCCATGCCCCAAAGCTATCCCATCCCCAAATACCCTCCTTGAGCAATGTGATCTTCCATAGTTAGGTTCATAGCTACCTTATGCTCAGATAATTAGGAACAGAAAATAAAAAAGAAAATGTGCAACTTGAACAAGGTATTGCAATGGCAAGAAAAAAAAAATCACCTTTAAGTATTCACTGTATTCGTCTTCAAACTTCCTGCCCCAAATACTGTTTCCTCCTTTCCCAGAACCTGAAGTAATCAGGAAGAAGGATGGGATCGGGGAAGGAGAGAGAGACAAACAGAAAGATCAAGGGACAAAGTCAACAGCACAAAAATCTTATCTCCATAAATCCAGGTACCCTCCTGTCTAGCACAAAATTTTCTCCCCCAGTTCCTCAAAAAAATAGTAAATAAGTAAGATAGAGAAGTTTTCTCGCATTTGGGCTGGAGTGTCTGAAAAACACAATAAACAATACATAAACTCTTCTGTAGCTGCTCAAACCTCAAACAAGCTTTAAAAGACCTTTCCCTTATGTCCCAGAAGATGCTGTCCTCAAGATGTGGGTTTTGTTTTGGATCTGTTAAATATACTGATCTATACAATAGATGGCTTTTATTTGCCTTACTTTTTAAAATTCAAATTTAAAAAACTACCGTTCAGCAAATTACTTTGCAAATTTACATAGCAAATTCATAAAATTACAATCGTTGTCCTCATCTTTGCAGTAAAATGCTTTTCTTAGTAGTACAGAAGTATTGCTTCAGGAGAATGGTGTAATATATCTAACTTTAATAAAAGGAATTACCAGTTGGGTCTCCTGTCTGAACCATAAAGCCTTTGATATTCCGGTGAAAAGTACAGCCATTGTAGTAGCTACTCGCACAGAGAGCCAGAAAATTCTAAGGAAAGAACCAGAATGCCAGTTAAGAAACAAACCGTGATACAAAACATGTTATACTCGTTCCAAGGACTTGCTTAGACATAACAGCCATGTCCAAATGCCATGCTAAAATAGGGCTGAATGAGCCTTCGAAGCTTCCTTCTCTCTCCTGCTAAACCACCGCTGATTGTGTGAGTGGGAAGCCCAAGGATCAAACAATTCAGTTCTAAACTATGCATTTTGAAAACTATGCCATTTAAACAAATCATACTTAACAATGCAAGTGAAAAATGTGCACTAAAATGGATGGAAACTAATATTCAATGCAGAAACATGAGAAGTCAGAAATAGTAAGTTTATCTGGTGTTGCTATTCTGTCAAAGCTGAATGCGTAGATGTAAAAGGATTTGGCCCTTAACTTTGTAAATTACAGCAGAATGCCTTAAGGCATGAAAATGGTGAATGAAAAACAGTCAACAGTGATAACCTTCTAAATGTAATTATAGTTCCTAAAATTCCAAGCAACACAGCCAATAAATTGTGTCTAGGAATTCTAATCCCAACAACAGAATAAAGAAATATAATGGGATGGGTTTAAGGGAGATAAACAAAGCATATCTACCATATTTTGTTGTCTTACAAATTCTCTTACACTGAAAATTTTTAGAAAATCTGAATTGCTCCCCCATTGAGTGGTATCTCTTATTTCATGACTTACTTCACAAGCTTTGGGTGTTCGTTCACAGAATAACTCTATTTTAATATCCCCAACATCAGTGTGCAGTGTGACAGCCTGGAGGAAGAATTGGACTATATTATTTGCAGCAGTTAAAAAACAAAAAAATCAAATATACTACAGCAATCCAATTAAAATAACTGGCTTGTAAAAGGAAATACAGTGCATATATGCTTCTGTACTGGATAACAGAGTTGCAGTCCAACAAATTCTTAAGAGTACCTTATTTATTGACTTACTGACTTCTTACTGACTTACCGAGTTACCAATTTACTGACTGACTGACTTTCTTACTGACGGACTGACTGACTTACCAAATAACTACCGAGAGTCCCCTTTTTGGGAGAGACAGGCGGTGATAGAAATTTGAAGAATGAATTAATGAATGAATTAAAAAAAACTGACTTTTTTACTAACTTACTAATTTACTTTCTTATTGACTTACTTACTGACCTAACCTACTTACTGACCTACTAACTTACTGACTGACTTTCTTACTGATTTACTGAGTTACTGACACTGACTGACCTTACTTTCTTACTGACAGATTTACCGACTGGCTTTCTTACTGACTGACTGACTGACTTACTGATTGACATACTGACTTTCTTACTCACCGATTGACCTACTTACTGTCTGACAGATATACTTTCTTATGACTTACTGATTTACTTTCTTGCTGACTTTCTTGCTGACCTACTGACTGACTGACTCTCTTACTGACTGGCAGGCTTGATTTCTTACTGACTGACTGACAGACAGACTTACCGACTGATTGATTCACTTACCAAGTTACTTTCTTACTGCCTGACTTACTGCCTGACTTTCTTACTGGCTTACTTACTGACCTACTGATCTTACCTACTTACTGACCGTACTTACTTACTGATTGACTTGACTTACTTAGTTTCTTACTGACTTACTGATTGACATACTGACTTACTCTCACTCACTGTCTTACTGATTTTCTTATGACTTACTGATTTACTTTCTTGCTTTCTTACTTACTGACACTGACTGACTGAATTTCTTACTGACTTACTGACCTTGCTTACTTACTGACCTACTGACTGACTGACACTGTTTCTTACTGACTTACTAACTGTGCTTACTCACTGACCTTACTTACTTACTGACCAACTGACTGACAATGACTAACAGACTGACTTCTTACTGACTTACTGACCTACTGACCCTGCTTACTTGCTGACCAACTGACTTAATGATTTACTGACACTAACTTTTTTACCTTCTTGCTGACTTACCGATTGACATACTGACTTACTTTCTTGCTCACTTACTGACTTACTCACTGGCCCACTTACTGTCTTACTGATTTACTGACATACTGAGTTAGACTTACTTTGTTACTGACACTGACTGGCCTTACTCTCACTGACTGAGACTTACCGACTGACTTTTACTGACTGACATACTCACTTTCTTACTCACTGACTGACCTACCTACTGTCTGACTGATATACTGACTTTCTTATGACTTACTGATTTACTTTCTTGCTTTCTTACTGACTTACTGACCTGTTCTGACTGACTGACTTTCTTACTCACTGACTGAATGACTGACGTTCTTACTGGCTTTACTTACTTTCTTACTGACTTTACTTACTGACTGAATTTACTGACTGACTTACTGACAGACTTACCAACTGACTTTCTTGCTGACTTACGTACTGACCTGACTTTCTTACTGACTGACCTACTGTCTTACTGACATCCTGAGTTAGACTTACTTTCTTACTGACACTGACTGACCTTACTTTCTTACTTACAGACTTACCGACTTTCTTACGGACTCTTACTTTCTTACTGAGTTAGACTTACTGACTGACTGACTGACTGACATACTGACTTTCTTACTCACTGACTGACCTACTTACTGTCTGACCGATATACTGACTTTATGAGTTACTGACTTACTTTCTTGCTGACTTACTTTCTGACTTACTTTCTTGCTGACTGACAGACTTACCGACTGATTGACTTACCGACTTTCTGACGGTCTTACTGACTGACCTACTTACTGTCTTTCTTATGACTTATTGATTTACTTTCTTGCTGACTTTCTTACTGACTTATTTACTTACTTTCTTACTGACTGACTTACTGACCTACTGATCTTACTTACTGATTTACTTTTTTACTGACTTACTTTCCTACTTACTCACTTACTGTCTTACTGACTGACCCACTGTCTTACTTGCTGACTTTCTTACTGACCTACTGACTGACTTACTTTCTTACATACTGACACTGACTTTCTTACTGACTGACCTTACTGTCTTACTGACGGACTGACATACTGACTGAGTTACAGACTTACTTTCTTACTGACTGATTGACTGACCTTACCTTCTTACTGGCTGACAGACTTACCAACTGACTCTCTTACTGACTTCGTTACTGACTGACTTTCTTACTGACACTGACTGACCTTACTTTCTGACACTAACTTTCTTACTGACTTAATGATTAACATACTGACTTTCTTACTCAGTGACTGACCTACTTACTGTCTGACTACCTGACTTTCTTACTGACTGATTTACTGACCTACTGACCATGCTTACTTACTGATTGACTTACTGGCTGACTTTACTTACTGACTTACTTTCTTTCTGATTTTACTTTCTTACTGACAGACTTACTGGACTGACTGACTTACCAACTTACTTACTTACTGACCTGCTGACCTTACCTACTTACTGACCTATTGACTGACTTCCTGACACTGAGTTTCTTACTGACCGTGCTTACTTACTGACCGTGCTTACTTTACTGACCGACTTACTGACCAGCTGACTTTCTTACTGACACTAACTTTCTTACCTTCTTACTGGCTGACTTACTAATTGACTTACTGACTGTCTTACTGATTAACCTACTTACTGTCTTACTTTCTTATGACTTACTGATTTACTTTCTTGCTGATTCTCTTACTGACTTACTGGCCTACTGATTGATTGACCTCCTTATTCACTTACGGTCTGACTGACTTTACTTTCTTTTGACTTATTTTTTTGCTTTCTTACTGACTTACTGATTGACAGACTTACTTATATACTGACAATGACTGACTTTCTTACTGATACTTTCTTACTTACTGACAGACTTAGCGACTGACTTACTGACATACTGAGTTACAGACTTACTTACTTACTGACACTGACTGACCTTACTTACTTTCTTACTGACACTGACCTTAGTTACTTTTTTACTGACTGACTGATTTACTGGCTTTCTTACTCACTGACTTACTCTCTTACTGACCTTACTGACTTACTTTAATGACTTACCAACACTGACTGACCTACTGTACTTTCTTACTGACTTGCTTTTTTACTGACCTTGGTTACTGACCTTACTTACTGACACTGATTTCCTTACTGACTGACCTACTGACCATGCTTACTTACTGACCTACTGACTTTCTTACTGACACTAACTTTCTTACTGACCGTGCTTACTGACTTAATGACTGATTGACTTACTTTCTTACTGACTCTGATTTACATACTGACTGACTTTCTTACTCACTGACTGACGTTACTGACTTTCTTACTTTCTTTTGACTTACTGATTTACTTTCTTGCTAACTTTCTTACTGACCTACTGACTTTCTTACTGTCTTACTGACTTAACTTACTTTCTGACTTAACTTACTTTCTTACTGACTGACTGATATATTGACTGACTTTTTGACTTACTTTCTGACTGGCTGACTATCCTTTTTTTTGTAAATAACTGATTGCTGATGAGGTCTATTCAACACCACCTCTGGAAAACGTTTCACCAAGGATCTGGTCAAGCGACCAGTCTTTCAACAATTCCCTATTCCCAGTGTTCAGGAATGCCAAGTCGACTCTGCAGCGAAACGTATATGGAGGCGAAGCAACGGCATTGCTAAATGGAAAGCTATTCCGCGAGAGCTAGAGGGCGGGATAGGGAAGATCTTGAAGACGCAAGCCTCACCATCTTTGCCGGTTAGCGGGTGGAAGAAAACCGGCAAGGCCTCCCGAAAAGCAGCACTGTCGAAACCAGCGGAAACGCAGCACATGATAAACCTAGGTATAGCGGAGCAGTTTCTCAGGCTAAACGCTTTGGGAGTTTCCTTACTGCTCCAGTAAGAAGGCCGCAAAAGAAGGGCGAGCTTTGCACGGGGCAAAAGCATCGAGGCCCTGGGCCGTCTCTTACCTCTGCATCCGAGGTGCCGCACTTCCTCTCCGCGAGGAAAAGAGCAGCGGAGAAGCGCAAATGCGCACGCGCTCCGCCTTCCAATGGTGTCTTCTCAGCCAGGCCCCGCCTACGGATCTGCCGCGCTCAGCCTTTCTGCCTCTGGGCGGCAGAGCGGGAGGGAGGCACTTCGGTGCCTGCAAAGCGGGGATTGAAGGTGTTGTTTGCACGTGGTGGTGCTTTTCCAGGAGGGGGGGGTTTCCAGGAGGTGGCGAATGAAGCGATTTATTTCAAGAATCTGAGGAGAGTTTGGCTGTTTAGGTAAGGAGGTAGCCGCAAGGGGGTGGGGCGGGGACGATTAGAAGTGTATTTTTCCTTACTTGGGAAAAAAAATCCTCTTAAAACCAGGGAGGAAATGCGCGCTGGATGAAGTCGTGCAAAGCACTCCGGGAACTGTAACATACGGAGGGTTTAATAGGGAGTTAAGAAGGTTTTCTCTCCCCCTTCCTCCGGGTGGTTGTGCGGGCAAGAGGACTGTTACTTTGTATTTTATGGCGTTTCTCTTATTTATGTCAGGAATTCATTCAAACAAGCCAATGTAGATTGGTAATAATACATGAGGGCAGCAGGGCAGAAGGAATAACGTTTATCACATTTATTTTGCCAAGGTTTGCATTTAAATTGATTCTCCCTTGGGCAAGACATCAATCTTGAAAGCAGATCTCCTTGTATACAGTAACTGCTTGTTCCGCTCTTCTTCCTTTCTCTTGGGTTTGAATGCAGCTTCCCTGATCTGTGATTTACAGATTTACATCCTAGGTGAGCAGTATTTGCTGTTTTGAAGATCTGAATAATGCTGAAGAGATGTGACCCACCTGACTCTTCCTTTCAAAGTCCTTTTTATTAGTCGTCTCATTTCTTAAAAAGCTTGCTCTTTGGAAATCAAACTTTACTGCTCAATTGGAGTGTGTTGAATTTTCTTCCCTGGAAGTATGATGATGATGTTGCAGTAATTTGATTGACAGCCCTGTTTCTATCTTGGATAAGGCTCTGGTTGGCTTCTTTGGTTTGTCGGGTTCACTTTGGTTTGTTGTAGATGACACAGTTAGCTGGATTCATTCATAACTCTTAAGCTATTAGTTAGGATCTGCAAACCCCAGTGGCAAGGTTTACATGATGAGTTAAATCAAACCTGAACAAATTATGCATTATCCAGGGGTCCTCCAGACTTTGCATAGACAAAAGTTCAGAGTTGTCAAAACTCACTCCAGGAGTTGGTCCCTGATTTGACTGTACAAGCCCATCAGATTTTAGAACCCTGGTGATATGTATATGAACATTTAATTATCAAAAGTAGGAAAATAAGAGGTAGGAGCATTGCATACTGTATGTCATCTTGATTTGTACAAAATAAAGGTGGAATATAAATCCAATACCAGTATACTAATAATAAATTTCTTGCCCAACCTGTGAAAATCATGAATTGTGAGAGAGTTATGCAAGTTCGTGTATCATTTTAGGAGTTTGCATACACTTGTTTAGGATGATGTGTGAACCCAGTTACATGGAACTACTACTGGTTCCTTGTTCTTCCCCCATTTTAACCATTTTAAGGAAAACTAATTAACTGGGAAACCAAGCATCTTGAAAAAGCAAATTCTCCAGCATCTCTATTCACTAATCTCTCTAGGCCAGGGTTTCTCAACCACCATTCTGTGAGAGGTCAATAGGGGTTCCCTGGGAGATCACGATTTATTAAAAAAATTATTTCAAATTCGGGGAACTTTACATTGAAGAGGTAAGTTTCATTCTTTATTTTTAGTTTAGGAACACTGTACATGCATATATGCAGGCCTACACGTGAAACGATCATAATGATTTTGTAACTTCTGGCCTATATTTGAGCCTGAATGTGCAGGGGTTCCCCAAGGCCTGAAAGATATTTCAGGGGTTCCTCCAGGGTCAGAAAGTTGAGAAAAGCTGCTCTAGGCCTTGTAGTAATTAAGTAAGTAAGTAAGTGGTTGCCTCCTGGTACTTTTTTGGGAGAGATGCTCATCTGCCCAGAAAAAGAAAGGGAAAGGTTGGATGGGAATGATAGGGAACATCCTGAGATTCAAGAGAGGAACAACCTCTTTAGTTTGCCTATTTGTAAATAGGTGTCACTGGCTATTTCATCCATGGCAGCTACTTTTGGCTCACCTTCCTATGGAGTCCCTGTCTCTGAAATGAATTTTGTAAACTGGACCATCTCAACCTGCTGTGTGATAGGGATGACTTAGGTTAAAGCACCATTAAAGGCAGAAGGAGTCAATGCACAAGACTGAGCCATGCTTAGAAATGTGAGGAAAGTAGAAAATTGGGTGGGATTTCTTTCTTTTTTTTAAGACTAGAAATCAAAGACATGGTCCCACATTATCCATTCTACCATGCTGTAGAAGTAAGATTGTCCAAGAATATACTGTGCTTGAAAATTGCCTGGGACTTAGCATTAACATTACTATTCAGATCTGCTTTGTACTGGGCTCACTTTAAGTTTTTCAGATGGGTATTCCCATGGAACAATGATAATGTTTTTACACTGGGTTTTCTGTGGAGTTCTTGGTGTTCTCTGAGCTTGATTGTTTGCTTGGAGACTTTTCATTACAGTACCCAACTAGGTAACATTATCAGTGCGAGTGAGTGTGGAGTTTGCTGCCTGTTTATATGCAGTAGCTTGCCCTGCCAGTGTTGGTGGAGGCATAGTTATTTCCTTGGTAGTTCCTTGATTAGAGTATTGTTTTCTGCCTGATTGTCTGGTGTTGATCCCTGCTTCTCTGTATGGGCTGCTGGAGGGGATGTGTTCTACTCTTCTTTTTCTAGGTTTTTTATTGTCTCTTTTGAATGCTGTACAAATATGGTTCATCTCTATGTGTCTATTGATACTCTAATCAAGGAACCACCATGGAGGAAACTAAACCCCCACCACACTGGCAGGGCAAGCTACTGCATATAAACACTTACTTGCACTGATTATGTTACCAAGTCAGGTAATGAAATGTCTGCAAGCAAACAACCAAGCTCAGAGAGCACCAAGGACTCCACAGTTCAGCCCTGAGCCAGATATTCTTTTCTATTAGACTGCACTTTCTGTTCCTTTTGGTATTCCTAATGGTGTTTTTGCTTTTGGGTTTTCTAGAAATCTGTATGCCTCTGTCCTGTTTGAAGGTGGCTACAAAACCGTTTTTGCAAGCACCATCCTTGATAGTTCAGTCTTTGCGCTTCATGGATCTGAAAGTCCTCGTTTCTTCCTTAAATGATTTTGCTTCGCTTTCCCTGGCTGAAAGTTGGGACAATGTGGGGCTGTTGGTTGAGCCAAGTCCTCCTCATATTGTCAGTACTCTCTTTCTCACCAACGATTTGACCGAGGATGTGATGCAGGAAGCCCTGGAGAAGAAAGCAAACCTCATTCTTTCTTACCACCCACCCATTTTCCACCCACTGAAACGTATAACATGGAAAACATGGAAAGAGCGTCTGGTAATCCGAGCCTTGGAAAACAGAGTTGGCATTTATTCTCCTCATACAGCATATGATGCTATACCTCACGGAGTCAATAGCTGGCTTGCTGCAGGACTGGGTGAGGCACTGTTGTTAGTAATTATACTATATATAAAATAAGAATCTATGTATGAGTGCAAACCAAACACGAAGTAAATAATAACTTCTTCGAGTTTTTAAATGTTATGTTCGTGCTATTGCTAACATTTGATATTACTAATTTTTGTTGAAATGTCTCAGCAGAGGGACTGTTAGATAAGTAAAATCTTTGTTACTGTTTAGGGAAAAAAGGCAACCAAAAACATGGAATGGATAAGATTATTTCGAACAATGAGAAAATACTACACTGAAATATAAGTTCACATCCAACCATTATCTGTGGGGAGCTTCTCTCTCCCCATCTTAAGGTACCACACTGTCAGCCCCACTAGGTAGACCAGGCCATAAAATCAACTCCACAGGAAGGCTAAAAATACTTTTATTGATTTGGCTATAACAACAGAATTGTGCTGTACTGCCTCCTCCTCCTTGTCCTCCAGTGAATTAGGGAGTGTCTGTCGCAGCTGCTTCCAAATGTTATCTGTACGTTTTGGGCCCTTTTGCCTAGGCAACAGCTCCTGCATCTTTCTGCCTAGGCCATCTTCCTTACTCTGTACACATAGTTATCAGGACATTGAATCGCCTTACATTTCTCTTCCTTAAAAAACAATGAGCTTGATTGTGGCTTTAAAGAATTCCTTAAAAATTATGATCTTGCCCTAAGAAAGCATATTCTGTAAAGGGCTGGTGCTTAAGAATGGGAAATATAAGATAACCATCTAATTGACACCTTTTCAGAAGACTGATGTGATAACTGCTCTTTTCATTCTACTACTTCAGATTATCAGGTAGCACAATCCAAAGAGGGTAGGTTTGTCTCAATACTCTGGGCACAAATAGTATTGCACATATAAACGGCCAAGATACAGAACCTACTATGCGAGTCGGTGTGAATCATAAACATGGGTGATCAGGAATTCTAAGCAAATGTAGCAGGCTGCTGCAGGAATGAAAGATCTCTGTCCCTTCTCTGCCATCTCCTTGCAAGTCTGATTTTTAAAAAAATGTTGTGGTCTAGTAATTTTTCAGCTATACAGTAGTTACAGGGCTGTAACTAATTGCCGTGTTTAAAGTGTAATATTTCAGCAGTCCATTATTATTTTATGAAGCATTAAAATATTCAAATATTATGATAACATTGGTACATTGCAGTGAAACTCAGCTTTCAGTAAGTTAATATACTGGCAAAAATGTTATGGAAGGCATGTGATTTGGCAGTTGGCAAGGCAGAACGTGGTCAAGAGCATTGTGAGAATCATTTAATCTGCCGCTCTGCTTTTTCTCAGGCACTTGCACTTCTGTTCCCTTGAAACCGGCTACAGCTTCCACTTACCCTGTAGGTGGGCCTTTCCGGGTTGAATTCAGTGCTTCCTCTGCTGAAAGCCTAGAAACAGTTTTATCCAAAGTCCGTGCAATGCCAGAGGTGTCACTCATCACAACTCAACCTGCCAGGTATTGTAGGAGACCATCCTTGGTTATTTTCTTTGACCAGTTTCATTGTGCTAAAAAACCAGATTCTTTATCTGTGACCAGACAGCATTTTTGAGAATGTGTAAAAAAAGGAAGTACATATTATTTTACTGTGCTAAAAGGCATTCTTCTTTGAAACCTCCCATTTCAAGTTATACAGATAATCTGTCATAATGGTTTAAACAGCTTGCAGAAATACTCTAACTTAATCCGGTAGCTGCAGTCTGTTTCAGAGATATCATCAAACTGTATTAAACTTTGGATTTTCATGTAATAACAAATTTTTACTTTAAAACCATACCCCAAGAAATCAGTGTTTTTTCCTAGCATTGGATATACATCTGATGAAGCATGTTACATTTCAGGCCAAATAAATTCTTGGAGAGCTAGAATCTCCCAGCATTTTTTAGACTAGTATGACTAGTCTTATGGCACCTACTAAATTAGGAGCATGAGTTCATCCTTCCATGTCATAAAACAGAGGAAGCAGCTTGTCCCCAGGCCGGACTGTTTATTTCTCTAGCCAAATATTGTCTAATCTGACAGGCAGTGGCTCTCTAAGATTAGCCAGCACTTTTTGACCTTTGACAATTTTTTAACTAGAAATGCCAGGGATTAAATCTGCAACCTCAACTATGAAAAGCACATGATATTCTTTGGTCCTACACTTTTTGGGTGAGGGTCACATCTCTCACTGATAAAATGTCCAGTTCCCTGTCTGTGATCCAGGTGCTGAAGTGGAACAAGGTAGATAGATGGCAAAAAGCTACATACACCAAACACCTAGAACCAAGGAAGCAGCTCCATCATCTCTAATGGTCATGCTTGTGAACCAGGATCTCTTCCATCCCCACCACACATTTGTAGATCCCCAAGAACTTGGCCTTTCTCCCCACAGAAGTGACCCACTCTTCCCCCTCCACGCGAGTCAGCTGAAGCCACAAATAAAGAGATGGAAGTGAAAGCAGTCAAGCTCAGCATTATCTGCCTTAGGTAGTGTTGTATCCTTGTCCATATCTATGAATGGCTTCAGCCAACATTTTCATATGGCTGCCAAATGACATGACAGGTGACATGAGTCCTAATCTGCCAAGGGCTGGGGGGGAGTGGGGAGAGCAGCACTATATTTTGTATCTGCTCATGTGAGAGACCCAGAGCTAACTTTTAAATATTATAAACTGGAAACCTAAGAGGCATATTGTAAGGTTTTCTTACTAACATTTCTGTTCTAATTTTACAAGCGTTGAAGGTGAAGAACAGACACGTGTCAGCTTGAACTGTTCTCAGCTAGCTTTGTTGCAAGTGGTGGCCTTGCTTTCTCAGAATAGCCTTCTATATCGAAAGACTGAAATCGTATCACTACAGAAGGTAAACCACATACAAACAGATCAAAGTATACTTTCACACACAGTTTGCTTAAGAAAGAAGAGTGCCCAAAAGCTGCAAAAGAATAACCCAAGATGCAGCAGTGTGATGGAGGAAGGCTGGTTGCAGCTCTTTTTAGCAAGGAAGCCAAAGAAATGACTTAGCAAAGAGATGTTCTGTTTCCAGCAGAAATAAAAAGGATCCTTTGCAGATAGAGCTGCAGCTTCCTAGCATATCTTTTGTAAGTTTGAAGAAAGTGCCAGTAAGAGAAAAGACTGCTGAGAATCTGTGGCTGTATCAACTGAATCATGTATTTTCAAAAATGGGTATCGGCTGCTGCTTGTTTCTCCATCCCAGCAATTCCTGAGAGAATTGAAGGTACAACTTCAAATGACTGCAACATCTAACAGAGCCTAACTTGAATATCTGCATTCATTCCCCTCTTTTCTTTAAGCCTATAACTAAATTCAGGCTCCATGGCTCAAAAATAAAGTATTCCCATTCTCCACACCTTATTTTACCATTTGTTTGAAGCACCATTCTGGAGAACTGAAACACTTGTCCACTGTTTTCTGAGACTTCGTGCATTAAAGTATGTCATATCTGAAAGCTGGAAATCAGACAAGCATAACTATTGAGTAATTTGTGATACATATGGGATAGCTGTGAAGCATACGCTGACGTTAACATTCTCAAATTTAATACCATTTACATGTTACAATCCATCCTGTGCATGTTTAGTGTTGTTCAAAAGGGGCTTGATTGCAACTAAATTTGCAAAGGATTGACAGCTATATCCAATGAGTACAACTGATAGGTGCATGTTAAAGACCACTTGGAAATAAGTCATTGGTCCTTTAGTATATCTTTTATTGTATATTTTTTGAAATATTCTTGTATTTATGAAAACAGACTCATTTGAATCTGTCTTCCTTATTAAAGTAAAAAATAACTGTCAGCAGCTTCATAACCGTTTTATCCTTGGCTTCTTTTCAGCCTCTGCTTGCCGATACTGGGATGGGACGCTTATGCACGTTGCATGAACCAGCCTCAGTGTCTCTGTTGATTGAACGATTGAAAAGTCACTTAAAATTGTCTCATGTTCGTCTAGCTCTTGGAGCAGGGAAATCACTGGGTATGTATTTACTTTCTCATAATTTATGTTGGCCACAGACTTGTGGTACTTGCTACTTAAACCGTTCATTGTTCTATATTTTGTGAGAAGACGCTTGATAGGGAAAGAACAAGATGCTTCTATTTCTAAGTGATTTATTTTACTGATACACCCAGAGGAGCCACTTATACAAACATTGAACAGTATTTTCCACTGAGTGTTTCAAGATGAAATATTGCTTTGCTCTGGAATTAAATAAAATTAGTCTGGTTCAGCTGGACCAGTCATTTAAATAACTGGTTTGGGGGAGGGGGAAGATATTTAAAAGTTCAGCACATCTAAAATGTCTGGAAAGGGCATCTTTATTTAGACTAAAAAAATAAGAGCTCCTTTTCATAAATGAGAGGTGAGAGAAAGAAATCCATATCCATCACTACACTTCAAAGACTCATTTGGTCACATGGTATTGCTACTACACTCTTAAGATGCTAGCTTATACCAGCTAGTTTCACTTAATGCTAAATCACTGAGTCAGAGCATTGCCTTGTGTAGGCTAGAATTAACTGTTCTGACTGGCAGCAGTTCTCTCTTAACTGAAGATGAATGAACCTGCTGGTTTGTGTCTGTAAGATCGATGGCTTGTGAATGATTACTAAAGGGCCAGGGAAACAAACGATGATCCAGTCACGTACACCAACCTGCAGCCCTTAATCCATTGCCCACCACTCTGCATAATCCAAGGAAAAAAAAACAAACCTAATCACAAAACTTGCAGCACTTAACTATGCTAACTATTCTTTCTGTAGAGTCCCTGGTGAAGGTGGTTGCTCTTTGTGCTGGTTCAGGAGCAAGTGTTTTGCAAGACACAGAAAGTGATCTCTATCTTACCGGTGAGAACTTTTTAAAAACAGGATATTGGAAAAGCTGCCTGCTAAAAGAAAACTCATTTTCTTGTAGATCAGAAATACCAAAACCACTATTGTTGATACATTTGATACGTTAACTTTGTACTACTATTCACTGGCTAAGTTTGTCTAAATAAAATATTAGTATCCCCTTTTTTGCCATACCCTTTAGCCACTATTTATATGAAATATGAAGAACTTGGTTTGTTGGAAGTAACCCAAATTTGTAAAGTTAATTACAGTAATGCAGTAACTCACTTGGAATACAGAGACCTGGATTTGGAAAAAAATTTGATTCTCTGAACCCTATTCAGGTGTTTTGCTACCTATCCCTGTACTTCAGATATTTTTGCACATTTAAGAGTGTAAATTATTCATGTAAAGTATTTTTACCTACATCATCAGACAGACAGGGTCTCAAGATAGTTTTAAGTAAGAATAGTAAGCAAATAAACCCTGCCTGAATTCTGAGTGCCTTGCTGCCTCTTGATTGCATTGTAGGAGAAATGTCCCACCATGATGTACTAAATGCTGTTTCCAGCGGGATTTCTGTGGTCTTGTGTGAGCACAGTAACACTGAGCGAGGTTTTCTATTAAAGCTGCAACAAATGCTGGCCATGCATTTTATGAACAAGATCAATGTCATCATTTCTGAGAGAGACAGAGACCCCCTTCAAGTTGCGTAAAAGAAACAAATGTTGAGGTATGATGTAAGTATATATCCTTCAGAGATGTAACAAATATATTGGCAAAAATATACTTTGATCCCTTACATGTTAACAATATCATACCTGGAAATGAGCAAATGGCTGGTTGAACAAGGGAAAAATGACTTTATTATAGCTGAGAAAATTATATTTGAATACTTAGATTTTTATTTTACATCTTGAGAGTATTAAGTTGGGGGAAAGCTTATGTGCGGTCTCCAACTAACAGCCTTCTCTCACTGAATGTTCTTCCTGCCACTCATTTTTAATCTGCCTTCTAGTTATTTTACTTGCTCCACTACTCCATCCTTGTCCTCTTTTCCTTCTCCCACATTTTTGACAGAGGTCAGTCTTGCTGATCCCTTGATACTGGGAACTTTTCCTCAGGCAGATCATTATTTGTCACCCTAGTTTCTACTTGTACTTCCTTTACAACAATATTCATTTTTCATCACCAAACTTGGATCCATTACTCACTCATTAACATCAATCAAACTTTTTCCTCTACTATCTACATCAATATAATTTATTTTTATTTTATTTATATTTCAAATTTAGTCACCACCCATCTGACTCAAAGAGCGACTCTTTATAATTATATAAACTTCTGAAGCCACATTTACCTTCAGGGATGATATGGGAGGAGAGGTGTTCTGGAAGAATCTAGAAAGTGTTTATTTTCAGTTAATGCTCTCTCAATATTTCAAAAATAGTTCTCTAAGACAAAGAAGTAATTACATGGCATAACAGAACCATACAAAAGGACACAACTGCACGTTATTTTTATTCAGAGAGTTTTTAAATAGCCATTATGTACTTATCTGTGATATCATTAAGAAAAACTTAGGTTAAAATTAGCATGTTTGCTGTTGCTTTAATTGACAAAGAGAACTCAGCTGAAGTTTAAACTTTTAAAATGAATTATATTGGGGAAATCTTTTGTTTCCAATTAAGGCTAAAAAATTAATAAACTATGATATCCTACATCTCTGGTATCAATAGTTTATTTTGCTCAAGTCAAACCAGTTTCCTAACCCAATCCTTCCATCTCACATGACACATACTTGAAGATCAAAAATAGTCTGTATATACGATGTATTAAAAATACACCAATAAATAGCTGAAAAGGATTCAGCTACTAAAAGCCAACCACATGTATTATCAAGCACAAGTTCTCCAGTTAAGCCCTTATTTCCAGAAGATTTATGAACAGAAGGCACATTATTATCGATGGATGACATTTTCTTGGTCTGTGATGGTATAGACTGGCAAGGGGAGAAACCTGAACAGTTAAAATTGGCTTGGCTTATACAGCATCATACTCCATTATTACAGGTAGATTAGACTCCTGAGATCAGCAAAATGGCTACACGGTAGGATAAAATCCAACAGTTCTTAACAGCAATTGCCCTTGGCTGTATGAACCTTCAAACGTCATTATCTTTTTGCAAAAAGTCAGCCAATATTCCAGCATCCACAGGAATTAATAAATATTCTACTCCATCAGCACCCTGAAAACAAACAGAGAATTGGACATATAAAAATGGAATTTTTTTTACTCAGTCCCACTAGTACATAATTCAGTATTTTGCCAGGAATCTATACAATGTAAACTTACGCTTGTGCTGCAGTTTCAGTAACAGAGCAATATTTGGCTTCTATCAACAGCATAGTTACAAAAAATATGGCATTTTGTCTTCACTAAGAAACACATACTTGTGATATTCTACTGGCATTTATCAATGTAGCCAGAATAATTCAGCCTGGATTCTTTCTGCAGCTCAAACATGGTTAAGTAAGCACATAAGTTCACAACTAACACAAAGTAACACCTCACTCACCCTCTTAGTCCGAATGAGCTTGTGATCCCTGAATTCTGTGAGCTGAGCCCTAAGAGTTAGGTCACTATTGACCAAGAAGGCCTCCCGACACCGTTGATACAAATCTTGGAAAGAAAGACCTAGCAAAAGAGAAGGAAAAGAGGCTTAACATCAAGCATAACAAATATAATCTTGTTCAGATGGACAACTCTCACTTCAACACCAAGGAACATCATCTAATCCAATCTGTAGAATCTAATTCCTAGTGCTGGGAGTAATTCGTTTTTAAACTTTCAATGAGAAATGCACGTATTAATTATTGTACATAAAATTAGTTTAAGACCACAGCAAAAATACAGTAGAAGGCAAATCAAGCCACCAATGTTCAATCATAGAGCATACTTGGAGCACATTTCTCTTTTTTTAAATAATAATTTTATTAAAGATTACAATTAGAAAAAATAAAATACAAACAACAGAAAATATAAAAATAATAAGAAAAAATAGAAAGTGCAGAAAAGAAAAGAAAAAGAAAAACAGAAGAAAAAGAAACGAAGAAGTAATTTTCCCCTTCATCACAAGAAGTATAAACAATTTTGGTAACTTATCACCATCTCAAAATACAGCAAATGCTCTCTTTTTCCCATTTCTCATCTCTTAACTCTATATCCTTCCCTGTACTTTTAAGATCTTGGCTTTTAGCCCCTTCAAAAAATGTCCTGGAACTTGATTTCTTTTCATATTTTCCTTGTCTCTTCTCAGAGGATCCTTCAAAACTTTAACAGATCTCTTTTGTAAATCCAGTAAAAAAAAGTTATCCAAATCACTCTTTTGGTTTGATATTTGTAGGTCTCTTTTAAGTATTAAGACATCAACCAGTTTCATTTGTATATCCAGTAAATCTTCTTTTTCTATATCATTTCTGTAACTTAATCGTCTTTAAATCCACATTCAAATCAATTTCAATCTTATCTAGTATAGTTTATTCCTCTTCTGTGACATCATTTACACATCTATGATGTCAAACATTCTTAAAATTAATTTCTGAGTCCATTGTTCCCAAATCTCCTCCAAAACATCCACTGTTAAAGTGTTTTGCTCCATTCTGTATTAGTGAGTCAAATTTAAGTATTCTCCTTTAATTATCTTTCGTTTCTTTTAGTTCCCTCTAGTGTCCAACCTTCAAAGTCCCATCCTATCCCGTTTTTTCCCCAAAAACCCAAACAACAGTTTCCCATGGGAAGTATTCTTATAATTAATTTCAAATTCTTATTTCAAATCCATCTAGACCCTTCGTCTGTTTTTAACTTTCCAAAATCAACTCTCCAAACACCCTTTTGCTGTTTATTCCAAAAAGTAATATTGTACCATCCTTACCATTTAAATTGTGCTCCTTGTGAGGAAGTGCTTAGAGGAACCTTACAACTTAAATAAATTGAGATTGATTTGCCTAAGGCTAGAGTTGGTTTTGACTGCAAAGCCTCAGAATGGTCTTAAATGTTTTCCACTTTACTTCCTAGTTTATTTATCTCTTTAGTTAAAAGCTCTACCATATTCCAACCAGAAAAAATCATGTGCAGGTGGTCCAGATACCATTAAAGGTCTCAACCCATTTATTAACAGATACCATGTTCAAAGTCAATGTCTTCTACCAAACTCTTGTCTTGACAACACTACTCTAGTTTGACCTTCAGAAAACAAATTACAAATGCATGTTACCTAGATAGGAGGGATTTTCCTTATTCTCCAACTGGTACTCTACCAAGAGCCTAAAAATACCCCTGAAAAGAGAGAGAACCATGTTAATATAGTTAAATACAGCAAGATCATAGACCCACTCCTTGTTTAGCAACTGTCTTGATTAGCGACCATTTGCAAATATGACAGTAATAAATTCTTTTTCCAACCAGTGTGTGCATATACAACCAAATTTCATACACATGACAACAATGCAGGCCAGAGTGAAAGTAATGCTGGCATAGCTGTACAAGAGAACTTTATCTGAATGAGACGGCAGCAACCAGTGATCTTCGAAGTGTCTCTCTTCAGGTACGTGTTCACTTAGCGACCATTTCGCTTAGCGACCTGGTTATTGGAACAGAACTCGGTTACTAAACAAGGAGTGGGTGTACTTATCTTCAGTGAGAAAAAAATGTTCTAAAAAAAAAATCCATACTCGTCACACCATTTATATGTTCTTAATTTTATATATTTTTTTGCAATTCCACTGAACACTGGAATAGCTCTCATTATTCCATGCATCAGCATTACCGGTTTTTTTCCTCTCCCCAAAGAAGAAAACCTTTTTTATATTTATACATATGCTAAGTTTAGCCAGTTGTTTGTGTGCACATGCACATAAGACAGAAACACCATCTATTTTTAAGTTCCTCATATGAGAAAGGAATAAAACACGATGCGCAAAATCTAAGATTTGGGTTCTACCTCAGCTATGTTACGAAAAATATTAGAACACATTGGTTCTGAGAAACTCGGCATCACACATCCTTGAACTTGTTGAGTGGGGCAGTTGGCAACCACAGTTCAGCACATTTGGAGGGTCCCAAGTTCCCTATCCTGCACTAGGAACGCATACCATTACGTTATTTCACATCCCTACTTGAAATGCATAAAAGAATTGTTTTCAGTATTAGTCTTACACGTTAGGTTTTTTTTCTTTCTGGTCACAGGGAAGAATCTCTCCTGTTCCTCACAGACTATTTCTTACCTTGCATTAGGAGTAAGGCTGCAGAGAACATGTGTGAGGGAGCTCAATGCCAAAGATCCAGAATGCTGTACCAAGAGGGAGTTCTCATAGGATGTTTCTTCTACATAAGGACTGAATGTGGTTGTTTCATACCACAACCAATTATACATACTTTGTTTTGCTTGATCCCACACTATGAGTGCAGAAAACAAATATCAAAAAGAAAGAAAATATTAGGTGTACTAAGAGGAGTGGAAAATACATCTCACAAAAATGTTGGGGAATCTGTAACTCTGGAAATGGCTTTCCATAGCAGCTTTTGTGACATGCCAGCATAAAAATGGCAGAGAAAGGAAGTAATTCCAAACTATTACCTGAACTAAGTTCTTTTTGTGACAGATCGTTGTTTGAATAAGGTCTGATACTAATTAGAAAATAGCACATATCTTTAGTGCAGAGGTGAAGTTCAAGGGACTCATTTGGCCTTTGGGTGGCAAACTGGGGGATGCACTCCAAACAAGACGACAAAGAACAAATGTAATTTAATATGAATATAATTATTAAGCCCAAATAATTTTATTCCATCACATTATTCTATCACAATTTCAAAGCCTTCTGGAACTGTGCCCAAGGCTTTCAGAGGCCTCATGCAAGTCTGGAGTCTCAAGTCATACGTCTCTGATAAAGTGCAATTATAGCATCATTTGAATAGCCATTTCTATTGCCTTTTCATTTTTATTAGAAACGACACTGGATTCTCACCATGAAGGCTCCTTCTGATTAGTCTGACAGAGGCATCTAGAGAATCGAGTTAACTCACCCTATCTCCCAAGACAAGAAGCTTTGACTAGACCAAGTCTTAAAGGCTCCACCTATCAGCCCAGTCAGTTTCTCCCATGACGCCGCCATAGAAAAAAGCAACTGGAGGGAAAACTTCCAAGGATAACCATACAGAGGAATGTTTAACTAATGTAAAGATGGAAGACAAGCCACTGTCCTATGAATCTTAATTAAAGGAGCATGGATAGAAAAACAGCTGATGTAGATGCCATCTGAATAAATATGAGAACAGCTTCTAGTCCAATACACAGTGCAAGTTAGAAAAGGGCAAACATTTGAATATTGACTTTACTATAAATAGCACTTGCATTTCATATACAGCTGTTGATGGAATTCTCTTGTAATGGCTTCATTAGCTTTTCTGCAATAAATCTACTTACCAGAATTTTTGTATCTGAAAGTCTATACTTGAAGTTTCTTGCCTACCCAGTCAAGATAAGTCTGGTGGTTACAGAGAGAGGTTATTAGGAGAAAAAGTGATGTATAGTCAGAAGGCTAGATAATATAGCTTCTCCAAAATCTACAGAGATGAGAATGAGAACATTCTGGCTTTCTGATAGACTCCAACAGAACTGATGAGAAAGCCAGAGTCTGCCTTCTGACTGTGTTACAATGAAAATTTCTCTGTGTGAGTACATCTGCAATGATTGAAATGACTCGGGATCTATTCACTAACTGAAGAATATCAAAAAATATCTTCAAAGTAAATAAGAGTGTTACTGGAATTACTGTTGACTTTTGCATCGTGATTTTCCATAGCATCCTACAGCTCAGAGAAATTAATAAAGGGTAAAGTGTATTGCAAGCTTGGTGATAGCATTCACTGCCTTGGTTCTCTGTGATAGGAACCTAACGTATCTTGGAAACAGGACTGAAAATAGCAAAACACTGTTAGCCTGATCTACTTCTATGCTCTTTGTGTATGTTGTACAACAAAGAAGTAAAATTTGTCACCTGTTTGTGAAAGGATTTGGTTTTTATATCTGATAATCCATGTGAGAATCTGAAGATGTTAAATAAGCATGCTTCATAAACATGCTTTATAAAGCCATTTGGACAGTCCTAAGCCTTACCAAGCGGATGCCACACCTGTTTTTCTGACAGAAAATCCTGAGCTGCAAACTCGGCAGTATGCTCTCCATCTTGTAAGGCAGCAATCACTGGCTAAGTCTGCCCACTACCTTCAGAAAACCTTATCTATAGAAAATGGATTTTGAAAACCTGTGGATATATAAACCTCAAGCACAAGTGTGCACGTATAGCATGATAAATGCCTTTCAAATCTATAAAGGGTATGAAATCTGTAGAAGTTATATTTTAATTGTTTACAGATTGTTTGTGTTACACTACATTTTTATGCTGTATTTTAAATGCAGAGCACACTACCATTCTCTTAGCAAATTTGGAATTACAAAGATGGAGTTGATTCATAAGGCAGGGTTTTTAATTTTTAGGATTTTTCTTTCTTTCTTTGAGGTGAATATGTCATGTGGCTATGCCCAGAAAGAAAGAACAAAGTAAAACAAAACAGGTTAAAAGAGAAATGAGCTCTAGAAAGAGACTAACTGTATCCTAGTTGAAGGCCTATAGTGAACTGGCTGGCTGGCACAGTTTGTGAGACTAAGCTGGTCATCTATGCCCTGCTATGTTGAGGTGGTAGAGTGAATTAGCTCATTCTGGATGCCTCTGCACACCAACTGGGTAGGGACACATTAAAATTAATTAAATAAGTTCACACATGTCTGCAAAAATACAGCAGACTCGTAAGAAGATTAGTATTGTCATCTTGGTAGTGAAGCAATGTCTTTAACATTTATTTGTAAAAAGACTTTATTAAAAAAAAACCTTGCTAACATAAACTGTGATCTGAAACTGCCTTTGAACTGTTCTGAGATTCTGGTTTATCAGTCCAAAATAAATCATAGTTTCTAAGAAAGTTAAGTATAAAATAATAATAGTAATAATAATACCATTGTGAAAATGTACAGTACATTAAAAAAACAGCCTTAGAATGCATTATACTTTACCACAACAGGACCTGTTACTACTGTCTGGCTTTATGATGAATTTACATACAACATATACAGTCTGAAAAACCCAATAACCTACTGAGCGGTGCATTAATATGATCAATAGACGCTATGAGGTAGACATTGGAAAGCGAAGACAACTGTCCTAGGATTTGCTGATTTTTATCTCCTCTTAACATTTGACTGTCCAAGTTGTGGATGAGAAGATATAGCTCCAAAGAAACATCTAGCAAACAGCAAGAAGAAAAAGAAATATCAATAGTCTAAGATCAAAAATAGGTTATATACAAATTGGTTTCAGGATTGGAGTCTGGAGTATTTAGTATTTATATGAAAAAAATGCCACTGTTTGAAATAAAAGTTTTTCCAGAACAGCTTACAAACATTTTTAAATTGCAATTAAATTTACTCTTAAAACAGTAACTTACAACAATAATATACATTAAATCTTCATTAAATTAATAACCTATATTAAACTTTCATTAGATAATCAATATATGCATTGATATATTGATGCTTGTCCCTATAAGTCATCAAGAGTCAGGGTTGACTCCATGGACAATAACAAGCTTTTAGTCATTTCTATACAATCATGATAGGATTGAGCTTTGTGATGGGCAAGTTGAAAAGGGGAAGACCTCTGATTGGGATGAAAAGCTGGGATGAACTAAGACAGAAATCCAAGGATATCAGAACTGCAGAAAAAATCTTTGCTGTATGATCCCTATCTTTTGGGGGGCCTTGGGGATTCAAAACCTATTGCCAGACAATCTTTCATTCCAAAGCAGGAAGCCCAGCATTATTTCAAAGCCTACTGGATCAAGTCCCACAATTTCTAATTTTCTACTAGATGCAATCACCTCAGATCATTAGCAACAATATATCAAGAATTTTTAATGGAGCAGTACACAAACTTCTAGAATGACTGCCCATAAAGTTTACCTTCTTTAAATCTTTTTAGGATGAAGTCCACCTGGTCCTGGGGGCTACGAAAGGTACCCATGTGATTCAATACCTCTTCTGTTATGGAATTCAAAATCTGGCACAGAAAAATGGCAGGTCATCATCTTCTTTTAACACTTTGTTCTTAAACATTCTTAGAAGAATTAAACCTGAGCTAAAAACAACTTTTAACCATTATGTCTACTTGAACAAGTTATAACATTCCTGTACTGAAAGCAAAATCTAGTAGAAAAACTCTCACAAAATATAGAAAGACCTTTCACATAAAAATGTATAATAAGTGAAAGAAGATATCATGGACTGCAGCTTTTATACTGAGAGCCAGTTTGGGGTTGTGATTAAAGGCACTGGATTAAAAGCCAGGAGACCATGATTTCTAATCTTGCTTTAGGTACAGAAGCCAGGTGGGTGATTTGGGGCAATTGCTCCGTCTTAGCCCTGGGAAGAAGGTCCTAGCAAAGCCACATCCAAAAATGTTGTCAAGAAAGGTGCAGAGACTTGTCCCTATAAGTCATCAAGAGTCAGGGTTGACTCCATGGACAATAACAAGCTTTTAGTCATTTCTGTGTTTCAAATTAATCCAATTTGCTCCTAATAGCTTACTTTTCCTTATAAGTGGAATCTATAAATAAACAAGTTGCAATCAAAGAAAGTCTACAACACAGATTGGCTGGCTATGTTCATATAATATGCTTAGCCATGGTTTAACTGTGGTTTACTGAACAAACCACAACAGGCTGGATCACAGAACACTCTAAACCAGAAACAAGCAAATTGTAATTTAGCTGTGTTGTTAGAATGCAGCCTCCATATTTTAGAGTTAACCGCAGAAAAGATAAGCAATTTAAGCAAGGTAGTCCTTGTTTAGTCCTTGTTTACCTACCACAATTGGGACTGGCAACTCAATCGTTAAGCAAAGTGGTTGCCAACTGAAACCATGACTGTGCTTATGATCTTATTTCAGCTTTCCTTTCTTTTCCAGACCTGAGGAGGTTATAAATGCAAAGATTGGCTGTAATGCTACTTTTTCATTACCATTGTAACTGTGAAACAGTCACTAAATGAGGCAGTCACTAAAACAAGGACTTCCTGTAACAGCCTTCTGTCTATACCACTACATTTTGTAGTAAAGCATTAGTTAACTTTGACCAAAACTAGCCATATTTCTGTTTTGCTTACTGATTTCACGGTGATGTTGGGGAAGAATCCATTTACAACAAGATGTACAGAATCCTGAAGAAGAGAAATACGGAAATTCTCCAACAGATCTCTCTTTGAACCTAATCCATAGAGCACAATATTGAAGCCCAGGCTGTAAGAAAGAAAGAAAAAAAGTTCCCTGAAGATCACAAAGCCACATGCAGTGCAATATGATGTATTGAAAATGTTTGGGCTGATCACAAGACCTTGTTCTGATGGGGGGGTGGGTTTGAATATTTTTTCTGTGTTTACTTCTGAGCACTAATACCAATAACTGAAGATTTTATTTTTTAAAAATCCAGGATTTCAGTTTCTCTATAAATACTATACCAGTTTTTTCTAACCAAACTTTCAATTCTTTACCTATTAACAAAGATATGTAAGTTTTCTGCTAATTGTCTATCCTAGTTTTCTATGTTAATTATGTATTCTCTCAATATCAAAAGCTGTGTCTTAAACAGATCAGAAAAAATATCAGGATTCTTAATATCTAATCTCTCATACATTTATTCAAGAAAATTGAGGTGACAGTTTGCTCAGCATTGAATCTATTTCATTCTGTTTACTTTTTTGACTAGAACAGTCTCTCAGTATTAGACTTGTGCCAGCATTACTGGCCCCCTGGAAGCTATTAATAGAGGAGAATATACGTAGCTGAGGGTTCAACCTTGGTGCTCCCTGAGCTTGGTGGTTTGCTTGCAGACGTTTCATTACCCAACTAGGTAACAGAATAAGTGTGGCGTTTGCTCCCGGTTTATAGGTATTCACGCAGAAAGAATATGTGGTTCCAATAGAAGAGAATATATGTAGTTCAGGGTTGAACATATGGACATCAAACACTTCAGGAAGCATGCAAATGGGAGAAATTTGCATGTAGGCAAACCTCCACCAAGGAACAACTCTTCTTTCTGCACGAATGCCTATAAACAGGAAGCAAACCCCACACTCACTCACACCGATAATGTTACCTAGTTGGATAATGAAATGTCTGCAAGCAAACCACCAAGCTCAGAGAGCACCAAGGACTCCATGGAAGCTATTAAAATCAGAATTGGCCTGGAAGGCCTATGAAGGCTCAGGATGATACCACTGAATTATTGATAGCTACTGATGATTTTGGAGGATTTTGTCTTACATCTGCTTTTGTGACTTTCTGAATTTTAATTTTTACCATGGATGTTTTAGTGTATTGTTACTGTATATGTTTGTGATAAACCACTGAGAGTCCAGTTGATTGTGGGCACAAACAAAAAAATAAATACAATTATCGTAATTTTATACCTAGCATTCATTTTTTTAAAGAAAGTATTTACATTTTTTTCAAATATCCATGAAATTGTTTATGCAGACCTCAATTCCAGGAAATATGAACTATATCCAATGATGAAGTGCAGTTTTATTCAACAGAATGATTTCAAAGCATAGGTATGGTGACTTTATTTTAATTTATTCTGTGCACTGCAAATTCTTACTGAAATATAAGGGATACTTACTGCAGTTGCAACATCCATTTGTAGAAGAGAGATTCATGTTGTTTGATTAACTTCTCACGTTCAACAGCAAAAGCAACAGGTACGTTGCTCAAGAAGTTTTTCAGGGACTCCTAGACCATTTACATTCATTGTAGAAATAAAGGACACTCATCAGTAAATGTTTAATTAATGATATAATGAAAAAGTTCTTAATTGATGGCTTTGAACAGAATGAAGATCTTCATTATCAGAAAAGAGATTTCCATCAATTCCTTCTCTGTCTCCCAGCTCAGGAAGGGCTATGTAAGAGAATGCAATTGAAAGTGCTGGTTTTAACTTCTGAAGCACTTTGTGGCTTGGTGCTGAATTAACTTTAGGACTGCATCTCTCCACTGGAATTGGCCCAACCACTTTGATCATGCTGGGAAAAACATGATGGTCTCCTATTTTGGGGAGGCCAGGGGGCCAAGGCCTGGATGTGTTGTTTTTTGTCATCAAACCAGCACGCTGGGATGGGCTGTGGCGGGAAGGGCATTTGGCCCCAACTGTAGTTGCCTTCCGGAAGCCTCTGAAAATGGAGCTTTTCTAGAGAGTGTTTGGGGACTAATGCCAGATGCTATCTGGAATGTGGGTTTGTCTATTTTTGACTGCTGGTTCTTGTATTTTTGTTGTTGTTACTGTTTTTCTTGTTGTGAGCCCCCAGGAGCCTACATACAATTGCAGCAGGATATGCGATAAACAAACAAACAAACAAAAAGGGATATACGGCCTTTTAAAGCCACAAAGGTGCTTCAGTGAGGTGTGGGCGTGCACACTTAAAGAAGCTGCATCTTTTCCTGGATTCATACATTACTCCTGTGATCCCAACAAAATATGTGCTTGAGTTAAGAAGGTGCTAATGGGGAGCAAGAATGTGCTTCAAAGTGGGTGTGCTAACTGCACTTCTTTAACTCAAATGTGTATTTCCTGATACCATATAGCTACTAGGTAAGCCCAGGAAAAGACACTGGACTCTGCAGGCATGGTACATGTGCACAAATTTCAGAATACTCAGCAATCCCTGTGCCAAATAGGGAATTCTGGTAGTTGGAGTTTACAGGCAGTCCTCAACTTACAACCATTTGTTCAGTGACCGTTCAAAGTTATGGCGGCACTGAAGGGACTTATGACCAGTACCCAAAATTGTGCCGTTGCAGCACCCCCATGGTCATGTGATCAAAATTTGGGCACTTTGCAGCCCGCCTGCAGTTACAACCTCAGGGGCACTTCAATTCCCTCCACCTGCCTATCTCCCCCACATCTATGCCCTTTTGGCCCCCTGCATTCCACAGCCCCTACTGCCCTAGCTGACTTTTACCATCTTCTTGCTCCTGCTGCAGACCAAGCATGCCCAGCCTGGCCCCTCGCAAAGCAGCTGCTGGCCACACAAGGCTTTCTTCCCAAGGTTGCACACGGCAGTTTCCTCGCAAGACCTGGGGAAGATGGCCCTATGTGGCCAGCAGCTGCCTCACAAAAGGCCAGGACAGGCATGCCTCGTCAGCAGCAAGAACAAGAAGACTGTGAAGGTCAGCTGGGGTGGAGTGCAAGGTGGCAGGGATCTCAGAGTGTGGGGCAGCTGGGCTGGGGTGTCTGGGGCTTCCTGGGGCTGCTAGAGTTTTGTGGTGCTGGGCTGTGACTTTGCGTTGCAGTGCTGGGCTGCGGCTTTGTGCTGAACTGCTGGTGCAGCTGGGGCTTCCCAGGGCACTACGGTGCTGCAGCTCAGGGGCTTCCTGCAGTCCCAGAGCTGCAGCACGGCAAAAACCCGAACTGCAGCATGGCAAGCAGCTCCAGAGCAGTGCAGTTCTGGGGCTGCTTGCCGCCCTGCAAGGCAGGGTGCAGAGCAGCCAAAAGGGCAAAGATGGAGGGGAGATAGGCGGGTGAGGGGAGTTGAAGAGGAGGCAGTCCCTTACCTCACTGAGACTCGGGGCTGGGAGGGACCAAGCCTGGAATGGCTTGGATTGGGGTGGGTCCTCAGCTAATGACCGATGGAATTCAGTTAACAATGGCAACGGGGATTGCCGGAATTGCCATCACTAAGCGATGCAGTCATGTGACATCATGCTTTACAACTGCATTGCTTAGCAATGGAAATTCCAGTCCTAATTGTGGTTGTAAGTCAATGGCTACCTGTATGTATATCATTGTACAAAACTCATAGATTTGGTAACAGAATGTCTGGGACACTTTATAACCTAGAGAGCTTTCTTCTGGAGTCTGTTGAATTGCCCCCAGAAAGACGTTGGTTTAGAGAATTCTGGAATGGTCTGATGAAGGAAGGGACTGTACTCAAATGGGTACATTCTGCATACAGTCATGTATTTGGAGGGAATTAAGATTGGGGAAAGCTGGTATAAAGGATTAAAGGAACATCTCATTGTACTTAGATAATGGTATTAGGAATTTGTTTAATTTTACTGTATCTGGAGCCTACTAAGCTGCTTGATTGAGAACCAGTTTGGGGTAGTGGTTTAAGGCATCAGGCTGGAAACTGGGAGACCATGAATTCTAGTCTTGCCTTAGGAACAGAAGCCATCTGGATGACTTTGAGGTAGTCACTTTCTCTCAGCCTAAGAAGAAGGTAATGGTAAACCACTTTTGAAAATGTTGCCAAGAAAACTGCAGGGACTCATCCAGGCAGTTGTCAGATCAAGACTGACTCGAGGGAGGGGAGGGGAGGAGAGGACTTGCTTGATGACAACTCAGAAATTTACAGAAATTTCTGAGCCAGAATTTGCAGTAGCTAATAGATTTAAAAAAAGAAATCTGAGTTAAACTCAGTTCCTAGGGATCTGATGGGTAAGTATGTGTACTTTCCTTCGCAAACCATATAGAAGGTATTTGCCACTGACTTATTTCAGAATGTTTTTGAAATTTTCAATCTAGTTTATAGCCCTGGGGTTTCCTCATAGTTTTCCATCCAACTACTAACCAAGTCCAGCTCTATTTAACTTTTCAAGATCAAACAAGGTTATTAAATGCTGTCATCTGCTGTGACAGCTAACTGCACAGAGGATACAGCATTCTGCAGTTTGTAAACCATGACTGATGGTTTGGTATATTGTGTGAATCAAGATAAATCTCTTTCCCCGCACATACTGTACCTGATCCAGTTTTTTTTTCTCCAGTTTCTGCAGTGTTCGATCAGAGGTTAAAACTTTGGAACTGCTGTGTGCTTCAAAATACTCTTCTACCAAACTGCTCTGAGAACAAGCAGATATACACAGAAGAATAATTAAGTATTCTCTTCTGGCAACATTAATTGGGAAACAAATTGATGGCTTAATTTCATGAATCAAGATTCCAGAGAACTGATTAACTAAGTGCAAAACAGTACTACAGAAAACAGGATACTAAAATGAAGCTAAATCCTTTCTAATGCTTAACAGTGTACCGTATATACTCACGAATAAGCCCATCCACAGATAAGCTGACCCTCAAATTTTTAACCAAAATACCATGAAAAATGTGCCACCTGCAGATAAGCCTCAAATTTTTTGTGTTTTAGTTTTCACAATTGGCTTATCCACGGGCAATGCATTTTTCATATTATTTGACTATGACTATGTATGGGTACTTTAAAAAAACTATTACTGTATATACTCATGGATAGGCCCATCCACAGATAAGCCGAACCCAATTTTGGGGGTGTATTTTGAAACCTAAAATTCTCAGCTTATATGCAAGTATATACAGAATTTAAAAAAAATTTGGATGAAAATATTTTGCATGAGTTACATTTTCACTCACAGTAACATGAAAAAAGCAAACTTCTCTCCATTCCACCTTTGCTGTTTCACCTTTTCCCCGTGTGTTTAATTTTAGCTAACTTTTGTTAAACTAAGGGATGATATAATTTTGGTTTTAATTGTTTTTTTGGATGAAGCCAGCGGTGAAGTTTTTAAACCCATATAGGGAGATTATGACAAAATTCAACAGTCCTACTACAATGTTTATGCTTTATCTGAAAGATGCAAGGGAAAAAAATCCTTCTACAGACATGGTAATCCTTTCTATATACTACAGACATGGTAATCCCAGTGCACATATTAGAAATTACTTAGCTATAAGGATACAGCTAATATTGCCTTATATCCCCATCTTCACTTGGGGATATAATTAGGAATGTAAACCCAGAACTTACAACATAAATGAAACTTTACAGAAAGCATTTAGTAAATTTGTCTCCAGAATTAAGTCAGGAGAATTAAAGCTAGATAAATTAAACTGCAACAGAACACTTTTCAAAAACAACTCACTCAGAGAAAAAATGTATTTGATTTACTTTTGGATGCAGATAAAACTGGTTCTAAATGACATTATATTGTACTCATTGTGCCCTGGTAACAAACTGAACTCTGAGCATACTTACAGAAATGCCTCTCTTCAGCTTCTTAGTAGGTGTTTCTTTGTTAGGTGGAACAGAAGAGGTTTGGGATCTGATTGGCATTTCTGGACAAACAGCTTCATCAGCAGATACCACGCAAGCATCATCCCCTTCTTCTTCAGAGTATGAAGCAGAATAATCACTTTCACTATCAGAGCACATGTTTAAAGCTAAAAAGGAAAACACAGTTGAGAATACAGGTAGTCCTTGGATTAGGATGGCAACTGGGACCAGAATTTCCATTGCTAAGCGATATGGTCATAAATTGTGACATCACATGACCACATTACTTAGCAAGGGCAATCCCAGTTGCCGTTGTAACCCCAGGACTGTGGGTCATTGTGGACTCACATGACCATAACGTGGGAAGAGGCGGGAGTCCCAGGCAAGCAGGCCGGCAGGTGAGAGTTATGGGCAGGCTGATGCTACAGAGGGCAGGTAGGTGCCGATGACGGGCACTATGGAGCGCAGGTGGGCAAAAAAGCAGTGGGGACAGGAGCAACTTGCATCCTCCTGCCAGCTTCCCCACTGACTTTGCTTGTGGGAAGACAGCAAGGAAGGTTGCAAATGGCAATTATATGACCACAGGACACTGCAACCATCATAATTGCAAGCCAGTTGCCAAGCACACAAATCACAATCACATGACTGCTGCAACACTGCAATGGCTGCAAGTTTGAGGACAGGTTGTTAAGTTCCCTTCGTTCAGTGCCGTCGTAACTTTGAATAGTCACTGAACGAGCGGTGATGTACCTGTACCACTTGCTAGGAAATGAGACTGCAACAAGGGTATTCATTTCCCATCAAAAAAAATTTGGGAGAACAGAATGCTGGACTAGATAGATAGATTTTTAATTTGATTCAACAGGGCTGTTATGTTCTCAGGAGTTTCCCCTTCTCCTCCTGAGAATTTTGTCCAAGTTTTCATGTGCTAATTCAACGCAATTGTAAACTACATTTTAGCTATGACTGTTATAGGCAGTTAACACATTACTGTTTTGTCTTGATGTATGATACTGTAGGATGGAAAACAGTAGCTTCCTCATGAGAGCACTGCTATTCATATTTAAGATCTGGTATTAAAGCACCAAGCTGGGACTGTGGAAAACTCCTTCACTTAAAAACTCAAATACTGGAACTGAAGAGCAAATTATAGGAGGAACATCTCATAATGTCACCAAATTGTGTCAGCTGGAATTACTACTCCTTACCTGTCATTCTTTTCCGAGTCCAGTAAGATAATTTTGATAAAAAATCATTCCTCTTAGTCTGTTAGGAATAGCAAGCATGTTAGATCATATTCTCAAACAACATCTCATGTCTAAATATTCTATTTCCTAACCAGATAACCATCTAAATAGAAAAAAATAAATTTTGTTTCCACAATCTAGCTATAAAATCTATCTCAGCCAAGAGACTGAGCAAATGTTTTCAAATGTATAGTTTTTGTTTACATATAATGTCATCTGTTCATCAGCAGAATGGAAATCACACATGTACCTGACTTCCTTAGGAGATCTCCAAATTTACTTTGGAGAGATGGGGGATCTCTAGTGCAAATCCGGCAGCTATAGAGTTGTTAAATGGGAGGGGGAGGAAGTGGAATATCCTAATTCAACTATCATATATCATTTTCAAAAAGGTATCTTAAGATTGAATACATAAAAATATTTGAAAATATATATCTGTAGGCTAGAAAATAATACATTCTCAATGTAAGCAGCCTCAATTCTCTGAGTATTTCAACCATGATTGATATTTTTAACAGCCAAGCAATTTCACTCACCTCTTCCTGGTCTTTGCTTGAAGAATATTCTAGAAATTAAAAAAATGGTCACAAATTACGATTTTTCTACAAGCATCATGTTTTTTTGGTACTATTTCAAGTGTATCTCAGAATTTTCTAATGTATATTTCACCTAAAATCAGACATTGTTCCTAATTTGATATGTAGTATCTACACATTTTTCTATCCAAGTAACAATTTTCATCATTGTGCATGTAAGTAAGCAAGAACCAAACTGCATGTCTTTCGTATGGCTAAAGGAGTTTTCTGCCTTGATAACTCTATTGCCAATGTTTTTCCTCTATAAATTCTATGCTACCTAAAGTTCATCTGAATTATAGAGATAGTTCAGCATCTTTAAGTAGCCCTATAAATAATGTTTCAATAAATTTAAGTTTGTATGCTGCTAGTTCGGACAAGAAAATCGGGAGCAGAAAAATCAGCAAATCTATAGGTCCAGATACTAGCTTCTTTTGAGAAGCAGCTATTAATCTACACCATTCCTTCAACATTTGTTCTATAATTACCTAATTATAGACATTGCAATCTATATCACCCTGCAATTGGAAAAGCATGTTGCGGAAATGAGACTAAAGACTGGAGTCCTTGGAATCTGCGTATCGCTAGTCATGTAAATACATAATGATAACGTCGTACAGTAGGGGGTATGAAATTATAAATGCAGAATCCCAAAATGCCTTTTCAAGCAGCTACTATGAACATTCCCCCAATTTCTGTTAAATATTCACAATGAAACTGGGCACTCACATACATTTCTTTATTATGGTCCCTGACCAGAGCCCAACAATCAACAGCAGATGGAACAAAATAAAGCAGTTCATGACTAGATCGTTGAGGCAATCAAAGTGTGTCCGGTTTTACAGATAGCATAGCAAAGTTTGGCCATGTTCACAGACACGGAATCATACTGGACTGATAATAACAACTGTCACAGAATAATCAGAAATGCCTGGGTATTTTACTCAATATCCAGAGTCGTTGAGAGTCAGGCGGCATACAAGTTTCATAAACGATTATTATTAAATGAAGAATGATAAGATGGGACCTTGCATCCTTATTTGGGCACTCATTAAGGGATGGTGCTTCTATACTCAGCATTCAATTCCTTTTCCATTTTAGAAATTGTATAAATACAAATTCTGTATTCTTCAAAACTAGGCTCACAGGTAAGCAACAAAAGCAATGTAAAATACATATTCTTGTCTACCTCATTTCATTAGAATGACTCTTTTTAAAAAAAGCAAATTCTATAATTCCCTGATTTTAATCAAATATTTGATATTTTAAAAACTATTTAATAGAGCTTACTCTTGCTGATTTCAGGAGTGTTGGTTTTCTCCTCAAGCTTCTTCAAGAGGTCATGTTTTACATTCTTTCCAGAGTTCTGAATTAGCTCAGAAACTTTCAAGTAAAAAGAAACGTCCAATTAAAGCAGTGTGCAAACAGTACACAAATACTCAAAGGACAGCACAGACACTGTACCATGTACACATGTATTCAATATCCAAAGTCACTAACAGCAGTAAATAACATGATTCAAACACAAGACATACTCAGGGCAACAGGGATATTGTTACTTACCTACAGTACCTACCTATTTATTTTACTGATTTTGATTTTCAAAGTCTTTGGTTCCCTAAACAGCCCTTTACCTTGTAGGAACATTTTAGGAGTAGCAAAAGAGCTCTTTTTAGGAACCCTTTTTCTGGGATGGCACTCCATTTATGGACTTCCCTCCCTAAAGAGTCTGAATTAGTGTCCACATTAAACACCATTTCGACACCAAGTGAAGACCTTTCTATTTTCACAGGCTTTTTAATTGGCTTTTAATTGTGCTGCTTCCTAGTTTATATGGTGTTTTTATGTTGCATTTCATTTGATTTTATTATACATGTTTTAACTCAGACTGTATTTCCTATTTTTTCATTGTAAATTACCCAGAGCGTTTCAACTATTGGGCAGTTTAAAAAAATTAATAAAGGCCTGCATGCACTAGGTTTAGCTTTTTATTTTAAAACACTTCAATGTCAGCTATGTTGTGATACATTCTATGTATAGAACTTTCCAAAAATTTAGAAGCAAGCTGCCAAACTAACAAAAGTCTACTGTTGTGAAGTAGAGTTCTAAAGTCTCACCAATCCAATAAAATTGCTGAACACTACAGGACTAATTACCTATATCTTACACATAACTATGGAATCTGTTATTCATAGCATTAACAGACTTAGATATGTGAGTTCAAAGCAGATTTAGGTTTACTTTTTAAAGGAATTCATGAGAAAGCAAGTCATACAGATATAGACAAGTACCTATGTACAATATGTAAAAGAAACAGAGCATGGAGCAGAATACATACCTTTTTCTGCCATCCTACTAGAGCGTTTTGGAGTTTGGAATGGAAAAACATCACCTCCACTTGCACTGGAGCCATTTCTCATCGATTCTAAAAATATACAGATCAATTAACCCTCAGAAGCAAGCTTCTGGGGGGAGATGACAAAAGATTTATAGCAGCTCTATGCCAAAGGACAAAAAGATTATATTTTATTAGCAATATAAACATTTATATTTAAAAGCAAATATGAGTGTCTCACTTACTTCTTGGGGGCATTATGTACAAAATATTATTGAATATTTTCATACATAATATAAAACAAAAATCCACATAATAATAGCTGTGACAATGATGGATTTCCCAAAGTACATTTCTCTCATTAATACCTTGGACATCTAGTGCAGTCACATAATCCTGTTCTTTAAAAATATCCTGGGCTTCATCATCGGAGCTGTTCTCTGGATTTTTCATCCATTTTTTAATATCAAATGTATGTGGAGCATTTAACTTCCGAACTTTAAGACCTGAAAGTGCAATAAGACTGCTTAAAGAAAAATTACAATAAATAATTTCCCTAGGCCTGTTAAAACTGATAGTTTTTAGGGAAGTTATATATTCTACTTTAAGAAGGTTGACATTGACAAGAGGTTGGCAAGAGGAGTCAGTTGTCAAAACTTCCTGAAGACAAGGAAGACAAGGCCTCATCTCTATACATCTACATTAAAAGATAGTGTGCTGTTGTAAAGTCTTATTTTTCTGTTGTAAAGTTGTCCATACTGATATGGACAACTCTGCCAAAGTAGATCTCATCACAGTTAACTTACTATTGTAAGAGTGCTAAATAGTTCAGCAGCATAATCTTGCTCTCACTTCCTATTATCAGAGGATCAAGTTGTAATTTAAGTAGAGGAAAAGCCATTGCCATTTCAAAATGATGTAACTAAACATCTAAGCACAACAAAAATTATTAATATTTTTGGAAAATCCAAAATGAATAAATGTTACCTCATTCTAATATTAATAAAGTAAAACAACTAAGGATACCTGCATCCTCAGAGATGTGCTTCAGAACATCTTCATCAGCCACAAATTTGATCTCTAGGACATTATTCCTCTTTATCTTTGGTTTACTCATATCAAGGTATCTAAAGCAAAAGGAAAGTAAACTGACATATTCCTATCAAGGCACAAGTATCATACAAGTTTAATTTATTATTATGAATAGCACCCAAACCTAGGGTGCATATTAAGTCAAGAAAAGTTATACGTTATTATTACTACCAGAGGTAATAGTAACTTGGATTTTATAAGAGCTTGTTGGTCCTCATCACATATAGAGAAAACAAGATGTATGTTTAAACAAGGCATTGGATAATTTCCTTGATGGATGTTGGTAGCCAAGAGGGCACTCATGTAGAATATCATCTTGAATTCTAGATAATATCCACATCATTTACCAATGAAGTAAAGCAAAACTCAAGATTCAGTACCTCAAAATATGTAACACTCAGTTTCAAAACTAGCTATCTTTGAGCAGTCAAAAACACAATAAAACAATTCACATAATAGAATGGATAATGACTTAACTCACTTACATAACGTAAGACTAAGTGGTAGGACCCCATATAGCATCCTGTGTAATCTGGGGAAAACAAGGGAGAAATACAATTAACAGATAGCATCAAATAATCAGAAAGTCTGATTTGCCAGAGCACTGAAAATAGGGATTGATTTTCCTTATCTGACCAAGGTATGCAACGCTTGAAAACTTATTTTATATTTTATCTATATTTGACAATTTGGTATCAACAACTGGAATAAGAATTAGTTATATGTACATTTTTTTTGCAGAACACTCCTGATGATTTTTCTTTGCCACCTAATTAAAGTTTGTGAAATTAAAGTTTGCACAAACAACAATATACATTAAATAACTGCAAAATGGAGAAAGCTAATGATAAATGCAAAACAAAACAACTAATCAAAAATTAGCCCGCACAGAAATAAAAAGAATTTAATCTGAATAAACGTACTTACAAATGGGCTAAAAAAAAGCAATCTCAAAACAATCTCCTATGGAATTCACACGAAGAGCCTGCAACCACCCACGTATTTGTTGAACTACAATTCCCAGCTTGCCCCACTACTTGTCATGCCTGGATCGCACCGTTGCGAGTTCCTTCTGGAAGATTTTGACGCTACACCTCTGGCATTAACTGTAAACACCTTCACGTATGCTGCAGGGGCGGAGGAGGAAAGAGTTTCACTTGAATAGGTTACTTTTTTTTTCAGTCATAGGATCAGTATTTTTTATTGTTTATTCCCACCAGACCACACAAAACAGGGCTAGGTTCCTTTTAACTCCTCCGATACCTGGCCGTTTAAATACTGCCGGGCACTTGATACACACAAGGAGAGAAGCGGACAGGCACCCGCGACTCCTTTTAACCAAAGCGCCCATCTCACCGATCTGGGTTTCCGACCGTCCCCGCCGCCTCGCAAGGAGCAACGGATCTTCGGGACATTAACTTGGGGCCAACATTCGCTCTTTCTGTCGCGCGCGCGCACGGAAGAGTTTCAGCCACGCGCTCCTCACGCACCCCTCAGTACTGAACCGTCTTTTTCCCCTCAGCTAACGGGCGCGCGCCAAGCTCCGAATTCTCCCTCCGCCCTCGCTCGTTCCACCCAGACCCCAGTTACTCACCAGATCACAGCACCGGAAAAAACGCGAGTTTCCCGCCAGCTGCCAGAGCGGTGGCCCACCCTCTTTCTTGGGGTATCAAGGGCCACTCCAATGGGCGGAGCTAACCTTCTGTTACGTCTCGGCTCTTTTCTTACACGGAAACCTGTCCGCGGATTTGCGATTGGCCCTCTTCTACAGCCAATGGCGAATAACCCCTCCCCGGAACGCGACGGGTTAGACAGCGGTAACATCTCCCAATTCTGCTCTACAGCATAAACAAATCAGCCGGGCGCGGGGTGGGGAGAGCGCGAGGAAGTCTTTCATGCGCTTTTGGTCTCGGCGCAGGCTGGCGAAGGAAGCTTCTTGGTGTTTAGGCCGCCGAAATTCAATCAATGAAAGCTTCTGGGGACAGCTGATGTAGTTATCTTACTAGTATTTCTCAAATCTAGATTCCCTTGTTCGTTGTAGCTTTATCCCAGGTCCGTCATGGAAGAGAGGCAGGATATAAAGGTTCTAAATAAAAAAACAGCACTGACTCAACTTCCACGTAATCCCTGATTTGCTACCACCTGGAATTTCGACCCAGTTTTTTCGAGATTCCAAATGACTTTCAGAAGAATAAATTGAAAGCCCCCCCCCCAAAAGGCTGGATCCAAATAAGAGCTTTTTTGTGCCTATCATGATTACCTGAGCAGAGTAAATCAGTAGATAGGCTTGTAATACATAAGAAAGGAGGAAAGAGTATTAATCCAGATGCTCCTCAGAATCTCTATACCCTTTGGAAGATACAAACTGCTTGAGGCCATCTTATTTCACACTCCTGGGTTACCCAACTGGATGATTGTGACACTACAAAGGAAAACCCATGGTGGCAAAAAACAAACACCCCATACCTTTCCAATAAAGTGACAATAACGAACTACCCCATATTGTGATAAGGAAACTATGAGGATGTATCTGTAGTCATCAGGAGTCTAGTTGACTTGAAGGATGCTTGGCATAGGAAAAAATGCAGTTTTGTGATTTAGCAGAAGATGGCAGTATTGTTTTGCAAGTTACCTGAGGACAAATTATTCTAAATAAAAATAAAAGCTACAGTGGTGCTTAAACGTTCGTGAATCCTTTTGAATTTACAGTATTTCTGCATAAATACGATGTAAAATGTGATCTGTTTTCCACACAAGTCCAAAAACCAGATAAAAAGAACCCAATTAAACAAATGAGTTAAAAACATTGTACATTTATTTATTGAGGAAAATCATCCAAAATTACATATTTGTGTGTGGATAAACTATGGATGAAGAATAAATTTGCCAACACAATATGAGCAAGCAGCATTGCAAGGGAAAGAAAATTATATAATTCTCTTTAATGTATGCTTATTCTTTTAAGGTACTGTATATAAGACAAAATTAAATCATACCTCAAGGAAGTGCCCAAAGAATAACTATCAAAAGAGCTATAGTGACTTAAAAGTCACTGGATTGAAGAATACTAATTTGGATGAATTATGCAACATTGGAATCAATAATAATGGCAGTGCATCAGATCTGAAATATCATCACATATTAAATTGATGAACCTTCAGCAAAGGATTGTTACCTTGTCGTGGTGCTGGAGCTTGAGCACCTCAATGATGCCATGAGCTAAACCGTGAAGGGCCACCCAAGACGAGAAGGTCATGACAGAGAGGTCAGACTAAATGCGATCCCTGGGGAAGGTAATGGTAACCCACCCCAGTATTCTTGCCATGAAAACTAAATGGATCAGTACAACCAGAGATATGTCGGTATACCATCGGAAGATGAGACCCCCAGGTCGGAAGATGGTCAAAATGCTACTGGGGAGGAACAGAGGATGAGCTCAACTAGCCCCAGACGTGATGACGCAGCTAGCTCAAAGCCGAAAGGACGGCTAGTGGCCGACGGTGCTGGTGGTGAACGGCGAATCCGATGTTCTAAGGATCAACACACCATTGGAACCTGGAATGTAAGATCTATGAGCCAGGGCAAATTGGACGTGGTTATTGGTGAGATGTCAAGATTAAAGATAGACATTCTGGGCATCAGTGAACTGAAATGGACTGGAATGGGCCACTTCACATCAAATGACCACCAGATCTACTACTGTGGACAAGAGGACCACAGAAGAAATGGAGTAGCCTTCATAATAAATAGTAAAGTGGCTAAAGCAGTGCTTGGATACAACCCAAAAAACGACAGAATGATCTCAATTCGAATTCAGGGCAAGCCATCTAACATCACAGTGATCCAAATATACGCCCCAACCACAGATGCTGAAGAAACTGAAGTAGAGCAGTTCTATGAGGATCTGCAGCACCTACTGGACAACACGCCTAAAAGAGATGTTATTTTCATCACAGGAGACTGGAATGCTAAGGTGGGCAGTCAAATGACACCTCGAATTACAGGTAAGTATGGCCTGGGAGAACAAAACGAAGCAGGACATAGGCTGATAGAATTTTGCCAAGACAATTCACTCTGCATAACAAACACTCTCTTCCAACAACCTCAGAGACGGCTTTATACATGGACTTCACCAGATAGACAACACCGAAATCAGATTGATTACATCCTTTGCAGCCAAAGGTGGTGAACATCTGTACAGTCGGTAAAAACAAGGCCCGGAGTTGACTGTAGTTCAGATCACGAACTTCTTCTTGCACAATTTAGGATCAGACTAAAGAGATTAGGGAAGACCCACAGATCAGCTAGATATGAGGTCACTAATATTCCTAAGGAATATGCAGTGGAGGTGAAGAATCGATTTAAGGGACTGGACTTAGTAGATAGGGTCCCGGAAGAACTCTGGACAGAAGTTGGCAGCATTGTTCAGGAGGCGGCAACAAAATACATCCCAAAGAAAGAGAAAACCAAGAAGGCAAAATGGCTGTCTGCTGAGACACTAGAAGTAGCCCAAGAAAGAAGGAAAGCAAAAGGCAACAGTGATAGGGGGAGATATGCCCAATTAAATGCAAAATTCCAGAGGTTAGCCAGAAGAGATAAGGAATTATTTTTAAACAAGCAATGCGCGGAAGTGGAAGAAGACAATAGAATAGGAAGGACAAGAGACCTCTTCCAGAAAATTAGAAACATTGGAGGTAAATTCCAGGCCAAAATGGGTATGATCAAAAACAAAGATGGCAAGGACCTAACAGAAGAAGAAGAGATCAAGAAAAGGTGGCAATAATATACAGAAGACCTGTATAGGAAGGATAACAATATCGGGGATAGCCTTGACGGTGTGGTCAGTGAGCTAGAGCCAGACATCCTGAAGGGTGAGGTTGAGTGGGCCTTAAGAAGCATTGCTAATAACAAGGCAGCAGGAGACGACGGCATCCTAGCTGAACTGTTCAAAATCTTGCAAGATGATGCTGTCAAGGTAATGCATGCTATATGCCAGCAAATTTGGAAAACACAAGAATGGCCATCAGATTGGAAAAAATCAACTTATATCCCCATACCAAAAAAGGGAAACACTAAAGAATGTTCAAACTATCGAACAGTGGCACTCATTTCACATGCCAGTAAGGTAATGCTCAAGATCCTGCAAGGTAGACTTCAGCAATTCATGGAGCGAGAATTGCCAGATGTACAAGCTGGGTTTAGAAAAGGCAGGGGAACTAGAGACCAAATTGCCAATATCCGCTGGATAATGGAAAAAGCCAGGGAGTTTCAGAAAAACATCTATTTCTGTTTTATTGACTATTCTAAAGCCTTTGACTGTGTGGACCATAACAAATTGTGGCAAGGTCTTAGTGGTATGGGGATACCAAGTCATCTTGTCTGCCTCCTGAAGAATCTGTATAACAACCAAGTAGCAACAGTAAGAACAGACCACGGAACAGACTGGTTTAAGATTGGGAAAGGAGTACGGCAGGGCTGTATACTCTCACCCTACCTATTCAACTTGTATGCAGAACACATCATGCGACAAGCTGGGCTTGAGGAATCCAAGGCTGGAGTTAAAATCTCTGGAAGAAACATTAACGATCTCAGATATGCAGATGATACCACTTTGATGGCTGAAAGCGAAGAGGAACTGAGGAGCCTTATGATGAAGGTGAAAGAAGAAAGTGCAAAAGCTGGTTTGCAGCTAAACCTCAAAAAAACCAAGATTATGGCAACCAGCTTGATTGATAACTGGCAAATAGAGGGAGAAAATGTAGAAGCAGTGAAAGACTTTGTATTCCTAGGTGCAAAGATTACTGCAGATGCTGACTGCAGTCAGGAAATCAGAAGACGCTTAATCCTTGGGAGAAGAGCAATGACAAATCTCGATAAAATAGTTAAGAGCAGAGACATCACACTGACAACAAGGGCCCGCATAGTTAAAGCAATGGTGTTCCCTGTAGTAACATATGGCTGCGAGAGCTGGACCATAAGGAAGGCTGAGAGAAGGAAGATCGATGCTTTGGAACTGTGGTGTTGGAGGAAAATTCTGAGAGTGCCTTGGACTGCAAGAAGATCAAACCAGTCCATCCTCCAGGAAATAAAGCCAGACTGCTCACTTGAGGGAATGACATTAAAGGCCAAACTGAAATACTTTGGCCACATAATGAGAAGACAGGACACCCTGGAGAAGATGCTGATGCTAGGGAGAGTGGAGGGCAAAAGGAAGAGGGGCCGACCAAGGGCAAGATGGATGGATGATATTCTAGAGGTGACGGACTCATCCCTGGGGGAGCTGGGGGTGTTGACGACCGACAGGAAGCTCTGGCGTGGGCTGGTCCATGAAGTCACGAAGAGTCGGAAGCGACTAAACGAATAAACAACAACAAAATTGATGAACAGACAGAACAAGGTCTTGAGGAGCAGCATGAAGATGAAATATAGAGTTGGACAGTTAGGTATAAGAATTTCTTCAAAAGTGACATTGTCTTTCATTAAATTATTGCTGATCCCATCCTCCTCCAAAGTTTTGGCAGAACCAAGTTCATAAGGTTAGGCTCTCTTCATCTGGTTGCCTTAAGAACACAAATTTCAGCTTGTACAGACTCTGGCCTATAACACCAATTTTTTTAAGAGTTGGAAACCTGATAATTACTTAATAATAAACCCTGCTAATGTTCTGAAGAACAAGCTAAAAATCTTTTTAAAAGTACAATTGGTTTGACTTTTTAAAGCTCAAATCAAGAATGAGGACCTGAGCTACTTCATCTATTGTTGGACCTCAGATCCAGCATGGCCAATGTTTAGGAGAAAATGGATGTTGTAGGCCAACAGCATGTTTTTCCTACTCTTAAATGGTTTAGGATGGAGATAACTTCTGGCCCACTGTCACTGGCAGCTTGGGAATTATCATAAGGCCTTTTCAATGCTCACCCTACACTTTTGGAGCTCCTTTAGGAAATACATAAGGCTTTCTCCATTGTGACATTTCAAATGATTCTAAATTCTACATATTTCTACTACTATGTAAAAGTGACAGAGCTTTATATTAAATACACTTTGAAAGGTTCATATATCTGCATAGAATAGAATAGAATAGAATAGAATAGAATAGAGTAGAGTAGAGTAGAGTAGAGTAGAGTAGAGTAGAGGTAGTCGTCATTTAGTGACTGCCTCGGACAGCAACTGTTCATAGTTACAATGGTGACGAAAAAGTAACTGTGCAACCAATGCCTGCATTTACGACCTTTGTAGGTCTGTAAAGCAAAGAAAAGCTGAAGTAAGACTGTAAGCACAGTTGTGGTCACATGATTTTTTACTTAGCAACCGCTTCACTTAACAGCCAAGTTGCCAGTCTCAATTGTGGTCTCTAAATGAGGACTTCCTACAGAACAGAACTGAACAACAGAAGAAGAGCCAATTGTGAAAGTTTTAACAGTTACATCAATAGCATGCATTTACAGTCCTCTGGCCAGAGTTGTATGCGAGATGGGCGGTAGAGAAATCTGACAAGCAAATAAATAAATAAATAAATTCCCAAGACATGGGAGTATTCGGAAGAGAACCAATATTCAACCTCCCAATGCTTCAGAGATTAAAATCCTGCAGCCTGTAACATGCGAGGCCATTGATATTCTGTGCCAAGTGATACCAAAGATTAGGCCTGTTACTATTACTGTATCTGGCCAGTTTTTAGAAATGAACTTCAGTGCAAAATAAGTATTCTGGATTGTGTATAAAATACCTACCCAAAGGAAGCATGTTTTATCAAAGAACATGATGCTTTTCATATAGAATTATACTGGGGAAAACAGGACAATGTGGCAATTTTTCCAGAAACAGCACAATATTTATTTCAACACCTTTATATATACATATATATTCTGCATTGCAGATTTATTTTATTTTATACACCTGTATTTACAATGATTTAAAATATTATCTATCTCTGGCAGTTATTTACAAACTCAACACTTAACACAGTTCAACATTAACCAGATTCAGTAAGACAGTTAAGATAATGGCTTACATGCACCAGTATAATGATCTTCAAAAACATGTCATCTGAGCTCTGTTAATAGTTTTTTACAGGTCCCAAGTTAGGGTCCCAATGCCACAAAGACTGCATGTATTACATACTCATTTTGTTTTAACATTTCACCAGCACCAAATTTTGATTTGTTTCAAATGCCATACCAATATGCTGGTGGAATATTATCATAAATCAAGTCCTTTTGTCAATCTGATCTTCATAAAGTAAGTGGGATATTTGCTAGCTATACTTCTTTTTAAATGAGGTAAAATAGGTTACATAATGCCAGAACAGTAAAAATCCTTCAGAAACCTTGGTTTAGAAGTAAACCTTTGTATGACAGACAATAATTGGTCAGATGGAAGGTATAAGGTGAAAAGAAAATGCTTTTGATAAAGGAGCTTATGTAACTGTTGTCAAACTGACTAGAATCCTGGCTAGAATGAAACATTGTAAATCAGGTTATCTGTTTATAATCATTAAAAATTAACACCTCCATTCACAACCTGTAACAATCAGTAGCTTGTCAGAGAATTATTCAAATCCAAGAGAGAAGTTTTAACATGACCCAGTTAAGTGACTCGTCTTTCAGATAGTACTAAAAAACTGACCTTGCAGTAAAGAGACTGATTTCAAGTTTCTACATCCTACTTTCCAATCATAAATAATACATTCAGAAATACTAATGCTAAATACTAATGAGAACACTGTAAAAAGAAATTTCAAAATGAGGGCTAGTCAACTTGTATAAAATTTCAAACACTCATGAACATATTTCACTAATATCCCTCAGAATGCCTACCGCAGATGATCGTTTAAAAAGAAACATTACATGTTAATAGCCATTTATGTTGATCATAAATAAAAATTCAAGCGAAACAGAAATCAAAGTTGGTAAGCCAGTGTAAATTCGATAGGCTTCTTTCCCACTCTACTAATTTCAAGTATTTTATATGTAGAATAAAAATATTGGGTTGGGTTAAATTTGATAGACTATTAACTGTGTGAATTGATATCATATTGTTAATGCCAGAATAGGAGTAATCTTGGTCCTATTTGAAGTAAAGCACCAAAACATGTTCTGTTACTGTTTTCTAGTACCAATAGATGCTACAGCATTTAATTCTTTAATATTTAGTGAATTCAGCTTTTAAAATGAGTAACAGGATTCAAAATATACAGAAATCCTTTTGTGCTAACATTTCTCTACTTTGCAAATTAAAAGTCTCAACATAAAACTGATGCTCCTTATTACAAATAATGGAATGACTATTGTATTTCTAGGAAGAACTGTAAACCAGTTTTGAATATAAGTTTTCAGGGTTACAGTATCTACTGAAGGCTTGAATAGATTTAACAAAAACAATTCAAGGGCTTTAAAAAAGTTATGCTCCAATCATAAAACATACTGTGGTTTATCAATTCCATACTGCAGTAGTGATAAACTGACAGAAATTTACTAAAGGATGTTATAGCTGTAACATGTACCTCTTGTACATTTCATTTAAATTTTATATATGATGGAAATGGCTATATGAATACAAATATCTCATCTTTAAAATCTCACTTGCTATTTGAGGGGATTTGAGTTTCAATATATTATTCTCTACAAAATTTAAGTAATCATCTACATATTTTAAGTGCAGACTATTCTAAAAAATCTTACTGCACATAAAGTTAGGGTTCTTTACAAAAGCACAATAGTGGCTGTATTCCAAAACTCATAAAAATAGTTGTGAGAAACCAGAGGGAGAATTAAAATTTTTCTCAAAATAGCAGCCTTCTAGTGAAATTGTAATGATGTACAATCAGCAGAAAACTGTTTCAAAAGTCAGCTGTGATATTCAGGCTAATGGCGGTATCAAGTATCTTTATTAAAGCAACTTTGTCTTAAAGAGAAATTAAAAAGTTTATTTAAAGAGAATTAAATTGAAGAGAATTAAACCTTTAATTAAAAAGAAGTAAGAAGTTTTTAATTCAAATGATTAAGTGAATCTTTGGATCATAACCAATGAGACTGCAATATTAAAAAGATTAACAGTATAAACAAATGTGAATATTATAGTGGGTGTAATGCAGAAGCACTAACACTGTAGTGAAAACAATGGGAAATGAGTTGAATTCCTACTGAGCCATGAGTAAGAATTATTGTTAAGCTCTTCTTTCTCAGGGATGTATCTCATTATTCCTTGTGTCCAACAAATTAGTGTTAAACACTTGGAATGAACCAAATTTGGAATTCATCTAAATGGTTTTGCATGTATACCCCATCCTACTAATGTGCCAATATTGAATTTATGCATTGCATTTAATACTAAGCAATGGATCAAGTTACTAGTCTTTGGCAATTATTAATTTTAATTGGTTGAATATGAAGTTTTGTTTAATTTTGAACAATAAAGCTAGTTTATAATGCATGGTATGCAATTATCCAGAAATAATTTTGTAAAGCAAATTATTGAAATAATTTATGCAAATACTGTTTTAATAGATGTTTTTCCATGTGTTTTTTAAAGTCTAAAATAAAATTATCAATTTAATCTTAATTATTTGTTATAAATTGCAATTTTTGTATTCATTAAAAAAATAATAATCTGTGGCTTTTGGGTGGTACTATCTGCCCTCAAATTACTCCTCCAAAATGTATTTGTAACCAGATAATGAAAACCTATTCCCTGAAGATAAACACTGATGATTAATAATGAAAAGATATTAAACAAAGTTTTGGAGATATATATATACATACAGCTATTTAGGAATATGTATTACATTATATTTACATACAGCTTACAAAGCAATTGATTGTCAACAACTGACAAATGGTACACACCATATATATATATATATATATATATATATATATATATATATATATATATCTCCTCATCCATCCATCCATCGTATATATATATATATATATATATATATATATATATATATATATATATATCCCCTCATCCATCCATCCCCCAGCAGAAAAAGAACTACTTCCCACAAAATAGTGCAAATCAAAAGTCTGAAAATATTATGATTTTCCTTATTTCAGTTGTAAAATATATGAATTTGCCTACTTTAAATCTACAAAAAGGAACAGGACACAAGATACCCCAGTTTATGAATCAGATACTATTACTGTATGTTTGAAAAACACTATATCTTAAACAATGCATACTCACTGTGATATGAATTCATCATTCTGGTATAGAATGGTTCAGTTTCACATGAAAGACTTATTAAGAATTCATTGAAAGAGCTGCCCATAAGTTGCACATTAGCAATCTATGAAATATTGTAGTTAATGAGATGGTTAATCTTATTCCAATATCTTTTTCTGCATTATGAAAAATTGCAAGCCGAATCAAATGGCATGACTAAAATAATCAAATATTTGGTAATAACCATGTAATTGTATGCTTACTTTTCCTCTCACACGTAAACCTAGGGCAAAGTAATGGCAGAATATTCTTTATAATATGGTAATGTTTAGTTATGCTATTCCTCTACAGAGGAAGGCAAGTAAAAATATTATTTCAGACTATTGTCCTACCCAGTTTTGTTCATAGACCTTTCTTGTAAAATCTTATTTTCTGATTTTCAGATTTTTTTCACTGATAATGCTATACAGGCATTTCGGTCTGCACACCCATAAGATATGCAGATGCTTTGTTCTTGTCCACTGTGCAATTGGAACAAAATATTGTAAAGAACGCCATTGCTACTTAACAGAAGCTATTATACAACTGGTTATGGATAACAATTTTTAATTGCACATACCTACATTTGTCATATTCTTCTGAGCACTGCTGTTGCCTAAAATCCAGAAAAAGTTTGTAATGCAAATTACAACTGAAGCTTCACTTGACAGTTTTGACTTTTCTGTAATTTATGTGATTCTCATTTCAATGAATTTTACAAGATACACCAAGGATCAGTTACATCTTCACTCAGGCTCCACCATTTTATTCTTTTCCTTCTTCCTTTTCAAAACTGAGTATTGTAACTCTGTCTCTAGAACACAATGAACTATGAACCACAGGGTACTTCTGAGTAACACATGAAAGTAGTGACTGATTCTCTCTATATATTTGGTAAGCATACATGGTAGGTTTATATGTTTTTGATATTTTGTGGTAGACATCGTGAAAGCTAGTGTGCAATTCAGATATAACTGAAGGTGGGCAAGAGTATGCAAATCCTAGATGGTAAGAGGAAAGGAACAATCTCAACCATGAATAAGGAATAAAGGGAAAAGTTACACCCCCCCCGAGCCTGAACCTTCAAATGCAAAACATCAACACAGTGCTTTTAGCAGAAACTTTGGGACAGCTTAGCAGCAGATACATCAACAAATGTGGAAGCAGTACTAGCATGACCTGTTAAGAGGGCTAATTAATATTATCAAATGAGACACCGACATTTAAGAAAAGATGTCCAGCAGTATTTGCTCCATCATAAATGCATAAAAATAAGGTAAGCTTCATACTTGAGTCCACAGTATGGGAAAATTGCATATTAAAATAGGAATAGAATCTGAACAATGTGCCAACTTTTTAGAAGAAAAAAGTGTAACAGAAGAAACATAAACCAATATTTAAAATATATATTTGATGTTATGATATGTCAAGTGATACTAAAAGCAAAAGAACTAAATACAGGAAATTGTACTGCACAGGAGAAAACAACCGGTTTACTAATCATATGAGTAAATCATCACCCCAACATATGCATAAATTGTAATTTCAATATGTTGAGAAGATACAATATATTTTTATTCAATTTTTTAAAAAATAAACTATAACCTCTTTAAGATGAACATTTGCACAGTTAAACACATTCCAGTTTGATAGCAAGCTACCAATCATCAGTATGTAAATTAGAATTTCTGCTTATTATGTGCATACAACTATACACAGATTTTTTTAAAAAACAAGCTTAACATGTGATTTAAATTTCTTTCAAAAAGAACAAATAAGTCCAACTGATCTGAATCATAGCAATATTTCTTTTTAACTAAGACTTTTGGCTTTCGCTGTGTAGAATACATGGATCTGGATCTTAAAAAGCTACTCTAGGTGCAACCACAGGCTTGGACACCCCCAATGGGATTAAAAAAAATCTTGTCAAATAGCTTATGTCACAATCACTTCTGTGATCTTCACACCATTAAATCAGAAGGATGCAAACACGGTTTGATATGTTGCATAATGAACTGCTGCTTAATACTCGCAAGCCCAAAGTCCATGGAGTTATAAAACTACTCATGCAGTTCTCTGGATGATGGTCATAGTTTCTATTATCAAAAAAAGACTGCTGAATTATATGGGAATCATATTAGTTCTCTAGAAAAATAAACAAATACAGCTAGGTCCCCCCTCTACAGAACATAGAAACTTTCTGGTTGTCTGTAATGGATGGCTTTAGAGCTCAAGGAAGCTACATTATACATATTATTTAAAATTACTCTGGATATTCGTAATTACAATGAATCACTGGTGAAACATTCCTGAGTTTTAGTAATATTGGAATTAAATTTGACATTAGCTTTGCTTCAATGAGGGCCCATACAAAGTAACTATTACTCAGTGTAATAGTAATACTTTAAAATTAGGATTACTTTAGCTACAATTCTTCTGACAAACTCCAGATTCAAACTAAAAGTCAGGGAAGAAAGAGAGTAGAAGAACTGGAAGCTATCAATAAGTTTAAATTTTTCTTCAGCAGAATAATGGCACTTGGTAATCTGAATTTTGTAACCTTTGACCCTTCTAAAAACAATCTAGTATGTTTGAATCCCTCTCAACTTGTAATGAATTCAAAATGCCAATGGGGTAGGGTGGGGAATATAACTTACATCTGTTCCTTTGATTAACTGTCAGCAAAATTCCAGGTCAAAGTACAGCAAAAGGTAAGAAGGCAAAACAGCCCCCTTTTGCTTCTCATGTATATATTACCATTTAGAACATGATGAATACTTTCTTTAGAATAAGAAATGCAATTTAAAGCAGTGATCTACAGCACAGATATCACATATTGCTGACACACCACATGCATTCAAGGTTAAGTTCAACAGTATGCATTCCCAGATTAGAGTGGGGATAGTATCTTTAGCTCCCCCACACACACCCGCATTACATTAACTATATCAAATAATGTAACTGCAAACGGATTGATCAAAATATAGGCAGTGAATTGTTTCCTTTGGAGAGAGCGAGCTGCCAAAACCCCCACTGCTTGAGAAATGATTTTAAGGGAAACTGATGCCTCAGTATTTCCAGCAGCCATTGCCTCTGTCCCTGGCATTTCCCACTGGAGAACAATTGTCTTTTTTGAAGCTTCTGAGTCTGTTCAGTGACAAAATTTAGGCAAGCACCCTGGAAAACTCCCTCGCCTAAACTTCAATTGTTCTTGTATGTTCCAAAGATTATCAGCTTACAAAAGTAACTTTAAAAGGAGCATTGATGAGTAGTCATGGTTGGAAAAGCCCATGTCCCATTTTCTCAATCTTGTTTTAAACGTACTTCTTCTTTCAAAATCCTAACATGTAGGCAAAGCAACCCTGTTTCCTGGGTGAGGAAGACATGTAAACATGGCTCCACAGGCCTTAAAACTGCATGGTAACCTATGCTGTCTACTTATAGCCCATTCGTTCTGAAGGGGCAACATCCTGGTCACATATACATGTCTCAGCTGAACATTAAGCTTGGGAGGGCAAGAGTGGAAGGATGGAAGAGGAAGACTACTCTAATGTTCATGACAAAGTGCATTTCAACCGCCATCAGAAGCAATGACTGTATTCCTCCTACTGATTGCACTAACTCAGAGGTCCAAAGTCCTACTAGAATCTCTGAGGCACTCTTGGTTCCAAGAGACAAAAAAAAAAAATCACAATTCATTAGTCTTTGCAGAACTTTAGACGGAGAAAACTAACCCGTTTATTATTTCTCTGGAAAGCCAAAGCTTCATTTTGATAGGGATCACATTCACCATTTCCTCCAATCTTCTCAAGACTCACAGTGTTGAAATGGGAACGGATCGGCCTATAATGGATTGCACATCACCCAAGGAGAACCGAAGGCATGGAAAAGGCGTAAAGTATATTTTATACTGTTTCACAATGACATTTATGGGAGAGGGGAAGAAGGGCTAGAATATGAGGTTTTATTGCTGTTTCAGTACAAAATATAGTATAGTATCTAAAATGAATTGAACAAGACCACAGAAGCCGGATTTTCAGACGATAGGATGAAGATTGTAGACGTTGCTCAAAAAAGAACTGGGCAAATGGAAAAAATATAGGAAAGACAACGAAGTTAAACCTGGGATATTAGTTGCATATTGAAACTTGGGGATCGGGACTGCTTAGTCAGAGGAGCTCCTGGTGAGCGGACATCTTTACCATTTCCAGCTTGGCCTAACCGGTCCTCTTGTAGACTAATGGTCGAAAAACGATTGGAGTTGCCAGCTGCTAAGTTAGTAACACCATCACTGCCAATACCAACACTGGAACCCGTTTGACTGCCGTTCACATAGTCAAATGATTTACTGGAAGAAGCACTTGCAGTCCGGATCAGGCTCACACCGCTGGCTTTTGGTACAACCTGCCCAGCAGGCAAACTCAAATGTTTCTTTGTGGGAGTCATTTCAATTGCATCTGTACTGAGGTCCACTGACTGGTGTAGGTACTGCTTACGGGCAGATTCTCGAGGGCTGTCTGTGGATTTGGTAGCCAAGATTATTTCCTTATCCTTGGCCAAAAGCCCAGCCACCCCTTTCCTTAAGCTGCCCCTCTGAGATGTGGGCAAAGGTTTGGTCCCAGCTGGCTGGCTGCTAAGCGATGCCCCAGAGGAAAACCCTTCATCAGCATCATTGAAGTTCACAGACTCTTCTCTTCCACTGACTCCTTCAGCATCTGAAAACAACAAAGACATCAGATCAAGAAACTATAATACGATGATACAATTTTAAAAGTGGTTAGAATTGCAAACAGATACTTTCTTCAAACAAATTTGTATTGTAAACATTTTTGGGGAAGCTTAAACTTCAAGTTAGATTATTCTTATTTTATTGAAATTGTTCTTACATTGCAGTCTGAACAGAAGGAATTTGTTGCAGAATGCTTAAATGGATTCACTTTCTAAAAGACGTGCCTAGGACTGCATCTATAAGAATAACCTTTCTGAAAAAGTCATAAACCATACATGTTTTACTACATATTTACAAATAATGTGTAAATTATAATAATAAATTTGTATATGGCTGCAATCTTAGCTGCACTTATTAAAAAGCACATTAAATACAGAGGACTTTACTTCTGAGGAATGTTTATGATTGCTCTTAATGAATGTCACCAAAATCACACTCTTCCAGAAGTAAATTCTCTTAGATATCTTCGTGCCATTCTCAGTGCTTAAGATCAACCTAGAGTAGCTGTGCTTGTATATAAAACTAAGTCAGAATTCATTTGAATAGAGAAAATGGGTTCTTTCGTCAATTTTTAGTTTGCTTTTACTTCATTTTTTCCACTCTAACTCAAATTGTACCTCTAGCTGTCCTACTTGAGTATTTGTGGGGGTTCTATGAGATGGAGACTTTGGTGCATGCAAGTGTTTCTGTATGTCAGTATCTGAGTGTGCTATTTTATATATGAGCATGTTTCTTTAACAGTGTGTGCATGTGTGACTGTGAGGTTTTGCAGAATATGTTTTTATTTAGCTGCAGGAGTTGCTTGCAGGGATTTTTGATACTATGTGTGTTTCTGGGCAAATAGTTTCAAATGTTAACCCATTATCATGGAATTTGCACAATGCAGAAGCATTATAAGCAAGAGAACGGGTTATTTACAATGCAAAAGCAGGTCTCCATAGCTGACGCTGCATTTGTAAAATTTTGTTTACTTTTAGCCAACTTAGTGTCTAACCAGTCTCTCAACTCACTCTGTCTTCCAATCAACTATTTGGCATCATTGTTCTAACGTAATTCATAATTAGGCAATACTGTTCTGTTCTGTAAATCCCCAGTTTACAATTATACTGACATTCATCTCTTCTCTTCCATGTCAAAAATCTCCTCCACAAAGTAATCATATTGATAAATGTAAATATGTAGAATTAAATCCAACAGCCAAGAGAATGCACATTTTACAGACTGAAAGGGTATTTTTATTATTTTCTAAGCAACACTGATTTACTTCATAATTCTATACATTAACACAACACTGCCCTGTAAAATAAGAAGGCCCCTTAGATTTTTTTTAAAAAGCATGCCTTGTATTTTCATATAATGCTTCCCAATACATCAAAGATTATGTTTAAAAAACAAGCCACTTTGCATATGGTATTCTTCACACAAAAAGTTAAAAAGGCATCTGAAAGAAAAGAATGTCCTGAAAGCAAAAGCATCTTTTAGACTCTTATTCGACCACCATGCAAAGCTAAGTGAAAGTGCCTTTGATTGAGCAGCACTGGCTGCTGCCTTCCCACCACCTCTCTTAACCCCTCCTTACATTAATGGAGAAAGCACAATCTCCAGAGATGTTTCCGAGTCAGTTTCCATGGATACATTTCAAGTCTTAAAATCATTTTTCAAGGATAAAATAGCATAAATTGGAAGCAATATTTGTTCTATTGTTGTTTTACAGTGGTGTTTGCAACGTTGTTATTCAGTATAATTAATAATTATGCTGTAAAATTATCCATTCCATTTAGAGAAAAGAGTCAGAGAGGCTCGGTGTGAATTTTCTGAATGCCACCACCATGCAGAGGCCAAGGCAACTCAGCAGTGCTTGAAAGTGAAAAAGGGACAAAACAACATGCAAAGTAGGATCTCTCAAGCCACCAGGTACCCAGAAGTTGAATTTGAGCAATATACAGATTTCAGTTTACTAAACCATAAACATACTCTTTGGCTTCAATGGAAACATGGTAATTTGGGGAAAAGCTTACTTTTCTCACAAAAAGTGCAAGTATACTCTGTACCAAAGTCCTTGTAGGAAATAAAGCTTGTCAGAGAAAGAACCAAAATATAAACCCAAAAGAACATATCCACCATTTTTTTTGTCCTGCTGAAATATTTTTAAATTAATGTTAGCTCTGTACCCTCAACAGGTACAGGCTTCATCAATGGTCCCAACATTATTATTCATACTCAAAGCTCCTCTTACATAACTGACGTAAGAGGAGTATAAGCACACTTCAAATACACACTAATCCTGACAGCATTATGATTCTATTTTTTGTTAATATACAGATAATATTTACATAAACTGACTCAAGCATATTGCAAAAAAGACTGATTGTTCATTATATATTTGAAATATTTAAAATCAAGGATAAATAAGTAAGTTCAAATCAAAACAGTTTTTATTATGGCCATAGACCAGCATAATAAGAAAGGTAAGTTTATGCCATTTTGTTTACACATTTTTAAAAATAAGGAATATTTATCAATTTTATTTCGTGCAAGATCAGTAAGAACAATCCAAGCACCAAAAGAGGGTAATTTAACAAACTATGATTTTCTTTTATGATTAAGACAATGCCAATCTTTTCCTATCCCAGATCACAGTAAAAACAGCTTTGCTCACATAAAGTACGATTTGTAAAATACTTTTCTGTGTATGTTACAGTACTTTTCACTTTATTTGTCTAGAAGACATTTAGGATGATGATGTTAGTTGTTGTTACTGTAACAACACATAATCTAAATGTATCCAAATATACCTAAGGTATTAAAGAAAGACGTGCTGTGGCATTTAAGCAACCTTTTTTCAAAAGAAGGTTTGAGAATTTGTGTGAGAATTTCTGAACGCCTTCTGGTCATGCACATGCAACACGTAGTTCGTATGACAAAATAACAACCAGTGGGAGAAAAGTTCTGGTTAGGGCTCATTTGCTGACCATGCTCAGATTCACTCAGTTCTAGGAGTAAATTCTATGCTTCATGCTTCCATAGTTTTCCAATAACGCCTCTCCTCTTTGGACACTGTGAACTCTCTGATCACACATGATCGATTCAGGTGTAATAAATAAGGAACCCTAACCCTAACTCCAGAGGGGTGGGTTGTTGTTGTTTTTTTGCTATTAGCTTCCCTTGGAGCAACTGCGAAGCATGTACAGCACATAATTTGCAAATGCCATTAAAGTTGAAAGAATTTAAAATATCAACAATGCCAAAAGACTGCACTAAAGACAGAAAAGAAGCACTATCGAAACAAGTTAGTAAGATATGGGGATTAACAAACTCATAACTGCATTGCTATCTGAATACTTCTGCACCAGCACCAAGGGGACAGTAGATTAATGACGTGCACCGAATAAAATGAGAATCTCTTAGTAACGAGTTAATATGAAGAATACCACTGTATAAGGCTATAAGATTTGTTTCTCTCTCCAAGTTCATACTGCCTAGTTTGAGACACAATCCTATAAATAGCACAAAGGTGATTTGATTCCACTTCAATCCACTCATATTAGTCTTATGAACAGATGATGAAATGTTTTATTAAACTGGAAGTTTGGTATATAAAATAGTATGTGAAAAATGCTTCCCCTTTCCCTTCTAATATTAAATTACGGTTACAATATTATTTTATATGCTGTAAGGCATTCCAGGTTGTGAAAACAGTACCAATATTTTTATTTGACACATTCTTTTACTGTATATATACAAATATATATTTAGCAGACTTAACATGCTCAGTAACAGCCATCCCAGGTTATCAGGTGTGACTCTTATTTTAGCCATGCTAAGCTAGATAGCACACAGATAGTCCAGGCCCACAATGTTAGAATAAATAGTTCCAGGCCTGAAGCTAGGCATAAAGGGGTATGTGTAGAAAGAAGGGTAGAGAAGAAAGTATACCTGTGGTCAGTGGAACGTACCCTAAAGCAAAAGAGAATTCTGTTTGGGAAGAAAGAGCCAGGATCCTCCCAGCAATAGCCTTACTGACTTATGCCACCTCATCTCTGTCCTACCCTCTTTTGTGGCTGGTGTCAAGTTGGGCTCCGGTGAGCCAAGCTCAGGGGTCCTGAGCACCAGTACGTCCCCCTCTTGCTTGCGTTTGATCCCTAGGTCTGTGGAGCCGTGCAGGATCGGAGATCCGGGAATGCTCATGTCAGCATCATTTGAGAAGTCAAAGCCATCTGGGATTCAACATATAATATTTTAGTGTCTTTCTACTCTTTCCTAATCATTACAACCCAGGCAGGGAAATGAAGGTGTACACGGAACACACAAAACCACCACCTGCACTTTTCTCAAAGAAAGTTGAACAGCACCATAAAAATAAGTGGATGTGATGTGCTGTGTGCAAGAGACATGCATGCAACACTTCTGTAGTAAGGACATACATGATGAAGGATTTGCAAAAATAGGATTACTTGTGTTTAGGATCAAGAATCCAGAATGGAAACAAAAAACAAAGAATCAGCAAAATACATCAATAAATATCTAACAAGGAATTTAAAAGTTTAATAAAAGTTCAAATTTTATGTTTTTGCAGTCTACTATATATTCACCAATATAATTGGTAAAAAAAAATAGCCCAACTATACACAAGACAAGCTGTAATAACAGAAACTGGCATCCTTCCAATTTTACATTTGCTTTTCTTTTTGCTGGCAGGAGTGACTTTAAAAGATCTGAAGTGCTCTCTATGAAAACTAAGAAAATTCCTAAATTATACCACATACAAAATACTTGGCATTTATCGTTCTGTTTGCAGAGCACAGGTCCTGAAAATACGATTAAGAATTAATATTAAAATACCAATTACGCATTTTTATCAATGAAAAACAGAGATAACATTTTCAATATTATTTAGCTTCTGTTGTTGTTCTGGAACTTTATATATACACACCCATACACATCTCAATACACCATTTTTTAAAAAAAACAGCAACACACATCCCCAAAAGTCAGAGATATAGATTGTGAATTGTGAAATACTTTGAAAAAGAAAAAAAATCCAAGCCTAAGTTTTCAGAAATACTACCTAGCTGGATTTGCCCACAAATTGTGGGTACAGTCACACCATCAAAATAATTACCTTCCAACAATTTAAGGGAAAAAAGGCAGAATGTTCCAACCTACTGAATGTAGAAAGTCATTATAACAATTTGTAAGTTCCATTCAATTTCCATACCATGATAAAACACTTAAATCACTTAGGCGATTCTAGATTTCCCAAAATATAAAATAGAGAGAATTCTTAGCTCAATATAGTATGCAATCACAATTACATATCTGCACATATGTACAGCAAATAATTAGCACTATGTCTATATATTCTGAAGCTAATAATCACATTCGGGCTTAGAAGTTAGTACTCGGCAGTGGAGGTGAATAATACCACGCTACAATCTTTGCTTTGTGTTGTAAAGACTTACCTTCTCTTCTCCAGCGATGTCGGCGGATTGAAGCTGTTGTAATAGCTGTTCGAGAAATTCTTGGCACTGTTGGAGTAACCTCTACTTTCAAAACCTTCTGTCCTCCTTGTGATGTATCAGGAGCATCAAAGGGTAATGAATTCTTCATTGCATTTGCGACCTATTACAACAGTAAAATGCTTTGTAAGTTCGCTATCAAAAAAGAAATTAAAAGAGGACTACAGAAGGAAACAGTGATAACCGAACTATAGGATTTATGTTAAATAACTACAAATAGTTTAACTGTATATAGCTGAATCTTCGTATTTTTGCATACTGCAATTCCACATCAGGATATATACTCCCTTCTATCTCCTGTCAGATGTGTGCTCCTTTTGTCAAATTTTGCCTACAGTACAGAGTTGACAAATACTGTATTGACTTTGCTGTAACATATTTAATTAGCCTTTTCTATGCTGCTGTGAAACTCTAGTTGATGATGTGTAGGTAAAGCCCTTTTCTTGCACTACCAAAGTCTCCTTTGATTGTACTTTCACTGGTACAACTGCTGAAAATCAATGGTATGGTTTTCCCAGTATTAGAAAACCTGGCCCTCCACTTCCCCAGTTCTGTCTATACGTGCACCCTTCTTGCTGCCAACTATAGCCCCTTGATTTGTTAACCTCCCAACAGGATATGGTTTTTTGCACAGACCCATTCTGCTAGTAAAATGCTTTGTAAGTTCGCTATCAAAAAAGAAATTAAAAGAGGACTACAGAAGAAAACAGTGATAACCAAACTTTAGGATTTATGTTAAATAACTACAAATAGTTCAACTGTATATAGCTGAATCTTTGTATTTTTGCATACTGCAATTCCACATCAGGATGTATACTCCCTTCTATCTCCTGTCAGATATGTGCAGTCAAACCAGATGAGTAGGAAACGTATTAACTGTGCTTTATCTAGAGATGCTAACTCAAAAAATAATACTTTTTATACCAGTTCTAGCACAAATGCTCACAATTTTTTCTTCTTTTCAGTAGTTAAAGGTACTTCTTAGCGCCCCACTGGTTGACAATTCTGAGCTGCAGTGCTGGTTCCGGGGACATTAAGTGGGGAGGGCTTGTTTACAGAAACAGGCTAAAGCAACCACCCACCCTTTGTCTACCACAATAAACTATGTGGGGTTCATTAAAAACAAAAGAGAATGCTTCGGATTTCCTTGTAGCCATATGGGGGAAGTGGGAGCTTATCTGCTCCAGAGCATTCATATAACCTTAAAACCATGCAGAATTCTTTTCAATCATATATACTGTTTAAAATGATTTAAAATGTTGGCACTACATCTGGCTCTTAGAAAATTGGATGAAATTTGCTTTAATCAAAAAAATCCAGAAGGCTGAAGGTCACTGGCAGACAACCCTTGTTTTAGGACTGAATTATAAAAATTTATAATTATAAAGAGGCAAGCCCCTAACTTCTCTTTTTTAATGAAAAGGAGACCAAGAAATGGAAACATTTCTAAATAAAAATGCAGAATAGAATGGAGAGAAGGACAGCCAGTATAAAGAAAACTTTTTAAAAGGGCTGGAAAGAAAATATGATCATTTGTATTATTACAACACAAGCAAATCAAACAGGACCTTCAATCAAATTAGTATTTGGCTCAGCTTTTTCAGTTTTAGTCAAGAATAAAAGCTGAATTCAAATACCAATCTACCTTTAGGCTTTTTAATATATTAGAGGAAGCTTAGCAGAAGAATTTATTTATTTTTATTAAAAATCCATTTAGTAGTGCATTTAGTTATTTACCAAAGGAACGTTTAGCAACAAAATAAGAAGCATGTAAATTGTTGTCTTCAGAAGCATACAGCTAGATGTTCTACCCAGCAATAATTCATCAAGCAAGACTTTAACCAAATCTATTGGGAAGATTAAAAAATGCCTTACCATTTGGCAAGATGCCTTACCATTTTACCCTTGCAAAAAGAGCGACATTTAATTTTATCTAAGCAAAGCACACACACATTTTCTTCGATGTTGTTATTGGATGCTGTTGTACAAAAGTCCACACCCCTATGTTTTCCTTTAATGAAGGGTATCCAGGCCCTTAACCCCTGCCTTGCATCTTACCAAGATCAGTTCCTGGTAACACCGAAACAAATCAGCCCCCCCCCCCCCACCACCAACAATCTAGAAGAGAAAAATAGTTTGAGGATCCATGGGCAGGATGGTAACAGGGGCAGTATGGCTTGCCAGAAGGCTTGAGCCCTTTTAGTGTCCCCTTTCAAACTGGCAGAAACTAGCTGCTGGGCATGGCTGTGAATAAAGAAAAGCAAATGACATACGAAAGGGCACATTCTCTTTTTTTCAGTAAATGTTGTTTATAGATCTACCAGAAGGCCAGTGATTTGACCTACAATCAAACCTACAATTATAAAAGCTGGAGGGCAAAAGGAAGGTTATGCCACTTCTTCAAAAAATTATAATGCTTTTCAAGTTCAGAGAGAGGTCCAATTCAAGTTGTCCAATCTACTGATTGGCAATGTCCACTGACCTCCAATTTAAAAACAAGCAGAAACAAACATTTTAAACATTAAAAAGATTAAATTCAAATGGCAGAAATTTTACAAGCTCTTTGTGAGATTTTGGTAATTTTTATTTATTTTGGAATAAAAACAAGTTAACATTTTAATATTATTTTAGGCATCGTATTAGATGAAATCAACAACTGTTGGAATTCTGTTTTTGAAAGCTTTACCACTGTAAGTTAATATACTATTAATATTAGCCCATTAAGACTTGAATCCACAGAACCATCATATTAATTATGAATCCACACCGGCTGAGACTTCCCCTTATGCGGTATGAAAATTGGTTTTGATAAGCCTATGTGATGGGGGAAATTAAAAATCTATTTTGCTGTCAGCATGCCATCTGATTCATCAAATAAAAAAGAAACACACATCCCACAAGCACAAGTGTCCTTTCATTTTAGAGATATGCAGATTTCAGCCCTTCTTATCCACAAAATGGAAGTAGTAAGGAGCCACTTGCAAAATCGCTGCATGGTTATATAAAAAAAAAGCTGCCTTAATTTCCAAGTATAAATATACACACGTGAGAATATTCATTCTTTTTCCCCCTAACACAAATTTTTCTGATAGTAACAATGCATGCCATACATGTGTTAATGTATAGATACTCCAAAACATGAGGTGTAGGCACACATACAAAACACATCATTTAATATAAATTCTCTTAAATGCAGTCCCTAACCTTTATTTGCCAGTCCAGTATATTGTTAGTACATGATTAAGTTGCTGAATATTGGGGCAAATTGGTACTGAAAGGCAGGCAAATATAGGCAACGTATGCAGGCAAACAGCAAACAGGGAAGCATGTTTCAGTCAAGCTCAAAATTATAACTTAGTCCACATTCTTGCATACTCACCTCCAGGCCAGGGAGATTTGAGGGGAAGAAAGTTAGGAGTTGCTAGATAGTCATACACTTGTTCACTAATTCTATAAAAGTCCCTCCCAACAGACATCCAAAACACAGATAAACAAGCATACACATGCACAGTCCACAGAGTGTACATCTGCATGGTTCCCAAAAGAGCACATTCAATAAGCACATTGCAAGTAGCAGTCAAGCAGTGATTGCTAGTAATATAACTCCAATTATTTCCCCTCTGTCAACTAAGATTCTGCTCATCTTTGCCTTATAAGAGACTGGGCAACTCTGGATTCTAGCCTAGTGGAGGAAACCTCCTCCATACAGCTCAAGGCACTCTCAGGATCCGGAAGTGTGACAATTTATCATGAGATTTTGTTAGAACAGTGCACAAAAGTACTGTGCTGAAGGTTCCTTTGAAAGATTTTAGAACACTACATAAGTCATTCAGAGGTAACCTATTAACATTACAATCATATGCACAGTTTAAACCTCATGAATAGATTGCAGTCTACCCCTTACCAGCAGTGGCTGAGAATAGAGTTCAAGCTGAGCTCGGTATATTATGTCATCCAGGGCTTCCTGACCAAGTTCCCATTGTCCATTGTAACTATATATGGATGGAGAGGAAATAACACAGTGCGTTATTTTTGTGATCGTGAGTTTTTCCCCTATCACTTATCTTCCAAATATAGACCTTACTTTTCTCTCGGTTTTGCTATAAGAACTTATGTAAACAGCTGACTCAGAGCTACAATTCTTCCTTGCTCAATTCTGTCTACACTTTTTAGTCAGGATAGTTTCATTAGTAAAATTATAAGCAAGTAGAAGCTTTCCACAGTTAAAAGTCAACTTCATAACAAATGTAAGTTACTAGATTATTTTTCACAGCAGAGCACAGCACAAATATTATAATCAAAAGGAAAGAAAATGAAAAACAGGGTGTTAAGTACTCTGGTACTGGGGTTACTCAGGTGGTCACACTTCAATTCACTGCTGTTTTTTAAACACACACAAAATGTAATGTATACTCACTTGTACTTAGGCTGATAAAATACTTTCAAAGGACCTGCTAACTAATATGGCAGAAAAATTGCCTGACAGAAGTCCATTGACCACTGTTAATACTTTAATAAGCATTTACATTACATTTTATTCCTGTAAAAAATATGAATGATTCACTCAAAAGCAAAGAGCTCTTCCTTATCCAAAATTTAGATACATACACAGCGTAATAGATTCCAGTGAGCAGCTGAACCATGAAGTCAGGATCCAATACCACTCTGCAACCATCTTCCTTCCAGCATTTTTCATTTTGTCGTGGAAATCCACTCACACAGAGTCTGGCAAAACATAAAAGCATTTCTAAAAATTAAATCTTGATCCTACAAATATTTTGAGTAAACACATTTTCATATTATAAATTTTGTATACAGAGTTCTAAACTCCAAACCAAGCTATTTGAATAAAAATATTCAGTTTTTACATTATTTATTTGTGCTTTTCTTTACAGTTAGACTCAGAAGACTCTGGGTGGTATACTGTTGTGAGAAAACTGCTCACTTAAATTAGAAACCAAAGTATTTGGAGATAGATGCAACAAAGTACAGGTAGTCTTTGTTTAGTGACTGACTTGTTTAGTGACCATTCGCAGTTACAAAGGTGATGAAGAAGTAACTTTGCAACCAATCCTCGCATTTATGACCTTCGCAGGTCTGTAAAGCAAAGGAAAGCTGAAGTCAGATCTTAAGCCCAGTCAGGGATTTACTTGGTGACCGCTTCGCTTAACAACTGAGTTGCCAGTTCCAATTGTGGTCACTAAATGAAGACTACCAGTATACTTTATTGGAACATGCTTACAATGATCACTGGCTTCTCACCAGCAGACATCAGGAGTAAGAGAGCCTCTAGCACAACACATCTACAGATTATATGTTTGGTCAATTATATTTGAAGCACAAAGATAAAAGGAATAATATAATCACCCTGAAACCCTTCTTCTGGAATGCTTTGATAAGCTATTAAAATTATCTCCCTGCTATATTTCACATTTGCAGTATCCTTCCTGATATTACTGATGTGTACAATAAAGAACATTGTTTATATTGTAGTCTCCTTTTACACCATTCCATTCCTCCTCCCTGAGAAAGACAACTGTCTGGTTTATGTTAACTGTCTCTTGTCCAGGGTCACAGTACTAGGCACTAGGTTACACAAATATAATGTTGCCTATCATCTCTATATGTTTTAATATATTTAATATATTTAACCTCCACAGTACAATAAACAACAATATAAGACATCCCACTAATATAACCCTTTCTCTACATAAAACCACAATAAAAAGATGGCTAAAATATCATAGGATGACATTTAAATCACAAGAAAGTTACTATTTATTATCATTCACAATATTTCCTATTTTATGAAGTTTTGCATGACTTCGTTAGCATACATTTTCTTCAAACGGAATATCCCACAGTATGCCTTTTGTACATATATATTCTTCTTTAGAGAATTAAATTCTGTTTACTGCTGCCAGTCCACACCACCAAAAACTTGATTTTTGTGGATGCTACCAATTTATTTCCATTGAGATTCCCTAGCAATTCTTTCTGCAATTCATTATTAGTCTCAATCAAATTACATCTAATCACATTTATGGAAAATATCCAAGTAAGAACTGTCAACGTCCACCTAACATTTAATTGCAGCAAGAAAACCTGAGATCCAGCCAAAGCCAAGATCGAGAATATCCTTTTAACAATAAAGAAATTAATCTTTGGCCACCAAAAGGATTCTAAAGAGAGAGTGAGCTCTAAGAATGTACACTCTGGATTCAAAAATCAATTTTTCTCTGAAAAGATTCTCAGCATCATGGTACTGAAGTGCCCCTCTGTCCTGAGGATATCCTACCTGTAACCCAAGCTTACCCTTAGATTTTTAGTATGGATACTTTAAAGGCATGGATCCAGCATGTGCTTGGCACAGATATTGCAGAATTTTATTACTAGAGGATATCCACTGATCTATCTTTGTGGGAAAAGTCTTACAAAAAGTGAAATGAAACAGTAAATAAAAAAAGAATGGTGATTAGAATTGGAAATAAGACATGAGTTTATAAGCTCTTCTCATCTTGCTTCTCTTCTTGTCATAAATTTATCAAGACCCTTTGAATGCAGACTTAGTATGTAGGCTACGTATTAGGTATTTCTATTGCTAACCTGGTTAAAAAGAAAAACAGTTGCTCCTTAAGTTCTGTTTTGGATAATCTTTATTAAAGCTGAGCTTTCGGAGTGGGACTCGGACTTTTCCCCTGTTTATTTTAATTCATCTTAGCATCAAGTGGAAAGAATTTACAATGGAAGGGATATGGAACAACATACATGGTTTAATCTCCATAGTTGTCTGTGGAAAGTTAACTGATGAAACTTGCATCTTGATGTTGCACCACAAACTCTACCCTTTACATACCTACCTGCCATGCTGTGGTACAAATACAAAAGGACAGAGCTTGCATCATGACCATCACGATCCATATTTTGTTATTTTGGCATCATCATGTTTGGAAAAGAATGCTTTTGTTAACCCCTGCCCCTACACCTCATTAATCATATTTCACTGTACATCTGCAACCAGCTTGACACTCCAGTTAACAAACATATATATCTCTTGAATGCCACACATAAAACCAGCTCCTTCCAGACACAGGAGAAGCCATGCTCCTTTTTTCTTCCTCCAATGAATTAGGAGGATTTGACTTTTCTTTATCTAATTTAATGGAGAAAATGTGAAGAATCTAAGTTTCTAAATCTGGAATAAAGCAAATCATTGCATTTACATAGTCAAATAAAAAGAAGCTGGGACAAATTATGGCAAACAATCAATATTCAAATGTTAAGTCTCCTATGATACATGAGATTTCCATAACTTTTCCTTTCCATATGATTTAAAAATCTTATGAAAAACATTCCCCTCAACCATACCATGCATCATTCTTACCTAGAACCCATCCTGCAAAGCGACTGATAGGAAGAGGCAGGCATATAGACAATAGCGGAATTATAACACAGCATAAGAAAGCTCAGCACTTCAAACCTAGAGAGATGAAGTGGAACAGATTGAAATAGTTAATATTCTATTACAAAACTATTCTGTTGATGAGTTTGTTAAAAAAAAAAGTAACAGAATAATTCTGTTTTCATTTCAGTTCACTTCATTTGGGTTTGATGTAGCAGTCTTGAAAGAGATAAATATTCTACCCCAAAAACATTTTAAAATAAGTAAGACAGCAGGATGGAACCTGATCTCTGCTGAGCATCATACCAGACTCAGACCTGAGGGACTGTGATGCCAAGGCATCTACTCAGGATGTGCCAGATGAATGTCAGCGTTGGGAACTGGCAAACAATCAAACATCTGAGGCTGACTCTGCCGACAGTCATCTGGAGCAGCCGTGCAGGGGTCAGACAATGAGGATTCCAAGCTAATATATAAGAGTGACCACTGGCTAGCAAACCTCTGTTGGGAAGAACAAATCCGACCTGGGCCCTGTGTGCTTTTGCCTCCAAACCCTTGCATCCTGAAATGCTAATTTGAGCTGACCTCAGACCGGCTGATGACTTCCCCACGAACACCTTGGAGTGTGATCTGCTCACTGTTTGGAAGCTGGACTTCTGCAGGCAAGCTTCTGCGTGCGTGTGGACTTTGCTAGTAAATGTGCTCCCGACTATGCTGACTGCCGCTGCTGGTAAATTTCCAATTTCATGAAGTAAACTACTGAAACCTAATCTCTAAGGGTTTGTTTCGTCTGGAATAGGGGCCTGAGCTATTAAAGATAAATCTTGACAGACTTCCTTATTCACTCATACCAATCATGCTTGTCAAATCCCAGAAGACCAGGATTACATCAGTAACCGATTTTAAAATGCAGCTAATTCTGATCTGGGTATTTAATCAGCCATTTAGTCTCCTAGGTATAGTTTGAAAACTGTACACAAGACACCTGTACTAGAAGTTGCTGGACTGGTTGATCCAGAATTAGGCTTTGGCTGATAAAAAAGCAGGATTTAGGCTAGAGCAATCCATATTCAATCGCTGTATACTCTCGTAGCCCTTAGTGGAAAAATAATCAACCCTCCAAGAGGAGCCCTATTTACTGCCTTTCTTGATTTAAAGGTGGCATTTGATTCAATCTCTGGGGATAGACTTTAGGTGAAACTGACAGCCTTCTCCAGTGATCAGAGATTCCTGCTTCTGATCATGAAATTACATGAAAACACTAATACAAGTCAGATATGATCCAGATTGCGTCTTTGTGCCAAAAAGGAATGAAGCACAGCTGTGTACTTGCTCCACTGAATTTCATCCACCCAAAGTGGGCATAATTTAATCTCAGTTCTCCTATGCTGATGAAATAGCCATTCTCTCCACAACTCTAGTGGTAGGCTCATGGCCCTCACGCTATCTGGGCAGAGAGGAAAGATTTGCCATCACCTACTCTAAGACAAAGAATCTTGGATGACTTTTACTCAGCTTGGAAGACAAGCACTGAGCTAGACCACAGAGAGCATAACCTCACAGTTTTTTTTACCTAAACTCATTAGGGCCAATGCAGAACTGAAACAGTGTGCTTTTTATATCAAACTTCAAAGTGACTAGACACTTTCCCTTTCAGTTATGGGGTTGGCCCAGGTGGAAGATCATGTTTCCCAGATAATTATTTTATTAACATAGAATCATAGAATTGGAAGGGACCAAAGAGGGCATCAAGTCCGACTCCCTGCACACTGCAGATTCACTACATCATCCCCGATAGATGACTACCCAGCCTCCATTTGAAAGCCTCCAGTGAAGGAGAAGAAACCACTCCAGGCGGTAACCTGTTCCACTGACTGACAGCTCTTACTGTCAAGGAGTTTTCCTAATGTCGAATCGGTGCCTACATCCCTGAAGCTTCATGCCATTAGTTGTAGCCTTTCCCTCTGGAGCAAGTGAGAACAAGTCCAAACCCTCTACAGTGTGACTGTCCTTCAGGTATTTGAAGACAGCTATCACGTTCCCTCTCAACCGTCTCTTCTGCAAGCTAAACATGTACCTAGGTCTTTTGACTGTTCTTCATAGGACTTGGTTTCAAGTCCTTTCACCATTTTGGTAGTCTTTCTCTGGACTTGCTCCAGTTTATCAATGTCCTTTTTAAACTGGGATGTGCAGAACTGAACACTCAATCAAAGAACTTTCTCCTTGTGTTGATTTAACTCCCTACCTTCTATGGTAATACAGTGGAAATATTCCCTCAGTACAAGACTGACTATGGCCCTCTCAAATGAAGGATATTGAGTCCATTACTAACATTTAATTACCCTGCCCTTTTTACATTGCTTGGTGCACACACATAATAATCCCCCTACTGTTAAACTGTTCTGACTTCATTTAGCTGATGTGTCTGTTGAAGTATTTAGGATGGCAGCCAGGTTCTGTGCAACTGGTAGAGCTATCAGGAGATTAATGGTTTACATTTCTCAGGTACTACATATTAAAAGTCCTACTGGTTTATTTTACTGATGCAATGGTTAACTGCAATCAGTTTTTAACTCTTAAAAGCTTTAATAATCTCTCATTATTTTATTTTATTTCTAACTTATTGTTGATTTATATTTCTTTATCATGTTTTTTTCTTCTCTGTATTTTCTTACTTTTTGCAATCCATATTTTTCTGTTATTTGTCTCTGATAATAACTAAAATTGCAAAAAGTATTAAAGTAAAAACACAAATAACTACTAATTCCTTTACACAAAATACAAACAGAAGTAATACAATTTGGGTTAATGAATTTACAAGAACCAGTTTGGTGTAGTGGTTAAGGCATCAGTCCAGAAACCGGGAGACTGTGAGTTCTAGTCCTGCCTTAGGCACAAAGCCAGCTGGGTGACGCTGGGCCAGTCATTTTCTCTCAGCCCTAGGAAGAAGGCAATGGCAAACCACTTCCGAAAAACCTGCCAAGAAAACTGCAAGGGCTTGTCCAGGCAGTCTCTGAGAATCAGACACGATTGAATGGATTTTAAAAAAATGAATTCACAATGATGGACAAAGCTGAAACCTAAGTTAAGCAAGAACATGACTATTTCAAATAGCAAGAAAATGCCTATAAGTCCAGGTTATTTAAGCAGAGTCTTCAGGACTTATATATTGGAAGGCACTCATTAGAATCTACCTAGTCGCTAGACAAATCTAATATTTTCTGCTCTCCTTAACTATCTCACACTTCAAAGTCAGGGAGCGTTTTTCTTTTAAGATATTTGGACTGTTATGGTAAAATCTACTACATCGCTTGCTTACCTGTTCTGTGCAGTGAATGTTTCTCTTTGAGGGTGAAGATCACTATAAACTACTCTGATGAGGTCATGCTGACACAGGGCTCCCTCAGTCAAAGCCATGGAACCAATTGTAGATGGCTTAGGAATTACAAAATGGTGACATATTATTTAGGCACAATTTCAAGATACTACAAATAAAGTCTAACAAGACTTTAAACTCTAACAAGAAGGAAGATCGCATTACTGTACGCAGAGTTTAGAGAGTCAAATTTAATATCAGATGACAGTTTGCTTTCTCTTTGAAACAACTGTTACACTCATCCTAATTTCTTATCAGAAGTCTAGGAATACAATTGTATTCTTACCTCATGGTAAATTGAAGGCTTTGATAAGGAAGGGATAGTGAAAGATAAAATTTTATTATTCCCATCTTTGTCAGCAATTTCCTGCAATAATACAAACACATAGATAAGTTAATTTATAGCATTATGTCATCTTAATGCTAGCAATTAAGACTGCAATGGGCATATTAAATATCCACAAGTAAAAGATGAAATTTCTAATGGAAGATGAAGACCTTGTTTGAGCAACAGACCAGGTTACAATTTGTAGAGCACTGGTCTTTCCACAACTTCACTGGCAGGAACCTTTTTGCCTTTGCTCAAAAGTCTTGCAAATTCTGTATTATTTCATTTATTCAAGCATTTATCTTCCTGCCTTTATATTTTAAAAAATAAACAAGGTGACTTACAGGAAATATTAACATGCAAATCACATACAAAAGACAGTAGGTTAACAGGCAGAGTAATATTAGAGTTCATTCTTTGGAGGCTCAACAGAAGAACCAGTCTGGCCAGCCAAACAACTGTCAGAAAAGAGAAGTGTCCATGAGATGTCAAAAACTATCACAAAGGTGGCAAATAGGCGTTTCTAGAGAAGACGACACCATACAAAGAGATCAGGCTGGGATTTTCACAGAGTAATGCTCCAGAAGAGGGTTGAGTTTTATTTTTGTTGGTTCCTGAGGAGTCTGAAGCCTAACCTAATCACTTTTCTGTTTTGCTTAATACTGAAAATCAACAATAAATTATACTCTGGCTTTTGAAGGCTGCTGTCAAGTATGGACTGTGTGACTTTAGAGGACTCTTTGAGCTGCCTATGACCTGTCCACTTTTGTTTTGCATTGATACAGAAGGACAATGCATTTCCACTGCAGTCTTACTTACCAAGTTGTAAATTCCTAGAAGTAGGGCTTCAATGCAACCATTGCTCTGCCTATCTTTGCTGACAGTGAGACGCAAGTAAACCCAGATGAGTTCTGGTAAGAACTGTAATGTGAACCTTTTGAGACGAACCTCAGAACTACGGTAAAGTTCAAAGAGTTGGTGGCAGACAGGTTCCAAAAACTGGAGGAGACAAATAATGATCACTGTGGTTTATTCACTGATGTCAAACAATCAATTTAATAATGGCACACTGCCGAAAGAATCATAGACATGAAAAGGATCATTTAGGATATCAAGTTCAACCACTAGTAAGTGCAGGAATCTAAACTAAAGCATCCCTCACAGACAGCCATGCAGTTTTCTCCTGAACACATCCAATGAAAAATGGTCTACCATCTCCCTTAGTACTTGATTCCACAGTTGAACTGCTCTTATAATGAGCAAGTTTTTGCCAAACTTTCACCCTAAATATACCTTCTTTTATGAAGTCTTTCATTTGATATCTTCCACTATGGAATGACAGATCCTGACCCCACTGCATTACATCCTTTCAGGCATCTGAGCTGTACTAGCATATCCTCTATCCTCATGCCTTGTCTTCTCAAAACTAAACACAGCATTTCCCTCAATCCCTGTTACAGGACTTAGTTTCTGGTCCATCGTCATCATCATCATCATCCCTTTTTCTGATTTGTTCCAGTTTGTCTAAAAATGTAGTAGACAGAACTTATCACAATATTCAAAGCGGGATCTGGCCAACGTAGAATAGAACCATTGCTTTCTGTGCTTTTGAAACTACTGCTGAAGCAGCCTAAAATTGTTTTTTCCTGTTTTTACAGCCATACCACACTGCTGGCTCTGACTATGATTATACATACATACATACATACATGGTGTGTGTGTGTATATATACAGTATATGTATATATACATACATGGTGTGTGTGTGTATATATACAGTATATGTATATATACATACATGGTGTGTGTGTATATATACAGTATATGTATATATACATACATGGTGTGTGTGTGTGTATATACAGTATATGTATATATACATACATGGTGTGTGTGTGTATATATACAGTATATGTATATATACATACATGGTGTGTGTGTGTATATATACAGTATATGTATATATACATACATGGTGTGTGTGTGTATATATACAGTATATGTATATATACATACATGGTGTGTGTATGTATGTATGTATGTATATATATATACAGTGTGTGTGTGTGTGTATACAGTATATATATATATACAGTATTTGTATGTATATGTGTGTAAATCTCTCTCTATATATATATACATACATACATACACACACACATATATATATATGTAGTTTGCCTCTGCCTATATAGTATACAGTAAACTATAATTTCAAGACTTCAGAAATACTACTGTCAAGCCAAGTATCCCCATTAAATGAAGACTTCTGTATCTGTCTCTGTTAAATTTCAGTCTCTTATCTTCAGCTTATTTCTCTGAATTATCACAAGTATTATGAATTTTGTTTCTTGTACACTGTCAAATGATTATATAATAACAGAATGGAACAGAATTTCGTTTCTGTCTTCATATTACCAGCTATCTCACCCAATTTTGTGTCATCAATAAATCAGATAAGCATTCTCTCCACCTCTTTATTCAAGTATAAAAATAAGAAGAGTGCCAGACCCAGGAAAAGAACTTTGAGGCATCTCACTTGATATTTCCCCTCCAGTTTGCTAAGGAAGTGTTGATCAACACTTTTTGAATACAGTTTTTGAGCTAGCTGTGTATCCACCTTACTGTCGTGCCATCTAACCTAATTTAACTAGCTTATTAATCTGAATGTTAAGGGATACTTTTAACATATTATTTCCTTAAATCAAGATATCCATGCCATCATTCCCACAATTTATTAAGAAGTTATCCAATAAAATGAGATACGGTTAAATTAGTAGAACTTATTCTTGAAAAATATATGCTGAGTTCCAGTTAAAACTGCATTGTTTTCAAGGTACTTACAGATATATTGCATTATGATCTACTACTGAATCTTCCTAGGTATCAATGTCTGACTAACTGGTTGACAAGAGCTGAAATCCTCCTTTGAGGGCAGAAAAAATCTTTGTTCTCTTCCAGCTGTCTGGAACTTTATCGATTCTCTAGGATTTCTCAAAGAGGATATACGGTACTTGGCTGGAACACTACCAAGTTTCTTTCATACTCTGGAATGCAATTTATCTGGCCCTGGAAACTAGAACTCATTCAAAATAGATAGATACTGTATTCCCTGACCATATTGTTAACAACCTCAAGCTGCAATTGTATCCCTTCACAATTGCCTAGTAGAACACATAGCCCATTGTCAGAAAATATTAAAGTAATAGTTCTCCCCTTTGTTTATTACTTCTTAGCATTTTGTATTTTACCAAATAAATTGTTTATTAAATTGTTTCTACCAGGCTGTTTTATAAAGTCACTAAAAAGCCTAATAAAAAAGGAAAGACACTGAAAACTAAAATCTACCAAAACAAGTCTTACAAGAAGCAAAAGAAAGCATTATCTCTGCAACTCAGTTCAGTAAATAAACTTGAAATAAAGCCATCTTCCCTATACATTTTTATTTTTATTTCCAATCGTACTTACATTGTGTTCCTTTCTTCCAGCCTTATAAAGAGACCGTGGCAGATTACAATGCACACATTTATTTTCTTAAAGAATACAACAAAACAGAATAATACAAAACTTAGTTTACTTTAAAAGCTAAAAGTCAGAAGTTCCAACGTGTTTTAACATAGAAATCCTGTCAAACATCCAACCAACCACATCTCAAAAAGCAGTGGAACAAAGAACAGACCTGCACAAGACTGATGTAGAAAAAGTTTAACTTGCTGTTAGTAAAGGATTCCTATGAGTAGCACATGAACTCTTAAGACCTTGGTTCACACAGATTTATAACTTGCATGCCTGCTCCAGGCAGCTTGGGCACCCTACCTCTTCTATTCCCTGCAGGAAGACAACACCTCATGAAAGGCAGCAGGCCAGCAGGCCAATGGGATGTCTGGAATGGGTACTAAGGCACAGTGCCAGGACTCAGTGATGCCCACCAGGAAGAAGCCCAGGAAAAGACACCCTTGGAAGAGGAAGAGCACAAAGAGGCTAGACAAAAGCATCTCCATCCTTGCCAGGTTGCCTTGGGCAGCAGTCATAAATGGGTTATGACTGTTGCAGGACCCATTGCTAAGAGCACAAAGTCCACTGAAAGAGAACCCCAGAACGTGAATCCTGCACATGGCCTGGTCCAGTGCCAGAAGCTCAATGAGGACCTATATCCAGGCAGCACAGGAACAAGACCCCCTACCCAAGTTGCTCACAACTCCCAAGGGGTCATGAATCACACTTTGAGAACTATTGAACAAGAGAGTTATAGTTCATTTATCCAAGCACCATAAAAACATGTTTAGGAAAGGGAAGTTGCATTTTGTCTTTAAAAACATGCCAAAGACCATGTGAACATTTTCCATGGCTATTCTGAAATAATACTCTTGCAAGTTCCATAATCTAATGACAAATTTCCATCCACTCATATAATTTTTCCAATTTTTCTTCTTATTCCCAGACACACCTTGGAAAGAATATTTAAACTCTTGGTTCATAAATTCTATTTAACCTTTTACAAATACAAAAATATATTCCTTCTAGTAATCTATCTATAATCAAGTTTCTTTCTTTTATCCTACCTTTCTCCCAGGAGCTCAAGATGGCATTCGTAGCACTTCTTCCATTTTCCCCACAACCACCACCTCTGAGATAGCTTGGGCTAAGACAGAGCCAGTTTGGTCTAGTGGTTAAGGCAACAGGCTAGAAACCAGGAGACTGAGAGTCCTAGTCCTGCCTTAGGCATGAAAGCCAGCTGGATGACTTTAGTCCAGTCCCTCTCTCTCAGCCCAATTCACCTCACAAGGGTTGTTGTGGGGAAAATAAGAGGAGGAAGGAGTATTAGGTATGTTCCATGCCTTGAGTTATTTATAAAAATAATAAAGGTGGGATTAAAAAAATCTAAAAAAAAAACCCTAGCTGAACATCCAGTGAGCTTCCATGTCCTAGAGTAGACTAGAACCTGGGACTTTTCTGATCCTACTTCACCATCTTAAACTCTTCAGAACATCAGCTCTCTTTCAAATAATCAGAGAACCAGAGATAATCATGTTTATTTATCCTGAATATACAAGTAAATTCTTTGTCCCATCCAGTAGTGTACTGGTAAATATTTAACAACTAACTCTGCCAGCTCCATTGCCGCTGCCAATGCCGCTAGCCATCAGCTGATCGGCATGCCAGCCTTTGTGGCTCAGCTCTGCTCTCAACCAGCTTACAAAGTTCCAGAAAATTTAGCAATCAGCTCTCACAAGCCAGTTCAAGCCAGCTCCAGCACACCACTGGTCCCATCTGCAACAAACTCTGGGCAATACAGAAAACTGGAATATTTTACTCCACCTTATTCAAACAGCAAATCTGAATGCAATTAAATATTTTAAATAGATTGTGTTTAACTTGAAAATATTCTATTTTTGAAGACAATTGAAATAGAACAACACAGAATAGATGGAAGCAAACTATTACTCACACTAATTAGTTAAAAGATCAGTAATTAAGATGCTCCTATATGAACTGTATTAATGCACACTTTGTTGTCTCTTTTAAACAGTGATTTGATTGTTCCATACCTCATTATTTGGGTCTTGAATAACTTTATAAAGAGCTGGTACTAATATTTTCTTCCGATGAAGTGTTGCTGCATAATTGGAAATCTGCATTTCAGGTAATGCCTAAGAGAAAAAAACAGAAGCAAGGAGAATGTGTTCCTTATCAAGACTGGCTAGGATTTTCTTATGGTTCACTGAACAAGCCACAGAGACCTAAATCACATTGATGAGATTCATACATCTCACTAAGCAAAAAGCAAAACAAACAATCCACATTTTGGCTTAGTGTTATATGTATTCTGGGCCACCACTGTAAGCTGGGGAAGGAAATACATCTACAAATCCTCAACAAGCAACTACAAAGGAAGAAAGGGGTAGGGGGAGGAGAGATTGAGACAGTGGCACAAAATTTCTTCACATATAGCAGCCAAAGACAGAAGTTATCAAAACATATTCACCTTTTAAAATTCTCACCTTGAATTCTGATAGCCATTCTTCTACCACACCACGTTCTGATCCAAGCATTTTCATAAAACTTCTGTTCTTTTATTACCTTTGAGGAAGTATATTAAAAAGGAAAAGTTTTAGAGTTTGAATTATGTTATTTTATCTGTGAAAATCCATATATTCATCATCCCATTGCAGAACATTTTAGCTGGCATTACACTCTGAAACATGACTGGGGCTGAAAGGGAAGAGCAAAAGAGGAGGACTTATATCCAAAATACAGCCCATACTTAGTCTCTTACCAAATACAGTACCAAGAAAAATCAGCTAGACAAAACTGGAATGTATCATGGAAAAAACCATGTGATATCTTCTAATAATAAATCTGGCTATGGTACAAAGGAAAAAGGTTTCATGAATATAATACCATTTGAATCCAAGAACCTTTATTTCTTCTATTTGTTGGTGAGCAGTTATAAAATTTTATTTATTTATTATTCAAATTTCTATCACCACCTATCTCCCCTCAAAAAGGGGGACTCTATTGTCTATTAAATAAATAGCAAGTATGAAAAAGATGCATGTGGAAAGATTAGAAAAGAAATTAAACAATAAAAGAATTTTCTGTTTCAAGTCCTAAAACTGACTTCTCAAATCTATTGTTTAGTTTATTTTTATACTTAACCACCATTCAATCCAATATTTAATCTGGACAAAATTTAAGTTTTCTGATTATGCTATGTAAGCTTTTTGAATTTTTGCAGAAATAAGTGTTAGGTCACACTTAGAATGAGTCTAAAAGATCACAACAAGTGGAACAACTATTGGAATACGAGGCTCTAAATTAATTCAACAGTAATGTAAATGGAAAATAATTCCTAGAGGTTAAAATAGTGTGACCGCAATGCTAAAGACTAATATTACTGCACTAACACCAGATAATGGTTTTTTTGGCCATTTTCTCACTACTGACTTATAGCGTCTTCATAGTATTATCCAGCCATCACTGAAGGGGTATCAAATCTGTCCTCATCACTGTTATTTTGGCAAAATGATGGTTGGATGACTCCTAAAGATGCCATAACTTGTTAATGGGGAAATGACCTTTATAATACATATGCGCTGAGAAAAAGTAGAAACAGAGGTTAATTAACTCACTTCCCTCCACAGATCAATGATTCACAAGAGACTTCAATAGTTTACAAATCTTCTTTAATTTAGCAAGATCATTACTAAAGGTATTATTTTCTTGATATGAATGTCTTTTATATAAAGGACATTTACAAGAGCCTGATTTTTTTTCCAATTACAACTGATGGGGGTATAATATCAGATTTATATATTTTTTTATTATTCTCATACTTCTGATTACTTAGTCAAAAATAATTTAACAAAAGAAAACAATATACCAAGAATATAGAATTAGCTAAGATAAAATAGGATTTGTGAAACTGATTTGCATGGCACATTATTCTGATTCAAACCACCTTGGGTTGAAATCAATTAAATCATATTGGCCTACAACCATAAATTCTTCAAGGGAAGGCTTAGCCTTTAACATATACGTACATCCATGTAAAATTACAGTACAATGCATATACTTAAAAGAAAAAATAATTTCCCTAAATTCTCCAACTTTACTAGTTACTGGAAAGTGTGGTTTATTCAAAATTCAGTGGTGAAGCATTCAATTTCTTCTTCTTCATATATGGAAGGAGAAACATGTTAATCTGAACATACAGTTTGCCAACCCAGCCAAATTCCAGATATGTGGACCAATTCTCAAAGATGGCTGTCCTAGCTGGGAGTTGTGTTCACATATCTGCTCAATTTTGCTGTGATAAACCATTTTATTTGAATTCTATTTAATCTTTATCTTAAATCTTCCTCTGTTGAAAGTAACAGTTTTCCATACAAAATAACTGCAAGGCTGCTTGCCAGAATACCAAACAATAGTAGTTTTAAGGGAATAGGCACTTTATCTGCACAAGTAGATAAGGTTTTAGCAAGATAGGACAAACTTCTCCCTGGCCAGCTCAATATTTGTAAGCTTCTCAGCTGGTAACAACTGGGAGACTGCTTGGGGTTTCCTCATTGTTTGGGAGTGTATTGTTGGCTGTAGGGAAAAACAGGAAGATCTGTTATATGCTGATGAGAGTGTACGGTACTGAAAATTTCCCTTCCACCTAACCTAACTTCCCTAACCCAATCAGCTCCCCATATTTCCTAGTCCATAAATGTTTATGCGTACTGTATATCTCATCACTTGGCAACAAGATCTCAACAAATTACTTGCTAACACTTAAATACTATAAATTAAATCACCTCATGTCAGTGACTAGTCAAATCCAGTGAAGAGGAATGTACAAAATTTTGAATATTTTTTTGTAAGAGAAGAAAACTGGAGAGTATTTGTCATATCTCAAATAGATTTCTAATCATTAAGTTGCCCTTGTTTAGCTCTCCTTTAAAATACATTTTTAACAGTAAAAAAAAAAGTTACATTCTACCTTGATTTGGATAAACTAGTTTTCTAATAAAACTGGTGGAGGAATGCTGCCATTTCCCAGTCTGGAATACATTTGATAGTGCTTCATCAAATAATGGAACTGTCAAAAGCAAAAACACGAGACACACAGATTTTTAAAAATGGGCAAAGGGTAAAGCAAACTATGCCACCGCATGTATATACAAACTGTATACGCAACTATACTTTTGGCTTTCAAATTCTACAAAGAGTTGAAGTTTCAGCATATATAATACTGTACCATTTTAAAAAAAAATAGGAATCCAAGTAGAACTCTCTAGCCCAAAAGCAAACCATTCACATGGGACTTCCTAATGGTGCACTGGGGGCAGCTGGGAGATGAAGAGGGGGATCACCTAACTACTTCTTCCCTGCTGCTGGTCCAGCAGAAAAGAGAAAGAGAATGGTCAACAAGCATTGGAGAAGAGCCCTTGTGTGGTTCAGCCCCTCTCTGCCCAACTTCCAATTCACTAGACTGACTTGAAGAGGAAGAGGTAATCGGCAGAAGCAATGTTGCTGCTGTCTCTGATTGCAAAAACATCTGACTCTGGTGTGGTGGAGGAGGTATATAGCATGACAGCAGCTTCTCTGTTGCTCCCTCCTTCTGCACCACTCCTTCTCTACAACCCCTTTTAGGGCTCCACCTGCATGTTTAGGTTTGTGAAGGACAAGAGATTGATCCAAGGGGAAACTGCCTACAAACTCAAGGCAGTTGTTTTCCCCACCTTCACCATTTGTATGTGCCAGTTAAAAACATAATGACTTTTACAATTCATAAGCCATACTTGATTCTGATAGTGAATTATGTCACACATTAAAACATCAAATTCCTTTTTTTTTCTAACCACAGTTTAGAGTTACAAACAAACCCTAAATTTTGGTTAATTTTAAGGACAGTTTCTTGAAAGGAACCAGTTTCATGTTTTAATTTAAAACTACTTAATTAACTCCAGTAAATCACATCCAGTCATTGTGCTAAACTGTAGTTGATAAAAAAGGAGAAAAATCTAATATTCTCTTTGTAGCCATACCATACGGCGTGTGTCAGTCCAAGATTTGCTATCTCCTGCTCCTGTAACAATAACCCAAATTTATTGTGACATCCAAAATGGCCTTATGCAGTGAACACACTGTAGTGTAAAAACAGAGTATTTGTTTTCCAAGAATAAAATTCTTTAAGAAGAGTACCTTCTTTTCCTCTTTTCTTTTGTTTTTAAAACATCCTTTTGACATATCAATCCTTTTTTATAAATGTAGGATCCATAAACTAGAATTTTCAGTAGTAAGATCCCCATGTTACAGGAAAAAACATCATTTGACCAAATGATAATGATGTTATTGGATATGAAATAATAACCCCATGCTCAGAAGCATGAATACATATCAGAATATCTTAATAGTTTTCATTTCATCTCATTCTGAAGGCTTATCAGCATCCTTTACCGATTCAGTAAAGATAGAACTTAGAGTACCCTTCTCTTCTCAACCAGCACATTTTCTACTAAAGAATCAGCACTTAGCATTTGTAACTATGCTTCAGAGAAGAGGGCTACATACCAATGCTACTGTGGTATAGCATGCATTAGATACTGAAATCCCATTACTGTATTTCTAAGATAACAGAGAATATTGCTTTGTCATAAATCTAAGAAGTAAATTTTAATTTCTTGTTGCAAACACACAGAGAGGAAAAAAGCATTTTACAATCAATGTAAGGGGCTTATGCAACCTTTTCACAATCAACAATTTCCAGGACTTTAGTTTTATACAAATTAACATCTGGAGTGATTACAAGTCCTATCCTAAGGACAGACTTAAGATAGATCAGTAGAATACCCACTTCGTTCACGATCTGTGAAGAGTATCTTCATTGACAATTCAAGCTGGGGATCACTGGGGTCTGGAATAGAGTTGGGATGTAAGGCTGGCCACCATGAGAGGCTAAGTATTTTTTTTCCTACAAATAGTGCCCCACAACAATATACTTGCAATCCATTCAAGATATAAGCATGTGAACTTTTAGAATCCCTGCTCTAACATTAGTCAAATTGTCATTTAATTTTTTCAAAACTTCCGTGTTCATATAAAAGTACAACCAGTTAGCAGTCTGCATATGTATCAATGGAATATAACACCACTTCATACAAATAAAGTAATGTTTTATTATGGAAAAGATGCCAGGATACAATTTAAGTAAACTGACTTTTGCTATAAACTAAGAAGTATGGGGGAATTTTTGAGGGGAATTCAAAGCAAGCTTAGCCCATCCTTAACAAGCAACATTGTGGATTACCCTGCAAAACTGCTGTGAGCTACTCTCTTCCAGCATAATTAAACTCCCAACCTATGCTGAAACTACACTGAAGGTTTGTTCTAAACTATTCTTCATTAACCATTTCTAGTCAAGTGATTCCATTCCTCTGCACCAGCTAGTTTTCGTTTCTACATAACAGAATGATGCATGGCTCGGTACGCTTAATCCTCATTGGCTGATTGGACTTTCCTCTGTTCAGGCTTTTTAATATAATTTTGCAGAATATGGGATTTCTACATGTCCAATGGTATCATTTCCCTGTTGTATATGGATGATGTCATTTTTGGCATTCATCTTTAACTGAAAATACTAAGGGACTTACTTATATTCCACTTTTCTATAGGAGCTCTTCTCAAATGATATGTTGGATAGGATAGATTTGGAAGAACTATGAATAAATTTTATAGATTTTAAAGCTATCTTTGGCTTTAAGCCATTTCACTCACATAAGAGGTGCATTTCATCTTTTTAAAATTATTATTTTCTTGGACTTGAATCTCATTAAGAGAAATCAGCATTTTTAGGCGTAAGATTCTACTCTTTCAAGTAGTCTCTCTGATCTTAAAGCAAACTTAAAGGTCAGTCTATGTTTACTGTAAGTTCTCCTATGTTCAATGGGCATCATTTGCACCTATGGGCTTTATGTGGGTTTGCATGAGTTACTGAAGGCAGAACAATATATCTCGGAACAAATCATACCTTATTGTAGGTTTGAAGCAATGATAATCACTGTCTTCAAGCTCAATAAATTTTATTTACTTGAGATCTTGGCACTGAGGATAAATTTGTGCTCCTATCCAAGAGAGTCCCCTTTTCAGGAGAGATGGGCAGTGATAGAAATTTGGAAAATAAAATAAAATAAATAAATAAATACCTATTTATTTGGGAAGATGGCTTATATGCTTTTAGACTATACAGTATGTACTATATTTGTATTATTTATAATTCTTTATAATCCATATTAATTTATTTCAAAAGCTGTATCAGTGGCATATGAACATAACTTCTACTGAAAAAAATGAAAAATTAATCTCTCAAAAATCTGCATAACTCAGGTGAATAGAAAAGAACAGTAGAATAGGAGATAAAACCACCAAATCAGGAAGATTAGAAACTAATAACCAAAGAAACATAGGCTTTCCTTTTTAATTTATAAGGCTATTTTAAATTAAAGAATAAATAACTGAGGACAAAGAGTCTAATTTTAAAGAAGTCCAACATACAGTATTCCTTATCAGATAGAAAAATGAAGATGTCTTTAATCAAACAGAAACTACCTCTATTCACAAGTTACACACTAACAGAATAAAATATAGATCTTTAAACTGAAAATAGCATGTGCAGCTGTTTCAGATCCACTGATGACATATTATCTATTACAAAAAGAAATACCACCACCATGGCAGTATGATAAACCACTAAAACCACTCTTCCTGGAAATTCCTAGAAATTATTATTGATTTCAATTCAGCAAGAAAACCACTCTCTAAGGATAGATCAGTTTCCTTAAGCTTAAATTATTATTTTATAACTCCTGCATTAACTAGCTACAACTAGGAAAATTTGTTTGTGTATCCCAGCATTCATGTTTAAAATTATTACTTAAAAATAATATTTAATTCCTGAATAAAACATCTGTCAGGAACCAGGCCAAGAACCACACTGAGCCGGTATCTCCAACTCTAGTTCTTCATTCTCACCATGTGGACAGAACCTTGCCAGACTAAAGCCACTCAACTAACCTAAGGGGAAATAACCTAGAAGGGCCCTAGGGTAGAGCTACCTTGAACCTCTTACCTTCCCAGCAACAGTGTCCGGGCTGCGATGCCTCTTATCTGCCTGGAATGCGTTTCCTCCCTGGGAACTAGTGACATCGCCAGAATCCACCACATCACCCCCTCCTTCAGGAACACATTCCATCACAACATCCTCACATTCCAGGGTTTGCATCAACTGCTGGCCAATTGCAAATGTTTCCTTTCCAGATGAGAAGCTTGAGCATTGCTATAAAACTCCAGGTGCTTTTGGATGAGACCTATTAATGTGAGTAGATGAATAGGTACCGCTTTGGCGGGCAGGTAATGGCGTTCCGTTTAGTCACGCTGGCCACATGACCACGGAAGTGTCTATGGACAAACGCCGGCTCTTCGGCTTTGAAACGGAGATGAGCACCGCCCCCTAGAGTTGGACACGACTGGACTTCATGTCAAGGGAAACCTTTACCTTTACCTTATTGCAATTATACTTCAACCAACTAGAAGCAAGATAATAACAAGATAAAACATGGTGTAACTGGAATGGTATATGTATATTGGAAAAAAAGAGAGAAAAGATTATGGGATATATTGAATCATGGCAACTTAGACAGGGCTCAGCATCACCTCACTTGGAGAAGTTGTTTGCCTTCACTCATTGCTTGGATACAGAACTGGGCTACACTGTCTGAATCCCCACCTCCTCATCAACTAGCAAGATGCTATGGTAATCACTCTCTGTCCTGCTTGGGTATTATGTTATTAATGGGGAAATATAAGTATCATGGAGATTTCTATTCAAAAAGTGGTGCAACAAAATATGTCCCAAAGTTTCGATTTCCTCCTCATCACAAGGACAGAATTGTTCTATAGGTATGTTACAGAACCTTCCCTCCAAAAGGTAGGGCATTACAACGGGCAAATGTAAAAGCTCTTCCAGTGTTTTTAGGGGTGATATTGTACAGGTATTGAGCAGGTGCAACACTTTTTCCTGAGTTCACTGGAATAACATACGGTGGCACCTGGCTAAGATTGTTTTGCAGGGCAATATCTCTGGCATGTTGCTTGAAAGATGCTTGGGCCTGATCAAATCCCACTGGAAGCAATACATCAATCCACAATACCCTAGGGTGTCACTAAGTAGTTTCCACCAAGAAGTCTAGAATTTATTTTGAAGAGTCAAAAACACCAGACAGCTTGGGTTAAAGATTAATTTGAGCCAGTAGCTAACATGGGCTATTTGAGCATGAGTTTTAATTGGAATCATTCCAGCCTGAAAGGCTGAGTTAGGGACACAACAAGGAACCAAAAACAAGTTCCTTGAGAAGCTTGATTGAACAACTTCTAATGGTTCTAAATTCTTATATGCACATATTTAGAAGCCACAAGACAGTTGTGCTACTACTCTGGCCTCAAACACTTTTAGTCCACCAGGTATGTAGTTACCTCCTATCTTGTGAAAAAACCTTAGGATGGCAGCTACACTTCTTCTGACCTTCCCTTTTAGAGATTAAATTTGGGGTCTCCATGAACCAATGGCATGGAAAACAATTCCAAGGTATTTGAAGGCCTGAACTTGTGTGATATTGTTCCCATTTACTTGCCACCTACAGTTGTATCTAAAGGGCCTCTGTTAAAAATGTGCACAAAACATCTATCTAGTAATATACTGTAACTAGATATTAAGAGGCATACAATTACTGGATTCTGCCCAAAGCAATGTGGATATATTTTGTACATGAATGCCAATTTTTCTCTCTTATACCAAGTTCATACCAATAATACAAAATATGAATGTATATGATAACCTTTAAAAATAAAATTGGTCTGTTGACTTTTTCTTCTCATTAGTATTAACTTTTATTGGCATCCTACAGATTGAAAAAAATGCTGATTTCCTCAATCAGAACCATCCAGATGTGTTGGACTGCAACTTCTATTATCTTCATATGACACAGCAGGCAACATGCTTACTAGGAGATTATGAGAGGTTTAATACATCTGGAGGGTACTAAATTGGAGAAGGTTGTACTAGTATATCCCATTTTAGAAATAGCTATATAATGAAGTATTGTTCTTATTTAGGCAAGCAGCTAGATGGAACAGTGTAATGATATATAGTGCTGTGAATAAGTCCATCTAGAATAGTCATTATTGGCCTTCCTACCTTGTCATTTAAATATCATCACAAAATCTGTACAGCAAAACAAGTCTGAATATGATAGAGGCAGACAAATGACATAAGCTTCTATTTTAGCAAGTCTATCAAAATGCAGCCAAGACATAAAATACTACCTTATAACAAAATACATGATAAAATATAATGTTAATTGTAAGCAGCATCCCGATATCTACAGAATTTTATATTGAAAACCATGACTCTAGCATTGTATTTTAAAACAAGAAATTTTGTTTTAAGAAATTAAAAATATCTGAACAGCTACTGGACAGAAGGGAAATGCCACAATGTAATTAAAACAAAAATAGCTACAAACAATCAGAAATTATAATTAGCATATCTGTTCTATCATGCCTTGTTCATATAAGATATCACAAATATTACAGAAGGTTCGGTTTGATTGTTATCTACTTCAGCCTTCCCTAACCCAAACTCTGTTCTATTGCTAGAGATGATAGGGGTTGCAGTCTAAGACATTTGGAAGGCTCCAAGTTGGGGAAGTCTGTTCTATGCAAAAAAAAAAAAAAAAGCTTTCCTATTTATTGACTTGCAATAGCATATTGCACATTAAATACAACAACATCTAAATATGCTTTAAATATATAAAATGGGACTATATTTCTGCTGATCCCATGGTTAATAATAGTATAGTAATACCAAAATACCAGCCAGTACTTCATTTTGAGGTACTCTTCTTTCACAATTGGAAGTCAGTGATGATATGTAAATAGTTTCATAATTCTATATTATGAATCCATTTACTCACCACCAACAGCATGGAAAGTGACCGGATGTAGCTACATTAAATTAAACAGAAACATGCTCAACTGCAGCAATATTTCCATTTTTATAGCATAGATAAAGGAATATCAACTGAATATCCAGATTTAATATAAACAATGTTGAAAAGCATTCTAATACTAGAAAGCAGAACAGAATAAATAAGGTACAATGGCATAACGATATACAAAAAAAACAACAGACCAACCCAATGAGATCCAAGAATCGTTTTTAAGGGTTCATCTTCAGAACAGATTTCTTTACCTTTTTAGATGTTCCCACCACCAGTTTCCCTAGAAACAACATTATGTAGTCACCCTACACTAAACCTGAAGCACTCTCATCAGCTACTAAGTGATAACCCAGCCAACGCAAAGCAAGGCAAATTACCAATCCATCTTTCGTCAGCTCTACTTACATTAAACTGAATATTTATTTATTTATAAATTTAAACTGAATATTGCCTCATTCAAATAAAACCAGCAGTTTTTATGATTCTCACAGTTATAATTTTTTCCCAGATTTGTTCTCATTGGCTGATAGAAGGATTTTTACTCATGAAGTTCATTTATTCAGTTATATCAGGCCTGTTGAGATAATATTTTTAAAACTGGGACAAAAAAATTGGATTTTCTCCAATTTTCCCATCATAGTACAGTTCCTTTTTGAGACATATACATTGATATAAACAATTACAGCCATCAGTTTCATATCTTAAAAGCATATACTTTTCTATGATTGTTATTCTCATAAAACTTCATATAGCTGGGGGTGAGGGGAGAGAGTGGCCATGCTATTCTTCCTATTCTTCCTCAGCATCCTTTTCTAGCCCCCTCACTGTAAAGAGCTTTGCAGCAAAAGCCATAAGTCTTCCACTGCTAAGTATTTCTGTCCATAGCTTTATGACTCTTCAACTTGCATTAGTTACAGGCCCTAAAATCTGTTTGCATTGGCCATGGCAAATTTACGTTCTCAAAAAAATTCTCATGAGCCCTACAGGTTGAGTCATGACAACTGGATTTCTTTCTTTTTGGTAGAAAGGTTTCGCTGCTTGTCCAAGCAGCTTCTTCGGTCTGGGCAAAGGTTGGTGAGGGGACCCCATATATGTCTTCCAGGGTGGCTGCATTGTCCCTACACCTGAATGACTGTTAATTGTGCCATGGAGGTGTGGATTGTCTTTGGGATGTCTTACTCCTAAATCCTTCGTTCATGTTGGTATTTGTTTTTTTTCCCTGCTTTTGGCTGTAGAGCCATTAAGGTTACCATGGTAATTGAGTACTTCCTTAAGTATCGGCAGGGTGAAGAGGTCGAATTTAATTGTCCTCAGTTTGGGTGTTAATAGCTGCATTGCCTGGGGGAGGGCAGCTTGCTTGTTACTTGTTTAGTTTCGCTTTTGCAGCTGAGTAAGCAGCTCAGTTCTTTCTGAGCACGTGTGAATGCACAGCTTGTAAAATAGGTTTTTGTGCTTTCTGTAAATAAATTTATTTTTATAGAAACGCCTGGTGTGTGATTTTTCTGACCTCTCTGGGCCAAATGCTTTCTAGCACTCTGACAGTTCATCCCCAAGTGGATCATTAAGAGTGGCCTTCCTGGTGGTCTTAATCTTCCTGGGGACTGATGAAAAAGCAGCATGAAAAATGGGGGACAAGTTGTGTCTGAGGCCTCCACCTCTATTGAGGGAAGGATTTTCCACTTCAGCATGGATGGATTCCTTAACCCCTCTCTCAAACCACCTATCTTCTCTGTCCAAAATGTGAACATGGTTGTCCTCAAATGAGTGTCCTTTTTCTTTTAGATGAAGGTAAACTGCTGATTCTGGTCCTGTGGTGTTGCTCCTCCTGTGTTGGGCCATCCTCTTGTGTAAAGGCTGTTTGGTTTCCCCAATGTAGAGCTCAGAACACTCCTCCCTGCACTGAATTGCATATACTACGTTGCTCCTCTTATGTTTCGGTGTTGGATCTTGAGGGTATACAAGCCTCTGTCTCAGTGTGTTAGTGGGTTTGAAATATACCAGTATGTGGTGTTTTCCAAATATCCATTTTATCCTTTCCAACACGCTGGCCATGTAAGGAATGACCAGGTTCTTCCGCTGACTCTGGATCTCAGCCCTGTCTGCCATTGTTTTAGGTCTAGGGGTAGACTTAGATTTAATGAAGGCGCAATTTGGATACCCACAGGACTTCAGGGCTGTCCTCAGGTGGTTTTCTTTCTTTTTGGCATCCATGGAGGTGGGGATGGTTTCTGCCCTGTGACGTAATATCCTGATGACTCCTAGTTTGTGCTGCAGTGGGTGGTGGGAGTCAAACATCAGGTATTGGTCTGTGTGTGGGGGTTTCCTGTAAATCTCTATTTCTAGCTTGCCACCGGTCCCAATAAGGGACAATGAAGCCACCCCAGAAGACATATATGGGGTCCCCTCACCAACCTTTGCCCAGACTGAAGAAGCTGCTTGGACAAGCAGCGAAATGTTTCTACCAAAAAGAAAGAAATCCAGTTGCCGTGGCTCAACCTACAGACAATTCCACCTGGATGACTGAGAATCTTCATTGACTCATGAGCCAATGCATTTATGTCCTTTTATTCTTCAGTTCTTTGTACAGAACCCATGCATTCTGTTCAGTTCTCTAAAGGACATATGGACATAACCAAATTTTCACAGTGGCATTTGAATTCAGCAACAATCAGGCATTCTATCTCAAATATATACTGTTAGACATTTTCAAAAAGAGAGCATTGACTGCAAGCACGTTCAAAGTAGAAGCATATTTTACATTCCAATTTCTGTTCATAGAAATGTTCAAACACTCTCTTAACCAATTTATAAGACAGAATTCACATAAGTCTCAGCTGTAAAGTAGGTCATATTAAGAAGCTGATTTTAGATCCTCTTTACAAATGAAAAAGTCACACCCCTGCCACAAGCAAGAGCAACAGTGAAAGGTTCTTCTTCAGACAACAGTAATGGAACAAAGCCAAACACTAAACCTGTCAAGCATCATGTTGCCCACACAGTTGAGAAATCAATACATTGCTGACCTGCCAAAGCAGAGTTGGGCCAAGATAAGGGTTCTATGGGCAACCTCCTAACAGAAACAGGGAAGAAATGGAATAACATGGTAGGCTTTCAGACTACTACCTTATTTTACTTGCCCTTCAGTATTCAAACAATATTATCCAACTAATCTTATTTTCAAGACGAGAGACTAGATTAGGTTGGCTATGTAACTGTAATAGTCATGACATTATGTCATCATAATACAGGATATGAAGTTATGCAGCTATTTTGCTTAAGTTGTACAAATGTAGATTTGATCAATATCTGAACAGAGAACTTCATGTCATATGCCACTCCTTCAGTTCTGCAATGGAAAAATGTAATATATAAACATATTAAATTAAAACTGTAGCTATTTTACAGTAATCTGAAGAGCACAGCTTTATACTCAAGTAAAACAGCAATTCTGTACATCATCTAAGAGAAGTGGGCATGTATGTATGAACAACGTTAACCAAAATATTTCATGACTATTGATATCTAACACTGAAGAAAAAAAAGGAATATATCGTTGATAAAAATAATTTTAAAACTGAAAGAAAAAGCCCAATACCTTAAATACAATGGAATATATGTTTGATCTCTTTGAGATTTCCTCTAAAATGATTTTTATAAATCCACGTGCTCAGATCTGGGTTATGAATCGAGTGAAGTATAGCAGTCCGCAAATAATAATACTCCAGCATAAGCAGTAATCTATAAAGAAAGCATAGAAGTTCTATCAAAGTCAAGCATTTTGACAAATTCACCTTTCATTTCAGACTGATATGACAGATGTCCAATTTGGCTAGACAGTGAAAACTCATGAAGCAAGCATCCCAAACCCTGCTATTATTGCAAGAACGTGCACCTTCTCTTAACTTTTCTTCCTTATTATATTTTGGGCATAGTCCACAGAAACCTCTTAAAGAAAAACATGGCACTTCTATTTTTTTTAATTGAGCAGTACCTGAAAGCAGTATAAAACAAAAAGTGAACAGCTGCCCAGAAGTGTTGACAGCATAATGGCTAGCTTAAGAAAAAAAAAAAGCTTAAGTGCCTTAAATGAAGTGGAAAATCCAATATGAAGAAACAGGAAAATAAGAGAAATAGAAATCATATAGCAAAATCAATACGAAAAATGTATTCAGAAACAAGAAGTGTTGTAAGTTATGACTTTCCTTACTGCTGTGTCATCACCAATGCAAGGTCAATGCCTATACTTCTCTCTCAAAACTGCTGAACCAATTCACAACTATTTGCTCTATACATAATTCCATGAGCAAAATTTTTATTATAAGACAAAAAAATTGTTTAAAGCCTCTATAAAATAGCAGTCTAAGCATCCAAAAATGAAATTTAGGGTAGAGATATAATACAACAAAATTAGTAGTAGCACTTCTGCTGGCTTCTACTACATGTTATGAAACAATGAAGCTGTTAGTAGATGAAACTACTGTAGCTTCTTCTCTAGAGGACTAATTGCTTTAATAAAATATATTAACAAATCAATGCTTGAGTGCTGTAGAATAATGCCAGTAAACATGACTAGTCCATAAAACAGTATGTAAAGGATATTTCGTGAACATTACGTACATACAGTATATACCTAGCTAAATGTTTAGGATTCAGATACAAGATGCAGGTTTACTTATGACATTAAGCTACAGGTTTTTTTTAATTTGTTTTCACATATTGTATTTATGTGCCTATTGTGGTTTATAACTCATGATCTATCATGCTTTATATAAATATCTCATTTGTTTAAACCATGATAGCATCTACTTATCTTTTCCAGGTGAAGCTATACAGAAGAGATTTTAAAAAATCAGTACATTTGTTTTAAAATACTGACATAAAATAAACTCAACCAAAAGTATCAACCTCTTTAAAATGTCTTTTTTTTAATGAACTTCAGAGTCATAACATAATTCCTCCAGAGGTCAATTTTATGAATGGATGCTTGCCATTGTTATTCTGCAAATTATGGACCCCTTCCATCATAAAGGAATTCTTATTAACAGCTGAATTTTTAAAAGGGTCAAATTTTGTCTTTGCTTACAGCAACTGAGACCTTGACTGACAGAAGATGTTTTCAAACTAAAGCAGAAAATCGGGAAAAGCAAGGTGCCAAGTAGTAGCACGTAGGCGATTAACTATGTACGTACTATATATGAACAGATAATCTCACTCATTAAAAAGAAATTGTTCATATTAAATGTATATGGTATGTACATGTAACATTTAATGATCTCAGGAAAAAGAGACATTATTGCCATTTAAAACAAGGTACTGTATATAAAAATCACCAGAAACAAACCATAATTTTTAAGGCCTGCCAGAAGATTACCAGAGTAGAGACGTAAACTTTTATGGCTAAAGGATGAACTTCTCTCTTTAATATTAATACTTTACTGTATTACTGAAGAGCTGAATACAACGCCACCTAATATTTATATACTATAATTGCAGTACTCTTCATAACTTCATAAGAATGCAAATGTATGTGAGAGACTTAAAGCTAGGTATTATGTTATAGCCTACAACATGGAGGCTTGTGCCATCTTAAAAGGCCAACTAATATACTACTGTATAACATGAGCTTTCTGGATCACCGTCCAATCCTCAGATACATGAAGAATAACCCTGAGATTGTGTGTGCATCTGTATGTATGATTTGGACAGAAGAGGGAACTGTAAACAGTGAAGTCCAAGAAAATTAAATACAGAGGTTATAAACCACACCTGCTCACAAAACAGACAGGTGGATCATTTTCTATTAAATTTGTATTCTTCCTGACACACAACAGTCCTCATTTGGGGTAGCATTCCATACAACTGATGAACTGTTACCCACAAACACTTTCACCACAATAAAAGAATTAGCTTGTAATACACTTTAAACCTCTGTTTCTGCTACTGCAAGAACATAGTTACTGCACAGAAAATTTTACCATATATAGCACATAAGCAACTAAGAATGCTTGTCACAATCTTACTAACTTGGCACTTCGAGTGATGGGAGTTGCAGATCATCACATGAAGGACATGAGGTTGGGAAGCTAATGAAATGTATACAGTTCCCCTATATCAATCCATGCCATTATCTATCACATTTAGTATTATTACTACTTGACTAGTAACATCTGCCCAAGGCCTTATTTGTCACTTATGCTATCCAAATTTCCATTAATTAGAACTTCCAAGAACTTGGAACATTTGCATGGAAAAGATTAGAGCTACAAGGTGTGGGTTACAAATATCTGGACAACTGCTAGATAGCAATAATGAGTTAGAATTTTCTGTATCTTTTTGCTGCCATCTAGTGCTTCTTTGGATTTCTGCAGCCCAGACCTGGAAGCCCCTGAAAAAATATCCATCACTAAGCTAAGACCACATACCTAGGCTTGCATACAGAGCCTCCCAAAACCTGGTACGCCAGGACATTTTTCTATCTAAAGGTGTAGGATGGCAGTTCAACTAGCAATGCTTGGTGATCCCAGCACAGCCCAGTTCAAAGTGTTAGAAGAAAGCTGTTTAGCAAATATGTGGCCGAGGCACCCACAGCACTTCTACCAGACAGATTCAAACTGCAATTCAACCCCTCCTTCTCCCTACTTTCCTGTTCCCAAAGGCGAGGGCTTCCCTAGCTAATAGAGGCAGCAACCACATAGCCATACTATTTGTTCAGTCCTCAAGCTCAGATAAAAAGTTCCACTGGGTCAGTATTATTCAACTGGAAGCCATTTTAAGTCTTGCACCAACAGCTTCTTTCAGTGAATATTATGCATGGCAAAGATGTCTGAACCAACAAAGCTGCATTATACTGTACAAACACAGTCCATGTAAGTTTGGGACTTGATCAAGCTCAAGTTCTCCCATGTCTCAAGCAGTGGGATTTCCCATTGCTACTATCTCGTTCTTTTAAATTACCATTCCAGGAACTAAATCTGGAATTGTCTATGTGCAAAGCTTGTATTCTACTACTGAGCTAAGCTCCTCCTTTACTCAAGTGGAGCTTCTTGCTTTATAAGAAGTATTTGTTTCCAGAAAAAATGTAGAAAATAATTAGAAGTTGGAGAGATGGCAATGGGGAAAGAATGGGACATGTTAACATAGTGGTTAGCAAAATCTGTTTGGCTTTGTATGAGCTACAAACAGACTATGCCTCTAGTTATCTCTGCCATACCTAGAGCTTTCTGGACTTCACATTAACAAACTAATTATATCTAAACTAACTCTTGCTTTTGGTGCTACTATTTTGGTCCCTTACAAATTAGCTGGAGCCCTCACAAAAGAAGTATGATCAACACTTAACAAAGCTGCTTATTTCAAAAAAGTCCTTTATGCTGTAGAATTTGTCTGACCTGCTTCACACATAATTTTTCTTCTATTAGCTAATATTCGTTTGGAAAGATTGTTGTTGTTTATTCGTTTAGTCGCTTCCGACTCTTCGTGACTTCATGGACCAGCCCACGCCAGAGCTTCCTGTCGGTCAACACCCCCAGCTCCCCCAGGGATGGGTCCGTCACCTCTAGAATATCATCCATCCACCTTGCCCTTGGTGGGCCCCTCTTCCTTTTGCCTTCCACTCTCCTTAGCATCAGCATCTTCTCCAGGGTGTCCTGTCTTCTCATTATGTGGCCAAAGTATTTCAGTTTGGCCTTTAATATCATTCCCTCAAGTGAGCAGTCTGGCTTTATTTCCTGGAGTATGGACTGGTTTGATCTTCTTGCAGTCCAAGGCACTCTCAGCATTTTCCTCCAACACCACAGTTCCAAAGCATCGATTTTCCTTCTCTCAGCCTTCCTTATGGTCCAGCTCTCGCAGCCATATGTTACTACGGGGAACACCATTGCTTTAACTATGTGGACCTTTGTTGTCAGTGTGATGTCTCTGCTCTTAACTATTTTATCGAGATTGGTCATTGCTCTTCTCCCAAGGATTAAGCGTCTTCTGATTTCCTGACTGCAGTCAGCATCTGCAGTAATCTTCGCACCTAGAAATACAAAGTCTTTCACTGCTTCTACATTTTCTCCCTCTATTTGCCAGTTATCAATCAAGCTGGTTGCCATAATCTTGGTTTTTTTGAGGTTTAGCTGCAAGCCAGCTTTTGCACTTTCTTCTTTTACCCTCATCATAAGCCTCCTCAGTTCCCCTTCACTTTCAGCCATCAAAGTGGTATCATCTGCATATCTGAGATTGTTAATGTTGAAAGGATAACATAATATATATTTTGTTACTTTTAACATTCATGTAGTGGTTAAGGCACCAGACTAGTACACAGGAGACCATGAATTCTAGTCCCACCTTAGACAAAAGCCAGCTGGGTGACTTTGGGCCAGTCTCTCTCTTCAGCCCTAGGAAGCAGGCAATGGCAAATCACTTCTTAAAATCTTGCCAAGAAAACTGCAGGGTTGCCAGGAAGTCCAGGCAGTTGCCAGGAATCAAGACTGACTCAAAAACACACAAAAAAAAATCAATACAATCTTTGCAGTTATGTAAATATATCATACATATACGAGCTGGTAGTGTCTAGTACTCATCTGCCCTCTAGCACAAGCAGTAAACAGGCATTTCGCTCATAATTAAAACAATTGATTTAACATTAAACTATCTGACATATTTCACAGACTGCAGCATATTTTTAGTTACTGTTTTACACTTATATTAAAATTTTCTAAGAATTTTGATTTGATTTTTTTCCCTTTCAATCACAAACTTTGAATTTTAAAAAACTACTTTTTTTTTTAAGTACAGTTTTTTAAAATTCAAAGTTTGTGATTGAAAGGGGAAAAAAATCAAACATTATCACTATCAATTGAAAAGCCAGTCACCTCAGTAGACTTTACCCTTAGCTTCAGAATATCACAAAGCAATTGGTTTGGTACAGTCCTTCAAAAGGACAAATAGAGAGGAGAAACTGAATAGGGTATACTACTGCACCCAGCTACTATTCATTTTTTGTTCAAATACAACCATTGCAACTAAGTGGAATAGACAGGAAGCAAGAGGGCAGGAAGCAGCAAATGGGCAGGAGCAGTGATGAGAAGCTACAACGAAATCACCAATGGAATGAGGGGTGGGGGGGAATACACCTCCTCCTGTGTCAACTAACTGATTTCTGTGCATACTATCCTGCTTTATACTTTTAAAGAAAAGCGAACTTACACTGTTAAAAGAATAAAGATCTGAACTCAAAAAGCTCTAGCAGGAGGTACTGTACATATTTCATCCCTACAACATCAGTCATGTCACTTGCTTAAAGATAGCTTTGTCATACGTGAGCTGCAAAAACCCAGACAACCCCACTGAAGGGCAGTGAAGAGCCATAACGGTCCAACCTCTCTGCTGCCCTCTAATCATCAGCTAGATGTTTGCAGCCTCAATATGGCAAACCCTAGTTGCCAATCACTTTCAGTATGGCTGCACAATTACTATACCAAACTGGCAATTAACTTCTAGATTTTCAAACCATATCACTTATTTTTTATTCTTAAATAAGAGCACAATTGTGTTGTCTGTTGACATACAATCATTAAAAATCATCTGAAGCTTGTTGACATTTCACACAGACATTGTCTAGATACAAGCATTACATAAATTCAAACAAATGTATTTTAAAAATAGTTTCCTAGTCCAAGAATGTCAGCGTCAGAAGAATTCAGTCTTACAGGATATACAGAGTTAACATCCCCAGCTTTAAACGGTAGGATTGATTAAACTTTTACAGACAGAGACAAGAAGATGCTTATCCTAACCATGAGATTTATAGCTGCGGAGATTTATAGGTCGCCTGTGCTTGAACAAAAGTAGTAGGAAACTAGATTCTTCTATGACAAGGGATAGACAGTTTATAACACTCAATTCCCCCCCCCCTTTTTTTTGTGATTTCCAGAGCTCCTACCAAATTTCAACAAGGGTTATAAACTGGCAGTGGAGTTCCTGTCAATTTTAGACAAGAAACACAAAAAATGTAGTATAGGACCTAAAAAGTACATACAGAACTAAACAGGAGGAAGGGGGGATTCAGGCCACTGAATTCAACTCCCACTCAGTTCAAGAATCAGACACTGTTTCAATGTACCTACTGTAGTGACTAAGACTTAGTAATCTCTATAAGCAGTTGGTTCATGTATCTGATAAACGCTATCATATCCCCATCGCAACACTAAACCCACCCAGTTCCCTCAATTTCTCCCTTACAGGTCAGTTTCAAATCCTCTAGTCTAGACAAATTCTCTGAACCTGTTCCAGTTTGTCTAAATCCTCCTTAAAGTGTGATCCCCAGATTTGGGCAGAATATTCAAGGTAGGGTCAAGGCAGAGCAGAGTACTTGTAGAATGCAATAAATACTTCCTTTGACTTGGAAAATAACCTGATAATTGTGTTCACCTTTTTTACAGCCCTTTCTTAAAGCCACATCATACTGTTGAGTCATGTTTGGCTTGTAAACAATTATAGTTCCAAGATCTTCTTTAAAAGCACTTTACTTACATTTAGTAAAAACTATAGTTTGGAGTGGTGCCTAGGTATGGCCATAATATTAGTTCAGCTGAAAGCATATCTGCAAAATTAATTTGGTCAACTATGATGCAATTCTGCCAAATGTGCTATCTACCATCTTATACAAGATGGAGACTTCATTACATTAAATTCAAGATTGACTATATCCCCATATCTAGCAACAAAGCAACAAAGACACTGAAATATTAATTTGGCTTAAATGACAAAAACAAATATAATGGTAGGGTTTCCCTATAAATAAATACAGGATGGTAGAGGACAGCAAAGGGGTAAAGAGAAAAAATGGGTAAATCCAGGAAGCAGTGGATGTATAAACAAAACATGTCATATAACTTAATTCCGTAATTACATTTAGACTGAGGGTGAAGCGGAAATGGGAACTTTGAACAGTTCTGAACTGTTTCAGTTTTATAAACTGTTTTTACTCAAACAGAACCTAAATAGTACATTTACAGCAGTGTCTCTTGACTTTTTATATCTTAATTCCCATTAGCTACTGTCAAAGAACCAGAGTCCAATCGAGATAGAAACAACAAAGCTTTGTTTTTGAGGAAGATATACATGTTTACAGGTATCTGATAATTATACTTACCAACTATGGTAATTTTTAAGAACATAACAATTTCAGTAATATTGTTGACAGTACTGTATCACTGTTTTAGAGAGCTAACTGGGGCTGACGCAGTGTTTGCCACTAGGCCCAAATCAAGAAATATATCCAAATGATGAGTGAGAATTAAATGGGGCTGAAGCAACATCTGCTACAGTAAGAGCAGTCCTCATCTGACTTCCAGGAGCAGCAACAAATAATGAGAGTAAGAGCCGACTAATGCAAAATGTCATTTTATTTATTTTAGCCTGAATTTCTGAAGTTTCTTGTTCAGCAATTGATTGGAACCTGGAGACTCTGCTCTACTTCTCTCTCTCTCTCATGAGCTCCTTCCTAATTTAGGGAGGGGAGTTGAGCCTCACGTAAACTACTACCACATATTACCAGTGGTGCAAGTATCACCGATTGAGAAACATTGACAGTTGATGGCAGGAACATTCTACCTCCAGAACTTCCAAGGAGATTCTGCCACACTGGAGACCCCTGTTGTATCTATACAATAGAAAGCAATTGCTACTGCTTCTATTGCCAACAATTAGAGTAAGTTTTTCCCCCCAGCAATTAAAGAATATAGGCCTTTGTGATGGACCTGCAGATGGCAGACTAGAATTCAGCATGGGGGACTGAATCCAGTTTGAGATCCAGATTCTACTTCTGACTGTGCCAGATCAGGGACAGGGCTTTAGAGTAGAGAAGACTGTCTCCAATGTCATCATCAATTTTCTTACTGAAAAAGAAACTTGTAATGATTCTCCTGCCTTCTCCTATACAAGGGGTAGGTAAACTGCAAGTCACTTGTGGCCCTCCAGCACTTTTTCTGTGGTCCCAAATCACATCACCAAAATTTGGCAAAAAAAATGACCAAATTTATAATGCAATGTTTGAAATTCTTTTTAAAAAGAAATAAGAAGTAAAATAGATGTCAAGCCTTAACACATCCATTTCACTTTTATGAAACCCCACTAACTCCAAACAACAATCGGTTCATACATCCTATCAATTTCTCCCCCCGTATACATGTGCTTATGTTTGTGTGTATGTGTATGTGTGTCTGATATAATACATTGTATTTCTAACCACAATGATGCCAAAATGAAAAAAAAACATGCACCATGAAATCACAACACAAGCTCTCCCCTTTTGCAGTTGTGTTGTGACAATATACACATGTATATAAGGCATGTCAAAGGATTGTGGAATCTGTAGACCAAAATATCTGAAGAGTACCAAGTTCTTATTCCTGGGCCAGTTTTCTCCACATAATCACCATGACGCCCAATTATATCCATTTTTATTCCAAAGCAAGTCATACTAATATTTCCTATAGTAAGTATGGATAAAACTGCAATCTGAGAATTAACCAATTAGTTACTGGTTATTCATAACTGGACCACTAGCAGAGCACATTTTTGTTATTTGTACAACACAGGAGTCAAGAATTTATTTTGGAAGTCAGTGTACATTAGAGCACAGGACAATGCAAAATGCAAGCGTCTGAAGTTTTCTCTTGTAAGAAATACAGCTTGAACTGAAGTTTATTGATTTGTGGGACTGATTCCAAAATCATACTAGGAAAGAAAATCTCTGCAAGCACTGGACTTCACTGAGTCCCAGTCCAATAGTTTTTAGCTAGCTAGAACTGCCTTTAGATCTTTTTCTTAGGATATGAAATGTTCTTTTTTCCCAATGTCAGAACAAATGGACCACAAGATTAACCGCTGAGCTGTCGATTGGAAGGTCGGCGGTTCGAAATCGCGCGGCGGGGTGAGCTCCCGTTGTTAATCCCAGCTCCTGCTCACCTAGCAGTTCGAAAACATGCAAATGTGAGTAGATCAATAGGTACCGCTTCGGCGGGAAGGTAACGGCGTTCCGTGTCGTCATGCTGGCCACATGACCCGGAAGTGTCTATGACAACGCCGGCTCCAAGGCTTAGAAACGGAGATGAGCACCGCCCCCTAGAGTCGGATTCGACTGGACTTTACGTCAAGGGAAACCTTTACCTACTATAGACCTTCAACTATATAGCAAATCAAATATCAGAGGTATGAAGAAAACAGAACTTTGCTTATGAAGATCAACTAAGCTAAGGCTCTGAGAGCAAACACACAATACTCTGGTACAATGAAGTCTCAATTTAATGGACTAATGGGGGGGATGTGTCAGACATTCACTTCTGTCCTTTAAATCAGAGGGTATATTGTCCATGGTGATGTCATTATGCAAATGATATAAAATGGCATTAATACAATGGAAATTTCATTTATTGCATCCAAGTTTCACTGTACAGACATTTGCATATGAAAAACCTCCTTGTAAACAGCTTTAAAATGCAAGAACAGAAACAACAGCAGCTTTAACAATACACAACAATTTTTTAATTGCATTTATATTGCACCTTTTCTCTGAAAATTTAAGGGTTGACGGTTTCTACATGAGTTTTTACATGAAGGTTTCCCCTCATTCTATCCCCACAAAAAAAACTTTGTGTGGTAGATAGGGCTGAGAATGAGTGACTGGCCCAATATTATCCAGCAGGCTCCATGGCTAAGTGGCAGCGTGAATGGATCACTCTTAACTATTACACAACATTGTAACATTATGCTCTATCAGGGCATAAGCTCTCATTGCACTGGATGGCAGTTCGAGAGTATTTTCAATTATGAGAATAATTATCCATGAGCATATTTTCTTACCTGTACAGTATAGCATTTTTTCCTAATAAAAATTGTTTTACTGATACATCTACAGAACAATAAAAGTTACATTTTCAGAAAAGCATATGATTTAACAAAACCAATTTTATCAGATATTTGAGGCCCTACACCTAGCCTGCTATCTGCTAATGTGTTAGACTAGGTATCTGGCTGGGTTGCTAAAATCTAACACATAAAGGCTTATAATAAGACAAATAAAACTGTTTTCCTCTAAGTGTTGTCTTATTAGCAGGTCTTTGGAAACTATAATAGTTAACCTTCAATGAGCTTTCATCTCATTAAAAGGGTCAAATATGAATTCTAACTGTTTTTCAAGACAATAGTATATACAAATGTATAAACACTAAAATGGTGAACACATGGCATAGTAGCAGAAAGCATGTTATGAAACATTTTGCTTCAACTGTGCATAAGGAACAGAATCAATCTAATTTACATGCCTGGAAAGAACTTCACAAATCGTTTGTCTTGTGATATGAAGAGGCAGCTGAGGACAAATAAGTTTAAAGCCTCTTTGGGCACACAGAACTCATTGTTTTTAGACTAAAGTTCACAATCCAAAAGGACCCTTGCAACTGTACTTATATAACTATGCTATGTGTATTTCCTACTATATCCAAGCTTCTCAATGCAGATGCCATGCTAATTCCTACATGCTAACCTCCACCCCCAACTGGAATATGGACAAGTAAATCACAAGTCTAGCACAGGCTATGCTGTGTCCTAGAAGAAAAGGTTAGGTTGCAGCTAGCTTCTAAAGTACAGTCACTGAATAGCACCCAGCAAACTATACATTAATCTAAAGTTTTTAGATTATTTAAGCAACACTGAGTTTTTTGAATTTTGATAGAATTATCAGCAAAAATAATTTGGAACACAAAAACAAATGAAACTGTATAGACTAGAAACAGCATTTCAAGGCACATAAACTATATCATTGTTGTTACTGTTATTGTTGTTGTTATATTATTATTCCACCTTTCGTATATATTTTGGTCAAATCAAGGTGGCAAACATACCTAATCCTCCTGCCTCCTATTTCCCCACAACTATAACCACACTGTGAGGTAGATTGGGCTGAGAGAGAGTGACTTGCCCACCCAGCCGGCTTTCTATATTTATCATTACATTTTTATTTTATTTAATATTGCCCATTCTTTACAATGTGTTTTTTTTAAGTGGAAGATCCACCTGTCTGAAGCATTATTTTCCAGGGAGGAGGAGAAAGGAGCTAGAAAGCCTATGATGTCGACTTCAGATGTAAACAATAAGTCAAAATGCCAATGAATTGTAGCTTCTTTTTCCCTTAATAACTTTATACTTAAACAAAATCAAGTGGGATTTACAGTAAATTCTTTGTAAAAAAATTACCATGCCCTTTAGGATTACCATACTAAGAAAACTATACTTTTGCTCAACCTCACTAGATTCCAGAGACAAGTCAAAGTCGATGAACAACAATCACAATCACCCTAACGTGTCCAATTTAAAGTAGTGAAAATAACTTGCGTTCTCCAAGACCAGCTTACTGTACAATAGTCAGCTCTTTCATCATAAAGTACTAAGAATCAAAATAAACACCAAATAATGCTTTCCTTTGAAATAAATTATTACCAAGCACAACTAAACTTTCTGAAATGGTAATAAATGGTATGTACATTTAACAGTAACATTAAATTGTATGCCTAACACCATATGTACGACAGATAAGTAAGCTCAATGAAATATTTTAGAGCTGAAACTCTCCTTTTGTCTAGGGATATAATACTGATCAGTTTTTCATCCTATGTGAAAGGAAGTCTGGAGTGTAAAAATAATTCTACTGCCACCAAGCTTGTTACCATATACCAGGAAATGGAAAGGCCAACCATCTGTCAAATCTCATTGTAAAGCAGCAATCAAATATGAGCCAAAATAAAGACTAAACTGAATAATTTAAGCATTAATCTTGCTGTTTTCCTATTCTTTTCTTTAGCCACTAATTATCTTAAGCCTCCCATTTCTAAGAATTGTTTAAAATACTCTAATAAATGGAAGATTCTTTTGAATAAAATGTTTTAACACAAAAATGATGAAAATTATTTTTTCTCTCCCACAACTGTAATTATTATCCCAATCTTCACCAAGATACATAAAAATATGGATCATTCCCACTAAGGTCAGACTTGTCCCAACCTTACTGGCCTTCCAGAAGGGCCTGAAGATATGGCTTTGCCATCTAGTCTGAGGATCTGGTAGTGGTGGTGTAGAGCAAAATGGCTGTACTGTTACTGAGACTGATTGCACTGTTTTGTTCTAATGGTTTTAATACTTTTTATTGTTTTAATGGTCTTTTGTTGATTTTGGTTATTTGGGGGGTGGGGTTGTGTGTGTGTTTTTAACTCTGTAAGCCACCCAGAATCACATATGTGAGATAGGCAGCTATATAAATCTAATAAATAAATAAATATAACATAAATAAGTAAAACAATATTTAACACTTTCAAATGAACCAGGAAGCAAAAAATATATGCTGTTTGTAACTACCACCAGAATGATATAGATAACATATCATAGATACATAGATAACAATAGTTTAGTGGCATATGACTTGTAAATGTGTGTTCTTTAGGAGACAAGTTATTGCTTGAAGCATTCAGAGTAAGGAATAAAAATATAACTAATAAATTAATGCCCTTACTTATATAATGACTTCGACTTATCTCCTGTTGATTTATAGAATGGAAGTTTCTGCTCCCCATGAAAAAAGAAATTGCCATTTTGAAAGCCCACCAATCAAACCTATGATTTTAAAGAAACTAAATAAATAAACATAGTGATGTGAATATAAAGGTTTTCCTCTTTTAGCTATGTAAATTGTGAAATTGAAGCAGCAGTAATAAAGATATGTTGGGAAATGTTTTTACATGTAGGTAATATGCGCGTTTGCTTACCAAAGAGTCAATCTACAAAGTGAATATATCAGATTTATTCATACATTTATTCTACCATACTCTTTATCTTATTGTGACATCTTTTAAGGCAACAATTCCCAGGAAGCAATCGATGTAGAAAGAAATGTTAGTTAGAGGGACTTCACTTAGGTTAGAAAAGGGGACTGCTAAACATCTCAGGGAAGCATTCAGCCCAGATCAAAATAAAGCTCTGCCTGGAAATGTCGCTTACTTTTTATTTTGAGAAGGAAAAAGAGTATTGCTACTCCTTCGCAGAATCAGTAATTGTAAAGAAGCAAAGAGGCCTCATCCTCTCAGGAAAATAAAACGTCCCTTCATGAACAGAAAACGGCGATGAGATCATCGTAATTTATCCGGAAACGAAATCTCCGAGGAAAAGCGGCCGGATCGGCGAGCGCTGGACCGGGACTTACGCTAGCGGTGTGTACAGAAAAGAGGAAGACAACCGGCCTTGGCAGGAGACCGAGGAGGAGAAGAAAGAGGGCGAAAAGCTTCGTCACATCCAAGGAGTGCGTGGGGGAGACGGAGAGGATAGTGGCTACCTGCTGGCTGTGGTGAGGAGGGAAGAAGGCAGGAGGATCCCTCAGGAGGATCGAGGAAGCAGGAAGGGAGAGTAGGGGAACCCGAACTGGCCAGGGAACCATTGGGGGCTCTCTGTCCCAGGGTGCAAGGAACAGCTGTCAGTGCAGCCCGTGGGTTCAGCGAAGAAGCGGCGGCTCTTCAGGTGCCCGTGAGCCGCCCCATCCCTTCTACTGATAGCGCGGGGAGAGCGGGAGGCGATTACCTACCGACGTCCTTCCTCTGCTCACGACAGCAGAAAGCCTGGCGCTACCTCAGGAGCGTCTCTTCACCGCAGCCCACGCCACCATTGGTACCGGCGCTGCCGCTAATCCCTCCCCTTCCAGCCGCCTCCGGCCCGTCAGCAGGCACGGCAACGAAAGAAGGCGCCCGCCCATTGGACAGCGGCCCGCCCCTAACAATGACAGCCTTCATTGGCTTCCTTGCCGCCCCCTCCCATTGCGCGCGCCTGTGGGAAAACACGTTGGGTGGGGGGGAGAAGGGAAAGCACTCTTACGGCCGGCTGGGAATCGCATCGCCAATCGGAGTCCGCGCGAAGGGGGCGGGGCGAGTAAAGCCAGAAAGAACTTTCCTACGGAACCTCTTAAAGCGGCTTCGTGTTTCAGGGTAGATCAGTGGCATCGAACCGGACCAGCTTCCGCTTCCGCTTCCTTGACATTTTGGAGAAGGGTCGCGAGTACCGGGTATGGGCTTTTTTGGATGCACGTCTCTTGCTCTTCCCAACCCCAAATTTCCATCTTTTCTTTCCATAAATATCTGCTTCTGTTAGAAAGGTTTCATCTGTCCTAAGAGTCGGGTGTCATGGATAAAATGCGTGACGCCTTTGAAGCAGTGAGTAACTGCAGTTTCCTCTCCTTGAATGGTTACTGACTATATTGCTAAAAGCAAATAGATTATTCTAGCTCCTGGTGCGCTTTTAATAAACCGATTTTCGAGACAGATTGATCAGGCTCCACAGGATAACCCTTGCAGGAAAGGCAAGGTTATATTGCTCTGTAACTTGTTTATTGGGGCTGATATGTAAATATAGCTAGATTTTACATCTGCAGTAAAAGCAACTAATTTAAGCCTCATAGTTGAACCTTCAACACCTAAAATTGTGTTTGCATTTCTAAAGTGAGATTTATTGCTCTTCTAGGGGTGAAGCTTTGACAGCCAACGCAATGGCTATTTTTTGGAATAACTGCACTTTCTCTGCAGGGGGAGAAAGAACATAACGGAAGAGTTAGTAGATCAAAAGGAAAAACCTGATTCTATTAAAACAAAAGCAGACAACTAGAAAATGTTTATATAAAATTTTATTCTGAAAATCTTACTATTCTAGGTTAAGCTGAAATTGTTTGAATCCAGAAATGCATCAGTGAAAGGGCATGGAGGAATGTTAAGTTGTCTATCCTCTTCCTGCAAAAACAGCTCTTGTGTGTCAAAGAAGATTGATTGTTTGTGAGAGGCCTGCTTACAGAGAAGAGGGAAATACTGAAAAGCGAGTTTATAACTTTCTAGAGTTCCTGTGATAAATTCCTGGATCCTGGAACTGCTCAGTTTTGCCATATGCCACATTTTGAAGATAAGAAAGTAAAAGCATATTACATTGGTCTTTGAAAATCTATGCTAATTTCACAAGCTGGTTTTTGATCAATAAAACTGAGACATCCCAGAATAAGATTCCTGATAGAATGCCACATGGAGAAAATTCTGTTCAGCTATAAAGCTGAGCTTTAAAGCTTTATAAAATAACTTTATAAAGGTGACCTTTAGTCAATCATTATCTCTTAACCAACGTTACAGTTTGTTAGGATAACTAACCTTAAAAAATATTGGTAGGATAAAATGGAGGCAGAACAATGTGTACTGCATTGATTTACTTAGAATGCTGGATATAATAAAATATAAACAAAATTAAAATCCCCCAGTATATTAGATGTTTAGAAAGAACAAAGCATGCCTGCTTGTAACAATAAAAGTTGTGGACATGGTGCCTTTCCCCTGGTCTATATAGTAGGTACTCCTTGTTAGGAAATACTGGGGAAGGAAATGCATGAAGTATTCCTATGGGATAGAGTGGAGCCATAAAAAAAGAGCAGCCCCTTAATTGTACCCTTAGCATTACAGCTAAGTAAGAAATTGAAATATAGTTTACATGAGACCTTCTAGATTAAGGACAAGGTGCAGATGCTCCTGAAGTCCCTTGCTATTGGTTTGGCTGGATATGGCTGATAAAAGTAGAAATAAAACAATTCAGGAAGCCTCAGATGGTGCATACTCCATGTTGTTTCCTCCTATACCATTGCCATTATTAACTGTAGTGGTAAGAATCTCTTTTCACCAATCAAGTGACATCTCCCAACATTTTAAAGTGGAAAATATAATAAACAATTGTTTTAGAGTAGCATAATACAAGTGTTCTCCCCCCGTCCAACAGGTTCTTAAAAAATAAAACAGAACAGAAAAATCTACCCCCATCCAGGTGCATGATGTGATCCTATTGCTTTACATTGTTATCCTGCCACTTGTGGCTCACAGACCCACAAAATTAAATGTGGCCTTTTGTCACTATGGCTCTTTCCTTCTTGATTCCTCATATTAAGTAAAATTGTGAAAAATAATGACATGAACTCACAGTGGTTGCTCCACAGAATATAAATAAGAAGGAATGAGATAATGGACTTTCTTTCTTGAAAATTAATCAAAATGTAAACTGAGCATGAATATTTTTGTTTAGGGATTCTTCTTGAGTAAGACTAAAGACAGAATTTTGATCTTTATCCCTCTTCTTCAGGAAGCACCAGGTGTAGTAAAATTGCAATAAAACAAGATCATTATATTCCTTTCAACAGTTCTGGAAGGCAGATACAAAAAACCGTCCTCAAAAAGAGACCCTGCTTTTGTGGAGGAGGTGCATTACAATTTTTTCTTGTGTTCCTTTGTACTTTCTCCTTTACAGAGCTATCCAAGATCAGTGATAGCCTCCATAATAATAATTAAAAAAAAGTTCAGGGTGCGTCAGCCAATTTTTACATCAGCTGTATGCTTGCAGATGAAGACTCCAAAATTATGTGGCAAGAAGCAAAATTTGGTTGGCAACATGCCAGATATGGTGTCAGTGCAGGGAGGAGCAAAAACTGTAGAGAGATAGGAACTAGTGTTTTTTTTCTTTTACAGTATTCATCTGTAATTGCAACAGAGTTGATAAACTAGGTTACAGTAGTGAGTACAGCATTTGAATGTTTTAGTAGGCATTTTACATTCCTCTTAGTATATTTAGTCTTATAGTATTTGCACCTATTTAATATTTTGCTTGTTTTAGCTTAATGTAGAATTTGTTTAATAATTTTTATTTCACTTCTCTTTATGCCTAGTGATTCTTGTCATGGAACTGTATAAAATTCTGGTCAGTGACTTTAACAAGGGATATTGATTGATTGATTGCCTGTGGGGAAAGTATTTTTCCAAAAACAAAAAACTCTTTATATAATTAATGCAGTTATTTTCAATGAAGAAATAACTGCATTAATTATATAAATTGGCTCTGACAAATTAATCAGATGATATGAATAAAAAACTGTGCCTGCAAAAAAAAGGTAGAAACAGAAGCAATATTACTTTGCCTGTCCGTTTACTGGAGGCTATTAACAGAATTAAATTGTTGCATATAGCTAGTGGAAATAGAGCATTTTTTCCCTTTTACTTATTAGGGTAAAATAAAACAGTATGTCAGTTTCCAATCTTTCTTAGACTCCATTAGACAAAGTTGCCTTACTGTTATAACTACAACATATAATTATGATTCTTTTAATGTGGCATGGCAGTTTTTCTGGGCCACAGGAATTTGGACAGTACATTTCCCATTTACATGATGGAGAATGTTTATTTTCAATAGAACAGTATATTTGTAGCTCAGGGTTGAACTGTGGAGTCCTTGATGCTCTCTGAGCTTGGTCGTTTGCTTGCAGACGTGTCATTACCCAACTAGGTAACATCATCAGTGCGAGTGAGGGTGGGGTTTTCTCCCTGTGTATATGCAGTAGCTTGCCCTGCCAGTGTTGGTGGAGGTGTCGTTTTCTCCTGGGTAGTTCCTTGATTATGGTGTTGTTTTCTGCTTGATTGTTTGCCTGGTGGTAATCCCTGCTTGTCTGGGTGTTGGCTGCTGGAGGGGAAGTGTTCTGGTCTTTTTGTTTCCTTCTTAGCATATCAGCCATCAATAGACACATAGAAATAAACCATATTTACACACCATTCAAAAGAGACAACAAAAGCTAAGAAGGAAACAAAAAGACCAGAACACTTCCCCTCCAGCAGCCAACACCCAGACAAGCAGGGATTACCACCAGGCAAACAATCAAGCAGAAAACAACACCAGCAAACCCACCCTCACTTGCACTGATGATGTTACCATTGGGTAATGAAACGTCTGCAAGCAAACAGCCAAGATCAGAAAGCACCAAGGACTCCACAATGCTGATTTTGCAATATTCTAAATAAGAAAGCACTATACATTTTGTGAGGTTTACTTTTACAAATCTTTTCTAAGGAATATGGGCCATGATCATGGGAACGGCGAGCTTCCTGATTATAGGCAATGGAAAATAGAAGGTACCCCCTTGCAAAATGTCCAGGAAAGGTTGGCTAAGCTTGGTCTCAAGGATCCATGGCTTCGGTAAGATTTGGCATAAATGTAATCCTTCCTTTGTTCAAGTCAGCCACAAAACACATTTTGTGAAACAACAAACAAAGTTCCCATTTCAGATAGGCCATTAAGCATCATGTTTTCCAACCACTTTTTGTCCTATATTAGGAAATACCAAGTAGCTTGACTCTGAAAGTTTAGAATAGAAATGTAAAAGCTGATAACTAAGATTTATGAGGACATTATTGCACATAGGAACTAAATTTCCCTATATGAAGCCGATACAGTTCTTCAGAAAACTCATCTGTAAATTAAAGAAGTGTTTGCCTAAACTTGTACAGTGCATATTTTGAAGAATATTCAATTTAAATTCAACATAAAATTTATTTTTGCTAAGACTCTGCTAGAAAATATATTATCCTTTAAATTGCTTACTGACAGATTTTCTCATGAGAACATTAACTTTCAGATAGTTTTTTCATTGCTATCTTTATGAAATGCAACTCAACCAAAAATGGCACCTGGTGCTCTTGAAAAACATTTGCTTTTGAATGGAGATACTTTGATTGACCCTATCTATACACATGACCTTTCAGGAGGGTATGACTTTCATAATAGATGAAGTACTCATTCATTGAAAGAAGGTGATAGTAGTTGGGATATGAGAATTTTAGTTGTTGCCTAAATTATGGTGATTTCATAAATCCCATTTCTTATGCAACTATTTTAGTTCTATGAAGATTAAATTCCAGCCGAAAACATTTGAAGTGAATGTCTAGTAAAGGAATAAACTGTCTGCAAAATATTCATAGTAGCTTCAAAACATGTTTTTTTTCAATAGCTGCCTCATTAAGTGGCTCTATTAAGTGGATCAGTGATCACAGCATGAAGTATATGGACATTTATATTCACAAGCCTTCATGGAAAATTATATGAAGGCTTGTGAATACAGCTATGAGGATTCTGATTAGAGGCCCCAAGCTATAAGTAATAGCATCAGGTTTTAGAGAACATGGGGAAAGAGGTAATTGCTTTTAGAGGGGAATAAGGAATCCTGTATATTTTTTCTTTGAATATAGTTTATTGTAAGATGCAAGGGTATTAGGGGCAATTATCCTTCCCTCATCTGTCAACACATACTCCATCCCATGTTGTCCCAGTAGTCATTTAACTTCTGGAGAGGCTTTTTGGCTGGGTGATGGTGAATCTAGATAGAAAATCTGAATAATTTACTTAATTTTTAGGGATATTTAATTCTGTATTGAAAATACTATGTGGAATTTAAACTGTGGGCTAAAAAGTGAAGTTGCAAAATTGGGTAATTTTTCATCTTATGTCTGTTTTTTCTCAGCAATGAAGCATGGAGATTCACAGGTGGATTTGCAAAACCACCCACTTTCCTGGACGTAGCCACCAAAGGATTCAAATGGGGGTTTGCCGCCTTTGTAGTAGCGCTTGCAGTTGAATATACATTTTTCCCTCCAGGAAAAGATAATGGACATCACTGAAGATGTGTTTGTCTCTTCTAAGTTCTGAATCAGTAGTATAGTCTGACTGCTCGCAGAATGGAGCACATTAAAGTTCTTCAAGAAGAATGTCTGTGTAGTCTCACTTTCCACCACCATTATGTGAGGAAGGGTAGACATACATCAAAACAGCTGATTATTACTAAAGAAAATGGAGAGATTGTAGAAAAGCACAATAGGCCTCCCATTTGGTTATTTTTGTCTGCTATTTGGTTATTTTTATCCCAATATTTTTCTGTTCTGTTCAGACAGCTAGGAGACCACCTATGACCCCGAGTTAAACATAATGACTCTCATGCATCATGCCCATCACTTGTTATGACAAAAGGATGTCATAACTATTATTAAAATTTGCATTTGTATCATATCCTTTTTTCTAAAAATTTAGAGTGAAATATATGGATGTGGCTAGATCTGCCCTCCCACAGTTTTACCCCATTAACACCCCCATGAAGTAAGTTGAGGTTGAGAGAAGGCAATTTGATCCAGACCAGAAGCATGATTTAAGTACAGATATTCCCACTGCCAAGTCCAGCACATTAAAATCTACCTGTTGGCAGGCAACCTCTATAGATAGAAGCCAGGCAGCTGGAGTACAAGTCAGAATGGATCCAACTGATGATGTCTGAAAAGAATTAAAATTCCTCACAGCCACTTAGGGTTGGGGTTTTAGCTCCCTCCCTCCAGCATCTTGGTAGGGATGTTGCATAGGAGGGAGAAAGAATCCCTGCTCTGTAACAGAGTTCACATGGGCCTCACTACATTATCAGATCTGGCCCAACAGTTCTGCTTGTACTCCAGTTGACATCCCATCCACCATCGCTCTCTCTTCCCTAGGAACCAACAGTCCAATTTGGCTCTGAGAGAGTAAAGAGGATGTTTAGAAGCAATAGTGTCAACTGCCCAGGCTGTCTCCATATTCAACAGATTAGCTGGGCATGGACAAATGTGCCAACCAATGATGTGAGATATTGCCTGTTAAGAACTGTGGCCTCCTTCAGTACTAATTCCATCAGGACCTTGAATACTATAGGTTATCAAATTGGCTTAGGTTTTCTGGAAGTCCAAAATAATAACTTTTTAAAAAAATCTGTTCAATTGTGTCCGATTCTTGGAGACTGCCTGGACAAATCCCTGCAGTTTTCTTGGCAAGGTTTTTCAGAAGTGGTTTCCCATTGCCTCCTTCCTAGGGCTGAGAGAAAGTGACTGGCCCAAGGTCCCCCAGCTGACCTTGTACCTAAGGCAGGACTAGAACTCGTCATCTCCTGGTTTCTAGCCTGATGCCTTAACTACTACACCAAACTGGCTCAATAAATAACTAAATAATAATTGATAGTCATTGCATTCAAGGCAATCAAACACTCCTTTGGTATTCAGTAGGTAGTCCCCGGGTTAAGAATGCCCCAGGACAACCCATAATTAAAAACAGAGACTACTGTAGCAAAATTCAAGTTACATACACAATGATTCAAGTTAAATACACAATGCTTTGAGTTTATTACGCAATGCTACTTATACAGTATTATATAATAATACTGTTCTGGCTTACATACAAATTTGACTTAAGGACAGATCTTGGGAAGGGAACTCGTTCTTAACCTGGGGACTAACTGTAGTTACAAGTGGTAAGCTATGGGGGAATGTAATGCATTCAATGAGAGAGAAAAGTTCAAAGAAATGTAGGGGAAGCAAGGGATTGAATGGTGTAGCTATGGAGAGAGCAGAAAAATAAAACAAAGATGCAACTTTCAAATCTGCCACAGCAAAGGAGAAGTGTTGAGTCTTCTTGTTACAACAGAAGTTGTAATGAAGAAATGTAACGTGGCCATATTTTCAGACTGGATGGAGTTCTTGAGCATATTATGGGGTACATCTTAATTTTGAAAAAGAAAAAAATGTGGCTCAGATTTTTCATCAAGGGAGAAAAACTGGGAGAAAAAAGTCTGTTTCCAAGCAGTCTTTGCTGGATGGTATGATATAAAGTGGTTTAGCTTCTTTTGGATAACTGTGACGATCCCAGTACCAAGATCCCAACTTAGAAATTCTCCAGACAATCCATCAGGAAGTTTAAAGAATTCTTTATTGAGGATCCGATTAACACAGGATAGTAGCCAAAGCTCCAAGTGAGGATTTGGCGCCAAGACATTCAAAATTATTCTTTCCCTCCTCTGATCTCATCCCTCTTCCTTGTCTCGCCAACAGGCTCTTTCTCAGTCCTGAGTTCCCCCCCCCCCACTTTAATGATCTCAGCAGTTCATTAAAGCAGGTGCCTTAGCAGCAGCAGCAAAGCGTTCTTGGCTAAATGCCTGAGGCAAAGGAATGTGAAGCTAACGGGTTGGTTCTCCGGGAATGCAGTTACTGCGTGTAGAAACTTCTAACGGCAGGCAAACCAAAAGAAGGGAGCCTGACGATAACAACAAAAAGGGGGAGAGAAATAGCAGTTGCCCAACGGAGCAGGAATTGATTTTCTTCTGACTTGCTGAGTGGTAGAGGGCCATTTTTATATTTTGGGTGGGTGGGTGGGTGGGGATTTAGCAAATTAAAAGAAACCAATGCTGGCAGAAGTGCACATCTCTGGTGGGAGTCTCTTGCCTGAGTTTTAATAATGAAAAGGATACCCCAGTGCTTTTGCCAAACTGACATGCAGCTTCTCCTTTCAGCTCTAGGCTATCTTTATGCAACATATGTGAAATCTTCCTGGCAGTTACCTTTGCTGGTGAGACATGGGCATCATGCAGTAAGGTCAAAGTTGTCCCATCCTATTGTCATTCATTTGCATGGCTAACTAGGATTACTGTACAATGGGGTAAACCGCAACAGGGCTGTTGCCAAGAATATTTTCCACCATAAAGCATCAAAACTAGTTTCTACTTGGGCTATACTGTGATTGATTAGTAGTTGATCAGCCCGATCAATTTCCAATGCTTGAGTATCTTACTAATAAGGAAGCATCAAGGAAGAGGAGGGCAGAGACAGGCCAAACCCGAGAGACAGATAGGAAATATGGAAAGGGTAAAGAAAATTTGTAGTTAGGGGGGAAAAAAATCCTAGTATGAAACTAAATACAAACACATTGATCGATAAAAGAAGAGCATAAATGCTGAATGGTTGCAACCCATACCTTACTTGCCTTTTGCAAAGCCTTTTGACCATATTGTTCCCAAACGCTTTTGGTGCAACTGATGAACCTGCTTTTGTAATTACTTGATAGTTTTATTCTTATTATTCTGTAAAGCATTTTGAGTCATTTGAAGTAAGACAGTAAGAAAATGTTTGTAGAAAGGAAGAAAGATGGATGGATGTGAGGATATCTATAATATTGTTCATTGTTTGGTTTGATTAATGGCTTTTCCTCCAGGCAAGAATGAAGATTACTAAAAAATATTTGCTTATTAGTCAGAAGGAGTTACCCCACCTAATGCAAATATCCTTCCCTCAGAAGTGCCACTATCTTGCTAAAATTCACAATCTAACATGAAATAATGTTTGAACAACCTTAGGTCATGCCTGCTTGAAAAGGTCCCCCTTAGGTCTTTATCTTTGGCCTCCTAGCCTTGACCAAAGTACAGGTAGTCCTCACTTACTGACTAGTTCAGTGACCATTAGAAGTTATGACGGCACTGAACAAGGAGACTTATGACCAGTCTTTGAAGTTGCAGCCATCGCAGTGTCCCTGCAATCACGTGATTCCGATTCAGGTGCTTGGCAACTGGTGCACATCTATAATGGTTGCAGCATCTTGTGGTCATGTAATCACCATTTGCGACCTTAACAGCCAACTTCTGACGAGCAAAGTCAACCAGGAAGCCGGCAGGAAGTCACAGTCATATCATATCTAGCTTAACAACCAGCAGTGATTTGCTTAACAACTGCAGCCGGAACTGGAAAATTGACATCATAAGTCAGGTGTGGTCACATGACTTTTCATTTTATGAACACATTGCTTAGCGATTGAGTTGCTGGTCCAGATTGTGATTGGTAAGTGAGGACTACTTGTATTGGGGTGTCTGCAAAATAGAGCCAATGGAGGCAAACAGGAAGAAGGGGGAACAAATAAGGTAACATGCCCAGGTATATTCAGAACAGCACCCAGATCCATCAGGCACCTGGATCAGATCATTTTAAGCAGATTTGTATCAGCTGTTGCCATTACATAATATCTATTTTGATTTAGGGCAGATTATACTTTTTCTCAAATTGATGTTAAAACTTTTCAAATTAGGTAAATATCTAAATTCACCTGATAAGATGATAAGCTTCTTAAAGCCATTTTTGTAACTCTTTGTTGATTACCATGATCTTACCAAAATCAATTTCTAACCTTTTTACTATATGCAATTGTATCTCTCTTATGATTTTCAAGGTTTTTTTCCCCATTAGCTGCTAGATCTACTGTTGCCAAACACTGAAACTAGAGATAAATTGACTTATGAAATATACTCAAACCTAGGTCATATTCAGCCAAGAATTTGAAAAGGAAAAAACATGAAAATGCTGATTCTCACACCTGCTTCTGTGAGGATTTCTAATTTATGTGAATATTTTACAATCAGCATCAGTAACATAGTGTTGAGAGAATTTGGTGAACATAATTCCAAAACTGTTTTTGAGCAACAGTGAGGTAATAACAAGGCTTTCAAATTTCAAACTGCTAGGGTGGAGCAAAATAAAACAGGTAAAAGCTAGTTTTGCTTTTTTTCTTTTTTCTTTTTAGCAGAATTCCTATGCTAGTTTTTATCTGAAACATGTTTTACATTATAATCAACAGCCAAAATTTGTTTCGCAGGTGGTTCACAATCTTTTGTTAACAGTTTACTATGCATTAAAAGCTGTGCCATCAGAAATAATTACCACAAAAATTAACAATGGAAATATCTGGATCTTTTTTTTTGAAAAATTGTTTGATAAAATTAAAATTTGGTTATCGTCCTGCTTGAGTAAGTCTCTAAAATTCAAATCTTTAAAAAAGGAAATTGGGGAACTGTTGTTTTATGGGATTGGCAGAATTTTATGTTTCATAACTGAGAAAATGAATGCCCATTATGACATATAGAAAATTTTAAAGGCTTAAAATAAGACTGCTTAATATAGAAGGTACAATGTGTAGTGTAATGTAATGCAAAAACTTTATAGTAACAAAACATCTAAAATTAATTTAAAAATCACAGAATTAAATGGCACCTATCTCTAAGTATCAATATTATTACAGCACATTTCATAAATTACATTGTGACTTTTACTTTTTTTTTTTAAATATCTATCTGTTTAAGATGGAGTTTGTTTGGGATACAAGTATTCCATTGTTGGAAGGAAATCTTACCAAGGGTTTGTCCTGAGCCATGAATGAAGAAATGCAGGAAATTGCTTGAGCAGAGGGGTAATTGTTCTACTGTACAGAGTATGCTGGTTGGAAAGTGGCCACACATGTATTTCCCCACCAGCCCTTATGTAGGGGAGCTTGGCTGTTGCTATGCAAAGGTGTTCCCGCCCCCTAGGAACCTGAGAGAAGTGTAGTTTACCAGATTTCGGAGAGGAGGCGCTCTGTGGTCATGTGCCCTGCCATTTGTGTTTCTGTTCTGATGATCTGGGTTCCCTGCTGGGCTGTGGCTTGGGCTCTGCTAAATTCTGTGAATGAGTGACCTTTTGTTTTCCAGGGTTTCTGATTAAATTGGAAGGGAATCCTTTGTGTAAACAGTTGGGCTTCCTTTTACATTTTAATCCCTGGCATCCCCTTTTGCATAGAAGCCATTCTATTCTATAACTTTTAACCTTTTATCTTGCTCAAGGAGAAGGCAATATTGCAGAAGACAGTGTTCTGGGGGAAGACAATATGGGGGGCAGGGAGAGATCTTAATTTCTTCCAACACCATAATGACATTTTAAGTAGGGTGTTAACTTCTGTGGATATGTAATAGAAAAAGCAGAACATATGCACAAGCAGGAGACACATCTTCTGAAGAAATAGCTAAGGCTTCTCTTTAGGACATCACACTGGGGTCTGTGATGATAAGCTTGGCTTGGTCTTATCTGAACCTCTCCCAAACTGAAAGGTATAGAGCAGTGTTTCTCAACCTGGGCCTCTCAATGTGTGGACTTCAACTCCCAGAATTCCCCATTCTCAGCAGGCTGACTGGGGAATTCTGGGAGTTGAAGCCCACACATCTTCAAGTGGCCCAGGTTGAGAAACACTGCTCTGGAGTTATCAGATATAAAGCAGCATGTTCATATATTCCGGTTGTAGAACATGGGGCTCACTACTAACAACAAACTTCAACGCAGATCGTAATTACAAATACAATTATATCTTTTCCCCGCTCAAAAAAAAAAAGCCCTCAGAGGGCTCTCGTGTTGTGATCGACGTGATCCACCGCATTTACTCACTCGCCGTTCAGGTCTACAAAGGAACTGCGCGCCGAGGCATTTAAGCTGGGCGGCTCCCAAACCGAAAGTTACGTTCAGGATTGAGTGCGTGCAACTGGGCGACGGCCCTTTCCGAAACGCCGAGGCTGCCATATTGAGGAGGTGAAGGGCACAGCGGAGAGGGCGCTCGGGCTGTGAGTAGAGCTGGCTGAGAAGCCGGGTGGGGAATGGGGCGTCTGTGGGCTGGCACGTTCGCCACCGTACTCGGAGAAGAGAAGTGAAAGGACCGGGCATTTTCTCGGAGGCGGCCATGCGACTAAAATCCGGGCTAGCTCTGACTCTTCTTCAGGAGACCTGTAAATCAAGTTGCGCGCGCATCTCTGCCTGAAAAAGAAACGGGTGCCCGATCCGCGCAATCGATGCCAGTTTCTCCGAAGTCAGCGCCGCTGAATTCAGTAAGGGTGCGACTCGGAGCTGCCGTCTTAATGCTACGGTGTCGTCCCAAGCGAGCAGCGCTGGAAGGCTGTGGCTGGACTAGCCCGTTTCCGCTTGGCTGAGAGCGGGCTCCGCTGAACACAGGGACTTAATAATGAGTAAAAGTACATAAGGTTGCCTTTGCCTTCGAGAAGCGGCGAAAAAAGGCGACCTTAACCCTGCGCAAACAAAAGCTATTGTAGTGGCGGAGAGGGAGGCTTTTGTTCCGTCCTCCTCCTCCGAACGCCCAGGGCATTTTATGTTCCGGGAATGCTAGGCGTGTATTCTGACTTGGTCTAAAGAGGGAAGAATGCAGGGCCCGATCACCTGTTTTGTTTCGCTTTAAAACCTCAAAGCAGCTCTGAGGCGGTGGTCGAGAGTGAAAGAACCATTTCGCTTCCAGTTCTTCTTCCCGACGGCCTCGGGAAGCATTTTTTCCTCTTTTGTGGGTCCGCGTAGCAGTCCGGTCCTATTCTTGTGCTTACTCAGAAGCTCAGCCTTACACATTTAACAGTCTATATTTCATTGATTATAAGCGCCTGTGTAAGATTATAGAAGGAAAACAACTCTTGGGGCAGAGCTTCGCTGGTGACTTCACCGACCACTCCAGGAAGTTTGTTGTTGTTGTTGTTTAGTCGCTTCTGACTCTTCGTGACTTCATGGACCAGCCCACGCCAGAGCTTCCTGTCAGTCGTCAACATCCCCAGCTCCCCCAGGGACGAGTCCGTCATCTCTAGAATATCATCCATCCACCTTGCCCTTGGTCGGCCCCTCTTCCTTTTGCCCTCCACTCTCCCTAGCATCAGCATCTTCTCCAGGGTGTCCTGTCTTCTCATGATGTGGCCAAAGTATTTCAGTTTTGCCTTTAATATCATTCCCTCAAGTGAGCAGTCTGGCTTTATTTCCTGGAGGATGGACTGGTTTGATCTTCTTGCAGTTCAAGGCACTCTCAGAATTTTCCTCCAACACCACAGTTCAAAAGCATCAATCTTCCTTCTCTCAGCCTTCCTTATGGTCCAGCTCTCGCAGCCATATGTTACTACAGGGAACACCATTGCTTTAACTATGCAGACCTTTGTTGTCAGTGTGATGTCTCTGCTCTTAACTATTTTATCGAGATTTGTCATTGCTCTTCTCCCAAGGATTAAGCGTCTTCTGATTTCCTGACTGCAGTCAGCATCTGCAGTAATCTTCGCACCTAGGAATAAAAAGTCTTTCACTGCTTCTACATTTTCTCCCTCTATTTGCCAGTTATCAATGAAGCTGGTTGCCATAATCTTGGTTTTTTTGAGGTTTAGCTGCAAACCAGCTTTTGCACTTTCTTCTTTCACCTTCATCATAAGGCTCCTCAGTTCCTCTTCGCTTTCAGCCATCAAAGTGGTATCATCTGCATATCTGAGATTGTTAATGTTTCTTCCAGCAATTTTAACTCCAGCCTTGGATTCCTCAAGCCCAGCATGTCGCATGATGTGTTCTGCGTACAAGTTGAATAGGTAGGGTGAGAGTATGCAGCTCTGCCGTACTCCTTTCCCAATCTTAAACCAGTCCGTTGTTCCGTGGTCTGTTCTTACTGTTGCTACTTGGTCGTTATACAGATTCTTCAGGAGGCAGACAAGATGACTTGGTATCCCCATACCACTAAGAACTTGCCACAATTTGTTATGGTCCACACAAAGGCTTTAGAATAGTCAATAAAACAGAAATGGATGTTTTTCTGAAACTCCCTGGCTTTTTCCATTATCCAGCGGATATTGGCAATTTGGTCCCTAGTTCCTCTGCCTTTTCTAAACCCAGCTTGTACATCTGGCAATTCTCGCTCCATGAACTGCTGAAGTCTACCTTGCAGGATCTTGAGCATTACCTTACTGGCATGTGAAATGAAGTTTACTTTGCCATAATACAGAAGCTGTTCGTTGGATGTTTTTCTAACAGCTCTGGGATTTCTGATGCTCCCCTACCAGAGTACTAACAGGTCAGGTCCTGCCGAGCTTTTTCAAAACCAAACAGGGTCCAGCAGATGAATTCCTGGCATCTTCATTCCAGACTATTTTTTTCCCCCACAAAAGATTTTAAATAAAAGTTCCAATGTAAACTGGAGTAGGATTATATCCTCATTTCACTTCTGTTGGAATCCTTGGTTAAATTAGGCCGCTATAATTATTCCCTTCATCAAAGGATCGTTACCTTGTCGTGGTGCTGGAGCTTGAGCACCTCAATGATGCCATGAGCTAAACCGTGAAGGGCCACCCAAGACAGGAAGGTCATGACAGAGAGGTCAGACTAAATGCGATCCCTGGGGAAGGTAATGGCAACCCACCCCAGTATTCTTGCCATGAAAACTAAATGGATCAGTACAACCAGAGATATGTCGGTATACCATCAGAAGATGAGACCCCCAGGTCGGAAGATGGTCAAAATGCTACTGGGGAGGAACAGAGGATGAGCTCAACTAGCCCCAGACGTGATGACACAGCTAGCTCAAAGCCGAAAGGACGGTTAGCGGCCGACGGTGCTGGTGGTGAACAGCGAATCCGATGTTCTAAGGATCAACACACCATTGGAACCTGGAATGTAAGATCTATGAGCCAGGGCAAATTGGATGTGGTGATTGGTGAGATGTCAAGATTAAAGATAGACATTTTGGGCATCAGCGAACTGAAATGGACTGGAATGGGCCACTTCACATCAAGTGACCACCAGATCTACTACTGTGGACAAGAGGACCAAAGAAGAAATGGAGTAGCCTTCATAATTAATAGTCAAGTGACTAAAGCAGTGCTTGGATACAATCCAAAAAACGATAGAATGATCTCAATTTGAATTCAGGGCAAGCCATCTAACATCACAGTGATCCAAATATATGCCCCAACCACAGATGCTGAAGAAGCTGAAGTAGAGCAGTTCTATGAGGATCTGCAGCACCTACTGGACATCACGCCTAAAAGAGATGTTATTTTCATCACGGGAGACTGGAATGCTAAGGTGGGCAGTCAAATGACACCTGGAATTACAGGTAAGCATGGCCTGGGAGAACAAAATGAAGCAGGACATAGGCTGATAGAATTTTGCCAAGACAATTCACTCTGCATAACGAACACTCTCTTCGAACAACCTCAGAGACGGCTTTATACATGGACTTCACCAGATGGACAACACCGAAATCAGATTGACTACATCCTTTGCAGCCAAAGGTGGCGGTCATCTATACAGTCGGTAAAAACAAGACCTGGAGCTGACTGTAGTTCTGATCATGAATTTCTTCTTGCACAATTTAGGATCAGACAAAGAGATTAGGGAAGACCCACAGATCAGCTAGATAATAAGCTCACTAATATCCCTCAGGAATATGCAGTGGAGGTGAAGAATAGATTTAAGGGACTGGGCTTAGTAGATAGGGTCCCGGAAGAACTCTGGACAGAAGTTCGCAACATTATTCAGGAGGTGGCAACAAAATACATCCCAAAGAAAGAGAAAACCAAGAAGGCAAAGTGGCTGTCTGCTGAGACACTAGAAGTAGCCCAAGAAAGAAGGAAAGCAAAAGGCAACAGTGATAGGGGGAGAGATGCCCAATTAAATGCAAAATTCCAGAGGTTAGCCAGAAGAGATAAGGAATTATTTTTAAACAAGCAATGCGCGGAAGTGGAAGAAGACAATAGAATAGGAAGGACAAGAGACCTCTTCCAGAAAATTAGAAACATTGGAGGTAAATTCCAGGCAAAAATGCGTATGACCAAAAACAAAGATGGCAAGGACCTAACAGAAGAAGAAGAGATCAAGAAAAGGTGGCAAGAATATACGGAAGACCTGTATAGGAAGGATAACAATATCGGGGATAGCTTTGACAGTGTGGTCAGTGAGCTAGAGCTAGACATCCTGAAGAGTGAGGTTGAATGGGCCTTAAGAAGCATTGCTAATAACAAGGCAGCAGGAGACGACAGCATCCCAGCTGAACTGTTCAAAATCTTGCAAGATGATGCTGTCAAGGTAATGCATGCTATATGCCAGCAAATTTGGAAAACACAGGAATGGCCATCAGATTGGAAAAAATCAACTTACATCCCCATACCAAAAAAGGGAAACACTAAAGAATGTTCAAACTATCAAACAGTGGCACTCATTTCACATGCCAGTAAGGTAATGCTCAAGGTCCTGCAAGGTAGACTTCAGCAATTCATGGAGCAAGAATTGCCAGATGTACAAGCTGGGTTTAGAAAAGGCAGAGGAACTAGGGACCAAATTGCCAATGTCCGCTGGATAATGGAAAAAGCCAGGGAGTTTCAGAAAAACATCTATTTCTGTTTTATTGACTATTCTAAAGCCTTTGACTGTGTGGACCATAACAAATTGTGGCAAGTTCTTAGTGGTATGGGGATACCAAGTCATCTTGTCTGCCTCCTGAAGAATCTGTATAATGACCAAGTAGCAACAGTAAGAACAGACCACGGAACAACGGACTGGTTTAAGATTGGGAAAGGAGTACGGCAGGGCTGTATACTCTCACCCTACCTATTCAACTTGTACGCAGAACACATCATGCGACATGCTGGGCTTGAGGAATCCAAGGCTGGAGTTAAAATCTCTGGAAGAAACATTAACAATCTCAGATATGCAGATGATACCACTTTGATGGCTGAAAGCGAAGAGGAACTGAGGAGCCTTATGATGAAGGTGAAAGAAGGAAGTGCAAAAGCTGGCTTGCAACTAAACCTCAAAAAAACCAAGATTATGGCAACCAGCTTCATTGATAACTGGCAAATAGAGGGAGAAAATGTAGAAGCAGTGAAAGACTTTGTATTTCTAGGTGCGAAGATTACTGCAGATGCTGACTGCTGTCAGGAAATCAGAAGACACTTAATCCTTGGGAGAAGAGCAATGACAAATCTCGATAAAATAGTCAAGAGCAGAGACATCACACTGACAACAAAGGTCCGCATAGTTAAAGCAATGGTGTTCCCTGTAGTAACATATGGCTGCGAGAGCTGGACCATAAGGAAGGCTGAGAGAAGGAAGATTGATGCTTTTGAACTGTGGTGTTGGAGGAAAATTCTGAGAGTGCCTTGGACTGCAAGAAGATCAAACCAGTCCATCCTCCAGGAAATAAAGCCAGACTGCTCACTTGAGGGAATGATATTAAAGGCCAAACTGAAATACTTTGGCCACATAATGAGAAGACAGGACACCCTGGAGAAGATGCTGATGCTGGGGAGAGTGGAAGGCAAAAGGAAGAGGGGCTGACCAAGGGCAAGGTGGATGGATGATATTCTAGAGATGACGGACTCGTCCCTGGGGGAGCTGGTGGTGTTGACAGACAGGAAGCTCTGGCGTGGGCTCGTCCATGAAGGCGCAGAGTCAGAAGCAACTGAACGAATAAACAACATAATTAAAATAGTAGTTTTCAGTTTAATAATAAAGGTGTTTTTGTGGGTATTTTAGGGAAAATCCTAGTAATTTGGAGCTCTAGACTTTTCTTAGCCAACCAGCAGACTGACAGATGTCCTCTGAAGCCTTCTATTTTAGCCATTGTTATGTTCCATCATGTCATTGTGAATCCTAAGAATGAAGTATTTCTCTTTAGTCACTGGAATCTGTAATTTTCCTTGAGAAAACCCCTTAAAAAATGTGATGTTCAGTCATAATGTAGTTCGGGGGACAGAGGGGGAAGAAGCTAGATCAATCATCAGTCCCTTGGCAGGCCTTATGTCCCTCTGGTGCTAAGCAGACCTCTTGGAAAAATATACAGAAGATTTCTCAAACTCTGCAAATACACAATCCCTTTAAATGATAACATGAATTAGTGTGACAACCCCCCCCCCCAAGATTAGTGGGGCTAAGCTTGAGCAAGAAATAAAAGTTATCACTTTTAATCTGTACATCAAACAAAATACTGATAGAACCACATAGCTTTATAAAATAAAACCCTATCAATCAAAATAAGAAAAATAAAATTTAAAACCACATTTTAATGGGAATAATGAACTTGCTTACTTTTGCATCGTTCTGAAATCTGAGTTTCCTTTTGAAGACAGCCACTTTCATCCACTAAAATTTTATTTATTTATTTAATAAATACCGTAGCCTGTGAAATTCGCTGCTTTTGAAGCTCCCTCCCCAATAATCTCAGCCCCTCCCTTCTTTTCCCCTGTTTGTAATTCTGTCTGCAGGATAAAGATCAGAGTTTTTCATTGAAGTTTTGGGTTCTCCAACCTTGATTATTCCCTTTGAAAGGAAAGGTTAAAAAAAAGCAAAAAAGCTTCTCAGTATGATTTTACATCAAACTGGTAAGCCTGCTCACAAAGGAAAGTAATGTAACTCTTCTCACCCTTTGTCTTGTGACCCCTGCTGTGAGAAATGCTAATTTACAAGGTTAATGTAGGAAATAAGTTTTGTTTTATTTACAGACACACCTTGCAGGAAATGGAAAGCCAATCTTCTTGCAGAACCACCTTTTAAAGGGAAACAACCTTAGATGGTAAAAGAATATATATTAAGATGAATTGGGGGGGGGAAATTATTCTTACCTATTGTAAAATAAGTAAGATGAATCCAAGTAATTGACAGACTAAGTTACTGTGAACATAACATATTTTACAAATAAGAGAAAATGGAGATTGATATTTATTTCAGCTTTTGCCTCCTTTTTGAAGTTTGTGATGAAGTTGTGACTTTTGAATTTCGGTATGTCTTTCTTAGCACGTTTCTGTGCGGTTTGAATACTAAGAGACACTTCCTTCAAGATGATGCCACCAATCCCAATTGGGATTTCCCTGAATTTTAATATACTCATAAGCTCAGTACTTGTCATGCTTTAGAAATACTTTTGTTAGTTCTGCTTTTGGCTGAAACCGCTCCATGAATTTTGAAGCCTGGATATTATTTTAGGTACCATTTTCCTTTTCATAAACCTCTATCCTATTCTACACTGCTGTTTTTTTCTTAGTTCAACTCAGTTCACTCCTGAATAAGTATTGGATCCCTGAAGTATAGACCCAATGTGCTCCCTGGATCCTGAACTAAGGAATAGCACTGTTCCTTCTTTCTGTTGCAGTGCTCAGAACTGAGTGCTGCTCCGCTGGTGGGTAGACAGAATGATACTATCAGTAGACTCTCAGGGAAATCCCCCAGTTAAAAAAAGTTCAGTCAATTTTTGGAAAGGAAATTGGAAGTGCTTAAAGAGGTATAAATACAGTATGCTCAGTGGCAGCAAAATGTTGACTGCTATGGGGAAAACAGGACATGGAGCGGAGGTGGCTTGAAAAGTCACCAGTTCTGCTTTACATCTTATTGCCAGTCCAGCTTGTAGCTTCTGAAATAGTAACCTTATTGTTACTAATTCAGAACCTAAACCCCTGTGAAAGGTAAAACATACAGAGAACTGATGTGCACAATATGGTGACCACATTTTTTAAACCTTGCTTTGTATGTTTCTTTCTCAGCCCCATGCACCCTATCATTCTTTTGGTTGGCTGCTTTACACATTATTCCAGGTTTCATCCAGTTTAAAAATACAGAACAGGCCTAATCCCAAAGAGTTTGCTCACCTAGCTGTGGCCGTAATGTTATTTGCTTGGTTTTGGCTTCTACTAGATTGTGTTAATTCACCCATAGAGGTTTGTAGACAATATAGTGAGCCTCAAAACTTAAAAATACAGAACATGATTGGATGTAAGATATGGTAGTATGCACAACCTATTTAACTTAGCTATTTTTTTAATGGAGTATAACATGTGAATACTTCTAATGGTTGTTTCTAAACCATGATTTACTGTCCAAAGCACAACTGGCCAAGTTTACAAAACACACAGAGTCAAAATCAAATCATACTATGACTGGATAGCGTGCAAATCTGGTATATAGAAGGCAGCTTTTATATGTCAGCATGCATAAAACTTTATTTAATTTTTACCCTGCCTTTATTATTTAGTAACTTAGTGAAGTCAGTGAGATTTAACTAATTTAAATTTTAGTAGTCCAAATATGCCTGGAGCATGTTTCCAGACAGGATGCATACTTTCTGAATCTTTCTAAAGTACTCCTTATTAGAAATCTCTTTAGAAGAATGCAGATTTTGTAGCTGATCCTTGGCTTGAAAAGCAGGTGAAAGGATGTAATTGCCCTACGTGGTATGCTTGCAATGCCTGGAATGTCAAGGCTGTGATGTTTCCCTTATTCTTCCAGTTCCTCATTGAGTACAAAGTAGAATTTCCTGCATAGCTACAAGGGAGACAGGCCCAGTTTTGGTATATTCTTGATTCCACAGGGACTCATTTCCGTCTTGAAAACTAAATCTGAACAAAGATAAACCGGGATTGTGGGTTATGAAGAAACAACTTCAGTCTCTGGGTATGTTTAAATCAGTCTTATTTACAGGATAATATGCTTTTAGTGATATGGTGAATCAGACTACCTATTTTTACTAACTTCAGCACCAGAATTCAGACCTTGTGATAATTTCTCTTTGTAATATGTTTAAATCCTGGCAGTGTAATCCTGTGCACTTTTACTCTAAAGTTAACTAGATTAGTTTCCAGGCTTGGAAGCATAAAATTGCAATATTGGTACCTTTGTTGATTTCTTTCAAATTTTCTGTGATTGTGAATCTTTTTTTTCCCCCTATAAAAATGGTGCTTAAGCTGGGAACTGTGTGCTTGCTGAAGATGGGAAGAGCAATTTGTTATTTGCTGGTTTTTTTCTATCCACCCTCAAACTTCCTCAGCACAGTGTGTGTGTGTGTGTGTGTGTGTGTATCTCCCTCTATTTTACCTGCATAATTTGCATGGGGTAGTTTAAAATGAGAAATATAACTAGCACAAAATCATCCCATTAGCCTCATGGTCAAGGAGAGATTTCAGCCTGATATTTGCCTTACCAGTACAATTCAAAAGCACGTTTATTAATTTTATTGGGAGCAAGGACAATTGAGAAATACTTGTTTCTTTCCTCCTCTCTTCCAGACTCTCCCTAGTAATACTTTCCTTCCTGAACTGCCCTACTCCAGTAATGGGTCTTCCTGTTGCTGTCTTCCCTTGGCCCTCTGCATGCTCCCAGATTTCCTTGAGAGAGTTGCCAGATCCTCTGAAGCACATCTGTAGGTGGGGGGGGCACTGGTAGATGCCATTTTATTAGCAAATCGACAAAATTATATACTGTACAACTCTATAGTTGCCTAGTTATCGCCCATAATTTTATTTATTTATTTTCTATCCCACCTTTATTATTCTTATAAATAACTCAAGGCGGGGAACATACCTAATACTCCTTCCTCCTCCTATTTTCCCCACAACAGCAACCCTGTGAGGTGAGTTGGGCTGAGCAGGGCCACAACTAGGGTCTGTGTCACCCAGGGCAAACGTGGATTCTGTGCCCATTTTGGCGCCCCCCAGCACTCATTTTGGCGCCCCCCCAACGCGGCACCCGGGGCACATGCCCTGGTTGCCCCCCCTAGTTGCAGCCCTGGGGCTGAGAGAGAGTGACTGGCCCAAGGTCCCCCAGCCAGCTTTCACGCCTAAAGCGGGACTAGAACTCACAGCCTCCTGTGGTTTCTAGCCAGTTGCCTTAACCAGTAGACCAAACTGGCTCTATTATTTACTATCAACTGTCTAAGTATTTGCCTGAAAGTTATGCTGGCATGTAGTTTACAAACTATATTACTTTCAATTATGTATCCTGAACAATTTGGATTTATAAAAGTTCATCTAGCATATATTAGAAAATTGTTATTTTGATTATATTCAGAAATCCTGCAGTCAGCAGTGGTTGACTCAGTAAATACAGAGGTGGCTTTTGACATGATACATAGGAAATTCTAGAAAGATGATTTGCCTAAATGGGAATTTCTTCCTTTTTTGTCAGTTGGAATAATATGTAGTATTTTACTCCTTGTGCTAGTATTCTTATAAATGGATTTTTTTTCTTCATCTGTGGACACTAATATTCTTACTGAAAACTTGATATTTATAGATGTTTAATTTGGATTTTCACTAATGACCTAATGAGTGAGGAGTTGGGAATATATCTGCAAATACATTTTATTGATTGATTGATTGATTGATGATGCACTGTGGAATCCACAGAGGTAATACTTGATGAACGCTGTGTTCTTTTATTCAGAGAGCATTAAGAATTTGTCTAAAACAGTTATCTACTTATATCTGCTTAGTGGTAGCTGATTTACGCAGCTGTAAATTGGTAAATTCCTGATCCTGATGTGCTTCAAACTATTCCTTCAGTGGCCTCATCCAAACCATTGTTTTTCAGCCTCAGTGAGAATGGGAAGAATCTATACTAACTTAACTTTTAGTTTGTTACAAGATTGGGCTGAAGCTAATGATGAATGTTTGAGTAACTGAAACAGCTAGAAATTTTTATTATGAAAATACCAAGGTCATCTTCCCTTCACCTTCTCCACCCCCAAGTAGATTGGAGGAAGTGACCTTACATTTGCTAAGAAAAGGAATAGAAGATTATGTTGTAAGCAAATGATCAGGAGGTGGAAGTTACTGGCAGGCATCCCTGTTGAAAAGCTCCTGGGGAGTGGCTGTTTGCCTGGTGAATGTTAACTTGTACAAGGCCAGATCTTGGCTCCTTTTCCTTCCTTCCTTGTTCAATTACGTCTTTTCTTCCTCATTGCCCTCTGTTGCCTTATCCACTGCAGCTCCTCAGAATGCGATCTCCATTCTGATGGGTTCTCTGTCCTGTTTCTGCTAGAAGGAAGGAGGGGAATGTGTGTGCTTGTGTACTTCTGTGGTGTGTTTCTGGGTATGTAAGCAGTATCTGTGTGACTGCTAGATGCATACACATATGACCAAGTATTCGTGCCTGCTACAAGGAAAAAAGTTAGTTGCCTGTACAATAAGCCCCCATCCCCCAAATAACTGAGAAGCAGACAGGGGATCAGTTATAGAGCAGGGGGCCTTATTTTAACCTTTTCCATGTAGCAGGTCTGCATACTTGTTCATATGTATACTGTATGCATCTACCAGTTTTTCTCTCATCCACATACATTTTTTTTGAGTCATAAGAGGATCTGGATTGGTTAACAATCCTTGGTAGATAGTGTGGGAAAGCTAAGCATTGCTGAGGATTTTTGCATACTGTATATTATTAATCCTTTTTTCTGTCCACACTTCCTGTGAGGTCAGGGAGATCATCCTAAATTCAGGGTCATTTTCCATTGGGGTAAATATAGTAATATGCACACCATATATATTCTAAACCCGGTGGAGCATTCTGGTACAAAACCTAGATTTACAATCTGAAGTTACTTTACTGTATAGGAACAGAGAAAGCTGCTGTATACAGAACCGAGTCAGCCCATCCTATTCAGTATTGTTCACGCTGCCAGGCAGTTGTTCCCCAGGACTTCAGGTGGCAGTTTCTCCAGTTCTCTGTGGAAATGCCAACAAATTGCTTAGACATCATTTTTTGTATGCAAAACATCTGCTTTCCTGAAGAGCTAACCCCTCCCTCCAAGGAATGAACAATTTTAAGTGGAAGTCATTTATAGATATCAGTGGCATATTGTGACTTCTCATTTTCAGGGTGTAATTTTGCTTAATTTCAGTTCCTCTGGGCATTCTAAGTGGCGTGATTATGAGAGCTTTGTTGAAAACTGGATATTCCATTTTGATTCATCATGAGCATTACTTAATTTGAAAAGGTTCATACTGTTCCCAGCCATGAGTTAATGCCCTGATTGTTGCAGCAGATGAGATGGCAGGATGAGTGCTGGCAGTGAACCTGCTGAATCCATTGTGTATGTTGAAAATTATTTGGGTCTTTCTAGGTCTTCCCTTCCTTGTCAAAACTCCTTTGATATATAAAAGGCATAAAACAAGGCCTGGCTATTGAAGATCAATGAGGAAGGCAGATACTGCATTTAGAAGCAAGCCTCATGACGTGGCTTTTCTTGCTTAAAACACACACGGAGAACTTTAAAGGGACAGTGGCCTGTGATGACATTTTGCAGAGTGCCAGCATCCCTCCTTTATGAGCTTGAACAGGAACTGGATACAGATGAAAAGGAAACCATGCTCTTCTTATGCAGAGATTTCATGCCTGACTTATCTGTGCCTGATGTCCTACAGCTCTTGATGGGTTTGAACGAGAAGGGGATGCTGACCACCATCAACATATCTGAATTATTATACAGGCTGAAAAGATTTGACTTGTTAAAAAAGTTCCTGGGGACCGGAAGAGCAGCTGTGGAAGCCAATTTGGCCAAGTATCCTCAGATGTTGTCAAAGTACAGGTGAGTTCAGTTGAAGATCATTCTGGCTTTTAAAAAAATATATAGTTCCATATTAGTTAATTTTCATTGGTTTCCATTTCTAAGAATTGCTTTTCTTGAAAATGCTCTGTTTGTACGATCAGTATAACATCAGAACTGTAAACCTCTGTGAGATCTCAGTTCCATTTCCATAAACTGAAAAATGATTAGTTTGTGGCAGAAGAATAGTGAGCTGGTATTAGGTTATAACTCTGATTTATAAATCTTTAAAATAAAAACTAAATATGCCAATCATGCAACTTGACCTCTCAGACAACCATGGATGTTAGAAATCACAATTATTTACACCAATAATTTGTTCAAGGGAGCAAGCAAGTAAGCAACTGAGACCCAAACCAAAACTAGTTTATACTTGAACCATTTTGTAAGTAATGAATAAAAAATTGCTGTTGTACCCTTCTCAATTTTTTTGATTTCACCATTAACTAGTGGAAGAACTGTTTTCATCTTAAATATTTTCAGCAATCATACTTGCGTATGCCAAAAGTTGAGTCACAGCCCATTGCAGTTGCTAGAACAGCCTTCTCTTCTGCTGCATGCCAAATATGTTGGCACTACAGCTTCCAACACTCCCAGGAACTAGTATTATTTTATGAAAGCTTTGGTCCCAAGGCATCTGGAAGACCCTAGGGTGTGGAAGCTGCTCTAGTGTCAAATCCACAAGCCAGGTTAGCCAAGCCACTTGATTAGGTCCTATTTATTCCATGTCTGTGTCAGCAGATGGTTTTCAGTGGGCATAATAATTGTCTTCAGGATTGGAATGCTTTTTCCTCTTTCTGACGGAAAGGAATTGTAATGGGACTTGTGTCGTGGCTTCCTTTATGACTCAAATCTTCATATGTGCCAATGAGGGCAGAGCTTGCATAACAGACTTAGCCACAAATACATTTAATGTAGAGCAGTGTTTCTCAAACTTGGCAACTTCTAAGATATATGGACTTCAACTCCCAGAATTCACCAGCCAGCATGCTGGCTGGGGAATTCTGGGAGTTGAAGTCCATACATCTTAAAGTTGCCAAGTTTGAGAAACGTTGGTGTAGAGTGTGGTGCAAATCCACCCCTTGCTTCATCTTGTTGGTATTATTAAGTAATCTGTATTCTCTATTTATACAATCCACCATTGGAACTTAAAAGTAATGTAATTCCACTGAAGTCTGCTTGAAGTATTTTTACTCTGATGATTTGAATATTAAATTGAATTACCATAACTCCAAAATTTCCTTAATAAAGCTCTGCATGCAAATGAGTCTCATTACCCCTAACCTAAAATTCAGATCATCAGCTACCAGAATGTCAGAAGAGTTACCAAAACCTGTAGATTAGGAGTTTGGTAGGATATGCTAAATATGCATATCTTCATATCCATACATGAACTGAACCTGAGCACTGGATATTGTAATGGTTGCCTAACCTAACAAAGCCAGACTCACAAGTGGGCTCTAGGAAATCTGGTTTATTGAAGGATTAGTATGCAAGTACAGAGAAAGCTGAGAATGAGCAAAAGCGCGCCAAATACAAATTAAGAACCCTCGGCTCAAAACGTAAGACCTCCCCCCACCCAGCCGTTCTAACCGCCCCCCCCCTCCCTCCCTCCCAGGTGCCAGTAACTGTCTTCACCAGTCCTGGGAAAGCAACCTTGAGCATTTGAGAAAACCCAAACACATTCCATTCCCTCAACCAAGAGATAACAGTCCGGGCTAAGGCAGCCTCCCTTTCCTGCAAATCAACCACGCAATTAACAACTGACACGTGAAGTGTTACAAATCAAATAACTGACACGTGAAGTGTTACAAATCAAATACGTGGTTAGCAAATGACATGTGAAGTGTTACAATGTACCAGGCACATTGAAACAGTGAACATGACAGATATATTTTATGCTGTACAAAAGATGCATAAAAGCAAAACTGATAGATTACTCCTATGGGAAGCTGCTCTATACTGTTATATTATCGGCCCACTTAGTTTAATATTGTGCACACCAGCCTTCTCCATAGATGTCAAGGTACAGACTGCCTTCATGCCTCACCATTGACCATTCTGTCTAGGACTGATAGGAGGTATAGTCCAAAATAACTATAATAGCTTTTGAAAACTAAATTGTTCCAGAGAACCTTCTCCTGGTTTTATTAAGCCATACATATTCTCTGTTTTTACTGTTTGTAGTTTTTGCTTGGGTGGATTTTTTATTGTTTATAATTGTGCTGAGATTTTATTTGGTCTTACTCCTTGTTGGTTGAAAAATACATATATGGTTAAAATACAGTTTAAGGAAGGAGTATGTGTAGAAGAATACACACTCAGGCTGCTGGGTAGGAGAGCAAGGCTTTTTTTTTAATGAAATTAATTGCAAATTGTGTGCAGGGTGCTCATGGCTGAAATCAGTGAGGATCTGGACAAAGAAGACTTGAGATCTCTTTCTTTCCTTCTGAAAAATTACCTTGGTACATCCCACAAGGAGAAGGTAAACTTAACATGTACACGATGGTAATTCATGACAGTTCTTTGTATGTTACAGTAAATGGGCACAGAGGAGGGAAGAAGGATGCCCAGGCTCATATCTACTGGCCCTACCTCCTTCCCATATGCAGGCGTAAGAGACCACGCACGTGCTGTGACGTACGCTTGTTGGATTGGCCCAACGTAGTTTGGAGTAGGGCCAGGAGAAATTATCCCACTTCTCCTTCAGGTCTAAAGACTCCTTGTAGAAATGGAAAACGGGCATGACACAGAACCAAAAGGGTAGGTTGAGTAATGCTAGAAGAAAGCTATGATGCAGGTTGCTTTTTTTATATATAAAGCTTGTTGAGAAATAGGAGAAAAAAAGTGAAACTCCTGGAGCTATATCAAACTTGGAAAGAAAGCACTCTATCAACAGGTGGGGCAGAAAGCAATAAACCTAGTGGGATGGAAAGCTCTGTAATAAGGACACAGTGCAAACATACTCTCCTTGCACATGTGGAGGTTAATGAATCTTCTTGCACTCCCAAAGGTCTAATACCTCAACAGGTACAAACAGTGTTTGGGTTGGTATTCCAAGCTATGGTAATTCAGATGAAAGCACTTTTTCCCCCCTGCTGACCATGTACTAAATTCAAAAAAGGCATATGAAAATCATTTGGGTGGCTACCTTATCATTTTTAAAATCATTAGTACTGGAAATTCTTCTAAACATAAACATCTTTTACAATTAAAAAAAAACTCTTCTAAAATTGTATTATTTTTAATCTGAATGCAGTTGGAAATTATTTATGTGCTCGTCCCTGATCAGAGATTTGGAACCAAGCAACTTCAAATTATAAATTTTAATTATAAATTATAAAGGGTGAATAAACAGATCCTCAAGGCTGGGAACAGCATAATAACCCCTTTTTTTCTTTCTTTCTTCAATTTTCCATAAGGTCCTTTTAACAGTGTAATTGTTCCTGCACTAGGATACTAAAAATATCAATTTTATCTAGGTGGTCAGTGATAGTGGAATATTGAAACTGCAAGCAAGTTCATTTGGGGATTACCAGTGCTACTAGTAATACCCAGTTGAGGAGGCTCTTTACCTTCCCCTGCCTACTTGTATGAGGCAGAATTCCTGGCTGGCAAATTAATTGATCAAGAACTGTTTATTATTTAATTTTACTGGATGCTGACAACTGCTCAGCAGTCCCTTTTCCCAATTGTATGTTTCTTAGAATGATTTTTGGTAAGAGTAGAATTTAACATTGCACCCTCCAGGTGATTTGGACAAGAACTACTGTCATCCTCAGCATGAGCCAATCTAGTGTGGTACTCTAAAAATATCTAGAGGACTGGGATGGGCTTGGAGTGAAAAGTCCAGGCTCCAGCTCGTTGACTGAAATGAACTTGCTCTGCTGCTAATTTCAAGTTCAGGCCACTGTGTTGTGGAATCCCTTCCTCGTTAGTAAAACAGGAAACCCCAAAAACTCTACCTTGCAGGATTAGCATAGGATAAGTGCTAATTCTGGAGTAATATATTTTCCTAAACAGGGGATGCAGGTACTAGACTACCAGTGTTTTTGTATCCTCTGAAAGCTGAATATAACTGTCCATTCTCAGAAGGGTGTGTTGCTTGTTCTTTACATTTGTTCTTTCTGATTTTTCTAGAGTTTTCTGGCAATTATAACTGACCTTGAGAAGCTAGATCTGGTATCTCCTGACCATCTGGATTTAACAGAAAATTGCTTCCTGACCATTCACAGGACAGACTTGGCAAAAAAGATTCAGAAGCACAAGCTAGAAGGTAAGATTTGCTATATTTTGCCATTTAGAGGCTAATTCTTATAGTTTGCTGTCTTCACTGACAAAGAGATTTCTGCAGTGCCTGCCTACCTTGAGGAATCTCTGAGGCTACCTGGGTAAAAATTTTAGTGAACTCAGTGAAGTTTACTAAAATGTAAACATACATAGGACCATGCTGCTATTAGTAAGTATCTAAACACAGCTGTAAATCCAGAAATTTGGGTTTCATGATTGTGAAAGTATGAAAACCAGCATTTCATCTCACCATCAACCCATTTAAGCCTTAGTTCAAGGTGGTAATATTAGCAGTACAATAATATATAAAAAGTTTATTTCTCACATAATGAGAATTTTGGGAGGGAGAATGCAGGAATGAACTTGTTGGTCATGGCTCTTCCCTGGGATTTTTGTTGCCTGTCTGAACAATCCTCCATACATCAGAGAAGTGATGGCTGCAGTAAGGGAGCTCCCTATTCTGATATTGGCTCTCCATGCAACTCTGAGCTTTGATGTTCCATGATTCTAAATCCTGAGCGCCTACACATGTAGATTATATTAAAGATGTTCTATACATCCTTTCAAGCATGGACCTTTATAGATATAGCAGGCAATGAGGATGCGTTAGAGGATCTCAAGAGTTTATTTATCCTGTATGCTTCTCCTCACATACATGAGAAGGGATCAGCTTCTGCACAGGGCTACTACCTTACCACATGCACAGCAGGGTAGTAGTGGATAGCTTTGCTGTAGAGAGTAATCACGATACCCCAGGACTGTTGTGTATCTATTCTTCCTCCTTCCCTGTTTTTTTAAGAGGCTGAGCATTTTGGAAAGAGGAAGTTTACAACTGCCAAGTAAATTAAAAGAAGAAAAAGGGGGAATGGTGTATTTTTTCATACATGAACAGTGCTTAACTTGTCCAAAACAATGAAAGGAGAACGCTTGGCTTCTTAACATGAAAACCTAATTTAAAAGTTAAATAAATAGTTTTCAAAACAGTTGAAGTGGTGAGGACAGAAAAATATATTGCCTAATTTTTATTGTAAGGTTTGCAAGATTCCTGTTTTTGTAATGCATGTGATGATGACCATTCTCTTAGCAGAAATAAAAAGGGTATACACTGTTTGGCAAACAACGAGGTAAATAAATGGCAATTGAAAGTAGCTTCACAAAGTTTGGTTCTAATAGGTCAAGTTCTTTTGCTACTTGCAAGTATGTCATTTCACTTCTTTCAAGGGCTTGAGTCGATTAATTGCCCTTCATTTTCCTCTTCTGGTTTTGGCTTCAACTAACCTCCAATATTCCACCTGGAAACTGCTCTCAATTCAGCTGTATCCCATTGCACAGCTTGTGAGCGTTAGCGCCATCAAATTTAATGGGACTTAAGTGCATAGCCTTGCTGTTAGTTGTGGCTGCTAATTTGACCTTTTCCCTCTAGGTTCAACTACCAATAGAAAGCTGAGTCTTTCGAAAGTCCAGACATTCTTGTTCAGACATTTTGAAATTCAAATCTACTATGATTCTATGATGTACCCCTCTGAGTATATAAAAAAACAACCTTTTTTCTTGGCTTCTTCCATTATCTGTCAGTTCGGAACTGAAGTACAAACTGGGGTTTGTACTGGTGGAGGGAATAATGCAGCTACGGAGTTCAGGCTGAGAGGGAGTGGCTTGTCCAAAGTTTTTAAAGCATGGTGACCTGGAAGCTAGTTTTCATCCACTTCATATGCCATAGTAATGTGCATTATTTTTTTTTACTCCATTCAGTTGTGTCCAATTCTGCCTGGACAAGTCCATGCAGTTTTCCTGGCAAGGTTTTTCAGAAGTGGTTTGCCACTGCCTACTTCCTAGGGCTGAGAGAGAGTGACTGGCTCAAGGTTACCCAGCTGGCTTTGTGCCCAAGGCAGGACTAAAGCTCACAGACTCCAGGTTTCTAGCCCAGTGCCTTAACCACTACATCAAACTGGCTCTCAAATGTGTATAGGTTGCCACTATTAGCATACTTTTCTTAATGCAGTTATTAAGAAATTAGATGTAAGTTTAGTAGGTACTGGTATGGCCTTTTTAGGAAGTCCCAGTGGAATAAGAATCTGACTGGGCAAAGTCATAGAAGTTCATAGGTGTTAATCCTAAGTGCACTCAGAAATGAAACATTAATACATTTGTAAACAGATTTGCTTAGCAGTATATCCTGCTGAAACCAGTATGGCTTGGGTTTATTTTTAAAGATAAATACATTCAGGGTTAAGACATTGTCATATTAATTTCTGCTGCTTGCATCTTTCTGCAGACTATTAAGTGCATTGATTGATTACATGCCACCAAGTTGTTGTTGACTCTTAGCAACCACATAGATAGATTTAACAGCCCCTTAATTCTATTAGCAAGAACTTTTTCTTATAAATACATCCTAGAGATGTACACATTTCCTGATGCAAAAGGTAGAGACTCCTTCTGGAAACACTTATATAGTGATCGACCTTTAAGTATATTCAGCTTCCAGGGATGGAGGAGGATTGAGCAGGACAGTCATTTTACAGAATGACCACTGCTGATGTGGTTTCTGAGGCCTTCTCTTCCGTTTTCAGCTCTAGGGCCGTTTCCAGCTATGAACACAAACCCTCTTCAGGTGTCCTTTCCCAAGTTATCTCTTGCTGACCCTCCAAAGGTAAGTGCATTGTAATGCAGTACAATGAAGTAGTTTCCAAAGCTTTTGGGAGAAAGGATTTTCTGAAGTGTGGAATGCCAAGAAGCTGTGAAAAGCTTGTCTAATGACTAGGAACTGATGAATTGGCTGGGCTAGGTCCTTTCTAAGTGGACTTGGCAAAATGTAGCTTATGAGTATTCTGCTCAGAGTTTGAGTCGAGGCTACAGACAATGTACAGATTGCAGCCATTAACCACTGAAAAGGAGGAGCCTATTATATAGGGGTTGATCAGTTTCTAATAACAGCTGTGGCCTCAGTGGGTTGGCCTAAAACTGTGACAGGCATCAGTTGTGTGACTGTGAGGCTGCCCTTTCTTGTTTTCAGCAGCAAAAGGACTGTATTGATGAGGTCAGCGGGAAATTCTGTTCCCCCCTTGTTTCTTTTTGTGTAGTCTATTGGAGATGTTTTAAACAAACAACAAACATAATTTTAAAAGTGGGAGCAGTCATTTAAGCCAAGTACAGATTCTCATCATTATCTTTGTTTCCAAGAAAGTCTTTTGATCCTCTGCGGCCCAATGTTTTGTTTTGAAATTTGCCCATCGGACCAGGAGAAACCATGGGGTGGGAAACCTGGTCAGTGGTGAGTTAAGAATTTTGGTAAATGGCCATTTTGAGAATGTCTTTACTTGCTAGGACAGCTATTTTATTAATGGACACCTCCCCTTTCACAATGGTAACCGTTTTGGGAGAGCACCCACCCGTTGTCTCCCAGAATTCCAGATACACCCACTAGACCTGAAAGACAAAGGATTGTTGGCCTGTGCAAAAGCAGGCAGTCCTTTTGAATGTACAGATATCTGTCCATTCTCAGCTGCCTCTCAAAAAATGTGCTTCTTGCCATGCTGAAAACAAAAATTCTTTAAGGAAGCGTGGCTAGAGACAGATGGAGGAATGCCCCAGAATAGCATTTATTTCTTTTTCAGACTTTATTTGTGGCATGCTTTTAGTTACCATAGTAAAAAAGAAGAGTTGCCATTGCGAGATGGGCAGCTACATAAATTGATATGATTGATTGATCAGTCATCTGAAAGCTGGGGTGGTATTTGGTGAGATTAAACCTGTGAGTTTGACTCCTCTCTCCCACCAAATCCCAGAAACTTATGATCAATACATTCCAGTGTACTAATTTTTTGTTAAATGAATATAACCTATTCTCCCTCCCCTATGTTTTATAGAGGATTATAACAAATATATTTGAAGTGCTATACAACCCCAGCACCTCATCCATATGGGGAGTGTGTGGGTTTACGTCCACTCCACTGTTTCTTCAGTGAAACAGTAAATAGCTCTGTGCTGCTTGATTTCCCTTTTCAGCTTCTGGCAGTTTTCTCTATTTTTTCTCAAAAGAGGGTAGGCAGAAACTATGGGATAGAAGCACATGCCTCATGGAGAAAAGCTTAACTGGGACAAAAAAACGGGCTGGAATGCTCAGTGAGTAGAGCCACAAGAATGAGGACCATGAATTCAGAGAAGCTGGACACAGACTCTACCCATTTATGTCTGCCTTGTGGGAGGGTGCAGAATGTTTGCAGAAGCAGATTCTTCCTACTTCTGAATCATCTTTCCTTGGTCAGAAACCCTGCTATGGATTGCACAGCATATGCTTCAAATACAGGCCAGATAATATCCCTGTTACAACAGAGCAAGCAGTTTCTGTTTTTCTGGTTTTGGAAGATTAGCATTATTTATTTCTGCAGTGAAAGGTCCCACACCCAGGATGCCATTGTATGTATGTGTACTCACATGAACACGTGTGTGCATGTATATATCTTCCTTGGAGAAACATGCTGCAGGATAAGGAATAAAAAATGATCTGCCAGATTAGAGGAGGGTCTGTTCAGCCTAGGCTTGTTTCTAATCTGATTCGCCAAATTTTTCAACCAACCTATGAAGGCTGTACCAACCTGATATTAAGAAGTACGTTAGCTCTGAAAAAATCCTTGTGGCTACTAGCCATTGATTGCCCTACTCTGAGTGGATTTGTTTAATCATATTTTAAAGCCAAATTCTTACCTGTTTTGTATTTTCTTTTCTAAGGCCAGGATTCATCCTGAGAGTGGGTAGACAAACCATTACACTGATGCTAAGTTGAGAATTCTGGAGATAGGAAAGGGATAGAGAAAGACCTTGCTCTGTCTTCTGTTTTAACACCATACATTCCCCACAATTTTTCCTCTTAAGCCATTTTTATTAGCTAAGTAAGACAGCCTTGCACTGCTTATCTCCATAGGGAAGATCTTGGATCATATTGACTGTCCTTTTCATATTCTTTTTGTGTGTCTCTGTGTGTGTGCGCCTTCAAGTCAGTCTTGACTCCTGGCAACTGCTTGGACAAGTCCCTGTGGTTTTCTTGGCATTTGTTTTGGAAGTGGTTGGCCTTTGCCTTCATCCAAAGGTTGGGAGAGAGCGACTGGCCCAAAGTTGACTTCATGTCTAAGGCAGGACAAGAACTTGTAATCTCCTGGTTTCTAACCCAGTACCTTTAACTACTACCCCAAATTGTATTTCTTTCTGATTCTACAGAATCCATTTTCAGATACGTCACTGAGTTCTGTGCACAGAATTTTAATGTGGCTGTTTCATGGATTTATGTAAAGCTGTTATTAAACAGTTTATGTTTTGATTTTTTTTCCTAATTACCTGTCCAGAATTTGCCCTTTCCAAAAAGCCAAATGTAAAAGCTCACCAACAAAGACAAAATATGATTTGATGTTATTTATTGTTTACAGATTGCAAACAAGGAAAGGGTGATGAACGGAGCCTGTGCTGTCCAGGGTAAGCCATGTTACATATTTATAGCCATTCTGTCCCTGATTACTTGGGAATAATACCCTTTGAGCTCAGGTGGGGTTTCTTTTGGAGCATCAGAATGCAGTTTCAATTGTTAAAGCATCTTGCATTTTGTGTTTTTTGAATATTTTTAAAAAGCTAATTAACAATTTGAACTGGGCTTTTTCGAAACGAGCACTTTGCCTCACTGTCAATCTTTTTTTGGATAAATTCTTATTATGCCCAGCCACACATTCATCATATCACCTTTTTCCAGTGTATGCTCAATGTGGTTTAAAAATCTCATTTTAAGAGCCGTAGGTCATGAACTCCCTTTCAGTCCCACATGTTTATCTATTTTTAGCAGACAATGATAGAGTTGCTTTTTAACTTGGCTAGTTAAAACGTTGTGATCCTAAAGCTTTGCTTCTAGCCTACTGCCCACACATTTAGAATGTGTGAACTTCAATCCCTGTCCCTATTTAGCATGGCCAGTAGGTGCAGTGTGAAAGGCGTTGTTTAGCATATATGGAGAATAACAGGTTGGAGAGGATTGTTACAGTACATAAACTTGCGTTGAGTTTTCGCTGACATTCATATTCTGAAGAATGTAGGCATAATGCAACTAACCAGCCTTTTTATTGTATCTGCAGCAGAACAGATTCATATAGCCATTCCAGAAACAAGAAGCGCCTTAGCACAGGTATTGTACAAAATTATAATTTTGAAACATATATCTTTCTTTTTAGTATGAAAGCACCTTAGGGATTTAAAAGAGTGATATAGCATTAGGAAGTACCTGGTTACATTCTCAGTGTCTGCATTACCTTTGGTCTGTTGCAACTAAGTTGTACTTTGCCTTTGTGAACAACAGAGTGCATTGCAATATATGCCTCAGCTTGGAGAGGGAAGGTGAAAACAAACTGGCATGCAAAGCAGAGTACAATAAGCAGTGAGAGCAAAGAAGAACTTGAAAGCTAATTATGAGAAATCCATCCTCCTCAAGTTTCTCCACACTCACTACTGCCATTGGCCTCTTGCTTTGCAGGCCAAATTATTTTCATATCAGTCTGTGAGCATTTGGTGACTGAAGTCCAGTCTATAACCCTTCGTTCCCAGTTGCATGCACTTCATACCATACTTGGATGTGGCCTGTGGACTTTCCAAATTACCCCGGTCAGAATAGTGATTAGGATGAAATCAATACATAACTTTCTAACCCAAATCGCTCTGCATTGAGGGGACAGCTGGAAGAAAACCCCTTCCTCTTCGCCTGTGATTTCCACAAGCAGTAACTAACCTTCAGAGTGAAAAGCCAATGGTGGACCAGAAGGACAGTTGTTCAAAAGAAGATAGGCAGGTGAAGAGAGGTGGACGGTGGGGACCACACCATCTGTGAATTAAGAGCTCAGGTCCATCACATTGGGAGGTCAGAGGCTAGAGAGAACTGCCCTGGGGCACAATTAGTTTCTCCAGGGGAGAAAAATTCTATAATTCTGAGCTGTCCTTCTGTCAACAGGAAAGTTCCTTCCCTGATAATTTCCTTGCTATTCTTGAGAATCTCCCAAGCTTCCAGAACATTGTTTTCAAAAAATAATTGGGGGAATCAGTGAACATTTCCTCCTGCTTTCAGCAGTGTCAGGATCCCATGAGCAGAGTCCTGCTTATAGAATCAAAGACTGATCATCTCACATGTGTGTACATGTACATGTGTGTATTTATACCAACACATCTAGAAAGCCTTACTATATTTATAAATATAGAATTGCAGCCCAGGTGGAGTTACACAATGGAAACACTCAGCTCAGAACTACCTTTTCAAGGCAAAATGTTAGGATTGTGCAGTGCTTCAAATACAAAGGAAGAAAATTGCTTTCTGGTGAGTGTGAACATTGTGTAGTACCTACCTGCAATTTCTTGATTGCTGCTGCATCTTTTCTCACCGTCTGCTTTCTACAGCTGCAGTACAGTTCTGGAAAAACCCTTGTTTGGTTTAAAGATTGGCAAACAGACACTGTGGATGTACCCTTTGTGCCCTTTTTTGCCTTTGAATCTAAAGTAGAAATAAGCCATCCAAAACATAAGACTTCTCCCAAGCCTCAGGTTTTAGGAAGGAGTCTGAGAAGCCATCATTTGTAGCTGTTTCGTGCCACACAGAGGCAGAGCTAATTAGCCTATGCAAGGAGAGGGAAGTGCTGTGCTGATGGTTTAGAGCAAGATGCTTCATTCATGATGTGGTTTTTGCAGGGCCCTAACAAGTACAGAATGCAAAGCAAGCCTTTAGGAGTGTGCCTGATTATTGACTGCATTGGCAATGATGCAGGTAAGTGCAGTGGAAATCAAGTTGGCTCCTTCCTGCTAGACATTAATTAGCATACTACATTTGGTTGGGCAGGCATGTCACTTCAGTATGGTGTCTAAAAATAAGCAGCAGGGGTGTGCAAAACATACTGTTCTGGGGAACATGGGAACTGCACAAAACTTTGACTTAGACATGTAATTCTATTGTTTTATGAAAATATCTTTTTAGTAATGGGCTTTCTGTTTCTTTTTCTTATAATGCTGGTCAAAGACCGTAATAAAGAAATTTCAATTTCATTCTAGATCACCCTGCTGCAACTTTTTCAGGGGTTGTCTGGTGGTTTCCAGAAATTTCCAAAGAGCTCCCAGGCTACATCTGGAACAGCTGCATCAGCATGGTCCAAAAAACCAAAACAGGATCTTCCATTGTTCCCCAAAATGGCAAGATTTGCCCACAATTTATAATTAGGTGGTTGATTACCTTTAATAAGAAACATTTTCTATCACACTCTTCGCTGCGCTGAAGAGAGGTCTCTCCTTGCAGGCTGTGTGGCTCCAAACAGGAAGGGGGGGTGCCCTGTAATCAAAGTCCCTGAAAGGGATGAAGTGGGAAGGAAAGGATAAGGTGGAGAAAGTTTGGCAAGAGAGGGAGAAGGAGAAAAGTCCTCAGAGGAAAGGAAAAAGTATGGAGAGATAGTTTTAAAAATCTGAACTTTAGAGCCATTCATACCAGTGTAAATTACAATACCACAAATCTGAAACTCTAATGCATGGAAATTGCAATCTCCACTCTCAAAAAAAATCCATAGGGGCAGTTTAACGAAAAAGCAGAATATAAAAGAAGAAACAGTGTAATATGAACAGATTGAGGAGTAATAAAGGGCCACGCAAGAGATAGTAAGCCTTGGGGACAGAACGATATCAAGGATATATATATGGGGAAGACGATGAAATAAATTACTCCATATTCAGACAATGTTTTCCACTCCAGCAAAACACTCCAGAATTTTTTGCTAATTTTCTACTACATTGTTAAACCATTTGGCTTATAAACTGAAACTAACAGATTTTAAAAATCTGTTTGCTTTTTTGCTTTTGACAAAGCGTGCGTGCAAACTTTTGTCAGGTGGTATGAACAGACTGTTTAAAAGGTGAAAGGTCCCCTGTGCAAGCACCAAGTCATGTCTGACCCTTTGGGGGGATGCCGCTTTTGCAACATTTTCTTGGCAGACTATAGCGGGGTGGTTTGCCATCGCCTTCCCCAGATCACCTTCCCCAGCAAGCTGGGTGCTCATTTTACCGACCTCGGAAGGATGGAAGGCTGAGGCGACCTGAGCCGGCTACCTGAGAATCGAGCTTCCGCTGGGATCGAACTTGGGCCATGGGGAGAGTTTCAGATGCAATACTGCCACCTACCCCTCTGTGCCACACGAGGCTTATGAACAGACTAAAACGGCCTTTTTTTTCCTCCTAATCGTTTTAGAAAATCTTAAAGTTATGAACAAACAAAGGCCTCTTGAAGGCTTGAAACATGCAAGTGGCTAAAAATAATGCATGCAGGGCAACTTCAGTTGAGGCTGTGTCGTGCCTGAAAGAGGCTTGGGCGAAAGGGAGAAAGTGAGTTGTGAATCACCTCCAGCAGTGATTTTGAGAAATGAGTTTTTTGGTACAACAAACATGTCTTACTACAAGGATTTCATTGTAAGGGTGAAAGAGAGAGCAAGTGACCTATAGCTAAAAATGTCTGCCAGCCCTGTAACTGGACAGGCCAATAGAAGGTTAACAACTGGATCTTAAAACGAAGTCAGCCTTCCTCAGCCTGGGCACTAACCACCTGACAGGCGTGACATTCTTCCTCCTGCACCTTTTTCTCCTGTCTGTAGGTTTGTTGGCGGATACCTTTAAAGTGCTACATTTTGAAGTTCACTGTCGACTGTTTCTGAATATGGATGCAATGATGCATGATTTGTATGAAGTATCAAAGCTAAGAGCACAGAAAGACGCAGACTGCTTTGTTTGCGTGCTTGTCAGTCGCGGGAACCATCACAGTGTATTCTGCACAGACCATATTGTTCCAGGATTCCAACTGGAAAGGCTGAAGGATTTCTTTACTGGCGAGAGGTGTCCTGATCTCTTAGGAAAACCAAAGCTCTTCTTTGTCCAGAACTATGTTGAGCCACAAAATTGGCAAGAAAACACCAGCCTGACAGAGGCGGATGGAGATCTATGTACCATCCCACAAGGAGCAGACATTCTCTGGAGCCACTGCATGTTGGATGCCTCTGCCCTGGACAGATCCCCAAGTGCATCGTCCTATTATCTCTCCAATTTAGCTGACCTCCTGATGGATCCTCATAAGAGGTGGGCGCTTGGGTTAGATACTAGCCGTACAGGCGCCATGTTCTGTGGGAGGATGGAAAATAGGAATATGAAAGTAGCATTCTGACAAAGTCAGCTTTTATTTAAAATCTGTAAAAATTGTCCTCCTTAAATAATTTATCCTGATTTTCCTTATGTATGACAATGACAGGAAATTATACTTAGTGTGAAATTTAGGGGAGTGGCACACAATTTGGATTTCTTAGGATTTTAAGATGCATTTTTAGCCTGGGCACAGATTATTTATTTACTGCACTTAAGCTCCACCTTTATTCCAACCCTGAAGGTGGTTTAAAATAATAAAACACAGCACTGATACTGGTTCCTGCAGAAGGAGAGAGCGGCAGAAGTGGGACAATTTTGATACAGATCAAAGCATGCTATAGAAATGTAGTGGCTTCCCTGAAACTGAGCAGCGTCCCCCATATACCTTCCTTTACAGAAGGGAAGTGGAGGGCTTCAGATGGTTAGGCTTGGAGCCACTGCTTGCCATGCATACATAGCGCCTCTGCTCCAGATGTGTGATGAAAACATTGATATAAACACATCTTTCTTGTCCCTTATCTGGGAACAGGGAAAGCTTCTTGAAGACTTCCTCACCAAATAAAGGTCACTCTGCTATGTACTCCAGGTACTATAAGGAGTGGCTCTGATTTGGAAGAGAGAAGCCATGCAAATCACGGAGCCTCAAGTTCTGCTAAAGATACTTACATGGAAGTAAAATCTGTTAAATGAATAGGGTTTATATAATTATGTCTCTTGATATTGGAGTTGCAGGGAGGTGCTGTTTGCATCCCTAAATGCTCTGAAGCACATTTTTGGAATCATCCCAAGTGCTCCACAGTCCATGTGTGCCTTAGAGTAGTTGAATAGCCTTTCGCTGTGGGGTAGAACTGGACATGTTTGCAAAATCTGGAGCTGTTCATCTGCAGATTATTTATAAAAGTTACATAGTCACATGGGTTGAAGGTATTTACTTTTTCTCTCTCCTTTCCCCTTTTTTCCTTACAGAAAGCTGCCTCTGCTGGATATTCTTGTGGAGCTGAACAACAGAATTTATGAGTGGAATAGAATTAATCCTACAGAACAGTACTTACTCCTATTGAAGCACACCCTGAGGAAAAAACTTTTCCTGTCTGGCAACTAAAGGCCCTTGTGAAGCCTTTCTGAGATTGCTGTCTACCAGTTTCTCTTGGAGGGTCAAGCACAGCATATCTGGGAGCATTCAGAAACATTTTGTGCTTTAGACAAAATAATTCTAGCTTAAGATAATTGCTAGTCTTTGAGAAGAATTAGTAGGAATAAATACTATTCCTACAATTTGTTTCTTAAGATCTTGTTGCAGGCCATAGATGCCATTGGAATACCACCTTATTTATGCCAAATGTTTCTGAATACTCCCAGATATGCTGTGCTTGACCCTCCAAGAGAAACTGGTAGACAGCAATCTCAGAAAGGCTTCACAAGGGCCTTTAGTACCTCATCTTTTATAAACTTTCTCAAAGCTTCCTTCAGAGAAGTATATTACTTTCTGGCCTTGCTTATGAATATGAGTTCAAACAAAAGCCAAGGTGGATAATTAAGAGACAACGTATTTGTCTCAGCATATAGGTGTAGTCAGAAGTAATGTGACAGTAGATACCAAAATGCTTGGCTGTATTGAGCCACAAATAGAATATGGAGGTATCACTGCTTGGTTGGAAGGGCCTTCTTGTAGAAATGGCACTGGAAAAGGAGGCTGGAAATTTGGCAGAGCTCAGAAGCGTCCCCAAGTAAATACTTGGTTTGATCATCTTGTTCATAAGTTTTGAGGTCTTCCCTATCTCAGCCTTCCAGGTGTACTGTTCTATAGTCCCATCATCTCTATAAAAGCATACCTAGTGGCCAAGAGTGTCTGAGGGTAAGGGAGGCTGTGGTTAAATGTAGCTAGTGGGACGACTGGTCTACAATGTATAAATTGGAATCATATATATAATTCCCAGATACTGAAATTAGACATCTTCAGTGGACCTAATCTGAGTTTACTTGCATGCTGTTACGGAGCTCATTCAACATTTGTTGTGGGATTATTTTATGATTCTTTTGCTGGCTAGCTCTGCAATGACTGTAGTGTAGAATATTGACATTTGGGGCAGTAAGAAATCCCATGAATCCAGAAATATAAGGGAAACAAGCTTGTTTTCAGGCTAGTCAAGACAGCCAGTTGAACTTCCGTAACATAGGGATGAACAAGGTTCGTTGCTTTGAATTTAAGCAAACTCTTGGGGGTTTGGCAAGGTGAAAAAAAGAATTGGGAAGAAGCTATTTGAGGAGTATAGAACATAGTCTTGATAAGGGATTGACTCAAGATTTGTTCTCTCTTTTGGGATTGTTAACTGAGCTGGCACTGTTAAGTTGGAGAGAACTTTCTTAGGATATTGTAATATTTATTTATACTAGTAACTCTCTCTAAAATACAACAGTGTATGTTTCACCTACATGCCTTGGTATATGTGTGATGTGCATCTGTATTTTAAAAATTGGTTCAATTATTTCGCATATTTTGGTTTATCTTTTACCTTCTGTGGAAGCTTGTAAGAAATATTTCAGTCTTACACATTTATAGATATCCTAACATTTGGGAAAATCCTCCCTTTTTAAAATCTAATTTTAAAAACAGTAAAACAGTCATTGTGTTAATTGCTTGAATGCAGCCTGTATTATTTCAGTAGATTACTTTTAGAGCTTGTACTGTGTTTTTCTATTAAGACTAATTTCCAGTATTATTTTAGATGAATTTGCCTGCCTTTAGTCTCCCTGTAGGTGCCTCAGAATCTGTTTCAGAGTATTGGGGAACAATTTAGTGGACACAGAGAGATCTAGTGAGGAGTGATTTAGTTGTTGCTGGTAACTTGTTATGAACTACTGCTTGTCACCCTTCCCTTTCAGATAGCTGATAACACTTGTATTCCATTACTGTATGGCTCCAAGGGGTAGTGAAGCCCCTGAAACCATTTCAGTTTTATAAGAGTTTATGATTATATTATGGCTCCTTTTCTAAAAGATCAGTAAAGGAACCAGAAATTAACTCTTTGTAACCGTAAATGGTTTGTTCTTCCTAACAAAGCTAGGATTCGTAAGCTTAGAACAAAGTCTGTTCTGATCAGTGATAAGGAACAATATGATAGGAGCTTGAGTTTGGAATTATATGGTAAATTGTTTGTACCTGGTTGGGTTAGTTGGTACATTTGCAGGGTGGGGAGGAGCATTAGGTAAAAGGGGAAGCATTAAATGCACAGCAACCCGTGTAAAATTTTCTCATTACGCCTATTTTGTTTATATGAATGCAGTATTTCAGAGGAAAATGTTCCTTCGTCAAGGGCTTATCTATGCCGTGACAAAAAAATTCTTGTTAACTTGCTATGTGGAATCAACACAGGACTCAAAGCAAAAATAATCAAGGCTGACTGCAGTCTTTATTGATACAGTGCGCACTGGAGGGGTCCTCACCAAGATGGTGGGTGCCTTCCCTACAGACAAAAGAAATGCACTGATATTTATACATTAAGGTTTCCCTTGACATTAAATCCACTCGTGTCTGACTCTAAGGGGCGGCGCTCATCTCTGTTTCAAAGCCAAAGAGCCGGCGTCTGTAGACACCTCCGTGGTCATGTGGCCGGCATGACTACACGGAACGCCGTTACCTGCCCGCCGAAGCAGTACCTATTAATCTACTCACATTTGCATGCTTTCGAACTGCTAGGTTGGCAGGAGCTGGGACTAGCAACAGGAGCTCACCCCATCACGCGGATTCGAACCGCCGACCTTCCGATTGGCAAGTTCAGCGGTTTAACCCGCAGCGCCACCGGGTCCCCTTATTTATACATTACAGAAAAGGAAATGATGTAAGCATGCATATTCATATGTCTTATGCAGGCATATACTGTATACATATTCATAAGCAACGCACCTCAAGTTACTTTCTGTCCTACTTACCTACTTTGAAGAAAGCCATTGTCTTGGTAGGAAGAAGGGAGGGAGCAAACTTCTTGAATACAGGGATTTGTGGGTTGCTATAGGAATGTCCTGAGAAAAGTTAGCAAAAGCTGCAGAAGCTGGTGTGAGATAGCTTCCAAGGCTGTTGCCACATACCTTCATGTTTCAGTTTGGTTTAAACGGGACCATTCATCTGAAAACTTATTTTTCTCACAGCTAGAATTTCACAGCAGAATTTGGCTGTAAAACAATAAGCCTTGGGATTTTTAAGTTATCTTTCATTTTATATCATACAGTACAAAAATCACACTTCTGCACAGAAATCACACAGGACACACAATATGTTAACAGTATATCCATTTGTTTTTAGTTTAGTTGTCTTGAACTGCAGAGTCTCATCCTACATCCACCTGAAAATCTACTAAAGTATTTCCTTCTATTAAAACTATCACTGTTGGGGAGAATTTCTGTGAGAAAAATGAATGTCTTGCCAAAACGATTTTTTTTTGTTTCAGACAATACCTGTTTTGACAATGGATGTACCGTTTAAAGAATGGCAAAAAGACATATCTAAATTTATATGGCAAGAGAAAAAATGAGTTAAATATAAAATGTTACAAGATGCAAAGGACAGAGGAGGATTGGGTTTACCAGATTTGAAATTGTATTTCACTGCTTGTTCGTTCTGGATGAAAGAATGGGTGTTGCTGAGAAACAAGAGACTTTTACAGTTAGAAGATCATGACAAGAGGTTTGGATGGAATGGATATTTATGGCATGATAAAGTCGAAATTAATGTGGACTTTAAAAATCATTTTATTAGGCATGCCATATAGAAGATACGGAATAGATATAAACTCAGGTTTTGCCTGAAAGCACCTTTATAGATTTCACCTCAAGAAGCATCTTACAGAAATGACACATAAAGATAAATGGTTGACATGCCGGGAGTTACTGGAAAATTACCAAGGGGAATTTAAAATTAAATCAAGAGAACAACTAATAGCAGAAGGATATAGCTGTCAATGGTTTTCCCATTTACAGTTACTTGAAAGATTTAAAATGGATAAAAAAAACTCATGGTATGGAATAAAGTAAATCAGAATTTGAAATACAGTTGTGTACTGATAATGAGCATGTAATTGCTAAAATGTACAAACTTTTGTGGAAATTTGAAACAGTCAAAGAACAGATTAAAGAATGTATGATGAAGTGGGCTAAGAATTTTAGTTATAATATTCAGATGGATCAATGGGAAAATATGTGGTTAAAAGGATTGAAATTTACATTGTGTTATGGTCTCAAAGAGAATTTTTATAAAATTATGTATTGTTGGTACATGATGCCAGAGAAACTATTTAGAACAGGGTTTCTCAACCAGGGTTCCATGGAACCCTAGGATTCTGTGAGAGGTCATGGGTTCCCTGGGAGATCACAATTTATTTAAAAATTAATTTCAAATTCAGGCAACTTCAAGGTAAGTTTCATTCTTTATTTTAATCTAAGAACATTGTTAATGCATATATTGTATATAGGCCTACACATGAAATGAATATAATAATTTTGTAACTTCAAATACATACAGTACTTTGATACATATTAATACATATTAATATTAAAGATACATACTGTTGTTGTTTATTCGTTTAGTCGCTTCCGACTCTTCATGACTTCATGGACCAGCCCACGCCAGAACTTCCTGTCGGTCAACACCCCCAGCTCCCCCAGGGACGAGTCTGTCACCTCTAGAATATCATCTATCCATCTTGCCCTTGGTCGGCCCCTCTTCCTTTTGCCGTCCACTCTCCCTAGCATCAGCACCTTCTCCAGGGTGTCCTGTCTTCTCATTATGTGGCCAAAGTATTTCAGTTTTGCCTTTAATATCGTTCCCTCAAGTGAGCAGTCTGGCTTTATTTCCTGGAGTATGAACTGGTTTGATCTTCTTGCAGTCCAAGGCAGTCTCAGAATTTTCCTCCAACACCACAGTTCAAAAGCATCTATCTTCCTTCTCTCAGCCTTCCTTATGGTCCAGCTCTCGCAGCCATATGTTACTACAGGGAACACCATTGCTTTAACTATGCGGACCTTTGTTGTCAGTGTGATGTCTCTGCTCTTAACTATTTTATCGAGATCTGTCATTGCTCTTCTCCCAAGGATTAAGCATCTTCTGATTTCCTGACTCTAGTCAGCATCTGCAGTAATCTTTGCACCTAGAAATACAAAGTCTTTCACTGCCTCTACGTTTTCTCCCTCTATTTGCCAGTTATCAATCAAGCTGGTTGCCATAATCTTGGTTTTTTTGAGGTTTAGCTGCAAGCCAGCTTTTGCACTTCCTTCTTTCACCTTCATCATAAGGCTCCTCAGTTCCTCTTCGCTTTCAGCCATCAAAGTGGTATCATCTGCATATCTGAGATTGTTAATGTTTCTTCCAGAGATTTTAACTCCAGCCTTGGATTCCTCAAGCCCAGCATGTCGCATGATGTGTTCTGCATACAAGTTGAATAGGTAGGGTGAGAGTATACAGCCCTGCCGTACTCCTTTCCCAATCTTAAATCAGTCTGTTGTTCCATGGTCTGTTCTTACTGTTGCTACTTGGTCGTTATACAGATTCTTCAGGAGGCAGACAAGATGACTTGGTATCCCCATACCACTAAGAACTTGCCACAATTTGTTATGGTCCACACAGTCAAAGGCTTTAGAATAGTCAATAAAACAGAAATAGATGTTTTTCTGAAACTCCCTGGCTTTTTCCATTATCCAGCGGACATTGGCAATTTGGTCCCTAGTTCCTCTGCCTTTTCTAAAACCAGCTTGTACATCTGGCAATTCTCGCTCCATGAATTGCTGAAGTCTACCTTGCAGGATCTTGAGCATTACCTTACTGGCATGTGAAGTAAGTGCCATTGTTCGATAGTTTGAGCATTCTTTAGTGTTTCCCTTTTTTGGTATGGGGATATAAGTTGATTTTTTCCAATCTGATGGCCATTCTTGTGTTTTCCAAATTTGCTGGCATATAGCATGCATTACCTTGACAGCATCATCTTGCAAGATTTTGAACAGTTCAGCTGGGATGCCGTCGTCTCCTGCTGCCTTGTTATTAGCAATGCCTCTTAAGGTCCATTCAACCTCACTCTTCAGGATGTCTGGCTCTAGCTCACTGACCACACCGTCGAAGCTATCCCCGATATTGTTATCCTTCCTATACAGGTCTTCTGTATATTCTTGCCACCTTTTCTTGATCTCTTCTTCTTCTGTTAGGTCCTTGCCATCTTTGTTTTTGATCATACCCATTTTTGCCTGGAATTTCCCTCCAGTGTTTCTAATTTTCTGGAAGAGGTCTCTTGTCCTTCCTATTCTATTGTCTTCTTCCACTTCCGCGCATTGCTTGTTTAAAAATAATTCCCTATCTCTTCTGGCTAACCTCTGGAATTTTGCATTTAATTGGGCATCTCTCCCCCTATCACTGTTGCCTTTTGCTTTCCTTCTTTCTTGGGCTACTTCTAGTGTCTCAGCAGACAGCCACTTTGCCTTCTTGGTTTTCTCTTTCTTTGGGATGTATTTTGTTGCCGCCTCCTGAACAATGCTGCCAACTTCTGTCCAGAGTTCTTCCGGGACCTTATCTACTAAGTCCAGTCCCTTAAATCTATTCTTCACCTCCACTGCATATTCCTTAGGAATATTAGTGAGCTCATATCTAGCTGATCTGTGGGTCTTCCCTAATATCTTTAGTCTGATCCTAAATTGTGCAATAAGAGTATTAAAGATCAATATTCAGTTGAAACCAGAACTTAAACAGTTATTTAAAAAACCATGGAAGATAGTTTTGAATATATGGTTACTGTGGGAAGATCACTGTATGCACAGCGATGGAAAGATTCAAAGCTACCCACTATGGAGGAATGGTTGGTGAAATTTACAGATTTTGCTGAAATGAATAAATTGACTTCTTTCATTAGAGAAAAGACATTATCTACATTTATTGGTGACTGGAAGCCTCTTACGGATTTTTTACATAAAAATGAAAAAAACATGATTTATGGTTTTGATGATTAGACAGGACAGATTATAGGAAAAAGAGTAACATGATGTATTGTTAGAGGTTAAAATATATTGTACTTATAACTGCTGTGAAGAATATCAGAAGCTACATCATATATTTTTCTTTTCTATTTTTTTAACCTTTTTTCTTTTCCTTCACTTTCTGCTTTTTCTGTTTTCCTTCTTTTCCCCTTTTCTTTCTTACTTTCTATTAGGTTGTGTTAGTTTTTAATCTTCTTGTTTAAAAGCTTTAATAATTAAAAAAAAATCAACTAAAGTAATCCTTCCAAATTACTAATGTCTAATGTGTAAAATTGGCTTAAAAATTGAAGATTTTTGTAAATCCATTAAGTGGATTACCAAATTATGGGCTGTAGTAGCAATGACAGAGATGAAATTAGAAATATACAGTATTCGTGTGGTTTCCTTAGCTGGAAATGTGGATTCCTAATCCCTATTTCAAGACTACTACTACTACTATTATTATTATTATTATTATTATTATAGACCAGTATCTTAGAATAATATAAAATAACCTTTTTATATGTTTTGAAACACTAGTAATTAAGTAATAAATTGTGGTTTTAACACACCTTAAAGCCCTTTGAAAGCCCTCATGATTAAATAATAAATTGCTGTTTTAACATGCCTTAAAATCTTTTAATATAATTCAGTAATTCAGGTGTTGATGTGGGTTCTTCTAAATTTACCTCCTTTGGCATCTTCACTGTATGCTGAATTCGGAAAAACTAGTCTAGCCATGTCTAACTCTATACAGCAGCATTCAATCTGGTACCTTCCAGACTCAGTGCTCAGATGTCAACTCCCAGAATTCTCATCTAGCATTGTGGATGTTCTAGTCCCAGTATCTTTGGAGGAAATCACGTTGGGGATGACTACTATACAAAATCAGATTTTAAAGTAGCAATCCTGTGCAAACATCTAGAAATCCCATCTACCAAATCTCTTCATACCTGGAGATACTGCTGGGCATAACCTTTGATACTTTAGATCACCAAACTGAGTTTCCCAAAGCTGCCTGGTCCATCAAGAGATTCTGCCATCTCTCTGGCTGCCCCGTATTCTTGGAATACTTCCTAAAATATATGTGCATTGTCTTCAGATCCCTTCTCAGGGCCCAGCTTTGATAAAGGCTTGTTCTCAACCCCCGGATGACATAACGCAACGTACAACAAAACCATGTGACTATTTACTGCAACAGTATTGCTTTGTTTTTATAGTGGAATAGCCCATTGTAAATTACCCTTGGCAGTAACTCCATTTTCTGGTTCATGTATTTTATGGTTGATAAAGCAATATGATTTCATTCAGGTGACATGCTAAGACAAAACCAAACAATTCATATGATGGTATAATGCAAGAATTGAGAAAGAAATCTAGAACCACAATGAAAACTTTTAGCCCACTTTATTTAAATGGTATCAAGTTTCCATTTCTAAACAAGCACAACCTTATACCATTTAAAATGGGCACAGGCAGATCTCAGCTTTTCAGTCTCTACTTTTACTAGACCAAGATGTATTTCAGGTGTAAAATATACATGACATTGAGATCATTGAACAAAATCAACTTACTTATTTAAAGAACTTAAAGGGCTCCTTATCTCACATAGTGATCCTAGGCAGCCCGCAACAACCAATGAAAACAATAGAATAAAAACAGGTGCCAGTCCAACCCAATTATTGACCTGACTCAACCCCACCCTAGCCGAATGCTTGGGAGAAGAGCTGGGTCTTCATAACTTTCCAGAAGGTTAAAATTTCTGTTCCTTCACCTCTGAGGAGCTTGATATTAATTAATATGGAATAGAGAAAATGAAGCGGAAGACACAGAAACATTGGGGAAAAGTGATCATGTAATGCTGGCATTCTTGGTCTTAAGGGGACTAAAACTCAAGTCAAATTCATAGCTTGGACTTAAAAATTCTTAAGGAGATGCTAAAAGGGGAATGGAGTAAGCAGTGGGGTCAAGGTTCAGTGGCCTCACTGGCCCCCTGGAAAAGGATATTTGGTGGAATGATAATGTGAAAGAGATTGTGGAAGAGATTAAAACAATAGCTTGCTCACTCATTCAAGCACCCTCTTGACAATCACCACTGAGTAGTAATAATTTAAAAATCATATTAAGTAACTTCCTAACTTACATCAAAGCTGTTGGAAAGAAGAGATAGTGACTGCTGCTTGCTGACTAGCTGTGAGGAATCTTGATACAGGGCAGAAATATTTTTAAAAAAATCTTTAAAAATTGCAGTTAGTGGTTTTGGGATCTACTGGCCCTGTGGCACTTACCCATGCAGCAAATAATGTGTTGTATGTTCAAGCTAATCAATTTTTTAAGCAAGTAAGTATTTATAGGGCTGCAGAGTGAGAGTGATGGCTAAATTGTAACCCTGCAACGCAGGAAACATAAAGCAACTACTGTAATTGTGATTTTTTTTTCCTAGCAAAATTAAAGTCAAGGTCCTCAGCTGAACCATTAGGGAATTAGTTCACTGAATGCTGTGGTATCTTTGAATAAATATGCATACAATTCTGTAATCCACCATCCTGGCCATATTTATTCATAAATCAGTGACAAAAGCTGCATTAATATCTAATCTCAGAGTTAAATTAATTAAAACATTTTCATCCAAAATTGTCCCCACTCCCCTCAACATAGTTTACAAGCTTAAGCCTGAGTGGGAGAAGAGGTCCAAAGCCAAAACACTGGACCAAGCAGAAGTATTTTACATTTCTGGCATCCGGAGATCCTGGGAACTGCAGTGAGCTCTTAAGTCCCATTAGATGCATAATTTCTTATGCGGGGGTAGAAAGGATGAGATGGGGATCAACAATCCGAGATACCGGAAGGCCACGTTACTGGTGGACTTTACATTCAGGCCCTTTTAATCACTTGTACAGTATGTGGTTGCGGGGGGAAACAGCCTTCCAGGGAGTTATTCGCAAAAGGGAACTTGGACGTCAGGGGTGAGTAGGGCCCCCGCAATAGGCGTCGATTCCCGCCCTCCCCGCTTTCGCAGTTTGCGGGGGAGAGAAAGGGAGGAGGGGATCCACACTGCTGCTTCCCGCCAGCAGCGCCATACGAGGATCCCCCCACCCCGCCTCACCTCAGTCATTCAAAATATCTCTTCCCCGCTCCCGCTTAGATCAGCCTTTCTCAACCTTTTGACCCTGGAGGAACCCTTGAAATATTTTTCAGGCCTCGGGGAACCCCTGAACATTCAGGCTCAAATAGAGGCCAGAAGTTACAAAATTATATTAGTTTATGTGTAGGCCTCTATATGTGCATTAACAATATTCTTAAACTAAAAATAAAGAATGAAACTTACTCTTTAATGTGAAGTTGCCTGAATTTGAAATAATTTTTTAAATTAATCTCCCAGGGAACCCCCAGTGACCTCTCGCGGAACCCTGATTGAGAAACGCTGCCTTAGGTTGAGAGTGGATCCCTCTTCCCTTCAGGAGTATGCGCGCAACTATCCGGAAGAGGAGAAATTGGCAGCGAAGAGGCTGCCGCCATCTAGTTCGCTGCTGCCGCCGCCGCGGCTGACGTGCGAAGATGGTGGCGGCGGCGGCTTCCTCCTTTAATGTGCACCCCTTCCTTTTAAAAAAGTATCTGCTTTTGAACATGAAAGGGCAGGGAACGACATGTGGCCTCGAAAACACTATTTTAAACCCGATGACGAAGTCTGTATTACTTTGATGGGGAGCGACGCATTCTGGTCGCCACTGGTAGAGGCGGAAACCTCATTTCCCGCTAAATCGCTACGAAGGAAGAGGGGTGGAGTTTCAACGCTGCCTGAAACCAGGAAATTCAAACGACCTCGGCCAAACTTACTTCATCGTGGCCGGACAAGGATTCTCCGATCAATTTATCGCACGCGGCCGGTATCGAGCACTGCCTGCGCGCTTTAGTACCGCGACTGCTTTGAATGAACGCGGTAAAAGGACTTTTCCCGTTTCAAGTTTTTCAAGACTTTTCCCGTTTCAAGTTTCGGTGCGTAATATCTGCTTACCGTCTCATCAGCTTCGCCCTAGCTGCCCCTTCCGAGATCCCAACGCCAGAGAATTTTTCAGGAGCCGAAGTCGAGGTATCAAGCGAGTTGGGGTGTCTTACTAAGAAGCTAAGACAGGGTGCACTTTCCTTGACCTCGCTGTTTGCGTCCTTCCTTCTCCAGCCATGAGCCCCCACCCCCACGCCCGCGAAGCGAACAAGTCACAAAATTGATGCACAGAAGTTGAAAAGTTTGTGTTCTCTCCGCTCAGGCTGCAGAAAATAGGCACGGAAAGCAGTTAAATCGAAAGTGTTGGGAAAAAACAGCAGGGGCATTTGGTGACAACGGAAGGGAGTGGCTGTTCTGAATTCCGCGAACACCTTGGCCCTGTAACGTGAATGAGGGGCCCTTCCTGGCCTGCCATTAACAGTTAATGAATAAGGTGACCACTTTAATTGGTCCAAGCTGCAAATGCATGCCCCAAAATGAAGGCATGAACTCCGGGGCAGGAGCAGTTTCCTTATATGGTTTTAGGTGATGGCTGCCTGTATGTCACAACTCTGCCGGTATCTTCTTAAAATATTTGTTCTCTTTATGTGAACAAATTCAAATAGATTCAGTGTTTTTTGTTACCCTGACAGCTGCCTTGTCCTCATTGCTCAGAAGGATTTGCGCATTATGAAAATGAATACTGTTTTAAAAAACTAGATGGTCAGGAAGTCAGGAAAGCACCAAAGAAAGTGTGTAAGGACACTGATGCCCATGGTTGCCATGTTGTTTACCTTAAACTGTAAGTGTACAAACTTCATATTTTCTGAATGTTTTTATAGAAAATTATTCATTTCTCTCACTTAAGAACTCTCCAGGCCCTGTTTTTGAGATGATAATCCCAAAACAGAGTTATCACTCCTTAACTGTAATAATTGAATTCATATCCTCAAACGAAATCCTAGATAAGTAACGTTGCAAAATTGATCTGTAAGGAAATCTTGGTACCCTATTGTAATGTTATGTGCTGTGCAGTGGTTAACAGTGAACTTCCAAGTAAATCTGGTTGAAGGTTGAGGCATTCGCTCCACAGGAAGTAAAGGCCATTCATTCTAGATCAGCTGGTGGCCTTACTGTATGAAAAATGTGCTCCTTAACTTTCAAGCATGCTCCAACTTCTAATTGTTTTCTCACTACTAGTCCTGCCTGATATAACTGCAATATTAATATTAATATTAATATTACTACAGCAGTGCATGCTGCTCTGTGAAGAATCTTTGTGTTGAGAGTAAAAAAGGAATAGAATCACTTGTGATCTTGTCCCAGGAAAGGCTGGGTTTGTGCCTGGCATGCTCAGCCCAATTTTTAATAAATATTAAAAATTATTTTTATTCTGCACAGACAAAAAGATGCCTGGAAAGAGTTTCTCAAAACAGGCATACCCCAGACCAAATCCCAACCATTGTTACAAGTTAGCAAGACATGTAGCATTTAGCAAAATAAAGCAAGTGATGTTTCTTATTAGCAAAACAAGCTAAGATAGGTAATGAAATAAAGAAACTGATGTTTCTTCATCAAGATTGGTAATGTGTCTCATTGGCACAGCAACCAACTCTGTGTGAAGCATTTGTAGGCAACAGGAAGCAATAACCTGAGCACTTGCAGTTGGTCAGAGTGGGGTTACTTTATTCAGATGCAGATGTCATGACTCTATCAGTTCAGCTGGGTGGATGATTTGCAAGTGATTTCTGGTGCTTGTTACTGAGCAGCCTTCCTACAAAAAGGGTGGGGAAAGTCATACAAAATATTAAAATGGCTAAAAAAATACAAAATACGAGTACAAAATGGCTGAACATGGGCTCATCAATCTCTTCATAAAACCATTTGCCAGAACACATACATTCAACAGTGCAGCAGAAGGTGACAATAAACCTGGATTGCCTTGCTTGGATGTTTAGTAGAATTTTAAGCCCAATTCTTGATTAATGCATAAAGACAAGCTAGTAATTTGTTAAAGAGAACTGAATTCTGGCTTATTCTTTCTCCTGGCCATATGAAAGAAGAGTATAATCCTGTGCTGCTTCCTAGAGGAATAGTTTCAGGTGATATTTGGCTAGTAACCCAGGGTTTTTCCAGAGGATGTCCTATTATCCCCTGTGCTTGTTAATTTCTACATGAATCAATACCATTTGGAGGTTTGGATTGAAGTGTGATGTGAAAACTCTTACTCTTATCTCCATCTACTTGTCCCAAATTCTTGTAACAGGGTATGCAGGAAATTTGGAAATGGATCAAGGTAAAAAAAAAAAAAAAGAGACCTAAGCAAAACAAAACAAAACAAAAAGATGGAGGTGCTTTGGAGAGGGCACCTGATTGTTATAAATGGAGGTTTGCAACCAATCTTAAAGAATATTTTAATCTTTAAATGTGGTCAGATTAAGATCTAACTGTGGAATAAATAGATAGAATTGCCTATAACCAGCAAGCAGTGACCAATATGCAGGAGTCCTCTTTCTCACAATAGGTTCATTTTATAGGTGTTGCATAGGCAATTCTTCACTTGCATCTTTTTTTAGTCTGATTTCTTGCTTTCATGTGAATTGGTGTTCATATCATGCTGGGACTTGAAACCACAATTGATGCTATTTAATGGTATTTTGGCAAATGGTTGCATTATGTCACAGGATTTTATGTATTGTATGTTGACTACCCTTAAAAATGACCTTTTAATCAAATAGATGCTAGTACCAGTGTTTTAGTGACATAGTTCATAAAAAATATAGGGGTGAAAACAAATTGAAGCCATTCCTTGCATTATTGCTATGCCCAGAGAATACCTTGAGGAATAACATCTGCTGTATCAGATATACTTTAAGAAGGAACGCTCTGATAATGTAACAGTCGTAAGATATATTTTACTTCTTTAGTGTATATATGTGTGCATGTCAAAACCAAAAATGTTCTAGCTTTTGGTAATGTTACCACATTGCAAAAGTAGAAACATGGCTTATCTGTTCTCCTCCTTCCCCTTGTTTGATCATTTGCTGAATTATCTACCTTTAGTTATATTGACATTATTTGCTATAACTGCTGCTCTTACTAGTAATTTTTTGTGCAAAAGTGTTTGCTTTTGTTTGGTTGGGAGAGAATTTGTGAGTGTGTATGTTCCAGGGGCTTTTTTTTTTACCACTACCTTGCTTCTAATCGTTTATTTTATTTATTTTCTATCCTGCCTTTATTATTTTTATAAATAACTCAAGGCAGTGAACATGCCTACTACTCCTTCCTCCTCCTATTTTCCCCATAACAACAACCCTGTGAGGTGAGTTGGGCTGAAAGAGAGGGACTGGCCCAAGGTCACCCAGCCGGCTTTCAGGCCTAAGGTGGGACTAGAACTCTCAGTCTCCTGGTTTTCTAGCCCATTGCCTTAACCACTAGGCCAAACTGGTTCTATTTTTTTTCCCCTTGTTTTAGAGATTTTAGCTCCTAAGAAAATCTTTCCTCATGGCTGACAACGGCAATGTGATATTTCGCCAGCAGCTACTATCAATTGATGAAAACTTAGGGAAGGAAGATGTAGAAGACCTGAAATTTCTCTGTTCTGATTTCATCCCATTAAAGAAGCTGGAAACAGTGAAATCAGCCCAGGATATTTTCCAGTTGCTCATCAGTAAAGACTTGTTGAATAGGGATGATACTTTTCTCATAGCAGAGCTTCTCTACATGATGAAGTGTAACTTTCTGCTCCAGAAACTTGCTTATACCAAAGAGATTGTTCAACAACATCTGCCTAAGAGAGGAAGGGTATCCGGATATCGGTGAGTTTTTCAAATAGGAATATAACTTCTGCTTAAAAAGCATTGATTGATGTATTATCTTCCTTCTGAATGGGTAACAGGCATTTTCATGATTTATTTATTTATTTGCATCCTATATCTAAATAAATGCCATCACAGTTCATTGTCCAAAATTCCAGAAGCTTAAACTGAGATGGTAGGCAAGGTGCTAAGGATGAATGTATAACCTTATATAAAAAGAATTAGCTTACATTTTTAGACTTGTCACCCAGACAGATGCTGTATGAAATAGCAGAAGAGCTCACAAAGGATAATGTGAAAGATGCTGCTTTTCTTCTGAGGGACCACCTCCCAAAGAAGCAGTCTACTATGGTGAGTAAACACAGAGACTAATAAACAATAAACATCAAACACATTAAAAGAATACCTGCCAAAAATCTAATTAAAGCAAGAATAATAAAGATAAATTCGAAAAAGTTAAATGAGATTTAAAAACAAACCCACCTCCCCAAGGAAAGAGTACTATAGGTGTGTTGTCAAGAGCAAGAAGGACTGTCCTTAGTCCCTGCAATGAGAGGGGCCTTCACACAGCCCCCCTGAAGATACACAAAATTTGAGAAAATCTTAGAAGGTTGAAATTTTCTGAAATTGTGATGGAATATGTTCCCGAAGGAGGGGGTGATGTGGATTCTGGCGATGTCACTAGTTCCCAGGGAGGAAATGCATTCCAGACAGATAAGAGGCATCGCAGCCCAGACACTGTTGCTGGGAAGGTTAAGAGGTTCAAGGTAGCTCCGTCCTAGAGCCCTTCTAGGTTATTTCCCCTTAGGTTAGTTGAGTGGCTTTAGTCTGGCAAGATTCTGTCTATATGGTGAGAACAATAAAGAACTAGAGTTGGAGATATCGGCTCAGCGTGGTTCTTGACCTGGTTCCTGACAGAAATGCACTCTACGTGTCCATAAAAGCTGTTTGCAAAATCCTAGAGACTGACTTAGGCCTGTGCGGTTTAGGAGGTTTTCATTCTGATTGAAGAAACGTAGGAAGTTGCTTTTGTTTGCTGACAGGTGTGGAAAGACTTGGTGACTCGAGTGGTATAGAAGGCACAATTAAAGCTGTAACTACTGCACTGATTTTTCTCTCCCAGTCGGCTCTGGAGCTGCTGACTTCCCTGGAGAAGAAAAGCCTTCTAATGGAGTCTGACCTGAGTATTCTTGAAAAAATCTGCCAGAAGATAGCACCTCAGCTCCAGAAGAAAATAGTGATGTACAAACAAACAAAAGGTATCTAATTTTGAAAAACACTGCTTACCAAATTCACTGAAGCATGGTACCTCTAAGGAACTTACCTGCAATTGTGAATGTTTATGGGCATCTGTCTTCTGTCGCCATGGTGCTTGACTGAGGACTTAAGAGCCAAGCCAACATGGGTTTCCTAAGTCCACCCTCCTTTTCCTTTGAAGCGAGGGAGGTGGCCTTCCCTTTCCTTCGTTAAACCCTGTTCTCCACTGGTTAGTGATGTCTTTTCTCTGTAGCTCACTAGGAGAAAAAGAGCAGAAAAATAGAGTAGTGAAGGGAGGCAGGGAAAGGGCTTGGGCTTCACTCCATTCCTCCGTATGTCCCACACCTGGGAGAGAAGAGATTAAGGGGAGGGCGATGAGAAGAAAGGAGCCTCGCTTTTCTTTTTCCTCTTTCATCCAGCATCCTCTCCTCACCTGGTTGCTCTTATGCTCCTGTTCGTTGATTGCAAGCGATGTCACACCTGCTCCCAGGTCCGGCTTATGGTCACTCACTCACACACTCACAGCCTGTTGAGGCACGCGGATCTTGTCAGCCCCCCTTGCTTTCTACCTGGATTTTCAAGATAGGTATGGCTAGAGCAGACAAGACACACAGACATACAGACTCATCCACACTTAACCCACGTCCTTCGCAACTAGGCTGCCAGGCACTAGCTAGAGGGATGGAAGCCGCCGAGTCTGGATCCAAAGACGACTCGAGTGGGCGGGCTTCAGGACCCCTTTTACCCCCAAAAGACCTTGCTTTGTTGATTCACAAGACTGGCAGCTACTCTTGCCTTGTTAATTTACAAGTCTGGTAGCTGTTGATGGGATGGGGAAGATTTTCCATGTGCTCAGGCCCAACTTCCTTTGTCTGGTTCGGGTGACTTTTTTTGTTGTTTCCTTAATGACGTATTTCCTTCTTGCCTACCTCCCTAGATAAGAAGGAAACAAGATTTTAGACAAGTTTCCTGGCTTTTTGTCCTCTCTGCTTACATGACTGCTTCATCTTTAGTTATGGCAGCTTCAGCCTAGTCTCACGTATTCCTCCCCTGGGCACAGGGCTGCAACTTGTGGGGGGCAACCAGGGTATGTGCCCTGGGCGCCATGCTGGTGGGGCACCAAAATGAGCGCTGGGGGGGGCACCAAAATGGGCGCGGAATCCATGTTTGCCCCAGGTGACACAGACCCTAGTTGCGGGCCTGCCTGGGCATCGAGTTAAACAGGAGATGCCACAAAATGGGGCTCACTAATCACCCACTCAGAGCATTGCAGGTTTTTTTTCATTGTATTCTTTTCTTTTAATAATAATTTTATTAAGTTTGAAACAAAGATAAAAACTACAAAAAAGAAAAAAACTACAAAAAGAAAAAAACTTATTCTTGCCAATAAGTTTGCTGTCCAGTTGACATGGAGATACAATATTTCAGGAAAACAGATTTAACACATTGAAAGATTGAAGCAATTAATATAAAGGCAAATAATACAAACAGCAAGATTATGATAATTCCTGTTTAAGTTGGGTTGATGGACTGACTTTCCTGGGATGCAGGGCATAGAGAGAGGTCAAGCACCCAATGGCACAAGGCAACCCCCCCACCCCCAAGCTATAGGCTGGGACATGAGTATGTCTCATGCCCACATAACGAAAAGAAACCTTCGGATAAAAAAATAAAGGGGTGGAGGCATAGGAGATATTGTAGACCTTTTCACAGGTAAAGCAGGAGAGTTGGAAGGGTATTTATGATTTTTAAGTTTTTAAGCCAACCTCCCCTGGTTTACCGTGCACCCCAAGGTGCATGGGGAAACCAACCGGATTTCATAGGGACTGTATCCAGCTGAGATGGAGCTTCAGATGGCTGCTAGAATGGTTGGCAGAAAGCCTGCCCATGCATGTGGGTGTTAGAGACAGAGTTTCCTTAACACAGTCTTAATGGTATCATTCATATGTTCACATTTTCCACTGATCTGAGGCCTGTACGACACATGCAGCTTGCATTTGATTTCTAACTGAGGTAAAGGCTTCAAAGAGCTGACTAACTGAAGTAGTGTCCCTCTTGGCTGAAATATGGAGTGGCAGACCCTAGTGACAATAGCCCTGTTGGTACAACAACCTTGCAGTGGTGTCTGCAGTATTATTGCATGTGGGGAAGGCTTCTACCCATTCAGAAAATCTCTCAGTGTAGTCCAGGAAAATTGTGTGCCATGTACCAATCTATCTGTGATCATAGAGTGGGAGTTGCAACTTGGAGTAGTTCTGGTTCTGAACTTGGCATTCCAGGCAGTTAGTGACAGTGGGCTGAACAATGTGTCGATGATTGGGCCATGCTGCAACTTGACATGCCTTTGCCAAGGTTTTCCCTACTCCCTAGAGAGTCATATTGTGCAAGTCCAAAATAATCTGGTCTTTTTCCTCCCAACTTATCACTGCTAAGGCATGTGCCTGTTGGGCAACCTCTAGTTCTGCCTCTTGTGCACCGTAAGAATTTGGTAAAAGAGCCCCTAATTTCAAACCTGTGGTAGAAACAGCAGCCCAAGAGGTATACTGGATCGCCGCCTCCCACCATGAAGCCCCATCAGTAAACCAGATTTCCTGGTCTGGGGTTAGAGAAGATAAAGGGGGTATGGGGTTTTGGGTGGCCCAAACTCCTAGCAAGAAGTTATGCTGCATGCCTCATTCCAGAGTGGAGGCAGAAAGCAGATCAGGATTTTCATTCATTGCGTTTATATAGCCACCCATCTCATATGTGACTCTGGGCGGCATACAATAAAAACAGACTGTAAAAAACAAACATTAAAATTATACCATAATAAAAACTATTATAAAAAATAATAAAACCATTAATATTAAAAAGACTAGGAGAGAGCATCTTGATATTATGTGCAGTGTAGCCATCTCCCCTGAGATCCCTTAACGTCTTAAGGGATTCCCAGAAGGCTGGCAGAGTTGGGGCCAATCTCACCTTGGGGAGAAGGATGTTGGATGAAATGAATGAAACTGCCATTATTCCTATATTTTTTACTGCTATCTTCAGACCACTGCCATCTTTCCTGAACCTTTTTCCCTTCTATGCAAAGAGTTGCACTTAAAAAAAAAACACGCACACATCAAAAAATGTAATCACAAGAGAACCATGAACAATAACAGCCTAACTACAGCCTATTTTTAAGTACTTGCCTGCAGTTAAGGCAGTTGTGAAGCATAACCTAAATATTCTACTTACTGATTCAGTTATATTGTTACAATAATAAAAGAAGGAGAATGGCATTGCAAAAGAATTTCGCACTAAGCTGGGGGAGATTCTGGGGAGTAACCTCCATCTTTGAGCTATTCTATTCTAGCAAAAATACCACTTTCTGAAGCTTAGTTTAATAGGGGATGTATGTGGAAGATTACAGTTTATTTCTCTAGATATCAGAAATTGTATTTTGAAACTAGTAATTAATATGAAGCGCAATCAACGTTAAAAACTGGGGTGTGCTAAAGAATTCCATTTTGTTTGTTCATTGTCAAAAGGCTATGACTCTTCCTTAATCTTGTAGCTGACTTCTAGGGCTTTACAAACCAACTTAAAAAAAATTTAGTGCTTATTTGTGAGGGGGGAAGTGCATTCTTTCCAAACCATTTTATTAACTTTGCCTTGCAGTGCCTTATCAAGGAATCAAAGAAACTGTGCCCTCTCCATTTTGTGGCTTTAACAAACCAACTTTTGGAACCACTTTACTCCAGGTATGCCTTAGGAAATGCTGTCCATTTGTATAAAGCAGCCTTTCTCAACATATTTACCTTGGAGGAACCCTTGAAATAATGTCCAAGTCTCAGGGAACCCTGCATAAAAATTACTATATCTATAGCTCACAGTACATTAGCGTGATCAGTAAGCTGGGTTACAGTGCATAAAAATTCCATCACTGTGAGTGCTAGAATTGTGTGGCGCACAAAGTACATAAAACCTTTTTTCGCATAATCTCTCTTGGAACCCCTAGCAAAGGGGCAGGCCAGCAGATACACTGCAGCACATAGAAATCCCAACTCTTCAAGTGCTAGCATTGCATGATTCACAAAGTTTTAATAGTGATTTTTTTTTTCACTATCTCTTGTGGATCACCTAGCAATCTCTTTCAGAACCCTGGTTGAGAAAGGCTGGTATAGGGTGTTTTAGACTCTTTCTGAATGATGGGTAGGCTGGTGTGGGAAGAGATACTCCTTCAGGTGTTCAGTCCCAGACCATTAGTTACAGGGGTTCTTTAATGCTACTTTTTACTCAGGAGTTTTGATTTCTCCATTACTTTCTGTCTGATTATCTTATTAGGTTTTTTTTTTCAAATTACTAATAATCTTTTATTTAATTTCTGGGTTCTGCACTCCTTGCTTATCAGCCTCACTAACAGTTTTGAATAAATAAAACTTCCCAAAACTTCAGCCTGCTTCCCCCAACCTTGTGTCTCCTAGAGAGAAGGAATGTTAAGAATCCCCAAGTGATGAGAGCAGTTGTACCAGAGGATTGTATTTGCTTGAAAAATAATTAGCACTTGGTATATGACACCAGAAATATTATCTAGAATGTATAAAGGTACTTCAAATTTACGTTGGAAATGTGAACTACAAGAAGGGTCATTTTATCATGCTTGGTGGACGTGTAAAAGAGCTATAAAATTTGGGGCTCAAATACGTACCGCGATTCAGAGGATTTTAAAGATTAATATTCACCTTGAAACCAGAACTTGTCCTCCTGATACTGAAAGATAAACAGGAAAGAGCCATGGAACACTGTTTTTGTATATGATTACTGCATGAGATTACTGTATGCACAAAGGTGGAAAGATTTGGCAATACCTACAATGGAGAAATCTTATAACCACTGTGAAGAAGATCGGAGGCCACTTCTTTATACCTTTTTTGTATCTTTTCTACTTTTCTTTTTTCTTTAATTTCTTCTTTTCTCTTTTGTACTTTTAGCTTTTTCTTTTATTTCTCCCTTTCTCTTTCTTCTTTATCGCTCTAATTTAGTTCATATTAGTTCTTACTGTTGTTAAAACTTTCATATATATAAAATATATATAAAATAATAATATATATAAAATAATAATAATTAACACTAGATTATGGGCAAGTGAGAAGATATTTGACAGTGAGTTCAAAGAAGAAGAGGTTTGGCTTTTTTTTTTTTAATCCATCTGATAAATAGAGGCCATGCTGCATCCTATGACATGGCAGTATTTTATGTTCCACTTCCAGCATATATTAGAGGGAATGTTCAGTATTGTGACCCTTATTAAAGGATACCAAAGTTGGTGATTCTGATTTGGACAAATATCTTTCCTTCTTTCTTCTATTACTCTTGTCTGTCTGCTTGTATTCTTCTTAGATCTCTTTTGTAACATCCATGCTACATCTGTATATCATAAAATGCAAATTATGCCTATTACTTTGTTTAATAGAAGGTACCAATTTGTGATCATATTTTAATGTTCAACCTCACTTTTTCCTTTTAAAAGGCTACAACTAGTATGTATTGATTAAAATTTCCAGCTGGAGGAAATAGATACAGATTTGTATTATGATGAAAGAGATGGGAGTGAAATGGAACAAAGAATATTCTACAAATAGACCATGTCCTAACATCCTTGATCTTGTTCCTTTTCCTGGTCAGACTTCTAGAGAATTTGCTAGTAAATTTTTAGCCCAGTTGAGCTGGTTTAGAATGCAATCTTGTGCACAGTTACATAGGAATAGGCTACTTAAATGCAAAGAAGGCATTCTTCTGAGTAGATATGCCCAGAAATTCTTCATCTTAATTATTTTTTTTGTTTCCTATGCAGGATCCTCTTCTGCCGAAGAATCATGGCAAGTAGTTTTGTACTGAACTAAAATGTTCCGGTTTTCCTAATCTGCCCTTTAGATTTAAGTTTTTGGCAAAACTTTCTTGCCATTCATCTCAGCTTTGTAAGGTGTCCTGTATGCTCAGTAATAGTCCCACCAACGTCTGTGCCAAGAGAAGAGAAATACGGCTCCAATAGGCTGGTCGAGTGGTCCCCAATCTTTTGGTCTAAAGAGTTATTTGAATAATGTTGTCTTGCAGCCAGAATACTTTTGGTTCTGCTTTCTATGTACAGTCCTGAAGAGACTAGAAATATAACCAGAGGTCCCTTTCCATGTTTGTTTTCTCATAGTGGCAGTGAAATTAATAGGCTGGGATAGGGCACCGAAAGAAAATAGGAACCTGGATTTGGAAATAACAATAAGCTGTAGTTAACACAATGTAAGATTTGTACACATTGGCTACAAACTGTGATTTTATTTTGGGAATCAGCCATGGCAAAATGTTATGTAGAAAATCAGCTAGTGTTTGAGATAAAGCCCTAAGGCAAGCAATAAAATAAATGGTAATATATTAATTTTCCTTTCCTTCTTAGAACTCCCTTGCACTGAAGAATTTGGGAGCCTGGAAGAGCATATTAGAAATTTTCATTCTTTAGCTGAAAATCAAGGTTTGTTTAGAAGTTTTCTATGAGTGGAGCCTTTTATTCTGCTTAACTATAGTTTTAAGGTAAATAGCTGCTTTGGTTGAGCTTGAATTAAGCTAGGAGCTGTTCAGACTTCACTACAGTAGAATACAAAAATGTATCCAGTGTTCTTCTCATCCTGGGCATAGAAGAAATGAGAAAGGGGGGAAATATAGAGTGCCTTAAGATCCTCAAAGAGCCTTTTGTTAGAGTGAGATGTGAGGTTGGTACACATGCCTGGTACTCCCATCAAAACATATTTATGTGTTATACCCAGACTGACATTTCAGCAGTCTTTTTAATGATTTTTCCTATTCTTCTAGAAATCTCTATGAGATTCATGTATGACAAGAGATTGATGATCCTTTAGGGCTACAAATCATATAACAAGTATGGGTCATGCTGACTGGAACTGATGGGAGTTGCTTTGATCCAGAATATCCAGAAGACATCCAGTTTCCTCCGTGCTTTTTCCCAGAAGATACTTCAGCATTCTGACCCTTTTTGTTTGCTTAATCTACTCACTTAAATAGTTTGTGATCTGTTTTTAAAATTAATTTAATCTCATTTTAAATTGAGTGTATTGTGAATATTCTATTTTTATTTCATACTTTTGTGAATTGCCAAAAGTCATGGCAGGTGGCAGAATTCTTTTATATGTTAAACAAATACATGTTTGTGCTGCTCAAAGGATCTTTTAAACAATCAATAGTACCTTCATACCACATTTTTCACACTGGAGTCACTATAACATTGAGTAAAGTTATCAATTAGTTATTGGCTTTCTCCTCCAACTATCTGTACTTTGTATTGGAGTTGATATCCCTATTTATGAGAAAGCTGCCTGCCAGTCAGGAAAGAAAGAAAATATTGGCCCCAAAAATATTTAATTGAAAGAAACTAGGGGGAAATCACATTTTTGTCTTTTTGTGGAAATACTTTCATTATTATCTAGAGTATTCTACTCTCAAAAGATTAAATGGAGATAAGATAAATCTTATCAAGTGTATTTAAGGGTTTCTTTGTACTTTTTTTAGTTGTCAAGGCAGAACCAATATTTGATCCCTCAGGACCGAGCTTAAAACAAGCTGTCAGGAAGAATGAAGCTGCAGCAGAGGTTTGTACCTTCTAAATTGTTTCTTGCATATCCCAATCAATCATTATATGTATTGGCATAACATTTGTCCCAAACCTAGCTGTTTAATGTATTTTATGTTGGCCAATCCTTAACTTTTAAATGTCCTTTTACAGAATGGGCAATAGGAAGCCCTTCAGATGTTATTAAACTTCAGTTCTCCTCAGACCCAGTAAGCCAGTCTAATAGCCAGGATTCATGAGAATTGTAGTCCAACAACATCATGCCAACTGTTGCTCTCCCCACCTTGCCATAACTTTGTTCATTTGCTTTATATGTGAGGACCTGACACCTAGTTGTCTTCAACTCGGGCCTCATTTCTAGAAGCAATCAGAGTAAGCTAGATTCACTAGAGGAGTGGTCTGGGATGACTCTGAGGTGGTTGGTCCTTCAAAAAAAATGTCCAATTTGCAGGTTATAATAGTGATGTTGATTTTAAGGGCAATGTATCGTGCATGCTAGATGTTGGTGGCAAATATCGTACGAAGCCTGTAATTAAAAGCAGGGAATTGAAAGTCACCAATGTTAAGATATAATATGGACCAGACAGACCTTGGGTCTGACTTAGCAGGACCATTGTTAAAGCCCAGTTGGTTTTCCAGCAATTGAGAAAGGAAGTTGGTGTGGACTAGGCTGTCTCAATCAAAGATATCTTATTAGGGTTCCAGACACTGTTGCAAAACAACTGAAGCTCATTGATATTTAAATGTGTTTATAGCTGTCAACCCTATAAGATAGACCAGACCAGGAAAGCAATGCCATATAGGACTAAAACTACTTTTATTGGAACAGAACCTTTCAAGTCTGAATGTGCTTCTCCCTTCCCTCCCTTTATCTTTGTGTGAATTAGGGAGAGGCCTGAAATATTTTCTCAAAGTAGTTTCTTGGGACGGACTCAAGCCACACTTGTCTGATCATTGCCTTGGTAGAGGCTCTTCCTCCTGTCCTTTAAGACCATTCCCTATGCCGTCTATAATATATATAATATAAGCTTTCAGAGTAATGCTAATATTATGAAGACCTTATAGACCAAAATCTGATACTCTTCTTCTGTCCTTCATTCTACAGAGGCCATCTCAGTATAAAATGGATGGGCAGTGCAGAGGATATTGCCTCATTATTAACAATGTGAATTTTGAGGGTGGTCTCAGAAGAAGGAACGGATCTGAGAAGGATGCCAGTAAGTGGCTTAAAGCGGTGCTTATACTGGGGTGTCCCCTTTCTTTTTTTAATTGCTTGAACATCTTTCTATAAAGTGCTTTAACTTTACAGAGCAGCAAATGATTACTAGTCTGTACTTTTTATGTGGTTTAAGACTATAAAAGCTTTTTAGTTTTTGTTGTTGTTGCTGCCTGTGTCCAGTTTTTAAATTTTTTTATTTAACTTTATTTTTAAACTGCCACTTTATTCCACAGAAGATGCCAGGCAAGAGTTTTATTATTTAGAGATGATTAGCTTGATGAAGATAAACAAATGGAACTGGGATGTGTGCAGATGAAAATAAGTTAGTTTTCATGGATTGGAGCGATCATACTGCAACTTCCACATTAACCTTGTGGAAAGGACGACAGTGGCAATTCTTTTCCCATCAACTTTCTCATAATATACTACAGATAGTCCTCTCTCACCAACTGCAGTTGGGATCGGCAACTCCATTGCTAAGCGATGTGGTCGTTAAATGAAAAGTCACGTGACTATGCCCAACTTACAATGTCGGTTCGTCAGTTCCAGCTGCAGTCGTTGAGTGAATCACCAGAGGTCATTAAGCACAATATCATGCAACCGGAACTTGTGATTTGCTGCTGGTTTCCCCATTGTCTTTGTTTGTCAGAAGCCAGCTGTGTGAAGTGCACAAATGGCAATCAGGTGACCATGGGATGCTGCAACCTTCATAAATGCTGGTTGCCAAGCTCCCGAATCACAATCATGTGACCACGGGGATGCTGTGACAGCCACAACTTTGAAGGCTGGTTATAAGTCTCCTTGTTCAGCACTGTCATAACTTTGAATGGTCGTTGAATGAGTGGTTGGTAAGTGAGGACTACCTGTATACTATTACTTCTGCTCCTAAATGTTGAGCATACGCAAGATGTCTGCAGTAGTGATTAATGAAGGGTTCGGATGATAGCCATTAGCTGTATATTATATTTTTTTCACATTTGCTGTCCACCTTTAAGCCCTTCCTGTTCAGTGAAGAAAGGTCAGAGATGCAAGGGATCACGCTGGTGTTTACAATTCCACAGCTTCTCTGCAAATTCCACCAGAATATTGAAATAGAGCTATAGGCTCCCTGTGAATCTGTAGTCAAGTTCCTCTACAGGTCATTAATCATTTTGTGCATTTATATCATGTTTAGAAGAGGTAAGTAGGCAAGGGCAGTCTCACAGTCATAAGCCTAATTCTACTAGATTACCAAAAAATACAGTTTTGTTAGTAATTGTTAAATCTGTTTTATCCTAAAACTGCAGGAATAGAAACTGTAGGCATGTTTTTTGTGTAATTTAAATCCATGTAAATGGCACATCCACTGTGTTTATTGCCATTATTTCATATTAAACTCTTTACCTTGTTTCTGTGTTACAGTGGAGCTGAAACATGTGTTCACCTGGCTTGGGTTCAAAGTGGAAAAGTATGACAACCAGACTTCCATTGAAATTGAAAAACTTTTGCAGGACTGGCAGACTTCTGAGAATTGGAAAGACAGTGACTGTCTGATATGCTGCATTTTATCTCATGGAGTATCTGGGAAAATTTATGGGACAGATGCATGTCTGATTCCAATCCGTACGATCATGTCCTATTTCACAGCCAACCAATGCCCACTGCTGGCTCAGAAACCTAAGCTCTTCTTCATCCAGGCATGTCAGGGTGGAAAGGCACAACAGCCTGTCTACCTCCAAGCAGACAGCAACAATTCCATCTCACTTGAACCAGATGCACAGAGTTCAGGATTTGTCTCTTCCCACCAGCTGACCTCAAGTATTCCAGCTGAAGCAGATTTCCTGCTTGGCATGGCCACTGTAGATGGTTACCTCTCCTTCCGGCATGTACATCAAGGGACTTGGTACATTCAGGCTCTTTGCAATAAGCTGCAACTCCTGGTGCCAAGGTAAGATTCATGTCACATGGTAGCCTTCTTCTCTTTAACACGAGTGCTCTGAATGAACTACCAAGTATAGATTCATGAGTTGTTAGTAGGCCAATTAGCCAATTCTAATGGACTTTTCACACAATTTTCAATCATTTCATAACTTCATTTCTTTCAAAACATTTCTATAATGGCCTTGGGAACCAGCTCAAAATCCTGATAGCACAGTCTTGCCTGAGTTAGGGACTATAATGAAATAACTGAATTGAGAGTATAAATATATTTTAAATGGTAAAAGAACAGTCAGAATTCTTCACATGTCAAAATAGTTTCCAACAAATTAAAATGACTGAGGGAATAAGAGTGTTTTCAGAGGAAGTAAGAGTATTTTTGCCTGGAGGAGGGAGGGAGGGAGGGCAACAGAGCCACTGAGACTGTCCTAGAAGGAGACAACATCAGAAGAACCTCAATAGTGTCATTTGTGGATTGGGGGCTCGTGTGTCTTGCCATTTTTCATCTAAGGTAGGGATGAAAGTGGTTGTCTAACAAGTTTCTATAAGCAACTGGAGCAAACTATCAACTTACCCCTTTTCCATACAAAATCAGAAGAGTCCCAGAGGTCTTGGTGATGCAATCTCATTTTGCATCCTGCACTGACCAAGCTGAACCCTCCATGACATGAGGAGTTTCTATCAAGGGATCTCTTGTACCAGATGTCTTATGGGTCTGAGACACTTTCTTTGGCATGGTTCATTGTTGTATGAGTGGCTATTGCTTAGTTGCCAGGGCTCCCCAGAAAATGAGATATTCTTAGATACTCAAGTAATGATATGGACAATGCAGGATCTAAACATAGCTTGAAAAGGGTGACAATTTCTGATCTAGTAAAGTAAGTACTATAATATCCTTAAGAATACTAGGTATCATTCTCCATGTATGGCCAATTTTAAGCTAAAACTATGCTAGTTTTGTATTTAAAGCTGGCTTTCCCAAAATGAGGGTTTATTTATTTATTTATTATTTATTATTCAAATTTTGCTACCGCCCATCTCCCCCAAAAGAGGAACTCTGGGCGGGTTGAAGTAGGAAGAGCTGGCAATTACTATCTTAGCAGCTTTTTAAATAAGGAGAAAGTCAGATTAACAAATAATGGCTCTGGCTATTAACCTTCTTCATATGATCTCTGTTATATAAAAAGGGAATCTAGTTACGTGGTAAGAGAAGTAAAACTGCTTTGGATCAACAGGGGCACATTCGTTGTACCCATCAGCAGCCTCACACCATAGTTGTGTGGTCCCTGGGAAATAGTATTTTTGAATTAAGGAGGTACAAGGCAGCAATATATTGCACACTGTCTCCATCTCCTTAATTCCTCTTGAAGTCAGAGTTATATTTTCTTGAAACCCATATAGCTCTTTTAGATACAGCGAGTGCATCCATGCTGATCTAAAGCACTTTTCCTGCTTTGAATCTGAATACTGCAGACTTCTACTTAGCATCATGGAAGAAAACGGCCTGTTAATTTATTTTTCCAGTTCTGTTGTAGAGGGAAGGGACTTCATACATTTGAATGCTTTTTGAAATGTCTGGTAACCATTGTAGAACTTTAATTTATGTCAAAAATCAGGCCCCATAGGTCAATCACAATGCGTTTGTTTGTTTATAAGAGAAAATGTTACTGTACTTAGGAATGTTCAGAGGTCATGAGTCAAATGAGCAAAATATTCAGAAGAAAATAGCAACCAATCTGAATGTTAAATGTAATTTGTATAATAAATTGTCAATGGGCCTGACTTTTGGTACACCCTGTATATTACTTTACATGCACCATAACTGCAGTTCCTTGGATAGTTAAGACATGTAATACAAATTAAAGATGTAAAAACCAACAATGAAAAATAGGTTTCCTGCATGCATCTGTTAGCTCTAAAGGTAAAATACATCTGCAAGAAAAGTGTGCACTTAATTCTGCAGTGGGAGAGGGAAATGAAACAAAACCCTTCAAACCATGTGGCTCCTGAATAGATTGGCAATTTTATTTATTACGTGGTTACGACTTGCCTTTTCCTCAGGAATTCAAGGTGCTGACCTGGGGATCTCCCTTCATTTTATCCCCACAACCATAATCCTGTGAGGTAGGGTGAGCTGGGAGAACGTGACTGGCCCAGAGTCACCCAGGGAACTCCCGTAGCCCTTGGCCTGGGTCTCCCAGACCTCCTCCAACATCTTGGCCACGACACCATGCTGGCTCCAGTAATCTTGGTGCTGGATAGGTAGCGGGGGGAGAGAGAGTATAACTTCCTGGTTGCAGAGAAGGTGGGGCCTAAGGAATTTCCAACATGCTAGAGAATTTGTCTCCAGGCCTAAATCTGCAGTTGGTCTTGTGCTTCCTGACTTGAAATTATATTCGTTTATAATCCAGTGATAATATGAAAGTGCAAAGTAAAAATTGACATTTAATTGGTGTTTGTTTTCTTCTCTTCAGAGGTGAAGATATATTATCCATTCTTACAGAAGTCAATGAAGAAGTGAGCAAACGTGCAGATGTTCAAGGCCTAAAGAAACAGATGCCACAACCAGCTTATACTCTCAGGAAAAAATTGATCTTCCCTGTGCCTCAAGATCCTTTTGTACCATCAGAGCAGAGTTCAGACATGCAATAATTTAGATTGCTGGGGACTTACAGAGAAAAGAGCAGTGAGTTCAAATAGAGTTTACCCTTCTCTCATGCTTTCATTCATTCTTTGTTGTGCTTTGAACGCTGTTGCCTTCACAAAGCTATCTGATGCTGAAGAATACGAACAGGCAGGCACTCTCCCCATCTGCCACTCACTGCATGTCACAGTGGATTTGGATGATCAGCACGTTTGTTGAGTGAGCCCGCTTTTATAGAGCTGAAGGTGATCTCACCAGGTTTGCTTGATGGGGAAGGAGCATACTGCAAAACCACTGATGCTCAGGAATGAATCTCCAAGCCCAGGAGCAACCGTTGGGAGTTAAACACAGTGTGGTTTTTTAACAGTACCACATTGCAATGAATAAATTAACATGTGCCTCAGCTATTAAACAGAGTGGATACTGTGTGTATTTAGTGCTTACTGGCGAGTAGATGCAGTTTGCAGACCTACTGCCACAATGCTGCCTTACATTAAGAGGCCTCCATTCTAGATGTTGCCTAAGTTCCAACTCCTTGCAAGAAGTTGATGAAGTTAAGAACAAAATCCCTGTAAAAGGCAGCAGCTGGTAGCTCTGTTGCCCCTGTTCAATGGGAAAATGTTTCCTCTAGTCCACAGGATATATGTATATTGTAAATTTACAGTTGTAAATTGTACATCTGAAGAGTTGCATTACAGTGAGGATGAGAGGAAGTAAGGCAAAATGAGAAATCACAAAGCAGTGTTTTTAGAGCAGAGAGAAGACTTCAACAAGGAAATAACGTATACAGGGGGATTGCAAAGACTGGCAAAGGAGGACCCAAAGAGGCCAAGTTCAAGCCATTAAAAAATGAAAATTGTATCAGAAGAGAAATAATAGAAAAGTCTTGATTTGCTGTATGTTTTGAAAAGAAGTTCTTGCATAAATCCTCTAGATAATAGGCAGATTATCTAGAGTCATATTGCAGGAATAAACTAGGTATGTGCAGAATTTTGGATTCAGAGCCAAATAGGCAGTTTGGGGCAGACCTGGGGGCATATCCACACCTTAAAGAAGCTGTCTTTACATGCCCAGGAGCCATCCAATCCCAGGAAAATATGGGTTAAGGAAGCATCAACAGTACCTTTTGGCTTCAGATATGAAGTGCTACAAATCTCTAAATTGAGCTTTTTTAATTGATTTTATTTTTAATTGATTTTATTTTAAATACATTGTGCAACAGTTGCCAAACATGAGAACGGTCCTGGATAGGTGGGTGTACAACCCCAGGTGGGTCTACAAGGAACTACTGGAGCCGATTCATAAAAATTCAGTGCAGAAGCTCGCGTCCCTGATATTTAAAGTAATACTGTAGCAAATAGTATTTTAGTTATAATCCGTCAGTCTATGTTTCAGTTTATGCTGAGTCATTTAGCTGTACATTTAAATCTACAGGACCAGGTTATGCCTTTTTTATAGTGTATGTTTTAACCTGTCCACCATCTGGCCAGGGAAACATTTATTCCATGTATCAACTGATGATGGCAAAAACATGGCACAAAATTACTGGGCAGTAGCTAATAAAAATAAAGAACGTAATGGTAAATGTATGTAAATAATCTTTGACACTTCTGGGGTTCCAGCTTCGGCTTGATGTTCCGAAGAAACAGCTTCACACCAGTCTCCCATAAGCCAATTTTTCATTTACAGTCCTAATCAAACATCCCCAAAATGCTACTTTTTTGGGCACGTTCATTAAATATCTCTTCATTCTTCTCAATAAGCTTGCGCCTGTGGGGGGGGGGAAAGCAATATTTTTTTTTCTGCCTTTGTACAGAGACTGCAGAGCTTATAGTGTGCCAGATGTTGGAAACCATTTCCCTCAATCCCAGGCAGCATAGGGGATTCGGGTTTGACAATCCCCCCACCCCCGCCCCCTGTTGTGCAATCCAGTACACAATCAAGTGAAAGCTGCTTTATAAGAAGCTGGTTGAAATTCTGTGCTAAAATAACTAGAAGTATCAAATGTTTTGTTTGGCCAAGTCACAACCATACGTGGCAAGGCCACCCGTGTACCACAGCATAAGATGTGTGTCTTGAATTGATTTATAAATTCAGTTTACCAAACTGGGTCATGGGAAAATCCGCCAAATTTGTAGGCTTGATTCTCTGTGATGTTAAAGACTCTTTTGTATAAGGAGTGCCACAAAGTCACATCTGAGCCTGTTTTTTAAAAGTTGGTTTGGAGACCCTATGATTAGATAAAAATGCTTGGAAGCTACAGGAACAGTTGTGTTTTGGAACAAAAGTCTAGGCAGAGCTTAACTTCAGTACAGCTTTTTCCAAGCTGTCACCTTCCACATATAATAGCTATGATCCTTAGTGGAGTCATTAACCTGGGAGTAATTCCTCTTGAAACAATGGGACTTACTTTTGACAATCCATGTATATAAGCATGCTATTAAGTCACATGGAGACTCATAGAATCAGACCTCATCATGAATATTGTTACCAACTCCCTCGTTTTCTCAAAAGCAAATTCAATCAATTGTTCTAAAGAGAGGGAATACTGCAACTGGAATTTTAACTATTAAATCAATGCACAATGCAATTATGTAATTATTGAATGTTACTGCGTGCTTTTGGTATGTATTTCTTTTTTCAAGTAGTTCTAACAATTTCAAAGGTTTATTTTAATGGCAAATACTTCCAAGGACAGCAAATTTAGCCATGCAGCTTCATAGTCATTAAGGCTTTCTGAAATCTCCCCTTGCCTCCCTACATCTTTGCCCTTGTCAACCCCAAACTAAAAATGCTTCCAAAATGGTGAATTTTGCAAATAAGCTAACCAAGCTAATTACATGCAAGTATTCAGAATAATTTGATCATAGAACATACATTTTCTATAGAACATCTAATCTTCATAAGGGAATAGCAGTCTTCTCACCCACACAAAGTCAAATAATTTAAGTCAGTAATATATAAATATCTATTGGAAATGTTACCACGATTTGTTCCACATACTTCTATAGGAATCTGCAATGCTTAACAAAACCCTTTCAGAAAACTTACTGTCTGGGATTTTACTAGATTTTCCCCCCCACCTCAAAATGTTGTTTTCTTCTGTCAAAGAAGCTACATTAATTCGATATTTCTCTTCAACTTCTACAACTTTTTGTTGGATAGTTTTTCCCATGTCTGCCAAGCTGGCTTTCTGTGGTGGAGAAAACAAAATGGGTTTTGGAAACTTGGGAAGTAACATAAATTTCCTTATGCCAACTTCTATCATCAATGAAATTTCTTGCTATCATTCAGAAGGCACTGATATCTGAGCACTTTTTAAGTTAGCATTGAACTAGAGAATTTTTATCTTAATATAAGAGGCTTTGGGGCCATTTCTTTTTAGAGGGAGTCATCTGCTAGGTCACCAACAAAGAAAGTGTGGATTTCTAACTGATGGTCCCAAAGTAGAAACCTGAACAAAATTACCGTAGCTTAAAAGCACTGCAGCACTGCTGGTTGATCTTATCTTTGTTGGTATTTAACAACCCAGATTTTAACTTTGGTTTTTTTTCCATAATGAGCTTTTCTTCTTTGTTTTTTGGCTACAAAGTGGTGGTGTCTGCATATCTCACATTGTTAATGTTCTGATCTCCAGTTTTAATTCCAGCTGTCAGCTCTACTAATCCTGCCATTCTTATATCCTATTCCCTGCATACAGTATGCATTCCTTTAAAAATCTCTTCTCCAGATTCAGTCTCAATATCTTGTTCATGTAACAGTTTCTCAGAATAATAATCAGGTGTTCTGATGCACCCATTAGCTTTGCTATATTCCACATTCTAGTATTACGTACATAATCAAAAATCTTGCTGTACTTAATAAAGCAAAGATAAATCTTATATTATTTTGCTCTCTCCATTAGTTATGTTAGTTACCTATTCTCATGTGCTGCTCTCCCCATATGTTTGATTTATTTATTTATTTATTTATTTATTCAATTTGTCTCCGCCCATCTCCTCCCATCGCCCCTTGTTAAGCAAAACTTTGCTTGCATGAGGAATTAATGCGGTGGTTCAATGATTTGCACGTTCTCTTGCCTCTGACTTCTTTGGCAGGAGAAAGTGATAAGCAAATAAAGGTGAGTTGCAGAAGTAATTAATGCTCCATGGCAAGGGAGGCTACCCATGGGGGCTATAGCAGTGGGATACAAAGAGAAAACCAGGGGCAATTGAAACAAACTATAGCAAAAATTAACTAGACTGCGTTCCAGAGCATTCTCAGTGATGTAGCATTTGGAGAATGGCACATTATCAGAGCAGAAAGTTTGCTTATTTCCTTTTGGTTTGATAGGGAAAAGATAAATATTTTATGAATAACGCCCATTCCAAGAACATCAGTGAAGCAATGGCTGAACCTGGGGCTTGGCTTTGCTGGTGCTGCAGAATTGCACATGGTGGTACTCTTCACCAAAGGCCAGAGGATTTATTGGAAGGAAAAAAGATACACATTTACTGTTAGTGCAGATAAAAGCTCTCCAGCTGTAGAGGTAAAGAAAAGTGCCTAGCAGGGGAGCGAGGCCAATCGGAAGGTCCTGCCTCTGGCCTTTGAGGAAGAGCATTCCAGGCGAAAAGGAGACTAACCCATCCCCAAAGCAGCAGAAGGAGCCAGGAGCTTGCTGTCCTCCTCCAGGATTGCAGAGTGAGATACTTGGACCCCATTCTGGGAAGGGGCCAATGCTGCTGGGTACATGGATGTGTAGGATTATTCCTATTCTGAACTGTTGTAGTAGATTACCAAAAGGAAAGGCATGCTGTCAATCTTTTCAAAAAATAATCTTTTTTTGGTCTAGTGGGTAAGGCAACAGGCTAGAAACCAGGAGACAGAGAGTTCTAGTCCCGCCTTAGGCATGGAAGCCGGCTGGGTGACCTCGGGCCAGTCCCTCTCCCTCAGCCCAACCCACCTCACAGGGTTGCTATTGTGGGGAAAATAGGAGGAGGAAGGAGTATTAGGTATGTTTGCTGCCTTGAGTTATTTATAAAAATAATAATAAAGGTGAGATAGAAAATAAATAAAATAAATCTGCTCTTGCCACCAGCAAGGAGAGAGTAAAGTTAGACAAATTTCAAAAGGGTAGTCATATATCACAGATCTCACCTCCTTCTGAAGGTCTCTCTCTGTTCTGTGAAGAGATGAAGCAATAGCAGTAAGAGTTTCGTTCTTCTCCTTCAGTTCATTCTCCAATGTCTTTTATTGAATAAAAACATTTTAAAAAATTATTTCAAGCATTTATATCACATTTCCACAGATGTTCCAAGAAAATGTGCAACTTTGTTTGACAGTAAAATAAATAAGCCTGCTTATCAGGAATAATATCCCAGGCAATACTTTGCATGCCAGGGTAGAAATGCTCTCTGTGTGAGTGATTTAAAAAGCTCCAAATCTCATGACATCTCGTTCCAAAAATTCAAGTACTTAAAAAAATTACATTGGTTTTTAATTCATATTGGAATTTAGGGGGCACCATGGTGCCTGCTGAATTACCTAGCGACACATCCCTTCCTTCCTCTAACAGGCAAAACTGTCGGCAACTTACTGCCCTCATGTTTGGACTACAATTCTCACAAGCTCTTGCCACTTGCCTCACTGGAGCTGATGGAATTGAAATCGGCTTACCTATCCAATCCAATCAAAGTTGTTACGGGATAGGAAATATTTATGCAGTATACAAAAGAGTCCATTGGCCAAAGGAGTCTTACTCATCTGAAGTAGGAGTTGGATAGACCTCAAGTCCCTAACTAATTTTTTTTTATTGGATCTTTACCTTTTCTTCACATCTTCACCAGTGTGTTGGTGAAGATCAACTACGCACTGCCTTGGTAACCTCAACAGTTAAGGTTTTTCTAACCCACCAATAAGCCATTTCATGAAAGACCTAGCACAACCCAGGCATAAGCTTTCATAAACTATAACTCACTTCATCAGATGTATTGAGTGGCTAGGCTGATGTAGGATTTAAATTGGGGTAAGGTGGAGAGGAAAGGAAGGGGAAGATAGGGTGGTTATGCAGATGTAGGTTACATGTGAGACAGATTACATGTTCTCTGCCTCCTCTGGCCTGTAACGTCTCCCTTTTTGTCTCTATGTTAAAGGCTGCAATGAATGGGCAAACACCCATTCGCTCACACAAGGTAGGCAAGCCCTTTGCTCTCCCACATTCACTCAGCTTCTTGAAAATTGACAGCTGATTCCCAAGCATGGAATTAACATCTTCTCTACAAAGCACACTTGCAAAGGCATGAGTGGGTAAGGGAGACAAGTCCAGACTTCCCCAGGCAAAACAAAATGCCTTATTCCATCTCACCGAAACTGTTTGGACATTTGGCTACCCAAGCTAAAAGAAAGTTTTACTTTTCTTTATTTCTAATAAAACTGATTTTAAATCACAAGACTGATGTTTTTATTGTCGTCTCCTCAAAGGGAGACAGGGTTCCTGTTCTCTGGCCACATGTCTCAGTGCTATTAGGGTAAGGAGATAGTGATACAGAATTGGTTTTCCTTGTCATTATTATGATTATTATCACCATTGTTATTATCACCATCATTATTATGGTTACAAATAAATTAAGCTCCTGGGCTGTGAGAGCCCCCTCTCTCCAACAAGCTTGGGTTAAGAGGAGGAGCCTGAACGAGGCATTCTTTCCTCCAGGAAGATAGGTAGGCAGCAGGAAATGGCTACAGTGCATGATTCATAACCAGAAGCTGCATCAGCACCATACACCCAGATATGGGTGGGTGGGTGGGGGGGGAGGCACAGCTGAGAGGATTAAGGCCACTCGTATATATTGCCACAGCATCATGTTCTCATCTTTTCAATGCCAATGGAAATATTCATTAATTCTTTGGATTTTCCTCATGCTCTTGCCATCTAGACAAGCTCTAGAATCTTGAGCTTGTGTTTTCCTTCAGCGTTTCTCTAACAATAGTGCCAATGTTCAAGTGTTGGTATAATTTAGCCAAACAACAGTGCTCCCATTTCTATTCTCACACACTGCACATGAGTAACATCAACATTGGCAGCTTTCCTCAGAGACATTCCCCACTGGAACTATATTGGCAGCCAGATGAGCTCAGCCCACCCACCCCATCCAGTCTTATAGATGGGACCAGTACTTAGGTACTCCAACTTCTCTTTGGTCATCTTAGGACAGCTAGACCTTCCCCAGATAAAGATTATTACTGATCCATATACTGTATGTGACTCATAAGAGATCACAATGAAGAACTGCTTATTTTCCTGTAAATGTAGTTTAGGTGATCATCTGTGACTTCACAAAATTTTATCCTCTTAAAATTTTGGTCTCAAGTGATCTCACTGTTCCCTTCAAATCCCCTGTGATGGTCTTAGGAACTGTAAAAGTTGTTATCTGGGAGCTTCACCTGGTTGCTTAGTATGCATGGAGGGTGGGGTTCCTGTGAAACAACTCTGTAAACTCTAGAAGTTCAAAACTAGGTTCTGCATAGATGCAGAATCCATGTGTACAAATTCACAGATGACCACTTGAAGAACTGCAGTGGCAGGGAATAAACTGGTTCTTGATTTGTATATACTGGTACTGAACTTAAAATTTAGTAGTCAAAAGGAGGTTATCAAAAAGGAAGAATGTATTGGCAAACTTGCCAGATTTCCCATTAACAGAAACAGAAGAAACCATTAGGTTTGCTTCATGGTTTAAAAGGCATTACAGTCAGGGTCTGCTGGACCTAATCCAAAATACTAAAGCAAATACAAGTTTAATAAATTATTATTGCTATTCCCACTGATAACTCTCATTTTCCCCAACTAGCAGGTAGAATATCGGGGGAGTTACATCTAATACATATAAAGGGGAAGCCTATGATAGACCATTTGGTTTCTACTTATTAAATAAGTGCCTCAATTGCAATTTTTTTTAATCAACACACATGCCTTGATTTTGACATTTAACTCTTCTATATTTTCCAAGGCCATTTGGTACTTCTTCTGAAATTCCTGGAAAAGAAAAAGAAAAAGAAAAGGATAGGGAATTAATAGAAAAAATATACCTGAAATAAACTTTTAATTCTTAATTTTTCTGTGGGCTCCCAATGAAGTCTTGGGGTGCATCTCCTTTTATGCAGCTCAGTTCACACTCTGACTAGCTATGCACTGAATGAAACTAATTTGTACAGCAATTCTATGTGATAATAGGAAAAAAACAGGCTTGCTAGATTCACTTCCTGAACAGCTAGCAATGGTAAACTTTTAACATTATTTTGCGATTTTTTTCGTGACTCGATCATGCGCTACTCAAGCGCAGACTGTGTAGGTAGAAACAATGGAACACTGTGTAGGGGAGGGGGCAGGAACCACGCTGAGACAAGGAATAGGTCTCTAGTGTTTTATTACTGCTACAGTAGACAGAAAATCCTACCAAACTGAAGAAGTGTGAGAAAACCCATACAGATAAACCCCAAAAGTCAAGGCGGGTCTGTTCTGTGTCTCTTTGAATCCTCGCTACTACGCATGCGTTTTCCCCCCTGGATAGGGGCCCCCTCCTGCTCACCATCAGTGCTCATAACACCGCCACCCGCTACACAGCTAGCTTGTGGCGACTTGGCGTTATATATCATATTTCAACCTACCTACACGTGTTCTGTGACAACAGGCATTTATTGTTATTACCATAAAGTAGACATGTAAGTTTTCTTATTTGATTATTAAATTTTGCTTTATTTATTTGCCTACCTAACAATTTATCATGGGCTTGTGTTATTTCTTAAAAAATATATTTATTCCTAAATAAATTTATTCCAGCATGGCTTCAACATCATTTCAACAGAAAACAGAACCCCAGAAAGAAAATAAAAAAAGAAAAATTGCAGATGAAGGAAGAATATTCAATGAAAAATGGACAGATTAGTACTTTTTTGTCGAGACAAATATTAAGGCATTATGTTTAATTTGTAGGGAAAATGTGTCAGTTTTCAAAGACTACAATTTGAAAAGGCATCATATGGAAAAACATGCTGCCAAATTTGAAGCGTATCAAGGAATTTGTCATAAAGACAAATTAGCAGTACTGACAAAAAGTCTGTGTCTCAACAATTTTTTTTTTAAGTCACAACTCAAAAGAACTCTATTAGAAAAGTCAGTTATTTGGTAGCAAATCTGATTGCAAAAAAAATCAAAACCATTTACCGATGGTGAATTTATTAAGCAATATATGGAAAGCATGGCAGATATAATTTGTCCTGATAAAAAAAAGCGATTTTTCTAAAATCTGTTTGTCTCACCAGACTATAGCCAGGCGAATTGAAGAAACAGGAAAATCTATCAAAAGAGGTTTGAAGAATAAAGCTGCTAATTTCAAATTTTATGCTTGGCGATGGATGAAAGTACTGATGCTACAGATACGGCTCAACTTGCCATTTTTATTAGAGGTATTGATAACGAATATAATGTCACTGAAGAAATGGCTTCTTTGGTGCTATTAAAAGAAACAATTAAATCTCTTGATTTGTACAAAGCAGTAAAAATGACATTAAAGCGATTTTCTTTGACCATTGTCAACCTGTCTGGTATATCTACTGATGGCACCCCAGCAATGGTTGGTAAAAGTGAGGGACTCACAAATCGATAGAAGACGATGCAAGTGCCGCTGGCAACTCACATTTGATGAAGTATCACTGCATTCTACATCAAGAAAATTTATGCGCAAAAGCTTTAAAAATGGATAATGTCATGCAAATTGTCATCAAAACAGTGAATTTCATAAGGGCCAAGAAGGGACAGAATCACTGCCAATTCCAGGAGTTCCTTAAAAGTATGGATGCTGATTATGGGGACATCATTTACTTTTCTGAAGTACAATGCCTAAATTGGGGTAAAATGCTGAAAAGGTTTTATGGTTTGTGAAATGAAAACAAGTTGTTTATGGAATCAAAATGAAAATTTGTGCCAGAACTTGAAGATGAATTATTCAAGCTTTGCTGCCAGCTATAGAGGGTCAAGGCAACCACTCTCAGACTTAATTCAAAAATTGAAATATGAGCATAGCAGGCAGGATTTCTATAGAAATGCAAAACAGACCCATTGAGAGGCAAGCTATTTTTCAAAGCCTCAGGGCAAAGATGGTGGTCAGAAGCAGAAAAGTGTTTCAAAGACAAAGAGACCCATCAAATGCCATTTTTGTAGAAAGAGTGAGCACTTAAAGAAAAATTGCTGGGCCAGAAAGGCATATCAGAAAACCAACAGAGAAAAAGTTCCAGAAACAACTCTTGTTGCATTTTCCGCAATTAATAAAAGTCACTCTTCTTTCATAATAGACAGTGGTTGCAGTATGATTAACGATCCTGATTCCTTTACTGAACTGAACCCAAGTTCAAAGGAAGAAACCGGTTTGGCTGATGGAAGAATAATCCCAGTAGAAGGTGGGGGGCATGCCCTCCTGAGGTGTGGAAATGGCACCACCCAGAGAAAGATGATTGCAACTAACATTTTGTATGTTCCAGGATTGAGAATGAACCTGATTAGCGCATCTGCCCTCATGAAGAAAGGGCATACTCTTCGATTCAAAGGTAACAAATGTGAAATAATGGATCAAAAAGGTGTTTTTTAACAGGATTCCTAGGTCAGGGTTTGATTTTTCTTAATTGTGAGAAGTGAGACATGGCATGCATGGCTAGTCACCGAGGAAAAGAGGACAACAGCGCCACCTTCTGGCATAGACGATTTGAACACAGAGATTCAAATGCAATTCTTCAAATGAAGAGAAATGGATTGGCAAGCAAGGACTGTGGTAAGACTGATACAAGGCACAAAGCCTGCCTGCAGGGAAAGGCCACTAGGCCTGCAATCCCAAAACAAAGCACCAGGCACTCCAAGCAGCCCCTGGAGCAAATTCACACCAAGCTGTGTGGGCCAATTCAAGCATCCGTGGGGGTAACAGATGGGGAGAAGTAGCAATGACAGTTACTTACCTACAAAATAGATTACCAACAAAAGGAACAGAGCCAAATATGAATCCTCTATCCAATAGCACTGCAGAAGGGGGAGGTGATGATGACTTGTTCAAAGTACCTTACCCAGTGTTTCCAGATGCAGCGAGCAGGCAAGCCCATAGAGAGGACATTGAGACGGAGACTCCGCCTGAATCAGATGATGAGGAACCAGGAGGAACAGAAGGGGCAGAGATGCAGTATCATCCAGACCTGAGGCGCTAATCACAACCCAACAAGGGAGTTCCAGCCAAGTGACTGTCCTACCTCACAGGGGTGGCATTGCTGAAAGAGGGAAGGAAGGAAGGAAGTGCAGCAGCTTCCACCTTCCACCTTCATGGAAGGAAGTACAGCAGCTTCCACCAGCTGAAGCATGTTAAGTGGAGGGAAGCAGCTCAATAAGAGTTTGAGGCTCTGCAACACAACAACACTTGGACACTCACAAAGTTAGCTGTTGGCAAAAAGGCAATTGGTTGCAAATGGGTCTTTAAGACCAAACAGAATGAGAAGGGAGAAGTCCAATGATACAAAGCTAGACTGGTAGCCAAGGGCTATTCACAAGAAGTATGGAAACGATTACGACCAAACTTTTGCACCTGTTGTGATCCACACAATTCGACTTCTTTTAAGTCTAGCTGCAAGTAGAAACATGCAAGTGGAACTTATAGACATTAAAACACGTTCTTGCATGGGGAAATTCAGGAGGAGTTGTAACTGCAACAACCTGAAGGATTCACTGATCCAAAGAACAGGCATTTAGTGTGTAAGCTTCAGAAGGGGAACTATGGGCTGAAACAAGTAGCCAGGGCCTGGGATGTGAAATTAAACTAGATGCCTTTCACTCAAGGCAAAGCTGATCCCTGCCTTTACACACGACACAAGAATGGCAAAGATGTGTTCATTCTGACATTCGTGGATGATTTGATTCTCTGTTATGAGGATCAAAGGGACATTGATGAAATTGTATCCAATTTGGACACGGAAGTAGAGGTGAAACGCCTTGGGAAGGCGAACTACTACTTGGGGATACAAATTGACAAAGAAGAGGATGGAAGTTTTCTCCTTAGTCAGAGGCAAAAGATTCTAGAGTTATTGGAGAGCCTGGGGCTGGAAGATCCAAACACAGTACCAACTCCAATGGAACCAGACTTTTGCAAAGTCAAGAACACTAGTGAACAGTTGCCTTAGAACAATGGCTACAGTGAGGCCATTGGGAAGCTGTTATATTTGTCAACCACAACAAGGCCAGATATTTCAACTGCAATGGGGATCCTCTGCAGAAAAAACAGCGCACCCACCCAAAGGGACTGGACAGGCGTTAAGCGGGTGGCAAGATACCTAAAGGGGACTGCAGACCTGAAGCTTAAGCTGCCAGCAACTGATTCTCCTGAACTAGTGGGGTAAACCAATGCAGATTGGGCAGAAGATGCAACTGATCGCAAATCCACTAGTGGGAATGTTTTTTTGTTTGGGGGAGGGGCTGTGAGCTGGGCTAGTCGCAAGCAGACTATATTGGGATGCTCAACTACTGAAGCGGAGTATGTCTCCATGGCTGAGACGTGCAGAGGTACAATGGCTCAAGTATCTACTTGAGGATCTGGGGGTATGTGTTTCTGCTCCAAGAAGTGTCTTTGAGGACAACCATAGTTGTATAAGACTCTATCAGACAAGGTGGGAGGGCGGACCAAGCACATAGATGTTCGTTACCACACGATTAGAGAGGCACAGGAGACAGGACTAATACATTTGGAGTACTGTCCTTCAGAGAACATGATCGCTGACATCCTGAAAAAGCCACTTGCAAAGGGTGTCTATCAAGGCCTACGAAGTGAGTTAAATCTTATGTAGGCATGATGCATGCATGTTTTGAGAATGGGTGTTGGAGGTCCTGGCAAATCCAGCATGCCTCATTAGCATGTGCGTGTGAAAGGTGAAAGGTACCCAGTCCAAACACTGAGTCATGTCTGACCCTTTGGAAGGACGCCGCTTTTGCAGCATTTTCTTTGCAGACTATAGCGGGGTGGTTTGCCATTGCTTTCCCCACTCATCATCTTCCCCAGCAAGCTGGATACTCATTTTACTGACCTCGGGAGGATGGGAGGCTGAGTCGACCTGAGCCGGCTACCCGAGAATCCAGCTTCCTCTGGGATCGAACTTGGGTCGTGGGGAGAGTTTGGGTTGCAATACTGCCACCTACCACTCTGCGCCACACGAGGCTCATATTAGCATGTGCATTAGCATGTAAATTGAGTTCATCACATGATGCAACTCTGAGGAAGCTGATTGTTGCCACTCCCACTTCCTCTCTCTCCTTTTCCTCCTCCTCCCATCGAAAGAAGCACACGGCTGTGTGCTGCTCTCCTCCATCTTGGGCCATGCAGTCCAGCCTAAGAAAAGAAGGATTTTCCCATTTCTTCCACGTAGCCCTTGGCAGCAAATAGGGCTGAGGGTTTAGGGCAAACTAAGTATTTAGAAAGAACAGAAGAAACAAAGACGTCATCTTTTCCACTGAAGATGGATGTAACTGAACCATGAATAAAAATGAGTAAGATATTCTTTTACTTATCTTAAACCTACTATGTCTAAGCGTGTAATTCTTTATGCTTGGGAGGGCTGAATGTGTAAGATCATTAACCCGTGTTTCTCTGATGTGCTCCTTAACGCTATTTTAAGATAATATTCTTTTTCTGTGGACAGCATCTCAGCTGTGTTAAGCTCTGCTCCATTTCAGTGGTTCTAGCAGGCCACCAAATGACTTCAGAAAATTGGGTTTCATGGAAAGTTTACCAGCTTGTAACCACCATGTCTCTGGCTAAAATTGCTTCCCAGTTGGCATCATCAATGCTACAGTGTTAATCTTTCTCCATCAGCTGGAAGGAGAATGAAAATAGCAATTTGAAATATCCCAAATAGTACTGGGGTACTACAGTATTGCCCATCATAAAATCTCATGCAGCAAAGGTATCTTACAACATCAGTTCAAAATTCAACCCTTTTTATTGCTTCCTGTTTGGGATCATTTGCTTCATGAATAACAGCCTTTTAATTAGAAACGAATTAATGGGATTTCTGATTAATTATTCCTGAAGAAATTTTATTCTGCTCAGGAGCAAGCTTTAATGGTGTCATGCACTGCCTGCCTCTGAATAATACTCAGACACTGGTTCGTGGATCAGGCTCTGATTTATTCACAGCGCAGTTACAGCGTCGGAAGAAAAAAGCTGAGAGTGACAGGAGCGCGCCGGTGCGGGGTTTAAATACCCCGCGCCGGTCAGCGCCCCCTCACTCGCGGTCACGTCACCCCCCTTTGTCCAATACGTTGTCCTGCCGGTGGGTGAGGGGTTGTGAGGCCCCACTGGCGTTCCGGGATCGCCCATCATCAGGTTTTCTATTCCTCTGGTGATTGCTGTCAGCTGGGCAATCTCCGATGTATTGGTGCTGATGGCTTGGGTGTGCTCCGTGATCCGTTTAGTTATTGTTTGTTGGCCGTTAGTCGTTGTGGGTTGATGGCTACTTATCTTGAGCCCCTTCACCTATTTCCTTGCTATTGTCATGTGTGCCATTGCGCTGATGACTTCAGCTCAACGGCACTCATGACATACTGCCCCCTGTCCGAATAGTGCTCCCCCCCGGTTTTCTGGGTTTTTTTTGTTTTTTTTTTTTTTCTCGGTGGAGCTGTCAAACGGCACTTTTTTTTTTTTTGAAATTCCCGCCGGAGTAGTTGTCGCCCCTCCCTTTGCTCCTCCCTCTACCATGTGCCTTCCCAGGGTGTGTCCATGGTGCGCATGCCCGGGTCCCGTCCTGGCGTGCGCATGCTCCAGCCACACCCTGTTTGTTAGGCTCAGTTCGGCGAGGAGAGAGGCGTGGCTGGTCGGGTGCTTATCAGCTCCAGGTAGGGCCCTTCTTTTTTTTCCAATTTAAAGTGCGTCGCCTTTGTTGTGTCTCCTGGGCGTCGCCCCCAGGTTGCCCTGTTGACTTGCTTGCCACTCCCCCGCGGCCGGGGGGGCGGGGGGAGGGTGCTGGCGAACGCTTGTCATCACCTCGTGGGCCTGGGGCGGGGGGGGTGAGTCCCGGGGGGGGAGGTCCACCCAAGTCGCGGGCTTGGGGGGGCCCTTTCCCTTGGGGCACGGGAGGCGGGGGGGCTGCGGGGGGGGTTTGGCTTGCTGACCTTGGTTGTGGCTTGTCGGGGTATGCCCGGTGAAATGCTCTGGTTAGGTCAGGCGCGTTAACGTTGTGCGCCGCCACCCATTCCGGGTGGGGGAAGTGTTTCCACCTGACCAGATAGTGTAGAGTTCCTCGTTGCTTGCGGGAGTCGAGAATGTCCCTTATCTCGAAGTGGTGTTGCCCGTCGATCATCACCGGTGCGGGCTGTGGCGTGCTTGGGTGCCATCGGGAGGTGGTTGCCGGTTTCAGGAGGCTGGTGTGGAACACCGGGTGGAGTCTCCGTAGGTTGTGTGGCAGGTCCAAGCGTATTGCTACCGGGTTCACTATTTGCGTGACTCGGAACGGCCCGATGTACTTAGGCCCCAGTTTTTTCGAGGGTTGGGTTGACTTTAGGAACTTGGTGGATAGGTAGGCCATATCCCCCGCTTGGAACGTCGGTTGTTGGCGCCGGTGCTTGTCGGCCTGCTCTTTGTAGGCTGCCTGTGCATCCTTCAGCGCCGCCGTGATTACTGGCCATGCTTCCGCGATCTTCCGTCCCCAGTCGCTAGCGTCCACCTGGGGTTCCGGGGGTTGAGGTAGCTCCGGTATGGGGACGAAGTCGCGCCCCGAGACTACTTCAAACGGAGTTTTCCCCGTGCTCGTGCAGACGGCGTTGTTGTATGCGACTTCGGCGAACGGGAGCAGTTCAGCCCAGTCGTCTTGGTGGTAGTTAGTATATGATCGTATGAATTGCTCTAAGGTGGCATTAAGAACCTCTGTGGCTCCGTCCGTCTGGGGGTGCCAAGCCGTAGATAGGGCCTGTTGGGTCCCCGTCAGCTTTAGGAAGGCCCGCCAGAATTTGGAGGTGAACTGTGTGCCCCTGTCGGTCACCACACGTGCGGGACATCCGTGTAGCCTGTACACGTGGATGAGGAAGAGTTTGGCTAGCTGTTGTGAGGATGGGACCGACGTGCAGGGGATGAAGTGGGCCTGCTTTGAGAAGTAGTCCTTCACCACCCAAATGGCCGTTTTCTTCTGGCTGGGTGGGAGGTCCACTATAAAATCCATAGAGATTTCCTCCCATGGGCGGGAGGGTTCTGCCACCCGTTGTAATAGCCCCGCGGGTTTGCCTGGTGCCCGTTTGGCCCTAGCGCACGTTGGGCAGGATGCTACGTAGGCTTTTACGTCTCGCCTGAGCACGGGCCACCAGAATTGACGCCGTGTTAGGTGTAGGGTCTTGAGGAACCCAAAGTGTCCCGCTTGTTTGGCGTCGTGTGACCTATGCAAGATCGCCTGGCGTTGCGAGTCCGGGACGTAGATTCTGCCTTCCCCCCATGCCAGGTCCTGTGCCATCGTTACCTTGTCGGGGTTTGCCAGGAACCAGGGGTCGGTTTTGGGGGCGGCGGCGAGGTCCGTGCGCATTCCCCCTGGTAGTTGCGGTTGGCTTCTTCCGGTCGCCGGTTGTCCCGCCGTCGGCTGCGCCGTAGAGTCGAGCTGCCTCCGCGCGCCGCTTCGGGTGGTCACGGCCATCCCCAGTTGTGAGGCGGATAGGACCGTCCCAATGGTGTCTGGGGCGGGCTCTTCGTCTTGGGGCAGTCGGGAGAGGGCGTCGGCCAGGAAGTTCTTTTTGCCCGGCATGAACTTCAGCTGGAAATTAAAGCGGCTGAAGGATTGGGCGCATCGGACCTGTTTTGGGCTAAGGCGTCTAGGCGTTCGTAGGGCCTCGAGGTTCCGGTGGTCAGTCCAGACCTCGAATGGCTGGGTGGCTCCCTCGAGTAGGTGTCGCCATGTCTCTAGCGCTGATTTCACCGCGAAGGCTTCTTTCTCCCAGACGTGCCATCGCCTTTCTGTCTCGGAGAACTTCCTTGACAGGTAGGCGCATGGTTTCAGGAGTCCCGTGGGGTCTTTCTGTAGCAGGATGGCTCCCAGGGAGAAGTCTGAGGCGTCGGCTTGGACCACGAACGGCCGTTCTGGGTCCGGGTGCGCGAGGATTGGCTCCGTAGTGAACAGCGCTTTCAGCTTGTTGAATGCGGTCTGGCACGCGGGAGTCCAATTCAGCACTGTGCCTGGGTTCTTGGCGCGTCGGGTGTCCCCCACCCCTTTGGTTTTGAGGAGGTCCGTTAGGGGGAGGGCTATCTCTGCGAACCCCCGGGCGAATGACCTGTAGAAATTCGCGAATCCGAGGAAGCTCTGTAGTTGGCGTCTGTTGCGGGGGCGCTCCCAGTTTAGCACCGCTTCGACTTTTGCGGGGTCCATTTCGATGCCGTCCCCGGAGATTCGGTACCCCAGGTAGTCTAGGCGCTCTTTGTGAAACTCGCACTTTGTAGGCTTGGCATAGAGCTGCGCCCTTCTGAGCTTGTCGAGGACTTGCCTGACTAGGGTCACATGTTCCTCGTGCGTTTTTGTGTAAATAAGGACGTCGTCGATGTAGACCAGGACCCCTTTGAACAGATGTTCATGCAGTACCTCATTAATGAGCTGCATGAACACCCCAGGGGCCCCCGCGAGTCCGAAGGGCAGTACTTTGTACTGGAAGGCGCCTGGAAGGGCAGTTGAACGCCGTCTTCCATTCGTCCCCCTCCCTGATTCGGATGCGATAGTACGCCTCGCGAAGGTCCAGTTTGGAAAAGACTTTGCCCGTGGACAGGTGGGCGAGCATGTCCTTCACCAGGGGTAAGGGGTATTTGTTGGACAGGGAAGCCGCGTTTAGGCCCCGGTAGTCGGTGCAGAGCCGTAGGGTGCCGTCTTTCTTCTCCCGGAATAAGACGGGGGCTCCGACCGGTGAGCATGCTGGCTCTATGAATCCCCTGTCAAGGTTTTTATCGATGAACTCCCGGAGGGTTGCCATCTCCTTCGGGGTCATCGAGTAGATCTTTGGTCTAGGTAAGGGGACGTCGGGCAGTAGGTCGATCCGGCAATCCGTCTTGCGGTGGGGGGGGTAGTTGGTCAGCTTCTGCCTCTCCGAAGACCTCGGAGAAGTCGGCGTATTGTTCCGGTAGGTCTGCTGTGGTAGCGGCGTTGTCTTGTGTAGTCGCCTCCGCTCGTCCTACAGTGGGGTTGGTTCTGCCCGCTGGAACTGGTGCTCGATACTCGCCGTCGCCGAATGTGAAGGTGCGGGTCTCCCAGTTGATCCGCGGGTTGTTTGTCACGAGCCATGGCATCCCCAGGACTGCAATGGGCCGTCCGACGTGCGTGACGACGAACGATGTGCGCTCGGTGTGAGTGCCCATTTGCAGGGTGACCGGCTCGGTTTGTAGCGTGGCTGGTTTCCCTCCCGCTGTGGAGCCGTCCAGCTGGTGGAATGCCAGCGGCGTGGGGAGGGGGAAGCAGCGGAGGTCGAGTTTGGCGACTAGGTCGGGGTGGATGAGGTTTTTTGAGCACCCCGAGTCCACTAGTGCCGCGGCCGTGGTGGCTCCGTTGCCGGCAGAGAGTTTGATTGCTGCCATTATTACGGGGCTTTCGTCGTTCCGTCGAGGTGGTCCGCGCTGCTGTCCCACCGCCTGCCTCACCACGCGTTTCAGGGCAGGCGGGGAGCTTTTCCCGCCGGCTGTTCGGGGTCTGCGTTATCCTCTTCCCCCCAGTAAGCGTCCCAGCCTTCCTCTGGTGTCGCTGTGGCCATGGTCATTCGGCGGTGAGGGGGCGGCCCCAGGTTGAGTGGTTTGGGGCTAATTTTCGGGGTGGGTTTGGGCGCGCTGGTCGGCGGTCGGTTGGCGAAGCAATCCACCGTCTTGTGCCCTAATTTGCCACACCTCCCACAGGGCTCCCGGTTGAATTTCTTTTTTGGGTATATGGGGCCGGCCATCCCCACGTGTGGTGCGGGTACCTTTTTTCCGGCATAGTTTGTGTCTTCCGTGGTTGTCATGAGGAAGGTGCGGTGCGCGTGTTCGGCTTTCCCCGCGAGGTGGATCCACCCGTGTAGCGTTTCTGGGTCGTCGCGGTAGAGGGCCCATTGGAGAACGTCGCGATTGAGCCCCCTTTTGAACATTTCCAGCAGGGTGGTCTCGGACCAGTCGCTGACCTTCCCCGCGAGGGCTTTGAACTCCAGGGCGTAGTCAGGGACCGTGCGTGTGCCCTGTTTAAGTCTTTGGAGTGCGTTTTTCGCCCTTACTTTGGCTAGGGGGTCTTCGAAGTAGTTTTTCATCTCATTGATGAAAGCAGGGAAGGTGGCGAGGGCGGGGGAGCTGGACTCGTACAGTTGGACGTACCAGTCCGCCGCCCTGTCTTGGAGTTTGATCGCCACGGCGGCGATCTTGTCGGCCTCGGAGTCGTAGGAGTGTCCGTGCCTCCCCATGAACTCCCTAGCGTTCGTGACAAAGAACGAGAGTTTCGTGGGGGTCCCATCGAAGAAGATGGGGAAGTCCTTTGGGGCCCGGGCGTTTTGCGCGGCCCTGCCTCTCGCTTCCCGGTCTGTGGTGTCGTCCGCCTGTGCCGTCTGCTGACCCTCCGCTGGCCCGTGGGGGTTCGGTGCTTCGCTCGGGGTGTGGGCCTGTGCGGGGACGTCGTTGGGTGGCGCGGGGGGCATAAGCGACTGGAGCATGGTCCGGAGTTCCGTCAGTTGAGCCCGCATGGCCGCGAGTTCAGCTCGTGCCTCCTCGTCCACAGCCCGCGCCGCCGCTGGGGCCGGTTCCGCTGGCGCGTCCTCGGGGGTGGGTTGCCGGCGGGGTTCCTCCTCCCTCTGCCGCGGGTCCGCTTCCTCCGCCGTCTGCTGGGTGTCTCCATCGTCCTCCTCCGTGTTGACCGCCGTTGGGCTGTCGCTCCATGCCCGTTGCTGGGGTGCGATGTGGGGCGCGGGGTCCTCTGCTGGTTTCGGAAGTCGTGCTGCTCCCTCCCGCGGTCGGGTTGCCTCCGTCGCCATCTCCCCTTGGGGTTGGAGCTAAGGCTCGGGTCGGGTGGGGTGGGCGTCCATGGCTCCGGGAGTCCGCGGTGCCTCTGGCCTTGGTCGGTCCTCCTCTGTCTCTTGCCGCGCGGCTCGCCCTCCTTGCCCGCGCCGCTCCGGCCTCATCTTGCTGGTCTTCTCGCCGCCTACTCCTCCCTCGGCTCGTTGTCGTCCGGTGGGGCTCGGCGAGGCTGAGTTTATGACTCTCAGCTTTATGTCATGCGCTGCCTGCCTCTGAATAATACTCAGACACTGGTTCGTGGATCAGGCTCTGATTTATTCACAGCGCAGTTACAGCGTCGGAAGAAAAAAGCTGAGAGTGACAGGAGCGCGCCGGTGCGGGGTTTAAATACCCCGCGCCGGTCAGCGCCCCCTCACTCGCGGTCACGTCACCCCCCTTTGTCCAATACGTTGTCCTGCCGGTGGGTGAGGGGTTGTGAGGCCCCGCTGGCGTTCCGGGATCGCCCATCATCGGGTTTTCTATTCATCCGGTGATTGCTGTCAGCTGGGCGATCTCCGTTGTATTGGTGCTGATGGCTTGGGTGTGCTCCGTGATCCGTTTAGTTATTGTTTGTTGGCCGTTAGTCGTTGTGGGTTGATGGCTACTTATCTTGAGCCCCTTCACCTATTTCCTTGCTATTGTCATGTGTGCCATTGCGCTGATGACTTCAGCTCAACGGCACTCATGACAAATGGTTTGTGACCTTTGCTTTTTAATTTTGTTTCTCTTTTACTGCTGATTGCTGCTAAACAAAAATGAGAGCAAATCGGTAACTCATGCTGTTTTATAAGAATACAAGCTTATACAGAGACAATGCCACACATCTTCCAGGCCATGCCTATCTGCCACAATCACATTGGCTGGATTTAAAAAAAAAACTTTTAATTCAAGTTACAATAGCCTTCAGAACATAGCAAAGCAGCTTTTGATAAGTAGGAAATGCACTTACTTCTCTCTCTTGTTCATAAACTCTGCCCAGCAAAAAACTGTTCTTCTGAATAATCTTCTTCTGCTCCTCTAATTCTAGCTCAAATCTCCTTGTTAAAGATTGCTCTGAGGAAAGGATAAACTTTTTTTAAAATGTGTGTTACTTAACTGTATTGTGCCTGAGTCATGGATAAGTGTTAGAATTTAGCATGGCAATGTGATATGCATAGCCATGTACGCAACACCTCTGTTACACCCTTGCCAGTAGATTTTCCAGGGCACCCCAGGCATTTCTATACACTGCTCCTATCGTCTGATAAGACTCCTACCATTAACACAGTGCGGCAAAATTTTGTGTGCAGCATATAAAATCAGGAAAACGCTGGTGCCCACAACAAGTTAACAAAATAGTTTCTCTTCCTGGTTTTTGTTTCTTCTATTTGCTAATGTGTTTGCTTCCTTCTGCCTTTGGCAACTGCTTCTATACTACTTCCTACCTTCTACACCTTGTTTTATGTATTTAGATTTACTTGGGTTATATACTACTTTATTTATTTATTTATTCATTCATACATACATACATACATACATACGGGCAATTTTTGGAAGGATATAAATTTTAACCATATTTTAATCTTATTCTTACTTAGGCCTGGATGGCCTAGGATGGGTCCTGTGTGCCTGTTCTCCTCTACTCTGTTCAATCTTGTTCACCATTTTGCAGGTTTTGACCCCTCTTCCCCCCGCCCCTTGACACTGCTCCCCACACCACAGGCATGTGACCTTTTTTAAAAACCAGAATGCTGTAAGTCATTGTGCTTGGTCTCACGATACTCTTGGCAATTTTATAACCTGGATTTGCTGAACAAGTATTTTTTCTCTTTTCCTCTCCTTTAGATGAGAATGCATATTACTACACCAGTGTTTCTCAGCCTTGGGAACTTTAAGATGTGTGGAATTCAACTGCTGACTGGGGAATTCTGGGAGTTGAAGTCCACACATCTTAAAGTGGCCAAGGTTGAGAAACACTGTACTATACCATCATGTAAAATTAGATAAAGCACCTGCAGCATTTGGGTGTCCTTGTTTTTCCCTAAAGACTTGCTAATGGGATAATAAGAAACTGAGGAAACAGAAGATAGTGCTTTGATCACAGTAGTGCAAGGGTAGTACATCCCCTTTACTCACTTTGTTGTAATAATGCCTTCTCCCGCTCAGTCCTCTCGCTTTTTTTCCACTCTGCCTGCCTCCTCAGCCACTTTTCTTCCATTTCATCAGAAATGCTATCCTACCAAAACAAATAAACAAACAAAACCACCAACCAGCTCTGCCTATCCATTTATTAAAATCCGTCATTACCCATTGTTGGAAAGCCACAGCCAAACAGAGGCTAGCTTGAGAAGCTGCCTCTTGACGTCTCCCCCAAATCCAAATATGCTCATAAATCCAAAAGTTTGCCAACCTTACCTCGTAAGCCACCTGAACGTTTCTTGGATGATAATTTAAATGCATACCTGGTACATACGAAATGCATTCTTCAGGTATTTGTATTCCTTCTGCATTGCAGCTGGGAGGGAAAAAAGGGAAGGACTAATGCATTCCACGCATCCAAGCCGTAGCACTATAAACTACTGATTCAAGCTTTTTACATGTTTTTTGGGGTGAATTGTCTTAATTCAGTGATGTATTTTTCTGAGAAATTAACTACAGAATCATCATCAGTATTTTTTATCCAGGGTCCACTTCTAAACATAGGCAGGAGAGAATTAGTGAAGCCAGGACTGCTGCAGGGGAATGCTTTACTTGTCCCAGCAGCTGATGATCTTTCTGCTAGGAGAGTAGTTCATTGTTGTTAGGAGCTGCCTGTTCCAAAATACTAGGAAACAACCTGACAGAGAAATAGCTTTCCCCTCATTCTAGATCTTCAGCAAAGGATCGTTACCTAGTCATGGTGCTGGAGCTTGAGCACCTCAATGATGCCATGAGCTAAACCGTGAAGGGCCACCCAAGGCGGGAAGGTCATGACAGGGAGGTCAGACTAAATGCGATCCCTGGGGAAGGTAATGGCAACCCACCCCAGTATTCTTGCTGTGAAAACTAAACGGATCAGTACAAGCAGAGATATGTCGGTATACCATCGGAAGATGAGACCCCCAGGTCGGAAGATGGTCAAAATGCTACTGGGGAGGAACAGAGGATGAGTTCAACTAGCCCCAGACGTGATGACGCAGCTAGCTCAAAGCCGAAAGGACGGCTAGTAGCTGACGGTGCTGGTGGTGAACGGCAAATCCGATGTTCTAAGGATCAACGCACCATTGGAACCTGGAATGTAAGATCTATGAGCCAGGGCAAATTGGATGTGGTTATTGGTGAGATGTCAAGATTAAAGATAGACATTCTGGGTGTCAGTGAACTGAAATGGACTGGAATGGGCCACTTCACATCAGATGACCACCAGATCTACTACTGTGGACAAGAGGACCACAGAAGAAATGGAGTAGCCTTCATAATTAATAGTCAAGTGGCTAAAGCACTGCTTGGATACAATCCAAAGAACAATAGAATGATCTCAGTTCGAATTCAGGGCAAGCCATCTAACATCACAGTGATCCAAATATACGCCCCAACCACAGATGCTGAAGAAGCTGTGGAGTAGAGCAGTTCTATGAGGATCTGCAGCACCTACTGGACACCACGCCTAAAAGAGATGTTATTTTCATCACGGGAGACTGGAATGCTAAGGTGGGCAGTCAAATGACACCTGGAATTACAGGTAAGCACGGCCTGGGAGAACAAAACGAAGCAGGACATAGGCTGATAGAATTTTGCCAAGACAACTCACTCTGCATAACAAACACTCTCTTCCAACAACCTAAGAGACGGCTTTATACATGGACTTCACCACATGGACAACACCGAAATCAGATTGACTACATCCTTTGCAGCCAAAGGTGGCGGACATCTATACAGTCGGGAAAAACAAGACCTGGAGCTGACTGTAGTTCCGATCACAAACTTCTTCTTGCACAATTTAGGATCAGACTAAAGAGATTAGGGAAGACCCACAGATCAGCTAGATAGGAGCTCACTAATATTCCTAAGGAATATGCAGTGGTGGTGAAGAATAGATTTAAGGGACTGGACTTAGTAGATAGGGTCCTGGAAGAACTATGGACAGAAGTTTGCAACATTGTTCAGGAGGTGGCAACAAAATACATCCCAAAGAAAGAGAAAACCAAGAAGGCAAAATGGCTGTCTGCTGAGACACTAGAAGTAGCCCAAGAAAGAAGGAAAGCAAAAGGCAACAGTGATAGGGGGAGAGATGCCCAATTAAATGCAAAATTCCACAGGCTAGCCAGAAGAGACAAGGAATTATTTTTAAACAAGCAATGCGTGGAAGTGGAAGAAGACAATAGAATAGGAAGGACAAGAGACCTCTTCCAGAAAATTAGAAACATCGGAGGTAAATTCCAGGCAAAAATGGGTATGATCAAAAACAAAGATGGCAAGGACCTAACAGAAGAAGAGATCAAGAAAAGGTGGCAAGAATATACAGAAGACCTGTATAGGAAGGATAACAATATCGGGGATAGCTTTGACGGTGTGGTCAGTGAGCTAGAGCCAGACATCCTGAAGAGTGAGGTTGAATGGGCCCTAAGAAGCATTGCTAATAACAAGGCAGCAGAAGATGACGGCATCCCAGCTGAACTGTTCAAAATCTTGCAAGATGATGCTGTCAAGGTAATGCATGCTATATGCCAGCAAATTTGGAAAACACAAGAATGGCCATCAGATTGAAAAAAATCAACTTATATCCCCATACCAAAAAAGGGAAACACTAAAGAATGTTCAAACTATTGAACAGTGGCACTCATTTCACATGCCAGTAAGGTAATGCTCAAGATCCTGCAAGGTAGACTTCAGCAATTCATGGAGCGAGAATTGCCAGATGTACAAGCTGGTTTTAGAAAAGGCAGAGGAACTAGGGACCAAATTGCCAATATCCGCTGGATAATGGAAAAAGCCAGGGAGTTTCAGAAAAACATCTCTTTCTGTTTTATTGACTATTCTAAAGCCTTCGACTGTGTGGGCCACAACAAATTGTGGCAAGTTCTTAGTGGTATGGGGATACCAAGTCATCTTGTATGCCTCCTGAAGAATCTGTATAACGACCAAGTAGCAACAGTAAGAACAGACCACGGAACAACGGACTGGTTTAAGATTGGGAAAGGAGTACGGCAGGGCTGTATACTCTCACCCTACCTATTCAACTTGTATGCAGAACACATCATGCGACAAGCTGGCCTTGAGGAATCCAAGGCTGGAGTTAAAATCTCTGGAAGAAACATTAACAATTTCAGATATGCAGATGATACCACTTTGATGGCTGAAAGCGAAGAGGAACTGAGGAGCCTTATGATGAAGGTGAAAGAAGAAAGTGCAAAAGCTGGCTTGCAGCTAAACCTCAAAAAAACCAAGATTATGGCAACCAGCTTGATTGATAACTGGCAAATAGAGGGAGAAAATGTAGAAGCAGTGAAAGACTTTGTATTCCTAGGTGCAAAGATTACTGCAGATGCTGACTGCAGTCAGGAAATCAGAAGACGCTTAATCCTTGGGAGAAGAGCAATGACAAATCTCGATAAAATAGTTAAGAGCAGAGACATCACACTGACAACAAAGGTCCGCATAGTTAAAGCAATGGTATCCCCAGTAGCAACATATGGCTGCGAGAGCTGGACCATGAGGAAGGCCGAGAGAAGGAAGATCGATGCTTTGGAACTGTGGTGTTGGAGGAAATTCTGAGAGTGCCTTGGACTGCAAGAAGATCAAACCAGTCCATCCTCCAGGAAATAAAGCCAGACTGCTCATTTGAGGGAATGATATTAAAGGCAAAACTGAAATACTTTGGCCACATAATGAGAAGACAGGACACCCTGGAGAAGATGCTGATGCTAGGGAAAGTGGAAGGCAAAAGGAAGAGGGGCCGACCAAGGGCAAGGTGGATAGATGATATTCTAGAGGTGATGGACTCATCCCTGGGGGAGCTGGGAGTCTTGACGACCGACAGGCAGTTCTGGCGTGGGCTGGTCCATGAAGTCATGAAGAGTCAGAAGTGACTGAACGAATAGACAACATCATTCTAGATAGGAATAAGAAGGCCGAGTGCAGTTTGAGAGGCTGAGAAAGATATGGAGAGCTGAGTCAGAGCCTTGGAACATGGCTGTGACTGTTTCCCTAGAGATCCAAGTGAGAAGCCAATCAGGTCTGCTCAGTCACCCCATCTCCATACGTTAGGGGATGGCAACTTGCAGCCCCTAGCTTCCTAGTTACAGCCTCCCAGCACCTCAAAATCACACCATTTAAATTCAGCAACAAAATAACTCAAGTTTGGCAGTACAATTTGGCAGTCCCAGCACACATGCAGGTGCGAGACGAATCGGTAGCCCTGCATCATACCCAGCTTTTCTTGTGCAGTGGCCCTCTCGTTCCGCAACTCTTTCTTATACTGGTCTTCCAGGTTATTCACTTCTGCTATGTGAAATGCTTGAATCTCCCTGCCAAGGCAACAGAGGAAAGCCATGTAAAAGAGGCATTTCTGCACTAGGGGTCTGCTAGGCCCTTTAATATGACTTTGTACTAAACTTGGAGAGATACACACGAAGCCCTTCTCTTTTACAAGCCACAGCACCTGATTTTTGCCAGTTTACTGTAGAGTCTTTAGTCATATCCAAAATCATATCTAATTTGGTTGTAAAATATCCTTTACATTTCAGGAATAGCTCCTTAGGGGGAAGTCAGAGGGGCTCAAATATATGGGGGGGGGATGGGGAGAATCTACAAAAATCTTGTGCCTTAGCTGGAGGAGGTGACAGCACAGCAGCACTAAGCACATAAGAAACATACACGATCATGTCTTAGTCTGAAGGGATAAAGTAGAAAACATCAGCCCTCCTGTATCATTCTCTTTGTGGTACTGTCATACGAACCTAAAGAGTAGGATCAGCTCAGTAGATGTTGGCCTGTGTGGGTAACCACCTTTCCCTCCAGTCCCTGGGTACCATACTCCAGGGCCATTCTGGTCTGGGCATCTGTGTGGGACCATCCAGGCTTCCCTCATGTACTTGCCAGATCTCTGGGCCAACCTGGCTTTGAAAGAGGGATCAGCCCAGCTAACAGCTGACTGGTGCTGGTAGAGAGCTGCACAGGGAAGCAAGAAGGCCCATAGCATGTCAGCTGTTAACCAGGGTTCTTTTGAATGCACCCACACAAGACACCAGGACCAAATACCTACTCTTCTAGCCATCTGTCAGAATGCACATCCTCTCCAAGCCCCTTCTCCATCTGTTGTTTGGTGGAATGGGAAGGAAGGAAGCCAAAGGAATCCAGCAATTCCTTTCCTTAATAAGCTTTGCACACAGTAACCAATAGAGGCAGGGCAGGGATTAGCAATTCAATACTAGTATAGTTCTCTGCTGGTCCAAGGACTATAGTAGTAGATGGAACTTTAACTCAGCAGTGGGGAAAGGCTGCAGAGTAGGTGAAACAGCATCTTTCCTCCTGTATTAGATCCAGTTTCATGAAAAATCTCCATAGCAAGGCCTTGAAATAATTGGCTCTTCTGAATTTGGGAAAATGGATAATTCCAACATGTCCTGAAAAGCTCTGGAATGCTTGTAACTTGCACAGGAGCTAAACCTAGGTTTTTAGGATGAGTTTTCTTACTACATTCAAAACCAATGTTTTACTATATTTACATATTTTTTTAATTTCTTGTATGTAATCTGTTTTCTTTTTAATCTGTTCAATTGTATCAGATTCTCAGAGACTGCCTGGACAAGTCCCTGCAGTTTTCCTGGCAAGGTTTTTCAGAAGTGGTTTGCCCTTGCCTACTTCCTAGGGCTGAGAGAGAGTGACTGGCCCAAGGTCACCCAGCCGGTTGTCATGCCCAAGGTAGGAGTAGAACTCCCAGTCTCCCAGTTTCTAGCCTGGTGCCTTCACCACTACATTAAACTGGCTCTCACATAATCTGTATGGAGAACAATTATTGTGATTATTCTTATTATACTGCATTATTATGGTTGTGGTTTTATTCACAGGAAATTTGAAACTATGTCATGCCCAGACAGATTGCCACTGTGGTTTATTAAAGAACAATTCCAGTCTCAGTGCAGACAAGTAAGTGGAAGAAACTTGGAACTAATGAGACAGGAGAATGGCTTTCCATGGGCCCAAAGCTGCATCTGACGTGTAGGCCAAGTAGCAGGTGCTGGTGGGAAGGGAAAGATGATAATTATTTGGGTTCCAAATTAATCCTTTCCTCTCCTGAGCTAATACCTGCATAGGAAGGAAGTCTATCATGGTACCAAATGAGGAACTTTTCTGCAGAGAAAATAAGAGAAGAAGGATTTTCAACAGGGCTACAGTCTGGGAGGGAATTGTTTATTACTGCGGATAGAATAGCAGCACTATTTAACTTCTGCTGAATGTGGCCCTAAACATCCAGATATTCTTGGAAGAAAATTTCACTGAACTTGTATGGACTTACTTCTTGAATAATCTTGAGTTTCCTTTGTTGGCCATTTTCAGTCACACAAAAATCAGTTTTAAAGTGTATAAAAAATACATAGTGTACAGCATAGTTAAAAATAATACAATATTTTGACAATAAGCCATCTCTTTTTTGCACACTCTATTTGTGCTATACATTAAAAAGATTTTTATGTGACTGAAAATGACCAATGACAGGTTCAAATAGGATTAATCAACAGTCAAAAACTTTTTGTTCATTATTACTTCTGAGTAAGCCTGCAGAGAACAATGTTAAAAAGTCACATGCTGTCTGCTTCCTTTCTAAGGATGGGGGGGAAGCTGTTTCCTTAATATGTTGTTCTTCCTCCTTTGCTTCTAGAACTGTGGAGAAATACTACTTCAAGACTTGAAAACAGGGACAGCCAGACCTCAATTTATTATCATGTTCCTCTTGTATCTCGCTGCATTTTTCTTCCATATCGTTCTCCAACTAGAAACGAAGAAAAAGACAAATTACATTTAATAAGCATTTTCATAATGGGTTTTTTTGTAGTACTGTAACCATGCATACGGATAGCCAGTGCAGTGGTTAAAGGCACAAGGCCAGAAACCGGGAGACCATGAGTTCTAGTCCCGCCTTAGGCACGAAGCCAGCTGGGGGACCTTGGGCCAGTCATTCTCTCTCAGCCCTAATAAGCAGGCAAGGGCAAACCACTTCCAGAAATGTTGCCAAGAAAACTGCAGGGACTTGACTGGAGTCAAGAGTGGAGTCAAGACTGACTTGAAGGTACACAGCACAACTGTGCATAGAGCTTCTATCTGAAACCAAGAGGCTAAATACATTCCCCTTCATCCCACCTCCACACTAATTTTCTCCATTAATACTTTTGCTCCAGAAATGTCTTTCAAATCCAGTTCACCTAACCTGATAGTAATTGGTTTCTGGAATAGGTCTTGATTATTTCTTCCCAACCAGTAGTTTCTCTCCAAATATAGCAAATTCTGATATATCTACATGGAAGGCTCTCTCCACTACCAATGTGACTCACCTGCTTATGTGTCACTTGATGGTCTCGGCGCAATTGCTCTATAATAGCTGTCAGCTCAGAAATCTGTTCCACTAAATCAGCAACAACATCTTCCCTGCAAAATATAGTGTACAAATTGTTCGAGAGAAACAAATTTTACAAAGTATAATAGTTACATTGTGATCAATGTAAAATTGATCACATTTAAATGGACATAACTGGATTATTGCAATGCGCTCTACTTGGGGCTGCCCTTGAACACCATCCGGAATTTACAGCTGGTACAAAATGCAGAGGCGCAAGCAGTAATGGGCGCCTCTTGGTATGCTCATGTGTCACCACTGCCACATGAGCTGCATTGGTTGCCAGTCCAGGTGCAGTTCAAGCTGTTGGTTGTGTTGTGAGTACTGATGGTGAGCAGTAGGGGGCCCCTATCCAGGGGGAAAAACGCATGCGTAGTTTAGAGACTTTGAACCTTCCTTCAAAGAAACTCAGAGCAGACCCGCTTTGATTTTTGAGTTTAATCTGTGAGTTTCCCACGGCCTTTCAGTTTGACAGGATTTGCTGTAGTAGAGTAGAACAATAAACACTAGAGACTCAAGCTACCGTCTCAGCGTGGTTCTTCGCTCTAAGGTAGGACAGGTTGTTACCTATAAATCCCTTTATGGCATAGGACCTGGATGCCTGAGGGACCACTTAGCTCCAACTGTTTCCGCCCATCCACTACATTCCAGCAGAGCGGGTACACTCCAGGTCCCTTCTATTAAATGTTTTATTTATTTATTTATTTATTTATTCATTCATTCATTCATTCATTCATTCATTCATTCATTCATTCATTCATTCATTCATTCAATTTGTATGGCCGCCCATCTCAACAAGTGACTCTGGGTGGCAAACAAAATTTAAAAAATAAAAACAATTACAATGATACAAAAATTAAAATACATAGCAGCCTAGAATAAATCACACATTATAACAGCTACATTAACCAAGAAACAGGTCCCTGCACATACTCAGGGGCCCAGGCCCAGGCCCAGAGCAAGGTGTTTAAGGGCTTACGAAAAGCCTGCAGGGTCAGGGCCATTCTGATCTCCAGAGGGAGAATGTTCCATAAGGTGGGCACTACGACAGAAAAGGCATGTCTTGTAGGCTCCACCAACCAGCATTCCTTAGCCAATGGGACCCAAAGCACATCCAGTCTGCCTGACTGGATCGGATGGGTGGAAACAACAGAAGAGACGTCATCTTATGGGATCAAGGAAGCATACCTTCTTTGTCATGGCTCCTGCCCTCTGGACCAGCACCCCCCCAGAGATATGGACAGTGCCCTCTCTCCTGGGGTTCTGAAAAGCACTTAAGACTTGGCTTTGGTCTCAGGTCTGGGGTTGATGTGTTTGTGGGGCCTCTGGTTTGGTTGGTTTGGTTTGCTACTATTATGATTGTTTTAGTCTGGGTTGCCTGTGGAGTTGTATGTTTTTAACTGATTTTATTGTTTTGTATTTGTAAGCTGACCAGAGTCTATGGGAGTAGTCAGCTGAAACAAACAAACAAACAAACAAATCTGTTTTATACAACCATATATACAGGGATGGTGACTATAGCTGTGAAATAAATACATGTCTGCTATATGGGAGAAAGTCTATGACAAATGTAGACAAAATAATAAAATGCAGAGGAATCACACTGACAATAAAGGTATGTATTGTCATGGTTACAGTTTTCCCAGCCGTAGCATACAACTTTCTGGATGATCAGAAAGGCTGAATGACGAAAAATTGATGACTTCAAATTCTGCTGAAAAAAATTGTAAAAAATACATGGTCTGCAAGAAGAACATTCAATATTAGATCAAGTAACACCAGATTGCTCATTGGAAGTGGCTAATAGTCCAATTCAGACATTTCATGTTAGTATGCTTTTCTTTTAAAAACCTTTCTTTTGAGGTCAAGAGCAGAGCATCCTTGGAGACTGAAATGTTTCCCAATTTTACCACAATTTACAATTTTCTCTTCCTCCAGTTTAGGAGGCTTTCTTGACTGCCCCAACAAAAGAGGCTTTTGAACATAAAGGTTTATAACTACAATAAGAGACTTTACTGTAGAAAGAATTCCAACTAATTCAACAGACTAGCAACCTGATGCCCTCCAGATGTTTTGGCCTAGCACTCTCATTAGTCTTGTCCAGCATTGCCAAAGCTTAGGCATGGATAGTGCTGTTATGTTATGTTATGTTATGTTATGTTATGTTATGTTATGTTATGTTATGTTATGTTATGTTATGTTATGTTATGTTATGTTATGTTATGTTATGTTATGTTATGTTATGTTATGTTATGTTATGTTATGTTATGTTATGTTATGTTATGTTATGTTATGTTATGTTATGTTATGTTATGTTATGTTATGTTATGTTACAGCACTACTGAGCCTTCCTCAGTTTTTCTGTACAAGGCAGCAGTCAGTGATGAAGCTGGTCAAACTGTCAATGATTACTCCAGAGCAGACAGACATGTGAGAAAAGTCAACAAGTACACCAGTGCTTAACTGAGCAACACTTCAGACTTTCTGCAGAACAAGAATGTGTTGTTTCCAGGACAACAGATTTTAGTGGTGCACTGTTCCACAAAACATTTTGTAAACTCATGTTAAAGTAGACCATAAAGAAAGGCTGAGATTATAAACAATACAGGATATAGAGGAGCAAGTAGTACAGAGGACACATTTAGGCACTATGTTGGTTGCAATCCAAGAAAAGAATAAGGGGCAAAAGATCAGTACTTACGTTTCAAGTTTAGGTGGAGTGCTGCAGGGGAAGACAAAGGGAAAGGGAGAGGAAAAAAAGGCAGTTTAAGCCCCCATTACAATCAGTTAAACACATTCATTTTAGAAAGCAGTTGTATCCAATATCTAATCTATAATCATGGGTGTGTATAGAAATTATGCACTGAATTCTGTGGATTACAATGCTTTGCAAATTATGCAGTCTGCAGGCATATCCTAAACACAGCAGTTATATGCATCATGTCTTAATACAAGGCTGGAATTTGGGGATGTTACTAGAGCTTTTAGATAGAGATTCATGTAGGTAAGCATAAAACAAACTGAACATCATGCTCAAGGATTGAGAGAATTAATTACATTGTCTTGATTAATACTATTGTGTAATATATTTTTATTTAAATCTCTAGACAATCTCATTATAGAGGCAAAGCATAACAGAAAACCATTCAGTTGAATCAAATATATTTCTTCTGTGAACAGATTTAATTGAATCAAAATCTCATCTTAAAATGTCAACAATAAACATATTCAGGCTAATCCTGAGAGTCAAAACTGACATGGGAAATTAATTAAAGGTTTCCCTGAAGGTTCCTTCAGAAGCATACATCTTCCCTACTGTTAGAGATACCCCAAGCAGATGAAAAAGCAGCTTAAGGGTTTTGTAAGCTAAGAAACACTTGCTTCTTTTTGGGGGGGTGGGAGGAGGGAAAGGGAAGAGATTAACTGCTGTCTAATCATAATCACAGCTAAATTCTAGATTTCTTCATAGACTTCTGCAGGCAGCTCTCACTTAGGACAGAAAAAATCATCTATTTTGAAGCTGATTCTTTTGGATTTATCTGCTTGTAATAAGACCTAAGCAGTAAACCACCATGATGCAAAATAAAGAGATGTGGGCAATGATGGAGCCATACACATGCCACCATGACCTACTTCATCAGGAGCTCTTATGCAGATATGTGAATTGTATGGTAACATCACAATGTGCTTCTTATTTACACCCCTTGCCCCCTCTGCATGTACCCATGAACATAATATGTCCTTCTTCAGCCTAACTTAACCTATTGCTTTCCAGATGTGCCAGGCTTCAGCATGGTTCCCAGCCAACATGGTCTTTGGTCATAGTATCTGGTGAAGTCCAACACACTAGGAGGGCAGGTTGTGGATGGCTGCTCTATCTGACCTTTGCCCTCTTCATCCATTTAACACTATAGTTTCTGGGAAAAAAGATGGGATTATTTGGATAGCTAAGCCATCAGCAAAAAAACACCCCTGAATTGTCTTTCAAAATTTATTGGGAATCTTATAAAGCCTTCATCATAGAATCTCAGCTGGCTGCATTGTTCCCACATACATGAAATAACCACTGACACCATATCGCACAGCAAGAAACTGGGACTGATGCTATTTAAAGACAAGATCTTGCCAGTATGTAAGATTACCTGGGCACAGTGGTTTTGACGGGTTCTTCTGTAGGTTTTTGTTTCTCAAAGAATTCTTCACCCAGTGTGATATCAATACATTCCTTACTGCGAGACAAAGTAAAACCAGGCATGATCTCTTCTTCAAATAGTTTGGATATCTGGGATGAAAAGAGAAGTAACCCTAAAAGAATAGTTTCCAAATCCAAACCAGTTCTACGCTTCCTGAAATTGAATGTATTTATTTAAAGCATTTTGATCTGTGTCTTTAGCCTGAGGTGCTGCCTTCTCATAAAAGCAGCCAGAATGAGATGCTCTTGGTTCTCCTGCCAAAAGGGAAAGCTAGAGTGTGCTGTCCGTTAGTTTTCTAATCTTGGGAAACCTCAGGTTGACTGATAAATACTGTATTTAGAAAACCCAGCATTCCTGAGCACTTAATATTTTGACAATTTCATTTGCTAAAAACATAATCTGAAGGAAAGAAGGTACATAAAATAGATAAGAGTCTACTGTTTTCTGGAGAAATTTCATAGCAATACAAATATTTGTCTGGAGAGGGTCATCCTGCAGAGAGGATCATTTGGAACATTACTTATAGGGACTAAAAGAGAAATCAAAAGCCCAAACTGCTCACATAACAAGTTTATTTGCCATTCTTAAATACCTCATGTCAAGAGGTGGCCACTATATACCTGTAGCACTCAAATTATTCAAAGCCAAGCCAATAGCACAACTCTTGTATGGTGGCCAGCTTGGCCCTTTCTCCAGTTTTGCACCATTGGAACTTGCGCAATCCAAATCACCCTAAGATCAGCCCTTCAAGTCCCAAAATATGTCTCTAATGCCACCCCAAGACTAGAGACAGGCCTCATGAAAGTGGAGGCTAGGATGTGGGTGGTCATACTCAACTATTGGCTCAGATTATCCAGTTTTTCCCTTGGCCTAGCCCCATTAACAATGAGGGATGACTTTCAGTCTACATTGGAACAGGCAGTGGCATCTAAAATCTCATCCCTGGGCTTCTCTCCAGGCCTGCTACTCAGCATGGGATATGATCAGGCCAAAGCGCTCATCAAACAGCGCACAGCAGACACAGAGCGCCGACTGGATCTAGCCATGTCCGCAACCTTTATTGCCAGTGAATCCAGCAGGTATTCTGCCTCCCCTATGGCATTCTTAATGGAACTCGAGGTACCCAACCATCGGAGGGCCTTTACTCTGGCACGATGTCACGCCCTCCCCTCCCCTCAGCTGTCTGTGAAGGCCGATACAGGAAGACTCCTTACCCGGAGAGACAATGCCCCTGGGACTCTGGTCACACAGAAACAACAGACCATGTGCTCCTCCAGTGCCTGTATTATAGAGACATTCACACCAGCCTCATCTTACCACTGATGTATATTTGTAATGGTGCTCAGGACAATTTTATGCCTACCTGTTGCTGTCAGATACCAACCCCACTACAACATATAATGTTGTCAGGTTCTGCACAGCAGTGCTTAAAATTCACCAGATGATGACTGGTGTCATAAACTAAACTTAATGAGCATCTAATTCATCACACTAGAGTACTGTATTTACAGATATACTAACCTTTATGCTCCCCTTCATCCATCTAATGCTCCTACCCCTCCTTTTAGATTTTTTTCCTTTTCTTTTCCTTTAGACTTCTATGGTTTTTATATATTTAGCTTTTTATATTAAACTTTAATGTATTTTCTATGCTTTTAACCAACTGTACCCCACCCTCCTTATGCTGGTCTTTGACAGTAATAAAGATGTGTTTGTTTGCCATACTGGAAGAGAAGTCAAGGATAGAAAATTTAACTGGAGACTGATCTATTTAGAAATGTTTGCTCTGCTTCAAGTGAGCCATCGTAAATTGTCCTTTTCCTTGCTGGGCTTAGATTTCACATCAAGATGGAGCACTGACTTATTTCAAACGTTTGGTGGATTGCAATGTTTCAATTCCTGTGTTATTTGCCTAGTATCTTTGGGGAAATCAAGAAGATGTGTGGCTTGGGCCCTATGTATCTTGCAGACTGCCTTCTCTGCTTTAAGACATCACCCCTGGTATGACTGACTTCCTTTCTTGGCAGAATCATCTTTATGCTACATTTGAACAGCACCTGGAAAGACTTTCCCAGTAATTACTGAGAGAGCCAGTCTGGCCTAGTGGCTAAGGCAACGGGCTAGAAACCAGGAGACCAAGTGTTCTAGTCCCGCCTTAGGCATGAAAGCTGGCTGGGTGACCTCGGGCCAGTCCCTCTCTCTCAGCCCAACCCACCTCACAGGGTTGCTGTTGTAGGGAAAATAGGAGGAGGAAGGAGTATTAGGCATGTTCACTGCCTTGAGTTATTTATAAAAATAATAAAGGCAGGATAGAAAACAAACAAACAAACAATTGTTCAACCCTCAAACTCCTTTTCCCAGAAGGTGTAGCCAAGTCCAAGCTTTTAGTTCCCCCTTTCTCTGTCTACTTTATTTTAAACTGCTTTTTTTCTCCATTCCACTTCCTTTGCAACTGTATCTTTGCACCTATTGCTAGGATTGTCCCCCACATTCCCCAGTCTTTTTTCTGGGTCTTGTTGCCAGTACAAGAGATCCAGTTTGGTGTAGCGGTTAAGGCACCAGGCTAGAAACCAGGAGATTGTGAGTTCTAGTCCTCCCTTAAGCACAGAAGCCAGCTGGTGACTTTGGGCCAGTCATCCTGTCTCGGCCCAACCCACCTAAAAGGGTTGCTGTTGTGGGGAACATAGAAGGAGGGAGCATTAGTTATGCTACCTTGAGTTGTACAATATAAGGGCAAGGAATAATAATAATAATAATAATAATAATAATAATAATAATAATATGCCACCACCATTGACCTCTATCCTATGCCACAGGATCTTAGAATTTTAAATAACTTCATGAACCAGAACAGAATAGTGTTGGATGAAATACTTCATTCCAATTTTTAAGGGAGGAGCTATAAAGTCAAGAAAGGAAACCTACTGATCTCTGACCTTAATCATCAAGTTCTTATTCCATGGGATAAGGAGTTTTTCATTTATGCCTCTACTTCACTGAAATTGATATAAGGTTTTGTAGTTCTCAAGACAAGGAAGTTACACAGATGGAGGAAAGAGAATGATTAAAACAGTCTTCCTTAACTTCGTGTCTTCCAGATAAGCAGAACTATGACTGCCATAATCTCATTCTTAGTCATTGTGAAATATGTAATTCCACACATCTAGAGGTCACTGGGTTGGAAAAAGCTGGGTTAAAGCATTCATGTTCCAAGTACCATCATAATGCACATAAAAAACAAGGAACAATATATTCTACTTACATCTTGAGGCTCTCTGCTTCTTAATGGTTGCACATAGGTTTTGGTGGAAAATCTCACTCTGGAAGGAAAAAAAATAAGCTTATTTAGACTACCAAGGAGATAAAGTTCCTTTGCCTAGAGGCACATGTCAAAAATTGGATCCCTGCACAAAACTAGAAAGAATATTTATATCTGAATGTCAGTTTGTAAAGGATGCCTAACAATATCCATAAAAAGAATATTTATCTCCAATATAAATATACCCCAAATTACACTTTGTTAAGCAGGTTATTCTCTACAAAAAAAAACTTGGTCTGTATACTGCCATTTAATTTTTTAAAGGACAGACTATGAAAAAGTCTGTCCTTTAAGTGTCTCATATTGAATAAGTAGTGTGTCACTGTTGAATTGCAACAAATTCCATTAAAAGACTGTGCAGAAATTGCTTAACATTTTTGCTGAAGATGTTTTGTCCAGCTTCTAGAGTTCAATCATTACTAAGTGTTCTTCCTTCAAAGTTGCAGAAAGCTAATTTAGTTTCACATTCTGTTAGGACAAGCATGTGCAAAAGAAGGCTACTGGAGTCATTTGCTTTGTTTTATCAATTCAACTTGAGAAATAGCTAGCATCTTGCTTAGAACATCCATTCAGCTTAAGCATTCTATAAAAAGGTTTTGCTAGTGGCCTTCTGAGGATTGTGCAGCTATGTTAATAGTTTTATTCTGAAGTGATAATCTCATTCTGGAAGGGAAAGTTAAGGTTACTTAAAATCCCAAGGCAACAAAACAGTTTTGTTTAGGGACCCATGTCAAAACCAGGATCTCCTGCACAAAAGTAGAACATATATTTCAGAAATTCATGAGAGAATACTTACAAGGGTATCAGCATAGAAAAATCAAGGAAGCATGGAAGCTTCCTTCACAAAATTATAAGAATTAAATACATATTAAATTAAATTAAAATACAATAGGCACCACAAAATCCAATGAATAAATTACAGAAAGTTAAAATAATTAAAATGCAATATATGCCACAAAATCACATCATGCCAAAGCTAAAAATAAAATGAAAATTAATCAAGGGAATTTCCAGATCAGAGTTTTCTGGCATTATCTATCAAAGGGTGTTGTCTCTCCTTAACAGACTTTTTATGGAGAAAAAAAAGAAAAGAATGAAGTATCATGAAAAAATATAGGAACTTGATGTCTAGACCCTTTCTAAAATGCCTTGAATGAGCCAGCAATAACACAGAAAGAAAGACTCATCCACAACTGCTTCTGTAGAACCAATTAACAGCATACTGAAAGATGCTGTTGTGACTTTGTTGCTTTTACAATTAAACTATACACCTTGTTCCTCCAACTGGCCTCCAAACCAGGATGCTACAGACCAGCCAATTTAAAAAGGGACCCTGAGGAGAAGAATGAATTGGCCTGCATTCAATTAATATAGTATCAGTTCTGAGTGAAATGTGGAAGATTCTGATAAAGATAAAAGTATCAAGAACATTTAAGAGCAAAAGCATCAGCAGGATTTCTCAAAAATTAAAATGTTCTGCACCATAAAGCAGAATATCCATGTACATATCAGTGGGATGCCACAGTAAACATAGTATACTGGAACAAATTTGCAGTAGAGAGAATCTGAGTAGATTGCCCTGAGTCTCCATACTGGAACTGCTGCTAGGGATAAGCAGTGAGGTAGGCAATTTTTCAAATAGCAATATATTTTTCAGTAGCTGGTGATCTGCACCCATGTGCTTGCATCTTTATATGTGATAGACTTCAGATTTATTGTGGCATCACATCCTTTCTGGACATACAAAAGGACACAGATGTGTCAAGAATGCCACAAAGAAGTATCTTGTTTGATCATGTGCTCTGAAGATCACTGTCTGTATGTGAGAAATTTACAATTCCCAGTGTACACATAGGGTTTTGTATCTTGCACATCACTCACCTTTGCATTTGATCTCCAAGCATAAGAAACTTACCTAGAAGTACCTGAAGGATTTAATTGGACTTTGGACTGGTCTTTCAGGATCATTCCTAATGATGGTTTTCTAACGTGAAAAATAAACTTTGTTCAGAAAGAATTCATAATTCTTCAAATGTCAAGTCTAAAATGCATTGGGTCATTAAGTTCTTAGAACAGGATACTCTCACCAGTATTTGGGAGCCTCCTTGAGCTGAATAAGACGTGTGTTTCTCAGCATTTGGGGCTTAAATATGGATAAAATCATTTCTTAATTATACATTTGTCCTCTCTGCCACACAGCAATGCTGCATCTTTCATCAGAAGTTTGCAAATCTTACGATAGCCCTATGAGTCTGGCAGCATGGGACAGTAACTATAGTAACAGGTTGTGCATCTAGTTGCACGCTTGGAGTTTTTCTTTAGATTAGATCCTGGTTGTGATGAGCAACATATGTGGAGCTAGCTGTAAGAGCTGAGGCATCAGGTAGAATGAAAAGCTCAGCAACACAGACTGGGGAAAAATTAGCCATCATGAAATGGCACGCAGTACAATACTACAGGCACAGCTTTAGAGAGACACGTAGTGAGCGGGTAGACGTTTGCTAGCTTAAGTAAGGGACTTGTGATCCCAGTTTGCCCATCTGGAAACAGTCTCCTCACTCCCGACTGCCCAAAGTACTCATGTGCGGTAGGGGCAAATAAGGACACTTAATGAGAAACCGTGCATTAACAACAAGGTAACATTAAAATATCCCTAAATCTAATTTTTCCCATTTTCTGCTAAAACCTAGATGTGCCAGTGGAAGTCCCTCTGTCTTAGCAATAGCATACAGAGTTCCTTTGAGTGATCCATGCAGATAAGGAAATCTAGCATGGAAATGCAGTAACCAACTCCAGGAAAGGCAGGAATAACTTGAACTTGTGTGTGTGGCAAAGCATCTTACTGCACTTAACAGCAACAACAACCACCAGCAACCGAGTATGTTGAAATATATATGCTCACTGGCAGATGGTATAAAAAAAATTATTCTCGCTTAAGGGTAGGCCTATCCCTTTGTGTCTATCACCACTAAGTTTGTTGACCCCTCTGCTTCTGTTTGAGACTGATTTTTTAAGAAGGAATCCTGGTATCTGCAAGGTGGTGAGGTCCGTCCCTCCTTGTTGGTGCCGCTGGAAACTGACCTCCTGCGAGGGTGGCGCTGAGCTGAACATGGACCAACCAACATCAGGCTCGGGCAACAAGCTGGCCGGTTAATTCCTGTCGCAACCAATGGATCAACAGCCATATTCAATGTCGCAACAGGACACTGAAATGGTGTTCGTTGATCCGAAAAGCGGACCCTGCGCCTGTCGCAAAACACCCGGAAGAAGAAGAGTGCTGGTATCTGCAAGGCGAAGTGACAGCTTCCTGCAAATCTTTATGGACATGGAGCCCTCTGGGTCCCACAGAGGACACAATAAACACTCTTAAAACATTGAAATGTGGTTGACATCAGCACCCTGCTTTGTTTGAAGGTCTGCCCATTTACCAGAAAAAGGTTGAAGGAAAGCTGGCCTAATGAAAAACATCCTGGGTAGCTCTAGGGGATGGCAAGGAACAAGTCCACCAATTTGATACTTCATTTTATTTTTATTTATCCTTTTAGTGGCTGCCCATTCTCACAATGGACAGCTATTTTTGACAGCACCCATAGCACACTTTCAACATGTCAAATGTGTCAATTTTGGATTCTGTTGCCAATAAACCAAGAGAGATTATTCTAAATCAGATCTCGGTTGCTAGTGAATTTTCAAACCCATCCCTCCTAAAAAGTGCTTTCAGTCAAGATGATTGCTTTCATTCTGGGATTTCAGCCAATAGAAATTACAAGTAGGCAATGGAAAGATTTAGCAATTTTCTATTTCTTCAGCATAAAGATAGCTCAGTTGTTGTACATCTGTGATCACAAGATCTAGCAGCAGCCAGTTTTATAATCTCCTCTCCATACAGAATAATTCTTAGTCTTAATGTCTTTTCTTGCTTGGATCTGCACCCCGAGAATGGTAAATTATTGAACTAATGTGATAATATCTTGTTCATTCCATAATTTCTAAAGACAGTTTTTTAATTGTAGCTTTCCATACATACAAAATGTTCTTTCAGATCTTTCTAGGAACGAGTGCACTGTTTAGTAATTCTTTGTTATTTTACATACTGTAAATATCTAGGGTTTAGACACTATTTAGCAACATTTTGGCATGCCTATTACTTAAATTTAAGTGGACTGTTGATTTTTGTTACAGCTGTGTATTTTAAAAATTAATATACTCTTTTTTTAATGTAACTTCAAATCTTTAGTTCACCCTGCATGCCACAGTAATTGATCTCATTCTGCTAATGATTTTTATCTACTGTTCAGATATTAGGAAATAAGCTTCAGTCTCAAAAGATAAACAGATTTAGGGACATTCCCTTTCATATTTTATCTTTTTTTCCCCTTTTAAGTTATAGTTACATAAAACATTTTAATTTTCACTGTTTATTGTAATAGAATTATTTAGATTTTTTATACGATCATTGTCATTTCTTGTATCAGTTTGAATACTGGAATGCATTCACAGAGTCACTTGGAGTCAAGTGGCATATAATTTTTTTATTATTATTATTATTATTCCTGAATGCATATTAGAAAAACAATAAATCTGACTGTTACATACATTCTACACACTTAGTTTACGTCAGGGATCAGTAATTTTTCCAGGCTCCAGGTACATCAAAAGGAACTCAGTGAGATTTTGGCCTTTTACCTTATTTGAAATTTAGCAGGGGAGGGGGTTCCCTGATGCCTCTATCCATCATGAGGACAATTTATGCTTAATGTTGGTAGTATACCAACCCTTGATAACCCTTTTTAATAGCTTTTTACTGGTCCTGTTTGTGTGTATTTCTGTTAGGGTGGAGGTAATAACCTGAGAACAATACTGTTGCATGAGATCCAAAATTTCATATGCTCTGTGGGCGAAGGGTCTTCCCTCCCACAGACTCTTCCACCAATTGTATCCTTCCCTCTCAAGATCCAGTATTTAGTTATTTCTTAATGAATGATTGGAGAGACACCCTTGTATTGCTCTTAAGCACATGGTGACCCCTCTTGTTTGGACAGTTGGGTTCTTTTGGGTTTCCCAAAACTAAAATATGACAGCATACATGGAGGCCCCCACAGCCCTCTCAACCTTTAACAAACACTAACAGAGATTCTGTGGTTGTCCAAATGTTCCTTGGTAGTTCAGCAACCCAGAAATTATTGACCCTCACACGTACACATCTCCATCCCTGTACTTTTACTTACTTGAGCTTCTGATTCAGCAGGTCTGCTTTGGTTTTTATAAGCCTTTTACTCCCTGCTTTCCAAGGATCCCAACAACGGCAGTATAATAAGGGAGTCTCGGACATAATCTCTTGATCTTGAAAGCTGTATGTCAAGAAACCTGCAAGATGGAAGACAAAACAGATCTTCACAATTCAGAGACTTATCCCACCAACATGTGCTTCTAAGGAGACAGTGTGGTTCTCTGATTCTAGATGGCTGGGGAGGGTGGGAGTTTGGAGTCATATCATCAGATAAGTTGACGAAGTGTGCTAAAGCACTAGTATGTGAAAACAACCAAATATAATAATATTGTAATGTAATGTAATGTAATGTAATGTAATGTAATGTAATGTAATATAATATAATATAATATAATATAATATAATATAATATAATATAATATAATATAATATATAAAATGTAATTTTCTATTTCGCCTTTCTTTTGCCCCATTGTTCATTTGAACCAAATTTCAACCATCTTCCTTGAGGCACAGACTAATTGAACTCCATGGAAATTACATTTGGGAAGCCATCATGAAGAGATTTTGAGCAGCACAAATTCCTTTCATTGATGAAACCAGAACTTTTTCTATTGGGACTTAGAGATAGAAGATTGGTTTTGTATATGGTGACTGCAGCTGCAGAAACCATGATGGCAGGGAGGCCAGGGAAAGAGGGTGCAGGGTGGGTGTGTGCATGCGAGTGCAGGGAGGCTGAGGAAAGAGGGTGAAAGGTGGGTTCGAGCACAGGAAGGCTGAGGAAAGAGGGGTACGTGCGTGCCTCTGTGTGTGTGTGTGTGTGTGTGTGTGTGTACAATCGCAGAGAGGGCACGGGGTGGGGGTGCGTGATCACAGGGAGGCTGTGGAAAGAGGGCACGGGGTACGTGTGTGCATGTATGTGATCGCACTGCATAGGTGTGTGCAAGCGCAGGGAGCTGGGGAAAGAGGGCGTGGGGTGTGTGCCAGCGAAGGGGGGAAGGAGGGGAGGGGGGAAGGAGGGCGTGGTGCATGCAAGCGAAGAAAGGCGGGTTGTCGGGGGGGGGGGAAGACTTACCCCAGCAATTTGCAAACTTCCTTGCCAGCCTCCCCACTTGCTTGGGGGAAGCCGGCAGTGAGGGTCGCAAATAGCGATCACGTGACCGCAGGGGCACTGCAACGGCCAGAATTTCAAGTACCGGTTGTAAAGTCCCTTGGTCCAGTAACTTCGAGGACTACCTGTAGTACGAAGATGGAAATATGCTGAGATACCCACAATGGAGGAATGGACTGTGAAGATGACGGAATTTGCAGAAATGACAAAATTGACCTGTTTGATCAGGGACAGGACAAGTACTTTTTTTAAAGACTGGAAAGTTTTTATGGACTTTTTGTTGAAAATGGAAAAAAACTGATCTGGTGATTTATGGATTTGCTGATTAAAAAGGGTTGAATATGGAAAGAAGGGAAACATGATACAATTTTAAAGAGGGACGGATGAGGATTTGTTTGCTTGTAACTGCTGTAAAGAAGATTGAGAATTGCTTTTTTATATGTCTTTTCTTGTTTCTATTTGTACTTTTTCTCTCATACGTTTCTTACTTTCTCACTTCATTTTGTTCTTTTCTTTAATTTCACTTTATATTACTTTACGTTTTATCTTTTATATCTAGGACATTTTTAAAATAAAACTCATTAAAAACATTCTTTCACTGAATTCCTTTTACAAAGATTTTTATACTGAACCGTTAGAAAAGGTTCATCCATTCTCAAGGTGGCTTAAAATACTTAAACCACACAGAAGAGTTCATTACAGTTTTAAATAATAAACCTTCCAAAAATCAATTATAAAATACAGTGAGACTTCAGAAACCCAACCAAATTTATAAACAGGTGGACACCCCTTAGCCCTGGAAATGGGGTGGGTGGGGCAGCAACCAGTTATTTTAATTATAGGTATATAAATCCACACCCACACTGACCTGAATTCTGTTTCAGAGTCTGGAACCTTTGTGGGATTGTGGGCCCAAAAATATTACGTGCACTCGCACAAAAAGGCTGTACTCTCATCATTTTTATTGTGTAAGAACGCTTCTGAGGCTTGTGTGGAGACATCCTTACCAATAAATATCCTAGATATCTAGCCTGCCACTTTAACAACAACAAAATAGAAGAATTTTAATTTTAAACAAAATTAAAGGACAGAGAAGTTGGCAGATCCCAGCACAATTTTAAAAAAAGGGGGGGAATCACCCTGTCATTTTTGTTGCATTATGAAATGAAAAAGTAATAGAAACAAACATCAAAACTGTGCAGTTGGTCATAGCAACGGATGGATCTTGCCTACCACCATTTGAGGCTCAAGGGGCAGGTTCACTCGCACTTAGATTGATACGAGACTCATCTGGATTGCTCTTTTGGTGGCCGGTTAATACAGGACACTTAAAACCAGTCCAGAGAAACTTACAACGGAACAGATTTTACTGCGTGCGGATGGTCTCCATTAAAGCTTGGAACTCTAGCATTTCCCTCCTTCCGGGATCCCCTCACCATGGAAACAAATTTACTGTCTGCCGCCTTCCATTCTATTTTTAAAGGCACAGTACAGAAATCGATTTAGTCACCCTTGTGCTTAAATTATTCCAAACTAAAGGGGTGCTCTAATACTGGCTTTCCTGAGCCATCTGAAGGTACATCACAGCAAGCAATGAATTAAAAATAAGGAAGAGGAAATATCCTTGCTAAGTCACAAGTAAGTTCTGGGGTTTTGAAAATCGGAGATATCTCCTGTCATGGGATACCGTCAAAACCTATATAACTCGGTACTGAATATCATGTTGCGCAGTGTTACATTTACTGCCAAAACATTAGGAAGGAAAATTGTACTAAGAATGAAGTTAGTACAAAGTGGCTGCCTAATCCTTTTCGGCAATAAAAATGGTATCATGTAACATACATTTAGTTTCCCCTATGATAGCACTGAAGGGTTTAGTACTCCTGTCAATCAATCACTTTATTGCTTCAATTCTTTTCTTCCTTGCCAGTTCCACTAGTCTTCATAAACAAGGTGATCTGTGCTGTTTCTCCCCATTATTGCTGGCCCGTTTTGTCATTCCTCAAAGCTTTTCAGTCCATCTACCGGCATTTCAGCTTTGAGTCACATCAGCAAAACAAGCCAGGCACAAGCTTTGTATAAACTTTGAAAATTCACCAGAGTATTCACTCTTACACTGAATACTACAGCTTGCTATCTTTTTTCTTAAGTTTTTTTTTATTTTCCTCATAAAACTGTTACTTTGTGGAGCGCAGGTTTGAATATGGCATTGCCAAAACAGAGTTGGCACTTTTTTGTGCCTAAGAACGCTGTATGAGGAAACAGAACTGAGGATTTTACTCAGAAATTGATGAAGAGGCAGCACTCAGCTGTACAGCCCGATTATTCCAGCCATGTAGACTTAGTCTAGAATCATTTTGTGAAGCCCTGCACTGTATGCTGTGCATGCATCCTAATAGTCTTTAATACATTTTTTATTTTAATTAATAGAGCTTTGTCCAAAAAAAGAATAGAATAAGCTGACATCATTTATAATGCATAAATAAGATATTGAAGACATCCTGAAGAGTGAGGTTGAGTGGGCCTTAAGAAGCATTGCTAATAACAAGGCAGCAGGAGACGATGGCATCCCAGCTGAACTGTTCAAAGTCTTGCGAGATGATGCTGTCAAGGTAATGCATGCTATATGCCAGCAAATTTGGAAAACACAAGAATGGCCATCAGATTGGAAAAAATCAACTTATATCCCCATACCAAAAAAGGGAAACACTAAAGAATGTTCAAACTATCGAACAGTGGCACTCATTTCGCATGCCAGTAAGGTAATGCTCAAGATCCTGCAAGGTAGACTTCAGCAATTCATGGAGCGAGAATTGCCAGATGTACAAGCTGGGTTTAGAAAAGGCAGAGGAACTAGAGACCAAATTGCCAATATCCGCTGGATAATGGAAAAAGCCAGGGAGTTTCAGAAAAACATCTATTTCTGTTTTATTGACTATTCTAAAGCCTTTGACTGTGTGGACCATAACAAATTGTGGCAAGTTCTTAGTGGTATGGGGATACCAAGTCATCTTGTCTGCCTCCTGAAGAATCTGTATAACGACCAAGTAGCAACAGTAAGAACAGACCACGGAACAACGGACTGGTTTAAGATTGGGAAAGGAGTACGGCAGGGCTGTATACTCTCACCCTACCTATTCAACTTGTATGCAGAACACATCCATGCGACAAGCTGGCCTTGAGGAATCCAAGGCTGGAGTTAAAATCTCTGGAAGAAACATTAACAATCTCAGATATGCAGATGATACCACTTTGATGGCTGAAAGTGAAGAGGAACTGAGGAGCCTTATGATGAAGGTGAAAGAAGAAAGTGCAAAAGCTGGTTTGCAGCTAAACCTCAAAAAAACCAAGATTATGGCAACCAGCTTGATTGATAACTGGCAAATAGAGGGAGAAAATGTAGAAGCAGTGAAAGACTTTGTATTCCTAGGTGCAAAGATTACTGCAGATGCTGACTGCAGTCAGGAAATCAGAAGACGCTTAATCCTTGGGAGAAGAGCAATGACAAATCTCGATAAAATAGTTAAGAGCAGAGACATCACACTGACAACAAAGGCCCGCATAGTTAAAGCAATGGTGTTCCCTGTAGTAACATATGGCTGCGAGAGCTGGACCATAAGGAAGACTGAGCGAAGGAAGATCGATGCTTTTGAACTGTGGTGTTGGAGGAAAATTCTGAGAGTGCCTTGGACTGCAAGAAGATCAAACCAGTCCATCCTCCAGGAAATAAAGCCAGACTGCTCACTTGAGGGAATGATATTAAAGGCAAAACTGAAATACTTTGGCCACATAATGAGAAGACAGGACACCCTGGAGAAGATGCTGATGCTAGGGAGAGTGGAAGGCAAAAGGAAGAGGGGCCGACCAAGGGCAAGATGGATGGATGATATTCTAGAGGTGACGGACTCGTCCCTGGGGGAGCTGGGGGTGTTGACGACCGACAGGAAGCTCTGGCGTGGGCTGGTCCATGAAGTCACGAAGAGTCGGAAGCGACTAAACGAATAAACAACAAAAGATATTGAATGACTTGCTGTATCTGAGCAAAGTATATAGAGTGAATACGGTAGACAATGTAGTGCCTCCTAATGTTTTGCGTTTCCACCTTCTATTATCCCAACGCATATAGCCGGTGGCAAGGAATTTTGCAAGCAGTCGTCCAAAACACCTGGAAATTACCAGGTTGCCTATTATATTTGGATCTTCCAAATGAATTGTATTTTTTGATAGACGAGGAAAATGAATCATTGTTGATTCCTCCAGAATTTCTTAGCAGATTATCATGCTATGCTTCTTGAAGGCAACGGGAATCATCGGTACCTGAATACAGAAAAATTGATTCCATTCATTACTGAAAGACAGAATGTGATGATGGTACAGGACCACTGCCAATGGCGAATAGCATTCCACATGGCACAGTCTTGTCCCCCATCCTATTTAATGTTCAAGTGAAGTCACTGAGTGAAGTCAGCAAAGATCAGCCTTTCTCAACCTTTTGACCCTGGAGGAGACCTTGAAAGTTTATCTTAACAAGAGAAAAGTTCTGTTAGAATGCAAATGATTTCATTCAAAATATTTCCTTTTAGTTTTGCAAGTGGAATTGGGTGAAAATAATGTTTCCAGTTTGGGCTGATCTTCCTCTATAACTTTTTGCCAAAAGTGGTCCTTTCTATAGTCATTCATGCTTTAGCTACGTCCAGATTATAAAACTGCAATGTGTTCTATATAGGGCTGGCCACCCAAAATACCCAGAAATTGCAGTTGGAACAAAATGTGGCAGCTTTTCAGCAGGTTGTACCTATTTTATTTGAATGCTAAATGCAATGGCTGCCACTGTATCTCTGGTCATCTGCAGGGTGCTTACTCTACATTTGCCAGTTCCATGAAGGTTAGGCTGACCATATTTCCTTGAGACAAAAACTGGACATTGGGATGGCAAAATGGGACGGGGTTAAACTTATGTAATATTCCATATTCACGAAAAAGATGAAAAAAAAAATTATCGACAGTAAGCTGGGAAGGTGCAGGAGGGGGAGGTGCGGCAATGGTTGGGTCTGGAGAGGCTGGTGCAGGGGTGGCGTTGGGCGGAGAGGTTGCAAGAGGGCTGAGGGTGGCAGCGAGCTGGGACGGGAGGACAGGAACGAGGTGGCAGGAGGCTGGAGAAGTGCAGGAGGGCTGAGGGTTGTGGCAAGCTGGGACAGGAGGACAGGAACAGAGGAGTCTAGTGAATGGTTGTCCCCGACAACCTGTTCCTCTCTGGCACGCCCTTTTATTTTCTTCCCATTTTGGCCTGAGAGCCAATTGGCTTCTTTTCTGCTGGGCATGCTTTTCCAACCGTCTTCCACTGCACTGATTGGCAGCAGCGACTCTCCCTCTTGCTCACTGCCGATCAGCTGTTCCTGCGGTTCCCGCTCTAGGTTTCCCACCGGATTGAGAACTACTGCCAAGTCAGCCTTTTCAATTTCAATTTCAATTTTTTCCTGCTTTTCCCAATAATGGCTCCAATGTTTTTAAAAAACGGGACAAAATTGACATTTATATTAAAATGACGGGACAGTCGGGAAATGTTAAAAAAACGGGACTGTCCCATTCATAACGGGACGTATGGTCAGACTAATGAAGGTTGATGGCCATCCATAGTCTAATTCTTCAGTAGTTGTCACCACTGTGTGGAATGGTCCACCAACAAAGAATTAACATAGTATTGTTTTAAGCAGTATATATAAATCTGTCACTTCAAGAAAGTGCTTGGTTCAAATTAGTCTTTTTTATTGTTAATCTTTTATGATCAAGATTGTTTGTCTAGACCAGCCCTTCTCAATCTTTTGACCCTAGAGGAACCCTTGAAATATTTTTCAGGCCTTGGGGAACCCCTGTACATTCAGGGTCAAATACAGGCCACAAGTTACAAAATTAATTAATTCATGTGTAGGCCTGTGTATATGCATTAACAGTGTTCTTAAATGAAAAATAAAGAATGAAACTTACCTCTTTAATGAGAAGTTGCCCGAATTCAAAATAATTTTTTAAATAAATCACGATCTCCCAGGGAACCCCTAGTGACCTCTTGAAGAACCCTAGAGTTCCAAGGAACCCTGGTTGAGAAACATTTGACTCTTAAGACTGTCAAATGTTTTCATTTACTAGTTTAAACACTGGTGATTCTTTTTCTGCCATTAGTTCCATTTTAGGAACAGAGGTGTAAATTGTTTAAATAAAAATTAATCATGCATAAAAGAAAACACGATACAACAGAAATGTGTAAAAAGGCAGGTTTTTACTGTTTTTATTATTAAGCTTCAGTTCCACTGTGGGATAAAATAATATGCAAAAGCAACCTGTCACAGACTGTAAACTTAAGAAATGTGCACTCTAAGGGGAAAGGCTTCAGCAAAGGATCGTTACCTTGTCGTGGTGCTGGAGCTTGAGCATCTCAATGACGCCATGAGCTAAACCATGAAGAGCCACCCAAGATGGGAAGGTCATGACAGAGAGGTCAGACTAAGTGCGATCCCTGGGGAAGGTAATGGCAACCCACCCCAGTATTCTTGCCATGAAAACTAAATGGATCCAGCTTGATTGATAACTGGCAAATAGAGGGAGAAAATGTAGAGGCAGTGAAAGACTTTGTATTTCTAGGTGCAAAGATTACTGCAGATGCTGACTGCAGTCAGGAAATCAGAAGACGTTTAATCCTTGGGAGAAGAGCAATGACAAATCTCAATAAAATAGTTAAGAGTAGAGACATCACACTGACAACAAAGGCCCGCATAGTCAAAGCAATGGTATTCCCAGTAGTAACATATGGCTGCGAGAGCTGGACCATAAGGAAGGCTGAGAGAAGGAAGATAGATGCTTTTGAACTGTGGTGTTGGAGGAAAATTCTGAGAGTGCCTCGGACTGCAAGAAGATCAAACCAGTCCATCCTCCAGGAAATAAAGCCAGACTGCTCACTTGAGGGAATGATATTAAAGGCAAAACTGAAATACTTTGGCCACATAATGAGAAGACAGGACACCCTGGAGAAGATGCTGATGCTAGGGAAAGTGGAAGGCAAAAGGAAGAGGGGCCGACCAAGGGCAAGATGGATAGATGATATTCTAGAGGTGACAGACTCGTCCCTGGGGGAGCTGGGGGTGTTGACCGACAGGAAGTTCTGGCGTGGGCTGGTCCATGAAGTCACGAAGAGTCAGAAGCGACTGAACGAATAAACAACAACAAAGGGGAAAGGCAAAAAGAGATAATATCTTTTATTATATGTTGGATTACAATTATTTCTTCCTCAAATGAAATGCATTTCAAGTTTTGCCTGAACAAAAAAATGATTCATCTGTATATGCATATTAAAATAGATATATTTGGTTTTTTAAAAAAGCATTATTTTCATTCAAGGAGCAGACTGAAGCATACATGTTGTTGATCAAACATATAAAGAATTCAGATAATGAAATATTTACCTATATTGATTTATACGGCAAGAGCATCTATTTCTTCATGATGAGTTGGCACTCAAGTATGGTATCAAAGTATATATGAAAGTGATCATGATAAGCTTCAAAGGTTCCCATAGGGTTGTTATACTGGTTAGCTGTATCAGTCCTGCCAGATAGCTCATTCATTACAACAGTAGCTATCTGGGATGTTCCATAGTCATGTATTTCTGGTAACTATATTGATTTGTATTTCTTCATCTGTTTTCTATACCCCAGGCTCATTTCTTTAAAGAGTTTTGGCACAAAAGTGCTGCTCCTCTAGCTCCCAGCTAATTTTCTTTAGAGGAGGACCTTTAGGCATGCTATACAACCAGCACTTTAACTTTTGGGGTAAATAGATTTAGATTTTTCTGCTACTAGTTGCACCATCATTAGTGACAGAGAAAGTAAAAAATGTAAGCCAGCCCCAAGTAAAAAAATCAGAATATGACATTTTAGATAATCTATACTTGGAAAAAAGGAAAAAAGTTTACTTCAAATAAACATGTATTTACTGAATAGTTTTACAAAACTTTTATAGGATATGGTTGGAAAGAACGACGTCTGACTTACGAGGTCTTCTTCTGCCACTGATAGCAAGTACAAATAATTAAAAAAGACTAATATATGAAATCCAATTAGAAATGTTCATTCTAGATTACTATGATGCAGGAAGAATTTACATAATGCGTAAAACTGACATACATCAAATCCACAGTAGCTGAAATATTGTGCTTGTTTCCCTGTGGTTATTGCAGATTATCTTGAAGAAAAGTTACTGTTTCATTACCCAAGTTTTTCTCTGTTTATGTAAAAGTACGTCAGGCTGCTTTGGAATCTAAATTTAAATATTCCCTTTTATTTATCTTGCCAAGGAAAGCAAAGTTTTTAAACATCACAAAGGAAATGCATTTTACAAGCTTTAAAAAAAGTTAAATAGAATTTAAATAGAATTAACCCGTATATAGAAACTTACAATAAATACATTTTTGCTAATTACAAGCACTATTATTTAGTAGCTGCAACCAGTGGTGCCAAGCTCATTGATTGATATCAAAAGATTGAATTGACAAGCTACTTGCATGGCTGTTTGCAGTCTTGAAAATGTTTGTTTTAAAGGAATCCTTCCAAATCTTCATCTAGAATGCCTATTCAAGGGGACAAACCCCTTACTTTTGAATACATTGACATATAAAGCCACCATATTGTTACATCCAGTCTGTTTACTGCTTCTGGATGCACCCTATGGTATATAGAGAACAGCCTTATAAAACCCACAGGTTAAATCACCTAGTCACTGTCTGTGCTTAATTTTCAAACCATACAGCCTTTATCATCATCATCTCCTGCTTGATCTATGGCAAGGTGGCTACAAGCATTTGCTCATCATGACCACCAGTCAAGCAGCTCAGTGCACTCATGGCACTCTTTGCAAGTATTCTTGCTCAACAATTAAATGATCAAGTGAGAGGGGTGTAGTTTAAGAATCTTCTGCTTCAGTGATCCAAGTATAAAAGAAGAAAAATCTGGGCCGCTTGTGCTTTTTCTCTCCTTCCTGCTTCTATTTCACATTTAGAGCTATCCCACTGTGCTCATTCTGTGAAACACAAAATTCTGCCATCCCAAAATTGCTTCAGAAACATTAGATTTAATTATTTATGAATGGTAATTGTCTACTGCAGCTTGAATAATAGCTGTCATCCTGTTACACATTAACACAGGGCATATTACTTTGTAAATCTCTTTGATATTTTCCCTGAAAACTTCCCAAGAATCAGAAAATCGTTATCACACTATTTTTGTAACATACATATTCCCAGAGGCAATTTTATTAACTAGTGATTGTGTTGCCAATGTATGGAATTTTCTCCAAGATTATTCCAACTTTAATGTGCTGAATATCTTCCAAATACAGCCACACGTAGAAATAACAACTACCTTCTTGCTTGCAAAATATATCCTTCCCAAATGTATATATAACCTCCATAAAGCATATAGACTTGGTTCCTTTTTAAACACTGAGGTTTTTTGTTTGTGCAACAGAATACATTGTAATTTTGCACTCCTAGATTTTCTCCGACTGTGTGAGATTGTTTAGTAAAAGAGCAAATATTTCACCAATCTTTCTATTTTAAAATTAAGCTGATTTCTTCTCTATAAACAGATTGCACCTGTTGCCTGGAGTATGTACTTCCTTACAATTATATATAATTTTAGATGTTCTACTTATATTCAAGGATCTCTTAGATGATACGCAATAAAACATATTCTAAAATAAAATTGCATAGATATTTGCTGTTCTTTTAATATCAATGGTAGAAAATATATTTGTTTGCATTACCTCCTTTTAATCATGACAGAAAGTCTTTTCAGTTGTCTCAAGACTAAATTTTGGTTTTCTCTACGTTTTCCTTTCTTAAATTTTACTATTTCTTCTTATGCTGAGTCTCCCACATCCCATTTAACCACGTACCTTTATCATTCAACAACCTTATTTTTAACACATCCATTTATACTTAATCTACCTTCCCATTTCCAAACGTTTTGTATTGTTTCCCAGCTAAGAATATCCCATGCCAAATAGTTCAGTCTTCCTTCAGGACCCCCATTGTTGTGGAGGATGTGCTTACTGGGCCTGCAAGTGCTCCGATCAAGACTGGAAGACTGTGGTTTCTTCTCAGGCCCCCCATCAAATTGCTGCCTGCACTAACATACACTCCTGAGCCTTGTCTTTGGAGACAGCTATTTTCCCTCTGACTCCTTCTATTACCCCCGGCCTCAGGCTGTTTGACAGCTCTAGCAATCCCCAGTTTCTTTAACCTCTCCACCAGATTCATCTTCAGCTGTCCTGCATCAGAAGGATTTGAGGATTTGTGTCCATACAGCTCATGTAATAATGTTTCAGCTGGTCGAGAGGCCAAAAAGTTTTCAGACGCATATGCTCGAGACTCAAAAGGCAGAGGAGAAGAACAGGGGGAATGCAAAGGAGAATTTGGAGGTGTTGAAGGTACAGCAAGTGTCTTGGAATGATGAAGCAGTGGTGCTTTCTCCAAGGCTGGACTATTGTAGACCGTGGCTGAGATGCCTTGTTCTTGCAAAAGCTTTGCTAAACTTCTAGTACTACTGAAGGTGGTAGTTGAATCCCTTCTGTTAGTGAGGAATTCTCCAATACTATGCTTATACAAGATGGCTGGGGAACTTGTAATTACACTGCTTGTACTGCTAGAACTTCCAGAGCACAAGGGAGGGTACAAAGCACTGGAAAACAGAGCAAGAAAATAAAACACATTAAATATTGTTTTTAACAATTTTTGTAGAAAGTGCAAAGGGGGGAAGGAAGGAGAAACCTCTCAGTATTCAAGATCAGAACTTCTGTGCCACACCAATTTTAGGTTCTGAATTCAATATACGGTACATACCTGTTTTATCTGCTTTTCCTTGTTTATTTTCCTTGTTTTCTAAAAAATTTAAATGTGAATGTTGCTAATTTAATTAATAAATACATAAACTGTAGTCTGTTTATCAAGAAAATGTTCAATTCCAGATTGTCTGAATATAACCAACTGTTAAGAGTAATAGTAAACCTCCTTACCTGGGTGTAACCTGTGTGATATCAGATGGGTGAAGTATTCTACAAGTAGTAAAAGTAAATGTAGAGTTTGTAGATGAAAGACATTTTCCTGGGTTGGAAGCTACAAGGCAAATTATAACACATATGATGAAAAGGAGGTGGAAAATATTCTAGCAGGCCACTGAAAAACTGAATTAATGTGTAATAAATTTAGTAATTCAGTGCAAATAGATGAAAGAAAACATGATCTACATTATTTCAATTCAGCTTTCTAATATGATTCTTAAACACAACATTTGCTATTTTAGAATGGGCTGTTGTGAATATGGCAACTAGGAATGCAATTGATATATTCTTCCCCATTTGTTAACCATAGATAAAAATGGGGAGCGTGTTCAAGCATTCTACAGCTCCTCTTTGGTCCAAATTACACTTCTGCAATATCTTGTACTGGTCAGTGACCGTAATAAAATTGAACTGAACTGAACTGAACACTTCTGCAATTAACAGTGCTTAAAGATTCTGTTCACATCAATTTCAAGAGCTTGAGTAATTGTATTTGTTAGTATTAATGACAGATAAATACCATGCCAAGATAAATCTACAGTTAAATCAAGTAGAGGGAAATAAAGGGAGGGAGCAGCCAATCTCACGGTCACTCTATATAATGACCATTACTTCAGCAGCAGCTCAAGATTGTCACTGTCACCATCTATTTTACTGTACTAACCATTATCCTTGAGTGAATGTAAGGTTAATCTTTTACTGTTTCTTTCTACAAAAGTACACAGAAAAATTGTCAAGTTTAAATATATATAAGCCTCTGTTATATTAATGGAAGAGAGTTCCTGCAATAAGCTTTTTCACTGAAAGTATCTCTGCCTAATTTGGCAGGAATCCTCGCAGCTCCTCACACAACAGTGTACTGTACTCCAAGAGGGTTTTTGAACTCTCTGAATATAGATTTTAAGAGACTCTGGGAAGTGTGTTTTCAGAACCTCCCTCATGCCAGTGGGATAGGATTCCACACATTCTTCAAGAATATGTATCTTCCTGTAAGAACTGAACTGCTTTAACAGGACTGATCACACACTATACAAGAATAAATAAAAATTGATCTGTTGAAGTCACTGAAGCAGAAATACAAGAGCAGGTGGTCAGAAAGTTCAACAAAGATTGCAGCGGTCATGCTACAAATCCTTACCTGTAAGAGGAACTGTTGCTAATTTAACAGGTGGGAGGAAAATTCCTGGCACTGACTTTGGCACTGTCTGTTTACTTTCCTCCCATGGAGAGGGCTGTACTTGGAAGGTTATCCCTTCATCCCCTTCTTCATCTTCCTCCAAATCAGAAAGAGAATAGACGTCCTCCTGAGACAGTGGTGTGAAACCTTTTGTGACAACACCAGGGCGAGGGTCAAGAATTGTGCCTAGGTTAGGCTGGGCCAGCTGCTGCCAATGAAACAGGGTCTGAGAGCCTAGAGAGGAAGGAATACAAATCACAAAAGGCCTTCTCACACTTCTCACGTGTGTCTTAATACTTGGCAGCCCACTAAAGAAGTATTAATTGGGAGCTGGAGGCTACTGAACATAATGTTGACGGGATTTTGTAAGGGAGTAGCAAATGTAGCAAGGTCCCTCCCACTTGTGGATCCTTCAGATTTAAATCTGAGATGTTTTCCTTTGAAGCAGAAAACTATGGTTTGGGCTAGGCAAACAAAGACACTATCTGCATTCATTTATTTTCCTTCAGTGAATATTTAGATAGCATTTAATGGACCAAACGGCAGCAATTTCTTTGCTTGTTAACTCCCACAAAAGTTTATTCTTTCTGTTCCATTGTGAAAACTTGCTTGGACATGGATTATTTTCAATAACATGGAGTTGGGTATGAGACACAGAGCTATGTAACAAGGATTAACAGCTGAGGTAAGTCAGGAAGAGATACCCAAAAGCGCACAATTGTATTCAATGGTTTCCCTTTAATATATAATTTGGATGAAAAGTAATCAGAAACAGACCCAAACACCCTCTCTGTGGGACAGCTCAACTTATATCTGGAAGTAGTCTAACAGGTAATGAAGAAGAACGATCAGCTAATTGAACCTGAGGCCGGATCACTGTCTGGCTGTAAAGTAGCCACCTGCAGACAGCCTTATGAGGCTCGCAGTGAAGAGCTGTGCTCACTGGAGACTGAAAACAAGGTTGTGGTCGCCTTACCTTCAAGGGGTTTGACGATTTGCAATTTCTCTGGGAGAAGGGAACGCAGGCTGCTGGAAGATCCAGAGGAGTCAGCACGTTCTGAACTGCTTCTCAGTGAAAGGTAGTTCTCTACCGGTGTGCTACAGCCAGTGAGTTCTTCTTTCTGGTCAGCCAGCAAAAGTATCTTACGCTTCCATTCTTCTTCGAAGAACCGTTTTTCACTCAAGTAATTCTGACAACGGAGATTAAGTCTATGTAAAGCAGTGGCTACATCATCTTCTGAAGGGACATCTGGAGGGCTCAGCTTCTGAGTTTCCCTATTAAAATACAAAATTAAATATTGTATCAATAGGTCATAAACTAGTATCGTCCAGTATTTTAGCACAATTTGCCAACCTCATTTTTGTAGACGATTCAGAACCATATATAATGTTACATGTTGCTGTAGGCAAAGAAAGTAATTGCTCCTCTAGTAGTAAGGGATTTGTACTAAACTCCATCCTGTCCCAGTTGTCTCATAACTGAGCCGTCTCCATCCAGTGAGGAGAGTTTGGGTGAAGACTCCATGAAGGAAATCTGTATAATGTAAGCAAAGTAACCTTTTCTTTGTTGCTTATGTTCTAAATTGACGTTATTATACTATTTGAAGTATAATATATGAAAATGTTTCCCATGGCAGCCATAACATTAATAAGAAAATGGTTATACGCAGCCTTCTTGGTCCTTCTACTTGGTAGTACTCAGCATCCATACACATATATATTAAATAAAGCATATAAGAAAAAAAGCAAAATTTGGCTTAAAAGAAAATTTCTCCCCGGCCCTCAATTCCCCGCACCCCCATAAAAAGCTAGTAGTGCAGAATCCAACCAGCCAATCAAAGCTCAAACACTGCTGTTTCCTTACCTGGAAACATCCTCTGCACTGGTCTTTAGAGGTCGAGGTACTTTTCTTTCCACATGTTGCAAGCCAGAATGAAAAGGCTTTGCTGTCATGATGACACTTGAACGATTCGATCCTGGAATGGACAGCGAAACAGGACACGACGCAGAACGGCCACGCATATCATTAGCAAGTTTGACAGTATCAAATACACGTTTCTGTTGAATCCTGGAAAAAAGAGAAAAAGACAATGAGTACAAAAAGGCTTTGCAAGCCCCTTCTGGAAGAGGTTGACATATATTTCATCTGGTATTAAAAACCACCATTAGAAACCAACCAATAATACATTCTTTAGCTCATTCTAAGTATGCACAAAAGGTATCTCTGTTATCATCTTCCTTCTTCTCAGCCCCTCCCCAGTTGCTGGAACAGCACCCATCTCAGAAGAGATGGACAAGGAATTGACTGGGTGGTACCAAACATACTGCATGCCTTTGCAACCAGAACAGGGGCAATGTATACAAAGTGATGCTTGTGCTTCCCCTTTCACCATCTCACTTTTGATGGACAGGCCTCACGCCACCCACTTGTTTACCCTCTGGGAGTTACAGCAACATGTTCACTTTGTGCACTGAGAGATAATGGGCCAATGTGGAAGGATCTAGGTTGCAGCTCCTTGCACCTGAGCTTCCTAAGTTAACCTGTGGATGGAGAAGCAGCTGTGTGATATATACAAATGCCAAGAAAGCTTAAGAAAATGATTGCAAATGTTCTCCTAAACATGCAGTAAAAGGCTATAAAAATGATTTCAGAATTTCCTAGTGGGATTCATATAAGGGGCAATTAGCTTATATACCGCACCAACGAATACCCTGAAAAAATGTGAAAATAAAAATGTAGCTGGTAGCTTTTCTAATGAAAGAAAACTAGCCTTGTAATTACTGGAACTGCATACCAATGTTCTTATCTCAAAATGTTATGGAATAATATTTCAGAGTTTAGCATGAATTAAGCATAAAAGCCCTGAAACCTTACTGAAGGACATAATTTTAGTTTATATTCAGCAAGTTATACATTAGAGAATTAATAAATTGTGTAATAGTTTGAAAATACTTGAGTATATGTACAAAAGTAATATATAGTTTATTATTATAAAATAATATTGGATATTTATGTGGAACTATATCAACTCATCTTAATACTATACTGATAGCAGGGAAGAACTCCTACAGAAGAATCTGCAAAGTGGGTTAAGGGGGAAAAAATGAGAGCTGCACTTACTTTTGTTTAGTCAGTGATTCCTCATCCAAACTTAGCACTTTCCGCATTGTTCCCTCAATTTCTGCTGCCAGGGATTCCTTCAAGTTTAAGACAGTGGGAATTAACAAGTTTCTTAAGGTATACCCAGATAAAATGGTAACCTGATTTTTTTTAGTCAGCTTAATACTACCCAGAAAATGTGCCAATGAAGCCTACGTCTGAAGTTTAAGATAGCATTTACATATTAGACCTGTACCAATCCATGCTGATGCAGGGCTAAGCGGTAACTACAGATTCTTTTCTGAACTCAAATCATTTCCTTTTCAAAACCTGGGTGAATTTCCATTATTTTAGCTTCTCTAACAAATTGGCCACTCAGATTATTTTTCTAGAACTGATATTCTCACCAGCAACTAAGAAAAGGAGATATTGAAGTACAAAAACAACTCCCTTTACAAAATAATTCAGGAGCTACAACAACATTGCTTCTTTGGAGGAATCTCCAATTAGGACAAAACAAGTACCTCTTCATCCCAAATCAGGAAATCAGCACATTTATTTATTTATTTGTTTATTTATTTATTTATTTATTTTTCACATTTCTATCACCGCCCATCTCCCCCTAAGAGGGGTACGTTCAGTACATTCTCATCTGAAAGTTTCCTCATCCTCATCATCCTATTAATGCGCTATGTACATGTCTAAAACGGCTAGAGGACTCCTTATAAAGCTCAGTTGCAGGCAAAATGTCCTAACAAAATGTATACGGTGCCAAGGTGATTGACAATCATAATTCAGAACAAAGACATTTTTCTAAATGCTCTCATTAAAAAATTTCTATTAAAAACCATTCAGAAGTGATCTTGACAGCCTGTCTGCAGAACTACTTTGGCAATTCATTGTTTAATCTCTATAATACAGTCATACTGAGGTTTTTCCTATAGTAATGAAGGAATGAGGTAATTCCTAATAGCAGGCATATCCACAAGAACTGGCCATGTTCATCAGAACGGCATTCTTGACATAAGCTCACCCCTCCTAGGTATGTGTGCAATGTTACAACACACACAGAAAAGGGGTGAGGGGTGGGGCTTGCACCACCACAGTGCTACTGATGTTATTCTGATTCTCCAGCTTATTAAGAGTAAGTCTCTTGCTTAGTCTATTTATACAGGAAGAAAAATTTTCATCCAGTATTTCTTCACAATAAATGCTTGAAGTATTTAGTTCTAAGCCTAAAGAAATTAATAGGTATTGCAACAGGACACCTAGGTAGAAAAATGGCAAATAATGTTAATATATCCTTACACAAGGATGAGAAAATGTAATTTTTCCAGTTTTTTATTTATGAGTATTTTCAAAGTTTACGTGTCTGTTGTAATGTCATGGCAAACTATACTACAGTTCAGATCAGGCGTAGCTTCCAAAGACTACTGTGTTCCCACTATTCTTTTCTTAAAAGAAGAGGAAAAAGCAACAAATATTATTTCCATAGACACCCTTAACAAACAGATGACTAAAAATCTGTCCAGATAATCTGTTCCTTCCTCTTCCCTCAGAAGATAGAAACTAGCACAAAGCAGAAACGAAACTATTTGAGAAGTTTGTAGGACAGCCTATTAGAATGAAAGTAAGGTCAGAAAGAAGTGGTGGACACCAATGTTAGTTGCAGTTCTAGCACAAAGACCACAGTGTTCCTTCCAACCTGCAACAACAGAACTAAGGAAGAGGGAAAGTAGCCTCAAAACAAGAGTCCTTCTTGTTCAATATTGCCTTCTTTGTTCTCCAAATGAAGTAAGTTACTCAGCTAATACAAAAGGAAGCAGGACACAGAAAAAGAAGCTAAATTTAGAAGGGATCCCTGGTGCCAACTTTCTCTTATACTTCTGAAGAACAATCAGTTTTAGTTTGCCCTTGAAATTTCGTTGTACCTATAACATACTGGCAGGATCGAAGAGCTTAAATAATGAGATCTGCTACAGTCAGAAAGCTTATATTACCACAGGAAATGCTCCACACAACTGGGGTCGGCAGAGAAGGGCAGACTGGCTAGCTTTACTGCGCAATCCCTTCACTTCTTCTTGCGACTCTTGCAACATCCCCAGACATTCCACATTCCGCTCTTGTACATCGTGCAGCTACAAGAATATAAAAGGACACTCGTTTACTCAGCCGTGAGAACAAAAGGTGCTGGAGAAGCTAACTGCATATAAGCCAAAGAAATACTATTACCAATGGGGCATTTCTGAAATCACACATTAATCAATCACTGATATAATAAATAGAAGATGGACAAACTAGAAATTACAAAACCACCATTCTACTAATGAAATACCTATTTTAAGCATGTTGAAGCATGTTAACAGCTGCTGTCCCTTCGTTTTTTAAAAAAACTTAACTAAGGCAAAAGAAATGCTATGTAAATTATTCTAGTATCCCTCCAAAGAAGGCCAACACCCAGCACTGCCCAGGGGGGCTTTCTTTTGTCCAGTGTATTTGTTTTCTGCTGGAATAGATTTTAGGGGGACATGAGAAGCTGCCACAGAGAGGAGGAATCTATTTTGGTGAAACTGGAGATGGTATGATTGGATACAATTGTAATTTTAAAGTAATGCTTTACATTTATTTGCATGTAACATGTAAGGCTACAAACCTACAACCTGTTATGGAGATTGCTGGGGGGCCCTCTCCAGGGGGAAAAGCGCATGCGCAGTGTGGAATCTCTTGGGCTCCCAGCCAAGAAGGTCAGAAAAGACCCCCCTGAGGCTTCTGGGTTTTTTTTCTGGTAGAGTTTGCTACCGCCTTTCAGCTTAGCAGGATTCCGTCTAGTAGAGTAGAACAATAAACACCAGAGCTCAATCTTCTGGTCTCAGTGTGGTTCTTCACTCTAAATCCTGACACAACTGCTGTATGGAATATCAGGTCTGTGTGCTAGATTCATGGCATAAGGTACAAATTAGCTGCAGTCTTTTGAAGGGTTGATGCCACCTTGAGACCCTCCAAGGTCTTCTGGCCATACTTCAGGGACCACTAAAAGCCTCTCAAGGAAGTAGTCAACATAGGCATGCCATACCCTTCCGTGGCAGTGGAGCAACTCATCAGTCCTGCAGAAGCCTAGCGTTACCAACACAGTGAATTCTGCCTCAGCACAAACATATACAGAATAGCACCATGAGCCGTATGAAGTATGTTTTATGGATTCTTTATCCTTCAAATATTTCAGCCAAAATATTCTGGCAATTGGAATTAATCTAAGATATTTATACAAGGAATAAAAATTAATATGGAGTCTTTTTTAAGATTCTGTTTTTTCTTCATTTTTCAAACCAAACCAAAATAAATGGCATCCCAATCAAAGCTGTACACAAGAAAATTCTCCATCAATATTCAGCAAAAATCTACATATTCTCACATAAAATATTCCCATTTTATTCTTTTCCATATTTGTTCTCTACACCAAAAATGGGAAAATAGATGGCATCAATACCTCTGCTGTCAGCTGTTTCTGGGCATCTTTAGAAGCTTGTAGATGCAGTTTCAGTTCTTCCTTTTCAATTACATGCTGAGGGCATACAAAACATGGTTATTTAATCTTAAATGAACACTGTTGGAAGTAATAACTTATTAATGCAAGTAACTGTTTGACATTCAACATTTCCTTTCTCAGAACTCTAAGCACACATACCTCTTTGATCTTATGCTGAAGATCAACAATCTGAGATAAAAGCAATGAAATTTCCTCCTGGTAGTGAATCAGCTCTTCATCCTTCCTCATCAGCTCTTCACTCATTCTTGCAATCTGAGCATTTGTTTCCTCTAAGATATATAGCAGGATACTTGCTTAGCTGAGACAACAGCAGTGAACAACAAACTCCTTAAAGCCTTTCACACAATAAAGTTATTTTAAGCATAAGCCAGAATAACTGTGCCTGCTTGAATCTTAGATCTCAACAACTAGGATTTTCCATTAATCAAGTTTTTAAAGCCAGTGCTGCATTCTGGTTTTAATACCCTACTTAATTGCAAAGGTTGTTAACACTTCACTTGAATTTGCAATTAATAACCATATTTAAAGATTGGCAGACAAAAGGTAAGAGGAACTGAATTTGATAGGAAAAAAATATAATTTAAATCTTTAAAAACTTCAATTAATATATAAAGCTTTAAATTAGGGAACCTATTCCCTGCTAATTGTTTGAGCTACAAACCCTCACACTCAAGCAAGCATGGCCAATTATGTGGGATGGTATGAATTGCAATTCAATTATATCTGGAGGGACCCCGAAATACCTCAATTCTTTTGAAGGACCAAGTGAAGTTAAGAATGGTACAGAGCTTAAACCTGGAGGTATGAAGGTGAAATGGGTTTGTACCTAAAGATCTCTTCTCTGTGGAAGACGTGATCAGAATACTCACTGATTTCTTTAACACAGTCTGTGACCAGCTGATGCTCCTTATCTTCATATGTCATGGTTTCAGTCTTCAGGTGGCATGCCTTCAAAAACAGTTAAGAGTTCCATTAATTTTAAAATGAACACTATCTGTAAATACATTCTTTCTTCTCCATTCTCTGTGAAACAAAAAGTTCACTCTGGAGTATATTCAACGTTTGTGGTTGTTTATTCGTTTAGTCGCTTCCGACTCTTCGTGACTTCATGGACCAGCCCACGCCAGAGCTTCCTGTCGGTCGTCAACATCCCCAGCTCCCCCAGGGACGAGTCCGTCACCTCTAGAATATCATCCATCCATCTTGCCCTTGGTCGGCCCCTCTTCCTTTTGCCTTCCACTCTCCCTAGCATCAGCATCTTCTCCAGGGTGTCCTGTCTTCTCATTATGTGGCCAAAGTATTTCAGTTTGGCCTTTAATATCATTCCCTCAAGTGAGCAGTCTGGCTTTATTTCCTGGAGGATGGACTGGTTTGATCTTCTTGCAGTCCAAGGCACTCTCAGAATTTTCCTCCAACACCACAGTTCAAAAGCATCGATCTTCCTTCGCTCAGCCTTCCTTATGGTCCAGTTCTCGCAGCCATATGTTACTACAGGGAACACCATTGCTTTAACTATGCGGGCCTTTGTTGTCAGTGTGATGTCTCTGCTCTTAACTATTTTATCGAGATTTGTCATTGCTCTTCTCCCAAGGATTAAGCGTCTTCTGATTTCCTGACTGCAGTCAGCATCTGCAGTAATCTTTGCACCTAGGAATACAAAGTCTTTCACTGCTTCTACATTTTCTCCCTCTATTTGCCAGTTATCAATCAAGCTGCTTGCCATAATCTTGGTTTTTTTGAGGTTTAGCTGCAAGCCAGCTTTTGCACTTTCTTCTTTCACCTTCATCATAAGGCTCCTCAGTTCCTCTTCACTTTCAGCCATCAAAGTGGTATCATCTGCATATCTGAGATTGTTAATGTTTCTTCCAGAGATTTTAACTCCAGCCTTGGATTCCTCAAGACCAGCTTGTCGCATGATGTGTTCTGCATACAAGTTGAATAGGTAGGGTGAGAGTATACAGCCCTGCTGTACTCCTTTCCCAATCTTAAACCAGTCCGTTGTTCCGTGGTCTGTTCTTACTGTTGCTACTTGGTCGTTATACAGATTCTTCAGGAGGCATACAAGATGACTTGGTATCCCCATACCACTAAGAACTTGCCACAATTTGTTATGGTCCACACAGTCAAAGGCTTTAGAATAGTGAATAAAACAGAAATAGATGTTTTTCTGAAACTCCCTGGCTTTTTCCATTATCCAGCGGATATTGGCAATTTGGTCTCTAGTTCCTCTGCCTTTTCTAAACCCAGCCTGTACATCTGGCAATTCTCGCTCCATGAACTGCTGAAGTCTACCTTGCAGGATCTTGAGCATTACCTTACTGGCATGTGAAATGAGTGCCACTGTTCGATAGTTTGAACATTCTTTAGTGTTTCCCTTTTTTGGTATGGGGATATAAGTTGATTTTTTCCAATCTGATGGCCATTCTTGTGTTTTCCAAATTTGCTGGCATATAGCATGCATTACCTTGACAGCATCATCTTGCAAGATTTTGAACAGTTCAGCTGGGATGCCGTCTTCTCCTGCTGCCTTGTTAGTTGAGCTCATCCTCTGTTCCTCCCCAGTAGCATTTTGACCATCTTCCGACCTGGGGGTCTCATCTTCCGATGGTATACCGACATATCTCTGGTTGTACTGATCCATTGAGTTTTCACGGCAAGAATACTGGGGTGGGTTGCCATTGCCTTTCCCAGGGATCGCATTTAGTCTGACCTCTCTGTCATGACCTTCCCGTCTTGGGTGGCCCTTCACGGTTTAGCTCATGGCATCATTGAGGTGCTCAAGCTCCAGCACCACGACAAGGTAACGATCCTTTGCGGAGATATTCAACGTTAGGAAAGTACTTATAATCCTGCCCCAACATTTGTTTCAAAAGGACCTCCAACACTCTTGGCAAATTTGAGATTTGATTCTAAGGGAGGAAGGAACATGTTCCACTAATGGATGTCAGTTCTTCAGTGCATGAACACCACTGGATGTAACCCTATATTAGAATTACAAATATGATCATCCATTATGCCACTTGTTTCAGTTTAAATTCATATCTGAAAACTTAAGATTTGCAGAGATCAAATATGTAATTAGACAAGTGTGTAGAACAAATAATTCCAAAAGTAAAAGATCTGAGTTCAGTGCAAATGGTATAGAAGAATCTGCTTGTCTGAAATCACCAATATCAATTAGGAGCATCAAAACTTTCCCAGTTAAGTACCCCAAAATGTATGTTATTTCATTCACTGGATCCCATCGCATCAACAGCTACCAGACTTGTAAATCAATAAGGCAAGAGTAGCTGCCAGACTTCTGAATCCACAAAGCAAGGACTTTTGGGGATAAAGGGGGTCCTGAAGCCCACTCATTCTTTGAGTCATCCTGGAACTGGACTTGGTGGTTTCCATCTCTCTAGCTAATGCCTGGCAGCCTGGTTGAGAAGGAAAGTGGGGATGAGTTTGTGTGTGTGTGTGTGTGTGTGTGTGTGTGTGTGTGAGAGAGAGAGAGAGAGAGAGAGAGAGAGAGAGAGAGAGAGAGAGAGAGCAAATCTATATTGTAACCACTTTGCCCACCACTTTAAATTTATTGGGTCTCCGTGTATTCTAAAAGAACCTGAAGTGCCTCAGTGTTCGGTTGAAAGTGATTTGCCTCAGTGTTCAGTTGAAAGCTCCTAATTATTTCCTGGATGTTGACCAGGGCTATGCGCCTTGTCTGCTCTAGCCGCGCCTATCTGGAAAACCCAGGTAGAAAGCAAGGGGGGCTTACATGATTCATGTGCCTCAACAGGCTGTGGGTGCATTGAGTGAGTGACCATAAACCAAACCTGGAAGCATGTGTAACAAGACACTTTATGGCCTTGAGATACACAGAGAAGTGGGGTATGTACGCGGACAAATGGGGTTAACACCACTACAAATATCTCTAGTAGAGTTATTCCACAGATTTATATAAAGAAATTACAATCTTGCTAATTTTACTTTCAATTCCTTTTCTAATGACCCCAAATAAAAGAGTTCACCTTTTTCACAGCAGCCACACTACAGAAAATTTTTCACTGAAGCATCCACTGTCAGCTTACATCCCTCTTCTGGTCAGTTACTGTCATCTCAGATCTTAGCATGCGTGTAAAGTTACAATTGCTTTGGGGGCACCTGTATCTAAGTTGCATTCTAATGTCCATTTATTCAATTTGGAAATATCCTTTGAGAGCTCTTTACTGTCTTTTTTTGGTAGAACAATCCTACTCATCCCTTACTTCACAAGCATGATCTTAGCCGTGTTAATATATCCTTCTTTTAATGCTTGGATTCATATTCAATTAATAATATTCAGTTAGTAATATTCAATAGCAATGAGAATGTAAGTTACCTTTGTTCGAAGTAATAGGTTTTCTTCTTCCAGTTCCCTGAGTTTATCGTGCAAGGTATCCAACTGTAGGAAACCTTGTGACAAGTTGAAGGACTCATTGAAGCGAAGTGGTGTCGAACAGCTAGAGTCAGTCTCACTTTCTTCAGAAGCAATGGATACCACACGAAGCAGTTCATCTTTTTTTGTTAGCTCATGCTGTAGCTGGTGAATCTGATTTTAAAGGGCTTTTGTTTACTAAACATAGACATTTTCTCAAAACATTGCAATTTACTCTAGTGGATCAACAGACAAGTTAAAATAAAATTCTACTGCTATCTCCACCCCCCCCTCATATTTATTGATTTATTAAATTTATACACTGCCCATCTCACCATATAAGTGACTCTAGGCAGCTTACGGATAAGAAGAGAATAAATTATTAGGCTATGCTAATAATTAGGATACGATAAAGTCCCACCTGCTTTTTAAAAAATGGTATTAAATATGGATCCCCTCCAAAATTACAATTTTTATAAGAAGGCTTAGAAATATTCATGGAAAATGTCTTTGCTTATTCCATTTTCCAAGGATTATATTTTCTTTCCTGGACTGTCTAATTATCCAAAATACAATAATGTGAAAACAGATCAATTTTCCTTGGCAGAAGTACCTTGGGGGGAGGCTTAAAAGCCAATCGCTCTAAGTCTAAAGAAATATTTATCAGCCCATCATCTACACTGGTTTTTTTTTAATTATAGGAAGATAAAGAGCTGTTTCCCACATTCATCAAACAAGAGACTTCTTTATTCACAATGCAATATATCTACACATGGTCCAGCTGCTTCCTATAAGTAGTGACATTAAAATGCATTACATCCATAGGTAAATTGTATTTATTTCGTTCATATCTCAATGTTCTTCCCTGGGACCTAAAATAAAGTGATCATCCATCTAACCATTATCCAAACCTAGACTTCACTTAAGTTGCTGAATCAAATACTTTCAAATATGTTCTGGGATTCTTGGTTTTTTTAACCTTTTCCTATTTTAAGATAGAAGAACCATGGAAATTGGGAATGTCATACATATAACTACATACATACAAATATTAGACTCAAATTTTATTCTCTTTACATGGATTGTAATTCCTATTTCGTACACACAGCTTAATCTCTGATTAGGATGCAGCATACATAAAGAACAGTTTGAAAAATGGTGCAAAAAATAAGCATACAAGTAAGAGTTCAGCTGAAATATTCATCTCTTCATAATACATACAGGCTTCCACATTTGAAACAAATGAAGTAGCCCTCAAAATTCTTGTACCTTTCTTCATTAAACAAAGACTAACTTGAAAAATCCTAGGAAAGAAAGCTTCCATTCTCAGATCAAAAGGATGAAAGTTTCCATCTGATTTCCCATCAGCAGCTTTCATAATTAATATGGCTTCAACAGATGGTTACACAATACATTAGCTCTTAAAATCCTCAAAGCTTAAAACTGCTGTCTTACTTTGTCAAAGGCTTGGCCCATTTGTTCCTCCAGAACGTCATTTTGCTCAGTTAGGATATGGTTTCGTCTAAGTAGGGCTTGTCCAATTCGTGCTGCTAATTCTAGGTCTCGATCTTTCTGCTCAGAAAAAATAAACAGCATTATTTCTTTCCTCAAGGATTTATTCAAACGTTAGCATTTTCTTCATTTGTGCATATAAAATATTTTGTTTAATGTAAAGTTTCTCTTTATGTCTTAAGAGACATAAAGACTTAAACACATCAAAGTGAAGAAAGGAAAAAATAGGCATTGCAAGTCTTTGTTATAGCCAATATATTAGATAAAAATCTAATGTAAAAAATATGCAAATCCTGACTTAAGATAAAAATAGTATCTTTAACAAGGCTAGTTTCCCTGAAAATTTTCAGGCATCACTTGATGACATAACAACTATTGTAGGGCTCTTCCTAAATGTTCACAATAGACTCAAGTTCAATATTAGAGGAATAGTTAAATGTTGGATTTAAAGAGTGGTTTCCATTTCCTCACTTTTGTACCTAGGAAACCATTGTTACTCACCAAGTTCAATGTTCTACCATCATTGTTTGGAGGAATGGTTGCTAACATTCCATCAGGATTATTTATGTCCATGTTCAGATGGGACAGTGGAAAAATTTTGTGCATCTTGTTTCACTGCCTCTTGAATCATCCTGGGCATTCTTTTAACTAGCCAGTTGGGACAGACTGGAGAGGAGAATGTATTCTTTTTATTAGAGGATCAGATTTAAGTTGGATGGGTTAGCTAATTACTGTTGCCTAGAGGGCTAATTAGGTACTTCATTTCATTTTATGATTTTTTAAAAAAGACATTCGTGCCTTCAAGGCTGTTTTGATTCCTGGCATCTCCTTAAATTTGATATTATTATTATTACTATTTTATATATTTTTTTCCATGAATTTTAGGGTAAGCCTTCACAAGAAGACTTACAATAAAAATGTTAAAACAAAACCAAAATAAATATTATGAGAAATTGCTTTGTCTACAAAACTGACACAATGAAAGAGATCCCTGAAACACCCTACAGTGAAGGGTAAATGTACAATACTAACCATGTCTTCTCTCACAGATTATAGTCTTCTTTAAAAAGATCCTTCTGGATATTTAAAATGTTTGTGTTCCTTCTTAGAATTATATATATTCATATTCTCGGATACAATCTCAGTTTTTATCCTTTATTCTTTCCTTTATTTAGTTTTCCTTTATTAGTTCTCTTGTTTTTGGCGTATTTTTAAACAATTGTACATACGTTGGGGTTTGGGTTTTGTTTTGCAAAAAAAAATTAAAAAATAAGATTAATAAAAAAACTGACAGAACAAAACCACTTTAAAGATTGCTAAAGGATACAAAAGAATGTCAGAGGAAGTTCGTGGCAGAGAGATTGCCATATTTACAAAGTCTTCAGTGGAGACTGCCATGGGAAAAGGCTTTGTCTCTGGTAGCGTTCAGTCTAAATGATGAGTATATCAGAAAATGCTTATTTAAATAAACTGGTACCTGATTATTCAGAATTTTAAATTTTATTTTATTTTATTTTAAATGTCCCAAGAATTAAATATGTAATATAGCCAAGTTCTTTTCTACTAAGACTGATTTACCAATTGAGATCCTAAGTCGCTAAATTTTTCTAGTCACTAAAGTCATGTGCTATGAATGCAAGGCCCAGCTATAGTCCAACGTCCACCCAGAAGTGTGCAAAACTTTTTGAATCTGAACCATTCTAAGTGCAGAACACTTTATTCTGTGCCCCTGATTGTAGTGCAAAGCAGCTATTTTAAGTGTGAAATAGATTTGTTCTAATATTTTGGAAGCATCTTGAGCTTGAAGTTTTTGCAAATCTCTACAACCTAAATATATTTCAACCCAAAATTGAATATCCCTATCAAGATCAGCAGTTTTTCTGATTAAAAGTATGTTCATTTAGTAAATGGAAAAGCCAGAGGAAGAGCGAGAACCAAAAGAATGGAGATCCACCACCACCTCAATTTCACTTTTTCCCCCAGGGAACCCAGGTTTAAAAAAAAAAGCTTCACTTGTTTACTTTATTTGAATTAAGTTATCTGGCCTAATTTACTACCACCAAACCTGCCACCACTGTCTCCCTAGAAGTAGCCACTGAAGAGAGGAGACAAGAGTTTTGAATCGACTGTAAAGTAGTGGCACCTCAGGAAAAACACAGGACCTTTTTCAGATACTTGGCATTTAAAAACAGGCAGAAATCAAAGCCAACATACAAGCCATTACTATCCAACACACCTCTGAACCAGCCCTTTAGAAACAACTAGAATCACCTGTAGCACAAGCACAAGTCATCAAGTTCCTTTCTTGAGATCTCCGGTCTTCAACTTCCAACCTCTTAGCCTGAGTTCTGTGGTGCCTTAGGTATACCTGTTCCCCAAGGTAAGAAGTTCCACCGAAACCCAGCAGTTAAGCTGCCACCCCTTGTTACTGGGAAGACACCCCTCCCCACTTTACTTAGAATCTGGATCAAGCATAACAGGAGATTCCCCTTCCCCACAGCTAAACTTTTACATAACTGGCTCCAGTTTTCCCTTGTAAATGGGTTTACCATGTCCAAGCTATTTCTGAATATGTAGCCATTGTTCTAGTACAAACCTGACACTGGAGTCAAAGAATAAAGAATTGTAATCAAGAAAATAAAGTCTTGGAAAATAAGATAGATATGCCAAGTCACAGGAGGCCTAGTTATACATACCAATGCTAGCAATCATTAACTTACAACCCCACAAAGGAAGAAACAATTGGAGGAACAGAGGATGGAAGCACAATAAAGCTACTAAGCAAAGCAACACTGAAAAGAATAAAATAACTGTCAGCCTTGCAAGGTAGTCCAGACAAGAAGTACACCCAGGAGTACTAGTTTTATCTTTATTTGGAGGTTACATTTACAGAATCTTGCAAGCCTGAAAGTACATCACTCCCCTCTTGCCTTTATAGTCCAAGAAACTAGGGAGGGTCCCTTCTGAGATCTTGGCCATGTTCCCATTCCTTCTGTGGACTCAGCTGCCTCTTTTCTGACTGTTGCCTAGTTTGTGGCTCTTCCTCCTGTCTCCCAAGGTCATTCCCACATACCATTACAATAACCCTGGTGTTTCTAGCTATACTTTTCTTGCTGATTTCATCTTAGTGGCTCCTGTTCTCCTAGGGCTTTTGGGCAAAGAGTCTGAGTCCAAGGCCCAGTCAGGAAAAAAATGGCTCTACAGTCTTTGCTGCTGCCAGGATTTAGACTGGGGAAAAAGGAAACTTTGAGCCCTTTCTCCCAGCCTGGATCCTACTCCTCTGCCTATTACTTAGAAGAAGACAGTTACTTTATAAATGTGTTGACATACTGGAGTTGCTGTCTAGCTCAGACTTCTAGATCTATTGTATCACCAATATCTACCAAATCTTTGAGCCCTTCTTTGATATAATGGGACTTAATTCCCCTGTCTATCTTCCAAACTAAAATTATCAAAGAAGCAGTGTTGCCCAGCAATATCTTCACTACTTATTCCAGCAGTAACATTTTGTATGAGATTCTACTATATTTTTAGCTACTGTAAGTTTGAACTACCTGAATCAGAGAAAGACTATGGCTTTGGAACTTGAACACCCTAACAATAATGCTACTAAAATGTCTACCCTTAAAATTATCTATTGCTTTCTAAAATTTAAATTATTTCCAATTGCTAAAGCTATTTTTAACCAGAAAACAGCAAGGTCAAACATTTAATTGGACTGTAAAATAATGCTTTTTCTGATTTGAATTAGTAAGCTGTTTTTAGAACAAAAAAAATTAAATAGTAAATTTGTATTTATTACATGCTTTCACTTACAGCAGTTCTAAATTGTTGTCTTGACAACTTATACATAAAATTCAAATTCAAATGTAAAATCAAAGGAGCATAAAACAACAAATTTATAAATAACTTCAGAATCAAAACAAATGGAAAGACAATTTTACCTCAGCCAACAGATGAGTGATTACTTCTATATCATTGCAATTTTTTGACACATGCTCTCCTCTATCTGCACCAACAACTGAAAAACAAAACAACTCCTTAGTGTGATTTAAACAAATAAAAATAATATAGTCCCAAGAATAACATACTTGAGAATATACTAAAAAAATGTGAGGATTAGTGGTTAAAGAACAAGAATAGGAAAAAAGATATTTAGACTTTGTTGCATCACACTTTTGTGGAATACAGTCTAATTAAAAATTTAAGAAAAAAAACAGAAGAATAAAGCAAGCAAGCAAGATTTTAAAGTAATGATAAAAAAGCAATCTCGTCATGCAAGATTTGAGGACAGAAGAAACTTAATCTGTGCATTTTTGTGAGATCCAGCCAAGGAGAAAGGGGGAATTTCAATAAGAGCTAGTTGTGAAGAACAAATAAAAGCAGGAGAGGAAGGAGAAAACATTTAAGTGTTACAAATCTGTATAGATGTGAATTAGAGTCTATAGTAACAATGTACATTTTGGTATATAAAGGTCTGCATGTTCATGTTATAATTATTATCTTTACTGGATAATTTGATTCAATACCATAAGGGCAATCTTCACGTAGAAGCAGGACACTTCTTTGCAAAAGGATGCTACATGGAAGAAAACCTCTACTTTTACTACTGTAATCTGAAATCTTGTAGACGTAGGTGCTATTTTGAGAGAGTGTTATAAGAGAGGGCAGCTTGCCTATTCACAAATTATTCCTGACCATCTCTTCTAATTCTCCAGGATATTGTCCACTACTTCAGCTTACCTCTACTTTTTTTCTGAGGACACTTCCAGAACAAGGACCTGGAAGAAAATGCCTACCATGTTTAATTTCTGAGAATATCAATGGTATTATTTGGGGCCAGAAATGTTCTTGTAAATGCACTCAATCCCAGATAAATTCTTCAGTCCTACAATCCTGTGCAAGTCAACATGAAACTGTATCTCTAGGTCAGAGTAGTGAAAATGATGTGGAAGTATCCTGAGTAAAAATTATGCTGGAAAGTGATGCCTTGCAATTTACCAACATTCAATCCTCATAGTCATTAAGTGAATTTACAAAATTTGAAACTGGATTGGTAAACCCTGAGAGTTCTGTGGGCACATTAATGCCCACGGAGAACATGTTGCCTAGAATAGAATACATGTATGTAATATCTAGCTAGCACAGCCAAGTTGGCAGATGTAAAGACATCAGGACAGAGAGCAGCATGGTTACTTCCTGCCATCACCTCTGAAGTTCTCTACACTGAGGCCATACTGCATGGAAAGTCTTTATTTCTCACCAAATAGAACAGAAAAGCTAGTGAGTGTACAGATGATTAAATCTTAGCTCAAAAACAGATGAAATAGGAAATTATTTGGGAAATGTATGCACATACATAGTTTTAAAACACATGTCAGTTTCAGTGATTTCTGGTGTATAAATAAGGCAACACAGCAAATATGAAACAGCAGAAACAATAGCAATAGCAAGAAAATGTCAAGATCACTGCACTGTAAAAGGAATGCAATACTTGAGGCTTTTTTAATCTCTTCACTACTGTATAACACAGCAGTATTCATCTGTCATGTTTTGTAAAAAACATGGCAAACATCAATGCACACACACACCTCAAATTTCTGGATATTTATGACTTTTATATTAAGTTCTTCTGAAGAGTATGTATCATCAACTGTTTGTGTTCACCTTTCATCTACTACGCAGAGAAAAGTGGAGGGCAACCCTTTCTCTCCCTCCATCATCAATTTGTTAAGGGAGTAAGCAAGCAATACATTCTCATTGAAAAAATATTTGGTAGAGTGTATGCAAGAGAGCCAGTTTGATCTAGTGGTTAAGGCACCAGGCTGGGAACCTGGAGACCACGAGTTCTAGTCCCACCTTAGGCACAAAGCCAGCTGGGTGACCTTGGGCCAGCCCTTCTCCCTCAGTCCTAGGAAGCAGCCAAGGGCAAACCACTTCTGAAATCTTGTCAAGAAAATTGCAGGGACTAGTCAAGGTAGTTGCTAAGAGTCAAAATGTGACTTGAAGGCAGACACACACAAAAGGAGTGCATGCAAAGGTTGTCATAGTAGGTGGCAGCACCTGGCTGTCCTTGGCTGATCTCAGTAAGAATCTGAGGGATTAGTACTTGGATGGAAGACCACTAACAAATCCCAGGGCTAGTTTGAGAAGATGAAAAAAAAATATCCTAAAGGAAAGCAATGGGAAACCCATTTCTGTATTATTGCTAAGAAAAATCCCAGGTTGGTGCAGTTGCCAGAAGTCTTGGTTTTTTAAATTTAGGCAAAGACTAAACGAAGTAGCAAAAGCAATGCAGAGAATGGCTTTTGGATTTTTTTCTCCAAATCCTTAACAATAACTCTGTTCTGGGTCATGTGACTAAGGAGAAGGAGCGAGGGGTTTAGAATGGAAAAGTCAGCAAAAGTCTGAATCTATGCCTCTCCCGTAGGGATGCACTGGTGAAATTTTTTTTCTTCGCTGTTTCTAGCTGAAACCTATCCATTTTCAAACTCAGTCTTTCTGTTGCTCGGTTCCCCACTCCACCCCCACAACACCTAATTTAGTCCAGTTTTCTTTAAATGTTGGTGTTACCCTGCTGAAGGGCAAATAGATAGATGGGCAGGTGGACACAGTCCCAATCTCCTTTACTGTACATAATTTCCAAAATTCCACTGAGTTGGAAAGAATAAAAATGTAGGTGAGGCACAGTTTATCACTCTATGCAGCAACGCCCTTTGTTCCACACAGAACAGGAAATACCCGTATGACAAATCTTTTCTGTGGATCTATTTATGATCGAATGATTTACAGTTTATTGGAGAAGAAGACAGATCCCAGTTATCAAACTACCCATTTTTATTAAGAGGAAAGGACAAAAGCCTGCTCAGCTTAGCCAATAAGATCAATATATAAATACTAGAGAGAGAGAGAGGAGAACCCAAGTTATCATTTTACTTTAGTATATAGAAATACCAAAAATCCAGTGAGAAAAATATCCAAATTCAAATTGCACAAGTACTAACAGAAGAGTTCCTTCCACTTTCAGAAGTAAGTCAGAATCACTGAAGATTTCTGCACCATAAACTAGAGGCTCTTCTTTACAGATGGAAGGAGGAGCCCTTTTTAATACATTTTCTTCCTCCTTGCAGCAACTCCTCTTCCAAATGGTCCCCCAAACTTCTGGGAGACATTTTTAGTGGCAATGGATGTAGAGAAAATAATGGGAAAGGGGGTAATCAGTGAAAATAGTTTCTTCTCTTACCATCTCTTGCCTATGGGAAGTTTGAAGTATTCTACTTTACACAACTCTGTATTCAGCTGTGGACTGCAGTTTTTCCTTACAATATAACAGAGAAAGGCCTTAGCTTTTGAAGAAGCAGCTGAATCTAAGGACTTTCTGATTTGTAACTCAGGCAGCTAACAAACATCAAAACTCCAACCATCAACTATAACCTTATAAAAATGTATAGGTGTTATAAAGCTCTCAGATTTTCTGGAAAATCTAGTCAAAATATAATGTATATATGGTAATGTTTATGTGCCCACTTACCTTGTAAGGTGAAACCCATAAGTAGCTCTTCATTTTGGTTCACGTCCATGTTATCTCGGGCGATATCCAACTGACAACTTATGTACAGGGAGCAGTTTAGAAGAATTACACCCACACTGAGGTTATGCCTGGCCCATACCTTTTGTTCTGCGGCACATACACTGCTGAACTTGCAAGCAACCCTCCTTAATATTTACTCAGCTATCAAATAAAGATTCCTGCAAGCCGAAGTGCCATAAAATAGGAGGAGCTACACTGCAACATTGGCTATTGCAGCTCTGAATGAAGAAGTCAACTAGGTTCCTAGTTCTGGAATTACAAAGGGTATTAAATGTGGAATATTGCAATCATATTAGGAGTTTAGCTTCACTGAAGAATCAATTCTTCTACTGTAAGTGTAAGCACACCAATGTAATACAAGATTAGAGGTGTACAATATTTCAATCTGAAGGGGGAAAGGTGCTTTGTATCTGGCATGGGCATGATTGCTGTATTTGCCAGCAGCTCCTTAAAGAAGCTGCACTGATTTTATTTAGTCAATAATGAATTTCACTTTTATTTACTAGGTGGACTGAAAGCTGGATTGATCAATATGTTATTCATCAGCTTTGGAGTGAAAGTTCAATCCTAAAGATAGAAAGCTGAACACACCCACAATCCATATAGCTGATCACAGATAATATAAAGTTGCATAAGCCAATATTTAACCAACAGGTACACTGTTTCTGAGTTACAGATGGTACAAAGAGATTTTAACAGTCTTATTTTGTGTGTCTTGACATAAGCTAATGTCACTGTCTTATATATAAGCTGCAATCCATGCCATCTTAACAACTGTGTTCACTGTGATTATTCCCACGTTCTTCAACAGTGCATTTGCCAACAGCAAGAGTCCATAGGACGTTACACTGTTTTTTAAATTTTATTAGAAATATATATCCTGATCCAAGCCTGGTTCTTTATACCAATATTGGAAAATATACAATTCTCCAAATCAGGAGGCACTTCTGCCCTTTTGCAGGTTGACTGAATCTTTAATGTTTAGATTTGTATTGAGATACTTACTCATATAATGGAGTGCCTCCTCAGCAAGGACAGGAGAAGAAATTTCAGGGACATGACTGTGAGAGCTTTTTGACTGGATCCAGTCATCGTTTACAGGAAGATATAAGGAATCCACGTGTAATTTGTACTGAGGCAGCTGTTCTTCTAGCATGCTCACTAGCTCTACTTCAGGAAGATCTTCATTAGGGCAAACATCTGAAGATATAGGCAGACATCATACTAGATCAACTTTGAAAGAAAACCATTATTTTCTTTGCTAAATAAATGGTTTTTAGCACTCAAAATGAGTAATGTTATTCATTCTGACTTGAACTAAGGCTAGTGAGAAATGTTTACCTCTACTGGAAACCAATTATCCCTATCTCAAAGAAGCTATGGTTTTTCATCTACTGCACTGATTTTAACATGGATTTCTCTCTTACTCCAGCTTTTAAGTTATTAGTATTTCAATTTGTCCTTCATTCCGAAAGGCAGCATGTTTTAGATGTTTAATATCCTTTTCTCTTTCCCTCTCCCCAACTTTTTTTCTAATTTTTATATGATCTGCCTGCTCAAGCATTTTGTGAAAGTTTGCATGCCGTTTTATCAACCTCGAGTTTGGCCTCATAAAGGTATTGCCTCAGTGTAAATTTGAGACAGTTCTAAAGTTCAAAATAAACTGCTAAAGACTACAGCCTTGAAGCATTTATAATTTCCAAAACATCTACCAGCACCTTTTAATTAACTCATCAGCTTACCAGTGATGCTCTCTGAATCTCTGTGGTTGAAATTCATGAGGGTTGCTTTAGGCTTCAATTATTCGAAAACCACATCCTCTTTCCATTTTATGTCTTGGTTCTTCTCATTTGAGTTGAGAGATGGTTTGGCATAAAACTAGGGCAAGCAACAGCCATTAACCTATTGCTGGCATTATGTTCAGCTTATGCCAACTAGATAGACAGGAGGATAACTTAGGCCCAAGGAGGACACATTTGAAGCTTCCAGATTCACTGCCCTTACATCACAATCTTGCCTAGATCATTCACCATCCTGGGAAAAAAAGAGAGGAAAACAATGGTTAAAATCCAATTTCAGACATCAATCTTAAACAGTTCTTCTCGCTCTAGTGTCCAACCTTCAAAACTTATCATATACATTTTAAAAGTATTTAAAACAACAGCATTTTCCCACGGGAAGGATTCTTGCTGTTATTAAGGTTCCTAATACCTAAAAAGCAGTTAAGAAGCAATTTCCAAAAGTGATTAAGAATGGTAGTATGCAAATCCGATGTCCTTTTTAAAGGCACTGAACCGTGGTTTGGGCTATGATGGCATCCCCTTGTCTCCCAGCGCTCTCAATCTGCCAGAGATTGCTATTCTGCAGTCTCCTCACAAGGAGCAGCTGTCTGAAGCATTTGTGGGTGATCCCAGTCCTCTCCTTGTCCAGAGAGGAATTGCATTCCACCGTGGTTGTCAGCTCCGCTGTCTTCAGTTTGCCATTTCTTCACTGGAAGTCCTACCCTTTGCCATTCTCAATGAACACCTAGCACACCTTTCTTTTTTCCTTTTCTTTTGAACATATCTGCAGAGTTCCACTGTTGTTCTTAGCATACTTCTCTAACATTTGTTCATTCTGAGTTGTAGTTTTTCTGACACCATCTCTACAAATCCAAGGTACCTATTCTTCCTCATTTCATCAACTTCCATGTGTATCATTTTCTATTTTCAGATTTTCATTAAACTTTTTATGTGGGCTTTTCCTTACTGGAATAGTATGCAATCAGTCTTTTAGTATCTCTTTTTTAAAAGAAACTAACTTGGGCCACTTTTTCTGTTAGCTTCTCCTGTGATGGAACCCTACTTACGATTATTCTAAGTTTATTAATTAGCTATTTTCTTGCATTTGACTACACCTAGCTTTAGTTTCTCTTAATCTTAAGGGGAAAAAATTGTACCTTGTTTGATTCTCTCCCATACAAAGAGTTGCTTCATTTGTCAGTTCCTGTTAGTATTTTCATATTTTTATTTAGAATGTGCTTGAATGTAAGCACAGTACAAGCAAACAATTTCAGAACAGTATCAATAGTTTAACAATATAACAATCAATTTAAAACATGATCTAAGTCCAGTACTACCATAATTTAAATCACTGTTGTAGTGCCTCCTTTGTTTTGTTAAACAAATCTGAATCCTCTCTTTTGAGCTGAAATGTGGCTACCACTATTCACTTTCCAGTCCTTTAATATTTTTTCTTCAAGCACTTGCTGCAATTATATGCAAAGCTGTTTTTGCTCAGGGACTCAAACATGTTTTCAGCATTGCAGATCATGGTTGCAGTCTTATCCATTCATATTTTTTTTTCCTTACAACACCGTCAGTAAAAAAAATCCAACACCAATCATTTTATTTGTCTTACTCTTTTCTCCAGTTCTCAAGCTAGCTGAATAAACACTATCAATTTACAGAGGAACTCCCCCATCGGTCACCAAACCCTTGTTATCTGCTGCTAGTCACTCACTCCCTGGAAACTAGCTGCTTTTGGTTTAACATTTTCAGGCCTTTATCTGCCTAGGTCCTGAACAAGGATTCAGTTTGTCAACTCACATATTCCACTTTGTATTGTAAATGTAATTGAGAAACCTTTTTTCTAACTTTTCATTGTACAGTATTTATTTAACACATGCCTATCCAACACATCTTTGTAAACTCAGTGTTATACTACATGTTACAGAATAGTTCTGATAGGCAGAGACTTCTGAATCATGCATTTCACATTCACCTCCCCAGGTTTTTGTTTTTTAACTTCTGAACTTCCATGTCATTCACAATGTTAGAGGCCTGAATATGTGTAGTAAGTGGAAGCAAGTTCTCAATGAACTTAAACCAGGCACTGAATTGCTGATTAAAATTAATTCCTTATAAAACAAGACACTCCACTTGTAAAATTAATTGATTCCTCTCTGTATAACCATTCTCTACCTTTTACTCACCTACACACAAAACACATTCACACACACAAAAACACTCAAGTATCCATACATACAGACATTCCCTTTCCTCTTTCCAGTAGTATAAGAAAAAAGAAAAAAGAAAAGATGGATATATGGGTAAGAGGAAGGCATAACTGCATAACAATAACAAAAAGTAAAAAAGGAGAACCAAAGAAGAGGAAAATGAAGCAAGGAGAAAAGGACAAGGAAGAAAAAGAGAATTCTGGTTTAGGAATTACAAAAAAAGGGTTAAAATTCACCAAACAAGTAACTTTTTATAGTGTCTACATCCCTATCGCCCACCCCTTTGTTTGTTTTCAAAGGTATCTTCTGCCGAAGATGGAAGACTATTCGGGGACAAAACTCTTATCTTCCTATATGATAAAGTAGGCAACACTGGCTTCAGTGACAATACTGTATAATATTACAATATTGCATTTTTAGTTTTTTGGCAGAATTAAAAATAAACAGACAAATTCGATTTATCCAAAAGGGCTTCTAGGCAGTAAATTCAACTCAAACTTTTGCTATTTGGTCCTGATGATACTGTTGCTTCTGCAGTTCTGCTGTAGCTGGAGGTTTTAGAGGAATCAGCTGCCTCTCCTAAGCCATTAAACTTTTTTGTTTGTTTTTTTATAGAAAGTGAAATTAATTTCCTGGGATCTTCAAATGAAGTTAACACAATTAAAATTGTAAATGCCAGACACATCAAAACATGTTTAATAATGGTTAGTTCTAATCCCTTTACTATTGGCAAAGCAATTCAGGAGCTGTAACACTAATTCATATGTCTATATTTGTTCTGTTACTGTCACATTTTGGGTTTAGAACAACAGGATTCTTAATTTGACCCTGTGTACATTTGTTTTTCTTGGCTATATCCCTAGTAACTGCAATCTATCAAGATATTAAGAATTGTGTAGTTTCATGCGTTGGAGCTTGCTAAAGGAATAATTACATAATATTGAAAACAGAAATTTACACCTGATTTGCAAGAATAAATTGTTGGTATGTATAGCTTGTCAACATTTGAATGGGGTTGACAAAAGGATAAAGAAGGCTTTCAAATTTTTGGGAATTGCCCGGTTCATAAAGTAATTTTCCAGGTTTCTTTCCTTTTTATAATTATTGTTATTAATTATAAGATGGAAAGATGGACTACCAAAAGATCTTGGGCCTAACTGGAACATCATAGCGAAAGACTGAATCTATATACTACTAAAACTCTAATTGTGTTTATCTGTTTGTACCCTCAAGTTAGCCCAAATAATGCATTATACTGCAATGACTTTGAATCAAGGTACCTAAAATCCACTGAATTAATGCGTAAAAAATCTGGGACCCATTACTCCCATGGAACTGAAACTACCACGATGTTCACAAGTTTTATTAGCAAAAATATAGCCATTGCAGCGTCTGCATGGTCACAATTTCAATGCTCCCTGCCAGCTTCTTGCAAGCAAAGTCAATGGGGAAAATGGGAAGAAGTCAGAAGTTGCTCCCACTCCCACTGCTTTTTTGCCTGCCCATGGTTTATCTGTTTAGGTAAGTAAATAATGACTTACTATTGAAGTTTGTTTGCCACTACAATTATTTTTCTATTTATGATATATACTCTTAGAGTTGTGCCAATCATGGCAAAACTGCGGGAAGGAAGGCTCAGATGGTGTGGACATGTCATATGCAGCAAAGAAGACTTGGTGGCAAGAACAGCCATGCGCCTGGACCCTGGTGGCCGGCGGCCCCTTGGTAGACCCAAGAAACGGTGGATGGACCGCGTTAAGGAGGACATGGAATGTGTGAACGCCACCCCTGAAGATACCTTGGACCGAGCCAAATGGAGATGGATATGCCGACAAGCGGACCCTGCCATAGCGTGGGAAAAACGCTAAGAAGAAGTTCACTCTTATTAGATGATCATGGGACTGTCTAGCATTGGAGTAAAAAAAAATATACGGTCAGCCTAAAATTTAATATTCATTCTGGTCACATCACACTGCACTACCTTTCTCTCAAAGGATGACCCAACAGGTCACAGGGGTGTCTAGTAAAATATAAATATCTATTGAAGTTGCTTTGGTTATCAACACTATCCAGATGAATACAATTATAAAGTGATAAAATGAAAGTGATTCTGATTATTATATAATTATATTATATTAATTTAAATATTCAGTTCTCTTCCCTCTCCTATTTTATCTACGTGAAACCTCTGGGTGAGATCATCCGTCACCATGGGATGGGGTATCATTAATATGCTGATGATACTCAATTGTATATCTCCATCCCGGGTGAGGTAAATGATGCGGTGGCTGCCCTTTCTCAGTGCCTGGGAGCTGTAGGAATCTGGAGTTGAACCCTGGTAAGAGAGAGTGGCTGTGGGTTGATGGCGCCTCTGCTTCTGGGAAATTGTCATTTTTAGTTCTGGATGGGGTTGCACTACCCCATTCAGACCCAGTGCATAACTTGGGGGTTCTCCTGGGCTCACGACTCCTGCTCGAAGAGCAGATGGCAGTCATGGCCAGGAGGGCCTTGGCTCAGCTTCAGGTTGTGCGCCAGTTACGCCTGTTCCTGAAGCGAGAAGCCCTCCGAACAGTCACTCATACCCTGGTCATCTCCCATATAGACTACAGCAATGTGCTCTACATGGGGCTACTTGAAGAGTATCCAGAAGCTTCAGCTGGTCTAGAATGCAGCCACACGGGCTATTCTTGGTGCCCCTAGATCGGCACATATAACACCTTTGCTGCGCAAGCTGCACTGGGTGCCAGTTTGCTTCCGGGTCCAATTCAAGGTGTTGGTTATGACCTTTAAAGCCCTACATGGCATGGGGCCAGGTTACCTGAGGGACCATCTCATCCCCTTAACATCGACCCCTCCCACCTGGTCATGCAGAGAGGGCATGCTGCGAACCCCACTGGTAAGGGAATTCCACCTGGCAGGGTCCAGGAGGTGTGCCTTCTCTGCAGTGGCACCCGCCCTTTGGAACATTCTGCCCCCGGAGATAAGGCAGGCCCCTTCGCTCCCGGACTTCCAGAAGAACTTGAAAACCTGGTTCTGCCATCTTGCCTGGGATGGGAGAGGCAACAGCTCTTCTTGGGGGTGGCTAGCACCATAGATCTCTCCCCACCGAATAAGAGCTTCACTCCTTGGCTTTGGTATCTAGTTTATTCTTATTTATTGGTTTATATATTGTAATTTATATTTTATGATTTTAATTCTGATTTTATGGTAAACCGTCCAGAGTCCCCCTCTCTTAGGGGAGATGGGCAGTAATAGAAGTTTGAAAAATAAATAAATAAAATTATGAGATTATAGTATTGTTAATATTGTTGTATGAATGCATACTGTTTCCTCCATTAATCAGCTTAGTATAATGTAAATAATAATTACACATAAATAAAACTGTCACAAGCTGAAGAAATAGCGAAGAGCTACTGATATGTTTTAAATGTCATCAAACCTATTTAATAGTACACAACAAGTTAACAGATACTTCTAAATTTGTTGCACATGATTGCTTTGTCTTTCAATTATTTTGTTGTTGTTGTTATTAGGTGCCTTCGAGTCAGTCTTCCTGGCAACTGCCTGGACTAGCCCCTGCAGTTTTCTTGGCAAGATTTCAGAAGTGGTTTGCCCTTGCCTCCTTCCTAGGGCTGAGAGTGTGTGACTAGCCCAAGGTCCCCCAGCTGGCTTTGTGCCTAAGGTGGGACTAGAACTCATGGTTTCCTGGTTTCTAGCCTGATGCCTTAACTACTATACCAAACTGGCTCTGTATTCAGACATGAATACATGTCTGAAAATACAGTAACAAAGAAATAGGCATGGCAAACTGTTCCAATTTCATTTTAAAATAAAAGTAATATATGGAATCCTAGGATTGTGCAGCACTTTGGATGTAATCTCCAAAAGTTCCCTTGGAGCACACGGGAGTGTGACTGTACAGTGGCACCTTTTAGAGATCTAATCCCAAGTGTTTCACGGCCATGCTGTATGACATTGTTTAAAATAATCAATATATAGGTTGGTTCACACTAAGCAATGGTCTGCTCAAGCACCTTTACTGAATAAAATACAGTTGGTTAAACTGTATAAACCACATTAGGTCTTACCACAATGGATGAATCCAATCAGTCTAAACTGCAATCTTTACAGTCTTAAACTAGCTCACAAGGAAGTAAGTTCTAGTTTGAGCTTACCCAGTTTGACTTACATTATGGTAAATATAGACAAGCTTTTCTCAACATTTGGTAAAACAAGTGCATGTAACGAACAGACTGACAAATATTATGTACGTGCTTCATTGTACTTCACAAAATACTTGCTGAATATTATGCACCGCTGTTATTTTAAAACTATCTCTATTATACAAAGCCTATTTTTAGTCACTCTCAAGTTCCTCAGTGTGTGCCAGCCGAAGATGAACTGATAAACTCACTTGTTCTTGTTGTTTGCTTTTATTTTACAGTTTTAATTTTATATTATGGAAGTTATATGCATTTGCATTGTAATTTCATTGAATGGTTGATTGCCATATGTTTATTATTAAGTGCCAACAGGCTGCAGTGAGGAGTGGCTATAAAACTAATAACTCAATACATGTGTTTTAATAAATGCATCTCTGGTACTTAAAATCAATCTGATTATGTGGAGTCCTTGGTGCTCTCTGAGCCTTCTTGTTTTCTTGCAGACGTTTCATTGCCAGCCTAGGCAACATTTTCAATGTTCTCTTTGATTGGTACCACAGTCTGATTGTTATCCACAGACATGGGTGCCCTCCCTGATTGCCTGCCACTACAGGCAACACCACCAGCTCCTGAGCTCATACTGATCACTCTTTATCGCTTGACTACGGATTCCAGTGATGTCACTCCCCAAAAGAGAAAGAGCCTATTGTTATAATTTCCTTAAATAATGGTGGGAGGGAGAAATGGACACCCGCTAATCTGTGACCGTCCTAGGCAAGACGTCAATGACAAGAGTATCAACACCATCAGCAGCTGCTTCGTGCTTCTTGTTTATAGAGCACTCTTACAAAATGTGCAAACCGCAGTTGCACACGGAACAGTCATCTCTTTTTCCAACTTTGCTTTTGTTTCTTTTTTTAACAACCCACCCCGTGTTTCGCCACTGGATATTTCTCGTTACGGCTACAAGAGAAAAGAGAAGCGCCTGCCCAGGAGATGGAAGTTGCAGGTGAAATGGCAAGGCTGGGAGGCAGGGGTGAAAATCAGGGGACAGAGACCTTTTCCAGAGGGACGTGAGGAGCTGGCAAAACAGGAAGAAGGGAAGGAGGGAAGAGTGTGAGGATGCAATTGTCACGCTTGGCTGGGAGAAGCCCTACTGTCTGGAGGGATACAGGTCAGATTTTCTAATCTCTTGGACTTAAAGCATCTCGCGGTCGTCCAGCTTTTTGGAGCCCAGATCTAATGCTGAAAGACCTACTACAGTACTACATTTTTGATCCAGTGCTTCTTAAGATAACACTCATCTAACATGGAACTGGGGGAAGGGACGAGGGAACTGACTGCAGAAATGGAGGAAAAGAAAGGACAGAAGACAGCAGAGGGCGGGTGCACAAAACCAGGGAAAATGCGGAGCCATTATCCCGGCTCCCCTCATTTGCTCCTTACCCGTTCCTGGATTTGGCTCTTTTCCACCTGGGCGCTTCCAGCTGCCTCCATACCAGCTACGCGCTGCACCCACCACTCTTCGCGCAAGAGCCTCCCCGGCTCCCTCTTTTGGAGCACCGGACGGAGTCAGGCAATGTGGGAGGGGTGGGGAAAGAGGAGGCGGTCACGCTGGGCTACAAGATGGCGGCCCCCGAAAGGAGGTCGAGCCGCCCCGCCTCCTCCCGTTTTACGAGATAGCTGTCCCGTAAGGAGCCCACCAGGAAGCTTCTTTCATCCGTTGGTTTTGAAACTACGGTTCCCATCGTGCAACAGTGGGGCGGGAACGGCTCCTTCCATTCCTCCTCCCCCTTGGAAACTCCCCTCATGCGAATCTGTATCGCAGAGTACTATGAGGCTCGTAGTCCTTCAGTGGGAGGCGCTCGTGCGGGTCTCCTTCGCCGGTTTGGACTCCCTCGCAGTTGCTCTGTGGGCGGGGCCTGAAGTTTGAGGGGCCTCGGGGTCGCCGGCGGTCGCTGCTGCTCAGAAAAAGAGCTGGCGGAGGGAGGGGCTGTTCTTGGGTCGACCCCAGACGGTTCTCGGTCTGCTCCACAGTACTGGGGGGCGTTTGCCCCCCTCTCCCGACGGTTGCTGCCGCTGCTCACCGAGAGGCTAGAAGGCAAAGCACTCGCGGCCCGGGTCAGCCTAATCCCCTCGGGGGCGATTCTGCTCGGGAGGAAAACGCACGAGGCACGATGGGGCGGACTTCCCGGTAAATTTGCAGAAGGTAACACACGCAAGTTTATTTCGGGACCTGGTGTAAAGGAGAGAGTCCGTGCAACGTGGGAAGAAACGAGTGTACGTGTGGAATGGGAAGGCAGGACGCCAAGTGTCACCTCCCCACTCGGTTTCTGTAAAACATGGCTTATTCGCACTAAACCTTCCTAGGTGCTTATTATTCCGGCTAAATTAGCTGTGATCCTTTTGGGTGGTTAAAGCTGTTGCCTCTTATAATACTTTATATCGTGCGATCTGAGAAAACTTCGGAGACCGAGTCTGCCAGTGCTTGTGATGCTTCTCTAGATGAAAGCAGAGATACGCTGCGCTCTGCAGGAATCAGATACTCAAAAGGCTTTGACTAGATTTTTGAAGGTTCTACCTTCATAGACTCTTTAGTGAAAGGTTAGCAGTAGTATTTGTTAACGTTAAGATGCCTAGGTCATGAGATATTCTTGATCCTATGTGCAGCTTGATTACATACATTCTTATTATAATTCACCTGGCTGCATTTAGCCCAACATGTAGTTCAAGCATGTGCTGATACCCATTTAAGCCGACTGACAGTAGATCTTTCTGTTATGGATTGAGTTACATCCTGCACCTTCCTAATACATTTAAGTGATTTGAATACTGACTCTAAGCATCTGACTTATTCCTCCTGCCTTCCTCCATCCCCATTTTCTGGTAGGCTGCCTACCTTAAAAAAAAAAGTATTTATTTCTGGGGGAGTGGGGTGGGTAACTATTCTAGTTTGTTAAAGCTAGCACAAAAGAGAATCCAGTGCTGGCTATAATTTCTGGCCATTGCTTTAGCTACCTAAGATTGATGGGAGGTTTAGTACAGATTGAGAAAAGCTTTTATAATAAAATTAACTTGTTGGTCTTTAAGACATACACAATCCTTTTTTAATGGAGGAATCTGTGATCTTGCAAAATGTGTTGGGGACAGTATGGGTAGGTTGTAGTCAACATAGAAAGTATGCATGTCCAGATTAAAAATCAGGCTTTCTATAAACCCCCTATAAATTGATGTTTTCTACCTATTCATTCACTCCCATCTTAGCTAGTATTAAAACTTACAGAAAATCTTTAGCACTTGAGACAGGATTTTGGGAGAAGATGACTTGGGCATATGCATGCAAACTTTTTAAGGTATTTCTTATTTTTGAAGTCTAGTATATTATTTCATCTTTATTTAAAAGGAAACCCATTAAAACAGCTACAGGCCTCTTTGAGGAGAGTATTACTGTGTTGTCTGTGTGATGAAAACAAAGTTGATGCAAAGAATTTTGGAAATGATTTTCCTGGAGTTCATTCCTGGACATGTTATTTTATAAGTATGTATACTGTATAATGTATACATAGGTACATATGTGAGGAAATAATATATTTTAAAAACAAATTGGTTGCTGAGACAAAAGTATGTTTGCATGACATGCTAATTTAAGTTGACCTATAATCATGACACAGTATGGCAAACCATAACCAACTGTGTTTCATTTGTTAAGGTAGCTGCCAGTTGACACTTGGGGGAGGAGTCTTTCATTATCAGCACCAGTGTTAGATGGGGTGGGGGCTGACCACCTCTCTTGATGTTATTTCCCTACTACCCAGATGTACCTACCTCTATGTTCAGATTCAAAAGCAGAGTACGATTTCAAATATTTTTGATGAGCTGTGGTGGGGATCATTAATTCCACCTGGAATACTATTCGTTGGAGGATTTGTGTAGAAGTTTGGGGCCACAGAGGAAAAGAGACATCTTTGGTTGATACCTGGATTTTGAATGTACTGTACTCTTTAATATCTTAATGTTCTATTTCAGGGTAAATGGGTTTGCATGATATTTTCCATGAACTAAGGCAGTTCCATGTCTTGTTTGGTAAGCACATTTTTTTTAATCTTTGAAATCTAGCAGGTATTAAGTTTACACCTATACTGTTTGCATGTTGAAAATATAATAAAAAGCTACAAAGAGAGATTCTTTTGTCTATAAAGAGCATTGCAGAGAGCGGGTCACAACTGAGGTCTCTCTCCATTGCTTTTAAATGGAATCTTCCTTGAACTGTAGGAATACAACACAAAATTGTTTAATGCCTCCTCTCATGCTACATCTTAATATAATGTTCAGGTTCAGGCCCCAAAGCAAGTTGTTAATGAACAATATCCCAAGCTAAAGATTATAGGAATAAAATTAAGAATTAGAAGAGCCACTTAGATGACCAAGTCTAACATCTACAGGTAGTGCTCGCTTAATGACCACAATTGAGACCAAAATTTTGGTTGCTAAGCAAAGCAGTCATTAAGTGAATCACCACAGTCGTTAAGGAAATCATGTGGTTCCCCATTGATTTTGCTTTGCCAAAATCCAGCCAGGAAGGTTGAAAATGGCAATCACATGACCATGGGATGCTGCAACAGTCATAAATGCGAACCGGTTGCCAAGTGCCCAAATCATGCAGGGATGCTGTGATGTTGTAAGTGTGAGCACCAGTTGTAAGTCAGTTTTTTCAGCACTGTCATAAGTCTGAACTGTCACTAAATGAATGGTCATTAAGTGAGGACTTCTTGTATCTTATTTATGTAGCTCTGTATGCAAATTTATTCCAAGGAGAACTACTTAGTTTTAAAAAAATGGACATAATCATGATTTTTAAAATGGACCTTTCGAAGTCCCCAAACCCACTCATTTGGCCACATTGTTTGGAAAGGGTTCATTTGTTATTATGTATTAAAGGTAATTCATTATTACTATGAGCTGAGGTTGCAGTTTCATATCATAACTGATGAGTAGAGATTAGTGAGTTACATTTTAAAGACTTTATTTCTCCACTTTCAAATTTCTTTCTAGGACTGTTCCTGTATTCTACGGACACGAGTTGAATCTATTAGAGTAGAAAAGCAATCGGAAAGCATCAGTAGTCAAGACTTGGTAAGAAAGCATTTATCTTATCTTAACTGAACTAATATAATGTGTCCTATCACAATCATGTCTACATACTGGATAAAATTTATACAGTCTATTTTATATTAACTTTGAGTTATATATGTCAAATTAAAATGCCTGCTGTATTCATTCTTGCAAAGAATTGCCTATTTTATTGCAAGAATTAATAAAGGCCAGTTCCTTCAAGACTGTTAGGCCATTAAAGATCTATCCAGTGCAGCTGTATGAAGTAATTCAGAGGCCTTGCTCTCATCCCTTTTGCTGAATAGAGATTACAGGTAGTCCTTACTACAGTGCTTAACAACAGTAATTGGGACCAGAATTTCCATTACTAAGTGATAGAGTTGTAAAGCATGATGTCATGTGACTGCATCGCTTAGCAATGGCAATCCTGGCAGTCCCTGTTGCTGTCGTTAAGCAAGAATCATGGATTGTTAAGACCTCCTCGCAACTTCCTGCCTGCTTCCAAAAGCCTAAGTCAGTAGGGAAGCCCGCTGGAAGATGTAAGTCCCAAGTGGCTTGCAAGCAGGCCAGCGGGCAGGTAAATGGCAGCTGCTAGGTGGGGGAGGGTGGGTGGGTGTTGTAGCAGCATGTGCAAGCAATATTGGGCCTGGGGGTGGCTGCTGCTGGGTGAGGGAGACTTCTCTCCTAGCTTCTCCATTGACTTTGCTTGTGGGAAGCCAGCAGGGAAGGTTACAAATGGCAATCACATGACCTTGGGATGCTGCAACTGTCCTAAGTGCAAGCTGGTTGCCAAGCACCCAGATCACAATCACATGACTGTGGGGGTGGTGTGACGGCTGGAACTTTGAGGACCTGTCATAAATTCCCCAGGTTCAGCTCCGTCACAACTTTGAACAGTCACTGAATGAGTGGTCAGTGATCAAGGACTACCTGTATGCCTTTAGAGAATTGGAATTACATAGTGAATACATTTGTTGTCCTCTGGAGTATATGGTAGCATTTTTTAATAGGATATATGTTTCAGTATTTTGGTTTTAATGTACTTACATTGTACAATATCTTGAATGAAAATGAATGCCTGGCTTTTTCATGGATTGATTGATGGACTGAAAGGTGTACCTTACCTGATCAGCCACATAAGGTAGATGATTTAATTCTTTAGAAATTAAATACACTGAACTTGATTGAAAAAAATCACATCCTGATTAAAGAAGCCCTTGCTGGAAGGGAAGATGGCCGACTGAACAGATTGCCCGCAGTTTGCCCGCAGACTGCCTGAACAGACTGCCCTAACACCTCCCACTCAGCAGGCAGACCTGGCAGCATGGGACTCTTTTGGGGGGCACAGGCAGGCTTTTCCTGTTGCCCTAGAGTGCTTTCATGGATAGAAAACACTCGGAATCACTCCATTTGTACTTCAGAACGTCACCTCGTAGCCTGAGGATCATAAACAGCATTGGCGCTAATCCAGTAAGAGGAGATGGGAATCAGGGGTACCACCATTTTCCAGGCCATGCTGAAGCCCCTTTGGGACACTAGGTCAAGTCTTTCTCATTCCAAAATCACCCAATTTATATATTTTCAAGGTTTGTACCTCAAGAGAAACTCTCCACAGCAAGAAGAAATGAAGCTCTTGCTGTTAAACATTTTGCTGTTTCTGGATTACCCTTAAAATCTTCCTTTAAATGCTGGCTTACTTCCCATTTAAAATTTAAGGAGGACTGAGGAAAAAATAAGCACCTCTCTGTTACTATTCTTGTATCTAACTTGAAGGATGTAACCTTCTCCTACACGCTTAATTTGATGTTCTGAGTTTTCAGCTTTTTGCTCACTTTCCTTGGACACTGTATCTGCTGGTTTGCATACTTTCTGTTTTGTCAATATCATTCAGTAGCTTCTGGAAGTCTTTCATAGGGAGCTAGAAATTACTCGTTGGATTATGGAAGACCTTAAGCGACCGTTTCAGGACTCTGTGCCGAGCTGTGTGCTGATTTCAAACAAATTCTCCATGAAACTACTCAAGCTATTTTGCAAGATGTTAGGGATATTATTTTTAAAAGATATCAATTGGCTGAGGGCTTTCTGAAGGGAGTGGAAGAGATATATCAAGAAGGAGGCATTTTTTCCAATCGTGAGAATCCAGAATGTGGAGGCATGCTAATTGATGGATATGTGCTGCTCAGGTCACTCATGCCCTTGTTATCTCTCAGATAGACTATTGCAATGCGCTCTACATGGGGCTACCCTTGAAAAGTATCTGGAAGCTTCAGCTGGTCCAGAATGCAGCTGCGCGAGCTGTTTTTGGTGCCCCCAGAAGGGCACATGTAACACCACTGCTGCGCGAGCTGCATTGGGTACCAGTTTGTTTCCGGGTCCAATTCAAGGTGTTGGTTATTACCTTTAAAGCCCTACATGGCATGGGACTAGGTTACCTGAGGGACTGCCTCTTCCCCATTACATCAACCCGTCCCATCCGATCGTGCAGAGAGGGCATGCTACGGACCCCGTCTGTAAAAGAATTTCATCTGGTGGGTTCCAGGAAGCGGGCCTTCTCCACAGTAGCTCCCGCCCTGTGGAACATGCTGCCCCCGGAGGTGAGATTGGCCCCATCGCTCCTGGCCTTTCGGCAGAGTCTGAAGACCTGGTTCTGCCGCCTTGCTTGGGGTGGAGAGGGGAATAGAGTTACATGGGGATGGTTGTTATAGACCACTCCTCCCACACTTGGACTGTTTTAGATGTTTCATCGCTTGGATTTTTTATTCTTTATTCTTTATTTCTATTTTTAGTATTTTTACTGTATTTTATTTTTTGTATTATTCTGATGGTTTTAATTACTTGTTGTAAACCACCCAGAGGCCTCCGACTGGAGGAGATGGGCGGGGATAAATTAGATAGATAGATAGATAGATAGATATGGGCGGGGATAAATTAGATAGATAGATAGATAGATAGATAGATAGATAGATAGATAGATAGATAGATAATTCGACTCGCAAGATAACGACTGGTCTGTTTCTCTCAGGGTTTGTTTCGAGAATGGGATAGCTCTGGTATGGGGGAAGTTTTTTGCAGACTTTCTAAGGGGGCCACTCAGGCTCCATGATTCATTTATAAAAAAATGTCCTGTGTTTAATATGGAGACAAATAAATGTTCTGGTTTACTATGAGGTGGGATAAGAGATTAAGAATAAGTATGTGAATTGATTCAAAGTTGGTTTAATTTTTTTTTAAGATACAATAGAGGCAAAGAAGATGAATATGTTAAAGATTGTATAATTAAATGGGCTAAGAATTTTGGGTACAAGATTATGATAGAACAATGGGAAAACATGTGGAACAAAGGTCTGAAATTCACTTTGAACTATAATTCGAAAGATAATTTTTATAAAATGATGTACCGTTGGTATTATATCCTGATAAACTGTCTAAAATGTATAATGGGATATCAAATGTCTGTTGGAAATGCTTACGGGGGGAAGGAACTTTCTATCACTTATGGTGGACTTGTGGAAAAAGTAAGAAATTCTGGAGCCGAATATGTAGTACTATTCAAAAGATTCTCAGAGTGGATTTGCAATTGAAACCGGAGCTGTTTCTCCTGGGTTTGATGGACCAATAGTTTGAGAAGCAACATGGAGCTCTGTTCTGATATATGATAACAGCAGCAAGACTCTTATATGCCCAAAGATGGAAGGATGCACAAATTCCCTCAATGGAGGACTGGATGATTAAGTTGATGGAATGGGCGCAAACGGCTAAGCTGACAGCATGGATAAGAGAAAACACCGTAACTGGATTCGCTTCTATCTGGAAGCTGCTCTTGAACTATTTGCTTGTAACACAAAAGAATGAAGTTTTGACTTTAGGTTTTGATGATTGAATGGTTTGATTTTAGAGATACAATGTTACTAAATGTTTAATAAATTAATAGTAAGAGATAAAAAAAAAGAAGCCCTTGCCATCAAAAGCCAGGCAAAATTAAAAACCAATTGGTACATTTCAGTCTGGAAATGTTGGCAGATCTTCAAAGTTTATGTGAAACTACACCATATTATATGATAAAAGTTAATAAATATGTTTGCTTTTCAGACAGATGAACTTGCTGTATGCTGGGGCCAATCAACTCAAAGAGGAGATGAACCGATACTGTGGTCCTCTGATGTATCACACTATGATCTCCAGGTGGAGATAGGTGATTATTTTATGACCTGAAAGATGTTCCTCTTCTGTCTAAGTGAGAGAGCTTTAGTCTATACCTGCACTGAAGTTATGGACCAGAAATTTTGCTCTTTGCCCCCTCCCCCCACCAAGAGTTGTGATGTATACATTAATTTTATCTTTATTAATGCTTGCTTGTGTTTTACAATCTATTCCCATTTAACTTCTTGTCTTGCCTTTGATTGTGGTATTGGTAAGACTTTTTTTTTTTTGATCCATTCACTGCTATAAAGGATAACTTACATTGGGGCAATGTGCATGTCTAGTTTTTCAGCTGCAAAATCTGTCACCAGTGCATGTTTGCATCTTCTTCGTTGCCTCAGATCCTGCATGAGGGTATAAGAAGAGGGGAATACTGCCCCTTCATGATAGTGTTACACAAGCATCTTTGTATGTTACTGGCACACAATACTAGTAATTGATATGAAGATATCTGTTATGCTAATGAGCTGCTTAAGATATATTTCAAATGAACTTCAGTTGGTGTCCCTATTAAATCACCAGTTTCAATTCTTATTTCATTTTTTCATGCATTATTGTCTTAAACATATTTAACATACTGCACCAAAGTTCACTGATGTCTTCTGAATACTGGATGAAGGAAATAGCTTTCAGAATCATAGCTGTGTTGTCCTCTGGTTCAAGTCAGCTATTTCATTATGCTTGCTTTGAAAGGTGTTCTTTTTCGAAATTGTTAAGGTTTTTGAATGCTGTTTGATAGAGTAATAAAAAACTAATTTTATTTATTTATTTATTTGTATATTACCCATTCCCAAAGATTCTTTAATTAATTAATTAATTAATTAATAAGAATGTTAAGTGATACATTCCTGTTTCTTTATAGGAAAGGGATGCAACAACCTAACTTCAATCTACCTCGCCCGTCATATCCCTACAGGAACACTGGTGGCTGTAAGAATTACAGATCTAGAAAGATGTTCTGAAGAACTCTTAAAAGCTTTACAAGTAAACGAGATTTTAAACGTGATATATAATGCTTGAAAGTAAAAATTCTATAAGTTGAGACTCTTACCTACAGTATATCCCCATATTCTTAATGTATGCAAAGAAATTCAGAAATATATTAAATGTGTAACAGCTTTCTCAGGTAATTTCAGCTTTACATTTCTGACATTATAATAAACTATCCCTTTTTCTGATTCAGGGATTGTTTTCAGATCACTAATGCTCTATGATGAGGCAGTTTGGTGCAGTGGTTAAGGCATCAGGCTAGAAACCGGGAGACTGCAAGTTCTAGTCCTGCCTGAGGCACAAAACCAGCTGGGGACCTTGGGCCAGTCCCTCTCTCTCAGCCCTGGGAAGCAGGCAAGGGAAAACCACTTCTGAAAAACCTTGCCAAGAAAACTGCAGGGACTTGTCCAGGCAGTCACCAGGAGTCAAAAGCTGACTTGAAGGCACGCACACACACATACAGTGTCCTATGGCTAAAACTGTATGGAGTATTTCCTGTCTTTTAGATTATTAAAACATTTATTCCTTTCTCTAGAATGAGGTGATATTATCCCACTCTTTCCGACATCCAAACATCTTGACTTTCTGGGCAGTGTTTACTGCTGGAAGTTGGCTTTGGGTTATTTCTCCTTTTATGGCATACAGTAAGTACTCTGTTTACAAAGATATATCCTTATTTCCTTATTTATTAAATTCCTTCTGCACATGCAGAGCAATTCAGCTTACTAGTACCTAGTTTGTGGAATTTTTTATACCTCCAAGTGGGATAATTACTTAAGAGGAAAACAGCAAGACTACTTTTTGAAATAGAGAATTGCTTCAGTTGCAGGCTTTAGAGGCCAGTGGTGAAACAGTGTAGTCCTGGAGTGGCACTCCTGGCTCCTTTGCAATGTGCTGAGTCCTTCTTAGATCATGCACATCTGTACCGTACCCAGGAGCTCTTCCTGAGCTTCTTCTGAAACACGGTGAGAGAGCAAAGAATTCGATCATTCTAATTATAGTAGAAAATGTCTGGGCCAGCCCTGACCTCCCTATATTTATAAGGGTATAATGTTGAGTTACTACTAAACCTTGGGCTCTTTTTTCTAGATTCAGCCAGTTGTCTCTTGAGGACTTACTTCCCTGAAGGCATGAGTGAAGCTTTGATAGGAAATATCCTCTTTGGCGCAATTAGTGGATTGAACTATATGCATCAGCATGGTTACATTCACAGGTATTATGGGAGAACTTTATTGGAATCTGTCCAGTGATTTCAGCTGGAACTTGAAAAGTTCTGTGATTATTTTGTTTTATCTATTTTCTTTCAATAGCATTCTTTGATTATGATGGATATCCTTGTCAATTATAACAATTTATGTTCTCATCTTTCAATCACCGTTCTCAGAGTGGATCCCAAAATTCCAAAATGCTTTAAAATACATTAAAACCTCACAAATATTCTAATTATTTGAATATATCATGCTTGAGTATGTTATGATGTGACTCTTTAGTTCCTGGTCCAAGGCATTTTCTGACAAGATGCATGAGCTTATCAAGGCTTCATTCCCCTGGTTTCTCTTTGCTAACTCTTAAATTTTAAGAAACCTTTGAAGTTTCTAAATACATTGTGAAGAATTGGTGCAACAGGGAGTAGGACACAAAAGAAAACCTGAGGCATCTATATGAGCTCTTGTGTTTAGCTAAGTGATCTCTTTGAATTGTTGCCACAACTGTTTACAGTGAAGTAATTTGGACATGTGTTCTCTGTGTTGTGACTTCTACTTTATAAAGCCCTAAGTTTCTTTACATTACAGACTCTTCTAGTTGGTACTCTCGGGTATAAAATGAGTATGTTGAGGTAGCAAGATCCGTATATAGTTTTGTGGAAAACAAACATACAAATAAAAAGCATATACTAAAATAGTCACAACCTTACTAAAATTAGAAATCCTGAAATATTGTTTAAACTGGCATTTTGAAAAAAAAAGAAAAAAATCAAGATAATTTTGTTCTCAAATATTGAGACTCAAAATCTAGTTGTGGAGGGAAGAGAATTAGAAAAAAATGTGAAAAAATGGGTCACATCAACCTAGAACAGTTGTCTTACATTGCACTGACCAAGGGATTACTCATACACATTTCACACCATGGGCTTTTCTTGAATCTTCCTCAGCCCTAGAAGCATATTGGGAGTTGTAAGCTGGCAATGGCTAATTTGTCTCCACAAACTACCACACAACAGCTCACAAATCTTCTCTGTTTCCCTCTAGCCACAGAGGAAGCTACCTGATCTCTATCCATTTTCTCTCTGTGCATGTAGATATGGGCTGAACCTTTGGAAGGCTGGATGGTGGGGCGGGTTGTAGGATGAATCCAGCCTGCAAGCCAGAAGTTTATCATCCCAGTCTTGCAGAAAAGTAGAGTGGGAAAGATTTGGTGCCTTCTTGGGGTAAGGCCTATTTAATGAATCATTTGAAATTGTCACATCAGGCCGAGGCATCTTTTACATTGTGGTGAGCATCTCTTCTAGCTACATCTTCACAGACTGAGATCTGCTATTTATTAGTCAAGAGTAATTCTTAACTAAAATCAAGAGTAACACAATCAAGAACAGCATCAAGGTTAACATAAGCAGCATATCTCAACTGCTTGCTTGCTTTTCGATACAATAAGGAATAGTAAAACCTTTAAGCTATAGAAAAGAATCAAACCTTTAGGAGAGGTGTCAGAATCTTAATATGTATTTAACGGAATAAGTTTTCTCACAAGACAATTGGGGTTTTAATTAATTAATTTGTTTGTTTGTATTTCAGAAGTATTAAAGCTAGCCACATACTGATTTCAGGGGATGGCCTAGTTTATCTGTCAGGCTTAAACCACCTCTATAGTTTAGTCAGCAGTGGACAACAGTTAAAAGCTGTGTATGACTTCCCCCAGTTCAGTACATCTATGCTTCCTTGGCTGAGTCCTGAACTACTGAGGCAGGTCAGTATATATTAGATTTCATTGTGGCTCTGTGTTTGTGCTGTATATACTGCCTCAGAAATTCATTAAATATTAAATTCTGCACACTCGAAATTAATTATGTTATGCTTGCATTCTTTATTATTTTATAAACATTGGTATTTAATGTTATATCTAAAACTATGTATGCACTATGAGTCTGTGATGCACTACAATTATACTATGATTCCAAGATGTATATTCCACTTTATTTAAAAAATGGTATCTCTGAATCAGTATAGTCCCATGTGCAATTGCTCTTGCCAAATTATCATTGAAAATTAGGAAGGCTGTCCTTATATGTACATAGTAAAATAGATGTTTCTAATTCCTCTATTTCTGTTATCATTTCTTCCTGGTAGAATTTAATTTGTTGTTTTAATTGACTGTTGTAAACCGCCCAGAGTCCCCCAGTGGGAGGAGATGGGCGGGGACAAATTGAATGAATGAATGAATGAATGAATGAATGAATAAATAAATTTCCAACATTCTGGCAAAAATATATTTGCCGTAGTAGTTGAGATGTTCATAAAAACCCTCTGGCTTTCTTTGAAAGAATTTGTATAAATAGTGAAGCAATATCATCTTCAGATCAAGGTTCTTCTACCCAATGACTTAAAATGTATTTTCATTATTTCTTAGGTTAACCATTTCATATATCATATATGGAAGAAGTTACCATTTGAAATAGATGCTTTCCATAGGATCTGTGTGTATCCCTTTATACATTACAAGTATCTTTCTAATATAAGATTCCATACACAGATGGCCGGGCACATACATATGCATATACACACACATACACATATATAAAATGATCTGCCTGACTCAATCCACTTCTGAGTGAAGTCCTCTTCACTGAAAGTTACAGACTGTAATCTGGTATGCTGGTCCAGTGGCGGATTGGTAGATCTTTTTCACTTCTCCATCTAGGGCTGAGGGAGAGGGAGTGAGTGAGTGATGGTGCCAGTATCGCACAGCCGGCTTCTGTGCCTAAGGGTGAGGTAGAATCTGGATCTCTCTGGTCCAGCACCTTCATAACTATGTATCAGTAGCTCGCATATATATATGTCTGTGTGTATGTGTGTACATCCTCTGAAATGTTTTCCATTTTCCAGCAGATATGAAACTTACCTATTAGCTCAAAATTAATGTTAATCATATAATTTGTCCGTTTCTGTATTATGCATTGTTAAAAAGGGTGGTTTTAGTTTTGGAAATGGTTCAATTTCAAATTCATGATTTTGGAGTTAAATACGTTAATAATCTAATAGTACTCTGTTCTTTATAATGCTACCTTAAAAAAAAAACAAATCTGGAAAGAGTTAGCTTGAGTAAGGCTGATGGGGTTTCTGTTTAATCAGATAAAAACACTGGAGATAATTCTGGGGCTAGCCTGCTTTTTAAAAATTGTTATTAATATGAGGTTTGGTTTTCTTTTAAAGCTAATGAAATCTTGCAGCACTGATCTTTGTTTCTGTAACTTCCAGACTTGACTCTTGCAAGTTAATTACATGAGGCAGCTTTTGAAGATATTTAGAACAATGTTTCTCCACCTAGGCAACTTTAAGATGTGTGGACTTCAACTCTCAGATGCAATCTTAAATGATGCAGCACTCACCTGCATTTCTACTTTGGCCAGCTGTTCTGGTTGTCAATTCAAGGGGCTAGTTTAAACTTCACAAGCTTCAACTGCTGGGGCCCTTTTATATCCCTCTCTCTCCTTTTCTTTGATGGCTGGTGTATTTGTATTATTTGCGGATATTTCTAAAAAGTCTTCCCATTCATGGAAATATTTTATTTGAATGGGGAGAGGAGCATTCCTCTCTTACTTGTAGCCTATCACACATTGTCAATATTTGCCCCAGATTTTGGGAGAAGAATAGAATATATTTGGATGTATGTCATACATACATCAAGGAGGGGAAAGACCATGTACTGTATGCAATACTGCATTTTGCTGACTGTGTGTTAAGGGTTTTTTTTTAATGATTCATCTTGAGAAGCAGTGTACACTAATTTTGATTGTTTATTTCTTTATAGCTAGAATGTAAAGTATTTAAAAAAACAGGTTTTCCATCTCCTCTATTGATACCAAATATTTTGATGGACATTCAAGCACAAGTACATTAAAATTTGTGCACATTTTCAGTGAAGATAGATTTCAAGATAACTTTATTATGATAGCGCTGATAATATATTTTACATATGAAACCATATGAATTTCTTGAATGCAGCAAAGATAGCTCTTGTGAAATTGCATGTCATTGATATTTAAAATAGCTGAATACTGTATAGCCTAATTGTATACTTCAGAGGTGAAGCATTTTTATTTAAGTTAGTAGACTTATTCCAAATGTACAAATAATAGAATTGCACATAGCATGTTTAAATTTCTCACCTGCGTAGGCATCCATTTCTTCACATGCATGGACAAGCTTGGAGCAATTGAGTTTGTCTGATAAGTCTTTTCTTCTATAGGATATGCATGGATATAATGTGAAATCTGACATCTATAGTGTGGGCATTACAGCTTGTGAACTAGCTAATGGGCGTGTACCTTTTCAGGATATGCCTCGCACACAGGTAAAGCATAAAATCCCTAGATTTGGTTCTTAATAACTAACTGAATAACTGACATTGTCAAGAGCATAAGCCAACTCTGCATTTTTTTACGTACCTAGAATGTTCAGTTCTCTAAGAAGCACTGTTTTGAGTGTGTTTGGTTTGGATGTAGTGATTTGTCATTAAGTTCACTGTTTGCTTGGCTCTTGCAAGGACCAGTCCAGGAAGCACTGCTCTTGATCATTTGACTTAATTGCCCTTCCTTGGCAGCACAGCAGTATGTCACTAGGATTTTGTTACATGTGCTCCCAATTCCGGCTTATGGTCACTCACTCACACACTCACAGCCTGTTGAGGCACGCAGTTCTTGTAAGCCCCCTCCACCCCCCGCTGTCTACCTGGGTTTTCCAGATAGGTGCGGCTTGAGCAGATGAGACACACAACCCTGGTCAACAGCCAGGATATAATTAGGGGCACACACAAATCACTTCCAACCGAACACGGAGACACAACAGGTTCTTTGAAATACACGGAGACCCAGTGAATTTAAAGTAACAGCAAAACTTTACTGGTTACAATGTACATTTGCTCTTTCTCACATGCACACACACACACATCCACACTTACCCACGTCCTTCTCAACTAGGCTGCCAGGCACTAGCTAGAGGGACGGAAGCTGCCAAGTCTGGATCCAAAGATGACTCAAAGAGTGGGCGGGCATCAGGACCCCTTTTTATCCCCCAAATATCCTTGCTTTGTTGATTCACAAGACTGGCAGCTACTCTTGCCTTGTTAATTTACAAGTCTGGTAGCTGTTGATGGGATGGGGAAGATTTTCCATGTGCTCAGGCCCAAATTCCTTCGTCTGGTTCAGATGACATTTTTTTGTTCGTTTCCTTAATGATGTATTTCCTTCTTACCTACCTCCCTGGTAGATAAGAAGGAAACAAGATTTTAGACAGGATTCCTGGCTTTTTGTCCTCTCTCTGCTTATGTGCCTGCTTCATCTTTAGTTATGGTATTTTCAGCCTAGTCTCACAATTTAACTCCCAAAGAATATTGAAAACTACAGAAGACGGGGGAAACTTGCATGCTTTATAACTTTTTCCAATAAATGCTTTTTGTAAAACTCTGACTATTATTTAATGCAGCCATAATGTACTATTCTTATGTTGACTAAGACAGACCTTGGAAATTTTGTTTTCATTTAGTCATGGTGTTTCTCTACCACTCTGTTCCAAAATGGCTCCAACATTGTCCATGTCTTTCTACCAGATGCTGCTGCAAAAGCTTAAAGGCCCGTCTTACTGTCCTTGGGCTATAAATACTTTTTCATGTGGTGAATCTAGGATAAAAAATTCCCAGTCAGGAATTGATTCTGGAATTGGGGAAAGCATGACACGCACAATGACAAGTGAGAGACTACCGACTCCACCTAAAACCTTCTCTCCTGCTTTCCATAATTTGATAGAATTGTGTTTGCATCAGGACCCAGAACAAAGGTAATGCTTTAGAATAACACGCAAATTACAGTTTAGTTGTTATAAACTGAAGTTAGAGTTAGGTTTTGAAAGCCTGGTTTATATGAGTTTCATACAGTATTACCAAATTGTAATTACCAAATTGTAATTGTCAACAGGACATCCATGATTACTCATAATTATCAGAAGACCATAATATCCCCAGATGGCAACTACAAGATAAAAATAAAATTTTAAAACAACTTTTTAAAATGTCTGTAATCTCATTATATCACCAAATTTTGAAAGATTTTAATATGAGAGTATGTGAAATAATAGTATTCTCATGTAAGTCTTCAGGGATTTTTAAAATTTAGTTTTCATGTAATCTCAGGTAGGTTTTATTGTATGGTAAGATTGCTGACCCCTTAAGGAGTAATACAGTATATGCAAAAATATAAGTCTGAGCAGATGACTCAACCTGCATCTTTCATGGCACTGTGTCATTGACCATGCTGACAGATTAATGAGAGTTGAAAGAAAATATTTGGAGGGCTACATTTTTTTTCTATTCATGGCCTTACGTATATTAAATTGTATCTTTATTAAGACAGTAATATTTATGTTTTTAGCATGCACTGCTATGTCAGTCAATTAAAAGGCAGCTGATGAAGCTTCATTTTTAATTGGCTGTTGTAAATTTAAAACTGTTCATATTTGAAGAGAAAAATACATTTTTACAGAGTTAATTCTGTTTTTAAACTATCTGTTATAATGAGGATGTGTGGATAGGATAATTAAAATGGGAAAAATATTAATTCTTCTTTCAATCAACTGATTCTGTAAAAGGCTGCAAGAGGAGGGGAAATAATTACCAGCTAACTGTTTCCAAAGGTTAAAAATCTAAGTTTTGTGTTTTCCTTCTGGGATATAGGCCATCAGCAAGAGGTCTTTTGTCACATGCTTTTTTCAAGCAGGTGAGTTTGTTATGCATTTTCTTAGATATTCTAGCTGCATAAAATTACTAAGGCTTTGGGTCTAGAAAACATGCTGGAAGCATCAACAGCTCTGACTTGAAGAGGGAGGATTCTGTTTGCAGCAGTTTGAGTTTAATATATAAATTGTGCACTGATGTAATAATGTACTAATGCCATTTCTGCAAGCATGAGTTGTGTATAATGGGCGGTGTCCAGGCACAAGCCCCGTTTGAGATTAAGGTGTTGCATTTCTGTTTGTGATTGCTTACAGAACTGCAGTTTAGGGCCCTTATAAGCTGTTCCTGTTCTCTGTTTTATTTCAAAGAACCCAGGGATCGTGCCCATGGTACTGGAATTGGTATTTGTTTGCCTTGCCTTGCCTTACCTGCAGCACTGCCAGCAATGCTTCTTTTTTCTTTTTAAACTCGTAGTTGGGGATATACTGTACAAAATAATAGTAATTACAAGTATGTGTTTTCATTGGAAGTCCAGTACTATAAAATGATTCTTCATCGGAAATACACATTCTGGGGGGACTGGCGGGGAGGAGGGGGGTTATAGCTAATTCTGGAAATGCAAAATATCTTATTTCTGATTATAAAATCACAAGCACCATGGATAATAACCAGTATCAAGAAGCTCAACTGTGTTTGTGCAACAGAGTATTTAAATACTCTCTTCATCCATGGAGTCCCAGTCCCGACTGCATCCCCACACTATATATGCTTTCAAGTTCCTTTCTGAAAAGAAGAGATCTTGAGGGCTTTAGATACCGGCAGTCAGGATGGGCAGTTGCTACTCCATACATTTTTTTTTGCAACGTAAAAGTTTCCTTCTCACCCACCCATCTGGGAAAAAAAACTTTTTTTTAGCAATTAAGGATAATAGAACATCCATATCTTCTGCAGTATGCATTTCTGATTTATGTCTTTCTGCATAAAAGAGTTACATTTAATTAATTAATGTTCTGTCTTTCACTGTGGGGCTCAAGGCAGCCTATGTAGCACTCTCACCTCTATTTTTTTATTAAATGTAATTATTCACATTCAGGGGAAGGGAGATGAACATAGGCTATTGACTAAAGCAGTGATTCTTAAACTCTTTGACCCAATTTCTCCTTTTTCTGTCTTGAATAATGTCATTACCCTCCCCCCCAAAACGCCAGACTCTATTGTTTTAAACAAGTATCTTGGCAGCAGCAGTCCCAAACTAGATCCTTGACTCACAAACCAGCAATTACAAATTGCCCCATTGCTCCAAGGTTATGCCCAAATTATCCTGCAGTTTGAGAACCACTGAACTAAAGGATGGCAATGTCATCTGGATTTATGATGAAATTGCCACCTTTAATCAGACCTATTGAAAGGCCTGTCTGGAAGCAGCCCTCGATAGTCATAGCCTTCCATTAGCACTCACTGATTCTATGAGCTTTAGTTAGTAACAACAGTTAACATTTAGGCAGCCAGAACTTGAGAATCTGCATTATCTTTCCATAAACCTCTCAGAAGGTATTCGTAACTGTTTTTAATAGATGTGTGATATAAGGTCATTATTCCAATCACTGCCTTCTCCCTTTTCAGGTGAAAGAACAAACAAAGAGTTCACTACTTTCACTCTTGCCTCCTGCCATCCAACACAGTCAGGCACAAATACCAACAGTGCGTTCAGCTGCCATCTCGAATAAATCTGAATGTAGGTTGCCAAATGAGAAAGACATATATTGGGAATTTTAGGAATACTAAAACCATACTTCTGACATCTTTGGAAAATAATGTGATTTACTTGCTGCTTTTGTTGAAATAGTTTTTGTTTTGGTATACTTGAAAATGCTAAATGATTGTACAAATGATGCTATACATAGAAATTTCTTCAAAGTGGTACTCTGAGAATTTATTAACCTTTACTAATTGAATTTCAGAAATATCTGTACACTTCTGAACAAAGATTTCTTTGTTACATCTGAAGTGTGATGGTATCCATTTGTATAGTAAAACTTTACTTGGAATGGCATGTGCTATTATAGTGCTTATGTGCTATGACTGCTTTTCCAGTATTAATCTAAAATATTTTTTCTATTCTCTATTAATACATTGTTAATCATCTCCTTATCATCAAATTTATATCATATACATAGACTTCTTTAAAATATAGTGTCTTTTCCTACTTGCAAAAATATCAATGTGCAAACCTCTGAGAGTGCTGGAAATCTACTACGTGACCTTCAGTGGTTGTCAAAGTAGCCATCACTGTAACTTGAAAGAAACAGCTGTGATCTTTTAATGGAACATGTGTCTTTGCAAAATCTAATCAAGGAAAAAATAATTTGCCAAATAAGAGCTTGAAATTACTTGACTATATACTTAAGAATATTACTTAGTTTCCATAGCTTTAATTGTGATTTGCTGTTCAGGGATTACACATACTCAACCTTTGAATAGGTAGCCAAAATTTGAACCAAAATTTGTAGGACTAATATAAAAGAGATCTATATTACTTAGGCAAAGCATAAGAACTGTTGGCCATAAAGTTCTGCTGAACTACATGAGTATGATTGCAACAGTACATTAGCGTTAGCCCACTGCTGCAAAGTACATTGTAGAAGGCTCTGAGCTGTAGTCAGTGGTGTCATTCCACTGAAATACAAGCATCTACCAATAGTCCATGATTCATAGTCCACCTCCTTTCCACTCCATAGCTCCAGGGGCAGTGGAAGAGCAAGGAGAAGTCTGGTTAATACTAGTATTTGAAAAAAAGGTGACTTTCAGCTTAACATCTTGATCTTGTAGCTTTGCTTTTTTCTTTTTCTTTTTTTTTTTTTTGAGAAGAGAAAGATCAGTCCAAATTATAAACAGGAAATATCAGACTGACAGAAAAAAAAGGCTGCTTTCTGTGAATAGTACTGTGAATAATTGAATAAAGTAAACCTAAATTCTTGTTATCTATATAACATACTTTGGGCGATAGTTTTAATATTTTATTAACAATTTTTCATTAATGTACATTTATTTGCTCATGTAAAAATAGAAATTAGTTTTAAGTATATAATCTTAATTATCATCGCAAGTGTCCTTTTAACTAGGAAACTACTGAAGAAAAATTATGTATTTTCCACCTAATTCTGACAAATTTAACTGTAATAAAATGTTATTTAACAAAAGTCATTTGAGTGAATGATGCCTTATTGCGTGCTTATTGGTAAGAGAATTAATATAGAATACTAGCATTTTAACTTAGAAGCCCTATTGTTTTAGACAGGCATACTGTTGAGTAAGCATGAGTAGGATAATAGCCTAGAACTATTTTGAGACCATACCCAACTGTGGTCCGTAGCAAAATAGTACAAGAAATTTAACCTACAAAAAAACTGCACAGTATTTCTCTGTGGGTTCTAAAGCAAAAAATATGTAAGGAAACTAGTGAAAAGGTTTACCAGTGTTGTTTTGTTCTGTCAGGAAATGTCTGTCTTTGTGAGGAATAAACCATGATAATTTGTATTGCGTTAGTCGTCATAATTTTTGGCCAAAGACACTATGAAAAGTTTAAACTTTATACCAAATCATGTGTTTTATAGAGCTTTTTGTCTTAAAAAGTGCTTGCTAAAAACTACAGCAAAAAGCTTTAAAAACAATTTGATAAGTGTGTTGAACAACAACTAACAAAAATGTGTTTCAAACTTGTTTGAATTGGAATTGGTAGATTTTTTTTATCTGTCTTACCATTTTTGCATTGATCAATCTGGATTAGCATTTTAACTATTTTTTTCTAGGTTTATCAATACTTTGTATTAAAATACTTTTTGTGAAAAAGAACAGGTTTGGTCCTAAAGGCACACTACCCTGTCAGTTTGTAAATACATCATAAGAGTCATATTGATACACAGACTCTTGAAACTCTTATCCTCGAAATGAAAATAACTGAAAACCTAGGAATTTTTTTAATCTAACGACAGATTTCAACCACAAGTAGCTGTTTTAATACGAGTCACTAAATTGATGCTTCTTTGATGACCCTTTTGCAGAGCAGAACACAAATTTGGTGTTTAGCTTTTGGTACTAAGAGCGTCTAAAACTTTTCCCCTTCTTGTGACATTTAGTATTCATGACTACTGATTTATAGGTCAGTTTAATTCTTTTGTGGTATTCTTTAAAGTCTTTTTTATGGCATAAACCTTCATGGATTAAAGTCCATTTCACTGGATTGTGAAAGAATATACATACAATTTAGCCAAGGTGGGGGAAGAGAAAATAAAGGAAAGAGTCAAAGAGGAATTATATGCAATAAAGATACCGTGCCAATTATATAGAAGCATACTGGAAGAGTCATTTCAGTGAACATTAACAACAGGTTGCTAATCTGTAACTGATTCATCAAGTGGTCATTCAGACATTCAGCACATGTGGTTTAAGCCTACAGATTAACCTTCAGAAACTCTGGTGAGCCCCCCAACTTTCCTATTCAAGCATGCTCCTATTGAACACAGCTATCAACTCTCGGTTCCCAGGCCACCATACTGTAGTACCCATTAAGAATGGTGAGAAGATGTTGCTGCAGAGAGAAAGGAAGAATAATGCACAACAAAAATCACTTGAAGAACCATATGTCATACATATTTATTTATTTATTCAAATTTTGTTACCGTCCCTCTCCCCCAAAAGAGGGACCCTGGGCGGTTTACAATAGAATTAATACAATAACAATAAACATTAAAATCCCATAAAAATAAAAACAAGTTACAAATATAAATACAATATGAATAAATATAAAATCAAAGTGGCCCTATGATTCCAATCCGTTGGGAGGGGCTCTAAGGCGCAAGCCACCCCCAAGAATGGCTACCCACCTTCCCGCCCCAAGCAAGATGGCAGAACCAAGTCTTCAGGGCCTTCCTGAAGGTCAGGAGCGAAGGGACCTGCCTCACCTCCGGGCGCAAGAAGTTCCAAAGGGCGGGGGCCAGTGCAGAGAAGGCCTGCTTCCTGGACCCTGCCAGATGAAGTTCTCTTACAGACAGGGTCTATAACATGCCCTCTCTGCATGACTGGGTGGGGAGGCTTGAATTTATGGGGATTAGCCGGTCCCTCAGGTAACCTGGCCCCATGCCATGTATGGCTTTAAAGGTGATACCCAACAACTCGAATTGGACCCAGAAGCAAACTGGCACCCAGTGCAGCTCACGCAGTAAAAGTGTTATATGTGCCGATCTAGGGGCACCAAGAATAGCCCGTGTGGCTGCATTCTAAACCAGCTGAAGCTTCTGGATACTCTTCAAGTAGCCCCATGTAGAGCGCATTGCTGTAGTCTATATGGGAGATGACCAGGGTATGAGTGACTGTTCGGAGGGCTTCTCGCTCCAGGAACAGGCGTAACTGGCGCACAACCTGAAGCTGAGCCAAGGCCCTCCTGGCCATGACTGCCACCTGCTCTTTGAGCAGGAGCCGTGAGTCCAGGAGAACCCCCAAGTTATGCACTGCACTGCAACCCAATCCAGAACTAAAGATGACAATTTCCCAGAAGCAGAGGAGCCGTCAACCCACAGCCACTCTGTCTTACCAGGGATCAGCTGAAGCCTGTTGTTCCCCATCCAGACCCCCACAGCCCCCAGGCAGTTGAGAAAGGGCAGTCATGGCATCACTTACTTCACCTGGAATGGATATATATATGTCATGAGTAAGGATGGCGAGCAGGGGGCTCCCACCCAGACTGTCAAGCGCATGCGTAGCACTGAGGAACTGTTCAGCCATTCAAAGAGACACAGATCGGGACCGCCTTAACCTTTGGGGTTTATATGGCTGGGTTTTCCCACGCTTCCTCAGTTTGTTAGGATTCTTGTTAAGTACTACTAATAAATATTAGAGACCAAGTCATTGTCTCAGTGTGTTTCCTGGTAATCTGGACAATATAATTGCGTATCATCAGCATACTGATGATACCTCATCCCGTAGTGATGGATGATCTCACCCAGTGGTTTCATGTAGATGTTGAGAGGAGAGAGGACCGACCCCTGCGGCACCCCACAACGGAGAGGTTGAGGGTCAGATCTCTCACTCCCTATCACCACCGATTGGGACTGGCCCTGGAGGAAGGAGGCGAACCAGCGCAAAACCACACCGCCCACCCCCAAATCCCTGAGCCGCCCCAAAAGGATACCATGGTGGAAGGTATCAAAAGCCGCTGAGAGGTCAAGAAGAGCAAGGATGGATGCACTACCTCCATCCCGCTCCTGCCAGAGATCATCCATAAGTGCAACCAATGCAGTTTCTGTCCCATAACCGGGCCTGAAACCTGACTGGAAGGGGTCCAGATAATCCATTTCATCCAGGACCCTTGGTCTTGTCTTGCTGAATTGGAGTGGCATATACAGTATATGATGCTTTCAAGTCAGTCTTGATTCCTGGTGACTACATGGACAAGTCCATACAATTTTATTGGCAATATTTTTCAGAAATGGTTTGCCTTTGCCTGCTTGCTAGAGCTGAGAGAGAATGACTGGTCCAAGGTCACCCAGCTGGCTTTGTGCCTAATGCAGGACTAGAACGCACAGTCTCCCAGTTTCTATCCCAGTGTCTTTAACCATTATATCAAATTGACTCTCTAGAATGGCGTATATGCCCCAGCAAATAAGTAAATAAGTGGCTTCTAATTTTTTAGCGTTTCTGTGCATCAGACTTAGAGGACAATAGCAACTTTAGCTATTGGAGATAAAAGTCAAGAACTGCTGCTTTTAAGAAGTTATCTCCTTTAGTCCATATATCCAGACAGTGTTAAATAAAAGTAGGCAGTTGAGGTTGACAGCAACTTCACCAATATCCTGAAAGGATACCACAGGGGTGGCCATAGCCCTAGCAGCATGGCTTCACACTCATACAGTAGTGAGCTAGTGAACATTTTATTTTTTATTTATCTATTTTCTATCCCACCTTTATTATTATTTTTATAAATAACTCAAGGCAGCAAACATACCTAATACTCCTTCCTCCTCCTATTTTCCCCACAATAGCAACCCTGTGAGGTGAGTTGGGCTGAGAGAGTGTGACTGGCCCAAGGTCACCCAGCCGGCTTTCATGCCTAAGGCAGGACTAGAACTCACAGCCTCCTGGTTTCTAGCCCATTGCTTTAACCATTAGGCCAAACTGGCTCTCATTTCCTGATAGTCTGAACTGCTAAGGTAGAATAGATCTTCTGTGGCAAAAAAGACCCCTGTGCCTTGCATGGCAATCTTAGTACATCAAAATAAAAGGCTGAGTCTCATTGCATGTCCACACAGGGAAGCTCCATCCCCAGAGGTAGGAAGGCAAGCAAAGATCACTGCTGGCTGGATCTTCCCATCCTAAGGCCATTACCATCAACCACAAAATTGTTCTTCGTTTTAACATACATGTACTCATCATTCTATTCCCTTTCCAGGTAACCAACATTTTACAAAGTACAGAAAAGGGTTTCAGAAATGATAAGCAAAGTAACTTTTTCAACATAAGGAAAGGAAAGTTAAATCAAGTTTACAACAGCACATTCATTCCTCTGTACCTTTCTATCCTTAGAAACCATCCCTGCTTCCTCTATAATTACGTTTTAATTACCAGGCAGAAATTTCAGGGTTGTGTACTAGACTGGGACATAAATCAATCGATCAATCAATCAATCTATATCTATCTATCTATCTATCTATCTATCTATCTATCTATCTATCTATCTATCTCCATCCCAAGAGAAGGCAATGGAGTCACCACAAAAGCTTGACCCAAAAGAATATTATTTATGTTGCTTGAAGTCCACTTCACCAGAACTGCTATCCTCTCAGAGGGAAGTTTCTTTGAGAAGAGATGAATCTAGGAAATCTTGAGAGATCATGCTGTAACAAATCACCAGGTCCTGATGGCATCCATCTGACTAAGAAGTTTTAGAGAATTAAACATGAAAATTGTTGACCTCCTAGCAAAAGTATGTTAACTTATCCCTCAAATCATGCTCAGGGCTCAAGAACTCCAGTTTTCCAAAGCAGCTGATGCAATACCAATTGTTTTTAAAAGGTAACTCCTGGCCAGTCAATTTATCATCTGATTTGGGCATATTGGGAGAAATGGTCATCAAAGAAAAAATAACTAAGTACAGCATAATTCTGGGAAGATAAATCCTGCCTCACCAACCTCCTAAAGTTACTGAGAGTGCAGACAGGAATAGGATGAAGATGACGTTGTTAGTATTTTACCTGGATTTTTGAAAAGTGTTTGACAAAATTCCTTTTGGGTAAACTCAGTGGTCATGACAATCTGTCCCTTTATAGATTGCTAACTGGTTAAAAAAAAACAGCAAAGAATAGGAATAAATGGGCAATTCTCTCAATGCAGAGAAGAACTGGAGTTGGGACTGGTGCTTTTTAATTTGTTCATATGTTAACTTGGTTTAGAAGTAAGCAGTGAACTGGCCAAGTTTGTGGATGATATTAAAATGTTCTGGGTACTTGTGGAAGAGCCTTGGCAAGGCTAGAATAGGGGCAGTGCAATCCCTTTGGTCTTATCTCACTGGCCTTCAATACCGGTCATGATATCCTTCTGGAGAGCCTCTGGAAGATTGATCATGGGGGCCCTTTTTGCCATGGTTTTCTTCTTTCCTAAAGAACTAGTAATAGTGGTGAGAGGTTGAGCCCCAGACCTTCAAGTTGTTGGGTGACATAGGATTCAAAGCATTCTCTGTTCCATCTACATGAAACCATGGGGGGGGGGGGAGCATTCATTGGCATGGAGTCAAGTATAATAAGTATGTTGATACCTTATTACACAACTTGGCTCTGGGCTGAACAGGTAATGTTAAAGTGCTGAAGTTTTTTAGGAACTGGATGGGGAGGAATAATGGATTAGATGGTAATCCTAGCCAGATGGAGTGGTTTTGGCTTGGAAGACATCCAATTCTAGGAATATTCCATCTTTGATTCTGGCCAGGGTTATGCTTTCTCATACCAAGCTGTCGCATAGCATAGGCAGCAGGTGCAGATGTGGCCAAGGGGATTGTTGCAGTTTCATTTGGCGTGCCAGTTATGACCTGTTCTGACTTTACTTATTGCCACTCATGCCTTAGTCACCTCTCATTTGGACTATTACAACATCCTCTTCAAGGGGCTGACAACTGCAAAGCTGCAACTGGTCCAGAAAGCAACACCTTCTATGGGCATTTCTTAGTATATTATATATACTAGTTATATATTTCTCATATAATACCTCTACTTCAAGAACTTCACCAGTTGCTATTAGGATTCTGAGTACAATTCAAGGTGCCATTTCTTACCTTTAAAGCCCTTAATGGCTCAGGACTTCTTCCCAGTGGTATCTGCCTGCCCCCTCTGGTCCTCTCTCTCAGGGAATAACATCAAAAGGGACTGTAGAGTCAGGCCTTTTATTTATTTATTTACTTACTTACTCCATTTATTAGCTGCCCATCTCACCTTTCCAAGTCTCTGCTCTTTTTTGGAATAGAATTTGTCCTGAGATTTTACTAGCCCCTACCCATTTGGGATGTAGAAAAGCCACTATAAAACTGCCAGTTTCAAGTCTTGGAGGCTGATACAGTGTGAGCCCAGTCCCAGCCCAGTCCATTGCGAGTCCAGTGGGAATGTTGGTTTGAATTTCAGGGTTCCCTGGTGCAGGAGATGCTATAGTGATAATGTTACTATTACTGGGATGTAACTATTTTTATAGCGCTTCATCATAATGGTTTATTACTTCTATTGTTTTAATCCTGTTTATGGATGATGGTTATGTAATCTGCTCAGAGTCAGCATCAATTGGAGTAGCATGTTATCATGGTAGAACAAATAAATGCACATGTTGCAGGATTAAAAACCTATTATCTTGATTCGAAGAATAACTGACCAAATTAGATTTGACTCATTTTCCATGTTGGAATCTAAAAAAAAAACAAAACCTCTTGACATCCTGGATCAATGAAACGATTCATAAAAGTTGCACTTTCATTAAACTCAGGGCTATTTAAATCAACCATATTCAGTACAGCAAGTAGTCTCTGGGAAGAAATCATGTGTCAGTCCAGCCACTTTATTGATTGGTATGATGAGTATTGTAGTCCAATATGTTTCAAAGGCATCAGGCTGGGACAAAAAGGAGAATGACCTTTTTATATAAAAAAGAATGAAAATACAAGGTTGCCTTAGTAATAATTCAAATAAGTTTTCAAGCTTTCCAAATTAAAATGTACTAAGAGTGTTTTATTTTTCATTATGGCCAGGGGAAAATTGTAACCCAAAAGTACACTTCTAGCTGGCTGAGGATCAGAAGTCTAAGATTCATCCATTATTTGGGGGTCTAGAGTTCTGCCTCAGGATTTTGTGGAGAACCTTAAGAACAACCTCCAACTGCTCAGGTGTCATTTTTAAGATTTGGTCCTGGTTGTTGAGCATGTCTGATATTGTGCCTGCTTGATTTCTTGGCGTCTCCAGTGCAGAAGGAAATGATCGAAGTGCATCTTTAGACATGAGAGCAGCAACATTTGGAGCAGAAATTGATCTTCCCTGGCTGCAGCTCCCTTCCTCAACGCCTTGTAAATCAAGAAGTGCTCTTTCGATTGCTTTTTCAAGATGCTTGTAAGCTTCCAAATCTAAATCTTCTATGCCTATAGAGTTCTAAACATTGAAATAAAAAATGTATGCATATATCATCACGATGATAAGTCTTACAAAGGCTTTTACATAAACCAAGACTAAATATCCTTGTTGTATCACCAAATTTGCACTGTTTTTGCCTTTTAGTATATGTTTATCTCATCTATCAAATTCACAACACAACACAACACAACACTATTTATCTTAGATTAGCTAGGAAAAGCATAATCTTGCAACATTTCTGTGGTGGTACAGTTTCTATACTGACAACTTTACTATAAATGGAATTGTTCTGGCTAGAACAACAGTATACAAATAGTGCACGTTCTGTAAGAAAACACATTGGTAATTTGCCTGAGGAAACCTTATACTAGTATTTCCCAATCTGGTAGCCCAAATGTATTGCAACAACAATTCCCAGAATTCCTATCAGGCATTCTTAAAAATCTGGAACTTGTAGTTCTAATACATCTGGAGGGGCCAAGTGTAGTTTTTAAAATTTAAGACTCCAATACTATGGAGAGTATTCTGGAGCTGTAGAATTGGCTAGTTCTTATTTTTTGAGAACAAGACTTGTGATCTCGGAGACCAAATGTTCTGTTTGGTCCTGACTTACTATGAATTTGTACAATACATTAAAGAATATAATAAATCATCTTGAAGAACAAAGTTGATTGTGTTCTTACCAATGAATTTGCTTTTGTATGCCCAGTAGTAGGAAATTTAATTGTAGAAGATTTTTCTTGAACATTTTTTGATAGTTGTGAATCAGACAGGGTAGCCGTCTTGCTAAATGATTTTTTTGGTTTGACTTCATTATCACGTTTCTTCTCAGGCTTCTGTTTCATGCTTTCCTTTCTTACACCACTCATAGATAATATTGTTTTTGAATCCTTCTTGTTTTCTGTTGTGCCCAATTTTTTAGAAGACAATTCACCATGTTTTTTGCCTTTTTCTTTTAAAACATCCTTAGCTAGACTTCTGCTATTTGCCTTTTCTTTTTTGACTGAAGGATTTGGCCCTCCTTGCTGTGAGTGGTGCAACGCAGCATCCTTCTTTCTATCAGACTTCTTGACTTTGGCCTTTTGATGATACTTGCAGGCCGGCTTTGCTTCTTCCTCAGAATCTGGGTGTAAAAAAAGAAAAGTCTGAGGGTTCACTGGAAAGGGAGGCTTAGAAGGATAATTTGGAGACTTGGAAAGATAATTTTTAATTTCAGTTTGGGCTCCAATGTCATGTGCACTCAAAAAAGAGGAAAAGGCAAATGGTTCAGATATTTTCTTCACTGGTTCCTTTTGAGGCTTGTTTTGTGATATTTCTTCAAAGGACCTTCTCTTCAAATCTGACACCTCCAGATTATCAGGGTAACCTGGCAATCTGTAACGTTCTTTTTTAGAAGTCGGTTTCACTTTTTTGGTAAGAGACGTCTGGGTTTCTTGGTTCTTTGTCTGTATTTCGAAACTACTGTTCGTAGGAAGGTCTAGACTTTCCTTTCTACATTTTTCACCTGCAGTTGAAGTATTAGGAAGGTTTTCATATGAAGGATGTTTTGCTTTGTCAGGTAAGTCTACCTCACTAACTTTTGAAATGCTTTCAATACTTGAAAGAGATACTTCATGATCCACATCCTTTATTTCCACTTCTTTGCTTCTCCCAGTTTCAGAACTGCTTGGTGCAGGAAGCACCTCGAAGTTTTTTTGCAAAACAGTTGCTATACCTTTCATTTCTAATTCTGAAAGTTTGTCTCCATGGCCTTCTTTCAAAAGTCTGTTGCAGAGAGACTTTAGATTTTGCAGTTCTTCTTCAGAGAACCTGTCTTGCAGACTCTGGGTTACATGGGATAGTTGCTGTACACTTTGCCCTTCTCCAGCTAAATCTGGTCCTTTAGCTGCCCTGAGTGCTGTTTCTTTGGCTACAACTGGAAACACAGTTTCAAGTATTTTCCTTAACTCTTCCTGTGTGATCAGTCCAATTTCTGAAATTCTCTCTGAGAGATGGTCTTGGATCTTCCTGTTCAATGCAGACTTTAAATTGGCAATTTCATTCTCTGAAAGTACCTCAAAAAGGTTTTGAATACTTTTGCTTAACACACTGTCATCAAAGCCCTCATTAGATTTCTCCCTCACATTCAAGGACAACTTCTGGCACACAGTTTCTAAGTCTTCTTCACTTAATCCAGTTTCTGAAAGTTTATCCTTAAGGTGGTCCTGAATCCCTTTGCTTAAAAATGATTTTAAACTTTTGATTTCTGCTTTTAAAATCTTTTGAAGGAGGGTATCATGGAGGGAAACATTTTTTTTTATATTATCTGTTTCGGTGCTGAACGGTAACTTTACTCTAATGATTTCTAATGACTTTTTTGAGGGTGTATTTTTTAAATCCACTTTTGGCTCTTCAACTAGACTAGCTTGGCTTTTAGGAGGAAGTAAAATAGGCTCCTTGTGATCATCTTTTCTGCCTTCAGATAAATCTGCCTCTGTAAATACTGGCTTGTTTTTGTGACTCATTTCTTTACTGTACATGGATTCAGATTTGGAAAGTTCTCTTACTTCATTATCACTTAATGATTTTATTGTTATTATTTCAGTTTGTGAAGTTACGTCTTTCAATAAACTTATTTTCTTGAGCAAATCACTAGAACTCTGGAGAGACACCTTCTGGTTGTTCTCTGATGGTGCCATATCTGGGATTATACCTTTTTCAGAAAATTTCTCTATAAGTTGAGCCTGCAAATGTTGACTCACAGCATCTTTCAGTTCACTAATGTCTGGCTCTAAAAACGTATCTGTAGTACTAGTTGTTATTTCTTTCAGAGAACATTTCACTCTGTTATCTAATGTGCTGCTGTCTTCTAATTCTTGGGGTGACTCTGTTCCTGAAAGTCTCTCTGCAACTAGGTTTTCAATGTTTTTGCTCAAAAGTGATTTAAGTGCTACCACTTTTACAACTTTATCAACAAGAAAAGATTCGAGGGAGTTTCTGAAGTAAATATTAACCTGTTTTATTTCTGCATCTGATAGCTTATCCCCTCGTGGCTTTGTATACAACTCCGAAGTTGTAGTTGATGGCTTCGTTTCTTCTTCATCTAGCACTGCAACTTTCTCTTCCTCTTCTAAATCCATTTTTTTTTCAATAAGTCTTAATATTGAAAGTTGCTCACCACTTCTGACTAATTTGGGGTCTAAGCCACTGTCTACTTTTGTCAAATACAGATCCGGAGGTGGATCCTGGTCTTCTTGTTCTTTGACATCAACAGGTGTGTATGTTTTTTCTAAAAGAATGGAATAGTCTACTGTGTTTTTACTAAGCGCAGGTGGCTGTACTTTATAAACACGTCTCAGGAAGGGTTCAAACTTGTTTCCACTAAAAAATGCATCTTGGAACTGCAATTTAAAGAAAGGATGGTAGAACTAAGATCTTTTGAAGTCTTAATTGCAAATAATGGTGACATGTGCAATATGTGTTCTATGCCAGAATTTAAAATACATTTACAAATAATTAAATTTTCTTGACTAAATTTCCAATACAATACAATACAATTAATATAAACAGACACACACACACACACACACATACTTATATACCATATACACACACACATACACATATATATAATTCTAAATAAATTCTACCCAGGTAAATGTTTCTGTTGTAAAATCAATAAATGAAAATGTTTTCAATTTAAGATTATATTTTATCTGTCTCACAAATCAACCATAATCAGCTTTTAAACTATGTGCTGGCTAAACAATGCAGTAATTACAAAAATTACAGAGGGCCCAGGAAAGTTAATGTTGAACTAACAAAATGTTACACATTCATTCATAACGAAATCTATATATTCAGTGGGACAGACAGATATGTTACGATGGAGCACAGACGTGGCCCCCATAGAGATACATAATACCTAAAATGCTTAATGCATAGTATTACTAATCATTTATGATGGGATTGCAGTATGCACCATATCTAAAACAAGAGCATTATGTGTGTCAAGCACTTAACACCACTGGCATGGTATAAGCTATTCTGTGCACGGATGCAGCTATGTAGGGCTATAGAAACTGTTACTTGCAACTCTGGTTCTTCAAGTGGCCACCTGTGAATTCATGCTAATAGATTCTCCACCAAGCAGAGCTTCATCTACAACATCCCAAAATGTATAGAGATCTTTGGTAACCCTGCCTTCTCTTGCATTCTGTGTCAATCAGACTCTGAAACCTACACAGCAGCCCTTCAAAACTGAGTAATACCTCACCATATTGAAGAAAAAGAGGGTGGGTTTCTGTATTCACAGATGAGCACCTGAAGAACCACAGGTCCAGGTAATCAGCTTGTCTTCATCAAGACTCTTGTGATTCACATAGAAGGGGCAAGGTAGTCACTCTGGTGGAGGAAAGAACCAATTTCCCAAACATTACACCCCTCTGGGCATGAAGGTCCAACAAGCAGTGTTGAATAAAGGTGGAGGATGCGACCAAGTAGCTGCCATACTGAGCTTTGGCAATTGGAGGTGCCGAAAGAAAACTGTGGAGGGTGGATATCACCATGGTAGAATATGTTTGGATGGGGAACAGAAATGGTTGCTTTAATAAATCATAGCAGTCTTATAGCTGCCACAGCCCATTTTGACAAGTATTATAAAGATACTCCAAGCTTACTGTGTTGCCCTTGGGAGCAGAAAAACAAATGTCAATCTCTGAAGAAGACATGAATGATGTCAGATAAATCAGCTGAGCAAACCAAAGCCCTTTGTGCAACAATGATTAAGTAGTAGTCAATTTTGCTATATGAAATTAAGAAAGATGTATGTGTGTGTGTGTGCGTGTGTGTAATGAGAAGACAGGACACCCTGGAGAAGATGCTGATGCTGGGAAAATGGAAGGCAAAAGGAAGAGGGGCTGACCAAGGGCAAGATGGATGGATGATATTCTAAAGGTTGACGGACTTGTCCTTGGGGGAGCTGGGGGTGTTGATGACCGACAGGAAGCTCTGACATGGGCTGGTCCATGACGTCATGAAGAATTGGAAGCGACTGAATGAATAAACAACACACACACACACACACCACAAAGTCCAGTGTGGGTCATAGACATCTTTTCCAAGATGGCAAAATGTCTACAACCGAATCCCTGAGGAACTTCATGAGGTGGAATGGGTTCAGTTGCTCCTTTATCAAGCTACATACATATCCTCCACTGACTGGTTGTTCCATAGTTTGTTCAGTGATAGTTAGCCCAAAATTTAATGTTGGTAGCCCTTTATGATAAGTGAAAATAGCCATATGTCTGTAGTCATGGAGAAATGAGTAAGTTGGAAATGGGCCAAATAGCTTAAGTGGGAGAAACACAATGGTACTGAAGTAAAAGTGGGCAGCTGGATCTCTGCAATCATTCTCTGCAGTGTTATTATGTTGATTTGAAACCTGAAAATCAATTTCCTATTCCTCAAGATTGTCAGGCTCTTTGACAGCTGCCTAAAGCTGGCAGTGAATCATTCCAAGCATAATTCTCACAGAATTCAAAGTGGTTGACAGAACTTATATTACATCAGGAGTTACTAAATTAAAACAAATAATCTGAAAAACTCGTCATCCTCCATAGGATAAGACTGGTGAACTTCAAGGCCTAAGGCACTGGTCATCTGTAAAAGCTGTTCAGCATATGGTCTATTTTCTCTGACAAGGATGGAATGAGCTGGTTACCACTGCTGGGTCTAGAGAGAGGAATTGCTCAACAGCCAAATTTCATTTATTATATGATCACAATTCTGCACTAAATGTTAAACAAAATTATAATAAAATTATTTAAAATATGTAAAGGAGGAATGCATAGCTAATTGCCTTCTAACATGGAAACAGGAAAACTTAATATACCGTTTCCTTACAGCAATCATGGTTGAACAATATTTTGCTATCTTTTTTCGAGGATATATTCTCTTATATTGAACAGTGATTTACAGGAAGTGATTTCCAGGAATGAGTGATATTAATTCAAAGCATCAGGAATGGTACAATGGGGAGCTCAGCAGAGGGATTGGTGTTTGGAGTGTGACGATGCTGAATCCAAGTAAAAATCCTCATTCTTTTGGAGACCTGGAACAACCAACAGCAAGAAACCAATGCCAGAACATATTTCAAAGTAGCCTTGCCAGGAGTGGCATATCAGGACATTAAGACTTCCACAGAAATTGGAAGAACTGCAGTAAGTGAAGCAAAAGGGAACATTGTTGTAGTCAAATAGCAGTTAATGGTGCTGCATGAGGGGATGCTGATTTGGAAGGCACATCTGCAATACTTCAGGGTGGCCTCTTGGGCCATACAGTAGGAGGGAAAGCAGCAGTCACAAAAGTGAGCTGCTAATAAGCCTGGAAATATGCAAGAGAGTCTTAATCATGCACAATGGGTAACACAAAGGCTTTGACACTTGTGCTGAAGTATAAAGAACTCCCTATACCAAGATAGATGTCAAGGGGGTCAACAACAGCAAGAAACTTTATCAAAAGAGAAAGGTAGAAGAAAATTTGGAAAAATTCCTCCCACACCCCCACAGCAGAGATGAGAAGTGAGCTTGCCAGATTCTAAGCAGCTGGGATCATGAGTGTCAGGAAGGTATATTGTGTTAAAAAAAAACTTGATCATCTATCTAAACTTTATCTATCATCTATTCATCATCTATCATCCACCCATCTCTCTCTCTCTCTTGTCTATATCTATCATCTATCTCTCTATCTCATCCTTAAAAGCTAAATGCTAAGTAGCCAAATCAGCATCTCTCAGGACTGACAAAATTGATGATATCAAGACCTGAGGCTGGTTCATGACAGGAGGGGTGAAAAGGGGAAATAGTAGACAGATTGATGATGAGGGTCCAGACTGACAGTAAATGGTTCTGGGTCCTTCTAAGAGACCAACTGGCAGAGAAGAAGAAGTGTTTCAACTCTTTTTCCATTTCTTGGCCAGTGGAGCTTTTCAAATAATGTTATTTGTCCTTTTGATTGGAATCAAAAACAGTGACTGCATGTCTATTTTGTTAACGTTTGGGAATGAAGGCAGATTCGAAAGGAAGACCAATACTCAGATGTGTTAAATAAAGACACTGACCATCTGTTGGCAATAGCTTGTTCTTATAACCCAAACGTTTGTGAAATAAAGCTTGCACACCTATAGGCACAAAGCCCTACTAGGAGCACATAGTCCAGATGCAGCAACCAAACTACTCTCCTTTAGGTTGACTCTGGAAAGAAATTTTTATGCAAACTTATTCTGAGACTTTCACTGTATTATGCAGTTTTAATACCGTGTAACTAATTATTTCTTACCGTAACCTCTTTCCATGGCCATTGCTGCTCTGGTTCAACAACTGAATCTGGAAATAATTAATCAGCATGAACATTTAAAATATAAGAGCAATTAAATATGCTTTTTATAACTATGAGGTACTACTCAGTGTCCATTTGAAATTTATTGGGAAGAAAATGGTTCACAAAGATGGCTTATCTTTTCTGATAAGATAAACTAGAAGTGGGAGCAATTTGAGACCATGGTTTCCCCAGATTTAAGCCACAAAAACTGGCTTAGTGTGGAAATATTAGCTAAAGTTCTGAGGGAGCCTTGAGTCAGCTGTTCCACTGAATTGAACTGAATTGAGTTGAAGATGGTATGCATGTAGGAGTGCATTTGTGAATGGCATGTTTGTGTGAACGAGATGGGGAAAGGGATATACTAGTATATGTACTCTACAACGTTGTTCACAATGAATGTAGTCTTGTGCAAAAAAAAAAAACTATGCAAGGCAAACAATTTTGGGCTGGGGGACATATTTGGAATTTTGGGAAAATGTTGTGTGTGCTCAAAAAAAATGGTCAGTCAAATATTTTCTGGGCAAGGAGATAAACAACCCCTACCCCTTCAGTTGCTCCCTGCATGACCCTTTCCGTACTACTCTTAAGAGGCAGGGACTTCAGCCTTGTAGTGGCTGTGAAGTTCCCTAAGTGATGGCACATCTGCATTCTCAGACAATTTCTTATTGCTAAGGTAGCAATAAACAACCATCTAACCTTTCTATATAGTCCTAAATGGAGAGCTTCATAGCCTCCTCTACTCTTTTCCACATTATGGTTGCACAATTAATATTGCTGCCCTAGTAAAATGAGTGGGCAACTTTTTTTGGCCTGGGGCTGCTAATCTGTTCATTCCCTGCCTGGTGGCCACATTTCATAATACTCTGATGTAATCGGAGTGGGCAAGTTGAAATTTAGGGGCCTATTTTTTAACTCTACCCAAATCAGCATCATACTGATTATATCTTTTGTTTTTTTTATTCCAAGCACCACTACTATCAGTTAAAAATTAAGTCAGTACAGTTCTACGTAAGCAAGTTGTTTGGAATACTGAACATACTGTGGTTTGCTTGGAAAGAGATGATTGTTATACATATATTTGTTTCATTGAGAATTTAGGTGTCATAACCTTACCTGAGATTCTCACAGGAATTTCAGAAACAGAAAATGATTCCTTTGAAGTCTTAGAAGGCAACTTATCAAGAAGAAAGGAATAGTTACTCACTTTCATGTTTGTAATAATAGTAAAAATATTGCATAAATGTATACAAGAAGAAAAATCAGTATGCAAAGTCAAAGATCTGAAGGGAGAATTGTATCTAATGAAGGTTTTCTTTTCATAGGTCCAACTTGCAAAGTGATTTGTCTACATAACACTACAGTTGTCACATACAAGGATGAGTACTTTCACTTCCGGCAAAGGGAAAACTGCATTTTCCCAGCTGCTGCATTAAATATCTGTCCATACTGAGGACTACTCAGGATGAGGGTTGGCCTCAGCTGGCCCACTCTGGAGAGCTGCTTTCCTGGCAGTACATTTGCTGCAGCAAGACTGTAACCAGTGAAACTCTCCAGAGCCAGCCCAGCCTTGTTCTGAGGGTCTTTCCCCACAATAAGAGAAAGCGGGTGCCAGTAACAGAAAGACACAGCCAATAGCAAGTAGCACTTGGGGTATTGGTGACTGGGCGGGAGGGGTATAGGACTTGCCACATGAAGCTTGATTTTCCTAGCCTGCACATCTAGCATAGAAAGAAGTCCAGTGGGTTGGCGGTAGAGGGATGGATTGTTCCATTCCTCCATTGCCTATCCATAGCATTTCTGGGGTGGGCTGGTAGGATCTTTTGTTGCCTGGAAACCAAAGGTGCAGGTAGATGGGAAGGCATTACCAAGCTATCCCTTCTTCAGCAGCCTATGCTTTAATTTCCCTAGCAGCTATACATCTAGCTTTGAAGCCCAATAAGCTGGCAGCAGAGGGAGAGAGCATTGCTTTTACCAGTCCTGGTAGATACACTGAAAATGGAACAAGTATGGTGTTCAGCTCATCCATCTGGTAAACCAGGGTTGGCTAACCAGAGTTGAAACAGAAGGAGATAAAATGTCCTTCTATATACTTTTCCTTCCCCGTTCTTTAAAAATGTGATGGGCTACCAGCAGAAAAGCCACTTTGTTTCTCTTCTAGGCAGCAAACTCACTTGTCTGGATAAAATTTATTTCTTTTATTTATTTATTAAATTTATACACCGCCCATCTCACTATTAAAGCAAAATTCCTAGCTGCCAATGGTGATCAGAAACTGGTTTAAGGCAATGCTAGTATAGCTATTTTAAAAATGTATCTGCGCTTGCTTTTTAATTCATTGCTAATTCCTGATGGAAGGACATTTTGCAGGTTCCCAGTGAGGTGATTTGGAGCCAGTTTAAGTCCACAGTGCAGACATGCTCTGTGAATAATACATGAATTTCAAAATAGGAAGGACAGAAATGCAAACTCCTGTGCACAGAAGGGGGTGAAGAAGAGAGAGTGTAATGCATAATTACATGTTAGCAGCAGCTACCTCTTTTGGTTCTGATAGATAGTCCAAGGCAGGTGCTTCTTTTACAGATCTCTCTTCACGTACTATTTTACTTCTAGGACCAGGAAGAGGAGTGGGTTCAGAATCACCGCTGTCTGAAAACTCTGCTGTGATTTCTCCAGAACTAGATAGAGAAGTTTCAGACACGTGAGAAATTTGTTCTCTTTTAATCTTCTGTTCCAGGTTTGCTCTGTCAGATGAAAGTCTTGGTGAATGGGGCCTGCTAGATACCACAATCAGTTCTGGAAGTTCAACTTGTTCAGCCGATGTACAAATTTCACTTTTCGCTGGTTCTTCTGAGTCACTTTCAACACGGGATGGTACCGGTGCAGGAATTTGTAAATACATATTAGATAAGTCAGGTGGAATACCTGAAAATTTCTGCAATAAATAATTTCTGTAATAAATCATCATGATAATCATCTGTTTAAATCTGAAAAAACTAAAATTTCTTTGATGAAATATATACATATATACATTGCATGGCAAATGAATAGCCTTCCATGCATATTCTTTCATTTCATAATAAACCTGGTAAGTTTATCTTTCAAAACATTTTAGGAAGACAAAGCCCTGAAAATGCTTGCAGTAACTCAGAGCTCATCTACCTATAAAATACATTTACATGGTAAAATTCTTTAGGGGTAAAATTCTTTACCTCCCAGGGAGTGGGATATGGTAGAAACTTCCTCTTAAATTTAATTTTCTAAATGCAGAAATAAATTAACATTGAGGTAATTAAGAGTGAAATCTCCTATTTCCCTTTGAGGTAGGAAGCTTCTTTGGAATTTATCTCTGCTGATGCATAGGTTTGTCTAATCTCAAATGAGGCCCAAGTTAGAAAATATTACACATTTGTGCAATCTGTCTCTTAAAAAAAAACCCACCACTAGGGCTGCAATAAAAGCCTCCAAAGATTCTAATGGAGAGTGAGTGTGGTTTAATTTCTGCATGAGGGGTCAGAAGAGTTAACCCACTTCGCTCCTCATTAAAAGCTTGTCTAGGCAGCTGGGTTAATGTGCTTTCTTCCCATGGGAGAAAAAGGTATCAAAAGAAAACCCACTGTCCTCCCAGCTTATCTTTCACCAAGTCTCAGCACTGAGGCTGATGCTGCAGTTGAGCTGTCCTTATAGAAAGAAATGTGGGTGACTTTAAAAGTAGTAAATGGCTTTTCTCTTCCAAGCCTGGGTTAAAAAAATGGTGTGTGCAGAACTGGGAGGCTCAGATGATGATGATGATGATGATGATGATGATTGCAGTCTGTGGAGGTCTCATTTAATCACATGATTTAGCTACAAACCTCATACCTGAACATCAGATAGTGGTCTTTCTCCCTTAACTACTTCTACAGAGACAGGAGAAAAAAGGTGGTTACATATTAATACATGGAAAAAAAAGACACTAACGACACAGTCCTGGTCACAAAACTCACAACACTATATAATTTTACTTCTGACCTTGCTGGTACATAGGTTTAAATCACCATTCCTGCTGATTGTATTATGGAATTTTTACAGAAAAACTCATTCGATAATTTGCAGTGTGATTAAGAACAATTAATCAGTGTACTAAAGATTGTAGATGTACTTTTTAAAATATTAAACATTCTATGTTATCATCTTAAAATAAAAAAACAGTAAATAAATTACTTTGTAATTAACTTTATGGTATTCTACATACTCTGTTTTGACATTTGAGTGTAATAGCAGAATAGCACTTTTATAGCTGAAGTATAATACAACTTCAAACCTCAATCGAGAGGCAGGAACGTGGCATCCACTGGTAGACCTTTCCACTGTGTCCTAAAATGGCACTTGCAGATGCCAGCGTTAAATAAAAAAATAATTTGAGATGTTGTAATCCTGTGAATTCATGAAAAATTTTCAGAATGCCTGGACTCTAAAAACTGCACCTAAATCTGAATCTAAAAACACTTGTGAAATTGTAACGTTTGATTTCACAGTAGGGTCACTTGCAGAAAGGGCCCTTTAAAATCCTACAGCCAAGGCGGGAAGGCAAGGAGAGAAAGAGCAAACCACCACCCCCAGAAACAAACCCCTTCTCTACAACTCACCAGGTAGGAAAGCGTAAAGAATGAGGCAGAGCAGAAGAATGGAAACAGAGAAAGGAGTTAGAATAATGATGTGCTATACGGTATCTATGGCGGTCAGAAAGCAACAGGGAATTCAGCACGACTTGCCTGTACATAGTCACAGGAGTGATGCATCCCACCCACCATTCTTCAGGTTCTAAAAGGTTCTGCACAGGGCTTACCCAGGGCACAGCCCGCCTGTGTGAACGGAGACCCCCATGAAGAACTAAACGTATTCTCTGTAGCAGTGTCGGAGCTGTCAGTTTAGAAGCCTGTTTTGATAAAGGATTCCTATGTTTTTATAGAGACTTGTGCCTGATTTATCTGTTTTCAAAGACTGGAGTTACACATCACACACGTATCAGAACAAAACCCCATAGTTGCTCCTGTAGGGGCAACGCAAAGCTGGGTGGAGGCACTTTGGAACAACTCCTCCATGTTTCTGAAAAAGTTGTTTGTCTTGGCTTCTTCAGCTTTCCTTCTAGGAAACAGAAATACTATTGCATTATATCCAGAGAAATACTGGGTTTGGCACTTGAGGATAAGGTACAATCACTGCATTGTACCCAGATTGCTAAACAAGGAATGTGTTACGTTAGGCCTGCATGGCAGACACTTTGCAGTGGTGCCTAAGACAATCATTCCAACTTCAGTATATGCCTGTGGATCCAAAAAAACCTGGGGTAATGTCCTTTCATTTGATAAATTCTTTAAAACAAGCACCTTTGTTAAAACTAGCTAATCTCCTGTCAATTAACTGTACAGTTTAAATTGCAAACTTCTAAGCTGACTCATCTTAGAAAAAAACAAAACAAAACAGATTGTCATTTAACAAAGATCAATTTCTCTTCCTGTTTTCATTCAAGATATATTTGATTTTAATACTGCAAATGCTAGTGTATGCTGCTATACTATAAATGAGGATTCTAACTTCTACTCCAGAAATTAATACAAAAATAAAAATATCCACTAAACCTGAAGAAGCATAAAATGTAGGTTCTTGACAAACAGGGATATGAATCTTCTCAACAATTTCTCTGAAGCGAGACACCTTGGGAGGAAAAAGCAGTCACAAATTAACTTTGATACATAATATTTGTAAGAATATATAATATCTTCTGCTAATGATAATTTGTATCGGAACTGCATATTAGATTTTTCTTCTTTCTGAGGACTGTTAGTTTAAGTCCCTAATGATTAGACAAAATGTACAATTTCATGCCTGATAGCTAGGAAAAGATCTCAAAAGGAGGGAAAGCATTGCTACATGTGTGGAGAAGGAGGGTGGAGACTTACTAATTTCTCATTCAATCTTTACTTTTACTTCCACAAATATGAAGTTGATTAAATTCATTATTCTGCTAGCTAGCAATTTGTGTACTAGCCAATGGATTTTATGTTGAAGCAAACAATTGAAGCAAAAAAGAGAAGAAAATTATTTTGTATACAATAGGCATGGTGCAGTTGTACTACCAGCCCCTGGACTGGAAAGGGACAAGTCTGAAAATCATAGGCACTTAAGCAGCTGGAAAAGAATGACAAATATAAGTAAGGTATTTCTTAGTGGTGACCCTTCTATGACAGTGCTTTGCAACTTAGAAACGTATTTGTTTAAACTGACCTTTTTGAATAGATAATCAGCATGTGTATTTCATTTTCAAATAACCTCAAGCTTGGTTTATTTCCTCATATCCAACTGTATAAATTTATTTGTACATTTGTAGATCTTTGTTCAAGACCATTGTGTTGGTCATTTGTACTTTACGAGGTACTGAATGTTCTTGAAAAGCAGTACAGTCCTTGTTTAACATCCACTCGTTCAGTGACCATCAAAGATCACAGTGCAGCATCCCGCAGTCAGGTGATCACTATTTGCAGCCTTCACTACTGGCTTCTGACAAGCAAAATCAATGGAGAAGCTGGCAGGAGATCGCAAATGGCGATCACGTGATGGCGGAACGCTGTAACCACGTGGGATTTGCCTAACAAGGGCAACTGGGACTGCCAACGTAAGTCAGTGCAGTCACGTGACATTGCGTCTTACAACCGTGTTGCTTAGCAATGGAGTTCCCAGTCCCAATTACCATTGTTGAGGACTACCTGTATATCTGTCAGCCTTGCCAGGTGGACCAGACAGGAAACACAACCAGATGAGCTAATTCTACTTCACTGTAAGGCTACATTAACAGAATCTTGCAAGTCTGAAAGTACAATTCTCCCACCATCTCCTTTACCTCCCCAGAAATTAGGGAGGGTCTCTTCTGAGCCTCTTGCCCTGCCCACTATCCAGCTACAGACTATGCTGTCTCTTATCTGACCATTCCCTAGGCAGCTTCTCTGGGCCCGGTCTCCCAAGTCATTCCCACATACCATTACATCATCTAATAGTTAAATAACCTATAAAAATAATCTCTTTGAGACAGATCATGGCTGGGTTGAATGGGGCAGGGATCACACTCCAAGAGTGACTGCCAGATGAAAGCTTACTGGATAGGATAAAGTGACAGCCACCTGATTTTTAACACTTCACTTTCTGCATTTAACCCATGTTTTATGAGGATGGATTCGTAGCTAGAAGTATTAACTCTTGACTGCCACCCTGTTTTTGATTTCTACAATTATAATTTCTCACATGTCTGCTGAGGAATTTTCATTGAAAGACAAGCCTGGGTGTCTAGACTCTAATATCCTGCAACAGAAGCTAAGTCCAAGAAGCTCTGAACATGAGACTGGGAATCCTGAATCCTTAGAAAATGCTGATTGGGTTCTCCATGAGGCCAAGGGCCCTAGACTGAATCAAAGGACAAGGCCAAAGCACTACCTACCAAGGACCACAGGTGATTAAGGCTCAACATTAATGTGTGCAAAATATAAACAGATTCCCTTCCCTTGTTAATAGCTTACTCAGAAGTAGGTTCTACTTAATGCAAGGACTTCTGAATGTCTTGCATTATTTTCAGCTTTATCTGGCTGTGGATCTGGGAGCTCTAACTTAAAAACCCTCATTTTCCAATAGATTCTGACCACTATAGGGGCTAGACCACTGGGTACTACTCCTCGAATTGAAGTACGATTAATCCTCTATGAGCTTATGGGAGGGCTTGATAAATTTTTCATGAGCATCACTGGACATAATTAAGCTGATGCATTTAAAAATTCTGCTACAAGAGGATTATATCTCATATCTGCTGCAGCCATCGCACAACCAGGATGCAAAGGAATGTTCTTGTCCTGTTATCTGCAGTACCTCCCACCCCCCAAAATACCCTGTTCCATGGCCATCCCTGCAGAAACAAATTTCTTTTTTTCTTCATCTTAGGGCCAGCACATTGCTCCCATGTTGCTATGTTTCTAAGCATATTGTTGGGGAAAGTGCCTACCATGCTACATTCCTCCCAATCACATTTCACAGTACAGCCCAGGGTGAAGACTGAAGTGAATCTAGGAGTCACACACAATGAGGACAACCTAGAGAAAATGTGTGATGGCATCAAAGAACATTGGGGATGATTTGAAAAGCAAATGGATAATGGTGTGTGACAAATAAAGTTAAAGTGTAGCACACCTTAGCAGGAGAAACATTCGCAAAAGTAGGGAATAACTAGGAGAGGGAGGGCTTTCCAGTTGAAAAAAAAAACACCTCAGGAAACAAAATAAAATGCTGATGGACAAGTAGATTCCTGGAAAAGCCTAAATGATCTAAGATAGCCAAAGGAGAAAGATCAACACTTAGAATATGCAAAACTCTAGTGAGAACAAGGAGTTATAGTGTGTACAGGTAGAAATGTCTCCTGGGAATTTCAGGAAACTGGGACCACTTTTGGTAATATTTGCAGGCAATTAAAAATCTTTGCATGGAAGCCAAAAATAATACAGTGTAAGGGTTTTTTCCCCCCTGAATATTTGTAACACAAACATATTTTTTGTTTCTTGATCATCATTTTTATTTTAGATTAAACTTTAAAAGGGAATCTTTTTTACACAGCCATGATGATTTTATTCCACATGGTATTTGGAAGAGAAGGAATAGAAAAAGTTTTGGATTCTGAGAAGACAAACAACGGGAGGCAAAGAGGTAACTGATACTGCATATTTAGTTTTCAGCTGCCTGTTTTTGCTTTTTATAAATATCAGAGAGGGAAGAAGAATTACAAGTTATGAATAAGTACTTTGGCCTCTAATCAATTGCACACTATTTGCCTGATTTGTAATATAACATTACCTTTGGTTGAGGTCTTGATTTTGGTCCTCTTTTTAAAATCAGCTGGTCTAAATACTCAGCCTTTTCACGCCATGTTCTTAATGTCCGATATTCTTTTTTCATTTTCTCCAGTCTAAGGAAAGACAGACAGACAGGACTGAAATGTCCAGATGTCCAAATTTTTTGCTATCAGGTAGAGAAGGACAAGACTGCATTCTGATTCAGTTGAGGATATTAAGCTGCAGTATCAGGTATCTACCCCAAATCCCATCAGTCGAATCTGCAATCAATATTAGCTAAATCAGTTATTTTAAAGTGAGTAGACTTAACAACTACCCAAGTACACCACGTTGGGAATCTTCAGGTTAGAGCTTAATACCTTCAAAGGGAGTTGGATATGTGTACATTTTAAAAAAATCTAGTTCCTCTATATTTTTTCTTTTCATTTACTGATTTCTTTAAATTATGTTTAACATTTAATTTTGTAAGCAGTCCTGATTGCATTTATATGTTGAACAATCAGATAAAAATATCTAAAAACCCCATATACATAAACAAACACTTCCAATCAGTATAGAGATAAAACTTAATTGTGAGGATTCTATTGGTATTATACTGAGGAAACAATCTCTAAGACTCAAGAAGGGGCCTAACTCTTCATTTATACTAGGTTATATATGTTAATACTGGGTGCCTTTTGGAAGCCAGTCTACATCTGTAGGTTCTTTCTTGCTTCCTAGACATTGGATCATGAGCTGACTGCAGTGAAAGAAGGAATGTCGCTACACATTAGGACAATACCTATCTGGTCTAAAATGAAGTAGAATGGACAGTTCATAGCACATTTTAGTTTGCATGTGATTGGCACAGGGTTCTCTTTTTTCTTTTTTGTATAAATGAGATCAAGGAATATCAAAAAGCTATAGCTAGAATATCCTTGTGATGCCTACACAGAAGTTAAGAACAGAGACTTGAGAATGAATGGTGCTGAAAATAATACAATCTAACATTACTTGGCATACTGTAATATTACAGAACAAGTTAAAGCTCTGGAAAGTTTCTATGTTCCCATATTGTCCTAGGTTTGCTGAGGGCTGATTTATTTTACCAACTAATACTTGGAATTCAAACTTACCAAGCAGGATCTACCCTAGAGTCCCTTCTGCAGACTCTTCATCATCTGCACCTAACCATGGTACCAGATATCCTGGCAACAGCTGTTTCCTTGCCATTTTTCCATGTCATTGCCTTCATCTCATTGCCAGCTCATAAAAGATAGGCTTATGTCATCCTAGGCTACACCAGTATTCAAGTAGCATTTTCTCCCTTACTGCAACTCTAAGGGCAGCCTCAAAGTGTTAGGCTTTGTCCCCCATTAATTACTCTGGAGAGAAGTTGGGCAATTGCAGTGTCTTGATAGAGAGGCAGTCTAGGGAGCAACAATGGGACAGGGAATCTCATGCCAGTAAAGTTTTCTGCTGATTCAAGGATGGATGGAGAGAAAAATGTCAGCCGGATGGGATGTCTTTTATTTTGAGAAGGAAAAGGTGGATAGCTTGATTGGATATTGACATATAAAGATTTTCAAAGCACAAGGCCAGTCCCACAGAAAAAGTAGGACACTTTCAGATTCAATCTATTTCCTCAGTCAGTTGGACTTTTTTTTTATAAAAAAAGAAAAGCGACTATACCCAACACATGCCTGAATTTAGAGAGCAGATGGAGGAGCTAACAAATAAAACAGAAATGTTTTTTCATCTGTTTCCCTACCTAGCTCGGGGTGGTTCTTTCAAAGCTTTCTGAAGGGTTTTGTAGTGCTCTGAACTTTCTCTAGGAGTCTCCAACTCAGGGCCCCCAACTGTGACCTTTAGATCTGGAGATAAGAAAGCAGGGTAATCCATATGCCGTGGTTTGATGACATTGCTGCAAAATAAACAAACGAAAAACGGTGCCTTTAAAGTTTGCTACTAGTAGAAGTAATCACAAAACAGCCCCTTCCCTTCTGATACCTTTTTTTTCTCAAGGAAAAGTACTTTATATATCTTAAGTGAAAAAAATATTTTCAGAAGTAAATAACGTTCACAATAAAAGTAACTTAAGCACAAGGATTCATTGATACTTAAACATAGTTTCACTTAAAAAGATCAACCAACGTGTTCATGCTTTCTCAGCTAAAGTAAGTACTTTATAAAGATTATATTTAAATGTGCAGAGAATTACATTTAAATGTTCAGAGAAACTAGAGACATCATTTATGGAGAATTTTGCAGCTCTAAATATGTTTATATTCTTTACTCTCAAAAATTTTTCGTGTTAAGTAGTCCACACATTCAAATTTGCTCTCCTACTGTTCATTTCCAGATGAGTTTTAATTGGAAATAAATGGAATTCTGTTGTGAAATTTCACATCTCAAACTAGCCATGTGATGCATTCTCCCTGCTGTTTACTACTTTACAAAGTGAATCTGAGCAAGCAGACAGACAGCATTCCCCTTGAGTATCAGTGTCAATAGGGAAGACAGAGTTCCCACCAAAATTCTAGCTCAGCCATCAGCAATCTGGTATCTTCTCAATATGTGAAACCTACTATTCTCAGAATTCTCCAGCCACTGTGACCATGAAATCATAATCCCATAATTTTGAACCCAACTAGCCTGACTTAAGGTTCCTAAAAAGAGTTCTGCATACACTGAGAACTCATACATGAGACTGCACAGAAACCGCAAAGAACCATTAATTAAAGAGAAGAGTGTAAGCTGGAAATATAAACAAGTAAATTCACCTTGAAGAACAGAAAACTTACTGGTAAAAGCCTTTGACTTAATCCACTTTAGGAGATCCAATTTCCATACAGGCTACCATTAAATTAGATATTTAAGAAATAAATCAGATGTTCATATAGATATGTCCAAACAGAATTCAGGGGTAATCTCTATCCATAATACATTCTTTAAACAGTAGCAACTTATTTAAATACCTACATTTTAATAAATGTTTGTGGTTTTCTGTAACTGGTTGGATATTTACAACTTATTTACATGGAATCAGAGATGGACTGGTATTTTTGTAGCATAGGTATTAAGAAATAGTTGAAGCACCTGATTTGTTAAATATGAGAGGGCATATGAGAATCATGTGAATGCTACATTCTAAAATCATTATCTTCTGGGAAGATATAATTACATACAGTATGTTAATCTGATTCTGAGGCAGGTTTTAATATTTTGAGATGCCCACGTTCTTTTGAATTACATAGCTACTACATGGAAATTGAAGTCTGGACAACAGAAATGGATTCTTTGTACCCGTCATCACTTTGTTCTTCAACCAATGGCATCTTCAGAGTACAAGGAGGGTCAAACTGACAAAAGCAGCCCCAACGTTTCGTAAATCAAGCTCTGGCCCTCTTCTACATTCATTCACCTAAAAGGGGCAGAGCTTGCAGTGCAAGGCTGATTTAATCATTCTGACAAATGCAAAAAGATTGCACAAATTCCGCTATCTTCAATATTGGAAAGATAAATTTATAGACCCAATTACTCAATAGACTGAAGATTTGATGTTATTTGCAGCTTGCTTACAGACATAGATATGTATGGACAATTATAATGAAATATTGTCATCCTTTTTTGAATTCTTTTGTGTAAAATACTTTGCACTTATATACATGCATGAGATGCCTTACAGGTAGTCCTCAACTTATGACCACAATTGGGACAGGAATTTCCATTGTAAGTCATTGCAGTCGTAAATCGAGTCACCATGTGACTGGACCCAATTTTATGACCATTTTTACAGTGGTTGTTAAGCAAATCACAGTTCTGAATTTCGATCGTGCACTGCTGACTATTTAATAACTTAAATAAAAACAGATTTTAGGGAAGAACTTATACTGCCATAAATTAGGTCTATATTTTTCCAATTTGGGGAAATGTTTGTTTATGTGTGTTCTAACATATAACTGAAATTTACATTAGACAATTTTTGATATCACTAGTTATGCATCCACAAAAATATTACGATTTGTCCCCAAAGTATGGGTGTATATACCCACAGTCCAATTGGGAGAAAAGCCTTTCTGTAAAGTAGGTAAACAAGTTTTGTAGTATCTTAGTAATATCTTTGATATATTCTTTAATAAAAGCTAGAACCTAGGTGCCTAAATCATGGGTTCTCAAGCTATGAGTTGACATCTCTCAGGAGATTGTGAGCAACTGGGGAGGGGGAACTTGCTAAAAAAATTAATAGTTTTTAATGAAATTGAAATGGACAAAATTCTAACCTGAATATAATTACAGAATACACAGTAACCTATTGATCAGGTGACAAACTATTATCAGATCATCATGATGCACAATATTCATGGACCTCCAACATCTGCTGGCATGGTGTGTAGCAGTCTGAGGACTTTACCACTGAAGAGGAGCAATTCACTGTGATGTCTCTTTTGGCACTTCTTTAAAAATAAAAATTACCAACAACATCTCTCCCTGAATTTTGGATCACTGGGTAAAGTGAGTACAAAGAATTCATTAAGAAGGCCATGAGCATACTGCTCTGTTTGCAAAGAAATTGATAAAAAAATAAAGGTGGAATGTGAAATGAGAATGGCTGCCTCAAAAGTATAACCCAGTTTTTAGGAATTTTGCAAAAGTAAGCAAACTCATCCTTCCTAATTGACAATATGGTTTGAAAGTGAATTGTGTGTTGTAACGTTCTATCATTGTTTTAACTGAAATATAGATTACAATGTAATTATTAAACCTAAGTGAAATATGCATTTCTTTTGCCCAATTTACTCCAATTAAATCAGTTTTATTCATTTATTCTTCATTTATCATTTCATCATTCATTTACCATTTAAGAGGGTTACTGAATGCAAAGTGTGAGTATCCCTGACCTAAATAATTCTGAGAAAAGATAGCAGCAAATCCTGTTTTAATGCCAATTTCTGGTAATTTTTTAAAAAAGAGTTTGAATTCTACAAGACCTAGAGAATGTTAACACCAGGCTATCTAATACTGAAGTGAGGGTCAAAAACCATTCTCTCCCAATTCTTCATATATCTTTTCCCAATGATGGGAAAAAACAGAGAATATATTACTATGAGAATTTTATTTCCTAGGCGAGAGTCACTGGTAGATGAGAGGTAATTCATGTTTTCAGATGAATGTTTTCATCTTAACCTCTACAGTTCTAATTCTTTTAAAAATGATTTAATTCTAAAATCACATGACAAACTGTATGTATGCTATTAGTTAAGTTAATTAGAACAAATCTAACATCTAATGTCAGGAATAAGTGCCTTGTATAATCTTTTCTGTCTTCTGGTGGTGGAACCCGTAGAAACATGGAATATGCCACAGCATGGGCAGGATCTGTCCCTGGCAGTTTCAGCTGCAAAAAAGCCACCATATATTAAAATAAATAACAATATAATTTTGGTTCATTAATATAAATTTTCTAAAATAAACAGCATAAAAAATAATAGCATATACAGTATAGCCTGAAGTTTTAGAGATTATGTGCCACACTCTTGTTAATCTCTTTTACCCACAGCATTCATGGAAGAGCAAACTGAGATTTGGTAAGACAATTGTTTTGTATTAGTTTTTTCTTACTCCAAAGACTATCTGTAATTTTATTTCTATTTCCAATCTGGAGTTGTTTAGGTATGACCTGGTTACTTCTACTAAAAGTTTCCAGACCTATAATATCCATTGCCCAGTTGGAGATATGAATTGTAGCCCAAGGCAACTGAAACAGTCACGGTATTACTTAGCTGCCTCTTCTACTGATTTGACTTATAAACTTATAGAACCATCATGGACTCTGTCTTTGGAGATCCCCATATGACTTGATTTGGACAATCCATTATAAAATTTCCTCAGATCAGGGCTTGATTTTTGGCTTTGTTTTTTTTTTTTTTAGTTCAGGGCTTGATTTTTGGCTTTGCTTTTTTTTAGTTCAGGGCTTGATTTTTGGCTTTGCTAAGCCACTTCATGTTATTTTCACTTTTCTTCCTTGTCCTATCAGTGTGCCAGATCCTTTTCGTCCTTTATCATACATATTTGGACCTGTTTTTATTCCTTCTTGCACCTGACAGGTAAATAATTACCATTGATACCTGTGGTTTTCAGATGTCCCCTCCCTGAATATTTTGGGGGGAGAGGGAGAAAGGAGAGAGAGTATTTTGTCCTTTTCTGCTTTTCTTGCAAAATTGTTTTAGATTTTACAATGTTCTGGGAGGAAATTGTAGTATTATTCAAGAGGATACAAAACCAGATTCACATCTTGGAAGAGGCTCGTTTTATCTGGTCTGGATATCGTGACTGGAGGACTTGTCTCAGTGCTGGCTCCCTTTATTTCTTCTGTCTTTGCCTATCATAGCAGCAGAAACTAAGTACTATGCTGCAGAGAGCTGAGGACACATAGATTTTACAACTAATCAGTGCAACTTTAATCAATTGTAATTTGTACTATTTGTTTATGCCTGTATGCCTTATCATTGGCCAAAGCCCACAGCTGAAGCTTAGTTAGTAGGAAAAACTGCTTTAATTATTTCCTGCTTTGAGTTGGCTCTTCTATTATATAAGAGATCTGAATGGGAAATAGAAGGATGATAGTAGGTGACACAGATTTAGTGTAAGGTTAAAGCCCTGCCTTAAACTTCATATTCCATAATTCATCTGGCCCATTCATCTTCCTTTAACAATTTGTTACATGATGAGTATGAATCATCTCTTCCTTCAACATCTGATTCAAATTCAAATAACCTATTTTAACAAGGAGATAGTAACCTGATGTGAATATCCATATCCAAGACATCCATAGCAGAACATAAATTGAACCTCCACTGTGCAGAAAATCTGAAAAGTATAAACATCCAACTTTTAGTTTACAATGTATACTATGTAAAGGTAAAGGTAAAGGTAAAGGTTTCCCTTGACATTAAGTCCAGTCGTGTCCAACTCTAGGGGGCGGTGCTCATCTCCGTCTCAAAGCCGAAGAGCCGGTGTTTGTCCGTAGACCCTTCCGTGGTCATGTGGCCGGCATGACTAAACGGTTAACTGAAATCATTACAAGTATGAGATGCAATTTTTTTTCTTTTTTCCCACAGATGTGTGTGTGTGTGTGTATATTGTATATATAAATAAGACTACCTAAACAACCTTCAGAAAAGGATCGTTACCTTGTCGTGGTGCTGGAGCTTGAGCACCTCAATGATGCCATGAGCTAAACCATGAAGGGCCACCCAAGGCGGGAAGGTCATGACAGACTAAGTGAAATCCCTGGGGAAGGTAATGGCAACCCACCCCAGTATTCTTGCCATGAAAACTAAATGGATCAGTACAACCAGAGATATGTCGGTATACCATCGGAAGATGAGACCCCCAGGTCGGAAGATGGTCAAAATGCTACTGGGGAGGAACAGAGGATGAGTTCAACTAGCCCCAGATGCGATGACGCAGCTAGCTCAAAGCTGAAAGGACGGCTAGCGGCCGACGGTGCTGGTTGTCATGTTCGCCGTTTCAATGTCTTTGATACATCGTAACGTTCCGCATGTCATTAGCTGGATGCGTGTTTCATCTTTCTAGGGAGGATGGGAGTAGTTATCTTTTGGCTTTGCTTTGGAATGTATTTACATTATCTACTGCGCTCAAGGTTACTTTCCCAGGCTAGCAACTCTGACGATTGCTAGCACCTGTGCCGGGCGGGGCTGTTACGAGGGAGGCGGGATACGTTTGCACCAAGGGTTTAAGTTTGTATTTGGCGCGCTTTTGCTCATTCTCAGCTTTCTCTGTATTTGCCTGTAGTTCTTTAATAAATCAGAATTCATAAAGAAGCCTCTTGTGAGTCTGAGTATATTGGGCTAGGGCAACCATTACATAAAGCTGAGAATCTAAGATCCTAACTCCGCTGGCCCCTGTCCAGGAAAAGACAAGTTGTCTAACCCTGTGAGGGAGAGCGCCAGCGATGACCGAACCCGACATCGTGAGGATGGAAGAAGGGGAACCGGACTCGACCGTGAGGCGGCCTGACCGAACGTCCCAGGGAGGGGAGCTGTCTGCCATCCTAGAAGAGGCGAGCTCCGAGTCGGAGGGTGAAGCCGAGGGTCTGAAAACCGCCCCGGAGACTACCGTAAATTCTCCGGGCGAGCTGGTCACCTGGGATGAGACCCAAGGGGATGCCACGGTGGCGGGGGGCCCATCTTGGAGGCAGAGATACCCATTATCCCCCAACGTGGTGCAGGTGCAGCCAACGGAGGGCTCTCCCACCCCGGATCGGATCCGAGTGCTGGAGTCAAAAATGGACTCGTTAGAAGCTATCCTGAAACAGCTGAGCTTAGATGTGACCTCGTTGCGGGAGGTCCGGGAAGAGTCAAGCCAACGGTATTCAACCCCTTCGTCCCATGTGCAGTCCCCGGAGCAGCGACGGCCAGTGCGGAGACGCGAAGGGGACCAGTCGGTCCAGATGGAAGTCGCGGCATCCCCAGGGCGACCGCCCCGGGCCCCCGCGCCGCCGCGAGCCAGGGAAGCACAAACCCCTGCAGCACCGGCGGCAGGGCGCAGCCCGGCGGGAGGCGGGATGAGAGACTTCCCGGTCAAGTTTGATGGGGACCCGACCAAACTCTCATTTTTCTTGACGAATGCTAAAGCCTACATGGAGGAATGGGGGTCGCTTTTCCAATCGGAAAAGGCAAAGATCATTACCATTGCCACCAAACTGAAGGGGAAGGCGGCAGACTGGTATGTCCAGATGTGCCAGTCGGAAGCGCCTGAACTGGAAAAATTCGATGAGTTCCTCTGGGCATTGAAACAACACTTCGAGGATCCATTGGCGAAAGAGAGGGCAAAGCGAGCCCTGAAGGAACTTAAGCAGGGGTTCAGATCCGTGGCGGATTATGCTTTGGAGTTTAAAGCGCTGGCTGGGAAGGTGGATGACTGGTCCCAAGCTACCATTATCGAGCTATTCAAGGATGGCCTGAATACAGAGGTGCTGCGCTGGTCCTTGGGGAGGGACGACCCATATACGCTGTACGAATGGATCCTGTTGGCGGGGAGGGCTGAACATGCCCACGAGATCTTCGCCCATCGAAAGACCGCCAAATCGGGGCGGGAGGTGAAACCCAGCCGCCCATTGAGCACCGGGGGAAAACCAGGACAACGACCCTGGGACGAAGAGCGAGAGAAGCGGTATGCGAAAGGCCTGTGTCTGAGATGTGGTAAAGAGGGGCATCGAGTGGCGGCGTGCCCGAAGGCAAAGGGAGAGGAACGGCTTGGAAAACTGCCGGCGAAGTCCCCTGCCTTGCCGAGGAAGCAGAAAGCCGCGGTGGCTGAAACCGAGGGAGACGATGCGATGTTCTACGAGGAGGAGGGTGAGCCCGAAATCCTGCAGCCGGCGGGAAACGCCGGCCACCTGCTTTAAAGGGCACCGCAGGGCAGGTGGTGGAAGAAGGGCGCGAGCCTTCATCGGTGAGTGGTAGTTACCGCATTCTCACGGTGAAATTGAAGTTGGGCTCCCAAACCAAGACTGTAGAAGTATGGGCCATGATTGATTCGGGGTGTTCCCGGTGTCTAATGCACACCGATGTGGTAGCGGCTTTGGAGCTACCTACTTTCCCTTTACAACGACCCATCGCCTTTACACAGCTGGATGGGTCCATGGCAGGGGGCAAACCGGTCACCCAGTTCACAGGGCGGGTAGCTTTGCAGCTGGGCAGCCATCGGGAAGATTTGTCCTTCGTCGTGGCTCCAGTAGGTGGTCCCTTGGTGGTGTTGGGGGTGCCCTGGTTGGTGCAGCAAAACCCCCAAATCAACTGGGTTTATTGGACTATCACGTTTAGGGATGGGTTCTACCAGGCGACTGAGGGGAAGGGTGCCCCAGAGGAGATGGTGGGGGTTGCGGCAGCTGCGACTCCGCATTGCCCGGCCCCTCCTTTGGAAGGCTTGCCGGCGGATTACAGGACTTTTGCTGATGTGTTCGGCGAAAAGGAAACCGACCAGTTGCCTCCCCATAGAAAGACGGACTGTGCCATCGAGCTGCTCCCCAACACACAATTGCCCAAGCCAAAGATTTATTCCATGACACAAAAGGAGTTGACTTTGTTGAGAGACTTTGTGGACAAAAATTTGGCGCGCGGATTCATCGAGCCGGCGAATTCACCGGTGGGGGCGCCAGTTCTATTTCGCCCAAAAAAGGATGGGACATTGAGACTTTGTACCGATTTCCGCGGATTAAATGCCGTCTCAATTTCCGACAAATATTCCTTGCCATTGATCAAAGACATGTTGTCACATCTGGCTAAGGGAAAGATCTTCTCTAAACTTGATTTAAGAGAAGCATACTATCGTGTACGAATCAAGGAGGGGGATGAGTGGAAAACCGCATTCAATTGCCCGTTGGGAGCCTTCCAATATAAAGTGTTACCTTTTGGGTTGGCTGGGGCCCCTGGGGTATTTATGCAATTGATCAATGAAGTACTGCATGAACATCTGTTTAAAGGGGTATTGGTGTATTTGGATGATGTACTGATTTATACTGAAACCATGGAAGAGCATGTGGCTCTGGTTAAAAGGGTACTGAGTAAACTCAGATCAGCAGAATTGTATGCCAAACTGTCTAAATGTGCATTTCACCAGACCCAAATTGACTACTTGGGATATAGAATTTCAGATAAAGGCATCGAAATGGACCCTGCCAAGGTGCAGGCTATCATGGACTGGGAAAGCCCCCGCACCCGCAGGCAACTGCAAAGTTTCCTGGGGTTCAGCAACTACTACAGATTGTTCATAAGGGGGTTCGCTGAAATTGCCTTGCCACTCACCGAACTGCTTCGAACCAAGGGTGTGGGAGATACTCGTAGAGTCAAGAATCCAGGGGCGCTGTTGCGCTGGACGCCTGCTTGTCAAACGGCGTTCGAGCGGCTAAAAGCAGCTTTTGTCAAAGAGCCCATTTTACAACATCCTGATCCCTCAAAACCTTTTGTGGTGCAGGCGGATGCATCCGATTATTCCATTGGGGCATTGTTGATGCAGCAAGACGGGACAGGGTGCCTCAAGCCATGTGCCTACTTGTCCCGCAAGTTCTCTGAGACTGAGAGACGTTGGCATGTATGGGAAAAGGAGGCATTTGCAGTAAAAGCCGCATTAGAAGCCTGGCGGCATCTGTTGGAGGGGGCTAATCATCCCTTTGAAGTATGGACTGATCACAAAAATTTAGAGGCTCTTAGTACCCCTCGAAAACTGAGCCCCAAACAAGTTCGGTGGGCTCAATTTTTCAACCGCTTCAATTTTCAGTTGAAATTTATTCCGGGGAAAAGGAATTTCTTGGCTGATGCGTTGTCCAGGCAACCTCAGGACTCCGGGGCAGCGCCAGAAGTGGTCAGCACCCTGTGGACAGCGCCCCAATTGGGTATGCAGGCTGTGACGAGTAGCCAAACACGCGCGCAGCAGCCGCCCACTGCGGACGCCGCCCAGCCGAACGCTTTGTCAATTCCCTCCCAGTTGCAACAAAAGTTTCTAAAAGAACTAAAAACGGATACTTGGTTGCTTGCGAATAAAGACACTGTTACTTTCGACCGAGGCTTCGCTTGGAAATCTAATCGCCTCTATGTCCCTGAAAGCCTCAGAAAAGACGTGTTACTACGTTCACACGATGACAAACTGGCAGGTCACTTCGGGTTTGTCAAAACCTTGCACCTGGTTCGGAGACAGTTTTGGTGGCCCACATTACGTAAGGATGTTAAAGACTACATTGCCTCCTGCACTGTTTGTGCCATGTCTAAACGCAAGGTGGGCAAACCCCAGGGACTGTTGCAGCCGGTGGCTGCTCCTGCTTGCCCCTGGGATGAAATCTCCATGGACTTTATTGTTGAGCTACCACCCAGTCAACGCAAAACTGTCATTTGGGTGGTCAAAGACTATTTTTCAAAACAAGCCCACTTCATCCCTTGCGTGTCCATTCTGTCGGCACGTCAGTTGGCCCGCCTATTTCTTGTACACGTGTACAGGCTACACGGATGTCCCTCACGTTTGATTTCGGACAGGGGCACACAATTTACCTCACAATTTTGGCGGGCATTCCTTAAATTGTTAGGCACGAAGCAAGCCCTGTCCACGGCTTGGCATCCTCAAACGGACGGGGCCACTGAGGCTTTAAATTCTACGCTGGAGCAATACCTCCGAGCTTTTGTGAATTACCAACAGGACAACTGGGTAGACCTCCTCCCTTTTGCTGAAGTTGCGTATAACAATGCAGTGCATCAAAGCACTGGCCAAACCCCATTTCGTGTGGCCCAAGGCAGAGACTTTGTCCCTATCCCTGATCTACCGCAACCTACCGGCGGATCGGCCACTCCGGATAATTGGGCAACGCAATTGGCAGACTCCTGGCCAATGATTCAAAAGGCACTAGCTGATGCACAATTGGATTATAAACAGTACGCTGATCGGAAGCGGGCTCCTCAGCCGGCATTTCAAGTAGGGGACTCGGTTTACCTTTCCACCAAGTTCATAAAGTCCTCACAACCTTCCAAGAAACTGGCTCCTAAATTTGTGGGTCCTTTCCCAATTACCGCTCAAATTAACCCTGTGACTTTTAAACTTGACTTGCCTCATAACCTCAAACGCTTACACCCTGTTTTTCATTGCAGTTTGCTCAAACCGACTATTCCTTCTGACCGCTGGCACCGCCAACCTCCACCTCCAACCCCCATCATGATTGACGGTCAGCAACACTTTGAAGTTAAAGAAATTTTGGACTCTAGACGCCTTCGCAATACTCTCCAATACTTAGTTCGCTGGAAACATTTTCCTCATCCTGAGTGGGTCGCTGCACCAGATGTGGCTTCCCCTGTTCTAGTTGCCCGTTTCCACTCAGCCTATCCCGCTAAACCGGGTCCCTAAGTGCATTTTTAGGGGGGTGGTATGTCATGTTCGCCGTTTCAATGTCTTTGATACATCGTAACGTTTCGCATGTCATTAGCTGGATGCGTGTTTCATCTTTCTAGGGAGGATGGGAATAGTTATCTTTTGGCTTTGCTTTGGAATGTATTTACATTATCTACTGCGCTCAAGGTTACTTTCCCAGGCTAGCAACTCTGATGATTGCTAGCACCTGTGCCGGGCGGGGCTGTTACGAGGGAGGCGGGATACGTTTGCACCAAGGGTTTAAGTTTGTATTTGGCGCGCTTTTGCTCATTCTCAGCTTTCTCTGTATTTGCCTGTAGTTCTTTAATAAATCAGAATTCATAAAGAAGCCTCTTGTGAGTCTGAGTATATTGGGCTAGGGCAACCATTACACTGGTGGTGAATGGCGAATCCGATGTTCTAAGGATCAACACACCATTGGAACATGGAATGTAAGATCTATGAGCCAGGGCAAATTGGATGTGGTTACTGGTGAGATGTCAAGATTAAAGATAGACATTTTGGGCGTCAGTGAACTGAAATGGACTGGAATGGGCCACTTCACATCAAATGACCACCAGATCTACTACTGTGGACAAGAGGACCACAGAAGAAATGGAGTAGCCTTCATAATTAATAGTAAAGTGGCTAAAGCAGTGCTTGGATACAATCCAAAAAACAATAGAATGATCTCAATTCGAATTCAGGGCAAGCCATCTAACATCACAGTGATCCAAATATACGCCCCAACCACAGATGCTGAAGAAGCTGAAGTAGAGCAGTTCTATGAGGATCTGCAGCACCTACTGGACGACACACCTAAAAGAGACGTTATTTTCATCATGGGAGACTGGAATGCTAAGGTGGGCAGTCAAATGACACCTGGAATTACAGGTAAGCATGGCCTGGGAGAACAAAACGAAGCAGGACATAGACTGATAGAATTTTGCCAAGACAACTCACTCTGCATAACAAACACTCTCTTCCAACAACCTAAGAGACGGCTTTATACATGGACTTCACCACATCGACAACACCGAAATCAGATTGACTACATCCTTTGTAGCCAAAGGTGGCGGACATCTATACAGTCGGTAAAAAACAAGACCTGGAGCTGACTGTAGTTCCGATCACGAACTTCTTCTTGCACAATTTAGGATCAGACTAAAGAGATTAGGGAAGACCCACAGATCAGCTAGATAGGAGCTCACTAATATTCCTAAGGAATATGCAGTGGAGGTGAAGAATCGATTTAAGGGACTGGACTTAGTAGATAGGGTCCCGGAAGAACTATGGACAGAAGTTTGCAACATTGTTCAGGAGGTGGCAACAAAATACATCCCAAAGAAAGAGAAAACCAAGAAGGCAAAATGGCTGTCTGCTGAGACACTAGAAGTAGCCCAAGAAAGAAGGAAAGCAAAAGGCAACAGTGATAGGGGGAGAGATGCCCAATTAAATGCAAAATTCCAGAGGTTAGCCAGAAGAGATAAGGAATTATTTTTAAACAAGCAATGCGCGGAAGTGGAAGAAGACAATAGAATAGGAAGGACAAGAGACCTCTTCCAGAAAAGTAGAAACATTGGAGGTAAATTCCAGGCCAAAATGGGTATGATCAAAAACAAAGATGGCAAGGACCTAACAGAAGAAGAAGAGATCAAGAAAAGGTGGCAAGAATATACAGAAGACCTGTATAGGAAGGATAACAATATCGGGGATAGCTTTGACGGTGTGGTCAGTGAGCTAGAGCCAGACATCCTGAAGAGTGAGGTTGAATGGGCCTTAAGAAGCATCGCTAATAACAAGGCAGCAGGAGACGATGGCATCCCAGCTGAATTGTTCAAAATCTTGCAAGATGATGCTGTCAAGGTAATGCATGCTATATGCCAGCAAATTTGGAAAACACAAGAATGGCCATCAGATTGGAAAAAATCAACTTATATCCCCATACCAAAACAGGGAAACACTAAAGAATGTTCAAACTATTGAACAGTGGCACTCATTTCACATGCCAGTAAGGTAATGCTCAAGATTCTGCAAGGTGGACTTGAGCAATTCATGGAGCGAGAACTGCCAGATGTACAAGCTGGTTTTAGAAAAGGCAGAGGAACTAGGGACCAAATTGCCAATATCCGCTGGATCATGGAAAAAGCCAGGGAGTTTCAGAAAAACATCTATTTCTGTTTTATTGACTATTCTAAAGCCTTTGACTGTGTGGACCATAACAAATTGTGGCAAGTTCTTAGTGGTATGGGGATACCAAGTCATCTTGTCTGCCTCCTGAAGAATCTGTATAACGACCAAGTAGCAACAGTAAGAACAGACCACGGAACAACGGACTGGTTTAAGATTGGGAAAGGAGTACGGCAGGGCTGTATACTCTCACCCTACCTATTCAACTTGTATGCAGAACACATCATGCGACAAGCTGGCCTTGAGGAATCCAAGGCTGGAGTTAAAATCGCTGGAAGAAACATTAACAATCTCAGATATGCAGATGATACCACTTTGATGGCTGAAAGCGAAGAGGAACTGAGGAGCCTTATGATGAAGGTGAAAGAAGGAAGTGCAAAAGCTGGCTTGCAGCTAAACCTCAAAAAAACCAAGATTATGGCAACCAGCTTGATTGATAACTGGCAAATAGAGGGAGAAAATGTAGAAGCAGTGAAAGACTTTGTATTTCTAGGTGCGAAGATTACTGCAGATGCTGACTGCAGTCAGGAAATCAGAAGACGCTTAATCCTTGGGAGAAGAGCAATGACAAATCTCAATAAAATAGTCAAGAGCAGAGACATCACGCTGACAACAAAGGTCAGCATAGTTAAAGCAATGGTGTTCCCTGTAGTAACATATGGCTGCGAGAGCTGGACCATGAGGAAGGCTGAGAGAAGGAAGATTGATGCTTTTGAACTGTGGTGTTGGAGGAGAATTCTGAGAGTGCCTTGGACTGCAAGATCAAACCAGTCCATCCTCCAGGAAATAAAGCCAGACTGCTCACTTGAGGGAACGATATTAAAGGCAAAACTGAAATACTTTGGCCACATAATGAGAAGGCAGGACACCCTGGAGAAGATGCTGATGCTAGGGAGAGTGGAGGGCAAAAGGAAGAGGGGCCGACCAAGGGCAAGGTGGATGGATGATATTCTAGAGGTGATGGATTTGTCCCTGGGGGAGCTGGGGGTGTTGATGACCGACAGGAGATTCTGGCGTGGGCTGGTCCACGAAGTCACGAAGAGTCGGAAGCGACTGAACGAATAAACAACCTAAACAACAAAAACTTTTGCATCCCACAGGCTGGCTCCAAAGAAAACATTTACATGAGAGAAGAAAACATATTCATGATGTTTCTTACTGAAGGAAGGACAAGGCTGACTTGGAACCAGACCCTGATGGAGTAACAATCCTTTGCACACAGCTCTTGGCCAGAAAAGACAAGTACTTATTGGCTGGTATTTTTTTTTTTGCAAGCTCCTAAACTTGCTACCATGTAAACAAATCTGTTCTCATGATGTTGCGGGGGGCAGGGGGTGGCTGTTGGATATGTTTACATGTGCGAGTGTTGCTGGCTGAATTCACCATCTTGTCTTTTTTATCTTTATTGTCTTTTTTTTTTTGCTTTGTCTTGTTTTGTTGTGAACAGTCCAGGTGATGCCTAAATGGAATAAACTGAATTGAACTGATGTCCAATATCTGAATAAATCTGAACATGGTAAGAACAGGTGCCTGATGGACCCAGTGCAGTTTCAGAGGGAGCTTGGTGCTTTTTCTGAAGCTCTGGCACATGGTTCAGCTGATACCCTTGTTCAGCTTGCAATGAGCAGGTGATGGGGGCGCTGGACTGAATTGCACCTATGCAGACTCTCTGTGCACGTGGATCTCATAGAGCACCATGGTTACCAAGCAGCTCTGAGAGATGAAGCAACACAAGAGACACCTTGAGCACCACTGGAGAAAGACAAAGAGTGACGTCAACCAAGCACAGGTAAGAGCCTTCATTAGAACTTACCTTGTGACAGTAAGGGTGGTGAAGTGCAATTACTCCTCTAACCTTATTGTGTCTGCAGATAGCTGCCCAGCGGCCCTGTTTCAGGTGACCAGGAGGAGCCAGGGGAGCTCTTACAGGGCCACCATGAAGAATATTCTCAGCATCTGCTAGACAAACTCTCTTGACTTCACTCAGGATTAGACTCTGGCTGGGCAGATCCATTAGAAGTGACTGAGCCCTATTATCTGGGAGGAGTTTGAGTCGGTTGGTCCTGAGGAAGTGGATAGGGTCCTCATGGCTGTGAGTTTGGCCACCTATATTCTGGACCCATGCCCCTCTTGGTTGGTTAAGGCCTCCTGAGAGGTGGCATCTGGTTGGGTCCAAGCTGTGGTTAATGCCTCTTTGCAGGAGGGGGTGGTACTGCCTGTCTTGAAGGAGGCACTGGTGCACCCCCTTCTCATGAGGCCATCCTTGGACCCAACAGTTCTTGACAACTTTTGTCCAGTCTCCAACCTTCCCTTCTTAGGGAAGGTTGTAGAGAGGGTGGTTGGCACTCAGCTACAGAGGGACCTAATATCCAACAGGCCTCTACCCGTCTATCCTTTTGGAGAGCACTTGGTTTTAAGTGCTCTTCAATGCCTTCCCCCAGGCATTGGGATAGGGTGATGGCAGGGTTGGATGAGAATGTGGGTGCATTAGAGAAGTGTGGCTGCGGTGCCAGGTTTTTTTATTTCTATTTCTATTTCTAAAATTTATCACCGCCCATCTCCCCGGAAAAGGGACTCTGGGCAGTTTACAATAAAACATGTATAAAAAGCCATATAAAACTATAGAATAAATATAATACAAAATAAAATATAAGTATGGTGGAACCCGATGGCTAAAAGTTCTCTATGACCCACAAGCTGAACAGGGCCACTCTAAGGAACTAGCCATCCCCAGGAGGGACTATTCTCCCTCCCACCTCAGGCACAGTGACAAAACCAGGTCTTTAATTGTTTTCTAAAGTCCAGGAGGGAGGGGGCCAACCTCACTTCCGGGGGAAGGATAGTCCAAAGGGCGGGAGCTGTTGCAGAGAAGGCCCACCTCCTGGACCCCGCCAGATGGAATTCTCTTGCAGACGGGGTCTGTAGCATGCCCTCTCTGCATGACCGGGTGGGATGGGTTGATGTAGTGGGGATGAGACAGTCCCTTAGGTAGCCTGGACCCATGCCATGTAGGGCTTTAAAGGTAGTAACCAACACCTTGAATTGGACCCAGAAGCATACTGGCAACCAATGCAGCTCACGGAGCAAAGGAGTAACGCGCTGATCTTGAGGCACCTAAGATCACCCGTGCGGCTGCATTTTGCACCAGCTATAGCTTCCGGATACTCTTCAAGGGTAGCCCCATGTAGAGCGCATTGCAGTAGTCTATATGGGAGATAACCAGGGCAAGAGTGACTGTTCAAAGGGCCTCTCGCTCCAGGAAGGTATGTAACTGGCACACAACACGAAGTTGCGCAAAGGCTCTCCGAGCCACAACTGCCACCTGCTCTTTGAGCAGGATTTGTGAGTCCAGGAGAACCCCCAAGTTATGCACTGGGTCTGTCTGGGGCAGTGCGACCCCATCCAGAACTAAAGATGACAATTTCCCAGATACCAAGGAGTCATTAATCCACAGCCACTCCATTTTACCAGGGTTCAATTGCAACCTGTTGTCCCCTATCCAGGCCCCCATGGCCCCCAGGCACTCGGAAAGGGTGGTCACGGCATCACTTACTTCACCTGGGATGGAGATGTATAATTGAGTATCATCAGCATATTGATGATACCTCACCCTGTAGTGATGGATGATCTCACCCAGTGGTTTCATGTAGATGTTAAAAAGGAGCGGAGAGAGTACCGAGCCCTGCGGCACCCCACAAAGTAGGGGCCGCGGGCTGGATCTCTCGCTCCCTATCAACACCGACTGAGACTGACCCTGGAGAAAGGAGGAGAACCAGCGCAGAACCATGCCAGTGCAGAACCACATTGTTTTATTGGTTGTAAGCTGCCCAGAGTTGTTTTAAGATGGGCAGCTATATAAATGTTATAAACAAATAAACAAATCAGACCAATCAATCTTAGGCATGTTTTATACTAGAATCAAAAGGTTTGTGAGGTGACAAGTTGGTCATTTGGTAGTGCTCTAAACCAGAAAGAAGGAAACCACTATATGGTTGAGCAATATACTGTATATGAACAAGAAAAAACCCTCTAAATATATATGGGTGTAATATCAGTCTTTTTTTAAAAAAATCTCTTCTTGTTCTTCTGGGTTCTTCTTTTGCTATTTACACATCCATGCTAAAGAAGGCAGGCCTTCTCTGCAACAGCTCCTGCCCTTTGGAACATCCTTCCCCCGGAAGTGAGGTTAGCCCCCTCCCTCCTGGACTTCAGAAAACAGCTGAAGACCTGGTTTTGCCACCAGGCTTAGAGTAGGGAGAGGAAGAGCCATTCTTGGGGATGGTTGGTTCTCTAGTCCTACCGTGACCAGTTTTATCCCCTTATGGGTGGAATTCAATCTGCCATTACTTGGATTTTATCCCATTTTATATTTATTGATTACTGGCATTATTTATGATTTTATTGAATTTTAAATTGTTCTTATTGTGAACCACCCAGGGTCCCCCGTGTGGGGGAGATGGTCATAAAAATGTGATCAAATAAATAAATAAATCATAAAAATTCATTACTAGTAAGCTTTAAAATCTGCTATTTTATATCAATTCCATTTGCAGAAAGAAAGGAAAAAAGAACTAGAAGAGAGTATTTCCTTAGGACTGAAATAAACTTGATTTCTTGACAAGAATATGCTAATATTCCCATCTTCTGTTGATATATACTTGAATTTATTATGTGGATTTATATAGTTCATAAACTATCCTCTGTTTTGTCTACAACACAAATAGAGCTTACAAAATTTAGATCTATGTGCTGACAATAAAAAAGTACTGTTTACTGATAAATGCAATATTCTTACAAAAATAAAAAACAATTGTTTTTGCAAAAAAGTCTTACCATGTTTCTAATCCTCATAGGACACATTTCAATGAAGGACTGCTTCTAAATATGGAGGCAGAAGCAAACATTTTAAACAGTTTTTCTGTCTTCACATATTGTTTACTTCATAAAAGCAATAAAAACTTTAATCCAATGATTTTATTAAGATTCCAAAGAAGGGCAATAGGGTTAGAAAATGCCTGTAATTACAACAGTAGCTGGATTCACCCACCATATTAAATCAAAATCAAATCATGTTATGGCTTAGTGGGAAGTGTTAACCCATCTGGTATAAATAAACATCAGATCTGATTTTGATCCTTAGCATTTTGTTGATTATGAATTAGTATGAGTTACAGAAAGGCTTTGGGGCCTCGAGGATGGAATGGATCCCTCCAGTAGTGGAATGTTAGTTTGGTTTAGTGTTACTCCAGTGCTAAGGCCTTTTTGTTCTTATGGTTATTGAATCATTTTAAAGATCTTATTACCGAATGAGTACATAAGCTTCCAGAATCAACTGTCACTGGAGCAGCCTAGTAAAATAAACAACATTTTAAAAAAACCTCACGGAAACATAGCAATGTCCCTCCACTATCTTAGCTCCTCTAAGACAGGTCCCTAATTATCTTTGAGCCATCTAACCTCCAAGTCTGCAAGAGTGTCATTGCCACTGACTGAGGATCAGCAAATAGAGTAATGTAAAAATGCAAGACTCTGCCTCAGCTTCTTTAGAAATTAGCGGCAGGCTTTGAGAGGGACTTCCAGCTACTCATACTACAAAAGCTCAGTCCAATACCAGTAGAATAGTGGAGGAAGATAGCCAGTCATGCATGGAGGAGCTGAAATTAAAACAGTTTGGTGGAGTGAGAAACAAGACACAGCTAAGTAAGGAGTAGCAGAGCCTTACAGCCTCACAAGCCTTCCAAAGATGCAGACCAGGTCTTACAGGTCTTTAATATTTACTATCTCTGTCTCCCTTTAGGTACAGATGGGTTGAATCACCTTCACAGATACAACATAAACTTGTATACTATGTAGGAACTTCAATATTATCATCACTGTAAGGGAGTGAGTTACTGTGTAAGATGGATAGCAATGGGAAATTACTAGAACAGTTTCATGGTTCTCCTTAATAACAGTACCCTTACATGTACAATTTTCTCCAAGATAGCCTCATGAGAAGTGATGTCACATCTAGTGATGAAGCAGGCAAACTTAAAAAAGGCAAACTGACATCTCATTAGACAGAAATAGATTGTTTGAGACTTCTGAGTGAATAGACTGATCCAGAATAATGTTCTAAATGTTTGTTGTATAATAGAATTACTGCAGCCAATCAACCTTACCTACAGGGAAGCCTATATAAACAAAAAAGGAACTTTGGATCCGTGAAAGACTGCTGAATGTTAAATGATGTGAATGTTTAGCAGACTGCTGACTGATAAAGTGATGCCGGAGTGTAATCCTGCATGTCAAGACTTAAGCAAACACTGGCAAGTTATGTTCTCCTGCAATGTAAGTGCTGGAAAGTTCTAATTAGGAGAACTGTTAGAAAGGCTGAAATAAATAGTTGGAGACAATTTTGTGGAAAATTTCAGATAAATAAGGAATTTGAATGGAATCAGAACTCAGAAGAATAATATATTCAAACTGATACTAGAAGGTTAGTCTTTATGCTTCACTAATATGAGTAAAACTGAGCCCTGGCAGATGCTTTCAGGCATTAACAGTCCATAAAAATTGCTGAGAAAGTTTTAGGCAATGGCAATTCCCATTTTCAAGCTCCTTTGCATGACAATTTTTTGGGAAAAGATGATGTCTTGAATGTGGATTTCTCTATGCAGGAAATGAAACTATGTGATGTTTGTAGGCTGGAAGAAACAGTCAGTCATGTCCTTTGGGACTGTTTGCTATTGGACCTTTGATACGTCATTTGATCCTGTTCTGTGTGTGTTTCTTTGGACTTACTATATAGCATCTTTGGACTGTAGCCTTGGTTTAGTTGTAACTTTGTAAACCTGACTTGGTTAATCGATTATGCTCTGTTGCCTGCATCACCCTGGACAGAAAACAGTGTTCTGGGAACCAACAAATAGGGTATGAGCGTCTTCTTTGTCTCTACTACTGCATATTCAGAAAGACACTTTTTCTAAATATAGGGGAAATATGGAATTCCCATTTTGACCATAGTGAAAAAATGGGATTAGGATTGAATATAGATAAGACCAAAGTAATGTCAACAGGTACAGCAACTCAGCCTTAGAACTGACAATGAAGATATTGAAGTGCTGATAGAGTTCTGTCTTTTAGGATCAACTGTCAAAAGAACCAGCAGTAAAGAAGTATGTTGCAGACTACCAGTTAGTACAGTAGCAATGAAAGCTTGGAAAAGATATTCAGATGTCTATACCCAAAAGGATCAGAATTGTGCAGGCAATGGTTTTCCCTGTGATGCTGTTATGGAGGAGAAAGTTGGATTTTGAAGAAGTAGGATAGAAAAAAAATGGATACTTTTGAACTTTGATGTGGGAGAAGATTCCTGAGAGTACCACAGAGAGCCAAGAAAACAAACAAATCAATCCAGAGTTTGCACTCAAGGCACAAATGACCAGGCTCAATTTATTATATTTTGGATATATTATATGAAGGCTTATAGCCTCATGTGGCACAGAGTGGTAGGTGGCAGTATTCAAACTGAAACTCTCCCCAGGACCTGAGTTCAGTCCCAGCGGAAGCTGGATTCTCGGGTAGCCAGCTCAGGTTGACTCAGCCTTCCACCCTTCCCAGGTCGGTAAAATGAGTCCCCAGCTTGCTGGGGAAGGTGACGACTGGGGAAGGCAACAGCAAACCACCCTGATATAGTCTGCCAAGAAAACGTCGCAAAAGCTGCATCCCCCCAAAGGGTCAGACATGACCTGGTGCTTGCACAGGGGACCTTTCACCTTTCACCTATATGAAGACTTAGCTCTCTTGAGAAATCTGTAAGGAAGGTGGAAGGAAAGAGAAGAAGAAGATGACCAACAGCTAGGACGACTCAATTAAATTGGGTGATGGTGCACCATTAGAAGACCTGAAAGGCCAGGTTGGGGACAGATTGTCTGGAGAAGGTCTATGTAGTTGCTAAGAGTTGACATTGACTTGAATCAAATAAAAATCAAAGATTCAATTCAGATCAAAATATTTATCTGAGTCATTGACCAGCATAGCATTATATAATTAACCCAACAGTTTGATTAGAACAGTCAAAACTAGAAACACTGGACTGGAATATAAGCTCAGTCAGATAACAGAGTAAGAAAAAATGTTTATTTCTGCCAATACTATCAAGACTAAAAAAACTACTGTTGTTAGTACTATTATAATTCTAATTCCCTTTAAACCTATATTTATGCCTATAGACTGATGGCTGGACAAGGTTGAGTCATGGCAACTGTATTTCTTTCTTTTTTGGTAGAAACGTTTTGCTGCATGTCCAAGCTGGACAAGCAGCGAAACATTTCTACCAAAACAGAAAGAAATCCAGTTGCCATGACTCAACCACAGACAATTCCACCTGGATGACAGTAGGATCTTCATCGACCTACTGTGCTATTGTGTTGCTAGTTTTATAAGGACATTAGAGTCCATTTTATTTACCCTCATTTGATAAAATATCCAAACCGTACTGATTTATTTTACACACATCTCCTCTTATCTATTAGTCAGAGTCTATCCTTCTGGAGATTGCCAAATTTCTTTATGCTGCTGGTAAAGTGATTGATCCTCCACCTTCATAAATATAGAAATGTTAGATTTAAGTCTTTCTTCTCTGTTTATATATCTTAGGTCTAACCACCAGTCTATAGGCATAAATATAATAATCTTGTGCTTCAAAATGTGGCTGAAAAAATGTCATGAAGCCTATAGGAAATCTTTAAAAAATACTGACAAGTAATTGAAAACACTATATACTATATGTATCAACTGTCATTATGAAAAAACATCAACTACAGGTGAATTTCTCCAAAGGCAACTAACATTATATATGCTTTACAACCCTTTGTCTTGCAGCATAATTATATAGAAGAACAGCTTTTTTTCATTACACCTACCTGAATAACTTCATAAAGGTGCATAGTTACATTCCCAAACAGCCTTGGAAAGTCTTTTGGACCTTCAAATCCCACCAACTCTAAAACAATCCTATTCCTAGGATCACTCTTCTGCTTTGGAACCTGAAAATCAAAATATGGAGCAAACATGTTTACAATGAAAAAAAAAGAAAAAAGAAAACATACATCAATATTGCCGACTTGCAGCAGTTAACTGCAACAGATATCAGTTTATCAATGTGATTGACAACTGTCTGTTCTTAGAGCTCTCATTGGGCTTCTAATTAAAAAAAATGTAAGGTCCAATCCTCTGTCCCTTTTCTTTAGTTATAGGTAGTAGGTTTTGGATTTCATTCAGTGGAACTGCAGGGAACCTATCTTCTCCCTAATCTACTTTCTCTGAAAAGGGGAAGAAGTAAGGGTGTTCAGCATTTGGGAGTATGCAGCACTTGGAGAATGTCTGTTGCCCACAACTCTTGTAAGTCCTGTGATTTATCTGCACAACAGGCAGAACAAGTGTGGACACCTATTGCTGTCTGTTGCTCAAGTAGCCAGTTCAACTTTCTCCAGGCTGGAACTAAAGAGCTGGGTAGGCCTGAACTTCTGAACCCAACTATAAGTATCTCTCTAAAGCTGAAGAATGGATGCAAATCTGGAAATCATGATTCTTGCAAAGGCCAGTGGGGCTCCAAGCCTAAAGGAAAGAATGGGGAACTCCGTTGTAGAAGACTTGCATAGTAATAAGCACCCACAGTCAAAACAGCAATATCACTGCAAAGTTATATGCCTTCTGTATATTTTCTATCACACCACAGCCCTGTTAAGATATTGCTTTTTTACTATTAGCTAAAGGCAGAATTTATAAAAACTTATTTCATATAAGCATTTAATAGAGCACTGTACTAATCACCAAGATCCTCCTCATTAGAAACCGTATTTAGCAAAGTGCCTAGCAACATTAATTTTTTCCTCCCTGCAATTCAGGCTATTTGACTGATTCATGGTAAGCATAATTCATAGGAGGAGGATTAGATGAATGGGCTATTATCTGGGCCACAAACAGCCGACAATTGCCCCACCATCTGATTTCTTCTCCTTTATTTCTATAGTGAAATATCACCATATCACTGGGCAGTCTCATATCCACTAGATATCTTTTGCAACAGTTCCCAGTCTCTTGCCATTAGCCACTAAGTGTATGTGGGGAGGACGGGGGAGAGAAGAAGTGACAAATGCATGTCATGATGCCACAAAGTAATCCCTATGACTGATGAACTTGTGTGTGACATTGGAATGAAAATATGAATGGGTGGATTTGGCATCTTGACATCATGCTGCAATTTCCATTGTATTTTTATTATTGCAGTAATGCCCATATGGAGGGTATGAGGGTACCTATTCCTGCTAGCATTAAACAAAAAAGAAGAAAAGAGGAAACAATGCCTTCCACTTGCAGGAACAGAAATTTGCAGTGGAGCAATTGAAAAAAATCTGTTCAAATAATAATTAATAGGCTAATTAGAACTAGATTATATTGCTGTGAAAAAAATGTACATTGCCAGTTTGCTACCAAGCTAAATGTAGAAGTATTTAGGTTTTCATATAAAGCATTACAGTATATGGCTATGATTGAAAAGCTTTCTTCTTATGAATGTTACCTATGGATATATGATAAACAGATTATTTCTTAAAAGATGATTGAATAAAAGAATAAACATATAAACAGACAAGAAAAGAATAAACAGATAAGAAAAGAATAAACAGACATACCTTTACAGAAAAATATCTCACATCTCCGAAATAAATTGCATTCATCCTTTTGGTCCTGAAGTGTGCTCTGTACACTTGGGGGTTTGTGCATTTCATGATTTTATCAATACTAATGCGAATCAGCAAGTAGGTGTCACGTTTAACATTGACTGAGAGCCCTATGTTAAGGAAGCATGGGTCTTTCTGGTCAGGAAATTATAATAAAACAAGATGACCACATAACATAAGAATTCAGACTATGCTATGAAATGTAGTTAGGTTTCTATATATTCAATTCTCATTCATAGTGATGGAAAATAAAGTCTAAAAATAAAACAAATGAGAATTTTTTAAAATCTGATTTCCCAGTGTTATGTGGAACAGCACTTGAGAGGCTCCAAATTTGGTTGGAACAGTAGCTGTATTCACATATCACACTAAGCCATGATTTATTGAACAAGTCAAAAACCTAGGACTATCATACTGTATCTGGGCCGTAAAAATCCAGTCAAAAATCTACCTTGGCAGAAAAAAGAAACAGAAAACTTTAGTACTTTGCTACCATCTAATGATTGTCTGTATTGATACTGTAACCTTAAACAAACCATTGTCAGTCTTGTCAGATAAGCAAGCTGAATGAAGTAAATTCCTGGTTTGTTGCCCTGCACATTTTGGATTAATAAGAGTTTTTGACAAGATACTAAATAATCCAGGAAACAACAAATTGACATCAAACTAAGCCACAGTTGTGATAAATGAACAAACCACTCTTTCAAATATGGTTTACAATTAAACCATGAGTTAGTCGTATATTCAGCAATTAAAAATACTGATGTTTGAAAGGAAACAACAGGACTATTACTATCTTTAAGTCTATTAAACAATAAGACTGTGTAGTATATTATGAAGACAGGAAAAAACAGATTTGAACTTTGGGGGAATATATTTGCATGTCAGTTTATCAAAGATGTTTTTAATACAATGTCTCAAAAGTATTCTACATTCACTACAATGTTGTGAGCTTGTCAACAATAATATGTATAATTTAATCTTGGTCTCCTTACAGGTACATATATCCTGCTGCTTCTACTGCACTATATGTGTCTACAGCCACAGCAACACTGATACTACATTCATGAACTTCTCACATCATGTCTAGTTATATACTAAGAAAATGCAGTTGTCAGTCAGCTGCAAGCACTACGGGAAAAAAGATACATCTGGCGGTGAAATCTTTGCACTGTTTCACATTAATTGCCAGCAAGCCAGCCTGTTGAAATAGTAAATATCTAATAACAATTATATTCATTTCATTATAGAATCACGTGCAAACCTGGAAAGTGTATTTAGCTGTCGGCACTCTGAGAAAGAAAATTGCTACTTTAACATCACCCAGGAAACAAAAAACCAGCATAAGCCTTGAGCCTATAACAGCCTACTTAGGATAGAATATTCTGACTTAGAATCTTAGGGGTGGAAGTCTCCTAGTCCAGCCCTCTGCCAGGGCAGGAATCCTCATACCACTCCAGACAAATGGCTATCCAATGTTTTCCTGAAAACCTCCAGCAATAGAGCACACTCATAGCTTCAGGAGGCAGGCTATTCACTGCTTAATAGTTCTCACAGCCAGGAAATTCCTCCTTATTTCAAGACTTGCTGTACCAGAGGGTCACAGATCATAATGGAATACCAAGTCTGCAGTTCCTTTATATCTCCATCATAGGCAGATATGCTAATCTAGTATAAGGGGCAATACAATCTTCTTTGGGTTGACCTTGACTCCTGGGGACTTTGGACACATCTGTGTAGTTTTCTTGGCAACTTTACAGAAGTGATTTGCCACTGCCACCTTTTGGGATACGTTTTAGACTTCACAGTCTGTCCTTCAACTGTGGTATTCCCAAGGGGTCTCCCATTCAGATACTGGGAGGCCTGACTCTGCAGAACTTCTGAACCCAAACAAGGTTAGCTGAGTGCTGCCAGCTGCTGAGATCTAAAGTATGTAGGCACAGGCCATTAACATTTGTACTCAACTCTAGAACAAATTAAGTTTAAAGGTTTTAGGATGAGAATAGGTTCATACAACAGATGTGATGTTTCACAATGACATCTCCCACCATTAGTCATCAAAATACATTTGCAGTCTTAAAGCAGTTGATTAGCAATAAAATGCATTGCATGACATTGAAAAAAAACTTAATCTACATACCACATCACCACAAGGAATTAAATTATGGACATCAGTGGACATTTGAGTTGTTGTATCTTCATGTACCTTCTGATTTCTCATCAACATCTATAAAAAGGGATAAATTAGGCTCTGTAATTTGGACAAATCATAGCTACTGGAACCTGAAAATGAAAAATGAAAATGAAAAAAGTGCTAAAAATCAGGCCAAAGAGCCATGAATTGTGAGGAAACTCATTGCAGCTCTTCCATCAGCATGTACCTCAACTTGCATGCTGAATGAGATTCTCTTTCTTGAAGGAAAGAGACAATGCAATTTGCTTGGATGAAACACTTCATCTTGCCTTGCAGTGCCTCTGGCCTTCCTGTCACCAAGCTGTGAAAGCTGCAGTACATGCTGTTGCAGGAACTGCAAACCTGCAAAGAGATTCTTTAATAACTCCCCAGAGGCATAAAGATTCCTCTTTGTCATCCTAGCAGCACAAAATCCAGAGGTGCTTTGAACAACACAGACTGCTTCATGGAGGCCAATCACACTGCCTCATTGCTTCAACAAAAAGAATCAGATGAGATCCATGGTGCACGGCTTTTTTTGGGGGTGAATTGAAGTCATCTTACATAGGCCTGGCAGATAGTTCAATAAAAAATATCAACCTAGCATGCAGCAAGAAAGAAAGAAAATCAATTTCATGTTCTTCATGTCAAGAAACTAGCCCTCCTCAAACATTACCAATCCATAATTCCATATACACATCTATGCATTCACAGTTGAAATACTGAACATTTTTATAATTATTACACCCTAAAAAGGATAAAAAAGGATGTGCAACCAGAACATGGAATGTGAGAAGTGTGAACAAAGGAAAACTTTAAACTGCCAAAGTGGATAAGAAGTGCATTAAATGGAATGTCTTAGGAATGAGTAAATTAAGTAGATTAGGCTGGGCCATCTAACTAGATGCTTACATTGTACTTGACTACATGATTCAGGCATGAAACCATACAAAGGAAAGGAATATCAATGATATCTCAAAGGACACAGCTTAATATATGCTTGACTATAAAGCAGTAAATAATAGAACCATATCTATTAGAATGGGTGAACACTCAGTTTCTTTGTACAATCTAGTTTCCCTTAGGTGACTCATCTTCTAATGTATTTAGAGAGGGAGAGATTAATAATTTTTCAAATCTCTACCCCAATTTTAATGCTTTCTGAGATGGTGAAAAACTATAAATAATCCTTGCCATACTCTTCACTTAGGTAAAGGTAAAGGTTTCCCTTGACGTTAAGTCCAGTCGTGTCCGACTCTAGGGGGCGGTGCTCATCTCCATTTCAAAGCCGAAGAGCCGGCGTTTGTCCGTAGACACTTCTGTGGTCATGTGGCCGGCATGATTACATGGAACGCCATTACCTGCCCGCCAAAGCGGTACCTATTAATCTACTCACATTTGCATGTTTTCGAACTGCTAGGTTGGCAGGAGCTGGGACTAGCAACGGGAGCTCACCCTGTCACACGGATTCGAACCGGTGACCTTCCGATCGGCAAGTTCAGCAGCTCAGCGGTTTAACCCGCAGCGCCACCATGTCCTTACTCTTCACTTAGCTGAGTTTTAAATGGATGTCATAAGGAACACTGTTTCCAGATTGTAAGCTGGCCATATGCAGTAAATGTAATATAACTTTATTGATTAGTCAGTTGACCATATCAAAAACTGGGCATCATCCACAATAAAATATAGTACCATAAGACAGATAAAATGCAATAAGATAAGATAAAATATACTAAGGTGAGATAAAATACGCTAAAATACAGTAGAGTAAAAAAGAGATGAAAGAGCAAGATAAAAGTGTAAGATATAATAAAACGAGTAATAAAATACAAAAACATTATGTGTTTAGGTGAATTCATCACCTTTACATGCCACCCCAATGTGTTCTATAAATTATGTTCTCAGTTGGACAGCCCTAACTATAAACTTAACAGTTCTATTGACCACATATGTATTTGTGCCCTGAAGGAAGTAACATAGTCTTTTGTGACAGTCCCAATATGTGGTTCTGTCAAGTAGTGTCTGGAGGCACTGAGCCCTTGCTGGGGCATATAGTTGGCAGTTAATTGACCATATGTGGTCAATAGAACTGTTAAGTTTATAGTTAGAGCTCTCCAATTGAGCACACAATTTATAGAACACATTGGGGTGGCATGTAACAGTAATGAATTCACCTAAACACATATTGTTTTTGTATTTTATTACTCGTTTTATTATATCTTACACTTTTATCTTACTCTTTCATCTCTTTTTTACCCTACTGTATTTTAGCGTATTTTATCTCACCTCAGTATATTTTATCTTATTGCATTTAATACCATAAGACAATAAGTGTCACCCACTTATTGTCTTATGGTACTATATTTTATTGTGGCTGATGCCCAACTTTTTGATATGGTCAACTGATTAATCAATAAAGTTATATTACATTTGCTGCCATATGCAGTAGTTGATTTTACCATTTTCATCATAACTTCTCAAACATCCAAACCAAAGTGCATTTTAAGAAGAACTGCAGCTTTGTGTGAGATGCTTGCACTTTGGCTATAGGATATTGTTAATGGAGAAAACTACTATTTGATAGGAGCAAAGATATGATTGGTAATTAGTTGTGCTGAGCAATTTGCATATGTTATTAAAATGCTTAACCTGTATGCTTTGCCAGGCTTTTGTTGTTCTAAAGAATCAGTTACATTGGTCAATCAGATGAATTAAATTGCTTCAGGAAGTGCTCTGATAAAGAATAAAGATTAATGTAAGGGAACTGAATAGAAGACACCTTCTTCCCCACCAAATCTATCACAGTAACAAGTAAAAAGGAGTAAATTCTCCTCACAAATGCTCTTACCCTTTAGGCTAACTCTATAGAAATGAGTGGCTTCAATAGTAAGTCAAATTGAATTGGAGCTCCTAATTCTAGGAAAGAACACATCCAAGGCAATTGGTCTACACAACAAAGTCACTTACGAATAAAAGGAGCAGGAGGTGATCCGACCATGAATAAGCAAATGCTCATTCAGTAGAACAGAATCAGCTCTAGCATTTACGTACAGGTTGTGCTGAGAACAACAGAAATTATATGTAGCCTCAGAAAAATAACATTCCTGTTCTAACTAGATATATACTTAGATAAAAACAGTTCACAACATAGATTGGGGCTCAACAGGATTAAAAATGTGAAGGAAGTTAGATTTATAAATCTCTCCCTAGAAATAGGGGACATGATGGGGTCCCCTATCATAGTGTGGTTCTAGGAAATCCAGATTCAACTCTACCTGCAGTCATGGAAGCTTACAGAGTGAATTTGGGTTGGATACTACCTCTTAATTTAACCTACCTCATAGATCTGTGGTGAGGAATAACTGGAGTAATGAGTACTACATGTGTTGCCTTGAGCTCCTGGAAGGATATTAATTGAATGAATGAATGAATGAATGAATGAATGAATAAAAAAGATTCTTCTAGGTCATCCCCAAACTTGGAATTTGGCACTTTTGTAATGCAAGGTACAGTTATCATTAGAAAAGCCTGGGAATTGGACATTTTTGTGCCTACCAGTCAAAACCTGGAGAGTAAAGTTTACCTCATAATAGAACTGAGGTAATAGAATAAATAGCCAGCATTCTAGCTCAGGGAAAACCAAGTCTCAGCTAGGATGGAACTCTGGATGGTGGAAGTTCTGCTTCTACTCAACATAGCCCTATTCACACCTTCTCAACTATGTTGACTGAATGCAAGAAGAAGGAAGCAGGTTTGTGTCTATCAGTAAGTTCTTAACTGGAGTGTGTACACGGGAATGGACAATTCTACAATGGGGACGCTGTACACTGGCAGTCCCTCCCATTGAATAGGGAGTGTTTCTCTTTTGATATGTATGTCTAGATGGTGCAATTAGAATATAAATGCATAGCATTGTACCTGCTTAAGGCCCTTTTTACTTATTACAGCTTACAAAAGGTATGGGGAGGACAGTGAGCAGTAACCCAGAATTCACTGAACTCACATGGTATTGAAGGCAAAACCATGTTGGTGTACATTTGAATTGTATTAGGATTTGAGAAAGGATTCTTTTTGATTAGGCTGACCATATTTCCTTGAGACAAAAACGGGACATTGGGATGGCAAAACGGGATGGGGTTAAACTTATGTAATATTCCATATTTATGAAAAAGACAATAAAAAAAAGTTGACAGTAAGCTGGGAAGGTGCAGGAGGGGGAGGTGCGGCAATGGTTGGGTCCAGAGAGGCTAGTGCAGGGATGACATTGGGTGGAGAGGTTGCAGGAGGGCTGAGGGCGGCGGTGAGCTGGGACAGGAGGACAGGAACGAGGCGGCAGGAGGCTGGAGAAGCGAGGGCTGAGGGCGGCGGTGAGCTGGGACGGGAGGACAGGAACGAGGCGGCAGGAGGCTGGAGAAGCGAGGGCTGAGGGCGGCGGTGAGCTGGGACGGGAGGACAGGAACGAGGCGGCAGGAGGCTGGAGAAGCGGAGGGCTGGGACGGGAGGACTAGGAGGAGTCTAGTCAACGGTTGTCCCCGACAACCTGTTCCTTTCTGGCGCCCCCTTTTATTTTATTTTCTTCCTGCTGTTTTGGCCTGAGAGCCAATTGGCTTTTCTGCTGGGCACACTTTTCCGACCGTCTTCCACTGTACTGATCGGTGGCAGCGACTCTCCCTCTTGCTCACTGCCGATCAGCTGTTCCTGCGGTTCCTGCTCTAGGTTTCCCGCAGGATTGAGAACTACTGCCAAGTCAGCCTCCTTTTCAATTTCAATTTCAATTTTTTCCTGCTTTTCCCAATAACGGCTCCAATGTTTTTAAAAAACGGGACAAAATTGACATTTATATTAAAACGACAGAATGGTCGGGAAGTGTTAAAAAAACGGGACGTATGGTCAGCCTATCTTTGATACCCAAGAGCATTCATCTATGCTTGTAGAATGTATATTTCATTTACCAGAAACAATGTAATCCAGAACAGAATTACTGGAGCGGGTTTTGAACTGAATCTAAACTTTTGGGAAGATAATAAACAGAAATTCATTTTGTCACCCTCTTATTGAATTGGCGCCTACAGAGTGGTTACCCTAAAGGCATGAGGAAGCAAATGCCTAGCAAGCATCTCATAGAAAATTATGAAACAGTGCTTACTTTATTTGTATAAGAAACTGATATGACTAAGAAATCACACAGAATTGTCCTTTCCACTAACTCAGGCTTCCTCAATGTGGTGCCTGCAGCTAGTTAAGACTACAGCTCCCAGAATTCCAGTGTCCTCACAGCCTGGAATTGTGGGAGTTGTATCCTCACCTATTCTCCGGCCCTCCACTGGGGGAGGGCTCTCCCATTCCCTGATGTGCATGTACTAAAGCCATCCAGAGTCTTGTGGAAGATTCACATGTATGTGGTGCTGTAAGGCTTGCTGGCCTTTAAGATGCCATGATCTGACTCAAACTTGCTTGTTCAGCTGTGCCCAGCTCCCAAGGCAAGCCCGGCTATGGAAACCCTGGTTGTGTTCCAGAGAAATTGTTTAGAATGTATAAAGGCACTTCAAATTCATGTTGGAAATGTGAACAACAAGAAGGGACATTTTGTCATGCTTGGTGGATGTGTGAAAAAGCTAGAAAAATTTGGATTCAAATACACATACTGATTCAGATGATTTTAAAGATTAATATACAATTGAGGCCAGAGGTCTTTCTTTTGGGACTGACGGACAAACAGTTGAAAAAGTCATGGAACTTTATTTTGTATATGATAACAGCAAGATTATTATTTGCACAGAGATGGAAAAGATTTGGCAATACCTATGGAGGAATGGTTGGTGAAGATGATGGAACTCACTGAGATGGCCAACTTTACTTCTTTGATTAGAGAAAAGACAATACCTATGTTTATTGTTGACTGGAAACTACTTATGAACTTTTGGCAGAAAACAGAAAAAAAACACGTGATTTGTGGTTTTGATGATTAGACAGAATAGATTAAAAGAAATTATCTCTTCTTTCTATGACAGACATGTTGTAAGTTTAAAGAAACAGGTAAATTATAATTGTACTTATAACTGCTGTAAAGAAGATTGGAAGCCTTTTCTTTTCTTTTCTCTTTCCTTTTCTTTTCTTTCTACCAATTTATATGGCCGCCAACTCACACACAGTGACTCCGGGGAGCTTATAGAATTAAGAACCATAAAAACACAATACACACCTCAGGGTGGCAGCGAACACATTCAATTCAACTACTTGATCGGCTCTGAAGGCATCTGGGGTCCCCAGGCCCAATGATAAAAACACATCTTCAGGGCCTTCCCAAAAAGGACCAGGGAGGGGGGCCAATCTTATCTCTGGCGGAAAGATGTGCCAAAGGGAGGGAGCCACCGCAGAGAAAGCCCTTTTCATCTGTCCCAATAGATGTACTTTCCTAAACGAAGGGACCTGCAACATACCCTGCCTCCCTGTCCTGGTGGGCCAGGTAGATGTGACTGGGGAAAGGCAGTCCTGCAAATAACCAGGCCCCAAGCCAGGAAGGGCTTTAAAAGTGATAACCAGAACCTTGAATTGGACCCAGAGCAAATCAGCAATCAATGCAGCTCCTGCAAAAGAGGTGACACATCTGCAAAATCTAGGCTTGTGCAAAACTATGCGGGCTGCTGCATTTTGAACTGAAGCTTCCTGATAACCTTCAAGGGCAGTTCCATGTACAGTGCATTACAATAATCCAAACAGGAGGTGACTAGGGCATGAGGGTCTGTCAGAAAGGCATGTTGGTTCAGGAATGGGTGTAGCTGGGGCACAACACGCAGCTGTGCAAAGGTCCTCCTGGCCACAATTGCCACCTGCTGATCTATTTTTCTTTTACTTTTTTCCTTTCTTGCACTTTTAGCTTTCTCTTGGATTTCTTTTCTTTCTTACTTTGTATTAGTTTACATTAGTTTTTATCTTCCTTTTTAAAACTTTTAAAAAGGAGCCCTGGTTGTGTTCAGAGGGCGAGCGAGGGTCAACCCCGGCACCGAAAAGAGACAAGTCCCCGGCCTTGCCCGTCAGCCCCGACCCGTGAGAAGCCCCTCACTGAGTACTGCACCTTGAGGAGGGAGCGAGCCTTCTCTCCTTTGAGCTTGTCCCGGGCGGCAGCGGCGGCGGCACCACCGCCCGTGGTCGAGGAGGAGCCGAAGCCGCGCAGACCGAGGATCGTCGACACTGAGAAGTGCGAGATGCCCGACATTCCCTCCGTCGAGCCCTCGGTGGTCGTGCTGGTGGTGCTCGCGCTGTGGACCTGCGATGTACTGGTGGAGGTGTCCGTCGAGTCCAGCAGTTGGGGCCGCGGGGTCCTGGGCCGCGGCGGCGTCAAAGAATCGCTCACTTTGTGGCGCCCAAACGTGGCCGTGGCCATGGCGAGGGCAGCTGCGGCTGGGGCTGAGGCGGCCGCTGCTCGGGAGGCTGCCGGCCGTGTCCTTTTCCCATCTCCCGGTTCACCGGGAGCCTCCCTGCGCGAGGCGGAGAATTTCTGGCGAGTCGCCTGCTCCTCCCTCTCGGCTTTCTTGCCCTCCCCTTTCCCGCTCAGGCGTCGTCACAATTTGGCTCGTGGCTGCTGCTGCTGCTGCTGCTGCTGCTGCTGCCCGGGGTTATTATTAAAACTGAATCCCTGCCCAGTCTGAAGACGGGCCGGTCTTTCGCCTCTGGCATCCTCTCCCCACTGCGGGACCGGCGCCCGACGGAGGCGGAAGATAACATAGGCGCAACTGGGTAAGATGGTTTTACTGAAACTGGATTTAGTGTTGGCATTCAGAAGAGCGCCAGATTGGCTAACCAGATACTCCAGGAAGCCCTCCATCAAGGCACAGAAATCGGAGCCCTCCCTAAAGTTGCCCCTTTGCAAGTAGTAAAACTGTTCCGGAGCGGACTCGTCACTCATTTGAAGTTCACGGCTAACAAGAGGTATTTACTGGTAGATCTATCATTCTGTCAAATGCCTTTCAAAGTTTTTTGAGTTCATGCGGTCAGTCTGTAGGGATGGCCTCATTCGCATAACATACTAAACCAAAACCAAACCAAGCTCATTATGGCTCAAGCATAATGGGCGAGTCCAGTTTATCACTGTGAAGCATGGTGTCATGAAGCATTTTCTTACCTGTCAAATATACTGTCATATATGATGGATATATTTTATGTATGATTCAGTATATTAAAAATATTTTTATATTTGTTACTTCAGATTCATTCAGTTATTCACATGCCTCCTTCCATAATATAAAAAGGTTCCAATGCAATTGGGTCTTGTGACAGGATTTCATTATCATTTACTGCAGATTACTTCATTAGGTTTAAATGCCGCATTGTATACTATAAGTTGCCTTTTCAAAAGTTCATAAAAGTGACCCTATATCATAAAATTTATTAAGGTAAGATATTTATGTACAGCTTCTAAATGAACAAGACTGCATCTGCAAAGGAAAAAAACCTCAAACTTTGCACTCTTCCTTAAGTACTGCAATAACACATTGCAAATCACAGTGCTGGGTTCACACACAATCTATAAACTATCTTACACTTCAGGAAAAGGTGTGAACCCAGCTTAGCTTTTAACTCTAAAGGGTATAGTTAAAATGTTAAAGATAAAAAAAATCAGCATTTTAAATGTTGACATTTATAGTGGTCTCTATAATTTATACTTTCAAGTATGCATTTGAATTACCCAAATCTTATAGGTTCACATCAGAACTAGTCCTAGCAGCACCTGACTCTTAAGTCATACCATTTTTCTGGGATACCTGCACAAATGTTTATAATTTAGGGCACCAATATTTGGAAGCATTTTTCAGAAACTTCTATATGGAGATTATGCATAATGAATGAAATGCCCTTGAGTTAGGGGAATAAGCAAGATTTATTTCTTAAATCTTCAACCTGTGGCTTCTGAATTTCCTTTTTGTGGCACTTGAAGCTGTCGAATTACATCTGCCAAAAATCAGTAGCTGTTTCCTGCTATTTCAAGGTGGAAATTGAATGGAAAATGTAATGCAAATCCTAAAAGATGCTTAGCATGGCTTAAAAAACCCAACGCCCAAGCAAAAACAAAAAATCCTAGCCTTACCTGCATGCCTGGCACAATCCAGGGTGTTTTGCATTATATCCCCTATTGCCCCCATTTTTCCCAAAATGTCATCCACTCCTCTTTTAGAATGTAATGTGAACTGTCTTTCAGCATGCTCTCTGAAAAGTTGGTTTCAATATTTAAAGTTAATGTTGTCTGTCCATAATTAAGGGAGTGCAATCCAGCTTGACACTGGATTGCACTCCCTCAATTAATCCTAAAATTAATATATGCAGTTCGAACATATTCTTCCAAATAAGGGGAAATTATGGAAAACTGCTTTTTAAAAATCCTGAAAATCCTAAATTATGTTTTTTAAAAATTCGTAACACTTATTTTTAAATGAGTTTGAATTTTAAAAATTTGAGTCTGATGGCACAATATTGAAAGCATAAGAATTTTATAAAACTTCCATAATCCTTGTTTTTATGCTCCTGCTTTAATCTAGTTTTCATTATTAATAAGTTTTACATAGATACACTGTATCCCAAGAAATCTACCTAACAAGCATCTAAATCTAGAATATTAGCTTTCCAGTATTATATTGTACACCAGACTGTCCTTCTACCAAAAGAACACACATAGCTAATTAATCAAAATATCCCTCGATGTAGTCTCCCTGCACATCTCTATTACAAAGGATTCAAGGACATTTCTGCACAGATAGGGAAGAGAAGGTTATAAGAGGGATAAAAGATAAATTCCTGCTGCACAAATTCACTTTTGTAACGGTGGATATAAGTGCACTGTATATATATATCCTGTATGGATTTATGTAATCTATGAATTTATAAATACATGAAACCTTAAATGACACAATGAAGCAGCAAAAATGGATAAATTTATAGAGATAAATTTTACAAAATCTTTATTAGGAGTTACTTCTACAAAAACTTTTTAACTCTTTAACTGATTTAAATTCTTCAAAGACAAATTAGCATTAACACCTCTGAAATATACAAATATCCACAGATTTCAATTATTTTGAATATCAAAATACAGACAGGGATTAATAAATACGTTACAATGGATTTTTCCCCTTTTCTATTCATCTTCCTTCCCTGATAGCTGCATAAAATCCATAGAAAATAACTTGATGATTAAGAAAAATAATTTTGTATTGCATTACCATAACTTATAAATAGTGTAATTACAAAATTCATTCAAATTAAATTTTAAAAAAATGTAAAAATATTACATGCAAGTATAAATCACTAAGGCATCTTAAGAAATTGAAGAAGTTGTCTACACTAAGAAGACACTTTAGCTTCTTTATCTGGATATTCTTCCACTTCACCATTAAACATCAGCTCTGCAAGAAAAGAAGAAATATCACGGTACACCAAAATATAATGAAAAATATATTTGCAATATCTCATGTTGCACTGCCAAAAGGGAGGTCCATAAAAGTAACTCCCTCACTTCCTCCTTCCACCGGGAAACACAGTTTTCTAAAAATATTACAGCTGGGAAATAAGTTGCAAGCTTGGGGGAAGCAGGAAAAAAACCCTTTGCATAAGGACTCCCCGTTTGGATATGTAGACTCCTTCAAATTACTGCAGATATAAAACTCTCCTCTGTAAGCTGACAAAGATGTCACTCAGCATTCTAAGTTTCCTTAAAATTATTAGCACATTACTCTCAATATATTTGCCAGTATTGTTAACAATGGAATAACACTCGTTAAATACATTTATAGGAATAGTCAAACTGAGATAGAATTGTTCTACTTATTTCTGGACAATACTCAATTTAATTTCTCTAGTCATTCTGCAATACTACTGTCTCTGCAAATATATTCCCATATTCCTCTCTAACACTGTTATCTGCTGTTTCTTTCTTTCTGACTAACTATTGAAATTACTGCCATACCCTTTTCCCTAGCAGCTCCTTTGATCTAACCTTGTTTAGGAAAAAATGAGCAATTTGCCACTGAGATAATCTATTAAGGAGATGCCCATATACTATTGGATCACAATTTCTCTTATCTAGTCTGTACCTTCACTGTGATCCAACTGGGGCCGGTATGACAAGAAGAACCAGGAGATCCCAACAAGAAGAGCTATCACGAGATTAATCACAATCCAAGGCTGAAGAATCTCTTTTTCTTCATGTGAAATCCTGGATGGGGATGGGGAGTGGGAGAGAGGAGAATCGTATGTATTTATTAGATATGAAAGCTTCAATTGTTTCTGTCAACATACATAATGTACAGATATCCTTATTGTTCAATTTTTTTACAAAGTAACTGTCTTTTAGAAAGAAAAAGAGCCCATAATTCTTACCAAAGACTACCATTTTCTAAAGGTGATGTGTACAAGTTGATTCTGTCACTCGTCATTTGTTGGCTCAGAGTCAAGACAAGAGCAGCAAAGTACACTGAGAGAAATGAAGCCAATAATGTTTATTATTGAGATATTCCAGATTTTTGGAATAGAGTTAACAACACAGTAACACCTCTGATCCTTACATATCTTCCACGAACCTGATTCACCAGAATAGTAAGAGCTAATTACATGTTATTAATTTGCATCAATGTCCCTTCAAATGTATTACATTTCCAGCACAAAAAATATGTCGGCCAACTTTCTTTAAATATTCAGTGGGGTGGAGCAGTAAATCTCCAAGAGAAAGTTTTCCTGAAGTAACCAAGTTTTTCAAAACTGTGATACTGGTTACACTACTGCCACAACCTCCCAAATTCTTTGTTCACTGCCTAGATTTTCCTTTTCAGCAATTCAGTGATGCCGTGACCACCTTTTCGAGTGCCTGGGGGCTGTGGGTGCCTGGATGGGGGACAACAGGTTGCGGCTGAACCTGGGGAAGACGGAGTGGCTGTGGATTAATGGCTCCCCGATTTCTGGGAAATTGTCATCTTTAGTTCTGGATGGGGGTGCACTGCCTCAGACAGACCCAGTGCGTAACTTGGGGGTCCTCCTGGACTCACGGCTCCTGCTCAAAGAGCAGATGGCAGCCGTGGCTAGGAGGGCCTTTGCGCAACTTCGTGTTGTGCACCAGTTACGCCCCTTCCTGGAGCGAGAGGCCCTTCGAATGGTCACTCATGCCCTGGTTATCTCCCATATAGACTACTGCAATGTGTTCTACATGGGCTACCCTTGAAGAGTATCCGGAAGCTACAGCTGGTGTAAAATGCAGCCGCACAGGCCATCTTAGGCATTCCAAGATCAGTTCATGTCACTCCTTTGCTCCGTGAGCTGCATTGGTTGTCAGTATGCTTCCGGGTCCAATTCAAGGTGTTGGTTATCACCTTTAAAGCCTTACATGGCATGGGTCCAGGTTACCTAAGGGACCGTCTCATCCCTATCACATCAACCCATCCCACCTGGTCATGCAGAGAGGGCATGCTACGGACCCCGTCTGCAAGAGAATTCCATCTGGTGGGGTCCAGGAGGCGGGCCTTCTCGGCAACAGCTCCCGCCCTTTGGAATATCTTTCCCCCAGAAGTGAGGTTGGTCCCCTCCCTCCTGGACTTTAGGAAACAACTAAAGACCTGGTTCTGTCATCATGCCTGGGGCGGGAGGGAGAATAGTCATTTCTGGGGATGGCTAGTCTCTTGGAAGGACCCTGCTCTGCTTGCGAATCACAGAGAACTTTTAGCCATCATGTTCCTGTTATATTTATTTTTATTATCTATTATTATTTTATAGTTTTATATTCCTCTTATTTATATTTTACTATAAACCGCCCAGAGTCCCTTTTGTGGGAGATGGGCAGTGATAAATTTGATTAATAAATAAATAAATTCCAAAAAAGCAAAACACTTTGATAGCATTCAGTCTGCTCTTTTCTGTCCTACGTCAGAAAATACACTTGCTATTTAATCTATTCAGATCAGAGATACAGAAGTGTATCTGTGAGATATAAATCTGCAGAATTAATTTAAATTATTTCTTTGATAAATATCTGTATAACCAGCTTAGAGCTTCCTAGCATTATTTTTATTTAACAAAGTATTGTGGTAGTCTTTGTGGAAATGACTGCCTTTTCAGAACACACATTAAGAACAGTTATGTGAAAACAAAGAACAAGGTCCTTCTTAAAATCAGGAATGAAAATATAATCAAGACACAAACTTGAATAATTTGCTAATGCTTAATGGTCAGTTAATGTTGCTTACTCACTGAAAGAAGCAATTGCTGCTGGGTCCAATGTAAGAAAACTGCGTACTGCCACTGTTGCTTTAGCCAAATCGATTCTGAACAATAGGTATGAAATGGACTTAATTAAGAGTAGTCACTAAACAGTCCAGTTTGTTCTGATATATCTCATAAGAAATTATCCATTAAAGTTAAGGAAATAGGATGTCTTCTAAAACCTTGATCTAGCGGGCTGTTATGCCAGTAAATAAGTGGCACATCAGACTAATTATTCTGTGTTGGTATCATGGGTTAAGCTAGATGTCACTCCAGTTCAGAAATGTTGATTATTCTTTTATTATGTAATAAAGTATTTAAAAAGTAGGAAGTATAAGGAAATAACAGACACAAAGCAAATCTTTCTGGCTTGGGAGTAGTTTTCAAACATAACACCTTAAAGGTCATCAGAAAAACATCTGATGGGCCAACTTATACTGCACTGCTGCAATTATAAAGATTAAGATAAATTAATGATTAAGCTTTTAATCATTTATTTTCAGTTAATAGGATAAGTTCAGAAGGAATCATAAGCATTGTCACCAAGACAGAGGAATGCACAAATGCTTGTACCTGTCAAAAGCTGAAACAGTACTAATTGTAAGTAGAAAGTAAAGGAGGCATTGAGCAGGATATGCCAAAGTTTTGTACTGCTGCAGCAAGTTTGAAATAGTTGAAAACTGATTTCCTGCCAGAACATAAATCACTATGATGTTCCACACAGCATAGCCAGCAAGAAAGCCATGAGTAAAAAGTCCAATCACCCTAAATAAAAGAAAGCATATTAGCAAAAATTTCAGCTTGTACAAATCTTAGTTAAATGTTCAGAATGTCAGATTTACAAGAACCTTTATATTCGCCATCTTAAATCCAGTTTCTAATCAATTCAGAATTTAGTGAATTAAATTCTAATTCTAGCCTCTGAATTTGCCATGTCAATAGTATTCAGCTATGCAATAGGGGCCTTTGTATTCAAGTCTCAAGTTATTTCTGTAATCATAGAGGGGAATGGCTCAAAACCAAAAGCTTTCAGTTAATAAGCTCTCTTCAAATATATTTTGCAGGTGGTAAATAACAATTATAAGAAACAATTACAAGTGGAGGCCAATCATCATTTCACACTACTGTCATTCTCTGAAGGAATTACCAGCATGTTAATTCTTTTGGAAGACTATTTATTTGATGTGACTGAACACACTGGGCAGAATATTACAGTGGTATGCGTGCATCACACGTTAGATCTTTCAGACTAAAATCCTAAGATGGATGAGAGGAATTAAGATGCAGTGGAAGCGTCCCTCAAATCGTGGGACTCTGACCCGTTAATATAACCCAAAATAGAACTTCCTGTAAACTGTCTTGGATTTATTACATACAAAGCTGCTCCAGCCTATTGAACAATACATCTATACTAGCCAGAAGTCAGCAGACACGTTCACTGTAGTAGTTTGAAACACTGTAACTGTATGGACATAAAATGCTTGGCACTGGGTTGCAAACTTCGCCTGCATCTTTGCGCTTCAAAGCTGAAAACAGAACTTGTATTACCAAGTCAACACTGTAAAGGTGAACTAAAGACTGTCTGCAGCACCTTTGCTTAGGCTATAATGACATCCAAGAACCTGCAGGGGAACCTATTTTCTCCACACAGTTCTAAAGCAAGGTCAGCTGATTGCTAAGCAGATGCTCACCTGAGTTATGAAGTAAAATCTCAGGGATTTTGTTAAACAACTGCATCTTGGAGAACCAAGGCAACATTTCAAGTGTGCACGAGGGAGGGAGGGAGGGAGGGAGGGAGGAGCAGAAGGGAGTCTGATTCCAAGGTCAGGAAGAGGCATCACTGGACATTTTATTCATTTTAATCACTTGTTCATTTTCAATGTCTATTGTGGGAATAATTTCATACCTAAAACCACGATGAACTGAAAGTGCCACATCCTTAGTGGTCCAGGAAGCTTTTATATCCATAAACATTTCAACATTTTCAGTAGTTTTAATCAAATCCTTGCGGTCTGCTGCCTGAAAACGCCCTTAGGAAAGAAAATAAAATGTAAGCATTTATAAGAAAAGTACGGTTAAGTACTGTTAGTGCTTCCTATTACTTGTTCATAATAGAATTAGGAGAGTTTTTTGGTGAGAGACTAAACTGTGACTACCTACATTTACACACTTTTCTATACAAACCCACTGTTGCTTTTCCTGTATATCAGGAATGTCATCTGAAAGCAAGCCCCACTGACTTCAGTGAAACACGACTAGTTACAAGATGACTATTTGGTGGTACTCAATTTGCTGCAATCATCAAAAGCCTTTTTTTCAGCCTAAGAGCAAAACTCTTAACACTTTCATTCCATTAACCTCAGCCGTCATTAAAAAAGAAAAAAATGAATCTGAATGAAATAATAAAAGTACTAAATCAACTTTTGGGACAAATGGAAGTTTAGACACCTTTCCCTCATCTGAGAAAGTTAGGATTGGTAATGGCTCTTTGGTTAAGATTCAAAAGACTATCAAATGTTACAAAGCTTTTAATTAGCTGCTTTACATGACTACATCCTTCAAATCTTCTTACAACTTCATGATGTGAGACCATACTATTCCTAACATTATAATGCACTAATCAGATGCATAAGCCCCAAGAATTCTGCAAACGTCTACAAAGGAAAATGAAAAATTGATGCCAAAAGGCACAATGGCAAATCCTCTAAATCAGATTTTCAAATTTTCTTTCAAGAATCGCTTTTACAATGAGTCCCTACACATCTCTGAACTGAACGGATGCTGAGGGTTGTCTGATGGTGCAGATAGTTCAGGAAAGCTTTATCTGAGTTTCAAAACTGTCCTACTTAACTAAGGACGTGACCTGCCTTGCACCCTTTGAAATACAATGCAACTCAAGGGCTATTTAGAGAGATTCAGGAAGCCCCCCGTCCCGCAATATGATGCTCTGGAAATTACTAAAGATCTGTTCTCTCAGGCCTTGGTGGTCACGGAGCCCCTTTTGGTTTTGCTTAGTTTTATTCTTCTGGTTGGCCATGCTCTTTTATATGCATTGCTTCTTTTATTATAAGCTGCCCAAAGTCACTAAGCGGCCTTGAAATAAATACATACATACATATATACATACATAAATCTATCTATCTGCATAGGTTAGATGCAGAAAGTAATTCCTAAAAGGTGCAAGATCAGAAATGTACATGCCAGCAGTCGTCATCGTCATCTTTTATTTCTTGAAATATGCTGACGTTTTGTTGCTGTGAAAAAAATTACTTACGGTTTTTTTCAACAAACACTTTGCTAATAGGTTGGCTAACCCCAGTTGGAGCAGAAAACACAGGATGCTGTTCTGTGCCTTTTACTTGCTCATCCTCAATTATATCTTCATCCTCCACAACCAATTCGCTGGAACTCCCTGCAGGCCGGGTTTTCCTAACATTATAATAGCAAAGAGAAAGGATTTTAAAGAGAGTGACTAAATTGAGTGACTAAATGCTTGTACTTGATTTAAGCAGGTGATGAAAGGTGTGATGCACACACCACCACATATTCCAGCTTTTCCTCTTTGAATGCAGATTGCTGCACAATCCTAGCAAATATGTATCTTTTCCTAGGTTTGCTCATTGCAGATTCAGAAAAAGATACAGCGTCTTTAAGGAACTGCTGAATCCTCCAAATCATTTTTCCCCCTTCAAATCCAAAGAGCTATTGTGTTTCTCATAGGATAAGCAGTACTCCACTGCAGTGAACTAGAAGGTGATCCAAAGTACATGCTCCCTTATCAGAAACTGGAAACTGGAGCTGTTTCTCTTGGGTTTGATGGACGAGCAGCTTGAGAAGCAACATGGAACTCTGTTCTTATATACTCATATGCCCAAAGGTGGAAGGATGCACAAATTCCCCCAATGGAGGACTGGATGATTAAGTTGATGGAATGGGCGCAAACGGCTGAACTGACAGCATGGATAAGAGAAAACACCGTAACTGGATTCCCTTCTATCTGGAAGCTGCTCTTGAACTATTTGCGTGTAACACAAAAGAATGAAGTTGTGATTTTGGGTTTTGATGACTGAATGGTTTGATTTTAGAGAAATAATGTTACTAAATGTTTAATTAATAGTAAGAGATTAACTTTTATGTACTTTTATATCTGTGCTGGAGAAGATCAGAAGCCACTTGTCTGATACACTTTTCTGTTTATTCCTGCACCGTTTTAGTTTTTCTTGTTTCATTTTTAGACTTGTATTCTTTTGGTCTTATATTCTGCATTATGTGTTTTAATTATATCTTGAAAAATTAAAAGAAAAAAAAAAAAGAAAGAAAAAAAGGAACTGGCTGACAATAAAGATATGGCACAGGGCTTGGTTACTTGAAGGACTGCCTGTCTTAGCATCTGCCCAACCAATTTCATCTTGCAGGGTTGGCGTGCTCTGGATTCCTTTGATTAAACAACCTCATCTATCAGGACCCTAGAAGCACGCCTTCTCTGGAGCAGTGCCTGCCCTCTGGAAGGAGGTCCTCCCCAAGATCTGGATGGCTCCCACTCTGCTGTTGTTTAAAAGAGCTGTGAAGGCAAGGGAGAGTGAGACTCCTTGCTTCATCATGCTCGCCATCTTTTATAACTTTTATATTTTATTGTAATGCTTTTGTTGTGAGCTGCTCAGGGTCACTGAGAATCAATCTGCATACAAGTTTAATAAATAATAATAATACTTATTATTATTTCCAAATTTCCTGAAGTACTGTTGAGGCAGAAGTTCTGTCTTTAAAGTGATGTGAATAAATAAATCCAACAGGCTTCCTGCAATCTTGAACATACTTGGAAATATATTCCACTGAAATGTGAATGTTTGGCTACAAATGACAAATTGACATGAGTTCTCATCATAAACTGTTCAAATTTTGCTCCAAGAGTTAAAATGGTAGAAACGTGTTTCAACACAGTATACACTCTACAACTTCACAGACATCACAGAATGGCTTGTGAATGAGCAGAGTAATGATGACTATCCATCGGGGGATGTTAGCATACATAGAATCACAAGACTTTTAATCTAGGAGGCTAGTAGAAACCAAATCATATATGAACAAGTCCTTCTTGTCTCTGAATAAAGACCGTTTCTCAATAGGATAATTTTTTCCTAAAATATGTTCTGTGCACCAACATTATTTTAAGACAGACAGGTAAGCATGACACTAAAAAAGAGTGCCTTTACTGCAGTACAATCAGATACATATGTGCACAAAATTATCTTAATTGTGTTTCTTGGCTTGGAACTTTTTATTTCTACCCTGAAAAGAGTTAAGCATCTACAAAAACCCTTGGGCAGGCATACATGGGGAAGGATAGCATAGCAATTAAGAAGCTAAATTGTGAATAAAGAAAAACTCAGATCTGGTCTCAGCTATACATTCATTTCATAAGCTTAAGTAAAATACTTTCTTAAGCCTCTGTTCTAATTTGCAATGTGGGTGTATAAGAATAACATGAAACATGTGAAGAGCTTGAACATTCTGAAATTACGCACACACACCCCCACACCCACACTCAAATGTAGATAACTGAAATATAAAATTATCATCAGCTTACTGTCAAACAGAAATTTTAAATCTGTTACTTCAGAAAGAATAGAGAAGTCAAAATGGAAAGTCTCACTTTACTCTTTTCCACTGTTTACGATTTACTGTATCTTCCACTGGTGAAGGATCCCTGTCGTTTCCATTCTGTTCAGTAAATGATGTTTCAGATTCTGCAAATTTTAAATGGAAAACCAGGGAATTTGTGCTGCATTAAAAATTGATGTGTAACTGTAGCTCCAGAAGAGATGGGTAAGGGAACACTTCCGTTGAGACGATAAGGTGACATATGTAGAGCCCCTGCCTTTTTTCTTCACAAGAATAACCCTGTGAGGAAGAGATACATGCAGAGTCCTTAGATGAAAGGCAGGAAATAAATATACTAAGTAATATGTGACTGGAATTCTGGAAGTCACATAGAAGAAATATTCAGTATATTTATTTCCTACCTTTCAGTTAAGGAGCTCTACATGCATCTCCTCCTGACAAAGCTTTTCTTGTGAGTAATCAGGCAGGAGCTCTACATTTATCACCTTGAGCTGCAGAATGAACAGTGAGATATAAATCTAATAAATAACTCTGTAAGGTAGATTGTGCTGAGAGATAATGGTTTACACAAAGTAATATGTACAAAACAGTATGTTTTATGAGTGAATTAGGATGGCAGCATGTACCTTCCTAGTCATATTTCAACTGGGAAAATACAATAACATTCTTCCTTGCTATATGTTAAAAATTAATTCCAAAACATTGCAGCTGATGTGCATTACATAATACAAATTATAAATCATTTCTGCTATAAACTAGTATCTTTATTTTCATTAGACAGTTTATCATAAGACTGTAGACTTGGTCAAGAGTGACCAAGCAAATAAACATTAAGTTGCCATTGATTTTATTATATTTTTACTGTCTGTAAGACACACTATGAGAAACTGTGAAGTACTGTGAGTACTTCTGTACCAAGTAATGCAAAAAATGGTAAGGGAGCAATATTGTTGTGACTATTTTGCTGGTTGGCTTTCCTCTTATTTTTAATATTCTGCAGAAACAAATGTATTTGCAATCAGAAAATAATCTGTTTCATATACACAATTAATCACAACACTGGTTATTTAAGCATGGGCATCTCATCAGCAACACACCTGCCCTTCTTCCAGCAGTCAGAACAGAACTTCAGCTTTACAACTCTAAGCCAAGTGAGGGCGAGACGCTGACTTGTCCCAACCCATATTATGGCTGAGCAGAGAACTGAACACCACGTCAAAGCTGTTCCTCTGGTCACTTCACTCTAATGAAATGGAGATGATCAACTACTGGCTGGTTTGTATCTTGTAGGATTCTGTAAGGTCATCAACAGGACAGTGGCTTCTCAACTGCTGCAAGCAGTCCTAGATGAAGCAGATTATATGGACTCCGATTTCAGAGCAAGCTGCACGATTAAGCCTGCCTTAGTAGGCAGAATGGATGGTCTTTGGCTGGGGAACAGAAGGAGTGTGACTCCTTTGGTTCTTCTTGATGTCTCACCAGCTTTCAGTACCATCAACCATGCTCTCCTTCTAAATTGCTTTAAAGGCACCATTTAAAGCAGAAGCGTTTTCTATGGTTCCATTCTTATCGCTCTGGCATAGACTTAAAATAGTGTTGCTTGGACACAGTTGCTCCATGAAACTGGAATTCATGGTGTCCCTTGGGTTCCATACTGTCCCCAGTGCTTTCAGTGTCTACACAAAACAGCTCAAGGAGATGAGGCACTTTAGAGCTGGGTGCTATCAGTATGCTGAATATACCCAATTTATTTCTTTGCAACATCTCCAGGTAAGGGTATGACACACCTGAGTGATTGCTTGCAGTTGATAATGGATTGCATATGGGATAATAAACTGAAACTGGGTAACCGGAGTTGCTCACTATGAATGGGTCACAGTTCAAGATTCTAGATGGGCTTCACATTTCCAGGAGAGGGTCTCTTGTCTGGGAGTGCTTCTGGAGCTGGTGTGTATTTTATCAGCTTTGGTTGATAAAGCTGATAAATTTTAATTTTATCTGGGAAAAATGACCTAAGAAGAGTACTGCAGTCACTGATAAACTTCAGCATTACTATGGGCAAGCTCTGGAAACTTCAGTTAATACAGAATTCAACCAGAAAAAACTCAGATCATATTGTATCTATGCTGAAGGTTTTATATTGGCTGCCATTTCATTTCCAGACGTGATACAAAGTGCTAGTTATTACCTTTCAAGCCTTCTATGACTTCTAGTCTAAATTCAAAACATCTCTCTGAACAGACTGCATTTTAATATTCTTAGTTTGAAATTTCATTCCTTTACTATTATTATTTTTTTAATATGTTCAATTGTGTCCAATTCTCAGAGACTGCCTGGTAAAGTCCCTGCAGTTTTCTTGGCAGGTTTTTCAGAAGTGGTTTGCCATTGCCTACATCCTAGGGCTGAGAGAGAGGGACTGGCCCAAGGTCACCCATCTGCCTTTGTGCCAAAGGCGGGACTAGAACTCACCGTCTCCCAGTTTCTAGCTGGTGCCTTAACTATTAGATCAAACTGGCTCGTTCCTTTATTATAAACCATTTAAAAACATTTTAAATTGGCAGCATATGCAGTCTAGTAAATAACAATAATGCACTGCATTGGCTTGTATTCTCAGCTGGAATTGTTTTCCAAAATCCGCTACATACCTGGAGGCATCTTCTTTTTCCTACGCTTCTTCTGAGGTGGAACACCCTGTACTTCAGCGGTCAGAGGCTCATTGCTTTCAGCGACTTGACCAGTGCCATCTGAAATGGATTATATGCCATCAAGTCAGTGTCGACTGTTAGCAACCGCATAGACAGACAGAGAGATACCATCTAAAAAGCACTGTGGAAAGGTAGCTTCAGTGCATCACAAGATGCTTCCATAACTTTAAAGAACTGCACAACAAAACCCTCTGATCCTAGTTAACTCTTGCTGTTCTTCAAACAGTTTATGGGAACATTTTATATTTCACACAGTATTTACTAGCAGGTACAGACTGTATTTGAAGTTAGGATGTTGTCAATTACAGTATAAATCAATGCTGTTTACCCTCCTTGATGCTTCTCAGTTGCCAGTAAGTCTGCTTGCCTGTAAGGATTCCTTCACCTATCACTTCCTTGGCCTGCTCCCACAACCCTTTAATTATCTCCACATTGTTGCACCCAACTCCTAACTGTGTCATACACTTCACTGATGTTTTGTCCATCCCATTCCCCTGCCTCAGCCTGATTATTCTATTGTAAAAATATGGATTGTGTGTATGAGTATGGGATCTAGATATTAAGAGGGACTGATGTCCAATTCATCTGATGAAGAAATTGCTGAAGTGATTAGAAAATAAGTGCATGTAATTATGCTTTATACTGCATTTGCTGGGCACAAAAGTGGTAATTCCTACTTTTTGCTAAGATTAAAAAACAAACCAGGAAGGCAATTGGTTCTGCAAAGATGTCAACTTACAATAATTGGTGAAATATCTTTTTCTACTTTTGGATTCATCAAGATTGTCACTAATAAAACTGGCAAATTTCAAATAAAAAAACCCCTTTAAGATGATAATACTAAGTGCCTTCCAATTTCCACATGACTTCAAAAAGCCAGCAAATTAGAAATTAAGTACTTCATAACCATGCAACAGAAGTTGAAAGATGCTGTTGAGCTCATATACCATTGGATGATGATGATGATGATGATGATAACTGTTGGGAGGGTACAATTTCTGAAATTGAAAGCTAAGAATAAAGCTTATGGGGGGGGAATCCTTGCTGTAGGGGAGATAGGTAGGAAGGGAGAAAACAAAAATGAAATACATTGCAATAGATAGAGATAGGATCGTGAATAGATATATGCCTTAATGAATAGTGAGGAAGAATTGTGTGTGTGTGTGAGAGAGAGAGAGAGAGAGAGAAAGAAGCAGAGAGAGAGGTGATATGATGTGTTATTCTGGTACAAGCTTTAGGCTTTGACCCTACCCACTACCTGCTCTACCTCTCCTGAGTGAAATGCAGCTCTGGGAAAGGTAAAACTCCTCCAGCCTTGACCTGGAATGCACCAGTAGATCCAAAAAAGATGAGCAGCCATTAGGATTTACCTTTGTACTACCTTTAGCTGCTTGTGTTTATATTATAAACCAGGGTTTCTCAACCAGGGTTCTGTGGAACCCCAGGATTCTGCGAGATGTCACTAGGGGTTCCCTGGGAGATCATGATTTATTTAAAAATTATTTCAAATTCGGACAACTTCACATTAAAGAGGCAAGTTTCATTCTTTATTTTTAGTTTAAGAACACTGTTAATGCATATATAGAGGCCTACGCATGAAACGAATATAATAATTTTGTAACTTCTGGCCTATATTTGAGCGTGACTGTGCAGGGGTCCCCCGAGGCCTGAAAGATATTTCAAGGGTTCCTCCAGGGTCAACAGGTTGAGAAAGGCTGTTATAAAACTCAGTAAACATGGAACTACTTTTATCCATGAAATGGTATTTGAAGATACATTCTTCCTTTCACATACCCTTTGTGGAGCTCAGGCTTTTGGCAAGTGATAACTAAAATTCAAAACTAAGTAGCCAACAGGTATAATGCCATTCATAAATTGTACCCTTAAATCTGCTACACCCTCTTCATCTAAATTTGCCTGAAAGGTTCTTAATTAAATCATCCTCTCAGTCGCCCAGAGTCCCCCCCGTAGGGGAGAGATGGGTGCTGAATAAATTTATAAAATAAAATTAAAAAAAATCCTCTTACCTAATGAGTTTTTTTTGGCTTTTTTCTTTTTGGGGCGACTGAGAGGAATTTCATCTGCAAAACCAGAAGCCAAGAACTAGTTGGTTCCATAATAGTAAACATACATTCTTAGCATATGTATAATGCTCTCAACTACAGTATTCACACTATTTCATGTGCATTACCTAGTTGTGTATTTACAACAGTTCAACCATCTTAACGCTCACTCCCCAGTTTGGAGACATGATTTTGGAACTCTATGCTGTCCCTTTTCATTTCAACCACCTAAATATTTTAGGATCTTGGCCACCTCTCTATCCCAAACTCCAGGTTATTTATGAGTAAGTTAAAGCATTGATTCCAATGCAGTTCCTTGGGGAATGCCACTAGTTACACTATTCTTACTTTGACCTTTATTCCTACGCTGCTTCCAGACAAATTGTTCCTAATGCTACCCCAAGAGACATTGTGTAACCACTCCCTTTTTTCTTACATTAGAAAAAAAAAGCTGCAGTAGGAAAACCCAAGTTACAAATGGAAGACAATATTACACATGTGGATTCCACGTAAAATTCCATGACTGAAGCAGGTGATGACTAGTGAAATGCTTTGCCAGGAAGAGTTTTCTCTAACCATAAGAGGACCAGAGTTTATTGTAAGCCAACTTGAGAACTGATCTGATCTTTTTAAAAATACTCTATCCATTATTCTTTGCTCTACTCCAATATTTAAAAAGTGCTCTTAAAATGCAACTATTTTACTATAACTACTATAATTTAGGTTGCAGCTTCCACTTACTTGGGAATATCACTAACTTAATGAAGTTTATTTTGGAACAGCTCTGCACAGGAAAGTATTATTTCAACATTAGGGAATATTTTAACAAGAAATTCTTTAACTTCACTATGAATACTTGAAGAAACAATTCAAAACCTACACAACCCTTTACATAATCTAATTCATCTTCCTCCACGACAACCATTGGTGTTTATTTTCTAAAAATATGTTTAATTACATATTTTAAAGAGAAAATAAGTAAACAAAAAAGAGAAAAAGGGGATAAAAAGTGGAGCATGGAGTATATAGATGGGGGTTTATAACTATCATAGTGTTTTTAATATTTCCCTAGTTGATTATAAATGGGTATTATAGTGTTTTAAAAAGCTATTGATTGCCATAAAGCTCTAAAAAGAATATAAATACAGCAGTAATAGTCAGCACAGTATAGATAATATAATAAATAATAAATTACAATGAATTCTATCCATACATCTAAAAGTCTGTTCTGATTTAAAAACCCAATCAAGCTGTAACAATAAGGACAACCATTATTGTTTCTGAAAACCTATACCACTTGTAGCCACTGAAAACCAACCATATTTGTTATGTTAAATATATGGATGACTTTATTTATTTAAATTTATATAGCTGCCCATCTCACTTATGCGAGTCGGCTCACAAGTTAAAACAGCAAATGAATGAATGAATGGAAAAAGCTTTGGAGAAAGTGAGTAGTACTCACCTTGGTTTCCACTTCAGAGTAATATTTTCCAAATCAAAGTGAAATGAAATTAGAAATATAAAATGTTAATACTGAAATATATAATACAACACATAATACTAAATTTGAAAAACATAATAAAATTCACCCACATAATAATTATAGCTACAAAAAAAAGTTAAGGATTATAGTTTCCTTGAAATTTCTTAACCTGTCCATTCTATTTTTGCAGTAAATCATAATTTTACCTTGGTACTGGAGGAAGAATCCGGGGTGGACGCTGCAATGTATATAAAAATATATAACTCAATATATATTTCTTAAAAAAATTATTTTAGCACATATTCAGCAGTTGTATATAAGAATGTATACATTCTTGTATAAAGTGTGGGCCATTAAACATTTATTAAAACAGGTGCATAGATTTCTGAATGTATTACTGGAGGAACAGCAAAACTATTACTTTTAAATTTCTGCTTCTATATTTCTATTCTAGCAAAGTACAAAAGATAATTCACAATAATCAAAACCAAGCTAGATGCCTTAAAAAAACACAAACATCAATTTTAGAGCACCAGCATTATTTACAACAAAGGCAGTCTTCTAGAAAAGCCTGCCTAATCACAACAATGTTCTTTGCTCCACTGAAATATGCAATGGAATTGAATCAGTGTCTACCCAGGTACCTCACAAGATGCATACATTTTAAAAAGCACTTGAAAATTCCTTTTATTGTTAAGTGAACTGTATCCTCCACACCTGAAAATGATGAAACATTTCTGAAATCAGATATTTCACGGTATAAATGAAACCAAAGAAAACATGAAGCTGGAGACTCAGGCATACTCTTTATCTTACTTTCTTTTAGAAAAACAAATGTGTGACAATTCAAAACAGGACTCACCACTTGCTTCTTCCCCATATCCCTCAAGTGAGACTACATGTGAAGAAAAACAACCAAGTCCTATACCTACAATGACTCCGATTAATTCTGTACTAAAAATAAACTTCCAATACCCAGGATTAGCTGGAAATGAACTTTTGCCCCACCTAGTTTAGGGCTGGAGGTTGTACTCATTAAAGGGCATTATTTTATTATGGCTTGCCCTACAGAAGTAGGTTCTCAATGGCACCTGCTACTCAAACATCTTGTGTCTCTCAAGAGGAAGGCTCTATTATGCTAATCTTAGTGAAAGTTAGGGAACAAGTATGCAAAAATTGACTTTAACTTTTCTATTTCAATTTCTTCTGGTAAAAAAGAGTGTTAATTCTGAAACAAAGTTTCATGGGTGGGGTGGTTTGTCCCGAAATGTAATTCTGTACTACACTGAACTTGTGATCAGATTTATGATAAATGATCTGTTGAATTATCTGATAGTACAAGGGCATTTGAAGCTAAAGGAACTTACACTACTGTAAGGCTCTTATCACTGCTACTCCATATACCTCTATTGCTTTCTTAGCAATTTCAGCTAAGTAGACAGGGAGAGAAATCGAGGCCTAAATTGTATAAACATAAAAATTCCTTTGAGGCAATCTTTTTCACAGTAAATGAGAAAGGGGAAAGTACAAGGGGAACAAGCTGTACTACCAGTCTTAGCGCCCTCATTATCACTCTTCAGAAGAGCAATTGCAAGGATGCCTTCTGAAGCAAGCAGTTTTCCGACTGGCTTCCAGTAAAATTTAGAAGACCCCTAAAAACTCAGGATTCCAAATTAGGAATTGAGGAAATGCTTCACACCCCAATTCTAAGATAGTTCTCCAGCTTCTGGAGAGTGATGGAGGCTTTCTTCTTCCACAGTGATATTACACTGAAGGAAATTGCTGCAATGTCAGGTGCACCCTGAATTCAAGGGTGTTCCTTCAGATTAAATAGGTGCAGGATTAGGTTGCCAGTGACCCAGAGGAAAAACTCAAGGTAGGGTCACTAAAACTGATGGAGAACTGAGGATGCTTTAAGGTGAGGGCAAGTTTTTCCTGGCTCTGTCTTAACAAATCCGAAGTATTTTAAAAACACTGTAAAATGGACTATTGGGGGATTGCTAAAGCATCAAGTATTAACCTTTACGGCCACGTGCGGATTATCCATCGTGGATTTCTTCACCGAATAACGAACGTTTCACAGAGAGTCTACGTGCAGAAAATACCCACAGTCGAGAAAAACAACAAGCGGCCAGTTTTGCAAGCGAAGCATACGATAACGTTTCCAAATACCACCTAAGAATTCACGATGCAGATACTGCCGGGCATTTACTTCGAAAAGGACCTAAACTGGGGCCGTTCTGTGCACAAACAATCCCCCCGTAACATCTTAAAGGGGGGAAAAAAGCCATGAAATTGCCAGTTTAAGAAACCACAAATCTGAGAGATGCTAAAATTACACATTCTGCCAAGCCCGATTTTAACAGAGGTGCATCCTCGGGAACCACCCCGCGAGCATCCTGAGAACAGCACAACCGCGCTAGGACGGGGACTCGGCCGGCAAACAGTTTCCCTTCCTTCGCTCACCGGGCGGACCCCTTCCATCCTGCTCCTGCTCCCGCAGCCCGAGCGACCAAGGCAAACTCCTCACAGCAACCGAAACCGCGCCAGATCTCCCAGACGCTCCTGCTGCAGACGCCGAGGGAAGAGGAGGGGAGCCGGCGGCGCCATTTCCGGGTGGGGAGGCTGAGCTCCTAGTTCCCGCTGCTGCGTCCTGCAAGTTTCCTGTTTTCCGATGATGTTCAGAGCATTGCGGTGGTTGGTCGGCTGCAGAGTAGGCTGGGGATCTACTTGCGAGGAGAAGAAACTGCTCTCCTTTCTCTGGGATTTATATATCGAATTGATGGTCCCAGTCCTTTGCATTCTGGGAGATCACCTAATTTTGTGCAAACTGTCCCCTCTGACAAAGTGAAGCTGTTATAGACCACAAGGTCTTGTCGGTATGCCAGTCACGTGCCTTCATCCTTGTTGTTAAGTTGTGTCCGACCCTTCGTGACCCCATGGACCATAGCACACCAGGCCTTCCTGTCCTCCACTCCACTGTCTCCTGGAGTGTACTCAAATTCGTGTTCATTGCATTGGTGATACTATCTAACCATCTCATCCTCTGCTGTCCCCTTCTCCTTTTACAGTCCTTCCTAGCATCAGGGTCTTTTCTGGTGAGTCCTCTCTTCCCATTAGGTGGCCAGAGTATTTGAGCTTCAGTTTCAGTATCTGTCCTTCCAATGAGCAGTCATGGTTGATTTCCTGTAGGATTGACTGATTTGACCTCCTTGCAGTCCAAGGGACTCTTAAGATTCTTCTCCAGCACTACAGTTCGAAAGCATCAATTCTTTGGTGCTCAGCCTTCCTTGTGGTCCAGCTCTCACAGCCATCAATTACTACTGGGAAGACCATAGCTTTGATTATACAGACCTTTGTTGGCAAGGTGATGTCTCTGCTTTTTAGTATGCTGTCTTGGTTTGCCTAGCTTTCCTCCCAAGGGGCAAGCGTCTTTTAATTTCATGGCTGCAGTTACCGTCTGCGGTGATCTTGGAGCCCAAGAAAATAAAATCTGTCACTGCTTCCATTTCTTCCCCTTCTATTTGCCAGGGAGTGATGGGACCAGATGCCATGACCTTAACTTTTTTAATGTTGAGTTTCAAGCCAGCTTTTGCAGTCTCCTCTTTCACCTTCATCAAGAGGCTCTTTAGTTCCTCTTCACTTTCTTCCGTTAGGGTGGTATCGTTCGCATATCTGAGGTTTTTGATATTTCTCCCAGCAATCTTAATTCTGGCTTGTGATTCATCCAGCCTGGCATTTCTCATGATGTACTCTGCATATAAATTAAATAAGCAGGGTGACAAAATACAGCCTTGTCATGCTCCTTTCCCAATTTTGAACCAATAGGTTGTTCCATGACTGGTTCTAACTGTTGCTTCTTGAACCACATACAGATTTCCTAGGAGACAGGTAAGGTGGTCCGATACTCCCATCTCTTTAAGAATTTGCCACAGTTTGTTGTGATCCACACAATCAAAGGCTTTAGCGTAGTCAATGAAACAGAAGTAGATGTTTTTCTGGAACTCCCTTGCTTTCTCCATGATCCAGCGAATGTTGGCAATTTGATCTCTAGTTCCTCTGCCTCTTCGAAACCCAGCTTGTACTTCTGGTAGTTCTCAGTTCATATATTGCTGAAGCCTAGCTTGTAGGATTTTGAGCATAACCTTGCTAGCATGTGAAATGAGCACAATTGTGCATTAGTTTGAACATTCTTTGGCATTGCCCTTCCTTGGAATTGGAACGTAAACTGACCTTTTCCAATCCTGTGGCCACTGCTGAGTTTTTCAAATTTGTTGGCATATTGAGTGCAGCACTTTAACAGCATCAACTTTTAGGATTTTAAATAGCTCAGCTGGAATACTGTCATCTCTGCTAGCTTTGTTGATAGTAATGCTTCCTAAGGCCCACTTGACTTCACTCTCTAGGATGTCCGGCTCAAGGTCAGTGACCACGCCATCGTGGTTATCAGGGACATTAAGATCTTTCTTGTATAGTTCTTCTGTATATTCCTGCCACCTCTTCTTAATCTCTTCTTCTTCTGTTAGGTCCCTGCCTTTTTTGTCCGTTATCATGCTCATCTTTGCACAAAACGTTCTCTTGATATCTCCAATTTTCTTGAAGAGATCTCTAGTCTTCCCCATTCTATTGTTTTCCTCGATTTCATTGCATTGTTCATCTAAGAAGGCCTTCTTATCTCTCCTTGCTATTTTCTGGAAATCTGCATTCGGTTGGTTATATCTTTCCCTTTCTCCCTTGCTTTTTGATTTCCTTCTTTCCTCAGCTATTTGTAAAGCCTCATCAGACAGCCACTTGGCTTTCTTGCATTTCTTTTTCTTTGGGATAGTTTTAGTTGCTGTCTCCTGTACAATGTTACGAACCTCCGTCCATAGTTCTTTAGGCACTCTGTCTACCAGATCTAGTCCCTTAAATCTATTCATCACCTCCACTGTATATTCATAAGGGATATGATTTAGGTCATACCTGAATGGTCTAGGCCTTCATCCTACTGGACTCTTTATGGAGCTGTGAACACAACTAGCTTTGTCTATAAATACAGTAATATATCGAACTTCAACAAGTTTAGACATAATAAACCTTTTAAAAACTTGTTGGTTTTAGCTAATATTACAGAACTATGGATTTGCTGATGACTTTTATTTAGTACGTCAGCTGCCTGAAGAGCATTGTGTAGGCTTTATAAAGAAACTACAAATACTTTGTTAGGCGAAATATTTGCAGGTTAGGAGTCTCCCCCTTCAGCAAAGGATCGTTACCTGGTCGTGGTGCTGGAGCTTGAGCACCTCAATGATGCCATGAGCTAAACCGTGAAGGGCCACCCAAGACAGGAAGGTCATGACAGAGAGGTCAGACTAAATGCGATCCCTGGGGAAGGTAATGGCAACCCGCCCCAGTATTCTTGCCATGAAAACTAAATGGATCAGTACAACCAGATATATGTCGGTATACCATCGGAAGATGAGACCCCCAGGTCGGAAGATGGTCAAAATGCTACTGGGGAGGAACAGAGGATGAGCTCTACTAGCCCCAGACATGACGACGCAGCTAGCTCAAAGCCGAAAGGACGGCTAGCGGCCGACGGTGCTGGTGGTGAACGGCGAATCCGATGTTCTAAGGATCAACACACCATTGGAACCTGGAATGTAAGATCGATGAGCCAGGGCAAATTGGATGTGGTTATTGGTGAGATGTCAAGATTAAAGATAGACATTTTGGGCGTCAGTGAACTGAAATGGACTGGAATGGGCCACTTCACATCAAATGACCACCAGATCTACTACTGTGGACAAGAGGACCACAGAAGAAATGGAGTAGCCTTCATAATTAATAGTCAAGTGGCTAAAGCAGTGCTTGGATACAATCCAAAAAACGATAGAATGAGCTCAATTCGAATTCAGGGCAAGCCATCTAACATCACAGTGATCCAAATATACGCCCCAACCACAGATGCTGAAGAAGCTGAAGTAGAGCAGTTCTATGAGGATCTGCAGCACCTACTGGACGACACGCCTAAAAGAGACGTTATTTTCATCACGGGAGACTGGAATGCTAAGGTGGGCAGTCAAATGACACCTGGAATTACAGGTAAGTATGGCCTGGGAGAACAAAACGAAGCAGGACATAGGCTGATAGAATTTTGCCAAGTCAACTCACTCTGCATAACAAACACTCTCTTCCAACGTTCAGTCACTTCTGACTCTTCGTGACTTCATGGACCAGCCCACGCCAGAGCCTCCTGTTGGTCAACACCCCCAGCTCCCCCAGGGACGAGTCCGTCACCTCTAGAATATCATCCATCCACCTTGCCCTTGGTCGGCCCCTCTTCCTTTTGCCTTCCACTCTCCCTAGCATCAGCATCTTCTCCAGGGTGTCCTGTCTTCTCATTATGTGGCCAAAGTATTTCAGTTTTGCCTTTAATATCGTTCCCTCAAGTGAGCAGTCTGGCTTTATTTCCTGGAGGATGGACTGGTTTGATCTTCTTGCAGTCCAAGGCACTCTCAGAATTTTCCTCCAACACCACAGTTCAAAAGCATCGATCTTCCTTCTCTCAGCCTTCCTTATGGTCCAGCTCTCGCAGCCATATGTTACTACAGGGAACACCATTGCTTTAACTATGCGGACCTTTGTTGTCAGTGTGATGTCTCTGCTCTTAACTATTTTATCGAGATTTGTCATTGCTCTTCTCCCAAGGATTTTTTCCAGTCTGATGGCCATTCTTGTCTTTTCCAAATTTGCTGGCATATAGCATGCATTACCTTGACAGCATCATCTTGCAAGATTTTGAACAGTTCAGCTGGGATGCCATCGTCTCCTGCTGCCTTGTTATTAGCAATGCTTCTTAAAGATTTCAACCTCACTCTTCAGGATGTCTGGCTCTAGCTCACTGACCACACCGTCAAAGCTATCCCCAATATTGTTATCCTTCCTATACAGGTCTTCTGTATATTCTTGCCACCTTTTCTTGATCTCTTCTTCTTCTGTTAGGTCCTTGCCATCTTTGTTTTTGATCGTACCCATTTTTGCCTGGAATTTACCTCCAATGTTTCTACTTTTCTGGAAGAGGTCTCTTGTCCTTCCTATTCTATTGTCTTCTTCCACTTCCGCACATTGCTTGTTTAAAAATAATTCCTTGTCTCTTCTGGCTAGCCTGTGGAATTTTGCATTTAATTGGGCATCTCTCCCCCTATCACTGTTGCCTTTTGTTTTCCGTCTTTCTTGGGCTACTTCTAGTGTCTCAGCAGACAGCCATTTTGCCTTCTTGGTTTTCTCTTTCTTTGGGATGTATTTTGTTGCCGCCTCCTCAACAATGTTACGAACTTCTGTCCATAGTTCTTCCGGGACCCTATCTACTAAGTCCAGTCCCTTAAATCTATTCTTCACCTCCACTGCATATTCCTTAGGAATATTAGTGAGCTAATATTGTGAGTGTTTGTTATGCAGAGTGAGTTGACTTGGCAAAATTCTATCAGCCTATGTCCTGCTTCGTTTTGTTCTCCCAGGCCATGCTTACCTGTAATTCCAGGTGTCATTTGACTGCCCATCTTAGCATTCCAGTCTCCCGTGATGAAAATAAGGTCTCTTTTAGGCATGTCGTCCAGTAGGTGCTGCAGATCCTCATAGAACTGCTCTACTTCAGCTTCTTCAGCATCTGTGGTTGGGGCGTATATTTGGATCACTGTGATGTTAGATGGCTTGCCCTGAATTCGAATTGAGCTCATTCTATCGTTTTTTGGATTGTATCCAAGCACTGCTTTAGCCACTTGACTATTAATTATGAAGGCTACTCCATTTCTTCTGTGGTCCTCTTGTCCACAGTAGTAGATCTGGTGGTCATTTGATGTGAAGTGGCCCATTCCAGTCCATTTCAGTTCACTGACGCCCAAAATGTCTATCTTTAATCTTGACATCTCACCAGTAACCACATCCAATTTGCCCTGGCTCATAGATCTTACATTCCATGTTCCAATGGTGTGTTGATCCTTAGAACATCGGATTCGCCATTCACCACCAGCACCGTCGACCGCTAACCGTCCTTTCAGCTTTGAGCTAGCTGCGTCATCACGTCTGGGGCTAGTTGAACTCATCCTCTGTTCCTCCCCAGTAGCATTTTGACCATCTTCCGACCTGGGGGTCTCATCTTCCGATGGTATACCGACATATCTCTGGTTGTACTGATCCATTTAGTTTTCATGGCAAGAATACTGGGGTGGGTTGCCATTACCTTCCCCAGGGATTTCACTTAGTCTGTCATGACCTTCCTGTCTTGGGTGGCCCTTCATGGTTTAGCTCATGGCATCATTGAGGTGCTCAAGCTCCAGCACCACGACCAGTTAACGATCCTTTGCTGAAGAATATAATAGTATAAAGGTACTTAATTACCATTCCCCCTATGGCTTTGCTGGCCAGGAATTGTGAAATGCGTAATGCAATAAAATGACAGGGAACTTGAATTAGGACTATTTTATACCATCATATATGTTTATGAAAGTAATAAACCTGGCTTTCAGAATGACAATAACCTGGCTTTCAGAATGACAATCCTTCCAATATGGCTAGCAAGCAATATAAACAATTGCAATTAAAATACAGTAAATTTTACTGGAAAAAAACTTCTAAGAAGATTACAGGCTGGGTAGAAGAGAGGGAGTACAACTGAGCAGACTTAAGTGCTTGTTTACTTTTTATTTATTTTCCATTACTAGTATATTACCAGGATTGACATTTTTAGGCAGTTCATAAAGCTACAAAAATAAAAGCAGTAAAACCATGAAACCACATCATAACACTCATTATAAACCATATAAAATTTAAGATGGCAGGCAAAGAAGTAGATATTAATCCCCAAAGGCTTGTTGAACAGCCATTTTTAACAGCTTTCAAGAAGATAACTAAACCTCCTGATCGATATTTTCTATGTCAGTTTTATTTATACATTGCTTTTAGTTTTGGTGGTTTACTTAAAACTAACAAAACCCAAAAAACAAAATGAAACAAATTACCAAAGCAATATTGACAGTCCATTAAACAATTTATAAGAAATTAAATATGGCTAATATTTTCGTGTTTTGTCAATAAGGGCCACTAAATGGATCTGGAGGAATAAGAACTTTTAGTTTTGTTTAATATTGGTTGTTGTTGCCCTGTTTTGTTAAAGAAAAATAGCCATGTTCTTGTTTAGTTTACTGACAACTACCGTATATCCTAAACTCTTGTACTGTATGGTGTAATAAATCAAGTTTGAAACCCTAATATTAAATTGAATTTGAGAAGTGACATGTTCTCCAAAACCTTCACCCTTCATAATATAGACTTCTTTCCTCTTAATTATTTTGAACTAACACATTTAAAGGACAAGGTACAATAATCTGCACCTCAAGTCTTCTTAAAATGGTGCTTCTTACAGTACTACCAATGATACAGGCTGCTGGGGAAAATTTTAAATGATGTCACAGTAAACATGAGCGCTGCTAGAAGTGTGCTGTTTGCTAACTGGAAGGTTCTGTGAAAGCTAAAAAGAACTCTTTCCTCCACATTTCATTCTTGTTGGAGGACTGTGCTATCAGTCAAAACACAGGTCAAAAATTGCCACAATTCCCTCAACACCTCCTATGCTTAAGAAAGAAGAAATATCCCAAATCCCACATTTTTAAACAATTACATCACCTCTGATCAGACCAGCAGAGAGTCCTTTTCTGGTCCAGAATTACTTAATACATAATGCTGAAAAATGCTACACAAGGATGGCTGCATTTATGACACCGTAAACCATGTATCATGACTTAACAAATCAGTAACCGAGATTTCATGCTGGTTTGTAAATTCTGGCTCCTTGGGGGTATAATGAATCATAACCCTAGTTTAGGACTTGATGAATCTCTCTTCCTTTCCTGCTTTGCTTGCCTGCTTGCGTGAATTGAGAGGGAATTAAATGATATGTGCTCCATGGTTATTCTGTGTTGAGGATGTTCTAAACATTCCCTGGAATGTCCTGGATGGAAAGAAATGAAGGAAATGCTCCCACCATTTCTGCTTAACACCTGGCCTACTCCCAGAATTTGGTGCCCCCTGATTATCCTTGAGGAATATGGCCTGTGTCTTGCAATTACAACCTTTAATAAAATTATTTTTTTTTAAAAAAGGAATATGGCCTATGTCCTAGCTTATGTGACAGGCAAATGCAGCCAATATACTTGCACCTTGTAATAGTTTTTGTTAATCCTCTCCGAATTCTCTTGAAATAAAAATATGTTTATGTCTCCAGCAACCCCACCCTTAGAAACCCAATGAAAATTCCAAAAGATTTATTGCCAGAAAACTAGTGCCCTTTCCAGAAGGCACCATTCCATCCAGAAGGATTGGTGCCTTCTGGAAGAAAAACAGGATCTTCCCCAGAATGCACACATTCCCCAGCTATACTCCCATGAAACGGGCTAGTCCTGAGAGCCTGAGTGTATCCATGTCGCTGGAACCCACTGAGGCTCATCCTGGGCTTGGTGCACAGCAGAGAGTAACTGCAGGCAGGCTTCCTGTAAATTGTCATTCACAATCACTTGATCAAAGAATTGTCCGAACTGAGTTTCCATTTTTTTAGCTGACTCTTCCATTTCCTGCAGATCTTCTTCCTGGAGGGAGATCACAGTAAATAATGAGCTGACGTGGTTGTACCTGCTGCTTCGTTGCTCCAACTTACTTCTGGAATGCCTATACAATATATGGGTCATGTTAAAGGTAGGGATTGGTGGCTTCTATAGCCTTTTTTCCCTCCCCTCCCACTGAATGTCACCAGCTACTGTAGTAGAAAACATTCATCTAACAACGGCAACTGGGATTGCCACAACTGCCGTTGTAAGCTGGCACAGTCACATGATGTCCCGCTTTATGACTTAGTCACTTAGCAGCGGAGATGTCAGTCCCAATTACCATCATTAAGCGAGGACTACTGTAGATATTGGGGTAATCTACCTTCCTGAGGGTCACCTTACTGGACCAATGGTTGGTGAAGCATGTCAGATTTGATACAAAACTATCAGGGTAAGAGAAAACATGATTTCACTTGGGTATTGCTAAAGATGACTTAGGCTTTCTCAGACAGGCTGGAGATCAGATGAAGGCAACATCATGAGGACATAGCAAAGAAAATGGTTTCTGGGGCATAATTACTGTATGCTGCACTTAGATGCAAGTGAGAAAGGCTCATATGCTGGATTTGATACATTATACAAAATCAGGTCAACACGTGTTAAAATTAGTGCATTATTCTCCTGAATTCATTAATACTTGTCAAAGTGATAACATAAGTCAATGTTTTATATTTATGTTTTGTATTTTTTTTATCCTGCCTTTATTTTTTTTTATAAATAGCTCAATTGCTTCCTTTTTATAACACTGAAATGACAATATTTTCACCCAGAAAGCATGATCAGAGTGGTGAGTATGGCTAACATAAAGCCATGCAAATCTGATTGCTAATTTCCTCCTCCCAAATCTCACCTTAAATTTCATGTTCACATAATAGTCTGTGATTATCCTAGCATTTTTCCGAGTCTGCTTCATGCACTTCACGCTTGATGGTTTAATAAATATAATATAGGGTTTCAGTTCATGAGTACGAACAAACTGAATACTCTGCAAGATAAAAAAACAAAATCATACAAACTATACTTATCCTGCTGGTTTTTGTGTTAAAAACAAAAAACACTGATTAAAAGATAACAGCTATAATTCAGAAATAGATAGTTTAGTGTATTAACTTAATAGGACTGGTTTTAGAATTTATAATAATTCAAGAATATCTGTGACAAAAATTGTCTGAACAGTGATAATTTCTGGTCCATACTTTGTTCAGAAACTATTAATTACAATTATATTACAATCATTATCTTTAACACATTAAAAACTTTAAATGAATATTATTTCTATTCCTGATATATTTGACAGTATATATTTATGTACCCCAATCACCTTACTGTACAGTTTTTAGCTTACTAAAATATACAGTCATAGGCCAAATATACAGAAGTAAAAAAAAATACATTACACTGCATCCAATTAAAAAAGAAAAAAAAATGATTAATGTCTGCACAAAATACATCTAGAAAAACAATCAGGTCCAAAAATTTCTGATGGACATAGTGATGCTACAGAATTTGGCTACAGTTCTGGAGACTTCCTAATCATGGTCATTTAGTAGATAGCGCATGACTGTCCTATGAAAGCAGTCTGAATAGTTTGTAGTTAGAGAGGAGTTTAACTCTGCCCTCCAAAAGTGGTAGGGCATTTCAGAAGCACACATATTACTGTCTCAGTCTGAGCAGATACACAAATGTTCTTGGTAAGGGATACCATTGTATCTGCCCAACAGTATAACTGAGTGGAGAGCATCCAAATATGCCGATGTGAAGGCCCTTCTGGGAGATGGGGCTAATAAATGGTACCGGTATTGGGGAATTGTAAAAGGTGAGTGCATGAGCTCATTGTAGCAGACAGGAGAAGTGTTGGTTCTGCCTCTTTGTAAATTAAGATCTAAAATTCTCTGCTTGAGCAATCTCCAGGCTTCATCCAAGCCTAACATGAATAACAGACTGACAGGTGAACCCACAGTCAGCCAGACTATCCGTTATTTGTTTCTTCCAAGAAGACTATTTGGGCTAGTGATTCACCTCTCCAAATTTGTTTAAGCCAATGGTAGAGTCATAATTGAGCCTCAACTGAGATAAAACCAAGTTCTAGCCAGAGAAGCATGTTAGCAACAATATAGGGAATTTGGAGTAAGAATCTCACAAATTTAGACTGTACAGCTTCTAAGGCACAGATAATCTTACAAATGCAACATTGTGTACCATACAACAAAACGCTTGGCACTTTGACTTTAAAAAGTTTAATTGCTGCAGGCATATAGTTGTTACCCTTATGGGTTGAATATCTAATGAACGCAGTAGACGCTGTTTGGGCTTGCAAAGCAAGGTTTGAAGAGTGAAGCTTCCAAGAAGAAATTGGCTGAAAATAGATGCTCAGATATTTGAAAGCCTTGACCTGCTCAAGAGCCGGTTTGGTCTAGTGGTTAAGGCAACAGGCTAGAAACCAGGAGACTGAGAGTTCTAGTCCCGCCTTAGGCATGAGAGACAGCTGAGTGACTTTGGGCCAGTCGCACATTCTCAGCCCAACTCACCTCACAGGGTTGTTGTTGTGGGGAAAATAGGAGGAGGGAGTAGTAGGCATGTTCGTGGCCTTGAGTTATTTATAAAATAATAAAGGTGGGATAGAAAATAAATAAATTTGGTAATTATTGATCTTCCAGATGTGGGGGTGGTTAGTGCACTGCTTGGTGCCAATTGCCTTATTTGAAGAACACTGAAGAAATGTTATTTGAATGTATTCATTTATTTCCTATAGTGTTCAAGAGAGAGCCAGTTTGGTATAGTGGTTAAAGTACCAGGAGGCTGTGAGTTCTAATCCCGCCTTAGGTACAAAGCCAACTGGATAACTTTGGGCCAGTCCTTATCTCTCATCCCTAAGAAGAAGGCACTTCGGAAAATTGCCAAGGAAACTGCAGGGGCTTGCCCAAGCAATTGCCAGGAGTCAGTGCTGACTTGAAGGCACCAAGAAACAAAAAGCATTCAAGGGCAGACTCAAGATTGGTCCCTTGAACCTTCAACATTATGGGTTCTCCGCCACTCACATGAGGCTCTAAATCTACTATGCAGATCTTCCCTTCATCAAGCACCGCATGTACTGCATCAATACTTGTCCCGTAGAGATGTCCCTTGTACTCTCCATACTCCAACATTCTGCAGATGTGGTAAGTAGACAGGGAGATGAGCATATCTCAGACCAAGGACTGTAAAACAGGCTACGTATTGAATATCTTTTCTTATAATGCCAAGAGAAAGCATGCACTGCAGTTCAAGCAGAATGTGAAGGGCCAGCAGTCCCATTTAGATATTTAGGGAGGCAGGAACTATTATTTAAACATGAAGGAAAGGATTACAACCTTTCTCTCTTCTCCAAACTTTCTTTACTGCTGTACACTCCTTTATTTTTACTTAGGGGTTGTGAACTTTTCTTCTTTTGAAAGCCTCATTATTTGGGGGGAAATGTATTGAGTGGAGGGGGACTGGTGCCAGAGATGGGAGGCTTTTTACTCTTTCTGCTGCATTAACTATCTGTGTCTCATCTGGACTGCCAGATAAGACACATATTTGCTTGAATAAGGCTTTAGAAATTACTCTGATGGCCATAGGTTGCCTCACTCTGCTTTAAGAGTTGGACTGAGGGAAAATTGCTTAATTTCATTTGTTTTGTTTGTTTATAAAGTGGGATTTTATTATATGCATTTAAAATAGAAGAAATAGAACCTCTCCCATATTTTCTGGGTGCTTAAATACATAGAACTGCTGAGCAAAGGTCTCCCTGGGGACTCTGTAAATGTGAATACAAGTGGTGTTTTAATTTCTACACTGAAGACCTAATGGAAGTTGGGTTAAAGGTAAAAAGGATGGATTGGGGCACATAATTTACACATCACAGGAGGCCCCTCAGAGCTAGGATGTATCTCCCAAATATCCCTCCCAAAGCTTGGAATACTGACAGCCTCTCTTATCTCTTGTTTCTGACCATCACTTCCACCCCAAGTTTCCTCACAACGCTTTCCCACTCTTGCCTGGTCAGCTCAACAGAGTAGACCAGAACTAAGAAGCCAATGTCATACAGGTCAGGACTACTGTTACTGTAACAGAATCTTGCACATCGCAATGTGCTTCCCTCTCCCTCCCTTTACTCTGTACGAACTAGGTTTTCTCACATTATTTTCTTGCCCTGGGCAAAAGCCCCCCTTGTCTGATGGTTGCCTTGGGTGTGGCTCTTCTTTCTGTCCTTCAAGGCCACTCGCTATGCCCTCTGCATGCCTTCGGTCACAGAGTTTCAGTTACGGCCATGCCCGAATATCTGAGTAGGTCTCCAAACCAGCTGTGGCTTCATGCATACCTATTCCACCCTGTGCCTTCTTCCTTCTTTGCTTCAGCCCTCCCATGCCCTTAATTGAAGTCAGTGCTGACACTTTTTTCCTACCTCCCTTCTTTCTTGCAGCAACATATACATTGTGTGCATACATGTGGGTGTGAGAGGTGGAAGATAACAGCTCTGTCTCTTCAACCCTCTTCTCCATCCACTGCACCTTATACTAGTTTTGCTTGCTTTTTTAAAAAATCAAGTCCCACATATAATGCAGATTGGAGGTTTCTTTAATGACTGGCTGAAGGGGAGGAGCATGCAAATCACTGTGTTTTCAACAAGGTGAGATAAGGAGTAGACTTGACAACTCCTTCCCACTGATCCCAGTGCAAATTCCTGGTTTTCTATTGTGAGGCACTAAAAACATAAAAGGGTCGGGGGGCGGGGAATTTATTGGTTTAGGGAAGAGACTGGATTATTTAAAGGTTCCTTTCCAGCCATGCTGAGAGTTTCAACTCCAAACAGGAAGGTTGTTTTCAAATCCCTGGCATGTTCACTGCATATTTGAAGGGTCACATTTCCCTTTCTCATTACATGTTTACCACAGCGAATACTAGTACAACGTTAATATACCAAGATGCCAAGTATGACCCTCTTATTTGTCAAATAGGAAAATGGTGGCAGAAATAAATCTTTAACTATGCTGACTGGCTGTCCTGGTGTCTGGGCACAGAATTTTGAAACTTGATGAAAGAAGAACGATGTGAATCTAAGAACCGATTACCTGTTATTGTATACCATATTTTCAAATGTTTCCTTTGGTACATAGTGATATTCTCGACCATTCTCTTCATAGCTCTTTTGAGCACGGGTCGTATCTGTTTTTAAAAAGGACAAATTTTGACTATTGCAATATATTTAAATAGTTACTGGCAGACTTTTAGTGTATAGCTAAGTACTTAATACTATACTGGGCTGCTTACTTGGGATATACATACATAGGTAAAACAAACACCTTTCCAGGGGGTCCTCTTTTTGTAACATCCAGATACATTAACCCTGCTGTGCATTATTGAGAAAGCTGCCCCCCGAAAATGAGAGGATTACTCCAGGCATGACTACAAAGGAAAACATGTACACCCTAACATTCTTTCATGCTCTGTTCCTGCTAAGCTAACTTATTTCAAAAGAGTGGAAAGGCCCATTCACATTTTAAATTATGAGTTGGTGCCAGATCAGTGATCACATATGTCCTGTTTTAAATACAAGAAAGTGAACATGTTGTTGGGCCAGTGACTGATTCCATTATTAATACTGTATCATTTCAACTGATTGCACAAACTGATTCGGAAGGTTTCTGAATTCTACATGTTACAGAGTCTTCTGTTTTTTCACATGTGGCACATGTACTCAGCTTTTTTGGACAATCAAAGTAGAGCATGTAAAGGAACAATTTTAAAGAAAGATATACTGATTGAATTTGCTTCCCATTCTGAATGCCTAATGAGAAGTGAGTACATGGTCCTATTGAAGAATTGAAAGTACCAGTGGGGAAAACTGCAAGCTTACTTTTTATTTAGGTGGCAATCATCACTATCTAAACCTATAGTGAGAAAAGCTTTGACTTTAGGGTGTATTAAGAAACTTCTTTCCCACAAAAATCTTAAACTGATTTAAAATGGTTGGAGGTATTGAGAACAATGCCATCTGAAAGTGTCCTTAGGTCTCCAGATCTGTCATAAAATGAAAGATACACTATTCTGAATCCTCTCTTAATTTGGGGAAAAGTCAGTGGTAACTATGAATAATGGAAGGCTGATATGCAGACCAGAATTAGTGAAATTCTGATGTTCCCTTCCATTGGTATGATTTAAGATTTAAAATATCACATACGTGGCACTGCATTTTGAAACAGGTGAGGATTTATACCAATAAGTTGTCTCCGTAGTTCATTCACTCCAACACCCGAAGGACCTAAGTATTTAATGAAAGAAACAGTTAAGCACTGAATGGAAATTCTATACCACCTAATATTAAATGTTATTGCATTACATACTACAGGATAGTATGTTTCTTTGACATTTTCCATAGAAGAAACATAAAACAAGGAATACAAATCAAAGTTTTCTCACTGAATTTTGAGGACCCAGTCCTACAAAGATGCAAGTTACTTACATATTTTTTAAACTATTGTACTATGACAAGATTATTTTCTCTTGAATTAATGCAAGTTTTCTCTCTTTTATGCATTATGTTCTGGCCACAGTAATCACTTTTTTAAAAAAACAAGGAGCAGTTTAATCGTCACAACTTACCTATTAGTACAATTAATCTGTTTCGATCACCAGGGTGCCTTTGATATCTCACCACCTCCTCATAAGGTGCCGCAACAGCACTGCAGCAACCGTTGAGACAATGTACATAACATGCCAGGTGACTGTTGTTGGATTTCCTACGACACAGACGCATACTTTTCCGGAACCCAGCTGAAAAAGGTAGATCTTTAAAAACTGATCCCTGAACCATATAGTTGGGGCATTTCAGATATTTCCTTCCAATGTGCATTCCATGTTTTTGAATTTCTGATCCTCCCTAAGATCCCATTATTTCCCTCACACCCTGCACAGGCCACCAAAGTTTGGAGGCTGATGACTGACTTTGGTTAAAAGCGAAGAAACAGATTCTCTGGAAGATACAAGGGATACCATGTCTGCTACTTAGGGGCATTAAGTAGAATAAGTTGGTTGCAGATTCAGGCAGCAGATTTTTGGTGCTATGAAGGGGTCAAAAAAGATTACATATTAAAGATTTTCATTGTTGGGAAGAAGTCAGATATACTTGGGAGTTGCTGTTTTGCCACTGATTGGGTCTTCCTGAACTAACCTTTCTGCAGGGGAAGGTTTACGCAGGATCATTCAGTCATGGAAGTTCCCACTTGCCTTGTTGTAAGTTGCTGGATTTTGTTGCTTATTTCAACAAATGTGATAGAATTCAAATTCTATGAGAGCACAAAATCCCAACCTCATTCTTCTTCTTCTTCTTAGCATTCTTCCCGCGCTATGGCAGGGTCCCAAAATCCCAAACTCATTAAAACTGCATATTAGTGTTAACAAGTTGGCTCTTGGTAAGCACCAGATGATCCAGATAAGAAGCTTTACTAGTGTGGAAAAGCCTAATTTCAGTTCTGTGTTAGCACCAAGTGACTCAACATTAGGATAGCTCCATGGGGGAAGGGCAGCAGAAGTTTACCATTTCAGTGAGGTCAAGGCCACAGTTCAAACAATTGTCCATAAATCTGTCTAAACTACTTCGTTCAGTGAATCTGACCCTCATCCTCAGCCATTCATTTGGATATTCTTTCTATTGCCTGATTTTTTTTTCCCCCTAAAACATCAACCTGCTGTCCTTCTTTTCTCCTTTTTGTTCTGGAGCAACAGAAATATGCAACACAAGCAAGGGACTTTTGTTACATCTGTCTGTGACTATTACCAACTGCTTTACCTCACAAGGAATGCCTTACCTTTGGATCATTTGATGCTTACTAAAAGATTGAAGTTCTAAAGTGAGATGCGTATTTTTTTCAAGTTTAATTCCTGTGATTTTTCAGAGTGCCACTACATTTATCTAAGTAAGATCAAGCAATAAACTTAGTGTGGTTTTGAATGGTTCTAACTTGACAGTTTTCACATCTCCACTGTATTTATTTTGGAAAGTAACCTGTAATAAAATTCTCTTGACTGTTATCAATGGCTCCACATGAACTCATATGTCTTTCTAACTTAACTGTTAGTCACAAGCTTCTAAAAGTGGGGAAAAATTTATCCTTTTTATTCATAGGAAGGAGTTGTGAGGTGGTGTCAGGGAAAGGATATACAGGACTTCAAAAGAGTACCTAAATTTGGCTTCTTTCAAGCCTGCAGAGCAATAGCAAAGTGGAAGTAAGTAAAGGAATACTTAGGAACAAAGCTTCGATACACACAACTTAATAGCCCAGTGATCCTGAACACTGATTCTTCAGTCTCAGAACTAGCTACGTACTAATGAAGATCGGCTGACCGGATCCAATAAATTCTTCCTCTTCTGAAATGGGAGATAAAGATACAAAATAGAGAGTAAGAACTGTAGCAATGTCCTTATTCTTTCATATACAAGAAATATAATTTTAATTTGTACTAATATCATCAAAAGGAAAGACCAATTTACTAACCCAGCATTCAAAACAGGCCTTTAAAAAAAACATGAGCAGCAGAGGTCTTTCAACAATAAATGTTAAGCATTTGATTTTTAAAATATTGTCAAGTTATTCTGTGATGTCAAATTAAGACACCACCCTCTTTTGATTCTAGTTTAGGTTTGTTATTCGTGGTGAATAATAGTTTTCTAAAGTATACATTGGATCAATCTATATAGAACATGGTATGTGGGATCCATTTGCAGTAAGCACATCTATAAAATTAGTTTACTGATTGTAGGTTCAAAGACTAAAGGTGGCAGTTGAATTTGGAGAGGAAGCGGGAGAAAAGGCGGTAAAGTATGACCCTTCTGAGCTTCCAAAGCCATAAAAGTGCTGATTCCATAATGGATGATACTGCCTGTTGGCTCACTAGTATTCAACCTGTGTAATTTGCTATCATAGAGCTTTCTTTATTAATATTCTTTCCCCATAGGGATCCAAACTCTGTATGTTTCCCTGGATGAAAGCCACAAATGACCTGGAGGAGAGCAGGCGTGCCCAGCAAGTTCATTAATCACATGATTCCTGCCTTTTCTGGGCAGTGGAGAGATTTAATCCATTACAGGTAGTCCTCGTTTAGCACCCACAACTGGGCCCAGCAACTTGGTCATTAAACAAAGCTGTTGTTAAGTGAAACCATGACTGTGCTTATGATCTTTCCTCAGCTTTCCTTTGCTTTACAGACCTGTGAAGGTCATCAATGTGAGGACTGGTAGTAAACTTACTTTTTCATCACCATTGTAACTGCAAATGGTCACTGTATGAGGCAGTCACTAAGCAAGGACTACCTGTATTTGATTTCTTTGCACAACAAACAGCAAGCAACACTAGCTGGGAAGGCTGCTTTAACTTCATATCAAATATGCCGAAGTGGAAGGACATTAACACACTGTAAGTGTTTCCATCCTAATGTCTTCACTCTGTAATTAATGAATATAGCAAGAAATCTTCTTGATATATCAAAAGAAGTAAGTGTAGCATCTCATCTTATACAAAGAACACTACATTCAGGATAGTTGGTTAATTCATAAATGATCAAATAGGGTTTCAACGCCAAACATGTCTTAACATCCATCCTATAGAGTAAGTCAACTGCATATATTTATCTGTCCTTGCTAGGAGAAGCACATTGATTAGTCAGTATACACAAGCCCCCAATACTTTTAGTAGGATGTAATGATTAATGACCTACTTTTTCATGAAGTGATTAGTTACCTATAATTTGAAGTCTAGAAGATAAAGAAATAAATTACCTTCTTTAAGTTCCTCTGGTATGTTGCATAAAATGGAAGGATAAGAAAGCTCAGATTAAAAGAGTTCAAATCCACTCATGGTATGACTGAAATGCATCACTTCAATCTGCCTGAACAATCTGTAGGAAAAAACCCTCAAAAGATGCTTCACAATAAAAAGCAGCTGCTTTTTAAAGGATTTCTTAGGAAAGGTAGCATAATACTGTTGATATTTGCAACTATTTTTAATTTCTCAATGTGCAGACAGATATGCCTCTGGTCTGTACTATTTTTGATTTTAAGATGCAAATTTACCCTGGTAGGGAAGCATCAAAATGGATCCTCCTTCATCATCAAGAATAATAAAGTAGATTAGTCATTCAATTATGTTTATGCAATGTAATCTCATTAGCTTCCAGCTGTCTTTTCCGTCTCTTGCATAGCTCTACAATTTTCACTGTAATTCAAGTTTGAATGATTGCTTGGGGAAAAAGAAGCCAATTTGTTTCACATTTGCTAGACTTGGTAATAAAAATACCCAGACTGGCTCAGGAAAGATCTGTCATAAACACACACACAGACATAAGGCATAAAAATGGAACATTTATTTAATCCCTATATTACATAATTCTGAGATTCTTACAATTAGCAAAGAACATTGCAGGAACTTACCAGACTCAAAGGTCTCTTCATCTTTCAAAGTCACCCAGGGAGCAAAAATAGCAAATGAATTTCATTTCAGTGCTACCTTTGTCAAAAACAATTACAACCTAAGACATCGGAAAGGATTTCCCATCAACACAGGAATAGGAAGATGCAGTCAGATGCTTATTTCCTCTTCTAATCTCTGTTTGTAAAACCAAATTATACATCCATAGGGCAGATCCATGACTGGTGTTTACTTAAAAGCACTTGGGTTCCAAACTGGACGATGGCAGAGGCATTAGGGAGGAGGGGAGACTTAATCCACTTCCCTCGCATATCTTATCTCAGCTTGAACTGCATTCTGCAGACGGTGATAGATCTTGTTGGGGTCAACAGTATGACATAGGCTTTGGTTATTGCTTGTTATTGCAACATGAAAAATAGAAGGACTGCATTTACAAAAATGGCCTTTTTATTAGCTCAAGAGCATTCCTTGTGCAACTCTAACAAAAGTGAATCAAAAGTACAATGAATAAATCCAAAAACAAAGCAATAAAACTGTTCCAAGTTACAGAAGTGAAAATCATAAAACAGGATCATGACAAAAAAGCCAGAGGAGAAGCCGCAGAACATGGCAGCATGAGTTAAGTCAGCACGGCAAATTGGTAGGGAGCTCTCTAAATTCAGCACCAACTGTGTCTAAGGAAGGAGCTGCATCATCGGGCTACACAAATGCAGCTTTCTACATAGATGGTTCTCTTTAGCTGAAGCAGCAGTTGGTGTGACTAGAGTTATAGCTCTCTCAACATACACACTCTGTAAATATTCTGCATACCTACTAGAGGTCATTTTGTTCAACTCCACTTATGAATGGGTCTTCTTTTTCATCTCCACGTTACATATACTGGGATTTTGAAACTGCACTAATGAAAGGCACAACTCCCATGCATCAAAACTAGAAATGATTACCTGTTTCTACACACTTCTCATCAATCTGCATGTCACCTTCTCCTAGGTTGCAGACGAGGGAAAGGAAAACATGTGTCAGACTCTCCAAATTTTCAGAGCTCTCATACAAAGATAAAAACAATAACTTATCTACCCCATAGTCATTTTTTATCATACTTCTCTACTATCACATATGGTACCATGATGTACAACATTGTATAACGACTTTCTTTTTACTAAAGCAAAGATTATTCTGGTGGCCATCAGCTGGAATGTAAGTGGAAGAATTTTTGGATGGAACAGATCAGGACCAAAAAGAGGCTCATCTGAATGCCCGTTTGAAGTCTCCAACACTGAAAGGGGCAAAACAGACTGACTTCTCTGCCTTTGTTGCAGCCACACAGAAAAGGCCATCGTTGCTTTTCTGCACTTTCACCAAGATGTTGAAGGAAGATCCGGAACAGCTTATTGATTAAACGAGCCAGGATGGGGTTAGTCCCACGGTGAACGAAGGTGATCGGTGCCTCCTTGCAGTTGGGATTCGTTTCCTCTGAGGTAACTGTAAAACCTCTTTCAGGCTCTACAATCTTAAGTCAGTCTCCACTTTCCCATTTCTAGAAAAAGTGAGTGATCTTGTCCTCTGTCCCCGTGATCTGTTTCAGTGGAAGCACCGGAGCAGCTGGGTGGACAGAACGGTGCAGGAGGCGGAGAGCAAGAGGGAATCTTGTTGCCCGAGATTTCCAACTCAATATTGCTAAATGCGGTCCTGTCAGTGAATAGAAAAGCCACTGAGGGGAGAACAATGAGGACCGCTTTACCTGCTTGGTTGCGTCATTTCACAGACAATATTGTCCAAGGGTGGTGGTGAAAAGACACTTTCACACCGTTGCGTGTGTGCATATGTATCTGTGTATCTGTGTGCACACACACATAGATAGTCCTGGCTTATCGGCCGCAATTGGGACCAGCAACTCCATCGCTAAGTGACCTGGTTGTTAAGTGACTGCAACAGGCATATGACCTCACTTCTGTCACAAGTCACCACTGGTTGTTAAGTGAGATCTCACTTGACCGCAACTTGCGATTTTACTGCCGGCTTCTTCACTGCTTGTTGGAAGCCGGCTGTGAAGTGTGCAAATGGCGACCACATGACCACAGGACACTGTGACAGTCATAAGTGTGCAGACTGGTTGTAAAGTTTTTTTTCAATGCTGTCGTAACTTTGAACAGTCGCTAAATGGAGTCATTAAGCAAGGACTACCTGTATATGGAGGACAGGTCAATTTGCTGTTGAAGGGGCTAGAGAAAATAATTATGGTCATTTGTTTTGTTTTCTGTAAATAGTACTTCTAAAGGTGCTTGATTAAACATTTAATTCCATGCTGGATATGTGTTTGTGGACTTCTATGAAATTGTGTCTGTGTGTCTGTAAAATTATTATTAGAATCAACATTTCAGTGTTAAAATATGCATTCTTACCAGTTTCAAAGAAGTTTTAAGACACTAAAAAGCACTTAATGCACAGAGAGCAAGGTTACTTAATTTGTACATATATTAATGAAATAAAGGTACAGGTATACACAGACACACACACACACACCATACACTAAAATGGATTACAGACAGGGAGAAGCTAACTAGGATATGGTACAACAGGGGCTTAGCAGAAAATAGATTGGGATCAACTGGTAAACTGGGGACATTGTAGGAAGAGAGCTGTGTTAGTTTAGGGTAACAAAAAATCAGGAGGAGTCTGGTAGCATATTTTCTGACTAACACATTTCATTAAAAGGCATAAGCATTACCTTCTAAGTTAATGTATTTTAAGGCTCTGTTAAAAGCCAAAGTGGAATCTGTTAGTCTGAAATCTCTCCATATCTGCTATAGAAGCATTTTTAAGAACATACTTTGAAAAAAAAAATCCCTGTCATAGAATTCAGGGTGATGAAAAGAATGGAAAAAGACAACTTTCTCTTTTTGAATTATGCTTAATTCTTTTGAAATCATCTAGTTGCCACTGTATTACACCATTTAGGCAGCAAAGAAGGAACGTCTGGTATAGAATATTCCTCCAAGTGGTATAATAGGAGGAGGAAGGAGTATTAGGTAGGTTCACCGCCTTAAGTTATTTATACAAATAATAAAGGTGGGATAGAAAATAAATAAAGTAAAAAATAAATAAATATTTGAAGAGAGAACCATTCAATTATGAGACGAATTCCATCCCTGCCTTCTCATAGTACTCTGAATAGTATATCTCAGAGAGAAATATACAGTCTTAGGGCTGGTCTGGAGAGTTTAGCTAATGAGATATTTATTTATTTATTTATTTACTTTCTATCCCGCCTTTATCATTTTTATAAACAACTCAAGGCGGGGAACATACCTATTACGCCTTATATAGAGAAGTTTATGGAACCCAATTAGCAGTACTTACCTTCTTCCACAGTATTCACTATTCATGGCAAGTTCATAAAAAAAGAAAAGAAAAAATATATATACCATCAGGGACATGAATGAACAATTCTGTGCCTAAGTAAAAGGCACAGAGATTATACTGATAAAGTTTATATCTTTTTTAAATAGTGCATAGCAAATGATATCCCAATTGTTCTCCCTTGTGATTAAGACTATAGTCTTAGGTAATCCTGCTCCTAGACTGACAGGTTTGTTGACAGTTTTGGAATTCAAACTATAGCATTTTTGGTCCTAAATCTATAGTTGTCTAATTTGTGCTTTATAGAAATCATAGAGTTAGGGAATAATATTAATTACAGAAACAGTCCCATGCATACCTCATCATCAGGAATTTATTATACTCACAGATTGTTGACTTGAGGCAAGTGTGGGGATGGAAGGGCTGAGACCACCAGAATTCTCTTTGTTTCCTAGACAGAAGAAGGGGACGTTTTCTAACATTACAGTATTAGAAAAATATTTCAATAGAGACTGGCTAGATTAGGGATTCCTATGGTCTTATGGTGAATTTCATGGCTGGAAAGGAATTCAAAACCAAATTTCCCCAAGTCTTACTTGTATACTCTTAGCCAGGATGACTTTCACCTGTTGCTACCCAAGCCACATCCTCATCTGGCTCCAGAAGTGGACACGTACCTTAGAGGAGAAATTCTGTCTTGGAGAAAGGAAGACTGACTCAGCTGGCTGAGTGCAGAGCCAGATATTATCATTCCCCCTTTCTTCCTCCTCCTCCTCCTCCTCCTCCTCCTCCTCCTCCTCCTCCTCCTCCTCCTCTTCTTCTTCTTCTTCCTCTTCTTCCTCTTCTTCCTCTTCTTCTTCCTCTTCCTCTTCCTCCTCTTCTTCTTCTTCTTCATCATCCCAAGATTAATCGAGTTCATGCAGAGAGGACTGTAATGCCTCTTTCAGCAAAGCTCTCTTTTAGTGAGATCTCCTGTATTCCTCTACATCCTAACCAGTGCTGGCTCAAGAGTATATGCTACCTCTGGGGCACATTGATTGATGGTGCCACCTCCTGCTGATGCAAAGATTTGCATTTTTACAATGATTTGGAAGGAGGGGTAGTATTGGCACCCCCTAAACTTTGGCACCCTAAGCCTGTGCCTACTTGCTTTAGCCTAAAGTTAGTCCTGATTCCAACAGGTGCCTTCCCAATGGCAGCACCTGCCCTGTGCAGCAGCATCCACCTGGAGATTTGGATGGCCTCAACCTTGCTAGCCTTTCACAAGGCATTGAAATCGTGGCTGTTTCCCCAGGTATTTGGGTCAGGTGGTAGATGAGCTCTGCTACTATTGATGGTGAGTAGGGTCAACTGTTTATCCTTGGGTGCTGGGGGCTATGTTTGGTGGGTTTGTCTGTTTTAATCCTTAAGCTGCCCAGAGTCATTTGTGTGAGATGGCAGCTATATAAATCATACATACATACATGCATACATACATACATACATACATACCTATCTATATGTCTCACTCGCACACTCACTCAGACTGAAGAAAACAGGAGAAAAAAAAAGTCTCTTAGGAGGATTTGACCTTTGTGGTACAGAGTCTAATTCTGTCCAGCCTATTGAAGCCTTCCAGTGGGCAAAGACCATCAACCATGCTCTGCACAGGTGCTGGTTGCCTGAGGATAAGGAAGTTGACTCCACATAGTGAAGTCACATCAGGTTTCATTTACACATTATCAACCACTGCAGGATGTTATTCCAAAGCACAGAGATACAGGAACCATCCTTATGGAGCAGCTACCTTTCTTGCATGGCAAGATGGGAAGGCTGGCTGAGAGGGAATTATAGATGGGAAGAAGAGGACCACTACTGCAAATGGGTTTTAGAATTTGCCCATAGCCATGTAAGAGGTGTTGATTGTTATTTAGTTAATTTAGTGAGATCACCTATTTCCATCCTTTTCTGCCATGGGGAAAGAGATACACTTTCCATTTTTATTCAGCAATGTATTATTTTATGTAGAAAACTTGCTTATAATTTTGGTTTATTTTAACTGCTTCAGATGCCAGTACTGCTTTTCTGTATGCTAATAAGAGCATCTTATACCAGTTGATTCCCAACATGTCACCCTTTAGCATAACTAACGACATCCTGATTTTCCATACCTCTTCAGAAGGTGGTTGGAAGGGATGAGTCCGGCACAGGCTTTGAGGTTGGAGACTTTCCTTGCCTGCCACCAGAGGACATCCTTTTGGTCTACAATCTGAAGAATCTCTCCCTTTTTAAATGGCAATCCTGCATCAGCACATGGAATGACAGGGTCCTGAAGTGGGCAGTAATCCCCCATTGCTCGCACATAGAACTGGAAGGACAGCATAGAAGGTTTCTTTTTATAACAGGGAGATGCATTCCATTAGTCGTGCAACTCTCAGCACGAAGACAAGGAAATAAATTTGTAAAAGTTTAATAATTGCAAACAATAAAAGGTCAGCTTCAAAAAGCCAAGACACCACTACAGTCAAAGCACAACGATAGATATTAGCTCGTAAATAGTAATGAGAGCATAAAACTATCTTGGAGGCCCATGGGCTGGCTAAGCAAGAAGCTGTTTGCACAGTAAAGAGAAGCCATCAATCTGCAAGCAAGGCAAATTTTTCTGGGGACAGTTTTGGCTGGGCAGTGATGGAAGACTATTTTTTCTGTTCTTATTCCTGTCTAACCCAACTCAACAGTTGGTGGAGTGCTTCACATTGGTCCTTCAAGGTACTTGTGAATTATTACTAGCTGTTGTGGAATCTTGCTCATGGCATCTTACTGATCACTGTGGAAATAAAGAAGATCTTTGGTTTGATCCAACAGACGGAAGGAATGATTAAAACCAAAACTTCTTCTCTGCATCAAGAAAGTTAATGCTAACTAAATGCTGACTCTGAGGGATTCCTGTATTAACCATCTGAAGCAAAGAAAATGTATCTATGCATTGCATCTTACTGTTGTTTGATTGCTGACGATTCGATCAGAAGCTGGAATCAGCTTGAACATGATGGTGCCCTGGGACAGAGCCTACAGGAATTCAGAAAAACAACATCTAGTGACACTTTGCCTACTTTTGTTGCAAACTAAATTTGATCATGCACACATTTATAATTCTGTGACTAGAATGCCCTTTTGACCAGAGGATAACATCCAAGATGATATTCTTTTCAGTATACAGTATATGTATATGCCTGTCTGTCTGTAAACATTAGCCATCAATTTGTGCAAAAGTAAGGAAAAGTGATTGAAAAACAAAGCAGCAGCTATTAGTTGCATCTGAGGAAGGAATTAAATTGCACAGTCCCTTGTACTGGCTTCTTGGGATGAACTGCCACAAGGGTCCTCCTTTCCCCCAAATTAATACGCAAACAGCAGACAGAAGCAGCAGATGGAACAATATATACACACACCTTGGAAGGAAAAAAGATTATTTCCTACAGAAATGGAAATATGAACATTTGCCTCCTTGTTCTTTGGGACAGTCAAAACAAAAGTCTGCAGGAGGGGAAATAGGACTGACAATCTGTGGCAATTGCTACATTGCACAGTTGTGAGAGGTCTATGAGAAATGGTAGAAAATGCTCACCCCTCTTTATAGCTCTTTCCTTCAGGCCATTCAAATCATAACTTTGGAGGATGCACTTTATGTTCCAAGCATGCACTTCTGCATTGATTACGTATTATCATTAAGGGGCGTTTAAAGAGTAGAAGACTGATAGTGGTTACCAGAATATGTATTACTTGCTCTGGTTCCAGGCCCTCCACGGGGATTCCGTTCACCTCTACAAGTTTGTCTCCAGCATATAACAATCCTGCAAAAAAAAAAAAGGCAACGATATTAAGCAGTTCGTCAGAGAACTGGAGAACAAAAATATCCTGGACTTCCAAGGAACACCTAGAGTTTATCTTCCCCAGAATTTAAAATGTTTCATTATAGACAGTTATGTGTCTGACTGTCCTAACCCCATTTCAATCAGGCTTAAAGCAAGTAGCCTTTAAGGAGGAAAAGCAGATTTCAGCTCAATAGCTTGCCCTCTCCACTTTGACCTCGAGGTGTGGAGGGCAGCTGAGAGGGCAGGAGACTGTGTGCTGTTTAGAACCCTGGATGATTAGGAGACTAAGTGGTGAAGTGGTGTTCCAGAAGCTATGGATACAGAAATCTTTCCATTATCCACAGTTGCTCCTGAATGTGATGAGCACAACAAGCTGGTTAGAGTTGGCCTAATGCATCTCCCCATGTGTGGAACACGACCCCCAACAGAAATGCTTCCAAGCCTTTCATACTATCTCCCAACCTCCTGCTTCTTAAAAGCAAATATGGGATAAGCAGAAGTAAGTTAATGATAATAAAACAATTTAGAATACCTTCACTAAGATTTACTAAGAAACACATTTAGAACATTCAAGAACATGCACAGAACTTTCCAAGGCACATATTAAAAATGATCCCCTGCCCCTCCCCAGTGATTTCTTAACTTTTAGATGCATTAAATTCACCTTACCACTTTTATCTGCCAGACCTCCATGGATTACTCTTGCTACCATAATATCTCCTGTTAGTTCATGGCGTTTAATAGTGGCACCCTGGGGAAGAGGAAGGAAAGGAAGAGTTGCTTCCTACTGAACAAATGAATAAAATGGGAAGAAGGTGCACACTTGATGAGTATTGGTACACTGGAAGCGGTTGTTGAGAAAGCCAAGCCCATCCTCTGGGAGTCCCCTTTTCGGGAGAGATGGGCAGTGGTAGAAATCCAAAAAATAAATAAATAAATAAATAAAATAAACCTAATAGACCCATCAATGTCATTTTCTACACTGATAACAATAGAGGATTGGCTTGCTATAGATCTTTTCTCCTACTCCATGGAACCGATGGGACTGCTGTAGGTGACATAAGCAAGTGGCAATATCTGACTAACAGTAGTTCATTATACAAGTCTGCATAGGTTTGTTTGGACCTGTGGACCTTACTCTCAGATAAGTGGTACCAGATTCTAGCCATAATTATCTTTTCCTCAAAAAAGAATTACACTAAACACCAAATAAGGCAGTGCTTTTTAAATGTTTCCTCCTCATGAATTCAACATCTCATGCTTGTGTCCTACACTTTTTTCATATTTTAAAGCAAACATAAATAACAATTCAAAGATGAAAGGAATGGAGAAGGAATATCAACTGCCAGTGAGACTCTGTGGAATGGTAAGCTTGCCATAGTCTAAGATGGCCAGCTGCCCTGAAGGAGCAGGAAGATATGATATAAATGGAAATACAGTAAACAAACTGAATGAATATAATTAAAATGGAAGTGAAATTGAACATTACAAGGGGTTGCTTGTTTTTCACCAGGCAGACAATCCTCATGGCTTCTTCATTTTCAGGGATGTTTTCTGACAGGGGTGGAAGCATAGGTTCGTAATCCTTCTGGGCCACAGTATCATGAGTTAATAATAAGGCCTGTGAGAAAGATTTGACATAGAGATGGGGTGAATAGAAGCCAAGTCATTTTTAACGTGGATGCTTGGAAATAAGATCTACAAGATAAATTCAACCGTCTAACAATTAATTTTGATTTTTATTTCTGTGTGTGTCCATTCAGCAAAAAAAAAAAAGTTTTTTTTCCCCGTATAGCATACAAACCTCACAACATTCAAGAATCATCAGTAATGGATGAATGGGCTACTTGAATTGGGATATAAATCCAGATCTCCTAGCTTTAATATATTATTTCCTTTCTCAAGTGTCAATACAATGGATTTGTGTTAGAGAAAACCATTCCCTGTGTTAAGAGATTTCAGTAGCCTCAACAGAGATTACTCTTTTGACATTTCATAGTATGGAATGATGGATCTTCATAGCCACTTCTAAACTCAGCTTGTTGTATCCCAGTTTTTTTTTTAATTAAGTGGCACTCCTACTATACCATGGGCCTGTCTGCAAAATTTGGAGCTTGAAAAAGCTTTTTTCAAGACATACTTAGTTCAAACATTCATTTTATTTTATTGTAAACCGCCCAGAGTCCCCCATTGGGGGAGATGGGCGGTGATATACATTTAATAAATAATAAAATAATAATAATAATAATTCAGTAGAAAGCACTGATCTGTACAATTTTAAAAGGCAGATGGAGGATTTATGGATTTCTCCTTTCTCAAAAACCTCTTACATAGAAAAAAGTAACTTGTCAAGAAGAAGGCAAGCCAAACTGTTTTCCAAAGGCTTTGTGGATGACCTTACCTGTATAGGTAATATGCAGAATGGGAATAAATGCATCTGCAGGATAATACATACCACACATACTAGGTAAAATTCTAGATGTTTTCCCTTCTTGTACTTTTTGTTCTTCTAATGTATGGGTTAATCTTTTTTTTTTTTAATTTAAAAGGGAGACAGAGTTCATAAGTTAAAAGAGAAAGACACAGAAGTCTTGGGGAGAGAAGAGAGATTATTTTGTCAAGGCCAGAAGAAGCTCCTGAGCAATAAGCTAGCACTGATATGCCCTTCAGATGGGTTGATTTTCCTTCCTGGAATTCTTGTTTTAGTAGCAATTTGTATCAGGCTTTTGGAAGCAGCCTGACTGGAAAGATTAATCACAAGAACAAGTCCTTTGAAGTTCTGATTAGAAGTTTCATTTAGAGGAAGGTTAAAGCAATAGCACAAGAATTCTGGCAGGTACTCTAACTTCCAGATGAGAAACTCACATCTAGACAAATTAGAGTGGGAAGATTCTGCCTCTTTTTCTTGCATGCTTTCTATATAAAGGGGAGCCAGCTTGTCTCTTTTGTGAGGGAGGGGCAGATTTCACCTGTTGATTGTTCTGAAAATGGTTATTGGACTTTTCATCAGTCTCTCAATTTGCCGCTCTGCTTCCTTTGGCTGATGGATGGGGCTAGTGTTTCCACAGATGAATGTGATCTAATCACAAATGTGATCAGAGTGTGCTGCTGTTTAGCTCTCCAGGCCCAAGGGAAATGTCAGTAATAACTGAGGTTTCCTCCTGCCAAGGAAGGGTAAATATACCTTCCTGCAACTCTTCTCTGCCCAATGAAAGGAGCTAGATTGGGTTCCACCTTGCTAAGGTGTTCTTCAAGAATGGAGGGAAACACGGCTCCCAGTACCACTTAATGTTTCTCAAAGTGATGAAATAATCAGTTGTCTGTACCAATAATCAGTTTTCAACAATGCATCTTAATAATCAAGGATCTTCTACTGGAGAACTTTCTCTTCCATGCTGAAGAATTTCAGGGGCCAATACTCACCCTGAAGTGTGGACCTTGTAGAAGTTGTCTTAGTTCTTTAATTTCTGGAGATCGTTGCCCTCCATGAAGCAACTCCACCACCTATGAACAAGGGAAGCATACTTCGTTTTGCAAATGTATAACTTAACTTATTGTTTAAATAGCACATAGATGGTTATAAACACTGATGTTTATAAAATACAATTATATAAAACATATAAAACACAAGAGCCAATTTGGTGTAGTGGTTAAGGCACCAGGCTAGAAACCAGGAGACCGTGGGTTCTAGTTCTGCCTTAGGCACAAAGCCAGCTGGGAGATCTTGGGCAAGCAAACTCTCTCTCAGCCCTAGGAAGGAGGGCATGGCAAACCACTTCTGAAAAACCTTTGCCAAGAAAATTGCAGGGACTAGTCCAAGGAGTTGCCAGGAGTCAAAAGTGACTCAAAGCAATTTTATTTCTGTGGAATGTGTAGTATTGAAAGAAAAAAGGGATCAGAGAAATTGCACTTAGGCTCTACTCCAGCAATCTCACCTCATGCATCAATGCTTGTGCCTGGGGCATGAATGGAACAGGTCTTCTTTTGATATATTGATGAAGGCATTCATATACCTAGGAATAGATGAAGTCAAGATGCTGCTGCCACTATGCAATATCATGATATTACAAACTTGGGACATAGTGCAAATGCCTGACTCTCTCCTCACCCAAAGTATGCATCCTGAATGGGCCAGGAATCAAGCCACATTTTCCCCAGTACGGATTCTACAAGGTTTGTATGTGAAATGGTAGGTGGGAATGACTTTGGGAGACAGGAGGAAGCGCCACAGACTAGACAACGGCCAGATAAGAGGCAGCTGAGCCCGCAGAAGGAACGGGGAGTGGCAAACATCTCAGAAAGGACCCTCCCTAGTTTCTTGGACTGTAAAGGTGGGGTGGGGGAGAGATGTACTTTCAGACTTGAAAGATTCTATTAATATAACCTTACAATAAAGTTAAAGCTAGTACTTCTGGGTATGCTTCTTGTCTGGACTACCTTGCAAGGTTGACAGTATGGTTCTTTGACTTATCCTGGCATTGAGCATTGTAGTGACTTAAATGAATTCAATTCTCTCTCCTAAACTGTTACCATAGTATGCTTCGTGCATTACTTGGAAAACAAAATAGAAAATTTTTAAAATTATGAGATGATAGGAACAACGGCCACTAAGAAAGATTTATAGTACCGGAGCTTATAAACACAAAAGGTTGGAAAGGAAGTGGAAAGCAGAGAAACAGGCTGCCTTATTTTAATACTCTTCCATGGAAAGAGTATTGAAACAAGTTGTTTTAACAAATGCAAAAGAAATTGGTTTCTGCCTGATTTACTACCAGACCATTCATAGGTAGTTTAGCATCTATAGCTTGAGTTAGGAAAAATTAAAATGGGTTCATAGTACAGAATTTTAATAATTATTTGTGACTGAAGGTGAGGATAGAATAAGCCCTCTATCAGCTGTCTTTGCACCCCATCGGAAGATTAAGTAATTAAAATTAGAAATTCTTAAAAGCAGTCAAGTCTATTTCTGTCCACAACCAAGGGAAGGCACAAAATCTGCAGTTCCAAATAACGTGTTGCTCAGTGGAAGAGACTTCACCTTTAGGAGAGCCTGCAGCCATGGAGACCTGAGCAGTTCATACAATACACCAACTCCATCGACATCGTTCTTGTCAGAAAAGCTCATTTCGTGCAGGACCAAAGATGGAAGGTGTCATAAACCTAACCCCAAAAAACACATCAGTGATACAGCTCATTGTAGCACTCCTCTAAGTACAGGTATTTATACAAATATCTTTTATGTTTTGGACATACGATAAAAGAAAAGTTATAGCATGAAAGAGACCTGCTCACTCCTGATTATAAATGGTTATCTGTTGTAACTTCTTCTCATTTTAGATTAGGCACAATCTAATCTAATGGCATGATCCGAAGGTGTATGTGCAGTAAACCTGCAAATTTAAGCAGGTTGTTCAGGCCAAAACCAGAATGGGAGACTGCCTTGTAATCCCTTGGTTTTTTTATCTTAGTCCCAAGGCTAGCCAAAATTAAATCAGACATAAACGGGCAACAAACAGCTGGCTTCCCAGTTATGCAAATGGTCACTTTATTCTACTGTCATACATGGTGCGGGTGGCAGTTGTGGCTAGGAGGGCCTTCGTGCAACTTTGAGTTGTGTGCCAGTTGTGCCCATTCCTAGATTGGGAGGCTCTGCTCACAGTTACTTACACCCTGGTCACCTCCTGAATGGGCTACTGTAATGTGCTCTATATGGGGCTGCCCTTGAAGAGTATTCAGAAGCTTCACCAGGTGCAATATGTGGTGTCGTGGGCAGTTATGTGTGCTCCTAGAGTGGCACATGTCACACCTCTGCTCCATGAGCTGTGGTGGCTGCCGGTTTGCTTCTGGATCCAATTCAAGGTGCTGGTTTTGACCTTTAAAGCCCTATATGGGGTGGGGCCAGGTTATTTGAGGGATCCCCTCTTCCCAATTACATCTACCCGTCCCATCAGATCTGGCGCTGGGCGTACGTTATGGGTCATGTCTGCTAAAGGGTTCCATCTGACGGAACCCAGGAGACTTTTCTGCTGGGGCTTCCGCTCTCTGGAACATCATTTCCCCCCGCCCCGAGGTGAGATTAGTCCTGTCCCTATTGACTTTATGGAGATGCCTCAAGATGTGGTTTTTCCAGCAGCCCTGGGGATCCCTTAGGAGGAACAGGAAGCCTGCGAGATGCCTTTATTATGTATGAGTTTTAAACACTCTCCTGTGGTCTTGTTATAGGCATGTTTCTTGTTTTTTATGGTTAAGTTTTGTTTTTATTGTTTTGTTTTTATTGTTTTGTTTTTATTGTACACCACCCAGTGTCACATTCATGAGATGGGTGGCTATATAAGATAGATAGGTAGATAGGTAGATAGGTAGATAGATAGATAGGTAGATAGATGGATGGATGGATGGATGGATGGATGGATGGATGATAGATAGATAGATAGATATGATAGATCTAAATAAGGAAAATAATATATGTTGTTATATCAATTTCTTTCTCTCTTTTTAAAAGGAGGCATTTATAAAAAACAGGAATAAATCAAGGGACTGTACCATTTTCCTTGCTATGCAAGACTGCAATGTTCTCCATCTCTTTCATTCTTGGAAATTCTCCTAGTTTCTCTAGATGGATCATTTGCTACAAAGTATCAGAAGCCTAATTAGAAAGGAGAGAAGAGATCACTTACAGGGCTTCAAGTAGTTAAGTATTAAATATCTCTATGTCAATAGACATCTGTATGTGTAAGATGCAGAGTAATAGCTCTGAAAATTAATTACTTGATGCATAAAATGCTGGAACTTTCTCCAAGGTAGAACTATACAAATGAACAAAGTTCTAATGGGGTTTAAGCAAGCTGTACAGTATTGATAGATAGTAATGTGGAGTTCCTTTCCTGAGCTGAAGCCTATGGGGAATCTGAAATGCACCTCTTTCCCAAGGCACCTCATTTCTTCCCCTCATCCCACTATCCTTGTTTGGAACATCAAGGCATTCCACAACCAAAGGAAAAGATTTGGGGATGGGGAATGAAGCCCTTTTGGAAGGATGTTGGTGGATTTTGTTCACACTCAGAGTGAGAGAGAAGGAATGGAGCAGGGAAGAAATATTTTTCCAGACAGAGGTGCAAGAAAAACCCTATCTCCCCCTAAGTATGAGCCTTGATTTGTTAGTAAATACCATTCTGAATTCTTTGCTTCAACAGCAACCACTGTTTGCAATACTGGTTGGGCTCTCCAGGTATGACACATTTCACAGATGACTGAGCAGGGAAACTAGCGGACAGATAATCCAGCAGTTTGCCAGCAGTTTCAGCTAGATCATTGTTTCTCAGCCAGAAGTACACCATTTCTGCCATAGGCAACTCCCTCTTCTAATCAGGAAAGAGCCCAAAAGGGAGAAAGCAGAACATGGTGGTATCCATGGGGGATCCAAAAAGTCAAACTGGCTGCCATGACTATAAGATCAAAGCCCTTCTTACACATACCATGGCACACATTAAAAAGGGCAGGGAAGGGGGTTGATCATACATTCACAGTCACCACCTTGCCTTTTTTGACCTCCCTCTGTAGACATCAGTCAAATGCCCTGCGGCAGAGGGGACTGAGCATCTCAGCAGTGTTTCCTGGAGCTCAGGATTAGAGCAGCTTTTGGGCTTTTTAACTCAAGAGATAAAAGTAAAAATTTGTTCTACTTAACCCTCTCTCATTAATTTGTGTATTTTTGGTTCAGGTTTAAGGAAAGACAGTTCTGGTAGCAGAAAACATTGCATGATTGTGTTTAGCTCTCATTTTACTATTGTAGCAATAAAAATTATTGCCAAGAATATTAATGCAATTTTATGTCCTTAAAACTTCCTATAGCTGATAAACATAATAATAGAATGACCGTGAAACTCAAGAAAAAGTAGATTTTTTGTTTCTTGAGATGATGAGATGCAGGCTCTTTTCTAGAGGGGTTGCCAGTGCTTATGGTATTAAAGGTTAAGAATTATTGGATTGGATAGCCTTTAGTTCTCTTCTGATTATGATTTGTGAATGTTTAATTTATTGTTTTGAAGATCAAGTGTAGATCTAGCAAAACATCCTACAGATGATTTTGTATGATCTGGCTGCATGTTAATCCAATAACAGCTGTATGGAAAAAATGCAAGAATTGGATAAATGTTCATTTAATTAATGAATTTAATTTAAATGTTAATTTATCCAATAAATTTATTGGATAAATAAATAAACAGGGGACTGTGAGTTCTAGTCCCTCCTTAGGCCTGAAAGCCAGCTGGGTGACTTTGGGCCAGTCACTCTCTCTCAGCCCAGCTCACCTCACAGGGTTGCTGTTGTGGGGAAAAGAGGAGGAGGAAGGAGTATTACATATGTTCCCCGCCTTGAGCTATTTATGAAAATAATAAAAGTGGGATAAAAATTCTAAAAGAAAAAATGAAGCTGTTTCTTCTTCTGCCACCACCAACTCTTTAGTATAGACATACCAGAATACTAGTATGGGAAATAATCATGGCATAGCTAAAAAAAACAATTATTTATAATTTGTAGCAGAGTGGCATGACATTGAGATTATTCCATATATTACAATTAATACAAGCAGTTTCGTTCTAACTGAAATATATAGTTATGCATATACTGTATACAGTTTTTCACAAATGCCTCTTTATATTTAATTTTTAATAACATCAGTTAGAAAAGGATGGTGCTATGCCTTTCTGCATTAAAAATTTGCATCTAAGAAGACAAATATTTTTAAAATCTTGGTGAGAGTTCATCTGAAACCTGATTTCCCTTGTGTTATACTTGTATTAATCTTAATCTGCCTCTCTCACACCAAACTTGCATGCCTTTGCCATTAGAAAAAAGCTTTCTTTTTTGTATTATGTCAGAAAATGGCACAGATATAGCAGGCAAATGGAGAATTGTGTCGATTTACAATAGTGAAGTTCCATACATTATGCAACAGAAGCCTAATTTTCAAGATGAAATTACAACTGGTACACCAAGAGAAGGGACTGCATTTTCAAGAAAAAAAAAGTAACTATCTCTTGAACAGAAGCACTACCTTCTGGAGTCTTCTGCAAGCATAGAATCCAATAGCTGAGCAATTGCATTAAAAAAGAAGACAAGAGGATTTACTGTTTTAGCCATACAGAGCTTATATTGTCTAAATATTTAGAAAAAATAATTTCTGTGCCTCTACATTTCTAAACAAAATGTGTATGTATGAGCCCATGTTTGTGTGTGTATAATATGGAAATAAAGAGCAGCAAACAAAAGGCTACATCAATATTATCTCAAGAGGTATTTTGGCTGGGGGAAACTGCATGCAGCATTTTATTACATAAAGAAATTCTCAGCCACATACTTTATTCTTTCCTTTTTTACAAATTCCAAATATCTCTGAAAATGTCTCTGTGTTACACATATTAAGAACTCTGTACTTAAAGCAAATATTAAATATGGAAAGATGTAAAAGAACAATTGCGATTCAGTTCGTAAATCCTGCAGGTCAGGACTCATACAGAACAAAGGAATGGAAAAAAAAACACTCTGATAGGATTATCTCATTCATCATACAGTACTTCCAAAACTATTATTTTGGGGAAAAATTCATAGTCTCTGGAGAAAAGTTTAGCTGGTTTCTTGGTGCTCTGTGAACAGCTTTGCTATTGGAGTTTGCTAAAATGGTTTTTTTCTAGTTAGAAGCTGCCATCAATTAAATGAGCCTCTTGGTGTAAAATCCTTTCATCCCATTAAAACATAAAGCTGTTACTGCATAAATTAATTGTGATGTAAACAAGACAGAATTCTGACTAAGCAGCCAACAGTAGGAAAAATATCCAATTGTGCCAGAAAAACCCAGAAAACAGTACCCAATCAGCAGAAATAATGCCAACCTGGAATAAAATACGCTGTCCCTTGTTGTCTTCAGAGGTAGTAGCCCTTTTCCCTGGATTGTTCTGCTGATGGAAAACTGTCTGACATACAGCAGGATATTGATCTTCTTACAAGGAAGGAAGGAAGGAATTGTTATCACTTCTTACTGCCCTCCTCTGAACCTTTATTTAGAACATTCTCCCTTTCTTTTCTTGCAGAATTGGATGCTATCATGGAAGAGGTAGCTGAGAAAAACAGAGTGGGGGAAATGCACGAAGTGTGCCTAATTAAGACTAGCTGTCCAGTGTCTAAAAGCTAATACCATAAGATGACAAATCACTGCAGAAAGGAGGTCAGTGAAGGGGACCATCTGACAAGAGACAGGGGAGCGGTTTGATAATGCCTGAAGCTGAAAGGAAGTGCAAGGATTTAAGCATAGAAATTATGTAACTCAGATTACTACCACTCAGCTCCTAGCCTTGGTTCCCCAAAGAATACAGGGAGGAGGAGGAGGAGATGGAGTCTTGCAAGTAAATGGATCTTTTCCTAACAAGGGGGAAAGACATACATTTTTTAGATGTCTCAGGTATAGTCTAAAGGACAGTGGGGAAGTGGAGTGGGAGGCACTTCTGATGTTAGACAAACTCCCATCAGTCCCTACAAGCATGAAGCCTGTGGTCTGGAGCATGTTTTGTACTTGCACTTTAAGAGGATTCCTTCCTATAAGATGATTTCAGCAAAATTGGCTGGTATCTGAATTCAACAGCATTATATACTGTACATAATAAAGCTGACCAATGCAGTCAACTCTGTATTTATTTATTACAGTGTATATGCTATTCAATCCAAACAAGGCTCCAAGTGGCTAACCTAAAGTAGCTGTAAGCATTAGGAGAAACACAACCCTCAAGTTGCTAGTGCATCACCCCCTCTGTGAAACCTTCCCTGGCCCATACATTGCTGCCCAATCCCTAACATCCCCTGTTGAGTCAAAGTGATGGAGCAGATAGTACCCAACACATTTCAGACATACTTAGATGAAAGAGTTTTCTAGAATAATTTCATTCTAGCTTCAGACCTGGTTTCATCACCAGAACTGCTTTGGCTCTCCTGAGAAATGATTTGTACCAGAAGAGTGCATTCCTGATGATTTCCCAGGGCTTTTGCCCAAACGTCATCCTGGAACAGCTTTGTCAGGTGGGAGTTGGGAATCCAGTAGGATGGTGCTTCTGCTCCTTGGGCAAGGTCATTTCTAGAGAACAGCACTAGCAACATCTGCTTTGCCTGCCTGATATTTAGTTGTGGAACGCTGCAGGTTTCTCTTAGGCTATCTGTAGCAGAGGGACGTTCAGAAATCGGAGCAAATGTATAATCAGGATGCAAATGATACCCAGCTCTCCCTTCCCATTGCATCTGTACGTGATGAGACGGTGAAGGGGTTTGACCCATTCCTGGGAGCAGTACTTGGCAAGACAACAATCAAGAAACAGAAATTGACAAAACAGAGGTGCTTTTTATACAGCTACAGAATTCTGCTGTTTCAAAAATGGGTTTTACTTCTGACAGAATTCACTCCAAGTTTTTACAGCTTTTTAATAAAAATTACTGAATTAAAGCCCAAGAAGGACTCAGAACATACTTAGCTTTTTTCTGCATACTGAACCACAAATATTAGCACTCAGGTCAAAACTCTTGACAACTCTTTGCTTATTATCAGAACTCTTTGCTTATTATCAAAACACGCTACAAACAATAGCTAGGTTCATTGTATATAATTCATCTTTTTTTTTTTTATAGCTTTCTAAGTTTCTTTGTCCATGCCCTTAATGCAAGAATGGCTCAAAATTTTTGTGGTCAGTGGCTTCACATCCTTTTAAAAAAGTTATTTCTTTCCACTCATAAAGGTCACAGTACATCCAGCAGTGCTGTCACGTAACAGGCAGTCTGCAGACACTTTTTTGAGGCTTTAGGGGATCCTACAACAGGGATGGGAGATCACAGGTTGTGTACCCTGCAGGCATCCCACTGCTGCTTCAGAAAAAAGAAGCTTTACCCCCTGAAAAAGCCTCATCAAGGAAAACGATCCTTTAGGATTGGTTTTATTTACTTTAGTGCTTGGATAGCAAACTATGCTGTTAATTATTCTCTCCTATTGAAATTTCAGATAAATAAGGTCTGTCATTCTTGAGTGTTCTATAAAATTGTTCAACTTATTTAGATAAATTGGTTTTAAAAATCTTTAAAATGCTGGATTAAGAGAAATGACACTTTCACATAGGTGATGATAAAAGAGTCAAATAAATTACCAGCATAAAGCAGAAAAATGGCTGATAAGAATCTAAAAGAACGTTCTTGTGTATAAATATGAGAACAGACCAATGGATAAAAACATGGGAATTTTCTTTTTAGATGTATTCAAAGCAAGGTTTTTGACCTTTTCTGATCAGTGAATTGTTGCATGATGGCTGGGTGCCCATAAAATAATTGAAACTGCATGTGAAACGTTAAGTGATTTAACAAAAGTTATTTCAGTGGGTGGCATATTTGGGGCATCCAGTGAGTACCTTGGAATTCACAGCTACCCTGTGTTGACTCCTGATTTAAGAGTAAATTATTTTAAAAAACAAGAATGAGAAAGGAGATAAACTAAAACATAAAAATATTAATTACAGTAGAATGACTTTTTTATGCCGAAAGCTCACCTTGAAATGGTTACAAAACGTTGTCAAAATGGGATTTATATTGATTATAAAAAAATAATCACAGAATTAGTAATATTTTTTATTATGAAAACTGCTTCATTTACAGTTACAGCTCCCACCAAAATGTATTTTTAATAAAAGGAGTTAACACACAAGCATGATTCTGATGTCCAGAAGTTATTTGTGTTGACTATTATTAACTGAATTTAACCAGGAGAGTATTTTCCTTATCTTCTACTTATTTCTGATACAGCAAAGAACAGCACCTATTTTATCCAGGTTGAGAGCTATCCATATAAGTCAAGGAAATGGTCACAAGAACAATAACATAGAGTTGCTGGTAACAAGAAAGATTTCCTTTTGTCAAATAGGCATAGCAGATATAGCAGTTCAAAATCTCATAATACTAATATAGTACTTCAATTCTGAGAGCACATGTTTAGTAAGATTGTAGTTTCATCCTTCTGTAACATGAGGTTCACCACTGTCAAGTAAACCATTCCAGCTGTAGCTTATAAACTTTGTTCATCAAGGCTTACAAGAAATAAGAGTTCTGTAAACTTATTAAATATCAAATTCAGTGCTAACATTTACAATGACCAATGCTCCTTGATGTTAAATACTAAGCTCCTCTCACCCCCCCCCCCAAAAGTAAAGAAATATCAACTCCCATTACTTAACACTCTGGAATTAATAAATCCAACAGATCTTCATTTCACGCAAGCACTTGTACTCCTATCTGTAACAATATTTACAGAAAGGATTTTTTTCAAAAATTATTTTTTAGTAAGTAGGCTATTCATGTCAAGTTTTTTTTTCTCAGTGACACACAAACCTAGGCAGCTTAATTTAAAAACAATAGAGTGGTTCCATAGTGCATTTCAGTCCTTCAAAACCACAATGTTTTCAACCACTTCTATGTCAAAAGCAGCATATTCCTGGATGATCTTTTTCTTTTTTGAGATCCATATGTAATTCTAACAGTTTCTTCACAAAATAATTGCTTTCCCGATCTTTTCTCCTTTTCTTTGATCTGAAGCCTTTGCTTTTTTTCTGACCTTAAAGGTTTAGAAATTACATCCACAGGATGATGACTTTGTTTTCATTTTAAGGGTTTCAGGGAAGATGAATAAAACTTCTATTCAGGTGAGTCTTCCAAATGAATTAGGTAAGCTTTTCATGCTGAATCTGGTAATAGCATGCCTAAAAATAAAGTTTTGAAAAATAATAATCAAATACATCTGATTCATTAAATATATTTTAATTTGTTGAATAGTAAGAGAACTATGTGAGTGTTACAAAACAAACGAACAAAAATAAAATGCTAAATAAGGCTAATAGAAAATAAAATAAAAACAGATTTCCCCCAAACATGTCCAGACCTCTATCCCAGTGAAGGACATGTAATCAAAGCCAAACCCTAAACTACTTAGGGGGAAAGGAATAACTTAACCTAGTACTAAAAGGAGTACATAGTGGCAGCCAGCATGCTATAGAGGACGTAAAGGGGTCCAACAACTCAGGTGGAGGCTCTATTTTTTATTTATTCTCTAAAGACTCTCAAAGATCATACAAAGAAAAGTGCCTCTAGCAGAATACATTTATTCTTTTAAATCAAAAAGATTGGCTCCCTAAAATTCAGATATTCAAGCCTTATGCTGTCCAGGGTTTAAAAAATAGTATCAGGTGGGACTCAGTGTAGCGGACAAAGCACTAGCATTATAGAATTGTCCAGTCACTCCCAATGAATAACCTAACCATTCTATTTTACACTGACTGACATTTCCAAACAGTCTTCCAAGATAACCTCACATCCAGTACACTGCAGTAATCTAACCATCATCAGAGCAGTGTGCATGCGTGTCGGTCTGTCTATCTATCTGCACAATTATTCCTGTCCAGTGGATTTCAGATGAAATTGCAACCAAACTGATAAAATGACACTGCTAACTACTGAGGCCACCTGTGACTCCAATAGCACTAATGAATCCAGGAGCACCATCCAACTGTGTGTCTCATCTTTAACAATCTAATACTCTCCAAAAGAGATTGAACATCATTAACCTGGTTAGATGACCCGCCCATGAATAGCAGATGAGTGATCTGCACTGAATTCTTTGTTGGCCATCATCCAATCCATTACACTGCTCAAGTACTTATTCAGAATATGTACCTGCTTCATATGAACTAAATGAAAAGGAGAGGTGATGATGAGTGATAGCGGCTCAGCCCTCCCCTTTGGCCCTACATGGTTTCATGTAGATGTTAATATAGAGGATAAAACTGATCCCCAGGGAATCCCCTGGTAAGAACCCTGCATAAGGCATAATCTACAGTTTAGCCAGTCTACTGTGACGCTGTCAGATGGTCTAAATGAATTATCCGGGTGCACTTCCTTCTATCTCCTTAAAAAGACAAAGGTAAAGATTCCCGTTTAGTTGTGTCCGACGCTAGGGGGCAGCGCTCATCTCTGTTTCATGGCCGAAGAGCCAGAGTTGTCCAAAGACACTTCCGTGGTCATGTGGCCAGCATGACAGTCATGGAATGATGTTACCTTCCCGCCAAGCGGTACCTATTTATCTACTCGCATTTGCATGCTTTCGAATTGCTAGGTTGGCAAGAGCTGGGGCGAGTGCGGGAGCTCACTCCGTCATGCGGCACTCAGGTCTCGAACCACCGAATTTGCAACCTTCCGGTTGCTATCTTCTTAGGCAAAGCTTATTGCCAAGGCCATTTCTTTCCAATAAATAGATCTAAAGCCAGACTGAAGTGGAGTTAGAAAATACACTTCATCCAGAAGCATACAAGAGTTTGTCAGCAAATACTTTCTGATGCACCTTTATCAGGAAGTGAATGTTACTAGCCAGTTTGCAAATGTTCACCACTTTAATTGTCCAGGTTACATTTAGTTAGGAATAGCCTAATTACCACTGTTTCAAAGAGGCCTCTCTTTTAAAAAAAGTAACAATTTTAACCAGCTATTCTTTCCTTGTTAGTAGTAATGAGCCAAGACAGGCAAAGAACAATTAGACAAGTAAAAACATTATTTTCTCTATATTAGGTCAAGTTAGGTGAATTTAGTAGCAACTGAACCAAGTCTATGTATCTTATATAATATCAAAGCTAGTGAGAAGTTCAAGCAGTATTGATGCAAACACTATATAGAAACACTATACAGGACATTACAAGATTGCTTTAAGTAATTAACACAATTGAGACATGCCTTCAGAGTTGTGAACATAATGCCTTGCTCCCCATGTTGGAGATAGGGATCCATGAGGTCCTCAATCAAGTGCACTTCAGATCCCAAATTCCTTATCCTGCCACAAAAAATAAAATTAGTTATACCAACCAGTATTTATCAATCAGAAAATGCATTACTAAGAGGGCGGCAAAAAGTTTGGAGCTGAAAACAGATATTTTGAGTTTAAAATGTGTTGTACTGGTCTTATGGGGAATCAACGCTGTTTTGCCCACTGCAGAATGTTCTGTTTTGAGCTTCCAGTAAGTGTGGAACAGTCCTGAGCTCAAAACGGGATGATTGGAATGTGGAATGGGGCATTTTGACCCAGAATGTTTCAAATTCAAAATATTTTCACACCATTGCACATTACTTTCGTTCGTTTCTTTCTATGTGAATATATTATTGTACATCTCTTCTGGAACCAACTAGAAAGGCAGTTTTCCTTTTTGCCTCTCCAGATAGCAAATTTTCAGGATTTACTCCCAAACTATGAATACCTAAACATCAATATTATAATCACATAAAGTTATTTATTGTGATTGCATTTCTTCCTAATCAAATCTACAACTTTTTGTTTTATGTAGTCCAAAAGCCTTTCAGTGAAGCCAATTATCTACTGGAAGGTTATTACAGGTGTTCAGTAACAACTGTGCTTTATTCTGTTTGTTGGAAAAGCATCATATTTTTTCCCAAGAGAAAATACACAGCTTTATTGTGTATTTTCAGTGCCAAAGAGCCCTATGATTTCTTCTTAGAAAACACAACTACCATATTTAAATGGGAGTCATATTTTCAAGCTAGCCCATTCTGCATAGGACCAATTAAGATGTGTTGTGCCAGGATTCCAAGAGCATCAGATCCCAGTCCCAGGTAATGAATAAAATACAGTTGGGCCCCATGGCTTGTATCAGAGCAGTGATGGAATAATTATAGCTGAAATTACAGGCTTTAGTGCACAATTTTAATTACCTGGCTCGCAGCACCACATACAGAAAAACAGGAAACAAATCGTCCATGGACCAAAGGAAATCTTCATGAAGAGACTCAAGCACATTCTGTGAGATCTCCTCAAAGGTCTGCTGGATCACTTTCAACTTGTCAGTAGGTGTAAAAGTTGTGCTATTTATCAAAATAAGCAAATGAGAGTTTTGTTCTATCTCTGAATATTAAATTGACCCTTTCTTCTGATTATTTCAGACATATGAGGGACATCAATGAAATCCAAGAACAGATGCACAGTTCTAGATATAGGCTTTTTGGATTTTTATGCTGAGAATCTCCAGAAGGCTTTTTTTTCCAGTATTACAGCTTTTACTTAATGGAAGAGATTATGTTAGCAATTCTGAGGGCTCTGATTAAAAAAAAATGTTGGCATTCTACTATATCATATTAATATTTACTTTGGATGGTAATTTCCTAATTTCATAGTTCTAAAATTCTCAAACAGCGTTGTGCCTGTGTTCCTCCAATGTGACCCCTATGGGGAATGGAGGGCTGCTTTTCAAATGAAATTTCCCTGCCCTCCCCCCATCATGCTACCCCTTTGAATAGTTAGTTCCTAATAATGCTTATTCCTCACCTTGTCTTTTTAACCTTTCAAGCCATGTCTATAGACACCTCAGGGCTTTTCTCCTGAGCTTTACAGCCCACATTTTATTTCCAGTGTGTATGTACCAGGAAACCTTCACAACAATTATCAGCTGGATTTTATGCCACTACATCTAGCATTAGTTTATGCTAATCACTTCTCACTGAAAAGGAACTTTTGATTGCACTAGATAATGTGTAGACTTCTGGAGGAAGAAATGACAGACTGAAGAAGGCTCCATGAAAAGTGGAGCTGATGACCATGGCGAAGAATGAAAAGCTGGTGAGTAGACCAGCTCTTCGAACCTCTCCAGACAAAGAGGGCAGGAGATTGCCCATAAGTGCTCCAGACAGTTGCTCCTTGCAAGGAGTCTGCAAGACAGCTGTCTCCGATGAGTTCTGGGCAGTGGGAGATAAGGGAATAGCCATCTTGACCAAACTGCAGTCGGCACCTTTAAAAGGACACTATGTCAGCATACTTCCTTTTCTAATCACATTCAGAAATTGCTTGTTAACTACTTTCCAACTATTACAGACCTTTGGATCGACAAGTCTGAAAACACTGGGTGAGTCTGTAAAGGTATGTGGGAAAGACCTTGGGAGACAGGGCAAAGAGATGCTGCCTAGGGAATGGTCATATAAGAGACAGCATAGCTCACAGCTGGATAGTGGGTGGGGTAAGAGGCTCAGAAGGGACCCTCTGTAGTTTCTCAGGCTGTAAAGGAGACCATGGGAGAACTGTACTTTCAGACTTGCAAGACTGATGTCAGCCTTACCAGGAAGACCAGAAAGGAAACACAACCAGATAAGCTAATTCTACTTTATTGTAAAACTACATTAACAGTATCTGAAAGTACAATTCTCTTTTTCTTTTCCTTTGCACTTTTTACTCTTTCTTTCTACTTGTCACGAGTAAGGATGGCGAGCAGGGGGCTCCCATCCAGACTGTTAAGCGCATGCGTAGCACTGAGGAATTAGGTAGCCATTCAAAGAGACACAGATCGGGACCGCCTTAACCTTTGGGGTTTATATGGCTGGGTTTTTCCCACGCTTCTTCAGTTTGTTAGGATTCCTGTTATGTACAAGCAATAACACATTAGAGACCAGTTCCTTGTCTCAGCGTGTTTCCTGGCAGTTAGGACACTACTCTTCTTTCCTTCTTTTAGTTTGTATTAGTTTTTACTATCGCAATTATAATCTTTAATAATATTATTAAAAAAAAAGATAATGTGCCAAATTCTGTTTAGTCTATATTTCTTCATTCTATATTAAGCAATTAACAAAAGGTTCCTCAAATCCTTATTTAGACCTGATACAGATTTCAAAATAAAAATGTCTGAGTGATGAAACAAGATAAGAAGATAAATTCATGAAAGACTTCAATGAGACAGCTTGAGTATATAACAGCATAAACTTTAAATCACTAAGACAAGTAGTCCTATTTCCCACTGAAAAGTGGGAAGGTAAGTATGCTAATTTTGAAATTACCTGATCTGTTGTAGGCATTCTACTGCTGAAGCAAAACAGGCATCTTTTGTATTTGGTAATACCTAGGCATAAGAATAAAAATTATTATGGCTAGCTTTATCGTTAAGAATTAAACTGGATTGGAATAAATAATTTAGCACACTGATTTTTATAACAGAGGTGCTGCATTAAGAATTCTGATTCTTTTGTCTTCTGGACCAGCATAATTGTTCAGTGTTTCCAATCTTTTTGATTTAGAAAGCTCATTTCAAAGAGGGAAAGTGAGATTTTCAATATGCTGTGATCAGGATTTCAAACTTGAAATAAATATGTTGATTAACTAAATCAATTAATTAATCAGCAATTAATCTAACTTTGCTGATTAATTCAGAACCAAAACAGCTTTGAAAGAAAGATAAATGTCAGAACTTTTGGGGTACTATCTCTTTCAGAGCTATTTTGGTTATAAATTATTAATGTAATAGGGAAGCAATTATTTTTCCTAATGTTTTTTCTTAACAACGAGTAACAAGCCTTTATTATTAAATGCAAAATTACTTTCAAAATATTAAAAAGGCACCTACATTTTTAACATGTACCTTTCATAAATAAAAAGCATATGACTGAATTAAATATTATTTAGCTGCTAGTACAGGTAACTGTTACAAGGCATAATGATGCCAAAGTGACAACACATCATTGCACAAAGAATACTGGTATTCATTGGATACTTGCACTTTATAAAAATCACAAATTACAGTTTCTGACGGAAAGCACCCTTCAACCAACACACAATCTGAACATATAAAAGAGTAACATCTCTGCCCAAGTGATTAAATATGTTCTAAGAAATCAAAAATCTAGAAATTATTTAATAACGATAGAAATTACATAAAGTGAGAAAAGTTTCCTGTAAATATTACAAAGTTGTTGCAGCACGAACCATGAATTGTCCCTGGAAGAATTAAATGTTATAGAAGAACCATATAGTATAAAAATGATTGATATATGATTTGTTATTTTAAATATTAACTAAAAAATTAATACATTAAAACTGACATATGTTCTTCAGTTCTCTTTCATCCAGGACAAAAACTCAGAAGAACATGCATTTCACAAGTAAAAATCATGTAAATAAAACATACCTTTTTATTTTCACCAAGGACAGATATTGTTGTTGGCCAAAATTTCCTATAAGAAGCACCATAAAATAAATAGGTCACAGAAAAAAGGTTCTTAAATATAGAATGACTCATTCTATATTTATTTTCTATATTTATTTTCATTTATAAAAAGATACGTTGTGGAAAGATGCGCTTAATCAAGTAAAACTTCCTCATCTATTTGGAAGAGACAAAAAGGGGATTAAATCTTTTTCCCCCCTGCTTAAAGCAAAAATAAATGAAGTTAAGAATGCGTATTTCACAAGAAAAACTAACTTTCAACATTTTTTCAACATCTGGAAGCATGCTTACGTCTGCACTCCCAAAAAGTTCAACAGTGCTTTGTCTGGTTGTTTGTTCAAACGCAGAACACATTCCCAGTAAACATCTTCCTCTCGTTCATTGTCTAAGGCATACAGCATAAATAGTGGAGGGTAGAGACGTGGGAGCAGCACAGGAAGTGACAAGCCAGAGCTGGTAACCACATAGCTTAAAAATATAAAGAACAGGAAAAGAAAAACCATTTTGGGCATTATTCTGAGGAACTGGGCGTCTATGAACATCAGCAGAATTGATTTGATTCAGACCAATTCATCTTTCTTACCAAGGAAACATCTTGAAGAGGCAAAAGAGAATGGAAGATCTGAAATTCGCTTTCCCCTACCTACTTCATCTCTCTTTCCACCAAGAACAAGTACTCCTTCAGTCCTTTTTCTCAGTTTTTCCTGAGAAGTTTGAATATTTGTACACACTGCAAGACATCACAGCACTGATGTTCTTTGGCATTAACGCTATACAGAATGAGCCAGAAGTATAAAGGACAAAGCTTTCTATCCACGGAAGGCATGCTCCGTGTTATTTATCGGTGGCACAGCAAAAGTGCTCCTCTGACAGAAATGAAGGAGACTACACCCCTGTGGAATGGGTGGTTAGTACTCCTGTCTTAAAGCAGTCTAAGAAAGAGTAATAAAGGCAAATAAATCTCAGTCTGTTCACTTAGTTAGGCAAACTGGCATGTGGTCCCAAGGGGTAAAAACATTGGATAATCTACTGCATCAGAATTTCTCCTTTTGAAATAGAACCCACTCAAACACAAACATTAAATAGCTGAAATTCACAGGATTAAATCCATAACAATGTTTTAACGTTACGTATTTGTATTTAGCCTTTTTGTTGGATCAGATTCAAGGATTAAAAAAATGTACAGTATACTGAAAATCCACCTATTTTCCAATCAAAAAGAAAAAAAATGAAGCCTCTTGTGATCAGATTTAATGCTAGTTCTTGATGCTTCCTAGATTTATTTCCTGAAAAAGCTTAGTGCTTTCTTGTAATGAAATTACCCTGGTTCTGGAGATTCAGGTCTTGAGTCCTTTTTTCCAGTACAGAAAGATCGTGTTCCTTTCATCTCAGTCATCAGCAAGGGAATTACACTGCCCTCTTCAGGAAGATCAGGGAACAGGAATCTTAAAAGCAATATCTAACATTACCATCAATTTACCAAAAATGTGAGGTCTAAATGAAAAATACCCATAATTGTTGAAACAAAATTTTCTTCGACTACTCTTTCTGCAAAATAACTCAATAATTCCAATGTTGCCTGATAGCAACTTTCTTACCTGACCAACTGGAAGATGCGTTTCAAATAGGATTTAATCTCCCTCACTGCCTCCTTCAATAGTCGTCGATTGGCTCCCACTCCCACATAGGTCATGCGGTATACAGCTACCAGGGTTTCAACAAGTTTTCCCAAGGGGTGCAGAGGAGTATCACATGCCTAAAAAGGATGGAGATGAAAGAACAGAAAGCTATGTAAAACAGCTGAACGAAAGGGCTCAAAGGTAAGGTACTTTATTTAAAACAATGTAACTATAAATAAATTAAAAACTAACATGTATGACCTGTGTATCTCACACAAAGAAATCCTAAGTTCAAGATTAATGTTTGCGCAGTATTATCTGAAATTTATATGAAATACTTGCAAAGCAGAGTTAGGGAAGAATAGGAACAGTTTTCTTAGAAAATTATTTATCAAAAATTCCACATTTTTAGTAAGTAAGTTCTCAACTTGCAATTTTGTATGTATCCTGTGTTAAGGATGGGTCCTTAATACCTTTTTCTTTAGCCACTAGAATTCTTCTGACCAGAATTGCTGATAAATGGTGGGCTTAAATTGACTGATGGTGTAAAACCCAAAGTCTACAATCCCAAAAAAATCCTAATCCCATCCACTTTATATTGTCATCTACTCATCTGGCCCCAGCTACATGTTGTCCATCCCTGTGCTATGTCTACAAAACAGAATCAAGCTTTTCTTCCAAGGAAGCCTAAATAATCATGGGAACTGTCTTTTTCTACAGACTTGTTAATCAGAAAAGGAGAATATCTATCAATCGAAGGATCTACAGAGAGCAGCCATTATTTTACTCTGATACTGTTTAAGAGATCAGTGAACATCAGCAAGCTGTAAATGTATACTGCATAGATATTGGCTTGCATGTACCTTTATGAGGTATTTCTTAATGTTTTCATATTTTTCCAGTGAGAAGGCACCAACATGTTGTGGAATGAACTCCAGGCTTTCCAGGGTTTGTGCGTGTGACCTGCTCAAGAGTTCTGGACTGCAAGAATAGATGGCTATGGTTAGAACCTATACAGAAAAGATTTGGGAGCCAATTATTTAGGCCAAAAATAAACACAACAATTTTGCAACTGGTAACAACTGGTAGCTGGTAAAAACTGTTATTCTTTCACAACAAAAGATGTCTTTTTACAAATTAACTATGTACCTTTAAAGCTAAAGAATGTGAAAAAACACAAAAAACATATCAGCATAATCAACTATTATGGTTAAACATTTTGCCATCATCTTGCAATTTCACAGCATGCATTAGGCTCATCACATTCAACCCACTTTCACATCCCCAAACTGATCACTATTTTCTAAATTCCAAAACTACCGATTTTAAGTGCACAAGTTACATTTCTCTTTCCTGTATCATTGGTAAGATTGTTTTGTTTTCTTTAATAGACAAATAATTACGAATAGGGAAAAACAGATATATGACAAATAACTCCACTACAGAGTCTCTCACCAATGTATTTACTCTATCAATACCAAATGAATTTAGAACATGATAGACTGCAGAACTTTCTAGAAGTATAAAAAAGATTTTTTAAAAAAAATCGTGTTACCTATCCGTAAATACAAATCCCCCATATTCCAATGTATATACAGATCAACTTCCCAAGAGCCCAGAATATTTTCATCTTGACAAGAAATTAAATGGCAACTGAGCTTTGCATTAGATTTGTTGATGTGTTGAACAAAAGACATCTGCCCCACCTACTAACCTGTCTTTGTGTTGCCGCCGATTGGTTGTCAGGGCAACAGCAATGTTATCCCAAGCTTTCCACCTATCGCCTTGGCCCGGCTGTTCACAGCCGAGCTGGTGCCAGCAGTCCTCAAATACGGCCTTCCACTTTTCGTCTGCTGGGACAGCAAGGATTCCTAGCTTCCGCCTGGGAACAGTTAACAACAGTAACTGCAGTTTAACTAAACAAAATGAGCAGATGTTTGAGGGATGGGTTCACATCCTGCAAACCAGAAGAGACTTCCCTAAAGCAGACTTCTGGATATCATGAACAAAAGCAACCCTCAATATACACCATGTTTCTCAATGTATTCTCAATCTCAGCAACTTTAAGATTGTGGACTTCAACTACCAGAATTCCCCAGCCATCCACATAGCCTTAAGTTGCTGCGATTGGGAAACACTGATCTGCACCAAAGCCCTTTAAATACCTTTGCACAAATAGAATGAAATGGCATAACTTATTTTGTGTTTGTGCTGAAATTCTGCACCAGGCAGTCTTGCTCACTCTAACCCCTTCTTCCTCAATCCCAGCTTTTCAGGCTTGACTAGTGGTAGGGTACTAATGAAAATGTTTAAGCTCTCTCTATATGCAGCTTGTATGAAGAACCGTAACAATTCAATTCACCATTTCAAGAAGAATAGTCATATTGCAATACAAACAAATTTTTGTTATGTAAGTTTTCATGGATTTATTTCAGCGGTTTTTATTATTACAGAAAACCTGCCAACCATCACATAACTGGGGGTTATGCCATAACAACTAATTTTGCATGCTTGATTGCCAAGAATTAAAATGTCATGCCATAAATATCAAATAGTCTTCCTAAATGAAATATTTCAAATAGTCATCTGATTTCAAGAGTATTACAGACAGCTGCATATTTTTTATTTACCTGAAATAACAACATTCCCACAAATTCATAATTTTTTTTCTGAAAACCCACACAGAATTGAGACAGCGGTCTTGATTCTGCTGGTGCTGCAACCAAGCTGATGCTGTAGGTGTAGAAGCTTCCTCAGAATCATCGAATAGGTAGGCAGGCAGCCTTATATACACAAAGGGGTTCTCTAAATACATACAGATCCTGGACTGCTTATGGCTTTAAGTCACTGCTAAATTACAATAACCACCAAGCTCTGTATCTGAAGCTGATCAGTGCAGTTTCTCCAGCATTAGGCCCTACACGATATTACCAGGGTACAGTTACCGGAGGTTTGCTCTTGTAATATGTACTCACTAAAGCTTTCAAATATCTTTAAAGAGCCATTTCAGCCTTGCAGGAAACAATCTTGGAAGTTTCAAGCACACAGGAAATTCAAGCAACAGATCATACAGAGCTGCTAAAAGTCTCTCTCAGTCCTATTCATGACCTGTTGTTCCAAAAGCCACATTAGATCTAGAACTTGCCCTAAATCGTCAACGGATTAATCAGCGTAAGCTCCCATTCTCTGGTCCAATCGTCTTAGTTAAGTAAACTAGTTTGAGCAAATAGAGCAATGCAGTGCATGATTGGAAATGCATTTGGCATTCAAGTCAATGCCAGTGTTCAATTACAACAGCTAGTTACATACAGTGATAGAACAGTCTGATGAGAAGCTGGCTCCCATCTACTCACAGTGTTTTTGATCGGTCCTTCTCATGATCATATAAAGTGGGTTTGAAGTAGGTTCCTGTAATCTTTATTCCAGATCCCCATTCACCATTGAAAGTGCCTTCAATAGTGTCTCCATTTGGCAAAGTCAGTGTTCCCTTAGAAGAAAAAAGGGGAAGAGAAAAAAATAATAATGAGCTTACTTGTAATAAACTGTTCTGCTTAAGGAAAGCAGGTGTTTCACATTACCTTTCCATTAAGGGTCCAATTATCTGAAAATTCTCCTTCGTACACAGTGTCATCTTCAGAAAGCAACACACCAGTCCCCTGCAGAGAAGACAGTACTACAATCAATGCAAGACATGTTTGGAATAATTGTCATATTATCATTGTGGAACTTAAGTCTTGCTTATTTTTCCAGACATTTTAGATAAAATCATTTGTAAAAAATCTTAATTGTTAAATGGTACTTTACTATGCTAATTGTTTATATTCCATTTGTAAGTTAGTGTGAACAGCTTTCTTCACACTTTAACACACTCCACTTAAAATTCTCTGAATGAAAAAATGGCTATCAATTATTCTAATTTTTACAGATTGCATTTCATAAAGTTCCAGAAACAAATCAATGTATTCAATCAACTTTCTGCAGACAAAAGAGCCTCTTTACAGTACTGAAAATTCCAGCAGGCGGGGTGGGGAAAGAATACATTTTCGTCAATTTTTCCTTCCACCTGCAGCTCCCAACTTACTTGCTAGATCTTATAAATTCAAATAAATACATAAATAAAATCTTCAACCTGTAAACGTTCTGGGTTGTTTAAAAGACAAATGTTTCACTGCAGCATATGGAAATAATCTCTTAGTCTAAAGTAGAACTATTTAGAAGCAGAACTCTGCTGATTGCAAGTATGACTCCAATCTAACATAAAATACTACCTTTAAAAAAATAAGTGCAGTCATATTGACATATATACACATATTTGCCTTTAAAGTGCAAAGCAAAATAGGGCATAGGTAAGAATGTTTCCCCATTATACAACACTTATTTATACGAAACTCACCATCATTTTATTGTTGTTAAAGGACCCCTCATAATACAATCCAAACTGCGTGACCACAACACCATTGCCTTGGCAAAGATCATCTTGCCACATCCCCATGTATTTTTCTCCCCTGAAGATACAGAAAGGCATTACTGTCTCTAAAATCTGAGAAATGTATTCGAGAAATTGTAGTGATGGTTGATAATTAACAGATTAATTAATGCATATTTTTCTATAGTTTTGAATCATATTACAAAATCTGAAAAAAATGGAAATACTGAAGATTTTGGTTCATGCAAGTTAGGCATGCTGTGAACTAAGATTTCTCACTCTTAAACACAAGACTGGGGATTAGTTGTCTCGTGTACAGTAAATGTCATCATGTCACTGATATTTTATTTAAATGAACTAGAAGTGCAAGCATTATATCCTATCAAGCTTCTCTGCGTAAGAATAAACATTTCTTAGCAATTCTTTTTCCTGATACTGTATTACTAATACAGGAGTCCAAACGTTCAGAATCTATTTACCTTGTAATGTCATCAAACACTCCATACCCGACCTTCTTATCCATCACCCACTGGCCAATGAACATACTTGGTGAGGAGGAAGTCAGCTTCCCACTGCGCAGAAGGCCATGGCCATGACGCACGTTATCCTGGAAGCCTCCTTCATAAACCTCCCCAGCTGCATACCTGGAAGGAAGAACAAGTCTGCCTTGCTACAAAGAAGCTGAGGATTTTGCTCAAGGGTATTTCACCATCTTAATGTTTTTCTCTTTCTCACTAACAAAGAGAGATGAATGGCTATTAGGAGGGCAGTACCATTTTGACAGGAATGTAGAAACTTAGATTACGAGATTAAGGAAAATAGTGGGTGTTCCCACTATTATGGCACTTACCAGAAATCTGGTCTGTTTTGTTATGAGTGGCAATTCTGTATCAAAACGGTGTGAAAGTCTGTCCACTCCCTGCTCCCCTATCTAAAACAATGTGGAACTGGCATGTAGATTGTTAGGTGGCGGATTAGAACCTGGATCTTTCTACTCTTAGTCCAAAAATGTAACCACTACACCACCCATGCACTCGGTCTCTCTCTCTCTCTCTCTCTTACCTGTAGATACCATGGCCACACATTTTGCCTTCCTTCCAAAATCCAATATAGTGGTCACTCTTGTTCAATGTTTTGTTTGGTACTCTATATTCACCATATCTGCCAATATAAAAAAAAATCACAGCATTTTACAATACATCTAAATACTAATTTGCACAATGCTTAAAAAATGATTTAGAAGACAGACGTCGGATTTCATGTACGCACAGCATTGTCTGCTATTCATTAAGCAATCAAGCTTTCTCATGAGCTTAAAACAAGATTCCACTGTTCTAAGGTGTTATAAAGCCTTTCTGTTTTTGTAAAAGTCTGAAAAGTTGAGCTTCTCCACCAAATAGAGAATAGGTACCAATGCTTACACAGGGTCCAACTCCCTGCTTCCAAATAATTTTTAACCCTGCCCAGCCCTATTAACCCTAATATGATTATAAATTTTTTAAAAGATCATTAGTGAACAGCACATTTCTCTTCCCCAGCTCAGCCTGTTGTACCTACCCGTCTTCCATGCCATTTCTGAACATGCCAGAATACATCTTTCCATCTGCCCACTTCAAGACTCCTCTGAAATATATGCAACACTCTAATTAGACCACTTCTATATTTGCATTATCATAGTACAGTTTATGCAGGATTTTTACAACTTCCAAAAGCAACTGGACTGTTCCCGACTAACTTTTAGAACTCAGGGTTATGACAATGTAGGCTAAGGGGCTTTCAATACATATTATGGTGTCTATTCAACTTAAATATTGTTTTTCACATTAACCCCTTTTCTTGTGATCTACTATAAACATTTAGATAAACAGAATGTCTTCTCACTGTCGGGATCTAACAATAACAAAATTTCAGCTTCACCTGCCATGTGGCTTCCCAGAAAGCCATCGACCGTTGTAAGTAGCATCCTTAAGCCGAGGGTCTTTGTAGAAGGTATATTTGGCACTCCTTGAAATAGGGGGCTCTTGCCTCTGCAGGCTTCCACTGCCTCCATAAGGAGGCAAGTCAGATGTTCCTTTTAAGGCCTGATCCACAGCTTGGCTTATAGATCTCAACCATTTAGTCTGAAACACAGTGAAAAGGTGTCAAAGGCTTTCTGACCCCTATCTTCCTCTTCCTTCTCTCATTCTACATCTGTCACAGGAATTCCTTGGAACTGGAATGACAGATCTACTGATGTCATGGAATTAATACATCATAACAATGGTGGATTGTAGAATATAATCATTCTAGTACTTTTATTCGTTTTAAAAGTCAGAATTGAATTTTAACATCTACCCTTTACACAGGTCCAACATTCAACAATATCATAGACATTTCTTCCTAAATAAATTAGTTAAAGTATAACTATTAACATACTGTAATGTAATTTGTGAAGCTCCTGGCCTATATGGTATGAACTCAGCCCAGGTATGAGTTGCAGGTTACCATTTTAAAATAAACGTTAAGGGATAGGCAACATATGGCTACCCAACTTAACGTTAGCAGTTCTGAAAATACAAAGGATCACACCACTGAAATTGTCAATTCTCAACAGAATACTTTCTGTCCCCATGTTTTAAAAATTAAGAGATAAAACAGACATGTTTAATCTTCAATAGGTTCAACACACTTATTTTGCCTTTAACCATCAGAAGATTAGAAAAAAAAAGTTATGACGACCCCTCCAAGACATAATTTCATCACTACCACGCTATGGGAGACTGCCCTCAAATAATTGTTGAAAAAGGTGAGATCCCTACTTGCTAAGCAGTTGCCTCTCCTGCTGTTATCAACCAACCTCCAAAGACAGGATGCTGGATGTTTAGATTGTACATGGATTCTAGAGGAAATCTACGTGATACAATGATTTATATTAAGTTGGTATGAAATAAGCACTGATCATAAATACTGCACATACTTTATACCAATTTCAAAGGAAGGAACAGAAAAAATATAGGATGGCTGTAGAAAGCAAGCCATGCTAGACCATGGAAAAGTCATTAATGCATCTGGTGAACAGAATGGAGGGAAGGGACAAGAAAGGCCCTACCTTTTCTTGTGGAGTTGATGAAATGAGAATAAACTGTTCTTCAGGTGTAGTGATTCTCAAACCATTCCTAGTGCAGAGAACATAAACAAAGAGTTTTGTAAATTTTAATCCAGAGAAATAAGCTACACTAAATTGTTTTCACACAAAAAACCCAATACTTGTTTGTTCTCCCTCTTGTTCTTCTGTTCACTGTAATTAATGCATACCAAATTAGCCAAGGAACAAACCATTAGGCTCATACGTTAAATGTTGTCATCTTTCTTCAAGCTTCTAATTAAAGTAAAAATGTTCTCCTTTGACCAAATATCAAATATAGCAACTCAGACTTCTTGGTTTAACTACCGTATTTTTATTCCAGACAGACATAAGATGGAGAATAACTCTGCAACAGAGAAGAACCACCCAGCCAGCCAGATTCCGTCCCATTTCAGAATTCCTAGAGGAGGACAGGCAAAGCTGCCGCAGCGGGAATCCTTCCTCTGCACCCTACACCTGCTCCACAGGGCTACTAACGTTACTCGTTCTGTGTGAAGGATCTTAGATTTCTATTATTGTCATTTAAAAAAATATATTATTGATTCTGTCTTTGTGATTATTTATTTTGACTAACAGGACTTGCATCCTGAAAAGCAAGATGCAATAAATAAATAATTTTCTACTTAAGCAATTGTTATTGCGGAATGTATGCACTCTGCAAATAGACTGTATAAAACTACTTTTACACCAGAAGTGTACATTAGACTCAGCACATTTACACTTAAAGGCTCATATTAAGAGTTGTTGTGTCAATTCACAAGCCTAAAAAGGGCCAGACCCAGAACTGTAAGAGTTTAAATCCTATTATGAGCCTGAAAGCAGGTTCAAGAGCAAACAGGGATAGACTGCGAAATAAGTTTTAAAAGAACCAATAATCTGTTACCCAGTCCAGCTAATATGAGAGGCAGCTGCAAACACTTACATATTACCAGATTCTTCTGAAACAGGTTCTACCCACAGGGTAGACAAGGAAAAAATATGATGAGTTGAGAACTGCAACCAAAAAGAAGTAAGGAAAAGGTCAGTCTTCATATTCTGATTATGTCCAGTCCATGGCCTCTGCTTTGGGCACTGGCTTCCAATAAGCTTCTGGGTGCAATTCAAGGTGCTGGCTGTTATCTATAAAACCCTTCATGGTATGGGACCAGGGTACCTGAAGGACTGCTTCTCTCTACCAGCCTGCTTACATCTGGTTGGAGAGCATGCTCTGGGTTCCTTCGATTAAGGAATGCCAACTTATGGGACCCAAGAAGCATGTCTTTTCAGTTGCGGCACTGGCCCTCCAGAACACCTTCCCACCTGAGATTAGACTGTCCCCACACTACTGGCCTTCCTTGCGGAAAGCAGCCCAGACCTGGCTGGCTGCTCAGGCATGGGAGTTAGAAAGTTATTAAGGCCCGGGTGTTTGTAATTGTTTTGAGGCTTTATTCTCAGCTGCCACTTGCTTTTTTAAGTTTATTTTTGGGATTGTATGTTGTTTCTGAAGTACGTTTTATTATTGCTTCAATTTTAAATTTTGTGTCACCCAGAATCACTCAGCCATATTAAACCAACCAACCAACCCTGATCTGACTGTGACATCCTTCTATTCAAGTGGCATTGCAACCTGTAACCATATCTGTACAAAGAGAAATGGTGAGTGCTATGATCCATAATTCAGTGGTGTACTCTACTCTCAACATGCTGGATTAATAGAAAGTGACAAAGATGGGAAGAAGCAGAAGTAGCATTTGGCTTCTCTTTTGTGGTAACTGTCTTACAATTTAGATAGTCTGAATAACTGGACTGGATGATAAAAAGCATTTGGAGGGAAAAGGGGGAGGAAGGGAAAAAAACCTATTTTTGAACTGTGTTTGGTAACCCCAAACTAATAAACTAGCATATATTCAGTTTTCTATTATCTCAGACAATAGAAAAATCTAACCACATACCAGGCACAATAATCTTAGTGACCACACAGAGGACCCTCAATTACTTTCCTATATGTTCTTCTACAGATACTGAATACTGCCCTGTTGGGGATACGGATACATCTGCCTGTCCCATCAGGTGTGGCAGGAGGGGCATGTTGCGGGTCCCGTCTGCTAAAGAGCTTCATCTAGCAGGTAGGAGGAGAGCTTTTCTGCTGTGGTTATACTCTTTGTAAACTTTGGAATGCACTCTTCCTGTGTTTTTGTTTTATTTTGGTTTTAACTGTTTTTATTGTATTTTAATGGTTTTGTTATTTTAATTGTGTGCATGCCCAGAGTCACATGCGAGATGGGTGGCTATACTGTATAAATGTAATAAACAAATGAACGTGCTTTTAATTTGAAAGCTTCCTTGTCCTATGAAGAGATGACTGTAATTGCCCCATCCAGCAAGAACAGACCTGAGCATGGACCAAGGCATCATTGAAGAGGATAAACCAATTCACTGAAAATCTCCCAGCATGTTGCAGGGACAATCCTCGATTGCTGCTTTCACAGATTAGTCGCCGCTCAGGTTTCCTTAAGGAGTCCTACAATCGAAAGAAATGCAGTACAATTTAAAAACAGCTAAGGTCATTCATGATAGGAATTTGCAATGTACTGTGATGAAGTCTGAATTTATTTGCATTTAAACAATATATATTGAAAAGGACAAATCAGAATTAACTTGAGATATTTTCTAAAACTGGAAGAACTGTCATCATGAAAGTAGAAACAGAAAGTATTAAAACTTTACATGCTGCTTGCGCTAGTAAATAATACAGTCAGTTCCTAATATGACAACCATGACAACATACTGTCATTTTCCCAGGAAAAGTTTTCCAGAAACCCAGTGTATATTCAGCTTCTTTTCTTTTCCTACTGAGATGGACAGCCAGGGTTTCATAACAAGAGCTGGAATCCTGAAGGCTTTGATATTCTGGAGACGTCTATGCAGAAAGAGAAAGATCAGTGACGGACTAGTGTTAAACAGGGCCATCCAATATTTTAATATAATTACTTCATATTGTAATATTAGAAAAGCCTGTATTTAACATGTCAGTGAAGTCAGAATAGCTAGATAAATAAATTTGCTTTCCATAGTACTGGGGCTATAGTGACATATTAGGAATCTTAATGAAAGACTTTCAATCTACTAAGGCCAGAATGTTTGCAGTATTTACACTGAAAAAGTTCATAAGCAATTTTGGTCCAGCATATGGCAGTATCTAGCAACCTTGTCTGGGATCAGAAGAAAAAAGCAGAGCAGCCAATTTGTACTTGGAAGGGAGATTTCCAGGAATCCTAGGGATGTAGACAAGTCTACAATTTGGAAACAAAGAAAGTAGGCAAACTGTTTTTATACTGCTGCCTAGAAAACCACATAATATGTCCATGAAATCACCAGTAGTTGACCTCAGCTTTAAGGAGATTTTATAACTATAATATGTATTCTGGAAACAGCCTAGGGGCTTATAAAGTCTGCTGGTTTCAGCATGATTTACAGCAAAGTCATTTTTAAGCTGCCACCTAAGAAGATCAGCTTTATTTTCTAGAGAGACTTAAGGGTAACCTTAACCTTGCAGCCCTTGTTTCAAATTCCATGTGGTATTTTCATGTAAGGGTTACAACCTATAGCATTAGAGTAAAACCTCAGTTTAACAGGCTGTTGGGGAGAAAAGGGTGTCCATGAAGCCTGAAGGTTTGTTAATTCCAAAGGTTTTCCCTCCCCCAGGAAATCCACTGCAAAGAAGAACATTTCTTTCTTCTGGGAAACAAATGCACTTAGGAAGGCAGATCTCTGAGACGTTATTCTCAGCACGAGTGTTAGGGATGCTGAATTGTTCACTCAACAGGAAAGGGTTTGTTGGGGGTAGGAGCCAGGTAGAGGAAAGGAATTGCTGCTACGGCACCAGTGCATATCCCACTATCAATCTTCGCAACATCTTCCTTTCGCCTCCATTTTCCCAGTGCTTTGTTTTCCTATCCCTTCCCCTTACGAGGAACTCAAATGTGAAGGGTGCACATATTCCGGTGGCCGTTCAATCGTCCTAGTGCCATCCCTACCTCACCCAGAGTTCAACACAAAGCACGTGAAGAAGCTTACCCACTTTTTAGAGGAAGCAACAACCACTGGACCACTTTCCCAAATAAGAGGTAAATTCATTTAGAATTTATCCGAATAAGAATTTGTCTGCTTTATCAAAGTCCTCTAAACCACAGTCTGTTCAGCTGCATTTTTACTGGACTTGACCTCAGTCGGATTCTCTATACTTTTGCTAAGAGTTCTAATTTTGCTGATGGAAATACTTTATGATACCAAACAGTATAAGTTTTATGGGAACAGCTGCCACACAGCTGCCAGTATTATTGACAGCTTCCATCCTGAAGCAAGCATGCAAATCAGTTCTTGGAGTGCAATGTCCCATTCTGTTATGGGGCTGAGAATTATTTCAAGGGAAGCGTTAGTAGACAGGTGTGCTACAACCTTGTACTGAATTCTGTCATGAGTAAGGATGGCGAGCAGGGGGCTCCCACCCAGACTGTTAAGCGCATGCGTAGCACTGAGGAACTGTTCAGCCATTCAAAGAGACACAGATCGGGACCGCCTTAACCTTTGGGGTTTATATGGCTGGGTTTTTCCCACGCTTCTTCAGTTTGTTAGGATTCCTGTTATGTACAAGCAATAACACATTAGAGACCAGTTCCTTGTCTCAGCGTGTTTCCTGGCAGTTAGGACACTACTCTTCTTTCCTTCTTTTAGTTTGTATTAGTTTTTACTATCGCAATTATAATCTTTAATAATATTATTAAAAAAAAAGATAATGTGCCAAATTCTGTTTAGTCTATATTTCTTCATTCTATATTAAGCAATTAACAAAAGGTTCCTCAAATCCTTATTTAGACCTGATACAGATTTCAAAATAAAAATGTCTGAGTGATGAAACAAGATAAGAAGATAAATTCATGAAAGACTTCAATGAGACAGCTTGAGTATATAACAGCATAAACTTTAAATCACTAAGACAAGTAGTCCTATTTCCCACTGAAAAGTGGGAAGGTAAGTATGCTAATTTTGAAATTACCTGATCTGTTGTAGGCATTCTACTGCTGAAGCAAAACAGGCATCTTTCAAATTTCAAGAATTTGTGTAAGTATTCTAACATCAGAAAACTTTTCTTACTCTCTGACAGAATACTATAAAGACTAAAGTATCATTTAGCCATTAAAAATAATGTAGTTTTACTATTTTTTTAATTCTAACTTATTAGGGTTTTATGCACAAGCACACAGTAAAAGATAAATAATTTAATTAGAAAGGATGTATTTAAATATGTTTTATCTATCATGAGGCAGATTATAGAATTAAAAACAAATAGTAAATTATAACCTATTTAGTAAAACTTTCACATTGAACAACTTACCACTTCAAAACAGGTAGCAAGCTTTAGCAAAACTCTTGCATAATTATGAAGTCGTCTGATTGGCAAGAAAAACAGAGCATTTAGCATCTCCATTAATGGATAAACCTCTTCATTTGTCTCTGACAGATCTTGAAGTAATGCTTGGTTTTTACCTAAGAAATCCCTACAGGTAAAGATAGACATATATTATGTTTCAACAATACTCAGTATTAAAAGGAAAGGAATGGGGAAATTTATTTAGGGATTTAGTATTTATTATTTCACTATTATTTATGGAAATAATAAGCTATTTAAAAAAAAGAAATACCATTTTATAATTTATGTGACTGATAGAAAAAATATGATACATACAAGCTTAATGACGATGTAGTATTTTATCAAAATATTTTTTAAAAAGATAGAAAAAAGAAAAGCTTGCATTTACCAACACAGAGGTAAGAAATGATTTCCATACAATTCAGTCAAATTTGGGAAAGTAGCTCAGTTTTACTAGAAATCAAATGCAGAACTTACTTTTTATTAATTTCAAATTACATTCCCAATTACTATAAAGATTCATTTGTTCTGCTACTTTTTCAAGGGAGATTTTCATAGGAAACCTTTGATCAAACCTCCCCACCCCCCATAAATGGAAGAAGCCTATTAAGTTTTGAGCATCATTTTTAAAATGAATTAATTCAAAGCAATGGAACATGTGTTGATACAGTATTCACCAAAAATATTGGTAAGGTTTTCCCTCAAGAACATGACCTTTAAAACAAGAGGAACAATTTAGATTCTCCAGGATTATGGGAATGAATGAATGGGAATGGGAAAAAGGCGAACAGTAGGGAAAGTTGGGTGCCATGCTTGTACCTCACTGAGTACAGTGAAATCAAGAGAATGGAAGGGAGCTAAGCTAGAGTAGGATGTTGGGTATTACTGACTGCACCCTGCTGAAGAATAAGAAGCAAACAACTGATAGGGAGGTAGGAATGTGGATAGGGAGGTAGAAAGTTTAAGGAAACTGAGCACCATCATTAGTGGAAATAAGAAAACAAAGGTAAGGAAGGTACTATCAGTGACATGGAGAAACAAAGTATTGTTGCTTACACCTTGCCATGCCAAGGTCAATAAAAGCAATGTGATAAAACAAATGAGGAAGCCAAGTAATGCAGTGGTTTGAGTTTCAAGAAAAGCAAAGTGAGATTAGTGAAGAACATGATGGTGAAGGAACCACTGAAGAACTGGGAGGTATAAAAACTGGGTAACAAATAGTGTCAGTAAAGCATATAAAGCAGTAAAGGAGGAAAAAAACCTTAACAAATTATGAGTGAAAAGCTTTTCTCTTGCTGAATGGTATACCTTCATAACAAGTACAGTTTATTTTTCTGTGCATATATAAACTTTTTCATCTGGAGGACAGCCATGTTACTCTATGATACTCAAATGTCAGGAGGAATCTGGTAGCATCTTTTCAGACAGCTGTGAGCTATACTTCATAAAAGCATATCCTTTTAATAACATTTGTTAGTCTGAAAAGGTGCTACCAGACTCTCCTGATTTTTGCCTACCACAGACTCACATGGCTGTCCTCCTACAAAGTCTACAATGAGAAGCATCAAGTTCAGCCAGATGGATAGAGTTTCATAAAATGTACCAAGAAAACAGCACAAATAGGTATCTTTCTAACCAAATGCAAACAACACATCATTCCTAAAGGACTGAAAGTGAAGAACCCTCTACAATGTACGTATGGCACAGATTAGAGCCAAAGTATTGCTATACTTTCTCCATGAAACTCCTAATTAGAATCCTTTACAAGAAGCAAAAAAATAATTACCAATGTAATCTCGATTCTGAAATCCCAACAGCATCAGGATTTCATTAAGACAACAAACCTACCCTGCTGTACTCACCTCTTTGAATAAAAAGAAAGCAGCATCCACTTCCATAATGGCAGGGCCCTACAGAACCCCCTCCCCACAATATTGTGACCCTATCCAGCCCCACAGTCACCCAAGCAGAAGAGTCTATTCTCGCACAAAGCTTATCCTTTTGCTCCCTAAACTCACACAAAATGCACCATTCTGTGGAGACCCTGAAACACTGCTTTTGTTTGAAACGAAACATTTTAAATTCAGGAGAGTCTCTTTTTGGATAAACACTACATTAGATAAGGCTACATCGGGGAATAAATTTGCCTTCCTCTGTGCTGCTGATTCCAGTCAGACACTTACTATTATTGTACACCTAGGATGTAAGTGAAGAAAGTAGAAAGTGGAAGGAAGAAGCAAAGCAGAGACAAATCAGAGCTTAGAGAACAAAGGAGAAGGTTAGTGAGCTAACAGCAGGGCCGCTCAACATGGTTAATGAGGTACTGTCACAGAAGTATGAAATGAAACTGTATCTTGGTGACTTTCCTGGCTCATTTCCTAACCTGTTTGAAGAAAAAGATTTCTTTAAAAAATCAGAGCTCCTTTGATCAGACCCTAGACTTACTAGTGCTTTAAAAGTAACTATAGACAAACATCAAGGAGTATCATAACTACAGCAAGATCAAATTTTGGTTAACATCTCAAAGAAACTGCTGCAAAACTGCCTGACAAGGAACCATCTCAGCCTATTTCTTTCTTACTAGGATGAATTTCTTGAAAAACCTTGAGAAGAAAACTGTAGCCACAAACTTTTTCAGGCTACTGTATTAGTCTGAAAAACCCCCGTTGAAAGAATCAATCATTTAAAACATATCTCCAGAGAGGTATCCCTGCATCCATTCAGACCCATAAAGGAACAGTTGGATGAGATAGTACCTAATAAGATGGCCACCAAATAAGGGCCGTATTATTACTACAATCAGCACTGAGACATTATTAATGCTTATTAAAGAACTATTGTCGAAGTCAAGAGTTTGTCAATGCCCATAGATTTAAGGGGCAGGATTCTTTACTATGTATTTCCCATTTAGCAAGATACAGTTGGTTCTCAGTTACACACAAAATGTTAGTCCCAAGGCTGTTTTAAGGATAAGAAACTTTTATTTCTGGGATTCAAATAAATAATAAAATAAATACATTTAAATAAATAATAATTCATCTGAAAGAGGAAAAGGACAAAAGGAGGAGACAGATAGCAGAGGGAGATCATTTTCATAGCATAAATCTCTATAGTATGAGCATCTCAGGAGCACAAAACTGATCTTTTAAGCCTCATGTGGGTAACTTTTCAGCCACATGGACAACATTGATCTGAATGTCCAAAAGTGGCAATGGGAATAAACAGAAGTATTCCTGGGGGTAAAAAAGATGATTAAGAATTATGTCCACAAGTTCACATTCCTCCCAATCAATTACATGAAACCACTGGGCGAGATCATCCGTCACCACGGGATGAGGTATCATCAGTATGCCGATGATACTCAATTGTATATCTCCATCCCGGGTGAGGTAAGTGATGCTGTGACTGCCCTCTCTCGGTGCCTGGAGGCTGTGGGGGTCTGGATGGGGAACAACAGGCTTCGGCAGAATCCTGGTAAGACGGAATGGCTGTGGGTTAAGGGTTCCTCCGTATCCAGGACTTTGTCATCTTTAGCTCTGGATGGGGTTGCACTGCCCCAGACAGACATGGTTCATAACCTGGGGGTCCTCATGGACTCACGGCTCCTGCTGGAAGAGCAGGTGGCAGCCGTGGCTGGAAGGGCCTTTGCACGGCTTCGTGTTGTGCACCAGTTGCGCCCTTTCCTGGATCAGGAAGCCCTTCGGACGGCCACTCATGCCCTTGTTATCTCCCATAAAAACTACTGCAATGAGCTCTACATGGGGCTACCCTTGAAGAGTATCCGGAAGCTTCAGCTGGTCCAGAATGCGGCTGTGTGGGCTATTTTTGGTGCCCCTAGAAGGGTGCACATAACACCTTTGCTATGTGAGCTGCATTGGATACCAGTTTGCTTCCGGGTCCAATTCAAGGTGTTGGTTATCACCTTTAAAGCCCTACATGGCATGGGACCGGGTTACCTGAGGGACCGCCTCTTCCCCGTATCATCAGCCCGTCCCACCTGTTCATGCAGAGAGGGCCTGCTGCGGACCCCGTCAATAAGAGAATTCCATCTGGCGGGGTCCAGGAGGCGGGCCTTCTCGGCAGTAGCGCCCGCCCTTTGGAACATCTTGCCCCAGGAGGCAAGATTAGCCCCATCGCTTTTAGCCTTCCGGAGGAAGTTGAAGACCTGGCTCCGCCACCAGGCTTGGGGCAGGGAGGAGAATCGACATACTTGGGGTTGGCTGGTGCCTCCTACATGATGGTTGAAGAGATCATAGCCATCTGGATTTTATGAGCTGGGGTACTTAAGAAATTCTTTTGGTTTTTAATGGGATTTTATTGGAATTTTACTGTGTTTTTATTTGAGTTTTTATTGTATATTTATTCTGTGCTGTAAACCGCCCAGAGTCCCTCCGGTCGGAGATGGGCGGTGACAAATTTGATAAATAAAATAAATAAATAAAATAAATTCTGGAGGTATGTGGGTGCCTCTTAGAGTCTTACAACATTTCAGTTTATATATTTCAGAATGGGGTGACCTGACTTAGTCTGGTAATGGGTCTGTACGGTTGGTGGAATTGTAAATGGTTTTGCTTTACTGCTGCTTTGAGATATTATCAATGAAAAGTGGCTTAGAAAATGTATAAACAGATAACAAGCCATTTCTAGCTGGAGATTGCCCTGGAGATAAAGCAAATTCAGCTTCATTTGCCTACTCACTCCTCTTGCAGGAGCAGTTTGGCCTCTCTCAAGCCTCAGCAGAAACGCTAGTAATGGCTGATATGGGAAACTTGAAAACAGTAGACTATTTGTGTAGATTTTAAGACTTCTCAGTACCCCGAAAAAACAAACAAACAAGCCCAAATTATATACATTATTTGTACACCTCTACAATATAACCTTGAGGGACAGCTTGTAGAATGACTCTGTAAGCACTCTTCCTAGTTGTTTTTCAGTATTTCAGAATGAGCTTGTTGCTAAAGAACAGTACTGCCTGCCCAGCACCAGCCATCTAGCTGCATTTCCATTTTGGACTTTTGCTTTTCTTAGCATTTTTGTTTTTGTTTTATTAAGAATTTTATCAAGTTTCGAGACAAGGATAAAAGCTACGACAAAACAAAAAACTACAAAAAAAGGGAAAAAGAACTAAAAAGCTGTGAAAACACAAGATAATTTTTTTTTTTCAAAATTACAGAAAGATGTGACTTTGGACTTTTAACAGCAAGGATATACAAAAATTTCTCTGTATTAAACCAAAACCACATTATTTCTATAAATCATTCCACTTTAGCACATTATAAAAATCACTAAGTACAGTTACTCCCCTGTCATGAGTGCCGTTGAGCTAAAGTCATCAGCGCAATGGCACTCATGACAATGACAAGGAAATAAGTGAAGGGGCACAAGTTAAGTAGCCATCAACCCACAACGACTAACGGCTAACAAACAATAGCTAAACGAATCACGGAGCCACCCAAGCCATCAGCGGCAATACAACGGGGATCGCCCAGCTGAAAGCAATCAGCAGAAGAATGGAAACCTGAGGATGGGCGATCCCGGAAACCCTCAACCAATGGCAGGGCAACGCATGGGACAAAGGGGGGTGACGTGACCGAGAGCGAGGGGGCGCTGACCGGCGCGGGGTATTTAAACCCCGCACCGGCGCGCTCCTGTCACTCTCAGCTTTTTTCTACCAACGTTGTACCTGCCCTGAAATAAACCAGAACCTGATTTGCAAACCAGCGTCTGAACGTTATTCAGAGGTAGGCAGCGCATGACATAAAGCTGAGAGTCATAAACTCAGCCTCGCCGAGCCCCACCGGACGACAACGAGCCGCGGGAGGAGTAGACGGCGAGAAGACCAGCAAGATGAGGCCGGAACGGCGCGGGCAAGGAGGGCGAGCCGCGCGGCAAGAGACAGAGGAGGACCGACCGAGGCCAGAGGCACCGCGGACTCCCGGAGCCATGGACGCCCACCCCACCCGACCCGAGCCTCAGCTCCAACCCCAAGGGGAGATGGCGACGGAGGCAACCCGACCGCGGGAGGGAGCAGCACGACTTCCGAAACCAGCGGAGGACCCCGCGCCCCACATCGCACCCCAGCAACGGGCGTGGAGCGACAGCCCCACGGTGCTCGACACGGAGGAGGACGACGGAGACACCCATCAGACGGAGGAGGAAGCGGACCCGCGGCGGAGGGACGATGAACCCCACCGGCAACCCACCCCCGAGGACGCGCCAACGGAACCGGCCCCAGCGGCGGCGCGGGCTGTGGACGAGGAGGCACGAGCTGAACTCGCGGCCATGCGGGCTCAGCTGACGGAACTCCGGACCATGCTCCAGGCGCTTATGCCCCCCGCGCCACCCAACGACGTCCCCGCACAAGCCCACACCCCGAGCGAAGCACCGAACCCACACGGGCCAGCGGAGAGCCAGCAGACGGCACAGGCGGCCGACACCACACCCCGGGAAGCGAGAGGCGGGGCCGCACAAAACGCCCGGGCCCCAAAGGACTTCCCCATCTTCTTCGATGGGACCCCCTCAAAACTCTCGTTTTTCGTTACCAACGCTAGGGAGTTCATGGGGAGGCACGGACACTCCTATGACTCCGAGGCCGACAAGATCGCCGCCGTGGCGATCAAACTCCAAGACAGGGCGGCGGACTGGTACGTCCAACTGTACGAGTCCAGCTCCCCCGCCCTCGCCACCTTCCCTGCTTTCATCAAAGAGATGAAAAACTACTTCGAAGACCCCCTAGCTAAAGTACGGGCGAAAAGCGCACTCCAGAGACTTAAACAGGGCACACGCACGGTCCCTGACTACGCCCTGGAGTTCAAAGCCCTCGCGGGAAAGGTCTGCGACTGGTCTGAGACCACCCTGCTGGAAATCTTCAAAAGGGGGCTCAACCGCGACGTGCTCCAATGGGCCCTCTACCGCGACGACCCAGAAACGTTACACGGGTGGATCCACCTCGCGGGGAAAGCCGAACACGCGCACCGCACCTTCCTTATGACAACCACGGAAGACACAAACTATGTCGGGAAAAAGGTACCCGCACCACACGGGGGGATGGCCGGCCCCATATACCCAAAAAAGAAGTTCAACCGGGAGCCCTGCGGGAGGTGTGGCAAATTAGGGCACAAGACGGCGGATTGCTTCGCCAACCGACCGCCGACCAGCGCGCCCAAGCCCGCCCCGAAAATTAGCCCCAAACCACCCAACCCGGGGCCGCCCCCTCACCGCCGAATGACCGTGGCCACAGCGACACCGGAAGAGGGCTGGGACGCTTACTGGGGGGAAGAGGACAATACCGACCCCGACCAGCCGGCGGGAAATGCTCCCCGCTTGCCCTGAGACGCGTGGCGAGGCAGGCGGTGGGACAGCAACGCGGACCACCTCAACGAAACGACAAAAGCTCCGTAATATTGGCAGCAATCCAGCTCTCTGCCGGCAACGGAGCCACCACGGCCGCGGCACTAGTGGACTCGGGGTGCTCAAAAAACCTCATCCACCCCGACCTAGTCGCCAAACTCGACCTCCGCTGCTTCCCCCTCCCCACGCCGCTGGCATTCCACCAGCTGGACGGCTCTACAGCGGGAGGGAAACCAGCCACGCTACAAACCGAGCCGGTCACCCTGCAAATGGGCACTCACACCGAGCGCACATCGTTCGTAGTCACGCCCATTGGACGGCCCATTGCAGTCCTGGGGATGCCATGGCTCGCGAAAAACAACCCGCGGATCAACTGGGCGACCCGCACCTTCACATTCGGCGACGGCGAGTATCGAGCACCAGTACCAGCTGGCAAAAGCAACCCCACGGTAGGACGAGCGGAGGCGACCACACAAGACAACGCCGCTACCACAGCAGACCTACCAGAACAATACGCCGACTTCTCCGAGGTCTTCGGAGAGGCAGAGGCAGACCAACTACCCCCCCACCGCAAGACGGATTGCCGGATCGACCTACTGCCCGACGTCCCCCTACCTAGACCAAAGATCTATTCGATGACCCCGAAGGAGATGGCAACCCTCCGGGAGTTCATCGATAAAAACCTAGACAGGGGATTCATAGAGCCAGCATGCTCACCGGTCGGAGCCCCCGTCTTATTCCGGGAGAAGAAAGACGGGACCCTACGGCTCTGCACCGACTACCGGGGCCTAAACGCGGCTTCCCTGTCCAACAAATACCCCTTACCCCTGGTGAAGGACATGCTCGCCCACCTGTCCACGGGCAAAGTCTTTTCCAAATTGGACCTTCGCGAGGCGTACTATCGCATCCGAATCAGGGAGGGGGACGAATGGAAGACGGCGTTTAACTGCCCCCTAGGCGCCTTCCAGTACAAGGTACTGCCCTTCGGACTCGCGGGGGCCCCTGGGGTGTTCATGCAGCTCATCAATGAGGTACTGCATGAACATCTGTTTAAAGGGGTCCTGGTCTACATCGACGACGTCCTCATTTACACAAAAACACACGAGGAACACGTAACCTTAGTCAGGCAAGTCCTCGACAAGCTCAGAAGGGCGCAGCTCTATGCAAAGCCTACAAAGTGCGAGTTTCACAAAGAGCGGCTAGACTATTTGGGGTATCGAATCTCCGGGGACGGCATCGAAATGGACCCCGCAAAAGTCGAAGCGGTGCTAAACTGGGAGCGGCCCCGCAACAGACGGCAACTACAGAGCTTCCTGGGATTCGCGAATTTCTACAGGTCCTTCGCCCGGGGGTTCGCTGAGATAGCCCTCCCCTTAACGGACCTCCTCAAAACCAAAGGGGTGGGGGACACCCGACGCGCCAAGAACCCAGGCACAGTGCTGAATTGGACTCCCGCGTGCCAGACCGCATTCGACAAGCTGAAAGCGCTGTTCACGACGGAGCCAATCCTCGCGCACCCGGACCCAGAACGGCCGTTCGTGGTCCAAGCCGACGCCTCAGACTTCTCCCTGGGAGCCATCCTGCTACAAAAAGACTCCACGGGGCTCCTGAAACCATGCGCCTACCTGTCAAGGAAGTTCTCCGAGACAGAGAGGCGATGGCACGTCTGGGAGAAAGAAGCCTTCGCGGTGAAATCGGCACTAGAGACATGGCGTCACCTACTCGAGGGAGCCACCCAACCATTCGAGGTCTGGACGGACCACCGGAACCTCGAGGCCCTACGAACGCCTAGACGCCTTAGCCCAAAACAGGTCCGATGGGCCCAATTCTTCAGCCGCTTTGAGTTCCAGCTGAAGTTCATGCCGGGCAAGAAGAACTTCCTGGCCGACGCCCTCTCCCGGCTGCCCCAAGACGAAGAGCCCGCCCCAGACACCATTGGGACGGTCCTATCCGCCTCGCAACTGGGGATGGCCGTGACCACCCGAAGCGGCGCACGGAGGCAGCTCGACGCTACGGCGCAGCCGACGGCGGGACAACCGGCGACGGAAAGAAGCCAACCGCAACTACCAGGGGGAATGCGCACGGACCTCGCCGCCGCCCTCAAAACCGACCCCTGGTTCCTGGCAAACCCCGACAAGGTAACGATGGCGCAAGACCTGGCATGGGGGGAAGGCAGAATCTACGTCCCGGACTCGCAACGCCAGGCGATCTTGCATAGGTCACACGACGCCAAGCAAGCGGGACACTTTGGGTTCCTCAAGACCCTACACCTAACACGGCGCCAATTCTGGTGGCCCGCGCTCAGGCGAGACGTAAAAACCTACGTGGCGTCCTGCCCAACGTGCGCTAGGGCCAAACGGGCACCAGGCAAACCCGCGGGGCTATTGCAACGGGTGGCAGAACCCTCCCGCCCATGGGAGGAAATCTCTATGGATTTCATAGTGGACCTCCCACCCAGCCAGAAGAAAACGGCCATTTGGGTGGTGAAGGACTACTTCTCAAAGCAGGCCCACTTCATCCCCTGCACGTCGGTCCCATCCTCACAACAACTAGCCAAACTCTTCCTCATCCACGTGTACAGGCTACACGGATGTCCCGCACGTGTGGTGACCGACAGGGGCACACAGTTCACCTCCAAATTCTGGCGGGCCTTCCTGAAGCTGACGGGGACCCAACAGGCCCTATCTACGGCTTGGCATCCGCAGACGGACGGAGCCACTGAGGTTCTTAATGCCACCTTAGAGCAATTTATACGATCATATACGAACTACCACCAAGACGACTGGGCTGAACTGCTCCCGTTCGCCGAAGTCGCATACAACAACGCCGTCCACACGAGCACGGGGAAAACCCCGTTCGAAGTAGTCTCGGGGCGCGACTTCGTCCCCATACCGGAGCTACCTCAACCCCCGGAACCCCAGGTGGACGCCAGCGACTGGGGACGGAAGATCGCGGAAGCATGGCCAGTAATCACGGCGGCGCTGAAGGAGGCACAGGCTGCTTACAAAGAGCAGGCCGACAAGCACCGGCGCCAACAACCGACGTTCCAGGCGGGGGATATGGCCTATCTCTCCACCAAGTTCCTAAAGTCAACCCAACCCTCGAAAAAACTGGGGCCTAAGTACATCGGGCCGTTCCGAGTCACGCAAATAGTGAACCCGGTAGCAATACGCCTGGACCTGCCACACAACCTCCGGAGACTCCACCCGGTGTTCCATACCAGCCTCCTAAAACCGGCAACCACCTCCCGATGGCACCCAAGCACGCCACAGCCCGCACCGCTAATGATCGACGGGCAACACCACTTCGAGATCAGGGACATCCTCGACTCCCGCAAGCAACGAGGAACTCTACACTATCTGGTCAGGTGGAAACACTTCCCCCACCCGGAATGGGTGGCGGCGCACAACGTTAACGCGCCTGACCTGACCAGAGCATTTCACCGGGCATACCCCGACAAACCGCAATCAAGGGCAGCAAAACCAACCCCCCCCCGCAGGCCCCCCCCCGCCTCCTGTGCCCCAAGGGAAAGGGCCCCCCCCAAGCCCGCGACTTGGGTGGACCTTCCCCCCCCCGGGACTCACTCCCCCCACCCCGGGCCCACGGGGTGGTGACAAACGAGCGCCAGCACCCTCCCCCCGCCCCCCGGCCGCGGGGGAGTGGCAAGCAAGGCAACAGGGCAACCTGGGGGCAACGCCCAGGAGACACAACACAGGCGACGCACTCTAAATAAGAAAAGAAGGGCCCTACCTGGAGCTGAGCAGCACCCGACCAGCCACGCCTCTCGCCTCGCCGAACTGAGCCAAACAAACAGGGTGTGGTTGGAGCATGCGCACGCCAGGTCAGAATCCGAGCATGCGCACCATGGACACACCCTGGGAAGGCACGTGGTAGAGGGAGGAGCAAAGGGAGGGGCGACAACTACTCCGGCGGGAACTTTGAAAAAAAAAAAAAAAAAATGTGGCGTTTTGACAGCTCCACGGGGAAAACCAAGAAAACCGGGGGAGAACACTATTCGAAAAGGGGGCAGTATGTCATGAGTGCCGTTGAGCTAAAGTCATCAGCGCAATGGCACTCATGACAATGACAAGGAAATAAGTGAAGGGGCACAAGTTAAGTAGCCATCAACCCACAACGACTAACGGCTAACAAACAATAGCTAAACGAATCACGGAGCCACCCAAGCCATCAGCGGCAATACAACGGGGATCGCCCAGCTGAAAGCAATCAGCAGAAGAATGGAAACCTGAGGATGGGCGATCCCGGAAACCCTCAACCAATGGCAGGGCAACGCATGGGACAAAGGGGGGTGACGTGACCGAGAGCGAGGGGGCGCTGACCGGCGCGGGGTATTTAAACCCCGCACCGGCGCGCTCCTGTCACTCTCAGCTTTTTTCTACCAACGTTGTACCTGCCCTGAAATAAACCAGAACCTGATTTGCAAACCAGCGTCTGAACGTTATTCAGAGGTAGGCAGCGCATGACATCCCCCCTTATATTAAAATAAAGAAAAAAAATCATATAAACCTCCTAAACAACTTTCCCCCCACAAAAGATAACACTTATTTAATTATTCCCTTCCTACTACTATTCTATACATTTCTGTCTACTATAATAAGAATCAAACTAAAAAGCATATAAATTGTCTGCCATTATACTTAATAGTACAACAGTTTTAATAATCTTAATCTTAATAAACCCAAAAACAAAAACAATTCAAAACAGTGGCCTTAAATCAAATCCTTAAAACCATCCAAATAAACGTTTTTATACCCTAATAATCCAAATTCTTAAAAACAAATAACATCAGTTGAACCCTTAAAGCAATCCAGATAAACATTTAACCCTTATCCTAGTTCAAAATAAACCAGAGCATTTACATACCCCACAATGTGCATAGAGCTTTTCTCTTGAAAGCTTTTCTCTTGAATCAAACAGCCCAACTTCTCTTCAAAAAACCTCCCACACATAATGACCCCTTCTTTTTCATGGCATTCCACCAGAAAATCAATTTCACTTATTGCTTGCCGATCTCCATTAAATTTCTCCAACTCCACTATCCGATCTCCATCCAGCATCTCAATAGAAATCCCAATCTTACTCTTAGAAGGAACATTTCTATCACTGTTGAATTCCCCAATTTCATCCACCACATCCCCAACCTGATGGCACATTTTCGACCTCATATTTTCCACAATGTCCTGAATGCCTTGCATAAAAGCTTGGTAGAAGTCAGGAAAAATCTCTTTAAAATCTTCCACATTTCACGCAGTAGATTATAACACTACCTAGGAACTTAACCAGAGAAAGTTGAAGATATGGAAAAGTTCTGGAAAGTATTTACACAAGCGAGAATGAGATAGGTAGACAGTTCCCAAGGGAAAATAGAAACAGAAAGCTGAAGGTTCAAATCAGCTGATTCAATGTGTAGGAAAATGCTAATATGTTCAAATTTAGTATGAAAATAATAACAGGAAGACAATTGTTTACTCTCAATACGCCTTTATATTTGGAAGGAAAACGAAGTCCAAAACTTTAAAAAGATTAAAAAAAAGTAATCCCAAAAATAATGATAAGCACCAAGAGAGCCAGCTTCTCCTCCCGTAGAAAGCCTCTCTTAGGTTACACATACTTAAAAAAAAACACACACATAAATTTAGTGATTTAGAAATGGGGTGGCCGGTCTTAGTGTCCCTTTAAGGCTATAGCACGCCTTGGAAAGTGATGAAGTCTTTGCCTCCCAGCTGGTTCTTACCAGTCGAACGCAAAACGCTGTTTGTGATCTTCTGGCTGCAAGCAGCCGTCCAGAGGACAGATGGGATGATTCCAGGTGTTCTCCTTTACCCGGAGAACGTTTCTGGGCTTCAGGAAAACCTGTCTGAGCCCCCCAAAATTGCTGTGTTGTGGGCACAGCTGCTCAGTCTGCCATTTCCCTACTGGAAGTCCTGCTTTTCTTAGCATTTTTGGTTGTTCTGGGGCTGGAGAAGAACGGGAGCAGTGGCAACTTAGGGCATTCTTTTGAGGGTGAAGCAGCACTGCTGGTACTAAAACCACCAGATCTGGGCTGCAAACATTCTTTGGATGGCCACAAAGAGTTAAGAGTTTTATGTTATCTCTTTGTTGTCATCTAATGGTTGTCCAACTCAATACATGCTGAGGTTAGCTGCTGAGGTTAGTCTTTGCCTGCCACTCCACTGCCACCCTTTGAGTAACCTTATGCAAATGCCTAGGTTTTTCTATGGGCATATGCCAACCCTGCAATCGACCATGGTCAGGTTGTACCTGTGGACTCCAAGGCAACTCCCACCCCTCTCTTGTCTGTATTTACATCACTGGACTAAATGTGCATAGGCAGAGGGTCCAGGCAAGTTTGGTTTCTCTGTTGAAGGACATGTGAATGTTTCTAGTCTGTGGCAGAATCATGGCAAAGGCTGTTTGCATTCATGAAGTTTTCAGAAAGTTTTTTTGATTGTCAGCCCTTCAGTGTAAGCCAGGTCAGGAAACAGACACCATAAGAACTACTGGAACTCTATTGTTGTAGGGCAGGGTTTCTCCACCAGGGTTCTGTGGGACCCCAGGGTTCCATGAGAGGTCACTAGGGGTTCCCTGGGAGATCATGATTTATTTAAAAAATTATTTCATATCCAGGCAACTTCACATTAAAGAGGTAAGATTTATTATTTATTTTTAGTTTAAGAACACTGTTAATACATATATACAGGCCTGCACATGAAACGAATATAATTTTGTAGCTTCTGGACTATATTTGAGCCTGAATGTGCAGGGGTTCCCCAAGGCCTGAAAAATATTTCAAGGGTTCCTCCAGGGTCAAAAGGTTGAGAAAGGCTGTTAATATAGGGTATAACAGAACCTTGAAAGCCGACGGATTTTCTCCCTCCCTCCCTCCCTCCCTTTCATACCCAAGAGTCAATCCTGAGTTTCTTCCTGAACCCGTCTTGCCTTTCTGGACTCAGCTGATGTTTTCCTAATGGCTGCCACATACCTTCTTGAAGGATATCTCCACACTGATTATCCTCGGAGGACCATAAATTATATCTTACTAAGTGAATGTTAAAAATGCACTGATTAGTTCTCTTAACTTTTTAAAATGGCATTTTCTTTATTTCTAAGTTGCTTTAAGAATATTTGAAGCAGAAAAGTAAAATACATGTAATCTTATTTAACCATACTTTACTATGAGCAAAAAATATACATAAATAAGGCATCATCTGAAGTAATCAAAGAAATGCTCTACAGTCTTCACTTCCATTTACACAAGGAAAGAAAACTGAAAAGTGCACAAGCTTGACCTTTACTGTGATTTGTCATTCATCAGGCGTTAGGGCAACAATAAATCAAACGACTCTGCATGAAAATATACACTTACACTGCTGGCTTGGAGAGTAGTGCAAATCCTCCCATCACCAAAAAGTTTGTCAAGGAAGTACAGTACCTAAAGCAGAACAGTGGAAGAAAAGTGAATATTCCTATGGATTTAAAGTATCATCATGAATCGGTCTAATGGAGGATGTAAGGAGTGAAACTCTTTCTGCCTCAAAAAATAATGATAATAATAAACCCCCAGCCTTTAGCATTTCAATCCCTTTGTATCACAAAACTTTGGTGGTAGAGTTCCCCCTCACTTTGCTTTGGTAACAAGGAACTCGATGTCCAAATTTTGATACATGTTGCTCTCCCCCCAGTACAGTACTACAAAATTACTAAAAAAACCCTCAAACTTCTTCTTCCTGTCCTGTCTGGCCCACATCACAAGTGCTGCACAGAAAGGAGCAAAGCTGCATCGGTTCCTTCCATACAAAAGTTATATGAAAATACCCAAAGGATGTATTCTTCCTTACTGTGCTCCTGTCTGAGGCACCTGTCAAGAGGATATGCTCAGCAGCCACTTGTATGTCACATTAAAACGAACAGATATATCACGGCATGAATCTATGGGCCGTATTTTTAAAGATTATTGACTAACAGCTTTAATATTCCCCTGTATCGACAGCAGGGAATACCTTACATTTGATAACTGAAAATGCCCAGTACTTCTATTTCAGTGTTAATGCAGTCATGAAACTAGCCAAATGAAGACAGGTTCAAGAATTTTGCCTGTTGCCTGCCAATCTGAAGGAGTGTCTGGTGTTTTTCCCAATCATTCAACTCAATCTTACAGGGCAAGTCAGTAATTCAGAAAATAATAAGCATAATGCTTGAAACCTCTTTTTGTATGTCAATTTTTCTTTAGAACCCATTTTGTTTTCAGGTGCAATTTTGCTCAGTATAAAGATATTTGTATAAAGATAAATAAAGATATTTGTATAAAGATCTACAAATTAAAACTAAAACAAAGAGATCCTTACTCAGTATAACTTTCCAAAAACAAATTTGAATGCTTCAGGATCACCAAATTCTTTGCCTCTTTTAATCCTTGAAGAAAGCTAGTCAAAGAGGCTCCATGCTGACCAACCAGGTAACACAGTTTGCTGAATGTACTTGCCATTTCCTGCAGCAACTGGATGGTAGATGCTGTACCTAAATTATCTGTAACACAACAAGGGTACGCAGTTGATATAGTTGTAATGCATGGTGGAAACATTGCCGATTCAACATATCATAGCCCTGCAGCCTGCACTGTCTCAGCCTGGGTGGCTGAGGGATGCCTCTGGGGGAGATTGCCACCTCACGGCCCTTGAGGGAATGGGGCCAAGAGATACCTCTGGGGGAGATTGCTGCCTTGCACATTTGTGTGTCTGGGTGGTGGGCATGCCACTTTGAGTCCCACAGCTGCAAGATGAGCCTCTGAGGGAAAGCACTCTTGGATAGCAGGGCAAGACCCATGGTTTAGTGTGTTAATTTGGAAAATGGGAAACACTTGGTCAGGTTGTGTGAGGGAAAATGAGGAAGGAGAGAGTGTGAGGATTGTGAGACTTCAGCATTCAAAAATGTTGAATGTTGAAGTTCATGGAACTGTATCATGTACTCCCCAAGTTCTCCTTCAGCTGGGAAAAGGAAAAATGTGAGAAAGAAACTCAAAATAACACTGCCTTGATTCTGTTTGGTATAAAAGGAAACTCAGTCAAGCTTTCACGTTTCTGTTATTATACCCTACAACAATAATGTAGCATTCCTGTACTTCTTGCACTGTTTTGTTTCCTGACTTGGTCCACCTCGAAGGCTGACAGTCTTTCAACTAGCACAATATATGACTGAGCAGGGGGGTGCTATTAGAGAGGTCTGTATTCAGAGCAAAACAGGAGGTAAAAATACAATGGCACTGCAAGAAAAGGAACCAAAAATCATGTGTTGTGATTTTTAGAAGTCAGAGACTGAAAACAATGCAGTAAAAACACCTCTTACCGAATCCCAAGAGCGGTCGGAGAACTTGAGATTTTATAGCGCTCAGTTTAGAGTAGAACTGTCTCTCCGTCGAAGCCAACTCATGAAGACTGGCGATGTACCCCATAATGTTTTTGTCCACTAAAGCCAAACACTTATTTCCACCTGTTGTCACGTTGCTAATATACCCCAGCTGGAGGGAAGATACATTATTTTGAAAATCTCTCAGGACAAGACTCAAGGTTAGTCCTATTTTATGTTCTGGTCGACATCAGCCTCTTCCACTTTACATAGCGAAATAAACTCTACAATGTGCACATATAACATTGACATAACTTATTATACCCTTGTTTCTAAATCATGGTATGTGTATCATGTGCAATATTAATACTTCAGGCATTTATTACATTGACCAGATTCAGCAATAGAAGTCTCAGATCTGATAAACTGTACCTGTATGCTTCCTCTCTGATCCTATCCTTAAATGCCCAGGTTTGACACAGATAGTCTGGCTTGTGAAATCAGATTCCAGTGATGTTCAAAGATATCAATTAATCTCCTTCAGAAAACTTTATCCCTTCTGCTTTATTGCTGATGCTCTTGGACCTACTTTCCAGACTCACTTACTTTCTCTACACCCCTCTCCAAAACCATCCTTTTCCAGGAAGCTTTTGGTTGAACATCCTACTTTCCATGCCACACTACAATTAAACCTGTACTGAAGCTTAAGCATATGAAACTAAAACAATCACATATTCTTTATCTATCTTGCCTCCTTTCTATTGTTTCCTTCCTATATCAAGTATTAGACAGTAAGTTTTGCAGTAACTTTATACTCTGCAAAGCAATTGTGTGCAAATTTTCCCAGACTGAATGTCATACAAAGCCACTGTTTAACAAGACAGAACATTTACACCATACTCAGGCATAAGAGGAAAAGAAAAAAAGGGGAAGAGGATGTTCACTAGTTTATGAATTACAGTAGTTTCAAGGCAAGCAACTATACTGTATAAAGACCAGGCCAGTAAATTGAAACAAATGCCTTACAAAACGTGTATATTTATTGGGTTATATATTTTGTTACAAATATAATTTATTTTATTTTTTAACTTGGATCAGAAAAATAAGAGTTCAATTCTGATGTCATGAAATTTCTTTAAAAGCAGTTTGAAGTGATGTCAACCCTCTAAATGTTTTCAGTTACAATCCCCTGACATTTATTAACTTTACATTTTACCAGCTCATCTATGTCTATGTAAAAGAATAAACAGACACAAATCTGACATCAGGAATGGCAATATCTAAGAAGCAATGGGGGAACCTTTTAACTTCGCATGGTATTCTGTCACTAATCACAAAGAAGCCGCTCTAAGAAGATCCAGAATTAATCAGGAGATTTAACATTATTTCTCAAGAACAAAACAGAGACAATTTCCTGTGCTATTACATACGTTCACTGGCTATTAAATGCAAGAATGTCTGTGTGGCACTTAACTACTGCTTTGTTTAAGGTTACTATTTAAGGAAATTATGTTGTCCTCACACTTTCACCATTCCCCCTTTTCTTTTCTTTTCTTTTCCCCCTCCCCAACAAATTGTTAGGACTACATTCAGCAGGCTCAAACAAAACGCCACATGCCACAACTGATTTCACAAGGCACATTTCAAGGTTATCCTCTACGGGCCACAGAAACAAGTGTGTAGTAACAGTGACTTCACCATTAACATTTTCTACTAGCAAAAGTACCTCTATTGGGTTCTCAACATCTCAGCTGAAAAAAATAATGAAAAATGTAATGTTTCTTCTAGCAGGCAAAACTTGGACAGTAGAAGGCTGCAGCTGTTGCAAAGAGGATTGTTCTTTTGTAAGTCAGTTACAATACAGGTCTGGGGGTTATTGCTGGGGTTTGGGTTCTACTGGAAATGATTTTCCGTGGACAATGGAATGTGAGACTAATAGGAATTCCTACGTTCTAAAGTTTTACGGGAAATCAACCGGAAAGTGATACACACCTTACTACAGTTTAGTAACAGTGTTGGACTCTTTAAACAGTTGTTTTCAGATGAAACATCATCCTCTCCTTTTTCTTCTCGGCCACTGTAGTATAATGAAGGCTGAAAATCTTCTCCATCTGCTAGGAACAGGGAATAGTCTGGACCTGCTGCTATATTCCAAATTCTGTTGTGATCACATATCTAGCAAGGCATAAAAACAATACAAGAACATAAGAGCAGGTCTGTGGTAGATCAAGACCCCGCTTAATCTACCACAAGGTCCAAACAGATTCCGCTTGAGTGCTTGCAAACAGGGGATGGAGACATGCCCCTCTCTCACTGTTGTTCTATGGCAACTGTTATTTTCATCCCTACAACTGCTATTTGGAAGAATGCTGCTCCCGACCCAAATGCTACATTTAGTTTTCAAGTCCACTTGTACTCGATAAATGTGCCCTCCGTGAATTTATCCAATTTTCCCGTTAAAACCATTCAAATTAATCACCATTGCCACATAACGTGGTAATGAGCTCAATGTCGTAATTATGCTCAGAATGAACAAAGGGTCTTCTTCCATCTCTTCCAAATCTCCTTCCAATCAGTTTCCCTGGATGATCCCCGTTTTAGATGCATGATTTTATGCACCGCAATCACGGCCCCTTCAGGCGTCCTTTCTTCAAGCCAGAGTCCCAAACATCTTATCTTTTTCTCCTTATACAGTGTTTGTGCTCCCAATTACTCTGGTTCCCTTCTCCTGCTGTTTTTCATAGACGCACAAGGGAAAACGCCAAGGAACATCACACATCACCATTCCACAGCTGCAGAGAGGACGTGCTGTTAGGGATTGTCCCTGGCCCTGTGCCATGTTCCAGAGAGGCCAGGAAGATTCTCTTGGGTCAAGATTCCCATATCTGAGAGAGCAGCAGGATCCTGGGAACCAGGGGAAGCCCAGGCGAAATGCCTTCGCAATTGCCTTCTTTTGAATCGTGATATTGGCAAACTTTTTAAAAGGCAAGTACGGTGATGCAGTTAGATTACAGGTAATTATTCTGGAAACAAGTTTGTGACAATCAGAATTACCTTTGCAAGGCGAGGGATTGTGGTTGGAGAATTTAAATGACTTAGCTGTCCAAAGGTATTAATGCCCCATGAATATACCTGCAGAGAATTAGGGAAAAGTAGTGAGAATAGCCACTTTAATATAACCCAAGTCAAAGTAAAATAAAATAAGAGTGTAGCAAAATATGAAAAAGTCCATCTGAAATAGCCTTCCACAGCTGGCAACTTTCAGATGTGCTGTACGACGATATCACGCTCTGGCTTCTCAATCTCAGATCTGGGGTTGTGGTTTGATCCTTTGTAGTTTCTGCACTGGCGGATTTCAACCTCCATGCCCTGGTAGTATGGCTGGCAGCAGCCCAGCAATTCAGGGTCGCCATGGGCTTTTCCCACGCCCATCCAGCTCATAAAGTGGTGGCCCTAAACAGGATCTACATTAACCTCGTAACAGGCTGTTCCCTGTCTGAAGGTGGAGAACATTTCTATCAGACCTTTGTCGAAGTCTGATCATTTTCTGGCCACCGAGGCATCAGCACCAATAATCTCCTCAAGGTGGCAGGACCAGGCACCTTATGAATCTGGTAAGTTTGGGGAATTACCAAACTATCTGATGATTCCTTACTGAATATTGAAATCCTGAGTAGCAAAGTTGCTAGATATGATCATCCCAGAGCAGCCTCTCCCTGCTCACTGATCCAGGAGTGCTCCTTAACTTACTGGGAGAGGAAATGACAGAAGAGGTGCCCGACACGATGATGGTCAAAAAAAGAATAATTTGATTGGACATGAATATAAGCCCATGTTCAACCTACACCATTATGATAAGGCCAATGAAGCATCACTACCTTTCTGCCAGCCTTGTTTCTTGGGAACGCTGTCCAGTGACTCTGTTCAGGGTGACTTGCCCCCTTTTGGGAATTAAGAGGTTGGAACATCTCCTTGCAGGTTGCTCTGACTTTTTGTAAAACATTTCAGAGATAAAAGGGAGCAGGTGGTACCGCTTGCTTCGAAAGAGGGTATGGTATGTTCCTTCCTGAGGGAGGCATCCTTAAATCTGGCAAATGCTGGACAACTTCTGGCCCATCTCCAACCTTGCCTTTTTGTGGCAAGTTTTGGAGAAAGTGGCTGAGGCTTAGTTGCAGAGGACTTTTGTAATAAATGGATTGTCTGGATCCTTGTCAGTCTGAGTTCAGGTGCAGGCATGGGACAGAAATTGTACTAGTTGCTTCAGTGGAATACGTGATGAGATATGGAGCAGGGAGGATGCAGCCTTTCTAGTCCTGTTAGATCTCTCAGAGGTTTCTGATACCATCAATTCTGGCATCGTAGGCTGGGGTTTGGATGCACGGTTTTACAAAGATTCTGCTCCTTCCTAAGCAACCAGATCCAGTAAAAAAGATGGGGGTGAGAGAAAAAAGCCCTGGCAATCCAAAAGGGGGTCCCTCAGGGCTTGGTCCTCATGGATATAGAGCCACTGAAGGAGATTATCTGCCAGTCCAGGGTGAATATCATCAATATGCTGGCGAAACTCAGCTGTACATCTAAATCCTGGGCTGAACAAGAGATGCAATATATGTCCTCATCTGATTCTGGAGTACAACTCAAGGTGATGGTTATCACCTATAACACCCTTTGTGGCTTGGGTTTTGGTTACTTGTGGAACTTTCTGCTCCAGGAAGAATCTGCCCATCCTACACAACTGAGCTGGCAAGGTATGCTGCATGTTCCCATCCCTCATGAAGCTAAATGGGTGGGGACAGGAAAAGCTGCCTTTTCTTTTGCTGCCCTGGTTTTATGGCCTGCTTTCCAAGGCAAAGATGGTCCCTAACTTAAAATGATTCGCTTTTGCTGAGCTTCTGGATATTAACCTATTGGGGGTTGTCACTATAATGTTTTATCAGCTCAGTGTAATTGTTAATTTTATCCTTTTATTGCAACTGTAATGATGGTAAATCATACAGTTTCATGTCATGCACAATAAACAAACAAAAATCTATAGCTTGTTCCTTATTACCCTTATATACTTGCCTGAAACATCATCCTCTGCATTTGCTTTAGCTAATGCTACTAATTGTCCTTACCTTGTTTTACAGTGTTGAACACTTTACAAATGAGAGCCAGCATGGTGTAACGGGTCAAGGTGTTAGAGTAGGAACATAGAGACCCAGGTTCTAACATATCCTCAGCCACAGAAACTCACTGTGTGACTTTGGAATAGTCCCTTTCTCTCTCAGCCCAAACCTCCCTCACAGGTTTATTGTTGTGGGGAAAAATAAGAGGACAGAATCCTATGCATGCCACCTTGTACTCCTGAATAAAAGGTATGACATAGATGCAGAAATAAATAAAACCTTTCACTTCTTTTCTAGTCCCTATCCATGCTTAGTCATCCAGAGAAGAAGAATTAAACCCCATCCAGCCCAGGCAGCTAGAGAACAACCATTTCTGGAAAGGCCAAACCAGAATGAGAATCATCTGTTCATTCAGAATCTGCCCATATTTCATCAATATGCACGCTTTCGGTCTAAGTTATAAAAATGTTTACACATATATCTATACAAAAGTTATCAACACTGAAAACATACAATGTTCAAAGGAAATCTGAACATGGAGTGATACACAGAAAACAGAGTTTGATCTAGTGAGTGAAACAGTATATTCAAACTAAGCACCAGATGTGAGACAAGCAAGCAGCATTTATTTTCCTACCTGCGATTTAGCAGTGAGTGCCAAGGAATGATGGCCACCAGCAGACAAATGAATTACTTCCTTACCATCAAGACTTTTTACACACAATGGTTGGAGCCTGCAAACCCACAAAATGAAATCAAGATCCTTAACTTACAGAAGGAATCTGCACAGAGTACATTTCATAGGAATAAAATAATCAATTTTATGCAAAATGCAATGCCAACATGGAAGATGAATTGTTTTGTTACGGTCATGATGGCCCACAGATATTGAACCAGTCATTACACAGTGAAAACATATACAGACAATTCCAACTGGGTTATACTTAGTGCTATGTGAGCAAACATAAGCTTGAATAAAGGGATTTCTCTTGCTTTCTTCCCTACCGCACCTCCAATAAGCCCCACAAATCTGTTCTGTTGGCAGATACCATCCCATTACAGATGGACACAGAGGACCCTAAGAGAGAATTACTGTTTCCTGGCAAAGGACACCTTTCCTCACTAAACTCTTACCTTGGTAAGACATCACCATGTCCCAGCTGCCCATCTTTTCCTTTCCCCCAGCTCCACACCTCAGTTCGCAGAGACGGAAGAAGTGCATCAGCTTCACCACTGTAAGTGGGTGTCAGGGCAACTGTCCTCATTCTGGCTCGTCCTACTTTCCTCAAAAGCCTTGGAGAAACTTTAATATGGGAAACAAGAACAAATCATTAGACATAGCAATTATCTATATTGTCTGTTCAACTAAATATATTTTTTGCTAATCCTTAAAAGGCAAATTCACACAGTTTTTTTAGCAGGTCTAAATGTTAAGTGTTATACTGAAGAAGTCACCTAGGCAATTTGTTATAAGCTTGAGGTATCTGTTCAATATAATCTAATTTGGAATAAAAGAGGAATCTTTCACCATACAGTATCTTCATGATGTTAACTAATCACCCCACTTCTCAAAAATTCTTAAAATCCCTAGTGCTAGCCATATCAGTAGCTCAGAGTACATCAGGTAGTTATTTCTGAAAAAACCTGCTACTGCTTTTTTGAAGAACAGAATGCTTGTATCATGTCAAAGAAGACACCATATTTCTTTCTAAGCAGCATTCATAAAGAGAGAATTTTGCAAGTAGTCTGCAAATTATACCAGTTTGACCCTAAACTGGAATCTAAAAACAAAAGTAGGCTTCCAGCAAAAAGGAATGGTGGATGTTTTCCATTTATTAGGCATGTATATACAAGGTTTATATAAGTATTTATGTATATACAAGGTTTGAACTGCAAAAATACCACTAGATGGCAGCAAAGAGATACAGAAAACTAACTCTTCCATGCTATCTAGTGGTCATATAGAACTTTGCAGCCAAGACCTGGTAGCCCTTGAAAGGCAAGCTGTAGTTGTATCAACAGGTTGTTTTTTTCACAGGCAGTATTTTGGAATGTGTAGCATACCTGGGAGGAGCTTGCCCATTCACTGGTGGGAGTGGCTAGTCACAAGACACCTATTTACCAATGAAAAACTGATGAGTTAGTTCCCTGACATCTGTTCTAGCCTTCTAGATTCTCCCTACTACCTCAAGTTACTTCTATGTCCTTTTCAGGGCAGCTGGACACATTGCTACAAAAAGCAGCTGCGGCAATCCACCTTAATTTTTTTTTTAAGTGAGCCCAAATATTTTTCAAAATTAAAATGATGCTGGAGGTTGGGTTGCAGCCATGCCAATTCTCTATAATAATTATTTTTAATTAAAATAATATTTAGAATATACAAAATAAGATGGGTACAGAGTCTGGCAGGCATCATAGGAGATGCCTACTTGCACACTGATGTGTATTGGGTAGTCTGCCTAATTATGGCTTAAACATTTGGTTTGAAATGCCCTTTTTGCCAAAAGAAAGGGAACCTGTGTCGAATGGTAAAAATTACTGGTTGAGCGATTAATTAAAACTTCTGCCCATTTACTAAATCTTAACAGATGGCCACAGCCTATATACTTGAGAATAAAGGGAAACATTAGGAAATGTAGTAAACTCACAGTGAACACATTTTATCAAAAGTTGTCTTGGTATGAGTATCAAGAGAATATTGATTCATGTTCAAAGGTGTTACTTAATTGAATTTGGACCTGACCAATTTTTAATTGAAAAATATAGTTGGGCGCATACTTTTAACAGCTATGCAAATGAAAAATGCTGTACAAATGAATAATAGTATAAAGACTACAAGAGATTAATTTTTGGCCCTCTGCCTTTGGACTACATCTGGTCCAAGAGAAAACAGGCTGCTGGGCAAACCATGTTTTTGTAGAAGCCGCAATCAAGTATACTAGTGTTACGTAAGTGGGAACTACAAAGGGCCACCATATTGAACGTTAAAAGTCATTCATGTTCCCTTTGACTCAAAAGGACTCAGCTGTACTTTTGGAGACATGCATTCTACAACTGATGAGTTAAAAAAAGAGATCTGAGACAGATCCCATTTTTACATAGGATGGTCCCTGGAGATGGGTAAGTATGCACATACAAGGAATAGAAAAAAATAACCGAGAAATTGACTTTTTAAAATATGAGCTTTAGCAGTTTGAAAGTATTTACTCTGCTTAAGAACATCTTTTCTGCTACATTTGCATTTCAAAAAAACTTACACAATAATTTAAAAAAATATATATTATTTTTATTAACTTTGCCCTTAATATCCTACCTTCAAAATCACATACAAAGGGGCAACAATGTCTTTGTGGAGTTTCCCAAATCTTCTGATCTTAGGATCTGCTTCTAAAAATTTATGCTGCCTTCTGGCATCCTTTCCCATTCAAAACTCATGTCAGTAATGCATGCGGCACCACCAGAAAAGTAGAATGCACCGGAGGAGGATAAATTTGGCTGCGAAAGGCAGGCATTCTGGAAGTTATTATTAGTCTTGTTGCTCTGTACCCTGAAGCCCTGGCAGTGGGGCAGACATGAGCAGGGCAGGAAGACAATCATAATGAATAGGAATTATATTACCAGGCACCCAAGCTTGAAGGAGCTGCTTATCAAAAGTGAACGTTAACAGAGTGGGAAAAGGAGGAATAAAATACTTATAGTACTTGCCATTCTAAGTGCTGTAAACAGTTTGCTTTAAAAGGTGCTATACTGAAGGGCTGGCATATAACACAGTCTGCCATTAGAAGCAGGTAATGTTCCTTACACATTTGTGAAATTAGATGATTAACATGAAGAATGAAAACCCTGGAGGTTCACTGAGCATCTCACCTTGGGAGAGCAAGCCAGGCAAGGAAAGTCTTCGACATATCCCTTCAGATTCCTCTTCTCGAATGTCTACCAAGCTGGAACTTTTTTTCCCCTGCATTGACTCCAGCTTGACCTGCTCTTCTCGGCTGTCCTTCACTCCATCGAGGGCTGGAGAGCTTCCGCTAGGTGGGGATGCTGTGCAACCTGGAACTGTGCCATAGAAGTTCATTACCTTCTTCAGAGACAAGGCTCCAGCTTCATAAGTAGCAGCTACTCTTACACCAACTGCAGATGCACAAGAAACCACTAGGCTATTAAGGACAGATGTACCTGGGAGGGGTGGACCGGGAAGGCAAACAAGATGATCCTCTTCTTGAGACTGCTAGAAATACAGTAAACAAACCCAAAAAATCTATTACACCTTGTTTTATTATACACACATACAACTTATCCTGAAGATGAGTTATCTAAGTTTATTGGCTGCATCACGCGTTTGAGAAAAGTGACCTAAGTTCTGTAGCAGGATTTTTTAAGAGACAGCATAACACAATGCTCACTCATATTCAGAAAAACTGCACCAAGGGCATTAAAATACTTGTCGCCTTTCATATGAAAAGCTTGCTACTGTTTCCATAACTACCCTACTCTAACTCTACATTCTAGACTTGAACAAAGTACTAAGTCTGGGTAAGCGGCCAAAAGGGGCCATCCGCCAAATTAACTGCTTTCTGCTTCTTACGCTTTGTTTCGGTAACAAAATGCTCAATTATGAAGTAACCAACACATGCTGGATTCCTTCAAAAGCACTGCACCTTTCTCTGTCCCCAAACACTAAATCATACTACATATGATGTACAAGTATATGCCAATAAAATTCCTGTTTTAAATGCTGGATCTGCATCCTTTTATTTACGTGTTTTCCTAAGCCAATTCTTAAAAGACCAGGGTCACTTTAAATGAGATGAAATTTGATACTGCTTTCTACAATTTGTAATCATGAATTGAATGAGTGGACCTTTTACAAATTGTAATTATATTAACCCAGTTAACAGATGCCCATATTGTATTAACCATTCTCTGTTGGTGATTCCACAACTGGCTGAAGAGTTATAGAACAGTTTACCAGACACATATAATTGGGTTTGTCATGTTCATTGTTTCAATGTAGTTTATAGATTGTAACATTTCACATGCCGTGGCGCTGACGCACGTTTCTGTTTGCGAGGGAGCTGCTGTGAAACCTTGTACCAAGCTCTGTATGTGAAATCAGGACAATGGAATGTGTTTGGGTTATTTTCTCTGCTCAAGGACTTTTCCTGCAGACCATCAGAAACCGCTAGGAGCACCTGGGATTGTGGACTTGAGAAGATTCTATGGGGGGAGGGATTTCATTCGCACCGAGGGTTTTTACTTTGAATTTACCCACACTTTTACCATTTTCAGCTTTCTTTGTGCCCCGGAATGCTGTTCTTTAATAAATCAGGTATCTTTGAATTTCTACTTATGAGTCTGATTGTGTTTTAGATTAGGCAATCATTACATAAAGCTGAGAATCCCAAATTTGTACCGTTAGCTCCTGCCAAGATTAATTTCTTGTGAGGGAATATAGTTAACGATGGCTGAGTCAAAGTCCATGACCGGTGGACTCGAGGAGTTGACTAGCTCGATGCCCGAGTCGACGGTCAAGAGCGGAGAACTAAACGTCACCACAGAGCCATTGGAATCTCGAGACCTCTTGGAGGGATCAAACTCCGACTCTGATTTGGAAGAATCCGATAATGGGGGGGAACCAAAGCCACCGCCACCGAGTGAATCGCTCACTGAATTGATTACCCTGGATGACGTAGGGGACCCAGAACCAGGGACATCAGGGATGTCCTGGAAGTATCGGTTCCCACTAACCCCTGACAAAGAATCTACCATGGTGTCGACAGAGAAAAAATCAGGCACCTGAAGGAGAAGGGATTCTCAGACCCCTGAGAGGCTACGAGTGATGAAAGCAAAGGTGGAATCAATAGAGTACTTGTTAAAAAAAATTTCTCTGACAATGGAGGGGCAGGGGAGACGCGGAGGAGATTCCAGCCTTCCGCAGCTGTCCCCCATCCTCCCATCTAGACCGACAGCAGAGCAGGGCCGGAGGCGGTTCCGGGACGAATCTCCATCCCGCAGAACCAGACCATCAGTATCCCCACCTCGTAAACCTAAAGCTACAGTAACCTGGGGCCACAGCCCTTAGGCACCTACTGGGTCTACTCCAGCAAGAGGTAGAGTGAGAGACTTTTCTGTCAAATTTGATGGGGATCCGACAAAGTTGTCATTTTTTTTGACTAATGCTAAGAGTTATATGCAAGAATTTGGGGCATGCTTTCCTTCCGAAGAATCCAAAATAAATGCAATTGCCACCAAGTTGAAGGGTCGAGCAGCTGACTGGTATGTCCGGTTACATGACGCTGACTCCCCTGCACTAGACTATTTCGATGATTTCATCTGGGCATTAAAATTGCATTTTGAAGACCCTCTGGCCAAGGCACGAACCAAGAAGGCGTTGAAGGATCTTACCCAAGGCCAAATGTCAGTAGCCGATTACGCTCTGGAATTCAGGGCTCTGGCTGGTAAAATTACTGACTGGTCTGAGTCAACCTTAAGTAAAGGTAAAGGTTTCCCTTGACGTAAAGTCCAGTCGTGTCCGACTCTAGGGGGCGGTGCTCATCTCCGTTTCAAAGCCTTGGAGCCGGCGTTGTCCATAGGACACTTCCGGGTCATGTGGCCAGCACGACTCACGGAACGCCGTTACCTTCCCGCCGAAGCGGTACCAATTAATCTACTCACATTTGCATGTTTTCGAACTGCTTGGTGTGCAGAAGCTGGGACGAGCAACGGGAGCTCACCCCGCCGCGCGGTTTCAAACCGCCGACCTTCCGATCGACAGCTCAGTGGTTTAACCCGCAGCGCCACCGCGTCCCCGAGTCAACCTTAATAGAGCTTTTAAAGAGGGGCTCAACCGAGATGTCCTGCGCTGGGCGTTAGGTCAAGACGACCCTGAGTCGCTTTATGACTGGATCTGTCTGGCAGGGAATGCTGAGAATGCCAAGCATACCTTTCTGCAAACCAGAAAACCCGAGAAACCACACCCAGCTGTGAGGGGGCCCTGAAGGACCGCAGCGGCTGTCCGGCAAAGCCACAAACCCTGGGACGAAGAGAGAGATCGGCGCTACACGTGAGGTGAGTGTCTTCAGTGCAGGAAGGAGGGCCACCAAGCAGCTGATTGCCCGAAAGCCAAAGGCGGGGATAGGGCAGGGAAGCCGCCAGGCAAGTCGCCCCCTGCTTTGCGATGAATGACAGCCGCCAAGGGGACAGCCAACTCTGAAGAGTTAATTTATTTTTCGTGAGAGTCTGAAGGTGAAATTAAGGACCCGGCGGGAAACGCCAGCCACCTGCCATGATGGGCGCCAGCTGGCAGGTTGGAGAAGATGGGCACGAAGATGCTATGGCGAGTGATGACTGCCCCACTTTAACAGTAAAAGTGACATGACACTTTGCTGTGCAATCATTACAGGGTTCACACAACAGCAAAGCTAAACAAGAAACATGATGGCTTGGTGTGATATGGGAATCCAGCCTCTGCTTTGGATACAGGCCAATACTAGGCATTGTATACAAGAATAAAAAAGGCACAAGAAAATATTGCACAAGGTTTTAAAAAAACCTGTAAGAACAGGTTACTGAATTTGTGAAAGCTGTCACTGTGGCTTACTTAATCAAACTACAAATTAACATAAATATGAGCTGTTCACATATGCTGAGCTGATCACAATATGAAAAATGAACTATGAATTGAAATAGCAGGACTGATGGAAAACAAAATCAGTGATGTGTCCTGCCCATGTGCCTCTGTATCGTCTAACTGCCCATGTGCAACTCCTGCTAGAAAAAACTCAAGATTTTAAGGATAAAACAGTAAACAAATAAGGGTATCTTTCACAAAGTGGGGCAGTTCTGAACACACTATCAAAGGAAGAATCAGCCTGATTTTATTGATTAGTTGATGGATTTCATAGATTAACGTAAGTGCACAGTGTAGTTGAATGCTAGTCTCTTAAATCACAGAAAAAAACTCCCTCAACATTAACTTAGTTCCTAATAATGCAGTTTAGCAATATACAGAAACAATAAAATTCATTTCAAATATTACTGCATTTCTTGGTTTCTGAATAAATCACAAAGATGTAAATTAAGTACTAACCACATTAAAAGACTGCATCTGGATACTACAGTAAGGAGAATTTCTTTGGAATTCTGGCTTATCATGAATGGGTAGCATGTTGGTGCACAATATTTGGCTTCTCCTACTAGCAGATGTGAGTAAACAAGTTATTTTGGCAACAATTTCTGAACCAAGGTACCTCAAATGGGCTAACTTACAGAATGTGTCCAAAATCAGGGACCTGTGACTCCCGTGAAATAGAAATTTATATAAATTTGGCAACTTTTATAAAACATTTTATGACATAAAAATGATCATAAAACATTTTATGACATAATACAAAATGTCAACATATGGTTCAACATAGGCTACTTTCAAGGCAGATACATCTCTCCCTGAATTTTTAAGAACTTTTCCAGTACATTAGAAGCTCTGCCATTGTTGAAGGCATTGAGGAATCTGGTAAGGAAATACCTCTGAAACGATGACCCAAGAGGTCACAGGGTTGTCTAGTAAACCCACAAAACTACTTTTGGTCCTACCCAAAGCTGGATAAACATGCCGAATATACAATGTCCTACCCAGCACAGTTCACTTGGCATTTGTGTTTTAGAGGCATGTGAACTTCTTTTATTAAGGCCATTCTGACCTTGAGCTTTTATGAGAAGTTTAAGAATTTTGCATGCACACAACACAGAAAGGAAGAAATGTACGGCCAAATGAATGTAGATGGATACCTGTTCAGGTTCAGAGCTGATCTGCTTCTCCCTGCTTGCATTTAATGAATGATCTGAAAGGCCCGTCAAGTGTTGCTTTACTGCTGTTTTATCAGAGATCAAAGGGTTTCCTGGACTACAAATGCCACTGTCTTCCTGTCCATCATTGTTTGAAAATATACTTGTTATATCATACTCTGCCCCAGACAGCAACTGATCTTCTGAAAGGGTTTTCTGACAATCCTCACCTTGGCTGCTTGTTACACTCTTTCTTTCCAGAGTTTCTAGTGAGGAGCAAGAGGTGCGATTCTCAGTCTGGGATTCAGTCAGAACAACACCCAGTGGACAGCAGTGGCTATCAGAGATGATGACATGGTCTTCTTTATCAGTCATGGTAATGAGGAGCTGGCTGCAATGATTGCATCTCTCTGGGAGAGGTTTTAAGTCTTGAGTGGGGAGGCACTGTACCAGTGCCAAGCTGTGATGGGTCCCACAAGCAATCTGAAGCACCACACGCCCTGCCAGGTACTCAACTCTTTGCGGCTTGGTCACTGGAAATGTATTGGTTACAAGTCCTAGCTGACAGCCACTTCCCCATGCCCATATCTCTCTACTCTGAGAGAGTGCCAAGGTGTGCTCCTCTCCACATGTCAGCTGCAAAATCCGAATTGGCAAGAAAGGTCCAGCTTCACCATCAGAAATGCTGAGGGGGTTGGGTTCTGGCACAGTAGCCTGATTGGCCACAGCACACTGACCAGCAGAATTCTCCCCCCACATGTACACCACCCCTCCTTCAGTCACTGCTCCACTGTGAAAGCTGCCAGATGCCACTGTAACAACATGTTGTCCACTCAAAGTCTTTTCCAGTATGGGACAATTAATAAAAGCCTCTTCTAGCCCAAGTCTCCAAGGAAGTTTTCCAAAACTGTAAACTTCACCATCTGAAAGAAAGTTTTTCAAATTAACTTCAAATTTCAATACATGTAGACTGAGGGATTAAAAAAAAGAATAAAGTGGTAAAACACATTGAACATAAAATGCAACAGCTCCATAATTAGATGATGAGTTAGTTATCATAATCTGAGAAGATAAACTTATAGGAACAAAACTGCCCACAAATCAAGATCCTACAGGTAAATAAAATAAACCCAGAACTGAAGCTATGTTTTGCCACATTCCAACACTATATTGAACACTTTATACCACCAGGAGCCCATGAAAGTACAGCAGTATAAAATTAATTAAACTGTATTAAAAAAAAGAAGGTATTAATGTAATGACTTGCTCTTTCCAATTAAGAATAGAGATACAAGTGCACATATTAGAACTTTGTGTAAATGAACTATTAACTTTTTAAGTCTCAAACACCATATTAAAACTGTTTTAAATATAACTGATTGAAAATTTATGTTGACAGTATTTCAAAAATAGCTATTTTGTTTTAAAGCAAACGATTCTTTAAGAACCAAGTTCCATACCATCAGACAAAAGTACACCATGGTTTTCTCCAAGCGCTGCCTGCAACACTCTTTTTCCGATCCAACCGGGAAGTCTTTCTGGGGTAGGACAAGAGGAACCAGCCTGCCACACATAGACCAGGCCTCTCTCTCTTGTTCCTTCTTGGGTTGCTGAGCTAGCATAAATATGAAACAGTGACACATTTAAAATCTGGGCACATCAAAATTGATACAAGTAATGTATTACACATGTCATAAGTGATTTGAATTTCATTACTCAGATGCAGATCTAACCAAAAAAGTAATTGGGTTTCCAATTTTCTGATATCAGAAACCAGTTCAAGAAAATCTAAGGACACATTTAGAAAATCTTAGCATAAATTTAAAATATCTGGTATGCTTGTTCCCAAATGTCTCTGCCACTTATACTGATATGATATGAAAGCTTTTGTGGGTAGCTCCCACATGGCAGGTTAATGTTGGGATGTAGGTGAGGAATTCCAGGTTCAAATCCCTACTCAGCCCTAAAGGTCCCTATGAGCCCAGGTCAGTCATTTTCTATATTCTTAACCTATAACCTAATACAAGGTTATTCTGAAAATAAATTTGATGGAACAGAGCACAAGTAAAAAACAAAGTTTTCTATTTGAAAAAAAAAATCCTCTGAACCAGACAATCCTACTGTTCTCCTTCCTGTTTGGTTTGAATGTCATGTGTAATCTGACTCCACTTCTAACAATTATTCCCCAAGTCCTCTGATTTAAAATACTGTATAACTTTAAGAAGCACATGTATTAACATATTAGTCATATTAGGCAACAAAAATTTAAACTGATTAGTCAGAAAAATATTATGGTACTTATCTGGGCAAACACATACATACATAAACTGAGAAGGACCAACACAAAATCCCATAGTTTTGCACTTCAGATAACTGGACATTTTCAAGATGAAAATAAACATTCCAATGGTAGTTTGATTTTTTTGTGTGCAAAGTGTAGAATTACCTTTCTTCTTTTGAGTCCATCAGTCATTGAGAATGCTCCATCACCAAGTTATTCCTCTCTGAAATAATAATGGGCCTGTGGGGTAAACCATTGAAAACAGAACAATCTCAGGAGGTGAAATCCATCCAGAATGGAACTACTACAAAGTCTAAGAATGATAAAGTCAGCAAAGAACTACACAAAGCTGTAATGATTTAAAAATCTATGCTATCCTATTAAAAAAGCCATTTACAAGTAAAAGTTAATTATATTTATCCTACCTGCTTTTAAAGAAGAAACGGTTAAAAGCCTGAGTCTTCAAGACAGTTGACTAACCACTTCAGCCCACCCTGCTAGTACTGCTAGTGTTAAAGGTCATACTTGGCCTGCTGCAACAGAACAGATTATTAAGCAGTAAATTTGTGAGCATTTAGAAAAGAGTGCATTGCTTGGCAGGAGTCAGCATGGGTTAATCAAGAACAAGTCATGCCAGATGACCTTTTCTGGCATAGGATGTTTAGCTGATTATGGAAATATAATGACATGGGGTACCTTGACTTCAGCAAAGGACCTGACAAAGTCTCCCATGAAATCCTAGTACAGAAGTTGGCAAAATGTGGTTGGGCTATGAACAACTAAACAACTGGTCAACAACTGATTGAACAATCATACCTCAGAAGTGCACATTAATGTCTCTGTTTCAGGCACCATTCAATATATTTATACATAACTTGGATGAGGAGTTATAAAATATGAATATCAAATTTGTGATGGCACAAAAATGTGGGGTAGCAAACACCTTAGAAGACAGTATCAAGAGTGAGAGGATTTTAACAAGCTCTAACAATGGAGAGAAACCAACAAGTTGAATATGAGCAGAGGCAAATGCAAAGTCCTACATACGGGTAGGAAAAATCAAAAGTAGGAGTATAGGACTGATGGGTCGTGTGAGCCAATAGTGTAATGCAACTGCAAAAAACCCAAATGTGATTATTCAATATTTTCTAAAGAAAAGTGCTATTGTTATAGCATGTTAATTTATTTTATCAGTTTCCTCAAATATAATGGCAAAAGAAACTTATTTCTATTTCTATGTTTAAAATTTTAAAACAGGTGAAATGAGAATAAACTTTACATCATGGTATTTATAAAAGTATGAAAATGTCATATTTCATCCCCATTAACACATATACTGATATTCCCCACCATAAACACATACTAACATTTAGAAGCTGTAATTGCTTATCATGTCAGAAATAACAAGACTTCCCTACAATTCAAGATGCAGGTTTTCTTGCTTATAAGAAGTCTAATGCTTACAGATATTATGCAAGAAGTAACAGTAAGGGATAGGTATAGGTATACCGTGCACATAATTCCTTTAAGTGTTTACTCTAACAATTAAGTACAGACTCACTTTTAGTACACACAGAATACCTACCGTGCTGCCACGTTTATGGTTTTTCAATTCCCTAAAGCCGATTCAAACTTCAGCCCCACTCCCCACTCAGGTCTTGAGAGGATGGATCAGACTCAGCCCACTGAGTCTGAAGAGCTTCTGATTCCATGGAGAATTCCACAGGAGGAGCAGAAGACAATATGATATTTGTCTTCTCCTCCTCTAGTTTCCAAGACAACCTCCCCCCTCTTTAAATCTGCCCAGGAACAGTGAGGGAGGTGCTCCGAGGACCTGCAAAGATCTGTGTACATTAGCATTCATTCCACTTTCCATGGGCTGCAGTTCTGAGCTAAATGTCATGGAGGGAATTCTCCTGCTGGCAGAAAAGCAGCTGGATCCAACCTAGCAACTCCTTGGTGTGCTGGAGGTTGGCACCAGGAACGCTATGAGCCATCTCACTAGCATTCTCCCAGGGAGTCTGAGGCAGACCTTTCGTAGTGCATGCTGCTTCAGTGCTGTAGCTCCAGCAGCTCTAAGTAAGTTTGGCATTGCTGGAGCAGTGAGATGCTCCCTGTTTCATTATTTAGTTATTAAGGTTGTGAGATTTAATCCTCAAACCGAGTAACAGTAACTTCAGTTTTCCCTGTAGGGACACAACAAATATTAGGCTATAAGAACAGAGAGGGAAGATGGCTGACAATTTCTCACTAGCTTAGACTTAGTTATTACCATGAAACAGTCTTACTATAAGACGAGTCTTATCTTGGTAAAGATAAACTGCAAAGAGAACAAGGAATGCCAAACAAGAGCCCAATCATCCAATTAATTATGCCACATTCCCCTAAAGCCTTTTTTTAAAAAATCCAGTATCACATTATAAAAGCAATGACAACACAAACAGCAGGTGGCTGAAAGGCTTGTATTATTATAATTAGCATTTGTAACATAAAAATATTTAATAAACAATTGTTACATCCTAAGTCATTTATTGCTATACTCATGCATTGATTCCAAACACACCACATACTTTGCACCATATCTTATTATATTATATTATATTATATTATATTATATTATATTATATTAATCAAATTTTTCACCACCCATCTCCTCCGAACGGAGGGACTCTGGGCGGTTTACAACATAAAACAATAACTATATAATAAAATTCCAATATATAGATTAAAACAATTTTAAAAACTACCAAATACCAATTGATCCCAGAGACTCTGCTAGATAATCTAAGAAGACAGCTATTTAATCAAACTAAACGATGGTTTAATGTAAAAACATGAATCAATTGCAGTTAGGAAGCCATAGTTTACACCAACTATTCTTGATTTTCTATCTATATTTACAAACTGCAGTAATGACTGTTTCTGCATCTCCAATCATAGAAAAATGCAATGTGTGAATGCAGGCACTGTCTTACATTTCACCAAGGTAAGACTCATCTTATGTCAAGACTATAACTTGGCAATAACTTCAAGAAAAAGCATTCAGATTACAACTCTGGCCTTTCCCATTTACTGAAATCCAAAAATGTAATTTTCTGCATGAAACCAAAGCATTAATAGAAAATGCCAGAGGAAATATGCCTTTCTTTAAAAATCCAGGGGTTATACTGACCTAGCTTCCTCATTTCATAGCAACCTATTTTTCAAATGACACATATCCTACACATATGCAAGAAAGAATGACAGTTATATCTACCTAGTTTAGATTAATTTGATCACATTTTCCTCCTAGACTACTAAAACATTGATTCCTTCAATCTCTCTTCATAGGACTTAATTTCTAATCTCCTAATTATCCTCACTGTCCATTTCAGAACCTGTTCATTTATTTGAATCTTTGATTTTTTTCAGTAAACACATATTTTTAAAGTAAATAAATACAGATATTATTCATAGCAACCTTTTTTTTTTAAAAAGACACATATTCTACACATGCTGGCAGGGGAATTCTGGGAGTTGAAGTCCACACATCTTCAAGTTGCCAAGGCTGAGAAACACTGCCCTATAGAGTTTTGAACCTCTCTAAAACCTGAAATTCCCCAACTCAGGCAGTAACTCTCATGTAGGTGGATGGCGCTATATAAGAAGTCAGGAGAGAATAAGCCGGCTGGGTGACTTTGGGCCAGTTGCTCTCTCTCAGCCTAACCCAGGATTGTTGTTGTGGGGAATTTAGGAGGCAGGAGTATTAGGTATGTTCACTGCCTTGAGTTATATATAAAAAAGGCAGGATAAAACTCTAATAGGATACATCTCTTTTTCTCACTCACACATACACAATTGTGCCCATGGCATCACATTTACAACCCCCTCCCCCAAGTTACCCGTGGCATTTAGAATACAATTTGTTTTTCCACGAACCCAGGCCCTGACAGGCATTCTCGAGACAGTGTCAAGGGCAGCATATTGATTTTTAGCATGTATAGGGAGAGAACAGAGTGCGATATCCAACAGATATCACGCTGCAGTTTTATTTTCCGAAAAATTCATGAGAATGTTTCCCTTGGGGGTGGGGAAGGGCCTGAATCTCAGGAGGGTCAAACCCTCATGCGTTTCACGGTACAGGTTCAGCCCAGGAAGGGAAACAGACAACGAGGATATTAATTTCTGCAGAATGGAACTAGAATAGCTGGCTACGGTGCCAAGATGTAGCGGGAGAAAGCCGGGGCTCGCGTGAGCGACAGGCGGGCGAAGCCGCGCTATTTACAAGGGTCTCGGGATGCTCCCTCCCGCTAACATGTGACTGAAGTTTTGCACCTCAGCCAGGCGCAAGCTTTGCCCCGCGCGCCGTCTCTCTCTTAAGGTTCCGGGAGGGGGAGTACGAAGGGGCCCCGAGGATTCGGATTCCCCCGCGCGCGACCCACAGCTCCCCCCTCCCTTCTCCCACACCCAGCACCAACCCCCTTCCGTCTCACCTGAAGTCTCGCGACCGCGCTTTAATTGCCCAAATCACCGGCGGCTTCTAGGCACGCTGGAATCAGCTGATTCACGTAAAGGGAAAGAGGCGGGCTTCGCTGGGCCGAAGAGGCGGAGCTGGCCTGGCGAAAAAGGTGGGAAAGAAGCAGAAAAGGGAGGGGGAGGAGGACGGGATCTTGAATGGGACAAACTAGTATAGGGAGCGTGAGCAAAACAACTGGTAGAGATGGGGGTAATAACATGGCTAACAGTGGCTAGACTCGAGGTTGAAAAGAAAAAAGAACTGTTAAAGGAACAAAGGAACAAAAGAACAATTCTAATAAAATCTCAAGAAGCAGCTATAATTGGCACTTCCTTAGGATTGCATACATTCGCTTTTTGTTCTTATTTCAGAGGCGACCATGCGCAGAATCTATAGCAGGGCGACCAGGTCTCCATGCAGCCTCTAGTGGGCAGCAAAGAGAACAAAGACAATTCTACATTGCTGCTGCTCTCTGACGATGATGTGGCTTTTTAGCGGACCAGATCTAGAAAGGTTTACTCAATACTCTTTTGTTTGGGAAGCCTGTGTTTGTTTTCAAAATACCATCACTACCCTGCGGGCAGGAGTTAATGAATACACCCCACTGTGCATGGTCTATTTCATCCATGCTCAACAATATAATTGCAGTAGAAAAAGGCAGGAAGTTGGAAAGGTCCCATGGTGTTAATTTGTGCTTAAAGCCTGAGCGTATGTGACAAGCTGTGTGTAGCACAGTAAATGTTTTACACACACAAACAAATCCATTCAATTGTGTCTGATTCTTGGAAACTGCCTGGACAAATCCCTGCAGTTTTCTTGGCGAAGTTTTTCAGAAGTGGCTTGCCATTGCCTCCTTCCTAGGGCTGAGAGGAAGTGACTGGCCCAAGGTCACCCTGCTGGCTTCATGCCTAAGGCAGGACTAGAACTCATCATCTCCTGGTTTCTAGCCTGATGCTGAGGGCCCAGGTAGTCATAAGAAAATTACTGTTTAATGCTTGCCTGCTAGCAAATAATATTAGATGCTTGTGGTTAAATTTTAAGAGGATGTGGGTTGAACAGGTGTCTGGCAGCAGGTGGAAGGTCTACTGTACTTGGAAAAAGGGAAGACTGGTTTTGAGGTACTCAAAACTCACAGAGTGGTCTTATTATAGGACCACCAGCTGACCTAGTTGTAACCTAAAAGCTGATTAACAGAATACACATCCCTACGGCGTGGGTCCTAGAAAACATAGAACGTGCTAAGGTTTATTATGGGATAGTATGTAGTATGTAAGGTTACTGCACAAGTGCTAAAAGAATCAGCCAAAAAAGAATCAACCAATAAAGAATCAGCCAAGAAATTTTGTTGCCTTTGTTTCCTTGCTAGAAAATGTATAAAAGGGAAGTCAGGTGTGCTGTTTGGAGCTGTTGCACTTGGGCAGGGGACCTCTCTTGTTGCTGTGCACATTAATAAAAGAGAACAAAGGACCTTCCTGCCTCAGTGTGGTTTACTGGGTGACAACTCGCACCGAGTTACAGGCCTCTTGGCCAACAATGCTGTGGAGACAGAATTTTACCAGCATCCTTCTTATAAGGAATGTATGTGTTCAGCTAACTGTGTAAGCTGTAATTGCCAAGGAAAATAATAGCTTCCTTGTCTCAAGAGCTTCAAGGCTCTCCTGGGGGATAAGGATGCCTAAGAATAAGTTGGAATATGAGGGAGGCTGACAAGTACATGATAGGTATAAGTTGGGAGATGGCACGAATGGAAGATAAGGGAAGGGAATACAAACCAGAACTAGTAGAAGATAATACAAGAATGCAAGCATGCGCATATGGGGGATATCTGGTCCGAAAGTAACCGGACAGGTAATTGTACTGTTAAAATCTCCTCCCATAATTAGATTATTCCACTCCCAAAGGAGGGGCCAAGGTGGAATTTTACACCTGAAGGAGGGGAGAAATCCCTAAATGGTGATGGGTGTAGATGTAGTGTATAGTTAACATAGATAACACAAATGTATGCATGCCTATGTACCCTGTGACAGAAATTGCCCAATAATCATTTTATGCCTGTAACTGTATCTTATAGACAATGGTATAAAAGATGCTGTCTACTAACACAAAGGGCTCTCCTTTTCAGAGGAGAGACCCCCTTGTTACTTGAGCGCTCAGATAAAAGGGTTATCCTATTTCTCACTTGGTGTGTTTATTGGGACCCATACCAGGTTTAAAGGACTCCGGTCCTAAGCTGTGATTTGTGGCCCTTCAATGCCTTAACCTCTACACCAAACTGGCTCAATAAATAACTACTTTAAATAATATTTGAGTCATGGTATTCAAGGCAATCAAACACTCCCTTGGTATTCAGTAGGTAGTCCCTGGGTTAAGAATTCCCAGAAAATCCTGAACCCCCTCACTTTGCATTATTGCCCTGTCCTTTGCCCCCACTGGCCACCAGGCAATGATTACAGTAAGGCAGCTCCCACTGAAAGGTTTGAATAATGCAAACAAACAGTTGCATCTGGTTATAGGCTAGATTCTGGAGCAGTGAAGTTAATCTGCTCCATAAGTATCACAGATATAAAAAGGAAACCCTTGAACTGCGAAACATACACACTTATATACATATTTACACTTCCCCCATCTCTAGTATGTGCTGGAAATTAACATTATTTGGATTTGGATCTAGATTTTTTATTTTGTGTTGAAGTTTATGATTAAGATGTACATTTGGAAACATGGACACTATCAGAAACAATGTTTGTTAAACTGAAAGAGTTACACACAGAATAAATTTGAAATATTGGCCTAAAACTAGAAAAAAAAGCGTTCTTATGAGTCACGAGAGACCTCATGCAAGTCATATGCTTCCAGTCTTTGGCAAACAGAAAAGAATATGAGAGAGAAAAGGTTTGAGTTTCAGTTTGAGGGCTGTAGAAAATGGGCGACATCTTATGTGGAAAATTTTCCAGTCCCAGGTGCCTATGCTGCCATTATGAAGAGAGAGAAGACTCATCACAGCAAGAAAATATTCAACTGAAAGGAGAGGATTATATACTGAAAGTAAGCAGTTTCTTACATATAACATTTTGGGAGAGGCATGGGCTAAATCTCACTGGAATTTCAATGAAGAAAATTTCTTGATCAGTCTCTATGTTAGCTTCACAAAATAAGAAACATTAGAGAAAAAATGAAAATAAATAAGAAAACAACTTATTGGATTGACTAATATATAAAGAGCCAGATGCTTGTCCTTATAACAGACAGGATGCATATGCACATTTATAGCGCATGGCTCTTTGGATATGCAATACTGCGTCCTTAAAGACCTATCCATTTACAGGGCTAGTAGAACAGGCCTGCATAACTCTGGATGGCCAGAAGATGGCAGCCAAGAGGTACAGAAAAGTAATTCATCTGGGTTTTACAGTATTGAAGTATAGATGACTATATTCTCATAATATAATTCTGTCATGAGTCAGAGATAAAAAAAAATCAGAGAACTGATAGTACAAAAATATGGGAAGATATGATCAATAAGCATATTTCTGTTCTTGAAATGTTTACCAATTCACCCCGCCAGTTTAGAGATCCAAGAAGAATGCAACAGTCAAGGAATGCATTCCATCCACCATAGTTCCATACTATTCAGAAACCAAAATCTGGAAAAACCTACCAATGCTGTTTCATTGATCCAGACCATGATTTTGGTGATGAATTCTTGTGGGCAAGTATGCATTCCATGAAAGGAACCGTAGAAGGCAAATTTCGTAAAGTCTGTATTTGAATATGAAGCCTGGCATGTTAAAAATATTCCATATTCCACTATTAGAGAAGCATAATCAGTGCAGACATGTCTCAGAAGTGACAGTGACAGTGTTCGTAAGCAAGCAGTTGTAACTTGCAATCACAGATTCAAGTGAGACAGGAAGTCATCTGAGAACTGGCTTTGAGCTTGGGTTCAAACTTGGAAAATATGTGAAGGGGACACTTCTTGCAATCATCATTCAGTATAACATTCCCGCATGATTTGATTCACAGATAATAAACCTGTGTACTGCTGGGTCAAAAAACTTTTAAGAAATCTTAGAACTAAATGCATGTGTGCTCTGTTTCTCTCTCACTGATATCTAAGCCAAGAAGAAGTCTCCCATTTGGGAATGTCTCATCCTACCTGCATCTTGAGACACTGAGTGAAGGTCCTCACTCAGTGGTGTGCAAAGGAATCAGCAGGTGAGTATTTTACAGAGGAACTTCTGTCACCCTTGGATTATTAGTTAAATCTATAATAATTAGTTAAATCTATAATAATTCAATTTATGAACTCAACACAATTCAATTAAAACAATAAGATGAATAAAAAGCTTTGGAGGAAACATTCTGGAATGAAAACATTTGAGAAGCAAATTACTAAGGTACAAACAGACCTTCTCAGCTATAAATAGTAACTTTATTAAAATTAGAGCATTCTTTGCACTTATTGCAAATCCATGAATATTATCTGAAAATTTACTACACTATTAAGTGAAGAAAAATATAGTTTCCATGGTGTGATGGACCATGCATCCAACAACATATTTAATTCAAACAGATCTGCATACAAATGCCTCTCACAGACTTTGACTCTGTATCTGCATTATTGCAGAAATGAGAATTTAACCTGCTTCACTTGAAGCGTGTCTCTGGATTAGAAGCTGTGTTTCACTGCAGAAAGGGGAAGGAAGACATTGTTTTTTTTAGTCTGAAGAAAGCAAATATTAGCATGTTTTATCCTTGAAGGCACAATTTGGAGGCAGAGGTCCAAGACACCATTCAATAGAATGAAGAAATTAATGTAAAGTAATATAGATTATCATAAACTCTAGGCAGCTTGAATAGACAGGGATTATGTAATTATAGTTTATAATATCTGAAGGGTACCAACTTGCCTACCCTCATAGCAGACAATCAAAAGTCCTGTAAAAGAAAACAGTCATGATAGAGGCATATGAAGGGAGAAACTGTTAGTGCATGCCGCTACACTCAGCAGACACAGGAGTATTAAGGAAAATGCACAGAGGATTATTATGCATTGGGCAGATACAGAGACTTGCTAGATAGTAGAGAACTAACATGGGGATGGCTGCTATGGACCACTCCTCCCACACTTGGACTGTTTTAGATTCTTTTGCCACTTGGACTTTTTTATTTTTTACTCTTATTTATATTATTTATTACTGTAATTTTATACTGTATATTTTATTCATTGTATGATCGTTGTTTTAATTGATTATTGTAAACCGCCCAGAGTCCCCTGATGGGAGGAGTCGGGTGGGGAAAAATTGGATAAATAACATAAAATAATAAATAAATAAACCCAATACAGAGGAATAAATAAACAAATAAACAAATAAATAATGCCTAAAAGGAAAAATGAACATCAAATCAAGGGTGAGTTGATTTCTCTCTCCAATTTCTCCAGAGTAGTTGAAGTTTATATATAATCACTATAATGGTGATTCACCCAGAAGCATACCACACAGCAGGAAAAATACCACCAGGAGCAAAGGACAATAGTATCATTAATAAAGTGGAAGTGTTAGAAACAAGAGCCTTTCTTCGGAAAATATAAACTCATCCAAATTAGAAGAACAAATAATGAAAACAAACTTTGAGAAAAAAAATGCAAGCAGAAAATATGGGATACAAAAAAAGCATCTGATCATATGGCTAAAAACATTTAAGACTACCAATTAAAAGGAAAGCATATATAAGAAGAAGAAAACAGAGAAATATTCAATTTATTGGATGAAGATAAATAAATAAATAAATAAATAAATAAATACACCAGCAAAAGATAAGGAGATAGAAGAGATGCTGATATAGTCTTAAATGAAGAAAGCCATTTTCATATTTTCAGAAAGAAAGTCTGATAAACTGAGACTAATCGTGATAATAGGATACTTCTAAGCCTTTCTAACAAATTAAGTACTAATAAATCACCAGGTCTAGACTGTATCTACCCAGCCATTCTAAATGTAGACTTGAAATTTTTATCTTCTTACAAAAAGATTGCCATCTTCTACTCTTGTGAAGGCTAACATATCAATTTTTAGAAAGACATCCATGAGTTGCAGAAAATTTCCAAGTAGATTGGTAGAAAGTGTTACCAAATATGCAGAAAGATAAATCTTGCTAAAGAGGCAAGTGCTTTGATTTCAGCCAGCAGGGCTCTTCTTAAAAATCAGTAAATGCTAGGGAGAGGATGATCTATAGGTGATGGTGGTGATACTCCATCTACAAGCCTCCTGTCTCCACATGTTTGGTAGACTGATTGCATAAAGAAGACTCTTATTGCATATGTTAGTAGGCGATGTATAGTTCGTGCATTACATGGCACTGAATCACTTTACCTATGGTAGATTTATAGGACTTTTGATTTAAGTGTACTGTAAATTGTGAGTTCAACTACTAGGTATTGTGAAGAGAAAACAATTATATTCTGTCCCAATAGAATATACAGCCAGCTGGTAGCTTTGAAAGTCATCAACCTGAAGACTGAGGAAGGAATCCCTTTTACAGCCATAAGAGAAGGTAAGAAATACGAATACAGAGTTCAGTCTGTATGAGGAATTATGCCCTGAACATTTTCACCAGTTGGGTAAAGTTAAGTATTATTATGACTGTATTATTATTTTGGTGCCTTTGAGTCAGTGGACTCCTGGTGACTGCCTGGACTAGTCCCTGCAGTTTTCATTTCAAGATTTTGGAAGTGGTTTGCCGTTGCCTGCTTCCTAGGGCTGAGAGAGAGAGACTGACCCAAGGTCATCCAGCTGGCTTTGTGTCTAAGGCAGTACTAGAACTTACAGACTCCTGGTTTCCACCCTGGTGCCTTAACCACTACACCAAACTGGCTCTCTTTCACAATTTAGGCTGAATTTATTAGTATTAGAAGCAATAGAAAACTATATTGGGATACATGCAGAATCAGTTTTCTATATATTTCTGAATATTTTGCTCTTCCCATCCCAAACTTACAATCAGATATCAACAGGGCTGTGTGTGTATAGGTGAGAGGGAAGTATTGATACAATGTTTAATTCCCCTGGATGAGATACACTCTAATCAGGTAGAGTAGAAATCTATGTTACTACTGCATAATGTACCTGCGGATGCTTCAGGCTGAATGTTCCTACTTGCACCTAACAAAGGCAACATCTTTTTTCTGGCATGTCCCCATGATGTTGCCTTCATCTCATTCCAGCCCATTAGGGAAGCAGGCTTTCGGTTGTCCTTAGCTGTGTTGGGATTATTTATTTATTTATTATTCAAATTTTGCTACTGCCCATCTCCCCCAAAAGAGGGACTCTGGGCAGTTTACAATAAAATTAAAACTATAATAATAAACAATTAAAATCCTATAAAAATAAGACAATTTACAAATATAAAATAAAATATAAATAAGTATAAAATCCAAGAGGCTGAAAAATTCTAATCAGGTGGGAGGGGCTCTAAGGCACGAGCCAACCCCATGAATGGCTGCCCACCTTCCCACCCCAGGTGAGACGGCAGAACCAAGTCTTCAGGGCCTCCCTGAAGGTCGGAAGTGAAGGGGCCAGCCTCACCTCTGGGGGCAAGATGTTCCAAAGGGCGGGGGCCACTGCAGAGAAGGCCTGCTTCCTGGACCCCGCCAGATGAAGTTCTCTTACAGACAGGGTCCGTAACATGCCCTCTCTGCCTGATCCGGTGGGGTGGGTCGATGTTGTGGGGATGAGACGGTCCCTCAGGTAGCCTGGCCCCATACCGTGTAGGGCTTTAAAGGTGATAACTAACACCTTGAATTGGACCCAGAAGCAAACTGGCACCCAGGCAGCTTGTGCAGTAACGTTGTTACATGTGCCAATCTAGGGGCACCAAAAATAACCCACACGGCTACATTCTGGACCAGCTGAAGCTTCTGGATACTCTTCAAGGGTAGCCCCATGTAGAGCGCACTGCAGTAGTCTATATGGGAGATAACCAGGGTGTGAGTGACCGTTCACCCATGCCACCCCCCCCCCATTTATTCTGACACCATCCAAGAACAGCCTCAAGAAAAATCTGTTAGGCTTTGTCACCTCTTACCCTGGAGGGAAGTCAGTGAAATGACTGCAGATAATGAAAATACCAGTTCCGGGTTTTTTGCTGACTCAAAAATTGGAACAGTAGAGAGTCCTGTAAGTCAGTGGTGGAGAAAAGCTAGTTTTTGCTGTATTGAAAGGAAGGCTTCTAACTGAGAGCATGTTTGTGTGATATATTCAACCCAGCTTTGTGCTAACCATGGGTAAACTATTTGATCCAATGCCAGTCATCATTACAAACTGAGGCAAACCCCTGTTTGGGAACAAACAAAGGTTTGGCCAGTGTCCCACCCACCTGAACAGGGATGGGCCAGCTAAATACTTGCCTTTTTAAATTTTACCATTGAAATTAAAAGCAAGCAGGCAAACAAAGAGTGGGGTAGCCCAATCACAGTCACTACCCATCTTGTGTGAAGGGAGGTACCTGTGGAGGGTGTCTGTGCAGCTACAGAACCTGTACTTTGCAACCTCTCTTTCTTCCCTTTTGAAACAAACACCAGAAGGGAGAGTTAGCCACAACATAATTCTGCCCTCTTGGTCCTGAAGGCCATACCTAGTGGCTAAGAAGCAGAGGCAGAAGCCATTCTGTGGTGAATTCTGGTGCTTCCTGCTTCAATCAGATACCACCAAAATGCTTCAAGCAAAGGTCTACCTGGAGAGACTTTAGCAAACAGGCCCTGAAACTGTTGATTAATTCTGGAAGCCAAAAACAGGGGAGGAGGTTGAGATAGAGGAAGACGATTGTTCCTGCTTGGGAGGGATTGTCTAGGATAAAAGCTAGAGACATCTGACCTGAAGGAAAACCTCCTGAGAAGTAAGCTAACCACGCATCCTAGTTTACTGGGATTATTCCAATATTATTCCAATTATTCCTAGGCTCCAGCCTAGGCATTCCTAGTAAATTACAAACATTCCATTAAAAAAAAAGTTATACAGACGTGCAAATGGGTGGCAGTGTGGGTTTAACCATTTGTAAGCATTCACAGACAAAGGGGAAGCAATTTTAAATAGCTAAACTCGCGTTCTTCCTTTGTCTGCAGAAACATGGCTTTAGACATCCACCAAGCCCTTTTTTCTGTGCAAAAGGGTTCGTTGGATGGAAAGTGGGGAGCCTGCTGCCTGTGCCTCCGGCTTTGCCTGTGTAAGTCCACTGATCGTGACCTCTGTCCTGGCATAACTGCTTGAAGCCATCTCAAGCCTGTGGAGAGTTCATTTAACCAAGAGAAGCTTTTAAGCAACTTAAACTTCATTTAGCCAAAAAACCCTGTATTTAAGCATTTTTAACCTAACAGCAATGCCTCTCAGCGACAGGATTCCATTTCAGATTGTAACACTATTTTCCAGGGGTGTATCTGTTGTAGGAAGAGAGCCATATTAGTCTGCGGTGGCAGAAAGTCAGGAGGAGTCTGGTAGCATCTTTTCCGGCCAACAAACTTCATGAAAAGGCATAGACTTTTGTGAGCTGCAGCTCACTTTATCAGATGCGTAGAATGGCTTGACTGATAGAGGGTTTAAATTGGGGGGAGGTGGGGGGGAAGGGGTTGGCTATGCAGAGTACATGTGAGACACGTTAGGAGTACCTTATCGGTTAACAATTATAACGTGTTAAAAACCCGTTGTGTTTGCTGAGACCTTCTGAGATGGCTGATATCTTTTAATTGCCACAAGAGATGCCCTGGGCTTTGCACAAAATGGCAAGGGCCACATTCCAGAGAGGTTCCAACCAGAGGGGTGGGCACAGAAGGCTGAAATGGGGGCCTTAAGACCCTGTAAAGGCACCCATTTTGCCCTGTATGTCCTGTCCCCAAACACAAAAAACAGCCTGATGTTTTGGCCCTGCCTGTTCTTGGGGGCTCTGGGGCCACGAAAGGAATGTTTTATTGCCTTGTGTAAATAATTTCCTTAATAAAAATTATATTTTATTCATCTTATAATACTCATTTAATGTAATGTCAGTCCAGGTGAATCTTATGCATATGCTATAGAAACCAAGCTGCTGTGATTCTATGAATTATAGAAGATTTTTTTTAAATATCAGCAATAAAAATATTACTATTTCCTTATTCTGAAGACTGAGAATTGTATTAAAAATTTGATATGGAATCCCTGTTTGGAAATGGAAACAGACATGGAATAACCATGCTGTTTGGGCGTAAGAGCATTATGTACACGTGTTCTACCTCTGTTTCTATTTTCTGTTTCCATGCATTCAACTTAACACGTGTATAATCTTCTGCATATCCAAGCTCTTTGCATGGAAAACTGCCATAATATCAGGAGTGACCTTGAACAAATTTTAGCACCAAGGGAGGTTGGTACAAAGGCAGATCAGGCACTGAAGGGACATGTCTTGCTCCTTATACTACTAATGAGAAAAACCAGCAAGGCTATGGGGTGGAAATGATCATTTAAACCATTCTGAATGTCATGCGCTGCCTACCTCTGAATAACGTTCAGACACTGGGTTGCAAAGCAGGCTCTGGTTTATTTCAGGATAGGTACAACGTTGTTAGAAAAAGCTGAGAGTGACAGGAGCGCGCCGGTGCGGGGTTTAAATACCCCGCGCCGGTCAGCGCCCCCTCGCTCTCGGTCACGTCACCCCCCTTTGTCCCATGCGTTGCCCTGCCATTGGTTGAGGGTTTCTAGGATCGCCCATCCTCAGGTTTTCATTCTTCTGCTGATTGCTTTCAGCTGGGCGATCCCCGTGGTATTGCTGCTGATGGCTTGGGTGGCTCCGTGATCCGTTTATCTATTGTTTGTTAGCCGTTAGTCGTTGTGGGTTGATGGCTACTTAACTTGTACCCCTTCACCTATTTCCTTGTCATTGTCATGAGTGCCATTGCGCTGATTACTTTAGCTCAACGGCACTCATGACATACTGCCCCCTTTCCGAATAGTGTTCTCCCCCGGGTTTCTGGGTTTCCCCCATGGAGCTGTCAAAACGCCATTTTTTTTTTTTTTTTTTTTTTTTTTTTTTTTTCAAAGTTCCCGCCGGAGTAGTTGTCGCCCCTCCCTTTGCTCCTCCCTCTACCACGTGCCTTCCCAGGGTGTGTCCATGGTGCGCATGCTCGGGTTCTGACCTGGCGTGCGCATGCTCCAACCACACCCTGTTTGTTTGGCTCAGTTCGGCGAGGCGAGAGGCGTGGCTGGTCGGGTGCTGCTCAGCTCCAGGTAGGGCCCTTTTTTGCTTATTTGGAGTGCGTCGCCTTTGTTGTGTCTCCTGGGCGTTGCCCCCAGGTTGCCCTGTTGACTTGCTTGCCACTCCCCCGCGGCCAGGGGGCGGGGGGAGGGTGCTGGCGATCGTTTGTCACCACCCCGTGGGCCCGGGGCGGGGGGAGTGAGTCCCGGGGGGGGGAAGGTCCACCCAAGTCGCGGGCTTGGGGGGGGCCCCTTCCCTTGGGGCACGGGAGGCGGGGGGAGGCCTGCGGGGGGGGGGGTTGGTTTTGCTGACCTTGATTGCGGTTTGTCGGGGTATGCCCGGTGGAATGCTCTGGTCAGGTCAGGCGCTTTAACGTTGTGCGCCGCCACCCATTCCGGGTGGGGGAAGTGTTTCCACCTGACCAGATAGTGTAGGGTTCCTCGTTGCTTGCGTGAGTCGAGGATGTCCCTTATCTCGAAGTGGTGTTGCCCGTCGATCATAAGCGGTGCGGGCTGAGGCGTGCTTGGGTGCCATCGGGAGGTGGTTGCCGGTTTTAGGAGGCTGGTGTGGAACACCGGGTGGAGCCTCCGGAGGTTGTGTGGCAGGTCCAGGCGTATTGCTACCGGGTTCACTATTTGCGTGACTCGGAACGGCCCGATGTACTTAGGCCCCAGTTTTTTCGAGGGTTGGGTTGACTTTAGGAACTTGGTGGAGAGATAGGCCATGTCCCCCGCCTGGAACGTCGGTTGTTGGCGCCGGTGCTTGTCGGCCTGCTCTTTGTAAGCAGCCTGTGCCTCCTTCAGCGCCGCCGTGATTACTGGCCATGCTTCCGCGATCTTCCGTCCCCAGTCGCTGGCGTCCACCTGGGGTTCCGGGGGTTGAGGTAGCTCCGGTATGGGGACGAAGTCGCGCCCCGAGACTACTTCGAACGGGGTTTTTCCCGTGCTCGTGTGGACGGCGTTGTTGTATGCGACTTCGGCGAACGGGAGCAGTTCAGCCCAGTCGTCCTGGTGGTAGTTCGTATAGGATCGTATAAATTGCTCTAAGGTGGCATTAAGAACCTCAGTGGCTCCGTCCGTCTGCGGATGCCAAGCCGTAGACAGGGCCTGTTGGGTCCCCGTCAGCTTCAAGAAGGCCCGCCAGAATTTGGAGGTGAACTGTGTGCCCCTGTCGGTCACCACACGTGCGGGACATCCGTGTAGCCTGTACACGTGGATGAGGAAGAGTTTGGCTAGTTGTTGTGAGGATGGGACTGACGTGCAGGGGATGAAGTGGGCCTGCTTTGAGAAGTAGTCCTTCACCACCCAAATGGCCGTTTTCTTCTGGCTGGGTGGGAGGTCCACTATAAAATCCATAGAGATTTCCTCCCATGGGCGGGAGGGTTCTGCCACCCGTTGCAATAGCCCCGCGGGTTTGCCTGGTGCCCGTTTGGCCCGAGCGCACGTTGGGCAGGACGCCACGTAGGTTTTTACGTCTCGCCTGAGCGCGGGCCACCAGAATTGCCGCCGTGTTAGGTGTAGGGTCTTGAGGAACCCAAAGTGTCCCGCTTGCTTGGCGTCGTGTGACCTATGCAAGATCGCCTGGCGTTGCGAGTCCGGGACGTAGATTCTGCCTTCCCCCCATGCTAGGTCTTGCGCCATCGTTACCTTGTCGGGGTTTGCCAGGAACCAGGGGTCGGTTTTGAGGGCGGCGGCGAGGTCCGTGCGCATTCCCCCTGGTAGTTGCGGTTGCCTTCTTTCCGTCGCCGGTTGTCCCGCCGTCGGCTGCGCCGTAGCGTCGAGCTGCCTCCGTGCGCCGCTTCGGGTGGTCACGGCCATCCCCAGTTGCGAGGCGGATAGGACCGTCCCAATGGTGTCTGGGGCGGGCTCTTCGTCTTGGGGCAGCCGGGAGAGGGCGTCGGCCAGGAAGTTCTTCTTGCCCGGCATGAACTTCAACTGGAAATCAAAGCGGCTGAAGAATTGTGCCCATCGGACCTGTTTTGGGCTAAGGCGTCTAGGCGTTCGTAGGGCCTCGAGGTTCCGGTGGTCCGTCCAGACCTCGAATGGTTGGGTGGCTCCCTCGAGTAGGTGACGCCATGTTTCTAGTGCCGATTTCACCGCAAAGGCTTCTTTCTCCCAGACGTGCCATCGCCTCTCTGTCTCGGAGAACTTCCTTGACAGGTAGGCGCATGGTTTCAGGAGCCCCGTGGAGTCTTTTTGTAGGAGGATGGCTCCCAGGGAGAAGTCTGAGGCGTCGGCTTGGACCACGAACGGCCGTTCTGGGTCCGGGTGCGCGAGGATTGGCTCCGTCGTGAACAGCGCTTTCAGCTTGTCGAATGCGGTCTGGCACGCGGGAGTCCAATTCAGCACTGTGCCTGGGTTCTTGGCGCGTCTGGTGTCCCCCACCCCTTTGGTTTTGAGGAGGTCCGTTAAGGGTAGGGCTATCTCAGCGAACCCCCGGGCGAAGGACCTGTAGAAATTCGCGAATCCCAGGAAGCTCTGTAGTTGCCGTCTGTTGCGGGGCCGCTCCCAGTTTAGTACCGCTTCGACTTTTGCGGGGTCCATCTCGATGCCGTCCCCGGAGATTCGATACCCCAAATAGTCTAGGCGGTCTTTGTGAAACTCGCACTTTGTGGGCTTTGCATAGAGCTGCGCCCTTCTGAGCTTGTCGAGGACTTGCCTGACTAAGGTTACGTGTTCCTCGTATGTTTTTGTGTAAATAAGGACGTCGTCGATGTAGACCAGGACCCCTTTAAACAGATGTTCATGCAGTACCTCATTGATGAGCTGCATGAACACCCCAGGGGCCCCCGCGAGTCCGAAGGGCAGTACCTTGTACTGGAAAGCGCCTAGGGGGCAGTTGAACGCCGTCTTCCATTCGTCCCCCTCCCTGATTCGGATGCGATAGTACGCCTCGCGCAGGTCCAATTTGGAAAAGACTTTGCCCGTGGACAGGTGGGCGAGCATGTCCTTCACCAGGGGTAAGGGGTATTTGTTGGACAGGGAAGCCGCGTTTAGGCCCCGGTAGTCGGTACAGAGCCGTAGGGTCCCGTCTTTCTTCTCCCGGAATAGGACGGGGGCTCCGACCGGTGAGCATGCTGGCTCTATAAATCCCCTGTCTAGGTTTTTATCGATGAACTCCCGGAGGGTTGCCATCTCCTTCGGGGTCATCGAATAGATCTTTGGTCTAGGTAGGGGGACGTCGGGCAGTAGGTCGATTCGGCAATCCGTCTTGCGGTGGGGGGGTAGTTGGTCTGCCTCTGCTTCTCCGAAGACCTCGGAGAAGTCGGCGTATTGTTCCGGTAGGTCTGCAGTGGTAGCGGCGTTGTCTTGTGTGGTCGCCTCCGCTCGTCCTACCGTGGGGTTGCTTTTGCCAGCTGGTACTGGTGCTCGATACTCGCCGTCGCCGAATGTGAAGGTGCGGGTCGCCCAGTTGATCCGCGGGTTGTTTTTCGCGAGCCATGGCATCCCCAGGACTGCAATGGGCCGTCCGATGGGCGTGACTACGAACGATGTGCGCTCGGTGTGAGTGCCCATTTGCAGGGTGACCGGCTCGGTTTGTAGCGTGGCTGGTTTCCCCCCCGCTGTGGAGCCGTCCAGCTGGTGGAATGCCAGCGGCGTGGGGAGGGGGAAGCAGCGGAGTTCGAGTTTGGCGACTAGGTCGGGGTGGATAAGGTTTTTTGAGCACCCCGAGTCCACTAGTGCCGCGGCCGTGGTGGCTCCGTTGCCGGCAGAGAGTTGAATTGCTGCCAATATTACGGAGCTTTTGTCGTTTCGTTGAGGTGGTTCGCGTTGCTGTCCCGCCGCCTGCCTCGCCACGCGTTTCAGGGCAAGCGGGGAGCATTTCCCGCCGGCTGGTCGGGGTCGGTATTGTCCTCTTCTCCCCAGTAAGCGTCCCAGCCCTCTTCCGGTGTCGCTGTGGCCACGGTCATTCGGCGGTGAGGGGGCGGCCCCGGGTTGGGTGGTTTGGGGCTAATTTTCGGGGCGGGCTTGGGCGCGCTGGTCGGCGGTCGGTTGGCGAAGCAGTCCGCCGTCTTGTGCCCTAATTTGCCACACCTCCCGCAGGGCTCCCGGTTGAACTTCTTTTTAGGGTATATGGGGCCGGCCATCCCCCCGTGTGGTGCGGGTACCTTTTTCCCGACGTAGTTTGTGTCTTCCGTGGTTGTCATAAGGAAGGTGCGGTGCGCGTGTTCGGCTTTCCCCGCGAGGTGGATCCACCCGTGTAACGTTTCTGGGTCGTCGCGGTAGAGGGCCCATTGGAGAACGTCGCGGTTGAGCCCCTTTTTGAAGATTTCCAGCAGGGTGGTCTCAGACCAGTCGCAGACCTTTCCCGCGAGGGCTTTGAACTCCAGGGCGTAGTCAGGGACCGTGCGTGCGCCCTGTTTAAGTCTCTGGAGTGCGCTTTTCGCCCGTACTTTGGCTAGGGGGTCTTCGAAATAGTTTTTCATCTCGTTGATGAAAGCAGGGAAGGTGGCGAGGGCGGGGGAGCTGGACTCGTACAGTTGGACGTACCAGTCCGCCGCCCTGTCTTGGAGTTTGATTGCCACGGCGCCGATCTTGTCGGCCTCGGAGTCATAGGAGTGTCCGTGCCTCCCCATGAACTCCCTAGCGTTGGTGACGAAAAACGAGAGTTTTGAGGGGGTCCCATCGAAGAAGATGGGGAAGTCCTTTGGGGCCCGGGCGTTTTGCGCGGCCCCGCCTCTCGCTTCCCGGGATGTGGTGTCGGCCGCCTGTGCCGTCTGCTGGCTTTCCGCTGGCTCGTGTGGGTTCGGTGCTTCGCTCGGGGTGTGGGCTTGTGCGGGGACGTCATTGGGTGGCGCGGGGGGCATAAGCGCCTGGAGCATGGTCCGGAGTTCCGTCAGCTGAGCCCGCATGGCCGCGAGTTCAGCTCGTGCCTCCTCGTCCACAGCCCGCACCGCCGCTGGGGCCGGTTCCGTTGGCGCGTCCTCGGGGGGGGGGGTTCATCGTCCCTCCGCCGCGGGTCCGCTTCCTCCTCCGTCTGATGGGTGTCTCCGTCGTCCTCCTCCGTGTCGAGCACCGTGGGGCTGTCGCTCCACGCCCGTTGCTGGGGTGCGATGTGGGGCGCGGGGTCCTCCGCTGGTTTCGGAAGTCGTGCTGCTCCCTCCCGCGGTCGGGTTGCCTCCGTCGCCATCTCCCCTTGGGGTTGGAGCTGAGGCTCGGGTCGGGTGGGGCGGGCGTCCATGGCTCCGGGAGTCCGCGGTGCCTCTGGCCTCGGTCGGTCCTCCTCTGTCTCTTGCCGCGCGGCTCGCCCTCCTTGCCCGCGCCGTTCCGGCCTCATCTTTCTGGTCTTCTCGCCGTCTACTCCTCCCGCGGCTCGTTGTCGTCCGGTGGGGCTCGGCGAGGCTGAGTTTATGACTCTCAGCTTTATGTCATGCGCTGCCTACCTCTGAATAACGTTCAGACACTGGGTTGCAAAGCAGGCTCTGGTTTATTTCAGGATAGGTACAACGTTGTTAGAAAAAGCTGAGAGTGACAGGAGCGCGCCGGTGCGGGGTTTAAATACCCCGCGCCGGTCAGCGCCCCCTCGCTCTCGGTCACGTCACCCCCCTTTGTCCCATGCGTTGCCCTGCCATTGGTTGAGGGTTTCTAGGATCGCCCATCCTCAGGTTTTCATTCTTCTGCTGATTGCTTTCAGCTGGGCGATCCCCGTGGTATTGCTGCTGATGGCTTGGGTGGCTCCGTGATCCGTTTATCTATTGTTTGTTAGCCGTTAGTCGTTGTGGGTTGATGGCTACTTAACTTGTACCCCTTCACCTATTTCCTTGTCATTGTCATGAGTGCCATTGCGCTGATTACTTTAGCTCAACGGCACTCATGACACTGAAGCATTCATCCTGTTTAGGAAGATTTGATAATCTCTAGCTCCAAATTCCAGGGATGGAAACATCCCAGGCAGCCAAATGACTGAGACTGCCTTGCTGTCATCTAGGTTGTTCAGCCGTTTTCTCTGTCCCTGCATCAAACTGATTGCTATATCTGTGGTCTTAGTTTCCCTCCTCAAGAGTTTGAAACATGCCAATATTGTGCTCCTTCATGACATCATCCAGACCAAAGAGAACCTGACTTTAGTCTTTGAGTACATGGTGAGTGGCTTTTCATCAGATTTGTTTGTTTGCTTATTGGTGGTTTCATTTGCTTATTGAAGGAAATAAACACACTGACATAGTTTTTCAATGCTTCAGAGCATTTTGCAGCAATATGTAGGGAATGTATCCATCACAGTGAGTGTTGTTTTTTTGCATGCTTTCTTCCCTCGCCCTTGAGATTTATCTGGTCCCCTTGGCTTTAGTCACAGCTGTATTTTAAAGTCTGTTTTATTTGACCTGAAGCAAGCATGAACTGACTGTTTTTGCAGTTACCCTCTCAATGCATTCAGGGTGCTGTTTTCAAAGATTTGTTTCATATGTTCAGTGTAAATGACTTCTTCCTTTCTCTCTCTTCTCAACATTTTACCATTCATCTTTACCTTTTTACATGCCACTATCTTGACTTTTTTTGACCCCTCCCTGTGGATACTCCTGATTTCTGCTTTTGTACAATTTAAATATTTTCATCCCCTACCTATTACATGTAGACCATATGGTGCTGGGCTTGTAAGTGGTTTGGATTATACAAAGATTTGATCCAGAGATGAACAATAAAGGGGGCAGATAGAGGCTTTCTTCACCTGATTTCCCAGGAGAGGCTTTTATGGGGTTGACCAGGAGAAGAAGGTCACTTTACTTTCAGTGTTTTTTTTCCAAATGTAGTTGAGCTATACTTCGATAAAGAACCTAAAGAAAACTGTTGGACTTGGCAATTAACTCTGTTTCTTCTCTGCATCTATTTAGCACACAGACCTGGCACAGTACATGTCTCAGCATCCTGGGGGACTTCATCCTCATAATGTCATGGTATGTTTTTGAAGAAATGTGTATGTAAAAGGCATGTGCCATGAACAAGCATGATTAACAGATAGATGGCAGGCCTGACCTTAGCATACCAGGATTCACCTATTTATTTAAAAAATAAATTTTCTCCTTCTTGCAACTTGTTCCAACTGTACAGTTATGTTTTATGACAAGTATGAAATAGAAAACAAGATTTACTGTCTTTCCCCTTTGCTGAATTGTAGTGCTCTTTGTCCACATCCTTGAGTCAGTCAGCAGAAAACTATAGCTGTCTCCTATCCTGCCTCACCTGACTTCACTCCAAAGTAATGGATGACAAAGCCTAACAGCTTTTACACACCTTGAGGCTGCTTTTGGATGGTGTGGGAAGAAGGGGGGAAATACTACTGCAATACCAATACAATCTCCTTCCCTTATGGGCTGAGACAAGATTAAGGCAATGTGATGAGGACACAGCAGAACACACCTGTTGCCAAGATATGCTTGTGCTGTTGTTAGATGCAAGCAGGAAAGACTGTATTAATCTTGCCCCACAGGGTCTTCTAATATGAAGGATGGACAACTTGTGTTTCATCCTCCATTTTATGGCCCTAGCCACTGATGCTCAGGGCTACATTTTCTCCTTTCTGCCCCCAAAGGATGTCAAATGATTGTATTAAATCTTTCTGAAGTTTAATGCTCCTATATTACACTTTTATCCTTCCTCAAGCCTTCACCAAAGTTATGTCATCATATTGCTGGACATTCATTTATGACCCCCAGAATCCAAAATCAAGAAAAAAATTGCTTGCCTTTCTTAATATAAAGATCCTTCACCATGGAAACCTGCAAAATAAATCCCCATCATGGGTTTTGATTCATTATTTGGTCACTAATGCATCCCCAAATTTAAATCAGGATTGAACAAGCTCTGCTTTACTGATTTATTTTGTTGTTGATGTTGTTTTATTTTCACTAAGGAAGTATTTCAATATCTGTTTTCAAAAGAAAACACATTTCACCCAATATATGAAGAGCTCAGGCTGTATAAAGTACCTGTGGTGTGTACATGAAGAAACCAGAATTTTTTTCCCCTTGTGTTAGTTGTTGCATCTCATGTACAAAGCTCCATTGGAGGATCTGTCAGTGGCACTGGCAAGGGAGGATCTGAAGTCCTCCATGGCCATACAGTGGACCACTGAAGTTATTTGGATATTAGAGCACTTCTGTACAACCATCATTTTCACCCCCAAACCCTCAGGAACATTTTGAGGCCACTCAACAAATGTCCTCACCATTGCTTCCAAGAATTCCTTATCAGCCCATTAGCACCCCCTCCAACTGACCAATAAGGGAGTGCAAATGTTTGCAAATAATCTGTGCCTCTTCTGCATCCTCGACTTTGCTGTGTTTCTTTCTTACTAAGTAAAAACACAGCTGTCTCTGTGAACTGGCAAAATAGTGGTGAAGTTTCATGGCAGGTGGGAGAACTTCCGAAGTAGAAACTGCTTATCCTGATGTTCCCACATGAATGCTACACAACTATTCTCACTGCTTTTTCTTTTGCACCAGATTCCTTAGCCTTTTTTCCCCTTTGTATATATTTAGGAAATCCCCAGGCTTCCCAATATACTTATGAAACAAGGCATCATAAACCCTTTAATCCAGTCAGAATCAGAATACAATTCATAAGGAGAGAGGTGTTTTTAAAACTCTTTCCTCTTTGTTATCAGATCCCATTTAATAACAGTTATTTATTTATTTATTTATTTATTTATTTATTTATTATTCACATTTCTATCACTGCCCATCTCCCCCTAAAAGGGGGACTCTTTTATATGTGAAATATTTCAGACATGTAGTATACTCTGTAGTTTGGCCTGAATGCTTTAGCATCAGACATCCAGTAGAATCCTCTTTTTTACATTTCACTTCCATCCCCCACGTAATTTTTTTAGATCTACACATTTCAGCCCTGTTGAATTTTGCTAAGTTTGAATTAATATCAGGAAAGCAGTGTTTGTTTTATTCTGTGGCTGTCAAATAATTAGCAGCCCAGAGTTGTTCTGGAGTTGGGCGGTGACAAATCGAATAAAAGAAACTAAAATAACTTTAAGTTACCAAATGGAGGCAAAAGAACAGAGCCAAACTTTTTGAGCCAGTATGGAATTTTGAAAGCTTGTAATGGATGCTCAGAAAATGGCTGCATTTTGTATATAGGAGTCCTGTATCATGAAACAACTCCCAAAGAAGACATGGCCACAATCAAACCCCTTTACTGGGAGGAAAACATAAGGTGGTCCCCAGCTACCATATCTAGCCTTCCAAATTCTTTCTATGATTTCAGCAAGCCTCATGCGACTCTAGCATCCCTTCTTTTGTGAGCCTTGGAGCCCCCAGGAAATTCTGGGGCATCCACTGATGTTTGCCGTCATATCATCAGAAAGGATGTATCTGAATTGCCCATTTGAGGCGTTGGGGGTATAAAGGTAAAAATAGGAGTGAGAGGCCTCTGCTAAGCAACCCACTGCCACTTCTAATATCACTCCCCCCAAACACCCTGAAATTCAGCTGTTGATTTGTTCTAAGTTATATCACCTTTCTTAGCTTTTGAGTGAAAGGTAGGCTCTAATAAACAAAATAAAACAGTCCATAATAGCCTTTTTTGTAAGACTGGGCTAATTAATTTTACGTTTTTTTGCATTTTAAATTTTCAAAATTTTCAAAACATTTTAAAGTTTCAAAATTTTTAAAAAGCTTTATCCTGACACTGACATTTATCCATGCTCCTCTTCCTATTCTTGAAATCTGTTTTCCCTCAATATTCTGTTCTCCGCACACTCCCACCCCGCCTCTAGACTGCTTTTAAGACTCTTCTCTTGGGTAATTCTGGCTTCTGGATATCACCAAGTAAAGCATGTTTCAATGTACAATATTACAGGTTTTTATAGTAGAAGAGCTTTCAAAGTTAGGCTGCATAATTAGATAGAGAAACTGACCTTGCTTGTTCACCTAGGAGTGGGGCTGCCTCATCCGCTGGAATGAGATCTTTTTGACTATGGAAGAAAATAAAAAGAGAAGCAAATAAATTCCTTCATCCAGCACAACTAGCACCAGCAAAAGAGTTGTTATCTAACAGAAGAGTTGCTAGGAATGTATGTTGTGGGTTTTAAACATATAAGCAACTTATAAGGGAGAGTCTGATTTCATTCATTCATTCATTCATTCATTCATTCATTCATTCATTCACTCATTTGCTGTCTTTCCCCTGGGAATTCAAGGCACTACCTTACACTACCCTGGCTCTCTGATTTTCCCTTTTGTTCCCAGCTTTTCATGTTCCAGCTTCTGAGAGGCTTGGCTCACATCCACAAGTGCCATATCCTTCATCGAGACCTGAAACCTCAGAATTTGCTCTTAAATTGCTACGGAGAGCTTAAGTTAGCTGATTTTGGTGAGTCATCATAACCTGGCCCCACCAGACAGATTCAGTATATGAGTTTCCTGGGCTTATAAATTCAGAGCCATGGCATTTCCATTTGCTAAGCTGTAAAGGACAACCTTTCCTGCCTTTAAAGCTCTTCCTCCTCCACCTGGCATACCAGAACCATGTATTCCTCTTCTTTGTTACCCAGAACACTAGTGATCTGAAATCCAATTAAACTGCACTTGTACTGAGATGAGCTAAGTAACAATATCCAGCTCAGGCTAAATAGATGTAAATTTAGATATTTGGGATAATTAATGTTAGGAACTGAGAAGTATAGGAAAACTCAACTGCATTATACAATTATGTGGGATACTACTTTAGGTCATTCACAACAAAAAGATGCAAAATAATTGCAATAGATTGTCCCTGTGATTATTGTACAGACAATGGGTCAAAATAGTAATTCTGACTGTGATTTAAAAATCCTGTTTTTTCCTGTCTTGAAAGGTCTTGCTCGTGCCAAATCCCTCCCCAACCAAACATACTCTGCGGAAGTGGTGACACTTGGGTATCGTCCTCCTGATGTTCTGCTTGGAGCCACTGACTATTCATCAGATGTGGATATTTGGTGAGAGCAGGTTTGGACCGTTAAGAGGAAGCAAATGAAGATCGTCATATTCTTCCTTTCCTTTCTCAGGGAAAGGTGGAAGACACAATAAGATCATTTTAAAATTTGGAATAATGCTGTGAGGAATAGCATCCTCTGATTATCAAAAATTACATAGGTTTGAGGTGGAAACTAAATGTATTTTCCCCTTTGTTCTCCTGATACCCCTGGTTGTTTAAAGATTTGAGTATTTAGTGTCAGTTGTGTATCCAGGTGAAATGACCTGTTTGACTTTAGGAAGTCCATAAAAGAGTAGACTGCTTGCCATGTGGTATCTAGAGCACTGTAGGAGAAAAATGAAACTAAAATCAAAGATTTTATTCTGTTTACCCAACCTTTTCCACAAGCAGTGCTGTAATTCCTACTTTATACAGTTTGATCATGGTGATCTCTTCTGATCTAATTGTTACAGAATTCCTAGAAAGTTTATTGATTTGCTAGAGAGCTAGATCTTGATGAAATGATAAAGTCAAATGTCATAATTTGAAAGATTTAATCCCATGAAGTTATAGCTACCCTGAAAAATGTATCTTATTTGATGGGGGTGAAAATAATTGCTTGTAAACTATAGGTGGATGGAGGCAAGGGAGCAAGTGACTATCCCTTGTAGAATCCCCAGATTCCTAGCATTAATTAAAAAAAAAAACCTAGTCTGTAGCTGTTCTGATCACTATTCCACCTATTTTATACAAAAAAATTGTTTCCAGCTAAGTCATGATCATGACTGGCATGCAGAGTCTGGAACCGGGTGTTCCCCATTCTTGTCTGTGTGTCTGTGTGCTTGTGTGTTTTAATGTTGATGGAAAGCAGTTACTACCCACAGAAACAATTCAGAAATCTAGCATTTTAGTGTAGGTGTGATTGGGTATTAGCATGCCTCTGTAAAACAAAAGAGCAGAAAACTCAGTGGACATAAGCATTGGTAGTGAGTTTCTAGCATAAAAGAAATGCTGACAAAGTATGCAGATAAGCCTATAATTAATATAAACTTAGCAAAAAGTAGGACAGCATTGAAAGATTATGAACTATGCTAGTCATACAAGATAGTCCAGTGTTGCTGTGCCAAGGTGGGAGGGGAGTGAGAGGTGTATGGCAGCCCTTAAGTTGTGATCCAGTCTTCTGATGTGTTTAAGAAAGCATGTGGGAGGAATTAAGACTGATTGTTGTAGCAGAGCAATTCATTATGGCCTGGAGGAGTTTATTGGGTATGGAACTTCAATGCCAGTCAGCCCCAGTCAATATGTTAAGGACAAGAATGACAAATATCTGAACGATACCATATTTCCTATCTCTAATATAGGGCAAGTCTGCAAATTTTACTTCCTTTTTCCTCCTCAGTTTGGTTTCTCCTTCTCTTTTATCAGAAGTCTTGATGTTTAGGCAGTATGACATGCTCTTCAGATTTTAGTGTTTCTCATATTGCAGTGGTAAAGAGATTTGTTGTGACAACACCACCAGAGTTTGTTGTGTGTTATGTGGAGAACGGAGCCTAGGAGTGGGCTGCAAGCTGAGCTTCAGAGCCACCATTGTATTGAAGGAACTTAGGAAACAGTCTGATGGACTGCAGTAGGCCTGCTCCACTTCACTCCTGCTGTAGATATTAGTGATTTTTCATATGCACCGCCTCAAGCATACTAGATTAGCCTTAAACATTTTTGAGTGTATGAGCATATGTATTTAGATTAAATGGTGCTGATTTAGCTAAGAATGTGGGGTTCAGTATAAATTTGAACCAGTTTCAGTGTGGTCGATCCTCATGGGTTCTTTCTTTCATTGGAGAAAGAAAGAAGAACCTGCTGGAAAGTCCACATTAAATTATGTGCAGTTTAACTTAATAGGCAGAATTTTGTATGTAGCTTCCCCTGGTAGTATATGTTTTTAATGCAATTGCCTTAATTGACACTTTAAAATATGATTGGTCCTAGTTTACATTGTCTCTTACACAAATCCCCCTATATTTTTTCTTTTTGGAATCAGTATTTCAAGTATCTACTACTTTGTATGATTGCTGTTAGTGAACCCACCACATTGCTGCCTATCTATTGGTGTAACAGAAGCCTTTTTATTCCCACTGAAATTAAAGTCAGATTTTTTACATGCTTTCTTTTAACATGTTTGTGTTGATATAAAGTGTCTTCAGAAATATGTTGCTAGTAGAATGTGTGATAAAAATGTACATTTTATATTATTTTGTTTTGATTTAGATTAGACAGAATTTGTAATGTATATAAGAACAGCACTGGGTGGCTGAGTGACTTTATATTATTTTTCTCCAGGAGTGCAGGCTGCATATTTGTGGAGATGGTTCACGGTCAGCCACTGTTTCCAGATGTTTGCAGTATCTTTGACCAGTTAGAGAAAATCTGGATAGTGAGTACAATGGTATATCTGAGAAACTCATGCTAGAATCATCAGCACTTCAAAATGTTAGCTTATTAATATAGGTCAGCATGTGTAGCATTGTTACATGCTTCAAAAACATCTTCTTCTCTCTCCCTTTGCCTTGTGAATTTGTTATAAAAATTCTTTTTCTCCCTCGCTTGTTGAATTTCCTATACTGAAATTCAACAAGCGAGAGAAAACAAGAATCTCACTTTTTGCGTGTTTGATCGTCAAAATACAAAAAGCTAAAAGGAGATGTTTTGATACATAATAGATAAACTCATTGTATTCAGTTTTCTGAGCATGTAAAAAAAACAGGAAGGCATTGCCGGCCATTTTAAAAGCCATCAGTACAAGGGAGAACTTGGTTTGGCTTCTTAATTCAGTCCATAGCAAAATGCTTGCTTTGAGGTATCTTATCTTAATTGGCATGGATTTGTTTGCTTGAAGAATGAGTCCTATGGTGGACTCCAACCTTCAGATCAAGTTTCAGTGGTACTAAGGCCCAGGATGTCCTCAAACAATACTGTGAAATGAAGCTTTTGAACACCTGTCAGAAGATCTGCGCACGGTACCACCTTTTCCCTTTCATCCCAGAGCAGTGGGGTCTCTCTCACCCTGACCGTCTGCAGCTTCTGAACCCCCGCCATTTGCGGAGGCTTCTCTTGTCGAGACGCAGTCTTGCGTTCTGGAAGAGCACTTGGGGTGACCATTCTGACAGCTGCAGCCCGTGACAAATATGAGGGCTTTCTAGAGTATTTATTTCCCTCTTTCCTGGCAGGCAAAGCTTGCTGGGCTCCTTCTCAGACGGGTCCCGGAAAGCTAGGATCAAGGCTACACGTAAGCTTTTAGAGGATACATGAAGTTCTGTTTCCCATTTGAAAGGTCCTGGGGATCCCAACCGAAGAAACGTGGCCAGGAGTTTCCAGACTTTGCCACTATAAGCCAGGTACGATCTCAGTGGTTGCTTCAGAATGCTTTTTGTGCGAAGAAAGCCGATTCATGTTGCGTCCTAGTTTTAAGAGCATTGGAACGGAGACTTTTTTCCTCATCCAGAAGCAGCCATGTGCATCTTGGTCAGGTCTGCCTCCTTTGGGCTATTCTTGCTGGCCTCCTCCTGTGTTTCCTACTCCCGGGCTTGGTGGCCATTGGTGATCAAAGCTCGCATCTGCAGTTCCCTGAGCCAGCTGATTGGCTAAGGTGTGTAGATCTGGTCAGCTGGCAACCCCAAACAACTGGTGATTTACTTGGAGGAAAAAGCATTGGGATGTTTTCCTTCTTCCCAGCCACACACCTTCAGCCCTTTTGTGCTGCTGCTGCGAAAGGTCATCCATGCCTCCGGCTGGTCCCTCCACTCCCCTGCGCAATGATCCTAACCCCCAGGTTGCTGGGGGGGGGCAGCGGCGGAGAACAGGGTCTCCCTGCTTCTCTGATGCCTTCCCGCAACTCTGCTTGGAATCAGGGGAAGGAGGGGAGCAGAGGGGTGTGGGTCTTTCATTCCCATCCATCGCGGGTGAGAACTTAGTGTCCTGAACTTCAAAGAGTCTGTTATCTCTTAGTGGGATGTGGGCAATTTTTCCCCCTTTCCCTTCATTCTGTTTAATGTTTTCTCACGGGGTGCGGTCTTTCAGAAGAGCATACCCAAGCGTCATGGGTGTGGGGAAGCAAAGATCCACACCGGTGCAGGGGGAAATGAAAGGAAAGTGGAATATTAAAACCCTGAGACATGAACTCCCTCCTCTACATCCTGCTCGTACTGGGAGAAGGGGCAAGGCCTGCTTGGAAGCCAGGAGGGCAAGTGGGGGAACACTTTTGGCCCAAGGTTCTCAGGTCTAGCAGAGCATAGTAACGTCTCTTCAAGGGGGAGGGGGTTGCTCAGACGAGCTCCAGAGGCCCTGCTTCGGCTCCCCCGCTTGAAAACCAAACACCCCTCACTTTCACATGATGGCTGGTTTTGTAAAGGTTGGGAAACTTTCACACCATTAGCCAGGACTCATTAATCACCGTGGTGTGGAAATGGGAATGTGCTGGCTTCCTCTGCAGACTAGGGCTTGTGCCCCATCCTGCCCATCCAGCTCCGCTGTAGCAATTGGGGGTTGGGGAATTAGGTTCACTTCTTTGAATGAAAGAAGGAGAGAGAGATTCCCTGGGAGTGGGAGAAGGGTGGCAGGGGCGGCGGGGGGGAGGCAAAGCCTCAACAGTCAGCAATTACCTGCTGCTTTTGTAAGGAAAAACATCACAACCTTGGAGAAATCCATGTTGCAGGAAGGAAAGTAGCGAAAGTGCTATCTACCCACCGCTGAGTCACCATAAAGCAATGCGAGCGTAGCATTTGCTGTCTGTTTTGTGAATTTTTTGATTGCATCTTTTCAAGGGGTGTTGTCTTGCTTTGTGAGTGTGCCACTTAGTCCTGCAAGGCAGTAGTTCTTCCCTTTTTGCCTTGCTGCTGCTCCCTCATGACCCAGCTTGTCTTCTGTGTGATGATTTGTCTGCCCCTCTTACACACCCACATTGTGCATCTTCTAAAAATCAAGGCCTTATAGTTTATTATTCAGTCAGTCATGGGAGGGAGGAGAAAAGAAACTGAAGCTTAGGGTTATAATTGGACCTAACCTGTTTGAAAATAGATTAAAAATACAACAGAGGAATAAATAATAAATCACCCTAATAGAAATTCCTGTGGAGTCACATGGGAAGATATTTATTTATTGTATTTCTATTTAACTTTTTAAACAATTGTCTCCTAAAGCATCTCACATCAACTGAAACTATTTCCAGTTTTGCATCAGTCTATGGCTATCTTAGTTTTTGCAATGTGCAAAGCAGGACATATCCAGACAATTCCCTATATTCTCACAAAGGTCAGTGGCTTGGTCTTTTGCTAGGCATGTTAACATTAGATAAGTTGAAATACAGATACCCATCCTGGTCAGAGACAGGAAGAGATTAGAGATAACAGAACATAGAAGTGGTTGTTGCTCCAGACAAAATAAAATAGATTCTTGCTGTGATGAGGGTTTTCAGTTTGTTTGCTTTAAAATTTGTGACACTTTGAAACAGATGCTATAGCCAAATAGTTTATTATAGCTACATGACCTCCCTAACTGTAAGAATTATTTCTTTTATTTGACTGGATGTGACAATACAACAGATTCATCTTTGCCCTCATTGAGGTGAATGAGTAGCTTGCAACAAGAAATCCCATGTTTACATATGTATATACATAGAGCTCTGTAGAAAGACTAATTTCCTGATTAGAACTGCCTTTGTGACAAATGTTGAAAGCATTGATTATAACTAATTTCCTCTTAAAATATCAGCATATTGATATTTGATTGATTAATGTAATGTTGAGCATATGATCTTTGACTGGAGGAATGAAACAGAAGGAAAAATAACATTGAAACAACAATTGGGTAAAAAAGGAAATAACCTTGACTGAATTACAGAATCATAGAACAGTAGAATTGGAATAGAGCCCAAAGTTCATCAAGTCTAACTCTTTGAAATGCACAGGAAAACCAATTAAACCATCCATCAAATGGTGGCCCTCCAGCCTCTTACAAAAAACCTCCAGAGATCAAGAACTTACAGTCTCTATAGGTAGACTATTCCACTGACTTCAGATGTCACTTCCCACAAAACAGAACAGTTATTGAAGGTCTTCAGAAATGATAAAGCAAACTAGGAGATTTGGCTAAGAGACTTTCCTCCTTTGGATCTAACTGGGGTACAAGTATGCCCTGCAATATTGTCTTCTATGACCCCATGACATGACCTTTATCTCGTTCTCCATGGCTGTGTTGAGTTTGACACAAGGATGGATTTTGCCACAGATCATGGTTATTTTTGTTTTAAAGGGATTGTTGATGCTTTAATATGTTTGTATATTGGTTTTTAACTTGTTTTTATTGGATTGTTGTTTTTAACTGTTGTGAGTCACTTAGGTGAGATGGGTGGCCTTACAAATCAAATAAACAAACAAATAACATCCCCAGTCCCTGAATGAAACAGGGTTAAGTCATTTTTAGCTTTATTGCTATTAAAGTAGCACTTCCCCCCTTATTCCAGGAGCAGGTCAAGCTATATAAAATCCATCTCAGTTTTCCAATAGGGCCAAAAATCCCTTTGCATTTGAGGACATGCAAGGGCTTTAGAAGTGTGGAAGGGGTCCAGGAATCCAGAGGATGTCCCCTAATTAATACTAAATTTATTTAAGTATTCATTTGCTTGGAATCCTCACAAGCAGGGTTATAAGTACATAGGTTTTGAAATCATTGAAGACACTTAGTTCCACTTTTATTACCGGAATGATCAGCCGTGCCAAACCGTTCTAGCATTTATTCAGCGCGCCCAAATCTCAACCTTCCTGCTAACCACAGACTAGCAGGGTGATATGGGCCGGAGTGGTGTTTTTGCTGCCCTTTTGAGGATTCTTGGGAGGAGGGGAGAGTAATTTTTTGCATTTTAAAAAATGTCCCGCCTACGAGGGAGGTTGCGGGCATAGCAAGGAGCATCGTCTTTCACACACTCCCCCAGCCTCTGCCGCCTGCACCCTTTGGGGAGCGTTCCAAGATCTGGAATTCTTGACCTTGGAAATTCTTGCCTTGAAGGCCATGGGAAGGTGGGAGGGAGACCCCTTGTGCAAAGACGGTGCTCCCTCTATTAGCCTTGTAGCATTTGGGAGTCTTTCAAACCAGACTTTTTATTAGGCGGCTGCCCTGCCTCGTTCATGGAAATTTATGGGGGATTGGTTTCCAAACATCCTCATTCTTCACTTGTAGCCCTCCTGTGCTTTCCCACCGTTTCTTCCTTTTTCTTTAGACAGAAACCTTTGTTATGAAGAAACCGACTGCATAATGTCTGGTGATTAACTGTGCTAGGAGTCCTCTGTCTGGAGGCACTCCTCTCTCTGGTTGCAGTATGTTTGCTCTGTTAAGATCAGATTCAAGCATTTGTGCCAACAGTCCCTACCAAGCAGGCTAACAGGTCTATAGTATCCTTTGGCTATAAAGGTCAATATTTATACTTACAGAAATAATATATTTTGGTTAAAAACAGCACTGACTGATACAAGGACAAGAATAGAAATTCCAAGTATATATATTGAATTGGTTTGCATTTAATCCGGTGCTTGCATATTACTTTTCCAGATAGAGTCCTTGGCAGTTGGCCTCAGGGGCTCCAGACGATCTGTGACAGGTAAGCTCCTTACAATCATCAAACACTCCCTTAATGTCTGTCTGGTCTTTGTGCTTAGTTTGATTAAGACAAACCCCAAATAGTAGTAGTAGCCTTCAAGCCTAGCAAAAAAACATTAAAAGTGGCAACATCCAAGAAAGGCATTGGTACTTACCATTATCATTGGGTTACATCCATGAGTTGCCTAAACGGAATGTTACTTTAATGAAAGCAACAAAATAAGGATTTGAGAGACTAATTTAACTGCAACATGTTACATGTTTCTTCCTAGACGCCAAGTCATTTGGCATTAGGCTTTGCCAGATATAGATGCACACACCTATTTGCATATCTATTTACATCCTTAAAAACCCTGAAAGGCACCTGGGAACTGTTTTAAATTAATAAATAACTACAACTACAAGAGATTCTGTGCGTGTGTACTGGTCAATGAAACTTCTGGACAATTTCCTTCATGATTAATTAGTAATGATTGGTACACTGACTTAAAAACTTTACATTTTTTATGTTAAAGATGCAATGAAGGTTCCATGGTTTCACTTTTGTGATGAATTTAGCGGGATATGCCAAAGCTGTTTTTTTAATATAATTTTTATTAAAAGAAGATTTTACATAAGATTAAAAAACTACGGAAACGTAAAAGGGAAAGTAGAAAAAAGGAGATGTGAAATAATGAAAAAGTGAAAGATAACAAAAAAGAGAAATAAAGAGAAAAAGAAAGATATCTAAGGAAGTAACTTCTGATCTTCTTTGCAGCAGTTACAAACTTAGTAATTACCATCTCCACCCTCCCAAATTACGTATCGTGGTTCCATTCTTCCCTTAAGCAAATCTTTTTAATCAGTAAATCCCGAAATCACCAGTTCAGTTTTATCCAAAGCTGTTTAATCACATGTATATATTTCTTCTCAAGTTAAAACCAAAACCAAAACAGATACGTAAAACTGATCTCAAGTTTAACCATCCAAGTTTCAAATGAAACTGTGATTATAAGTACAGTACAGCAATACAGATTGCATTACTTTGCTTTTGGTCTTGTTTTACAAATAATGATTTCTTCTCAGAGCTGATAATTTTGAAAATAAATTCCATTGAGAGAAAGTCCAAAGTGTCTCTACCACTTAAATGTAACTACTTCCGAATTTTAAAAAATTTAGAAAAAGAGAAATTTCTTGATCTATCTGTATATATTTAATTGATTGAATACTGATACCAAATGTAAGGACACACTTTTTTTCTTTCTTTCCCATCCTACCTTTTTCTATGGATCCTTCTGATTTTGGCTTTTATATTAAATTAATATATTTCCAAAGCTAACAGGAGTGTTTGTATTCCTGGAATTTAGTTTTGCTCTCTTTTTGATGACTGTCTTCTAGGCTGAGCAAGGTGCCTGAGGCGGAAGACTTGGCAGCAAGAATGTTAAAAGTGTGTCCGCAAAATAGGATCTCTGCACAAGAGGCACTTTTTCATCACTTCTTCACCCCCCTGCCCTCTAAACTGGACCAGCTTTCTAATGGTACGTAATTCCCTGTTTCATGTCCATTGTAAGGAACATACAGAATGGCCGTATTAATTTATTTCAATACCTTTTGGTGGGAGGTAAACGCAGTCATGCATAGATCAGGTCAATTTTACTACGGCCTAATGGCAAACCACCCCGCGCTACAGTCTGCCAAGAAAACGTTGCGAAAGCGGCATCCCCTCAAAGGGTCAGGCATGACTCGGTGCTTGCACAGGGGACCTTTCATCACTCATAGTTAGCAAATAAAACAGATTTTAAAAAAGGAAAAGAAGAGTATCAAAATAGATAAACACAAGCAAGCATATACAACTTATGCATGCATAGTTTATTAAGAACATATGCTAGAAAACTCCAGTGAAGGAAGCCAGGAAAGGCCATAAAAACTACCCTATTCAGCCATTAAATCAGGAACAGACAATATTTTGAGGGTCTGGGTACTTCTGGATTTTTTAGACCATTTTGCAGTCAGATATAAAGCATTCACTTCCCAGAAGGCAAATGGGTAAGACCATTCCTTGATACTACCTCAATGCTTTCTTCAAAACAGTACCGTCCATAGCCGGTCACCATTTTTATTTTCTAAGAATGCATATGGAACATTAAATGTATTTTATCTATTTCATTGTAAGCCACCCAGAGTCACATATGTCAGACAGACAACCATATAAATAGATTAAATAAATAAATATGTAGGGCCCAGAGGCAGTCTGGAAAGAAAAGTCCTACTAGGGACTGATATTTTGTTTCCTAGTTTTCTTTTTTTATTAAAATATTTTTTTAATCAGATTGAGCATTGGGATGTGTGGGTTCTGAGGGAGGTATTTGTCAGGATATACAGCAAAGAACCACGCTGAGACCAGAAGCTCTATCTCTAGTGTTTATTGTTCTGCTCTACAGTACAAAATCCTGCTTAACCGAGAAAGCACCAGCAGTTCTTACCAGAAAAGCCCAGAAAGCTAAGGCGTTTCTCTTCTGTATTTCTTGATAGGAAGGTGAAGAGAATCAGTACTGAGCGTGTGTTTTTCCCCCTGTATAGGGCCCCCCTCTCCTTCACCAGCAATGTCCATAACAGTATTCCCAATGTACCAATGTTGGTATATTAGCATGTTTTTACAATGGCTGGTATTTCAGCTGTGTTGCTGCCAGTGGACTTCCATGGAAGTTATATGACATTCTCATAGCAACCTGTATGTTTGGAAGCAAATCCAAGTCACTGAGACAAAGCCCCATTACCATCACAATTGAGTTAACTGAAGCTACCAACTTTCACAGAGAGGAGGATCTGATTAAGATGACCTGCCCCAAATGCCTGATGAATCCAAATTTCCAGATGGCACTTGGAGATTTTCTCAATGATTTGGAGAGCAATTCTGTGGGGTACCTTGTTACCCTCTGGAACATAGAAGTGACCAGGGTGTTTGACAGGATTGATCCTGAGCAGCCTCTCCCTGCCAGCTGATCCTGATTTCTGAGGAGCTTCAGAAAATAAAGGTTAAGGGATGCTGGAGTGACACTGCCAGAAAACAAGAAGTATGACCAGACATTGGTACAGACTCAAGTTCAAATCTACTCTGTGGTGATAATAGCAGCAAAGCAAAATCACTTCTTGCCCTTATTGCATCTGCTGAATGTCAACCAGCTGCATTATTTAGTTTCCCTGACCTTTCTAGGGGCAGAAGAACCAATGTAAGTTGCACTCATCTGACTGAGAATTGTATGTTTAAAATTGCTCACGTTTGCTCTGAGTTGGAAGATAGTTGGACATAAATCTTTTGAGATGACTGGATCACCTCTTGTGATATTATCTGAGAAGCTATTGAGCCAGCAGATCTTGAGGAAATGGTGGCCCACTTAGTGGCACTTACTGGAGGTAAGGAACTTGGGCAAGGCACTCACTAAGAAATTCACTGCCAAAGGGAAGAGTCGTACAGGAGCACTTCTCTTCCAAGACAGCAGATGGCCCCTATCCCATATAAATTTGCCTCAGTGTACCCTTACCTTTGCTTTTTGCTTTCTTCATAGCACAGTCCATCTTCACAGTACCTGGAGTGGCACTCAAACAAGAAATGTGTGACCTCTTTTCTTCATCTCAGAAGGGCCATCCGGAAAACAGTTCAAGCAAGTTTTGGTGAAAGAAAGAAAGAAAGGATTTTTTTTCAAGAGAGAAAGGAGGCAAAGAAAGAAATCCATACTGTTTATCATCACTAGCTAAGACAAATGGGGATAAGGTATATATTTTAAGGATCCTGGATTTCAACTCATATCATAAGCCCAGTGACTGGATGGGGGGTGGGGGGTGGGAAGAGATATGGACATAAATACAAAGAACAAAACATTTCTTTCTGCAGTTTCAGGATGAAATGCAACTCCTAGTAATATCAAATTTTCCAAAGATGGGGAGTGAAACCGAATGGACTACAGCATTCGTTTTATCTTCACCACTTTGACTCTAATTGTCCAGAACTACTACGCTACATGGATGGACTTTCTGCCATCATTAATGGGGCTATTGTTTTCCAGGTTCCACATTAATCAAACATTAAAAATGTGCATTGTGGGCAGATGATTTAGCAACACTCAGATGAATTCTTTGCTCCTAAACTGTCTCAGTCATGAATTGTCTGTCTACAGTTTAGTCCCACAATTCCCACCCTCCCACCCAGCATCAATAGCAGAGGATTCAGTGGTGACCTAGCCTTATGCTGCTTTATCTTTGAAGACGGAAATACTTTTCAAGGCACCCAAAAATGTCTCTCACACACTTTATCAGATTTCCAAGACCGTATTTACCATTTCTTAGAAAACAAGGAGAGAGTTGCTGAGGTGACTTGATTCAGTAGTATCTGAAGGTTCAAGACTGCTGCCATATTTGAAGTTCAGGGACCTTGTGCTATAGCATGTTACCAATTTCAGACTAGATCCATTGCTGACGGAAGCCGTGTAACTAAACCTGTTGAGTCCCAGATTATCTTGGTGTGTTTCATAAGTGCATAGTGTTGTTTTTTTTAAAAAAAAAACCTGAGGCATAAACCTGCATCATTTTTGTGGGGAAAAAATTATAATACTGTATTAGAATGGTGTAATTCACACACGTTGCAGCAATACATTTAGGCCTTTTGGGGAGTTCAAATATTTCAGTTTCCTGTTTGTTCAGTGTTTAGTTTGATTTGTCTGTTTTCACATTAATTTGATGAGTTCAAAAAATCAAACAAAAACTTTTGTGAATGCTTTATGTATAGGTATTTCTTTTAATATAACTATATTGTTTACAATTTTGTCATACATGCATTTTTGCAATACATTTTTCACAAAGGGCATGTTTTTATACCTTATTTTCACTAGTATAAGCATTTTTATGTAACCTTCCCTAATATAAATCTTTGTCCGTGTTTAATTAGAGAATTGGAAGATTTTTAAAAATGCTTATGTCAAACAATACTTGAGTTTTGGTTTGAAAGCACAAAGTTTAAGTAATATTAAATACAAGTTGAACTGGCTATCCCTATTCTTGAATAATATTAGTTCCCTTTATTTTCCAACTGAAACTAATATTCAGAATTGCCTCCCTTCCGTGGATATAGAACTTACTCAGTCTGAGCTGGCCTGTTTCTTCTTTTATCTTTTTTTTTTCTTTTAATTTGCAAAGTTGTACATTTGTAGGGAATTTCCCAACAAGTGAAAACAGTTACCTAATTTGTGGGATGCCTTATTTCATATACAAAATTACACTCAGTCTCTGAGATTAGGAGCAGTTAATATTTATGGTTTTTCTCTTAAACTTGTTGACATTTGTCTCCAAAATTTGCATTCAAAGGTGATAAGTGGATCTTTCACCATGTGTTGCAGTATGACATTTAGAAGTCCAGCTGTTCTGTTCCATTCTTGCTCTTCATCCAGGTTTCCATTGTTCTTCAATACTGTAATGATTTGGGACTCCCACTTTTGATCGCTGAAGGATCTTAACATTAATCAAGTTTCATGTGTCTCTGAGTCTGTTGCTTGCCTCCCAACTGGACTGTGGGTGATGCAGTTTTGGCTATAAAAGCAATGGCATTTCCCCTCAAAAATTGTAGTATGAAGAGAGATCTCCCTCCCCTCTCTAAGTCATTCCTTCAATAGCTCTATGTATAGCTCTCAACTACTATCTGATACCTACCCAGTTATTTGCAATATTTGCTCTTTGGAGGGATAGACTCATCCAGTACTAAGATAGCATTCTTCCCAATGCAAATAGGAAGACACAGTGTGCTGTTTTCTTCTCCCGGGAAGATGTTAGTCTTCTTGCCAAAGACTGCAAATTGCCAAACCTTTGGATAGGGTGTAGGATCTTTCTTTTGTTTGCTGCTTCTTTCTTTCCAGGGGCCCACCTTGAAATGCCTCTTCAAAAAGAATTTTCGCAGGTTCGACAGCCTACAGAAATGTATGGGGAAAGATTAAGATGCAGCTTTCAGTCTCCTCCAATCTATGTGCTGTAGACCTAAAGATATTTTATGATATTGTTTATGTGAAATAAATACTTTGCATAACATAAATAATTATATTTTAAATGAGGAAAACAGCATTAGAGGGAAATAAAATTCTATTCCCTTATCTTTATTTTAATCCTTTCCCCCCATGTCAATCTGATCAGAACTGGGAAGACTTCTGGACATCCACCGGCTGGTTGGAAAATGGCGTAGTGAAATCTTTCTTACATATAGAAGGGAAAGTTAAATGTCTTCCTCCTGCGTGATGAAAGGTGGGGGAGGGTGGGCAGGAACCAGAAAATAAAACGAAATTGTAGATTCTTCCTTTGCTATTACAAAGCTGTGTCTGGAGTTCCAAAGATTCCTGCTGAAGTATTTATGCTGACTGAAAGCAGTATTTTTGGAGAGAGAAAGGTGAGGATTGCATCCTATATTAAATAAATGCTGAAGTCACTGAGAGGTTTTGCTTACATGTTTCCCTCTCTCTTTCTTTCAAAAAAAAAAGTGATGGAAGTGTCCAGTTGCTGGAATATTTGTCACAATGGAAGGCATGAGGTCACAATCAGCTGTTAGACGATCAGCCCATTGATATCTCATCTCCATGAAAGTAGTCAAGTTCTGTTCAGTTGCAATATTCCTCCAGAAAATATTTATTTGAATTTAGCATTTCTTCTGTTTCTTTTGTGAGTCTCCTTTTTGGGGAGGGGGGCTTTAAAAAAATTATATATTGTTTGATTACAATATTTGATTTCCTTTCTATGGTCTCTATGACAATAAATAAAGCAATAGTAATAACAAGCTGCTCTTTAGCCTGTTACTACTGAAAGATACCATTATTGGTATACCTTTAACCTTTCTTAAAATTTCTGATTTAGGCTAGGTTGCATACATCTACTTCCAATGAACAGCACCACAAATTCCTTTTAAAAATCACGTGTACTTTTATCACACTAAAAGGATCTGGATTCTGTCACTTCTGGCAAACTCACAGTGAGATTCAATGCACTGCAATGTCCCCAAATGAAAAACTTTGAAAATGTAAGGAAAGGGAAATCATAGATAAAAAATTGCAGGCTCTTAGAATGGCCTAACATTAATATACAATAATTAAAAATATAAAGTTACATGATTGTATTGCAAATACTAGAAGTAGAGAGGGTAGTATTTATGGGGACCAAAGTACCCCTTGGTACTCACCAGATTCTCTGTCCTACTTAACCTTTTTAAACAGAGACTTTTAATACTTAATTAGGAACGTACCAACTCTACTTGATTAAGTAAGTTGTTGTATAATAGCACACTATTATGGGAAACCTATTGCTGTGCAGAGGAAAATCTAATCATAAATAGAAAATGGAGGGGTTGTCTTCAGATCAACAGATCCTAAAGACTGTAGTCAGTAGCAATCAACTCAAGGTCTTCTAGACATCTGGAACATCAAGTGGAGATTTGTAGCTTGATCTTTAAAGTCTGACACTTCTTGGCAAGTCATTTGATTAGACAAGGAACTGAAGGTTGAAATAAATAAAGGGATCTCATGTATCTATAGACATCTATAGGATAAGACTGAGAAATTACAGGGGAAAAGTGCATTTGAATCATGAATATTATTTACTTACTAGTCTGTGCCAAAACATGGACACAATAGTTTGAAAGGGAATGTGCATGTGGAGTTTAAGTATCCCACCAATACTGTGGATGGCCAATGGGATGCTGCTTTCATCTGTTCATTGTGCATGTTTTAATTGTATTTTGTGTCTACATATGATTTGTTTTTAATGTTTCCAACATTAAAAGTCAGTGAGCTAGAGCCAGACATCCTGAAGAGTGAGGTTGAATGGGCCTTAAGAAGCATTGCTAATAACAAGGCAGCAGGAGACGATGGCATCCCAGCTGAATTGTTCAAAATCTTGCAAGATGATGCTGTCAAGGTAATGCATGCTATATGCCAGCAAATTTGGAAAACACAAGAATGGCCATCAGATTGGAAAAAATCAACTTATATCCCCATACCAAAAAAGGGAAACACTAAAGAATGTTCAAACTATCGAACAGTGGCACTCATTTCACATGCCAGTAAGGTAATGCTCAAGATCTTGCAAGGTAGACTTCAGCAATTCATGGAGCGAGAATTGCCAGATGTACAAGCTGGGTTTAGAAAAGGCAGAGGAACTAGGGACCAAATTGCCAATATCCGCTGGATCATGGAAAAAGCCAGGGAGTTTCAGAAAAACATCTATTTCTGTTTTATTGACTATTCTAAAGCCTTTGACTGTGTGGACCATAACAAATTGTGGCAAGTTCTTAGTGGTATGGGGATACCAAGTCATCTTGTATGCCTCCTGAAGAATCTGTATAACGACCAAGTAGGAACGGTAAGAACAGACCACGGAACAACAGACTGATTTAAGATTGGGAAAGGAGTATGGCAGGGCTGTGTACTCTCACCCTACCTATTCAACTTGTACGCAGAACACATCATGCGAGAAGCTGGGCTTGAGGAATCCAAGGCTGGAGTTAAAATTGCTGGAAGAAACATTAACAATCTCAGATATGCAGATGATACCACTTTGATGGCTGAAAGCGAAGAGGAACTGAGGAGCCTTATGATGAAGGTGAAAGAAGAAAGTGCAAAAGCTGGCTTGCAGCTAAACCTCAAAAAAACCAAGATTATGGCAACCAGCTTGATTGATAACTGGCAAATAGAGGGAGAAAACGTAGAGGCAGTGAAAGACTTTGTATTTCTAGGTGCGAAGATGACTGCAGATGCTGACTGCAGTCAGGAAATCAGAAGACGCTTAATCCTTGGGAGAAGAGCAATGACAAATCTCGATAAAATAGTTAAGAGCAGAGACATCACACTGACAACAAAGGTCTGCATAGTTAAAGCAATGGTGTTCCCCGTAGTAACATATGGCTGCGAGAGCTGGACCATAAGGAAGGCTGAGAGAAGGAAGATAGATGCTTTTGAACTGTGGTGTTGGAGGAAAATTCTGAGAGTGCCTTGGACTGCAAGAAGATCCAACCAGTCCATCCTCCAGGAAATAAAGCCAGACTGCTCACTTGAGGGAATGATATTAAAGGCCAAACTGAAATACTTTGGCCACATAATGAGAAGACAGGACACCCTGGAGAAGATGCTGATGCTGGGGAGAGTGGAAGGCAAAAGGAAGAGGGGCCGACCAAGGGCAAGGTGGATGGATGATATTCTAGAGGTGACGGACTCATCCCTGGGGGAGCTGGGGGTGTTGACGACTGACAGGAAGCTCTGGCGTGGGCTGGTCCATGAAGTCACGAAGAGTCGGAAGCGACTAAACGAATAAACAACACAAGCAATGAACATTTATCTAGTGGTTAATGCAACAGGCTGGAAACCAGGAGACAGTGCGTTTTAGTCCAGCCTTAGGCATGAAAGCCGGCTGGGTGACTTTGGGCCAGTCCCTCTCCCTCAGCCCAGCTCACTTCACAGGGTTGCTGTTGTGGGGAAAATAGGAGGAGGAAGGAGTATGAGGTATGTTTGCCGCCTTGAGTTATTTATAAAAATAATAAAGGAAGGATAAAGTTTTAAAAAATGTTTTAATGGCAGTTAACCCTGTCTGAGATACTTCGGGGTCAGCCAGTTTTCAAATGTTTGTAACATCTTTGAATTTTTGGAGAGGTTTTGAGTGATGAGTATAAAGCTTCATCTGAGAAAATATGTAGAAAATAATTAGCTTTGCCTCTCCCTCTGTTCTGAGTGCAGCAAAAATAGAGTATTTCTGAATAAAAGAAATACTTCAGCAATGAATTTGAGTGTGTTGACTTTAAAATTATTTTCAGTATATTAATATATAGCTGATAATTATCCCACAAACCCTAAAGTAAAATCATCAGGAATTCCCTTTGATGCTTGACTTGTTTCATCAAAACTTTTAAGCCCATTAAACTGATAGCAGGTAGAAAGAATTCACAAATCTGGTTTTCTTTCTTTTTTAAAAAAATATTTGATTTGACTTTACCATCTTGTTTAATTGTTTTTGACTAAGTTGCAGTCCAGTGGTCTATCAGAGGACCACAAAGAAATCAATTCTTCCGTTCTAAAGAATGAGAGGCCCACCCTCCCACTACTGAGCAAGTGCTCCTCCTCCGTCCCTGAGTGGGTGGAAAAGTGAAGTGATATGAGGTTTGTTCTCCCTGTTGCCACTCCCTATCCTGCCTGTTTCAAATCACTGCCAGTCACACCACTTCCCTCCAGGGCAGTGAATGGCAAGGACTAACTCTGCAGATTTTACACACCTTGAGGCTGTCCTTGGATGATACTGGACTAAGGAGGAAATACTAGCTTAATACCAGTACAGCTAAGGACAACTTAAGCCTGCCTCAACCATGGGGTGGTGAAAAGATGAAGGCAACATCATGGGTCATGACAGAAAGGGCCTGGCGTGTGTTTGTGCCATGGTTTGGTACAAATGGGGAAAGGCACATGAAAGATGAGATTTGACATTTGATATCCTTTCCGAACTCCAGCACTTACTGCTAATATCAGGCCTCTGAAGTCAGAGCTCCAGGGACAGTACAGCTACCAAGTGTACATATCCCCAGAGAGGACTGTGGAGGTTTTGAATCAACACGATTCAAAATTCTCCCACTTGTGAAGTGGCTGAGTTCCAGTGGAGGTGTGGGGGTGGAGGAATTGTCAAAAGAAAAAAAATGTATAGAAAGAAGATAAAAAATACTGCTGTTCCCTCCCTTCTTTTCTGTCATACTTTGACCTTCCTGTTGCAATTGTTTTGTCTGTAGAGTTACTGCTGTTCTGACAAAGATCCCTCAAAGCAGCTTGCAGCATAATGTTATAAATCCCCATTCAAATATTAATAAACATACAATTATTTGACCAAAATTATAAATGTTGAAAATGATCAAGTTGCACCCAACACCAATAAAACATTCAAAAGGAGATCCTTTGTAGAAAGCATTTTAAGAAACATGTTGTCCACCTCCTCCTCCTCTTTCTTCTTTAAGCCATTTTTGGTTACTGTTTATTGAGGTGTTGGTTGACAGCAAGGAGACAATACATGTGCATAAAGTCCCCTCTCTACTAGTAATGCACATGCATAAAAGGCCCTGGCTAAGTCTCCTTACACAGCTGAGGGAAATGTATTAACACCAACTAATTGTAAGAGGAGGGCATTTCTATGGAGAGGGCTTATATCCAGCTTTTCATCGGATAAACAGATAGTATGGTTCTCTTTAAAAATTACTCAGGTGGAAAGTATCCCGATAAAGACATATTTTAAATGGAGCATTTTCTGCTGCTGTTTGAATGTAGGGACTAAACATTTAATTAAAATACTTTCAGCTCCAATCTACTCCAGTTCTACCAGCCTCTGCTGGATTGGCATCTACTGTGAATTTGTTGTATCTAAAAACTGGAAAATTATACATGATATGATGTATTAATATCCTTTATATAACATGATCTGCAAATTGATAACAGCTGGTTGGTGAACATACAATATGTTTCTTGAAATTGGAAATCCATTCCAGAGAAAGCCCAGTCCCATCCTTACTGTCAACTGGAATTTGCATATATTGAACAGCATCTCACAGCTGGACTGAATCTTGATTTTTGAATCCATTTGCACTGGGCAGACTTCCATGCTTTGCTTTATGAATTTGTTAAGAGTTAGGGACAGAATTCAACAGAAGACCAAAAAATAAATAAATAAATCTATCTACCTATTTATATGCTTTCAATTTAGAAATGTGCAAAACTCAAAATAAGATGTTTGAATACATCATAATTAATTTCATTATAATCTGCTTTGTGAACATTTTTCTAAAACCCAATTCTACATTGCCGGCCATTTTAAAAGCCACCAATGCAAGGGAGAACTTGGTTTGGCTTCTTAATTCAGTCCATAGCAAAATGCTTGCTTTGAGGTATCTTATCTTAATTGGCATGAATTTGTTTGCTTGAAGAATGAGTCCTATGGTGGACTCCAACCTTCAGATCAAGTTTCAGTGGTACTAAGGCCCAGGATGTCCTCAAACAATACTGTGAAATGAAGCTTTTGAACACCTGTCAGAAGATCTGCGCACGGTACCACCTTTTCCCTTTCATCCCAGAGCAGTGGGGTCTCTCTCACCCTGACCGTCTGCAGCTTCTGAACCCCCGCCATTTGCGGAGGCTTCTCTTGTCGAGACGCAGTCTTGCGTTCTGGAAGAGCACTTGGGGTGACCATTCTGACAGCTGCAGCCCGTGACA